>NC_141689.1:203559456-204889271 GCF_964263255.1 Lissotriton vulgaris
TGGTGGTGGGGGGTTGGGTGGGTGGGGTGGGTGGTTGGGTGGGTGTGTGGTGGGTTGTGGGTTGGTGGTGTGGTTGGTTGTTTTTTGTTGTTGTTTGTGTCCCTCACTCCCCTTCCCTCACTCCCTTCCCTCCATCACTCCCCTTCCCTCACTCCCCTCACTCCCTTCCCTCACTCCCTTCCCTCACTCCCTTCCCTCACTCCCCTCTCTCCCCTCACTCCCTTCCCTCACTCCCTTCCCTCACTCCCTTCCCTAACTCCCCTTCCCTCACTCCCTCCCCTCACTCCCTTCCCTCACCCATTTCCCTCACTCCCCTTCCTCACTCCCTCCCCTCACTCCCCTTCCCTCACTCCCTTCCCTCACTCCCCTTCCCTCACTCCCCTCACTCCCCTCCCCTCACTCCCCTTCCCTCACTCCCCTCACTCCCCTTCCCTCACTCCCTTCCCTCACTCCCCTCACTCCCCTTCCCTCACTCCCTTCCCTCACTCCCCTCACTCCCTTCCCACACTCCCCTCACTCCCCTTCCCTCACTCCATCCCCTCCCTCCCACACTCCCCTTCCCTCATTCCCCTTCCCTCACTCCCTCACTCCCCTTCCCTTCCCTCCATCACTCCCCTTCCCTCACTCCCCTCACTCCCTTCTCCTCACTCCCTTCCCTCACTCCCCTCACTCCCTTCCCTCACTCCCCTCACTCCCTTCCCTCACTCCCCTCACTCCTTCCCTCACTCCCTTCGCTCACTCCCTCCCCTTCCCTCACTCCCTCCCCTTCCCTCACTCCCTCCCCTTCCCTCACTCCCTCCCTTCCTCACTCCCTTCCTCCCTTCCCTCACTCCCCTCACTCCCTTCCCTCACTCCCCTTCCCTCACTGCCTTCCCTCACTCCCCTCACTCCCTTCCCTCAATCCCCTCTCTCCCTTCCCTCACTCCCTTCACTCACTCCCTCCCCTTTCCTCGCTCCCTTCCCTCACTCCCTTCCCTCACTCCTTCCCTCACTCCCTTCCCTCCCTCACTTCCCTCCCTCACTCCTCCCCCACTTCCCTCCCTCCCTCCCCTTCCCTCACTCCTTCCCTCATTCCCTCCCCTTCCCTCACTCCTTCCCTCACTCCCTTCCCTCACTCTCTCCCCTCACTCCCTTCCCTCACTCCCCTCACTCCCTTCCCTCACTCCCTTCCCTCACTCCCCTCTCCCTTCCCTCACTCCCTTCGCTCACTCCCTCCCTCCCCTCACTCCCTCCCCTTCCCTCACTCCCTCCCCTTCCCTCACTCCCTCCCTTACTCCCTTCAATCCCTTCCCTCACACCCTTCCCTCAATCCCCTCTCTCCCTTCCCTCACTCCCTTCCCTCACTCCCTTCCCTCACTCCCTTCCCTCACTCCCTTCCCTCCCTCACTTCCCTCCCTCACTTCCCTCCCCCACTTCCCAACCCCACTTCCCTCCCTCCCTCCCCCTCACTCCTTCCCTCATTCCCTCCCCTTCCCTCACTCCCTCCCCTTCCCTCATTCCTTCCCTCACTCCCTTCCCTCACTCTCTCCCCTCACTCCCTTCCCTCACTCCCCTCACTCCCTTCCCTCACTCCCTTCCCTCACTCCCCTCTCCCTTCCCTCACTCCCTTCGCTCACTCCCTCCCCTTCCCTCACTCCCTCCCCTTCCCTCACTCCCTCCCTTCCCTCACTCCCTTCCCTCCCTTCACTCACTCCCTTCCCTCACTCCCCTCACTCCCTTCCCTCAATCCCCTCTCTCCCTTCCCTCACTCCCTTTGCTCACTCCCTCCCCTTCCCTCACTCCCTTCCCTCACTCCCTTCCCTCACTCCCTTCCCTCACTCCCTTCCCTCCCTCACTTCCCTCCCTCACTTACCTCCCCCACTTCCCTCCCCCACTTCCCTCCCCCACTTCCCTCCCCTTCCCTCACTCCTTCCCTCATTCCCTCCCCTTCCCTCACTCCTTCCCTCACTCCCTTCCCTCACTCTCTCCCCTCCCTCACTTCCCTCCCTCCCTCCCTCCCCTTCCGTCACTCCTTCCCTCACTCCCTCCCCTTATTCCCTTCCCTCCCTCCCTCCCCTTCCCTCACTCCTTCCCTCACTCCCTCCCCTTCCCTCACACCCTCTACTTCCCTCACTCCCTCCCCTTCCCTCACACCCTCTCCTTCCCTCACACCCTCCCCTTCCCTCACACCCTCCCCTTCCCTCACTCCCTTCCCTCACTCCCTTCCCTCACTCCCCTCACTCCCTTCCCTCACTCCCTTCCCTCACTCCCTTCCCTCACTCCCTTCCCTCACTCCCTTCGCTCACTCCCTCCCCTTCCCTCACTCCCTTCCCTCTCTCCCTTCCCTCCCTCAGTCCCTTCCCTCACTCCCTTCCCTCCCTCAGTCCCTTCCCTCCCTCACTTCCCTCCCTCCCTCCCCTTCCCTCCCTCCCCTTCCCTCACTCCCTCCCCTCCCCTTCCTCCCCTTCCCTCACTCCCCTTCCTCACATGTTTTGAGATCTACTACTTATATGTAATTGGAAGCGGGTACAAAATCGCCTCTGTACATTTGAGCTATAGTTCCCAGTGGCTGCTGGCATCTACCGGGCAGGGGAGGTGGGGAAATAAAATAATTTATGCATGCAGCATGTTAGCAGCGCCCTGATTGGAGGGAGTGACTCACTCGGCGCTCCACAGCTGCCTAGAGGCGTGTACTTACTCTCAGCCCAGCTACCTTAATGCAGCTGGGTTGAGAGGTTTAAAGTGCGCATGTCTGGCTGGCTGTAGCATGATGGCCAGTCTAAAAGACATGTGCACTTTGAACAGTGCATAGGCAGCGTTCTGCCCACCACTCCTCCCTGCTGTCACTCAGCAGGTCCTGTGCTGTCCTAACGCTTTGTTCAGCACGGGACAATGAAAAATAAAATGGTAATGAATTTCCATTTTATTTTTTATCAGGGGGATCTTGGCGGGCATTTAAGTGGGGTGACGCTCCTACACTCCAATGGAGGAGCACCCCCTGAAAGTTCCCCGTTCTGAAAATCCAATACTATACCATCAGCTACTCACCGGTCATAAATGATGTCTTTAGTGGTTCAGAGCTAGAGCAGAATGAAGAACCAGCAATAAGGGACATATTTTCCAATCTTTATGAACCTCTCTCTGGTGTTACCAGGAGATGCGGTGGGAACACCTGAAGCCATCGTGGTATCATGGCACGCTGCCCAGTACTTTTGGGAGATATCGTGCAGCATTTTGCGGTCAGGATGCGCCTCTCGAGGAGAGTGCCCTGATTGTTTTTCTCGGCTCCAAAACTCATCTGCCGAGTGGACAAGATTACCTGTGAAATCATGCCTCAAACATTTGTATTTTCTCATATTCAGCAAGAAATCTGTGTGCTTGGACTCTTAATGATCAAGTGAATAGATAGGCTCTTTAAATCCCCTTCCAGGCCTGGAGCTGGTGGCAGGCAGCGCTGCAGCTATTCACTGAAAGCGCTATTCTGAACTGAGCTCTGCGATAAATATTTGGAATTGGGTTGGAATGTAATGGGCTGCCACTCCTGCGCCACTCACCCTGCCTGTGTGCCCTCCCACCCCTCCCCCCCCCTCCCCCTCCCAGGCTGTGACAGCTTCCAGGCGCGCGCAAACTGCCGCACACAAGCATTTCACAGGTCTTTAAAAGACCATTAGCATGTTAATGAGGCTATTTTCACCTCTCAGCGCCCCTGCAGCCCCACTCTGACTACGGCGGAAATCGCCCGGCCCCCACAGGCAGCAGAGTCTCGGAGTCGAGCTCTGGTTGCAGGCAGCCTTTAAAAATAAAAATAAAACTCGGGTACGATGTCTGAAAGGTCCGCGGGCCGCCAGGGAAGGCGTGCCGGGCCGCCACTGGCCCGCGGGCTGTACTATGAGTACCCCTGCTCTAATACATCAGGGCTCACTGTTATTGCCTCTGAAAATTACAACAATAGTAGATGGCTCCTGACCAGATTAAATAATGGAGAAAAGGATCTTTACATTATGAATATATATACACTCCGAATGTTGATGATCCAACATTCTGGTGCACCCTCAATAAATTGTTAGCGGACATTAGACTGGAAACCGATTTAGGAGACCAACCTATGGATCCCATTCTCGATCACCCTTCAACCTTCAAATTTACAACTCGCAGGGTGCACAAGCAAATACTGAATCTTTGCTCGACTCACCACCAGTCAGATGTATGGAGGTTACATAACCCTAAGTGCAAAGATTTAACTTTCTATTCACCTCTCCATTCGAGTTTCTCTCGTATTGATTATCTTCTTGTAGAAACCTCACTCAGAGTTGCCTCTGACCCAAAGATTCACCACTCTTTGCTGTCAGTCCATGTTGCCATTTCCATATCTATACGCAATGGGACAGTTAAAGGTGAAGACTGATTTTGGCAGGTAAATTCTGACATTTGAGAAAATGAAACTGAGGTTGGATTAAAAAATGAAATAGAGCTATTTTCAGTGAGAATGAACATTCAGTCTCCTCTCCTATGTCACTATGGGACTCTTTTAAATGTGTAATCAGGGGCCAAATCATTAAACAAATGTCTAAAAAGAACAGAGCAATCAAACAATCCTTGTTATCCCTAGAAGTTGAAATTAAGAGCAAATAGGAAAGTTCAAACATTATAACAAAAACACCTACTACAGGAAATCAAACAGCTCAAGTACACATATGATACCATCATTGGTAAATTAGCATATTTATTTGTTCAGGCCCAAAAATAAAAAAATTAACTTTTTCGCAATGCAGCAGGCAAAGATCTTGCAAACACACTCAAGCATTTTAATATCCATATTACACACATTAAGGTGCATGATGGATCTCAAAAGATACCAAAGAGATTATTGAATTGTTTAGTGAATTGTATTTTATTTTTTTACATACATTAAAGACAAAATGTTCAGAGCTTCTAAATTACCTCCCTATGGACCCAGTCACAGATTCCAAAAGAGCGCTTTTAAATGAGCCGTTAACCACAGAAGAAATTATTTAGGCAATAAAATCGATCTGCTCAAGGAAAGCATCTGTCCCAGATGGCTTGCCCGTAATATTTTATAAAGCATTTACTGACCAGATTATCAAGCACCTTTAGAACACTATTGTTTATTTTGCTACTAGTGGTAGGATGTCAGGAACAGCCTTAGATGCCCCAATAGTAGATATCCCCAAAGAGGGTAAAGACCATTCAGACCCAAAACATTTCCGACCCAACTCACTTTTGAATATGGGGGGCAACATTTTTGCTAACATTTTTGCCAATAGGCTAGAACCCTCTGTTCCTAATGTTCTTCACAACCCCCAGTCTGGTATTGTTAAAGGGTGCCTCAACAGAGACAATATCTGTACTTTTTGCAATCTAATTGAAAAAGCTCACCTGTCTTAATCCCCATCTGCCATGATCACCTTAGATGATAAAAAGGCAGGGTTTCCTGGCACTTTTTACAAGTGATATTTTAGACCCATAACCTTGGAAGTACATTAATTCAAATGGTTATGGCCTTGTATGCCAATCCTAGGGCAAGCATTAGAATCAGTGGCTCCATCTCCACCTCTTAGTCTTTACCAAGGGACGAGACAAGAGTGTGCCCTGTCCCTTTGCTCTTTCCCCTCACTATTGACCACTTACTAGGATTGCTCAACTCATTCCTCCATGTTAAGGGTTTTCAGTTTGGCACTAAAGTCCAAAAACCGCTGCATATGCAGACAACATTCTCATCTTCACAGAATACATTGAGAATGCAATCCCACATATCACTAATATAATTCAATAACTATTGCGGTTGACTGGGTATACAATAAAACTGGGCTTTTCCTGCTGAACTCTTACTATTTCTCCTCTCTTTTAGGTGACTCAGGACTTAAGTGGCAACCTCAACATCCTAAACATTTTGGGATTTGGTTCTGTAAAGATTTAACTGTAATGAATCCCAAACAATTACCAAAGTTAAAGATCTGCCTACCTCCTGGTCACCCTAAACATATCATGTGGTGGTGAAGGCTCCAAATCAAAATGATGATTATACCAATTGTAACTTTCATTTCCGCCATGCTCCCGATGAAACTCTCTCCTTACATTGAAATTCTTATTGAGTGAAAAAAGGGTGAGAATGTCCTACAAAGCTCTTTGAAAGAGCTTCCTCTAGGGGTCTGCCATCTCTTAATCAGTAGCTTATGTCAATCTGCTTTTCTGGGGTCACAGGTTGCGCTAAGGCTGTTACCTGATCTCTCGAACACTCCGTGTTGGATTGAAATCGGATGAGACCTCTGCTTTCCTTTCCATTTATCCTACATCATTACCATGCCAAGATTCAAACCTCTATGTTCTCTTTATATATTATCAGACACAGTGGCAACACTCTAGCTTCTGGACAATAATATGCTGCTATCTTTCCAAAATTCTAAGTTAGACTCTCTTTGGCATAACCATAAAACTATGGCAGATGTGGCAGAGTACATCCCTTTCTCTTGGCCCTCCAAAGGCATCAGTCAGATCAAATACCTGTGACACAAGTGTGAGCGAGATGAGTTGAAAGCAGGCTTAGAACGTTGAGTTCTGACTTACACAAAGCAGAATAAAGATGTGTACAACTACTCTCCATGTGTGGCATGGTTGTTGGCGTGTACCTTGTCCGTCAGGCAAGGAGACCTAGTTTAAATCACAGACAGCACAAATTCAGCAGATAAAAGATTTCTGCGGTTTTCTGGTACAAGCAGTGTGAGGTAAATGTCACTGTGACACACCCGCAATGGAAATCACATTCAGCATATAATCAAGAACGGTGATAAAATTATCGCGCTTTAGTGTCAGGAAACTGCTGCTAAAGCGGCGATTATGGGATTGATAATATGCCCTTGTGAATTCCCATAGATGCCCAGGTTACCACCAGAATCTGGGCTGCTATTGGAATTCACCAGGACATATTATCAAGCCCATTATTGCCGCTTTAGCGGCAGTTTCCTGCCGCTAAAGCAGCAACAATTTTATCGCCGTTCTTGACAATATGCTGCATTGTTTTTAACTCCACTTATGTGACGTCACACAGAGGCCACTGATCGATGGATCCTATTTAAACATAAACTAATGTATGCTTTTGTAAAAAAGCAATAAATCCATAACATTGGAGGAACTCAGAGTAGTATTGAGTATTGAATCATGGCTCATCTTCTTTCACAAACAAGTATTTTAAACAGTACGCATATGCTGGTGAAGGAAGCCATTCATATCAAAACTGGCTCAATGTTGTTTGCAGGGTTAACACTCCATCGATTTTCCCCAGCTGAAGTTGCAACACACTCATCAAGGAAAGAGCAAGGGGATGAATTGCTTTAGACAGCCTTAGGACTCGAACAGCATCCTTCGTTTTCAATCAATGTCAAAGCCCTCAAGTGAAAATTCATTCAGAAAACCGTCGGCGGTCCCATGCTCTGCAGAGAACAGCTCGCAGACAAGTCATGGCTCAAGCCGGTGGCTCCTCAGCAAGAGCTCTGGCATTCTGAAGATCGAGTAACTAACTAATAATTAAACACACTTTAAGTGGCATGTGCATGGCTGAGCTGGTGTAACCTTGACGTCTGTCTTCTGCCAAAAGTTCTTAGGCATATGGAGAGGAGGCATTGGTAGCATGTTTAAACATTTATGTACAACTCTGACCCTTACATATCAGGACTAGGCCTAGTTCCTTCATCATTCAGAACATATCAGTATCACAACTTCAAAATTTCAAATGCACTGGGCCTGAAAGCATCTATAACAATTTGATCAAAATTAGCACAAATTCTTCAAAAGCCTTTAATTGCATTAGGATGTATGTGCCTTGTGAACGACAAACAATGGGGTCCAAGTAGAACGAACTCTAACAGAAAGTTTCCCACTGCACCATGGTAAAGTGATGCAAGAAAAGTGATGCAAAGTAGCATATTAGTATATACCGAGGGCCAAATTTATCAACTTGTAATGCAGCGCATGTCCTGCACTACAGAGAAAGGGTAGGAATGTGCCGCATTTATCACAATACAGCACATCCCTGCCTTTTCCCAGCACTGGCACACAAGGTGCTTCCTAGCGCCAATACAGTCACCCTTGCACTATGTGGCAAGGGTGTTTGTGTTGTAAGTAGGATTGTTTTTGTGCAGGACGGGGCATCTTCCTGCATATAAACAATTCCCTGAAGCATGTTCCTCTTCTATGTGTGCTGTGTGAAAGTGGAAAATACAAGGAGAAAGGAGGATATTTCTCTTAAGCCCCCCTTTTCCTCCCCCACCGGGAAAGCCTAACTTTTCGGCTCAATCCCAGGTCTACCAGTAATGGTAAATCTAGGAATGCGTCAAAATCCATGGATGTTGCATGGGACCATCCAAGTAACACCCATGGAACGCCTCCCTTAGGCAGAGTAACACAATGCAATTATTCGATCCGCACTGCTTTACTCTGGATTGATCAAGCCTCTCAGGTCCATGCAAGGCGGCCTTGCAGGGTTTTTATAAATCGCGTTTCAATGGATGTGTCACTTTTGCACAATGCTACATAGATTTGCATCAAGGAGACATACTGTGGCTTTTCTTGGACAGATTGACCCTACACCAATAGGTTTTGATGCAGAGCCTGATCTTCTAAGACAGCCAGACTGACAATGTGTAAAAAACAAATACCTCCTTGAATCAAAACAAGGGGAATTTTTTTTTCTCCACAAAGGAAGAAGCAGTTTATCCTGCCACCAACTAAATAGTTAATAATTTCTGTTATTGACTCACTGCCCCTAGTACTTGTTTTCTGTTTAGCTAGAGACCATCTAAATATATGAAACTTCAGGTTTTGTGATGATGAAGGATACGTACTAGAGATTTCATCAGATTTCATCAGCCTTTAGACACATATTGTGAAGGGAAATTTTATTTAGATGGATATGCACAAAAAAGGGACTCCGGGCAATAGAAAGGTGGTGGCCATCTTATAAAAAGGTGCAGGAAACTGAAGTTTGTGAAGTGTTTGTGAAGTATTTGAAAGTAAGTACATATACAAATGGAAACAATGTATGCACAAAGTAAATGCATGAAATAGACTAATTTGTTTGAAGATAAAAAACTGGATAATAAGTCTGTACTACATACATTGATGGTGATAAAAAAAAGTAAAATAGTAAATGTAGAAATCAAACCTGCTTCAAGATCCATCATGTTATTGCACAGAGATAATCTGGGCTGCAGTCATGGAGCATTTGCTATAATGAGTAAGTTTTAATGCATTTTACATAAACGTTTTCATGAAAATGCACAATACTCATGGTATTCTTATACATTTTTGAGGGATGGACTCATTCTGGCCTTCTTATAGAGGCCTTGTTGTTTTTGCCTTCTTTCTGAGGCAGATTGTGCTTGTGTAGCATTTCAGACCTTTAAAAAGTCCATAATAGCACATAAAACATAAATAGATTAAAATGTCTATGTACACATAAAAAAGAATCATGCTCATTTCTATGGTTATAGAGAATGGAGTGCATGTATGGTGCCTCTGTCAGACATTACCTCTTTGGGGAACCACACATAGGTAATGATCCAATCAGTGATCTGGACCCACAGGGATGGCCGCTTGGGAGTGGGTGGAATGGTTGACCAAGACCAGGACAAACCTGTTGCCTGAGGATTTCTTACGGTCCAATTGTCAAACAATGGTGATGCCTACTATTTCAAAGTGAGAGGCAATAACAGGTAATGTGGCCAGAGGAGCTTTGTGCTTTTCCCCTGACTTTCCACTGGCTCATTCTCCTCAACGTTTAGGTGATCCCCGAAGGTGTCACCTGCTGCCTGGGCTTTGACTGGCCACCTAGAGCCCTCTAAAATTGGGACACTCTTTCTGCATCTTGCAGAACTCCTCCCTGGTGGGTCTACCCTCAAATTGGCAACCAGCAAGCACAGACAGGTCACAGAGGGCAGCAATATCCTCCACAGTTGGCTTGGGGGGGTGCCTCCTCAGGTGCCGCATCTACCCCTGCAATGGTAACGTCAGAGGCTAACTTCCCACACCACCTGCTACTCTTGGCAACTATCTTGGCCATTGCTCCTGGCTCCAGATGCCCTTGACTCCTGTCATAGGTAGCCATGGACTGTGTGGTCATACAGACCCAATCAGACAATCCCAAAATCTCCAAGTGTGGCCTGAGGGCTTCCTCCCTTCAGGTAGTGTGCTCCTGGTAGTTGTCTAACACGCAACCTACAGGTTTGGAAGGGCTCATAGCTACTTTCAGAGAGCCTGAGACCCACCCCCACCCCCACTAAAAGGGGACCAGAGCCTCCGGTAAACAGCTCTCATGATTGTCGATGACTATGACTTGGTGGCATGTGTTAGTAAGGACCTCCTCTGAGGACACAAACTGACTCTGCACAGTAGCCACACTAGCTCCTATGTCTCTCAGAGCCTCCAGCTGTTGCCCATTGATTGTGAACCACTGCCTGTACTTTGAAGTTGTGGCAGGCATATAGGCTTTTGGCACCCTCTCTTTATTCCCCAGGGACAATAGGGTGGTCTCTAGCTGTTTCCGGGCTAACTGGAACTACCTACTCCTAAAGCCCTACACTCGCCAACCCAGGTGTCTGCTCCCTGGTAATGGACTGTGCCTTCTTGGGAGATTTGGAGTTGGCTTTGAAGTGCCCATACTTGGTACAAACCTCCCTGTCAGCTTATCAAAGAACCCCTTCTTCTCCGAGTCAGACTGGGAGTGGTTTTCACTACTTCCTTTAGAATTATTTTGGGGGCCATTAGAGAACTCCTTATTCATAGGTTTTTCTGCCCCTTCCTCCGTCTCATTGGAATTCTGTCCACCTTTGTGGAATTTCCCCTAAATACCTTCTTGGACACTCT
The DNA here is from genome assembly GCF_964263255.1 of Lissotriton vulgaris. Lineage (NCBI taxonomy): Eukaryota > Metazoa > Chordata > Amphibia > Caudata > Salamandridae > Lissotriton > Lissotriton vulgaris. The sequence continues at coordinate 203,570,314 of NC_141689.1, forward strand.
GATGCTAGCCCAGAGGTCTGCCTTCTCAGCAAGCTCCCTGGCGGCAGTCAGCTTTCTGTCAACTAGGTGCTAGCACAACTCTGCAAAACAAATACTGAGTATGTGCTCGCTCATAATCAGATTGTACAACCCATAGCAATAATTCATTTTGCTTCTCTGCACCCAGCCATTCAGTGCCTTGCTGGAGTACTCCCATAAAAATTACCTAGGACTAGGTCAGGAGCCTTCTAGACGTCCCTGAACCTATTCCAGTGCTTTTCAGGGGTCAGCCCAAACTTTGCAATAAAAATGGCTTTCATTAAAGTGTATCTGGTTTGGTCCCAAGGTCTAGTATTAGAAGTATGTCCCTTCCCACAGTAGGCATGTGTTTCTAAAGATCATGCCCCCAATGCTCTTCTGCAACCTTGTGGACCCTCATGGCTTACTCGTGGGCAAAGAAACATTTGTCTACTTCATCTCCCACCACTAACTAGGGAACACATCCTTGGGAATGTGAACTTTTTTGTCTCCCTCAGACACTGTGGGTATGCTCCCGCCATCACTGCTGGAATCTGCCTTCCGGGCTTTGATGTGTAGCTTCTTTAGACTCAGTTCATAAGTCAACAAGATTTTTGATTCTGATAGGGCTCTTTCATCCCTTTTCTCCCCTGCCTCCATCTTTAATTTGGCTATTTCCTTCTCCTCCCTGCTTACTGCCAGTTCTGGAGATAACAGGTTAATCAAAAGGGGGAGAGAGAGGTACGTAGTAGACCAAGCCTCCTGTACTCATGCAATCAACCAACGGAAGACCACTAGAAAAAGCACTGAAAATATCCTTCCACACGTGTTGGTGATCCCTAAGGGTTCACTATGGGAGTAGGTCAAGAACAAGATTTGTGGTAAAACCCTTGATTTGAGCCGCAGTAAAGATATGTAGGTAAGATTTAAGTTATATGTCATGTATTGTATACCTGGATGAGTTGTAGTACATGACAGTAAATATAGGGAACACCAATTTAAAAATTCTCAAAATATTACTATTGCTACCTTTCATATGTCTGTTTGATACAAAATACTAATAAAGAATTGCTAATACATAATATAGTATTACTTTTCAATTCCATTTGTCTAGACCACTGATTCTTCATTCTTTGGTCGTCAAACACTTGAGGGTCCATGGCTCCTAATCAGGGGGGTCACAAATGTGAAGAAAAATAAATATTATTACTGTTTTCATAAAGTATATACACATAACAAAGCAAACTGCAAAACTTTAGAACGATTTGAAAATGGAGACAAAAAAATAGGTTGGTGTCTTTAATTTGATTAATTGGAGAAGCACATGTACAGCATTCACTAGTGAGATTGAAAGATGGCCCCACTGAGGCACTAGTATTTTCCGACGAAAAAAGGGGCTGTATTATGGGCATAAAAGAAAAAGTGATGTGTAGCAGCACTTTTTGGAAATCTCTAACCTTACTATTATAATTAAAATTTCGATTTGTGTTCGTACAAGAAAGGTAATACTTCATAAGCTGTGTATTTCATTGAGTATACTTGGTTTTGTAGTTAAGGGTATTTCTTTTTTTCAATTGTTGAAATTATTTTGGTGTGGGTCTGTGGCTTTCAATAGTTATTTATGGGGAGACCACTGAAGTCAAGTGGTAAGTACAACTGGTTAAAACCTATGTTAATATGTTTCCTTTGTCATCATTTTCTCTCATAAATAGGATGATGTATAATATAGCCAATATAAAGATCAACTTGCATTTAAATTTGAATCTGTTTTCTTTATATTCCCATTCAGTTTCATACTTGCAAGCTATATATGTCTATTGTGGTTGCGTTTAGAAAATTATTTAGCACATTAAAAGAAGAATATTCTGAAAAGTGTTGTGTTCTACTGTTGTCTGAGAACTGGTCTTGACATTTCCAAAATTCTTCCCCAAAACTTTAATTTGAATATGCTGCCAGTTAGGCTACTTGAAAAAGATTCATTATAGTATGAACCTTTCTTTTTAAAGGTGTATTTTGTATTTTATTTTTGAATATTGCATGATGTAATAAAGGTAAAGCAACTGTGTACTGGAGGAGCAACTGAGTCAGCTCAGAATGAGATTCACATCAATGCAATTGTTTTATGACTATGGTACTAGGATATGAGAATACTTTCTCGCCCATCACCTTCTTTTTATTTCCATATTTTACTGGGTCACGGCAAGGGTACTTCCGGTTAGATAGCAATATTTTCTGCTGTTGAAGTCTCACTGTTTTACAGCTGCATTAATAAATCTGGTATCAGTGTAGCTCCAGCTATTATGGAATGAGTTACCCCTGCTGTTTTCACATAGGTGATCATGGCCACATCATTTTATAGGATGATGGTGCATGTTAACACATTTGACTACCTATCTTACAATATTATGCTGCATTCTAAGCACAAGCACTGCTTCGAGAATTTTGTCACATAATTTGAGCATTATTCTGAACCTTCCTGATGATATACTTTGTATATTGTATAGACCAAACTACGTGCCAACTAAGCACAACCATCAAGAGGAATGCAACATGTCTTAAAATGCAACTCTACCTCAGTTAAAACTGTGCTAAATGTCAGGCTTATGCACAACCACATGTCTGTTTTAAAATGTTTGGTGCTCATTTTCAGACTCTCACTCATTATACCCAATGTTCACCACATATGCTATATAATATCAACCACTTACAACAAACAGGGGTCCTTTTTAGATAACACCCCAGAAGTGCTGTGGAGCCTTGTTGGGACAATGAAGCATTATAAACATCTTTTAACATAAGACAGAACAATCAATGAGAAGTGCTTCTTCTTTGTGCTGTCAGACGTTTATTGGATTCTGAAGCGTACAATCACGGATTAAACCAATATGGACTGGTCAAGGTTGTCTTGTTGATTACAGGCCGGCGTGCCCTCTCTATCTATTTTCATTGACTTGGTGACCAGTGGCTACATAGGATGTGTGGATGCGCGGTATTGCCAAAAGAAAGGGTAAATCTAACGATGAGAAACGGACTACATTGGCAGCTTTCTGTCCATCCATCATCTACATCTGGTTTCTAGGAAGTGGGTTTAGGAAGCAGTATGTGCAGGCTAGCATGTCCAAATACAGTCTGCTTAAGGAGAGTCCCCAACATGTGCCCCACCATTCATGCTCTATCAATAAGCCACATTTACTGAGCTTTCATACATGACAACAACGAAAACCAATAGGCTCCCCACAGAAGTACAGATTAAAAGACTTGTGCTCATGCACTAATAATCTGCTGCTACAATGACCTGTCAACAAAGATCCTGGTGTGGTGGTGAGCCTCGGCAAGGCCTAACAGTGCAAGGGATTCATCCTTCTCTGCACAGAGTCCTCAGACCAATAGGAAGAAGTTGGCACAGAAACTGGAATAGAAAAGACGGAGTTTATTAAACCTCATGAGGTGGAACTACATTCACACAGCACCCTTCGGTACTGCATGAAGTAGCACACTGAATGGAAGGAGGTTGGTCCTTTTATTTCCACACAGCTGCTCAAATAAAGGCGGTACAAGTACAGTGTGCTGGTTGTAAGTACATATAAGGTCAAACAGAAAGTGTACAAGCAACACATGGGAGGAGCTAACATTTAGCTAATTCTGGTGGACACATCCTGACAGTTACAAGTTGAGGACAGCTGTAAGCTCAACTGAGCATGTGGGAAGCAGAAGAGGCTAAATATATCTCGTCTCTAGGCAAATTTCAAAAGCAGTTAACAGGGAGGTAGGACAGAGCACATGGCGATCACATTGCAAACAAAATGGCTGCCAGAAATACAAAATGGATTTCGCAAAATGGACAAGATAGTCTCTAAATACAAGATGTCTTCTGCTAATGCTTAACCTAATTGCTGCTAAATTACAACACTGGATGATGGGCCAATAGTCAAACTGTCTCAGAATTGGTAAAATTTGGATATAGCCCAATCACCAGAACCCAACCAAACAAAAAAGAAAAAAGATTAAGCACCTCCAGAGGATACAGAGGATATTCCAAGTACAACAGTAGAAGCATAGAGATAGCCAGAATAATTGACATGGTAAAATGGTAAAATATTGTCAAGCCCTGCAGAGGAACTAAATCCTATTAACTTAGTTATAATTGTCTGATCTTGAGAGTGAAATGAAATAATCTGTAGTCACACTCCATTACTTTCTCTAACTCTACTCCTCTGAAAAGAATTTCTGAAACATTTCTAAATATATCTATAACATTCTCCAATACATTCTTTGCTTATGCCATGAATACCACTTCACCAGCGAATAGAAGGCAGGATTGCTTCCTTGTCGGTCTGTAGGACCTAGCAAGTGGCCCGATGAAAGACTGCATGCTTTTTATCTATACGGAGAAAATGTAAAAGGTGTCTAGACTCAAATGCAGCGTACCTACGTGGCTGTAGTTGCTCATTCTGTGGACTGAGTACTGACAGTATGAAATCAGTTCCACACTATTTGTTGTGAAAAAAATATAAACATTTTTTAATAAGAGGATAATCAGTATCCGCAAGTTTAGAACAACAACTGCTTCATCAGGTATATAAAGGTAATGGTAAAGGTAATGGTTAGAGATTGATTTTTAAGAATAACTTATTTGGAAAATATATAATGCAGCATGTATCCTTGATTCGCTATTCATGATGCTTCTTTTGAAAGGTAAACAACTTGAATAAGAATGTCATTACATCCACAGCCGGTTATTCTAGACATTTGCCGAACATTGTTAATAAGGCATGTGACATAAACCTGGCCAAAATTTAGCTAAGTACATACATTCAATTTATTTGAAAGTTATATGGTTTATTCATTTCTATCGTGAGGCTGAAATGAAGCATCTCAACGATTCTGAGTTGGTGACTTGTAGGAAGATCCCTTTGCAGCTGGCTTGATTGTAAAGTTATCACCCAACATCCATGTGGCTAGGGTTCTCAGATCGAACCATGACACTGAGATACAACTTTTTCAGTCTTAGCCTTTGCTTTCACAAATCATTGTGATCAGGTGGATTATTCTGATTTTGTTTGCAGAACTGAACCATTATTACTAATTGCTGATTGCACAGATTTATTACATGAAAACACATCGCAGAAAAGAGGTGTTCTCATAAAATGGCTTTGTGTAGTTTCCACCTTACTGTAGGAGCTGCATATTTGTTACGGCAACATAAGCATTGGGATGGTGCCATAGTGATTCCATGCATTGAGTCAGAATATGTTGTCCTAAAGGCCATCTAGCTCACAGTGCCACTAGATGGCTTTGGCAACCATAGAACATGACAACCCTGCTCTCTCCCAGGAATCGTGGTTATAGATCTAGAACCCCTTAGCTTAGTCAGTTACACTCTCTTTCTCTCGGAGAAATATACAAAGAATATACGGAAGGGCGATTTCAATATTTATTGAACCATCATGATTCTTATATAGAATATATGTGCTTCAATGATCAATAGACAAAAGTAGATAAGAGTAATTAGCAACAGAAGACCAGTGAACAGAATGAAAGTTCCATCCAGTTGCTAAAATATTGTATATATGCAAGCATATAAAATGATTGATTGATATATATATATATATTTTTTTTATACCATTGACGTCTTTAGTGAAGCAGTCCTAAAGGATCTTAAAGAGCTAACAAAGACAAAGCAAAGCTCAAAGAATAACTATAATATCCAGAGAACGCAATGGGAAGCGATTAAGACACTCAAAATGGACTTAACAGTGGAAATTAAGCCCTCAGATAAAAGAGGCAATATTGTTGTTTTCAATAAGAGCATTACTTGAACGAGGCCTTAAGACAGCTTGGAGACATCGTTATGCGGTTATAAACAGAACTGATTATTTAGACTGCATAAACAATTATCACACGTTTTTAACAAGGTGGAGAAATGAAGGGATGTTAAAAGATTAATTCCTTTTTTTATATGGTGAATCACCAGTCCTACCTCCATTCTACCCGCTAACTAAAAGTCATAAGGACCATGTTGGCCCATCGTGGCTTCAATTAATAGTCTCTTGGAAATTAAATCACTATACATAGATTCTTTCCTGAGCGTCTTTGTTTAAAGATCTTGCATCATATGCTAGGGATACCCAGGATTTCTTACGACTAACGGAAGGCATTGTGTGGGAGCCTGATATGCTTTTAATAACGCTAAATATTACCAATCTTTATATCTGCATGCGCCATCAAGATTGCTTGACAGCGTTTAAATGGTTTTTAAAGAAGAGAGCTTCAAAATTCCACATGCACAATGTCATGCTTTTGGAAATTATTAATTTTTGTTCACACAACAATATTTTTTTATTTTCAGGTAAACTGTACCAACAACAACGTGGTATTGCCATGAGCACATGCTTCACCTCCATCTAAGCAAATCTTTTTGTGGGCTGATGGGAGAAGCACGTTGCCTGGGGGGAGGCAAATGAACCTTGGCTAAATAACATCATTTTGTGGGCCAGATATATTGAAGATCTATTTGTCGTTTGGAGGGGAAGCCGCTGCTCGGCTGAGGAGTATATATCCTCTCTAAACGACAATGGATTGAATCTTGTATTCCCAGGCCACATTAGTGGTATATCAGTAAATTATTTAGACCTGGAAGTTTTCATTGAAAACAACAGGCTGCAAACTAGACTCTTTCGAAAGCCAACAGCGGGCAACACTGTATTACATGCAGCTAGCTATTACCCCAGGAGCCTGATTAGGAATATCCCTTTCGGAGAGTTATTGCATATTAAACACAATTGCTCTAACCAAAGGGACTTTGAATCAGCAAAAGACAAAGCAACAGAGAGATTCAAAAGGCGAGTATACAGCAAAGCAATTTTGAAACAGGCAAAAGAAAAAGTGGGGGAATTGGACCGAAGGAATCTATTAGTAGCTAAAAATAAAACATCTTGCTTACAGGAAAATAGTGTAAGAATGATTACAACGTACAACAGCAAATCTAGCGCTGTTGTACACATCTTCCAGAAAAACTGGCACATTTTACAGACGGATAATATCCTAAAGAACCACCTGCCGTCTTGTCCTTTAATTACTTATAAACGTTGCCAGTCCATCAGTGACTACTTAGTGCACAGCCACTTTGATCCTATGATGAAAACAAGAAATAAGATCAATGTCTCAGGATTCTATCCGTGTTTATGGTGCAAAGCCTGTAAAAACAGTAAAAAAATTACCACTTACATGGGGAGGCCAGGGGATCCTAGGCCGACAAGAACAATCAAGAAGTTCCTTAATTGTAACTCAGATTACGTGACATATTGCTTAGAATGTCCATCTTTGAAACATTACATTGGAAGCACTATAAATCCAGCTAAAAAGCGCATCCTCAAGCATATGCGAGCAATAACTAACAAAGATGCGAGCTATCCAGTGGCACGTCATTTCGAAAAGTTTCACCAGAGTATTCGAGATCTAAAGTATTACTGTATTGACCAAGTAGAAAGAGGGGAAGAGGAGGCAATAGGATAAAAAAAACTGTGAGTGCTGGAATCCAGATGTAACATAGATCTTCAGACAAAGGCCCCTATTAGGCTTAATAATGCTGAAGGGCTATGGGTACACCTGGATGAATAGGATATGAAAAGCAAAACCCTAAGAAAAACAATTGAATTCTGAGATGTGGAACTTTTCCCGATAATGATAAATGAGAAGGAATTGTACAGAATGTATACACTTTTATATATTGTTTGCATATTGTCTGATCACTGATTTAAAAAGCTCAATATCACTATTTGGCCAATGGGGCTGAATAAGGGGAAATAAGGGTTAATACGAGCAAAATAGCTATAAATCGCTGCCTGAGAATGGCCATTGAGGGCGCAATTCAAACACAAATGGAATTCCCTGTAAGAGCATTGTATTTTATCAAATTATCATGTGACAGCGTGGTTCCTACCTTGCAGTGGCCTATGAATGTTTATTGAATTTTACAATAGGATATACACTGGAGAACCTTACAGCTGTGTAGGAATACATATATATGTGAAATTTAGTGTGTAATGGTTTTTAATATTTTTATTTCTCACTTGTTTCACTATTTTTGACTTGGCAGTATGACAGGCATATGTAATTAACTACATTATAACATGGCTGCCATTTGTTTAACCACTTGCAGCATAATGTTAGTACATCATCTATGTTACTGAATGCACATGTGACATTCTGTGATTTAAAATACTGCCAATTGAGCACAGGGCAACGGACATCGAAAAAGATGTAAGGCTAACGGCGTCTGTCAGTAAGCGGGGGGTCTGCACGAATAAAGTATCTTATACTTTCAGAATTGCTCCCGGGAGTGCTTTCCGTTTAGTATTGAGAAATTGTCGATACTCTGTTGTAACATATATATATATATATTCACTGAAAAAAACATAGGTTTTAGGGGTGTTATAGTTATCTGGACATTTCACTTGTACAAAACGATTGAAATTCCTTTGTTATAGTTAGTTCTGATGACTATCATTTGCGCGCCCGCAATCCACTGCTGATGATGTCACACATTACATTATTCATGACATGGTCAGTGACATCACAGATGACATCACTGATGACATCACTGACCAGGTCATGAATGATGTATTATGTGACGTCATCAGCAGTTTATTGAGGGAGCGCGAGTTAGCTGAACTAACTATAACAAGGGAATTTCTATGGTTTTGTACGAGTGAAATGTCCAACTAACTCTAACGTCCCTGAAACCTATGATTTTTTCTGTAAATTTCAATGGTTTTTTAAATGCTAATTTCTAACTATACCTACATAGTTAGGACATGTGAAGAAGGAGAGAGAAACTCACAGAAAGAAGCAATATAAATGCAGAAAGATACAACAGAAGTCCAGAAAGGTGAAGAAAAGTGCAGGAAGATGCAACAGATGTGCAGAAAGAAGAAACAGAGGAGCAGACAGTCCTCCTGTGCCCCCAACTTTTTACTGATGGGTACTGGTTTTAACTGACTGAATAACCAAGACCAGAGCCAGTGCTATGCTAAAAGACACTTAGAATACAGTGAAAATACCCACATATACTAGGGAACACTATGCATTGGGATACCCCTGTAATTAGCATGACCTCCTCTGTATATGCCATGAGATAGTGACTGGATGCACTGCAAGAACAGTGCATTGTGAATTTATAAGTGTTTGTGTTTTAGTGGAGTGATTGCATAAGTACACACATGTCACATCAGGCCCACCCCTTCCCTTCACCACTGTGCAAACGCGCCTCCTGGCGGGTACTAATGTTTAAATCACTTTGAGTCTTGAGGGTCCCCGGGGGCCAACTAGCCCACCAGCTACCTCCAGTAAGCCCCAGAGAGCTGTGTTGCAGAGAGGTGTAAAAAGGTGCAAGGCCTCTGAACACCTCTCTGCAACACAGCTTCCTGGCACATACTGGAGTTAGCTGGTGGGCTAGTTTGCCCCCGGGGATCCTCAGGATTGAAAGGGACTTAATCTCCCAATTTACAATGTGCCATGGGGTGAGTTTGTGCACTTGCTATGACTGGTCCCGCCCACTCCCTGCACCACTGTGCAAACGTGCCCCCTGGCGCGTTGTAATTTGGGGGTTAATTCCCCTTGAGTCCTGAGGGTCTCTGAGGGCCCAGTAACCCACCAGGTACCTCCAGTAAGCACCACAGAGCTGTGTTGCTGAGAGGTATGTATGTATGTATGTATTTCACATTTACAGAGCGCACTGTAACCCTACAGCATCCTGGTGCTAAAATGAGTAAAAAGGGGTGTGGCCTCTGAACACCTCTCTCCAATTCTGCTCCCTGGCGCATACTGGAGGTTCCTGGTGGGCTAGTTGGCCCCCAGGAACCCTCAGTATTCAAGGGGAATTAATTCCCCAATATACAACGCACTAGGGGGTGCATTTGCTGAGTGCTTCAGGGAGGGGGCGGGGCCTAGCTGTGATGCCGGCTTTAAAAAAACATTTTAAGAAGGGGGGCTTTGTGGCCCCTCTTTTCTTGCTTTTTTTTGGCCCCCTTTTTTTAATGTAACCAGGAGGGGGGCTGCATGAGCCCCCCTCCCGTGGCCAATCCTGGCCCCAGAGACCCCATCCCCCGAGGCATGGCCACATATATTGTTTTTTAAGAAGGGGGGCTGAGTGGCCCCCCTCCTGATGTCTCTATTGGCCCCAGGGACCCCATCCCCCGGGGCCGGCCTTTATTTATTTTATTTTTTTATTTGGGAGGGGGCTGTGTGCCCCCACTCCCGGGCCACATCTGGCCCTGGGGATCCCTTCTCCCAGGGCCTGGTTATCTATTTAAGAAAGAAATTTGATTATACACAGGGGAGGGGGCCACTCTCCCCGGCCACTTCTGGCCCCAGAGACCCCATCAACTGGGGCCTAGCATCTTCGTTGGGGACCATGGGGGGAGCCTCAATTCCCACACGGTCCAGCCAGTTCCCAGCCTCTTTTGGGAGCCAGCATTGCTTTTCCACAAGGAAAGCTGCTCTCGCTTACAAAATCGAAACCACAGCTTGCTATGACAGGGCGGCAGCCGCTCTGCTCCTGCCCTTTCATAGCAAACAGTAGTGTCCCGGGGTGAGCACCCTGGGACACTGCAGGAGCCGGCCTTGGGAGGTGGCAATCCCCAGGGCCATGAAGGGCTCGAGGAGGGGGGCCGCATGGCCCCCCTCTCACCTAATACAAAGGTGGTGGTTCCTGGGGCTCGGGGTTAGTAACGGACACCCACATTTGCATCTTAGTGCCCCAGGTAGGTGGCGGTCCCCGGGCATGTGGACGGGCCTTGTGCCCCGCTAATAATTAAAATTAGCCCTGGGGGGTGGTCCCTGGGGCTTGGGGAGGCCTTTGAGGCCCCCACATATTTAAAAATTAGCCCCAGTTTGTGGTGGACCATGGGGCTGTGGGGGGGCTGCTATCCGCCGGAACTTTTTAATCAAGCCCGGGGAAGGGGGCAGTTTGGGGGGGATTGGGCCCCCCACACATTTTTTCAGTGCCCCCGGGTCCTGGACCACCCCGAGGCTTCAATACTACAAAGCGCGGTATCCCGTGCTTCATTTTTAAAAAATTTCTCAGCCGGATTCGGGCAGCCCAGTGCAAATTCGGCCGATTTGAAAAAAATGCTCTTTTGGGCCCTGGGAGTACTTGTGGGACCCCCTGAGCAGGCCTAGGGTGTCAGAGTGTTTCTACCCTGCCCTCTTTTCTTGTTTATCATGTTTGTTTTTCTATTTTCTTGTGACTCTGTTCTACTGAGTCACAAGATGGCTGCCAACACTTCCTGGTTTGGAGAGTTGACAGCCAATTAGAATACAGCTTGTGGTCGGGAGGGTCCGCTGATCTCTAAATATCAACAATATAATTTTTTTATTTTCTCAGCAACTTCTGAACGGATTTACACCATTTAAAAAAAGGAAGTTTCTGAATCAAGCACTACCTTTTTGCCAAATTTGATATAATTCCATTCAGCAGTTCGGGCTGTAGCCGTGTCTAAAGTTTCCTATGGGAAATTGATTTTCCCACCTCTTTTTTTTTCATTTCTCAGGAACTACTGAATGGATTCACACCATTTAACAAAAAGCGTTCTTTCGGAACTAAGTGCTACCTTTTTGCCAAATTTGGTGTAATTCTGTGTAATTCGGTGTAATTCCGTTCAGCAGTTGGAAAATAAATTATCTATCTATCTATCTATCTATCTATCTATCTATCTATCTATCTATCTATCTATCTATCTATCTATCTATCTATCTATCTATCTATCTATCTATCTATCTATCTATCTACCTATCTATCTATATATATATCCATATATATATATATAAAATACATAGATACATATATGTATATAAATATATATGTATCTATATATTATATATGGATATATACATATATACCTATACAGATTGATAGTTAGATAGATAGATAGATAGATAGATAGATAGATAGATAGATAGATAGATAGATAGATAGATAGATAGATAGATAGATAGATAGATAGATAGATAGATAGACAGACAGACAGGCATATAGATAGATAGATAGATAGATAGATAGATAGATAGATAGATAGATAGATAGATAGATAGATAGATAGATAGATAGATAGATAGATAGATAGATAGATAGATAGATAGATAGATAGATAGATAGATAGATAGATAGATAGATAGATAGATTGATTCTATTATATTCTCTGAATGGGTGTATATTTTGTGACATGTATAAAATATAATTTAATTCACAATTGTTGGGTTTTGCTTATTTTGTAGATATTTTTCCTACATATTTGTGGCCAAGGAAGACTGGTTTGAGCATATTTCTGCAACTAAGTTGAAAACTGATGTGTGCTATGGCCTCAAAACAAGTGCTGCTTGATACAGTCTTGCCAGCATCTCCAGTGATATTTTTATGTGAGCTATGGCTTCATCACACATGCAACTGGTGAAGTACATTTTGCATAACATGTACATTTTGTGAAAATTATTTGCTTTGCAGAATAAACAAAAATGTACAATGTCGTTCACCTCCAATATTTTACAAAGACTTTACTTGGTTTAATCGGAAGACCGTGCATTCCCCTCCGATATTTAACACCTGTCTAATGACCTGATTTAGAGTATGGCAATATGTACTCTATTCACCAAAGTCTATCTGTCCGCCACCCTGATGAGCAGAGGAACACCATTTTAGAGATGATTGACAGTAGAGCTTTGATATCTGTATTTATAGAGGAACCATCAACACAGCAGTTCCTCTGAAGGCACCAGACATTTGGTGGGTAGTCTTTTTTGGATAAAACTTCCAAAGTCGCAATTTGTTTTAAAATGAAATAATGAATGCTTTCCAAGCCCGGGTATAATTTTCCCAGGTTGTAATGGCGATTCTGTGTATTTTTTATCACTACCGGATTTTCCCTGATGGTGATGGACAGACAAAAAAGACATGAGACCAATGTGGTTCGTTATCATTATGATTTTTATAATAAAGACTTGTATAGTGACCACTACAAAACAGGTCTTCGCAGAATTTTGGCAACAAGGTAGGGGTTAGAATAATAAGACAAAATTAGAACATCCTAAGTTTAATATTTTTATGAAAGATGGTCAGTGAGGGGCAGCTTTTCAGGAAATCAGGCAAAGTTTTCCACAGACTTGGGCCTAAGTATGAGAAGGAGCCACGGCCCATGTGAGTCACTCACTTTGACTCTGGGAACCATAGTCACATGTAGTGAGAAGGCTGGCAAGTAGTACTTAATTTGAGCCAGTGCTTTCTGGTGCTGATCCCTGGTACTTAATCGATTTCCGGTGTTCGGCACCGTTACATAATTGTCAACACCACACTTAGGGCAGACTGCCACAAGGTGGCGCTGGGCATGTAATTTACAGATGAGCAGTATAACAGTTCTTTAGGAAAACAATATACATTACAAAATTGCTAATACCTGATTCCCCAGCCATTTCTGTAGCTTTGGGGACCCGGAATAATCTGAACTGTCACATTTACATGCAAGAGAGATGGTTAGTAGTTGTTTCGGCAGCAATGACAAGGGCGATGGGTGGTGCAAGCTGCAGTGGCCTCCTGGTCAGAGCCCTGGCACTTAATATTTTACAAATTAAGCACTGCTTGTAAGGAACCCCCAGGTCTTGTATGTACAGTGGACATGAGCTCGACCAGGATTTATGCAAATAGAATAATCCTTTTAATGTTAATGTTAATGTTACTTGTAAAGCGCAACATTCATCCTGAAAGGATATCACAGCGCTGAATTAGCTAGTGAATAGCAGGGGGCACCAATTTGAGTAAAGCAATGTTAATCCAGTTTTGGAAAAAGTGTAGTTTTTAACTTTTTTCTAAAAGTTAGATGACAGTCCGTGAGTCTAAGATCGATGGGCAGATCATTCCAAATAGTAGCTGCTAGGTGGGAGAAAGCCCGCCCTCCCATCCTGGCTCTTTTTACTCGCCTAGTAACCGCTCTTGCTGTACATTGCGAGCGAAGGTTACGATTGGGAGCGTAAAACTTGATCCTATTTTTTAGGATACTTGGACCAGTGTTGTACAATGCCTTGTGCGCTATATATAGCATCTTAAAGGAGGCTCTCTGCCTCGATGGGAGCCAGTGCAAATCCCGCAGACAGCTCTTGGCTGAGTCATATTTTTTCCTGTTGCAAATAGCCTTTGCTGCAGCATTTTGCACCAATTGCAATTTTGCAAATAAATAGTCTGCCATGCCAACAAATAGGGCATTCCCATAGTCCAGCCTGCTCATCAGCAATGACTGGACCAAGATCTTTCTACATTCAATGGGTATCCATGGGAACACTATTTTCAGCATTTTTAGCAGGGCAAAACTTTTACCACAGATTGACGATACCTGGTATTTCATGGATGGCATATTATCGATAATGACTCCTAAGTTCCTGGCAGTCAGTGTGGGTTTGGGGGGTGTGCCTAAGGCCGTGGGCCACCAGGTGTTGTCCCAGAAATGCTGTGATCCGCCAAATAGGAGGATTTCTGATTTATCAGCATTTAACTTCAAGCAGTGGCTATCCATCCAGTCTGATAGTTCTGTGAGGCAGTTAAGCAGCCGGTTTTTTGGATCTTCTTCTTCGTTTAAGGCTACCATTAGCTGGGTATCATCCGCGTATGAGCAGATGTTGATATCCCATTTTCTCCCTATAGTCGCCAGGGATGACACAATTACATTGGAAAGTGTTAGGCTTAACGAGGCCCCCTGTGGGACCCCGCATTTGATAGTCCGAGGGGAGGATGAAAAATTCCCCATGCGCACAACCTGAGTTCTGTCAAATAGAAATGACTCCAGCCAACCTAGTGCTTTAGCTCGAATTCCTTTGTCGGCTAGGGTTTCTAATAGAAGGTGGTGGGGTACGGTATCAAACGCCGCTGAAAGATCTAATAGTATCATGGCAACCGTTTTCCCCTGGTCCACCTTAATCCTGATGTCATCCAGTACTGCCAAGAGTGTGGCCTCGGTGCTATTGTTGCCCCTGAAGCCTGTTTGGGGAATGTCCAATAAATTATTTGTTTCCAGGAAATTTGTAAGTTGTTTGTTGTACAATTTTTCCAATACTTTTGACAGATATGGCAGTTGTGAAATGGGCCGGTAATTGGCGGGGTTGTTGATATCAGCTCCGGCTTTTTTCACTAATGGGGTGACTATAGCGTTCTTCCAGCTTAATGGGAATTCAGCTTGACTCAATGAGTGGTTGAGTATTTGTGTTACTGCCGGGCATATTACCTGGGTAAGTTTTGAGAAAATGTAATGTGGGCAGGGGTCTAGCGGGGAGCCCGATTTAATTTCCAGCATGACTTTATTTACTTCCTCCTCTGAAAAGGGACCACAAGTGGTGCAACATGCCAGGGGAGTGGAAAGTACCTCGCAATTGGTTTGGGCCGAATTGTTATTTGAGAAGGAGGTGTAGATTTTCTCTATTTTCTCGCAAAAGAAATCACTTGTCTTATCGCAGCCCTCTTGTGAGGGATTCAGATTGGAGGAAAGAGTTAAAGGGCTGCACAGTTCTTTGACAATTTTGAATAGATCTTTAGATGAATTTTTATTGTAAGTTATTCTCTGCGTGAAATATTATTTTTTTGCCTTCCTTAAGGCTGCATTATATTTTCTAAGTTCCTTTTTATAGGTGAGTCGGGTGTCCTGCATTTTTTTTTGTCTCCATTTATGTTCCAGTGTTATACATTTCCTCTTCAGTATCTTTAAATCTGGGCCGTACCATTTTTCAGAGAGGGTTCGTCTGAGATTATAATTACCGCGGGTCGATGAACAGTGATCTAGAGCACTCATAATTTTGCTGTGCAGTTGATTGACTGCAAGATCAACGGAGGATCCTGCCTCCATTGTGTAGTCAAAATGCTGTTGAAATTTTTCAACTGAAAATTTCTTCCAGCTCCTGGCATTCCCTGTAGTCTGTGCCAGTGACCTCCTGTTTTTAAAAGGGAGATTTATAGTAAATTCAATCTTATAGTGATCAGTCCAGGTCAGTGGTTTGATATATTTTATGAAGGTAGAATTTATATTTGTGAATATAAGGTCCAACATATGTCCTGCTCTGTGGGTAGGTGAATCAATTTTCTGGGACAATTGTAATATCTCCATGTCCTCAGATAGGTGTTTGGCTAATGTGTTAATCGTATTTTTGAATGGACATTACAGTCTCCTAATATTAGAACCTTTTTGTTATTAAGACAGATCGGCATAATCTGCGCGAGGAGCTGAGTACTAAACTCTGCTGTACTCCATGTTGAGTTGTAGATAATCACACCGGCGAACAAAACATTTGTGTCTATGCCGACCGAGAATGCCATGGCTTCCTGTTTGCCTACTTGTGTGATTACTTCTTGCCTACATGTAAAGGATTCTCTAAATAGTATGGCCACCCCTCCTCCTTTTTTGTTGGTTCTATTCATGCTTAATATTTTATACCCTACTGGGAGTGCTGTTGCGATATCTGGGGGGTATTGTGTATGTCGAGTAATGTCTCAGTAATAAATGCTAGGTCCGGGTTGGCTTCATTCAGGGTATCCCAAATTTCGATTACATGCCTGGGGAGCGACCTCGTATTGAGATAAATACAATTGATATCACGGTTGACAGTGTTTTTAGGTATGGGATCATATATGGAGTTGCTATCCCAACCACAGATTCTGCACCAGAAGGGGCCCATTGTCTCAGCGGGTCCCACTAGAGAACATAATCCACGCTTTTGTAGGGACATGATGTTCAGTCTCTTAAGTTCGCCGATGGAATACATTATCCTTGGGCTGGTGGGTGTATCCCTGGGTAAATCGGCAAGGGTTGTTGCCCCTGGTCCCGGCCTGTCGCAAACGGGCGCAGACTGTCTTGCCTTTGGCGCGCTGCCGGCGCTCCCGCTGTGCCCGTCCGCTGCGCTTCCTGGGAAAGGGCACCATTTTGTACTGGCGAGGGTGGGAGGGCGGGAGGGTCTGGCACTAGTCTGCTAGCCCTGCTCCTGCTCCTCACCCAAGATAGCGGGACCCCAAGCAGCACCTACTCGGCTGCGGTGGGGGCGGTCCGGAGATGAAATCAGGGCAAAGTGGGCCGATTAAGCTCAGCACAAGTCCGTCTGAAGGGACAGTAACCCGCTATTATACAGCGTTGTATCTGTTTGTCCCCTGAGAGCCAATGAAGCTCACAAAGGCAATCCGATACAGGTTCATGTTTAGGGGGTTGATATAGAAGCCTGGCGGCAGAGTTGGGCACTACTTCTGTGCCCTTATTCCAACAGCCAGAAGTCAGGCTTTCGGAGTAAACTTTTCAATGACCAAGCCAGCTAGGACGTCACTGATGGTCTGCCTAACTTTAAATACGTTGCCACAAACAATTGGTTGGGGGACAGTGTACTTTGTCACATTTGTCATGGAGAACACTGCCCACTAAAATATATCACTGGCCCTAAAATATATAGCACAGCCCTATAGGTGTTTGTAATGCAGAATTTTCAGGGCATGCAACAATTCTGCCCCACCCACTTGGATAAATCAATTAAAAAAGGAGGCTAAAAGGTATATCTTGCAGCACTGTATTGCTATTATCTTTCTAAAAAAGCATTTTAAACTCCCAGAATCCGAGTTTGAGAGTATAAAAATGCTTTTTGCAGTGTACCAAACTGATTTTAGGAGTTGGTCACTTTTTACGGTTTCTTAAAATGTCTTCAGAAATTGATAAGGAATCTCTATTTGGAAGAGACGTGTTGCAGGCGTCCTTTCCAAATAGTGATTCCTATTAAGTATATTCATGTTTTAGGATAGAGAGAGTGTTTGTACACATTGAGAAGCTACCAAAACTGCAAGTTGGGATGGTAACACCATTAACAAAAGGGAATGGATCCCTTGGAGGCCCCTTTTCCTTTTTTCATTGTTAAATAAATGGTTGTTCGGGGAAAAGACACTGCTCCAAGGGACCACTTCAAGCTCCTAAACCAACTTGGAAAAGGAATAAACATCTATATATATAAAAACAAAAGTATGTCTGTTTGTCCTTTATGCATTACTACACCATTCATCCGATCGCCATGAAACTCTGGGAAGTTGTTGAGTACACTCCTGCGAAGGTTTCTGGCAGGAAAAAGAAATAAATAAATTAAAAAAAATAAAAAAATGTTGTTAAAAGTTGGTGAGTACACTCCCGCGAATGTTTCTGGCAAAAAAAAGAAAAAAAAGAAAAATGTGTTAAATATCGGCCCACACCGGCCCCCCAGGGCTCTCATAATCTTTCCAATACTGAACGTTTACAGTTTACGGTGCTACTCGCTTTTGCAATGACCATCAACAAAGCACAAGGACAATCGCTGCAAGTGTGTGGACTACATTTGGAGAATCCGTGCTTCTCACATGGACAACTGTATGTGACCAGCTCACACGTCGGAAAACTTTCTGATTTGTTTGTGTATGCACCAGTCAGAAAAACTAAAAATACCATGTATCCACAAGCGCTCGAATAAATAAACAGAATTAAAACAACACTTTAAAATGTTTTCCATATTAAAATGAATATGTTTCAATAAAAATGACACAATGTAAATTGAATGTTATCATAACACGTTTCCTTAAATTTCCTTTCTTCTGAGATCGCAGCAATGCACGACGGGTAAGCTAGTTACTTTTAAAATGCAGCTCAGTTTCCTTCAAGGATCGATTGCTGGCTGCAATAAAAAAGAAATGTTGCTCTATTTAAATGCGATCACAGACTTGGTGGTCTGGTTACCTCGGGAGATCATCATCTCTATGATTTCTGTGAATCGCAGTGAGTCGTCAGACCTACCTCATTCAAGAAGCAGGTCAGATTGCAATCCACTATGATTGGGATTCTTAAGAACCAGCCTATTAATACATAGGTTGCTTCCTACAAACCTTTACTGGCTGCAAAAATGCTGGTCAAGATGAGTAATTTCTATTTTACAATCAGATATTCATACTTCCGGTCCCTGGTTTTGAAGATGTGTTCGGGAATTAATACGATATTTAAATGTCTGCCATAAACCGAAGGATATGAGTTAGTTTGGGCAACCAGTTCCAACTACAGATGTACGAAATTATAATTTTTGCCAGCAAGGTTTTGTGAAAGTGAGAAATTTCCCAGCTTTAAGACACTGCAAAGACTGCTAGTTTCCTAAAACCTGGAAAGCAGGCAGAATTTACTGCAAAAATGTTGTTGCTGACTCTCACACTATTTATTCCTAAAATATCTTTAAATTGTGAAGTTCGCAAAATACACTGCAATTTAAAAACTTTTTTTTTCTCCTTCCTAATCATTTTAAGATTATCCTGTGGCATCAGCAAAATATAAATATCCTGGGCAATTTGCTTTTCGAAGGGCAATTAAAAACACGGGACAGGCAAACCTTCTCCTCAGTACAAGACCAACCGTAGGTATATATGCGCAGGGGGAGGGCCCCATTTCTAAATTGATTATGGATTTTTCTAGCCAAGCTTGGTTTTATTTTGTTTAGAAACTCCTCACCTTTAAAATGTTCCTCATGTTGTAAGTAGTCGTTGGTCAATACATCCAGAATTGTATTCATTAAGTGGGTACCTAGTTTGTGGTTCTTGTAGTTCCCTTTGAGTTCTAATTTAGAAGTTTGGCTACTGATCTCCCCAGGTTTTTCCTGATGTCTATTTTCCCTATAATTTGCAGAGTGTCCCTTACATGCTTGATCCAAGCTAGATCTCCAGCCTCCTCCATGCAAAGCATATCTTCCAACCCAGAACAATAGGAGAGCTGCTCAGGGGTTGCCCAGACTCTTCTCCAATACAATAAGTGCCTAACGAGAATCCCTTTGGAGTAGTGTTCAAATAGGAAAGTTGAAGGCAATCCCTTGTTAGACACCAGAGCACATATGCAATAACACTACAGTCCATATGCTGCATGAGCCACCCTTCACTGGTTTTAAACAGTCACAGACAAAGTAGTAAAATGCGTATATCACTCACCTTTATGTTAGAGAGGCGATGTTAGGAGGGTGGCCTGGCCAAGCCACATACCACCGTGGACAGGCACAGTTGGACTGCGGAGCATGCTTTGGTGCCGGTGAGGCTCCCCACACCCCCTTCAAAAAATATGCTGGCAGATGCATCAACGAAAATACAGAATCGGTAAAACAGGCCGATACCGAACGCAAAACCATAAAATGTTATGCATCAACCCAAAATCGGTAAAAAATAAAGAATCGATAAAAAACCCCCGCGGTAAATTACTGAATCGCAAAAACAGACAATCGGAAATACCGTACCCCAAAGCTGACCTCGGAAATACCGAATCGCTATTAACCAATCGCAATGGAATGCATGTTAAGTTGCTAATACCGAAATACCCAAAAATCGCTATTTAGCATGAGCAAAACAAGGGGAATCACAATCAGGAGGTAAAGTAAACTGAAGGATAGGAAAAAAAAATACACCCCATCAGCAGGTGCTGACAATCAGTAACCCTTCACAAATGCCCTGGGAAACCCCACATGTCATCCAAAATGGCTGCCCTCTACGTACTTGCTAGGAGGAGGAGGATCAACGCCCAGGCCCAGCGCAGGAGGATGATCCAGGACAGGATCTTCAGGGTGCGCATCACTTTGCTGGGGCAGACCGAGGAACAGGTGTACGATAAGTACAGACTCAACCGTGCCATGATTATGCGCCTAATAGCAGACCTGGAACAATTACTGCAGCACGAGACCCGTAGGACCAACGCCATACCAGCCCATGTGCAGGTCCTATGCTGCCTGCTCCTGCTTGCGTCTGGAAGCTTCCAAGGGGTAATAGCTGAGACTGGAGGTGTGTCGCAAAGCGCTTTATCACGCTTCTTCCACCAGTTCCTAGAGGCCATGCTGACATTAATAAATCGCCACATCACCTTCCCCACAACCCCCCAGTAGCTGACCCGCACCAAACGGGAATTCTACCAGGTGGCACAATTCCCCCATGTCATAGGGTGTGTTGACTGCACGCATGTCCCCATCTGTCCTCCATCAACCACCGAATACATATACCGCAACCGGAAGTCATATCATTCCATAAATGTGCAGGTGGTGTGCAATGCCAAGTACATCATTACGGACCTTGTAGCCCAATTCCCCGGGAGCACACACGACGCTTACATATTCCGTCACTGTGGCCTCCACAGGCACCTGATCAACGGTGAATTTGGAGAGGGACACCTACTAGGTACATATTGATGCATCATCGTACTCTCCATCCACTCCATCCCCACATGTACATTTGCATTCATGCTGATGACAGCGCATACGCATTGCGTGAATATCTACTCACTCCCTACCTGAACCCAGCTACACCGCAAGAGCAGCGCTACAACAGAGCACACATCAGCACAAGGAATGTGGTTGAGCGTACTTTCGGCATCCTCAAGAGTCGCTTCCGAATACTGCACAAGTCTGGAGGTGCCTTGCAGTACGACCCAGTGACCTGCTGCCAGATAATTGCTGTGTGTGCCATCCTGCACAACATCACCACACGCCGGCGGATACCCATAGAGGTGGACGGAGAGGATGAACTACGTGCACAGCAACCCCCCCCCCAACACCGACAGGCGCATGTGCCCAACACAGCTGAAGGGCAAAGGAGGCGGACATATATCACACGGCATCATTTCTAAGACAGGTAAGAGAGTGCCTTGACAACAGGATCAGATTTGCAATGGTTTAATGGGCATGGACACCAGACTGGTGCAGATATACGTAACACAAACATGCTGCTGCTGCAGTTGAAGTCTAACTTAAATTGTCCCTTCTCAGAATGGGTGATGCGTGTGGCACTTTTGTCTGGCCATGGTTACGTCACCAAGGACAGTGTGACTTTGCCACATGTTCACTTGCCTTTGCCGCGTACCTCCAGTCTCTTGTCCTGTGACTCCACGGCTTCTCCACGATGGGTGTCTGTGGCAGTTGCATTGCGGCCACTGCGCCTCCTCCCGCCGGTCTCCGGCAGGGAGACGCTGCCGACACTGAAGGCTGCCTCACTCCCCTTTTCCACTCCCAGACTGCTGACACTGGCTGACCCAGGCTGCAGTTGCTCCACTGCAGTGGTCACCCTCTCAAGGGCCTTTGCCACATCCCCACTTTAATGACCTAGGTCTACTTGCAGGGACATGTACCTGCGGGACAGCACAGCCGTGCTTTTGCACAGCTTATTGATGGCCTTGTTTGTAGAATTCACTGCCAGCATGATCTGCCTGTGACGCCGGCGCTCACTTTGTTGGCCTGCGACTACGGCACGTGTCAGTTCCTACAGGCAGAGCTTGATTTCATTGTTGCCGGTAGCTACGGCAGTGGTGTGCTCACGCACAGCGTCAGTCATGTTGCCTAGTTTGTTGTAGAGTTTGGTCATGGAGAGTTTCATGGCACCCATGTGTCTCCCCTGCAGGTGCTGGGCACGCAGCATCTGGGTCTCCACAACTCCGTACCCTTCGGACAGATCGATTGGTCTTGCAGCTGCCCGACCCAGGGGCACAGCCCTCTGCCTGATGCACTGGCGTGCTGCAGTTTGGCTGGTTGGAGTGACGACAGCCTGGCGTGGGACATTTTGGGGTGCTGAACTCTGATCCAACTCCATCACGGGCAGTGAGGAAGCATCTGCTCTGCGGCTCTGCGGAGTGGCCCGCACTGGTGGTGGTGGTGGTGGTGTCTTGGACCGCGAGGATGGTGGTGGTGTCTTGGACCGCGAGGATGGGGGTGGTGGTGGTGTCTTGGACCGCAGGGATGGTGGAGGTGTTGTCCGCCGTGGTGTTGAAGGGGAGGACATGGCTTCAGCTCCCTGTGAGCACTCCGCATCGGTCAACACTGGTGTCTCTGAGATGACGAGGCAGCCACTGTCGTCAGAATCAATGGGGGATGCATCTGTGTGTGAAACAGTGCATAGTTATTATCATGGTATTGTATGTGTAAATAGCTTTGGCATCTCACAATAAATAACTTTTTCGGACAGACATTTCGCCCTTTGCAGCTGTATTCATCTCTGGGTTCTGGCATGCACCCATTCATGTATTGAGTACAACTCCCATGGTGCAACACAGTGGTGAGGGTATGTGTTTTTGGCACCGATACATGTGCACTGGGTCTGGCATGGGGGATTGGGCAGGACTTACTACACGCTGCATTGTTACGCTGCAAAGCATCTTACCTTGTCCTCCTTCCGCAGCACCAGATGTGTCCAGACGTGTGACCCCCACAACAGCTTCCGGTTCTATGGTGGACTCCACTAGGTCCTCCAGGGCAGTGTTAGGCGTCACATTGGATGTGCCCCCTCCAGTGCCAGCAGCATCCTTGACCCTCTGCGCAATCCTCTCCTTGGCCCTCTGGGGGGCCTCCTTCTCCATCTTGTCCTGCTTGCCTAGTCCTGGTTGCTGCTGGTTAAGTCTGGGTCCTCAGCTCCTGTGCTCTGCCTCCTCCTCTGTGCTACTCCCAACACTGAATGGAGCATGGGCTGTCCTACTTCCTGGTTGTGATGTCATCGGCCTGCTTCCGATGCATCGCACATTTTTCCCATTTTTGCTATTACCGAATTCGCAAATACCGGAATCACTAATACCGATTTGGTATTTGCTAACTCGGTAATTGCTAGTCTCGCTGACGAACTTTCACTATTTGATAGCGATTTTAACCGAATCGGTAATTTTTACCGATTACATTGATGCATCGCGGTTTGCATGTCCTTAATAGCGATTCGTTTTTTTTCGCTATTACCGACATGTATTACCGATTTTTGATGCATATGCCCCATGGTGCAGCTGCTCGCCCTAGACCATGAAGTAGTGGGTGGTGAAGTCTCCAAGTGCAAGGTAGGTCCGTTGCGACCGGAGATGTCATTTGCTGCTACCATTGAGTCCCGCGCTGTGGGACTGCAGAGAGTGCTTTACCGCTGGTGAGGCTGGCCACTATGTATTGCAGCTTATAAAACAATGATAAAAGAAGAGAAAAACGTAGCTTTTTAGTAGAAAATAGATTTCGCAAAGAATTCTACAAAGTAATTATTTTTAACAATAAGAAAACTCTCCAATGTCCCATCAATTTATTCACAGGAGAGTATTAGTTCCTACTGTAATTGCCTGGTGTTATTCTTTCCATCAAAAGTGGAACTCACTCACTTATGGTCTCGTCTACTTCCATGAGGGAGGGAGAATGACCGGTCAGCCAAATTTCAACTGTGGCTCCTCTCACTGCCTTCTCCCCCTAAACAACCAACAAGCTATAGAATTGATGAAACCACATACCTTATGACCCATGCCCCGTAAATATCATGCAACTGGCCCTTGAGATCATTACAAGTAACCATAAAATTATTTTCGATAAAATGATCACCACAGGGTTTATCTCAGCCTTGGCAGTCCACCTAGCCCCGCCAACTGTGTTAAAAGTCTGGGAGTCGTCATCAGTAGTAATCTCTCCATGACGCCCCAGATTAGCGCGGTAGTCTCCTCCAGCCATTTCCAATTAAGGAAAATTAAGAAAATCTCCCGGTTACTTACTTCCGAGGCTCTTACCTTGGCCCTGATGGCGCTTGTAATATCGAGGTTAGACTACGCCAACGCGCTCTATGTAGGCATCCCAGCCTACCAACTCAGGCGGCTTCAGCTGATCCAGAATCAGGCTGCCCGCCTGATCCACTTCCTCCCTAGAGATCATCATGTCCGTCCCCTTCTGAAGAGCCTTCATTGGCTCCCTGTAGCCGCCCGCTGTAAGTTCAAGCTGGGTTGTATCATTTACAAATCTCTAGCCGGCCAGGGCCCCCTCTTTATTTCTTCCCTTCTTCAATCCTACGTCCCTTCCCGCACTCTCCGGTCTTCCCAAATGGTCTTGCTTTCCATCCCTAGATATAAGAGGAAGAAACACGGCGGGCTCAAGTTCTCCTTCCTGGCCCCCACTTTTTGGAACTCCCTCCCCTTGTCCCTCAGATTGACCACTTCGTACCCCAGCTTCAGATCTGCCCTTAAAACTTTTCTTTTCACAGAATCTTATCAATAAACGGCCTTTGCTCTATCTTCTGCTCTCTTTACTTTGGCGCCAAGAAACCTAATGGTGTTAGTTGCGCCCTTATAAATTTATTTAACATAACATAACATAACATAACATAACATAACATCCCGAGTGATTGGAAGAAAGCTTCAATAATAGCCCTCCTAAAGAAGCCCAGTATAGATCAGACCGATCCGAAAAGTTATCGGTTCATCTCTAGACTTTCCTTTCCAGCAAAAATCATTAAAAAAGCCCTAATACCCAATTGGCTAGTTTCATAGCATAATATTCTAGATCATACCCAATTTGGGTTCAGAAGCTGTCATACCACTGACACTGCTCTTGTAATGGCCACAGGAGAGATACGATGTATTCTGGACAATGGGGACAGGCTGTGCACATATTAGATTCTTCTGCAGCATTTGACAATATTAATCATGCTCTCCTGATCGATTGTTTTGCTCATATCAGACTCAGAGGAGTTGCCTTCTCCCTTTTAAATTATTTTCTTAGTGATCGTGAACAGACGGTGTCTTTAAAAAAGTTTGAATGCAAACCCTTCTCATTGCCCTGCAGAGTGCCTCAGGGATATCATTGAACCCAAACACTACGTAATGTGTATGTTACGCCCCTTGCAAATCTGATTAGATTGTTTGGTTTTCCACGGTATCATGTGCGGATGATAACCAGATTGTGGTGTCCTTCTTCAATTCTTCGGACACAAAGGCACTTAAACTTCATGATTGCATGTTGGCCATAGAAGACTGGTTGGGCAGAAACTGTCTTAAACTGAATTCTAGTAAGATGGAGGTTCTCTTCTTTGGCAAAGAAACCACCACCTGGCCACTTTCCTGCTGCCCGCAGAATCTAGGGCCTCTACTAGCTCCTGTCAAAAGGTCAGAATTCTAGGCGTCCTTATGGACAATAAACATACCTTTGGTGACCAGGTCAATGCCTCTATTTTGACCATTTTCTATACTCGCAAGTTAATCAAAAAGGTTCTTCCATATATTCCATCTTCTCTACAAAGATCGATATTAACTGCATTAATACTGCCTAAATTAGATTATTGTAATGGGCTGTATTTAAACTTACAGGTGCAGTACCTAAATAAATCGCAATTTCTCCAGAATGCTGCTTTTATTTTCAAAGCCTTTGCATCACCTCTAGAGCTTTGCATTGTCTAGGACCAAATTACCGTAAAGACAAGCTTAAATGGTATTTGCTTGGATACTCAGTAGTGCCTTGATGCTTCTGGGCAACTGTTTGTACTTTATAAAATTAATTAACATAACATAGCTCTCTACTTCCAAAAATATGGTGCAAGTGTGCCTCCAGGTGCGTGAAGCAGTGGAGTACGGAGTCCCGGAGTGCAAGGTGGCTCTGTTAGGGCCAGAGATGCTCTTTGCTGCCACCAACGGGTCCCTATGCGGGACTGAAGAGTGCTCCTTAGTGCCAGTGAGGCTGGCCATGCCCCTTTCCAAAAATATGGCGCAGGTGCACCTCCTGGCATGTACAGCGTGGGTAATGGAGTCTCTCAGTGCAGGGTGTGTCTGCTGGGGCTAGGGATGCCCTTTGCAGCCACCAATGAAGCCCAATTTAGTTCAGATAAGATTCAGGGAATTCTAGTTCCAATCAACTTGGGGGTCTCTATTAATATTGCTTCTAAATCCGGACAAATCGGTTTTATTTGACACATGTAATTTTAGAATTTAGAATTTTAGAATCTGCTCCCCACGTAAGGGTTTGTACTAGAAATCAAATGTACATTTATATTATATAGAAGCTATATTACAACCCAATCTTTCTGTTTAGATGGATTATTATCATAGCACTACTCTGTCATAGATGCCCAGGCTGCCTGGAGTGTTTTGATCCACATGTGTTTGCTGTGACCAAATATAAAGACCTAGTGGGGATCACTCCTTTTAGATTAGAAATTTCAGCACAGATCTATTCTTTTTCAATCATGGTTTCTTTGGGGCTGGGCTAGATGCTGGGATCATAAAAGTCAATTCTGGATTAAGGGAAACTATGATTATTGCAAACACAGTGGTCCTGTCATTTGGTACAACAAATCAGCAATTTTTATGCTTTCTGATTTTTTAAGAATGCATTCTTAAATTATAGAGGATGCATGACTGAAAATATTGTAATTTACCTAAAATATATGCCAGATATACAAAGCATTACTGCAGTCATAAGCAGCATGATTCACAGAAAACAAGCACCAAATTGTGATTCAGATCTGTTAGACTTAGGGTGGTCTGCCCCCAAACCTTTTGCCTGTTTCCTTCCATTTTTGCTGAAATACCGTTTTGTTGTCCTTATGACTCTTTGCACTTTACCACTGCTCTTATGCTCTTTCTCCTAAACATGGCTAATTAGTTCACACTTGATTGGCATATTTAATTTACTTATAAATCCCTTGTAAGGTGGATTATCATATGCCCAGGGCCTGTAAATTAAATGCTACTAGTGGGTCTGCAGCACATATTGCACCACCCATTTAAACATATCCCAGGTCTGCCATTGCAGCTTGAACACAGTTTTAAAGTGCCAATTTGACTTGGCAAAATAACCCTGAGTCAAACTTTAAAAACCTCTTTTATTACATATAAATCATCCCTTAGGTAGGTGCATTGTAACTGAAAGGCTGGAGATACATGTATATGTTTTACACTGGTAGCGAAAAACTCTTGCATTCGTTTTCCACTACTCTTAGGCCTACTTGTCCCATAGGATAAGATTGGGTTGCCTCATTACATGTAATAAGTGCTAACTTTTGACTGGGGACAGATAGTATTTCATGTTTGGTATCTGTGAAATTGTATATAAAAATCCTTCTGAATGGTAAATGCTGATTTTGCATTTTCCTTCCCTTTACGATTTGGTGTCTGCCACCTTAGATAGGTCACATGACTGGGTGGAGTTGGCAGTAAGATTTTGTGAATTTCTCCCAGACAGTGACACATCATACAACATAGGAATTAGTATGTGCCTGAATGGGATAGGGGGCTGGGCACAGCTTTCCTTACAACTAAATAGGCTGTGCTTTTCCTTCACACAAAGGAGTTGTCACCACTGCATTGTTCCTCCCACAGTTTATGCCAGGGCAGGGGAGTCAGGAAATTCCAAGCACTTCAAAGTGAAAATTCTAGAAATGTTACCTACTTCAAAGATCACCAAAGAGCACCAAGTGTAAAAACAGGAGCCTTAGACCCACTCCTCGGGGAACTTGCTGGACCTGTGGAAGTACTCAGAGAATATCTGCTGCTGTGGCCTACTGTGTCCTCCACAAGACTGCTTTTGTTCACCTGGAAGGACTGCTTTGCTGCCCGGAGCCTACCTTGAACCATCAGAGGCCTGTCCTGTGGCTGGAGCCCTGCATCTTCACCTGAACCCAGCACTACCAGAGTGACTTCAAAGGCTAGTTTGATGGCCTCCTGTTCAGAGCCACAGGGACATAGCAGGCTCCCACCATCTTGAACACACACCTAGACCCAGCCTGAGTCAATAAATCAATCAATCAATCAATCAAACAAATTTATAAAGCGCACTACTCACCCGTAAGAGTCTCAAGGCGCTGGGAGGTGGGGGGGAGCCACTACTGCTCGAAGAGCCAGGTCTTGAGCAGTTTCCTGAAGGAGAGTTGGTCCTGGGTCTGCCGTAGGTGGGTGGGGAGGGAGTTCCATGTCTTGGCCGCCAGATAGGAGAAGGATCTTTCTCCGGTGGTGGCTCTGCGAATGCGAGGGACGGTGGCGAGCGCGAGTCTGGCGGAGCAGAGCTGGCCGGTGGGTGTGTAGAATGTGAAGTGGTTGTTGAGGTATTTGGGGTCCATGTCTTGGAGAGCCTTGTGTGCATGGGTGAGGAGTCTGAACGTGATCCTCTTGCTGACGGGGAGCCAGTTCAGGTCTCTCAAATGGGGAGAGATGTGGCTGTGGCGGGGGATGTCCAGGATGAGTCGTGCTGAGGCGTTCTGAATGCGCTGGAGTCTTTTCTGGAGTTTGGCTGTGGTTCCAGCATAGAGGGTGTTCCCGTAGTCCAGTCGGCTGATGACAAGGGCCTGGGTGACCGTCTTCCTGGTGCCGGTGGGAATCCATCGGAAGATCTTTCGGAGCATGCGCAGGGTGTTGAAACAGGATGACGAGACGACGTTGAGTCGCTTGGTCATCGTGAGGAAGGAGACCAGGATGAAGCCCAGGTTGCGTGCACGGTCTGTTGGCATGGGGTGGTGCCCAGGGCGGGGACCACCAGGAGTCATCCCAGGTGGAGGGGGATGGTCCCAGAATGAGGACTTCCCTCTTGTCCGAGTTCAGTTTCAGAAGGCTGAGCTTCATCCATTCCACGACGTCTTGCATTCCTTACTGGAGGCTGGATCTGGCGGTGGAGGGGTCGTTGGTGAGGGAGAGGATCAGGTGGGTGTCGTCAGCGTAGGAGATGATGTTAAGGTTGTGTTGGCGTGCGATGGCTGCGAGGGTGCTCATGTAGATGTTGAAGAGGGTGGAGCTGAGCGAGGATCCATGTGGGACGCCGCAGATGACTTTGATGGCCACGGACCGGAACGGGGGGCGGACTCTCTGGGTTTTTCCGGTGAGGAACGAGATGATCCACTCCAAGGCCTTTCCTTGGATTCCGGTGTTGCTGAGGCGCTAAATTAGGGTGCGGTGGCATACGGTGTCGAATGCTGCTGAGAGGTCCAGGAGGATGAGGGCAGTAGTTTCCCCGTTGTCGAGCATGGACCTGATGTTGTCGGTAGCTGCGATGAGGGTGGTCTCTGTGCTGTGGTTTGCTCGGAAACCGGACTGCGATGGGTCGAGGGATCCGTTTGTCTCGAGGAAGGCGGAGAGTTGTTTGTTGACAGTCTTCTCGATGGCTTTGGCCGGGAAAGGGAGTAGCAAGATGGGGCGGAAGTTCTTGAGGTCTGTGGGGTCCGCAGTGGGTTTCTTCAGGAGGGCGCTGATCTAGGCGTGTTTCCAGCTCTCCGGGAAGGTGGCGGATACGAAGGAGCTGTTGATGATGTCCCGGAGTTGGGGTGCGATGATGGAGTCGACTATGTTGAAGATGTGGTGTGGGCAGGGGTCGGTTGGGGAGCCGGAGTGGATGGTGTTCATCGTGCGGGTGGTGTCTTTGGGGCTAACCGAGGTCCAGGTGCAGAGGGTGGTGGTGGGGGGCGTTGGTTTGGGTGTTGGGTGCGTGGTCTGGGCGCCAAAGCTGTTGTGTATGTCGGCGATCTTGCGGTGGAAGAATGAAGCGAGTGAGTCGCAGAGGTCTTGCGAGGGTGTGATGTCATTGTTGCAGGTGCTGGGGTTGGAGAGCTCTTTAACGATGCTGAAGAGTTCCTTGCTGTTGTGGGTGTTGTTGTCCAGTCGTTCTTTGAATGCGGTCCTTTTGGTGGTGTGGATCAGCTGGTGGTGTTTGCGGATGGGGTCCTTGAGGGCTGTCATGTTTTCTGATGCAAGGCTTTCTCGAGGGTGCGCCAGGTTTTCTTGGAGTTTTTGAGGTCGTCGGTGAACCAAGAGGCTTTATTGCTGCCGGGTCTGCTGGGAGGGCTCTTCAGTGGTGCGATGTTATTTGCACAGTTGGTGAGCCACTGTGTGAGGTTGCGGGCTGCTTCGTTGGGGTTCTTCGTGTTGGTGGGAGGGTTCTGGCTGAGGGAGGTGGTGAGCTGGTCGGCGGTGATCTTGCTCCAGCTTCTGTGGGGAACCTGTTGCGGGTGGTGGTGGGTCGTGGTTCTCCTGTCGTTGTAGTGACGCAGCTGTGGTCTGTCCAGTGTAGACCAGTGGAGTGGCTGAAGGAGATGTGCTTGCTGGAGGAGAAGATGGTGTCAAGCGTGTGGCCAGCATAGTGGGTGGGGGTGTTCACCAGTTGCTTGAGACCGGGGTTGGCGAAGTTGTCCAGAAGGGCGGCGGTGTTGCTGTCATTGTTGTTCTCCAGGTGGAAATTGAGGTCTCCTAGGAGGATGTAGTCTGGGGTGGTAAGGGCGTGTGGGCTGATGAAGTCTGCGATGGCTTCGCTGAATTGTGTGCGTGGTCCTGGGGGTCTGTAGATGAGGGTGCCTCTGAGGGTGGTCTTGTGGTCGGTGTGAATCTGGAAGTGAAGGTGCTCGGCGGCGGTGAGGGTGTCGTCAGAGTTTTTCATGATTCGGATGGTGTTTCTGAAGACGATGGCGATGCCTCCCCCGGTTTGGTTGGCGTGGTCCCTCCGGGTGATCTTGTAGCCATCCGGGATGGCTATGGCGATGTCGAGGGCTGAGGAGTAAGGGTGGGCGTAAAATCCGTTTCGCAGACGAATTTGCGGATTTTCCGCGATTTCGCGATCCGCGAATCTCGCGAAATCGCGGTAAAATCCGCGAATCAGCGGGGACGAATTTTCAGCCAAGCAAGGGTTACAGCAGCAGGTGCAAAAGTTGAACCTAATTTCTTTGTAACCTTTTACAAAGGGTTACAAACAAATTAACTTCAACTTGGACACCTGCTGCTAATTGCCTCCTGGCGCCTCGTTGCCTACTTGCAACTATTCTCTGACCCTGCTCTGACCCTTGAAGCAGGGTCAGAGAATAGTTACAAGTAGGCAACAAGGCACCTGTCCAAGGAATTAAACATCATCAGGAAGCACTTACAGATATAAAAAACAGGAAGAAGGGAGAGGATGGCAAATACACCCATTTTGAGTTGTCAGGAGGGGTTAAACTAAAAGAGACCTTTACAGCACAATTTTCATATGCATTTTGCTAAAAATAAAAAGCTGTATGTTCTGTAGGCGCAACTCAGGAATCTGGCCCTTCAGAGATCCGGTCTATCTATCTATCTATCTATCTATCTATCTATCTATCTATCTATCTATCTATCTATCTATCTATCTATCTATCTATCTATCTATCTATCTATCTATCTGTCTGTCTGTCTGTCTATCTATCTATCTATCTATCTATCTATCTATCTATCTATCTATCTATCTATCTATCTATCTATCTATCTATCTATCTATCTATCTGTCTGTCTGTCTGTCTATCTATCTATCTATCTATCTATCTATCTATCTATCTATCTATCTATCTATCTATCTATCTATCTCTCCCCCTCTCCCATAAACGACTGCATGGGTAACTTCGCTATGCAAGCGGCTCGCGAAGACGCAAAAATCCCCGCGAACACGCAATAAACCCAGCGAACACGCAAAAAAACAAAAATCCGCAAATTCGCACAAATTCGCGAATTTTGCGGATCGTGAATTCACAAAACCTGCAAGTTCACTGAACGCAAATTTGCAAAATTCGCCCATGCTTATTGAGGAGTTGTTCATCCAGGTTTCTGTGAAGAAGGCGACATTTGTTATGATATGTTATTATAAGCTTGTAGAGCGCTATATCACCCAGGGGTATCCAAGCGCTATCAGTGGATACACACCATCAGTGGGTGCAGAAGCAGATTACAAAGGACCCCATGCCTCCACAAAACGCACTGTCTTCAGCTTTTTCCTGAACAGCAATAGGTTTGTTGCCTTCCTGAGTTCAGCTGGAAGAAGGTTCCATGCCAGGGGGACAGTGCTAGAAAAGGCTCTGCCTCCCTTGGATATGAGTTTGTACCGGGGACAAAGTAGGTTACCTGCCTCAGCCGACCGGAGGGGCCTAGTGGGTAGGTACCTAGGAAGCCGATCTTTGATGTATTTAGGGGCTGAGCCGTAGACAGCTTTGTGTGCGATGCAGAGACTTTTAAACTTAGTTCTTTGGGCAATGGGCAGCCAATGCAAGCTGCGTAGTAGGGGCGTGGCATGGGTTTATTAAAAATAAGCCTCGCCGCATCATTCATTACGACCTGTAGTCGGGCCAGAAGGTAGTTTGGGAGGCCATTGTAAAGCGAATTACAATAGTCCAGCCATGCCAGAATTAAGGTTGAGACCGCCAGCCTCATAGTGGAAAAGGATAGAAAAGAGGAGAGTTTCCTCAGCTGGTGAATCAGACTCACACAGATGCCTACCACAGATGATACCTGCTTAATCATAGATAGTCAGGCATCAATTTTGATGCCAAGACTTTTAACTGCTGGCGCTAGGGCTGGAAGTGGCCCCTATTTGGCCGGCCAAAACTGGTCGCACCAAGGATTGGCAGCTGTAGTGATTGCCAGGACGTTTTGTCTGGATTTATTTTTAAGGAGTTATTCGACATCCAGCTGATTATGAATTTGAGAGTTTTCCACATTCTCAAATGAGCCTGAGCAGTGTCGTCAATCTGAATCAGAATCTGTGTATCGTCTGCGTAGTTGTAGACTTTACAGTCCATCCTGTTCAGTGACGCTATCAATGGCTGAAGGTAGATGTTAAAGAGTAGAGGTGACAGAGCCGAACCTTGGGGCATGCCGCAAGTCAGTTTTGCTGGTTTGGACACCAGATCGGCGAGCTGCACTCGTTGGGACCTGTCTTCAAAGAAGGATGTCAACCAGGCAAAGGCTGTACCCCGAATCCCCAGGTCCTGTGTCCGCGATAGAAGTTGGCAATGATTGACGGTATCAAATGCCGCGGATAAGTCCAAGAGGATCAGGGCACAAGGTTTCTTATTATCCGCCTTGAGTCTCAGGTCATCCAGCTCGGATAGCATCACCAGTTCCGTGCTATGGTGAGCTCTGAAACCCGCCTGGTTGGGCTCAAGGAGATGGTTACTTTCCAGGAAGTGGGTGAGAGAATGTAGAACATGCTGCTCCAGGATCTTCGCAAGAAAGGGAAGCTGGGAGATAGGCCTAAAGTTTTTTAGGTTTTTTGGGTTCCGCACCTGATTTTTTAAGTAACGGAACCACCCTTCCCTCTTTAAAATTAGCGGGCACCAGTCCCTGCTCTATGGAGTGGTTTAGCAGCGTGAGGACGTTGTCCTCCAATCCAGGCCAGCCCAGCTGGTGATGTTGTGTCGAGGAGATTCCATAGTTCGACGGCGTGCCTGTGAACGGATCGGGTGTTGAGCAGGATGCACTTGAGTTGATTGTTGCTGGTGACTGGCTTGGCGGGTGAAGTGCAGGTTCGGAGGCAGGTGAATTTGCAGGCATGGCAGGTGAAGGGTCGGTGGGCGCGCCTCGGGGTGGCTTGGTAGGAGGCGTTGTTCGGCCAGCGTTGAGTGCGTGGAGGGTGGCGGCGTCGTAGGTCCGTCGGGTGGGCTGGCAATGACGAGGACCGGGTGTTCTGGCACTGGGCGCGGGTCAGGCTCGGGCGGGCGTAGACGGGCTTGCCTTTGGCACACCTTTGGCGCACAATCGGCGCGCCCGCTGCACGCGTCCGTTGCGCTTCTGTGCGGCTTCCTCCATAAGAGGCTAAGTGGGAGGGAGGAGCAGCTGGGAGGTGGGAGTGTGGCGGCCAAAGGGCGAGGGAAGGGTTAACAGAAGGGAAGATGGGCGGGGGAGAAGTGGCGGGGAGCATGGGGCAGTGGGGGTCAAGGGGCGCAAGGGGAAGCCAGGAATCACAGGAGCAAAATACGAAGACAGAAAACAGCAGTACAAAACGATACTGGGGTCACAGGAGCAAAATACAGGGCACAAAGGAAAACTAAATACAGACAGCAGCACAAGTACGATACCGGCGATATCAGTCCCAGGAGCAGGGGCACACCAGCGGCGGGCTCCAGGCAGCAGGAGGGGTCACAGGCACAGGGGGAGACATGCAGCGTGTGGGGTGACTAGGGGTCAGGTCACAGCCACTGCTGTGCGGCTTCCTCCATAGGAGGAGAGGTGGGAGGGAGGAGCAGCTGGGAGGCGGGAGCGGGGCGGCCAATGGGCGAGGGAGGGTTAACAGAAGAGAAGACGGGCGGTGGAGCAGTGGCGTGGAGCGTGCGGTGGGGGGGGGATAATGGGTGCAAGGGGAAGCCAGGAATCACAGGAGCAAAATACAAAGGCAGAAAACAGCAGTACAAAACGATACCGGGGTCACAGGAGCAAAATAGAGGGCACAAAGGAAAACAAAGTAAAACCAAATACAGACAGCAGCACAAGTACAATAACGGCGATATCAGTCCCAGGAGCAGGAGCACACCAGCGGCAGGCTCCAGGCAGCAGGAGGGATCACGCAGGCACAGGGGGAGCTGTGCGGCGTGTGGGGTGACGAGAGGTCAGGTTATCACTAACCCAAAACTTGGTGCCCCTCCAGTGCTGGATCCTTGGTTGTGGTGCTAAAGGTGCCTAGATAGCCAAAATCCGAAACTTGGTACATACTTTTTTTGCTTAAAACTGCTCTTAGAAGCAAGAGAAGGTACAATGCTGGTTGGCCTGACTTTGTGGCAGCTTCCACCAAGTTCTGCTCTGCAGCAGTAAATCCTGTTCAGCTGGTGTTTGCGAAAGAGGCACTCGCATCAGACATACCACATAGTGTTTTTTGTTTATTACAGAAGGACGCGAGGAGCAGGATGGAGAGCAGCCAGGCAGGGAAGATGGCAGATAACAGGTAAGTGGCTTATTTTACATTTTGAAAGACTTTTGGAGGGGGAAGGCAGCATAGCGTATTGCCACCAAGTTTTTTTTTAACTCTGAGGAAATACGCATAGTGGTTCTTCGCCTGCTTTGCCCAGTGTTAGTTCTTATAACCACTGCCTACTGTTAAAAATGTAAGGTAAACTTTTAATGTTTTTAGAAAATGCTTCTTATTTTCTTATAAAGAAAACATGTTACATTTCAAGAAATAGTATAGCCTTATTTAAAAGCAATCACAGACTTGGTGGTCTGCTGACCCCAGAAGACGACCATACCAGTGATGGCTGCAATTCCTAGTGGGTTGCAAATTGTATCCTACCTTATTTATATTCATGAGGTAGGTCAGGTCACAAAACAGCACTCTGGTTGTGAAAATACTGGTTTAAAATTGTGACCTGTATTTTGCAACCAGTGTTTAGTATGTCTGGCTAAAGGCCGCAGAAAAATGTCACAGGGGTTGTGGAAAAACATGAATTAATATGGAAAGAACATGATGTGTAATGCAACTTGGTGCAAAGTATTATTTGAATTTGGTGGTCAGATCAGAAAATGGAGCAGTTGTGGGGGAAGGAGTTATTGAAATTAAAAAAAATTATAAACCACTTTTGGCATTTTTTTACTATATTATAAATTGTGATGTGCATCTTTAAAAAAGAAAAGTTAAGTTTGCAAAGTTAGCAGAGCACCTTTATTAGAGATTGTGCCAAATACATATATAGGAGAGACCTGTTTTGTGGTAATAAAAAAAGTATTTAACTCATAGACTATACACAATAGAAAATATGATAGAAACGATATCTGCTGAAATTAACATCTGTTTTCAAAACTGGAATAACACATAACTTCCACTGCTGTTTATGCGTAAGAGACGTTTCCAAAAATAAATCTGTAACTTAATTGCATTCCAATGGATATAATATTATCATATGCCACGTTGCTAACTTCATCTGCCAGGCATATGGAAACATCTGTTCAGATATTTTATTGTGCAGTTATTAAAATATTCACATTTTTGATAGCTAAGCTAGGCCACTAAATATAATTTCAGTGACCTGGTCAAATATGAAATGGCTACATCTAAAATGGGCAGAGTTTTGTAGAAATGTTTCATGGGTGCAGCTAAACTTTGATATGATTCTGCATACAGCAAGGGGCGTGTAACTATTTACTGATTCAAATGTGGCATTTCCTCATCTTCAATACCAAGATACACTTTCCTAATTTTTCATCACTTTACTTTTTCCAGGTGTATTATTTCTGAAAATGCTTATTTTGCATTAAATGTGTTTATTCAGATTTCAATTGAACTGATATAATTATTTAATTATGAAGATTAGACTTGCTTCATGATATTCTTTAACCTCTCAGCTGCCCTCAACACAGTTGATCATCCAACCATATTTGGACACTGTAGAACCTAATGGGATTCTGCAGGAATGTCCTTCATTGGTTCCCATCCTACCTTTTTCACCAACACCAGTTTGTTCACATAGACACCTTTCGATTTCAAAAGATCTTTATCACCTGCAGAGACCCCCAAGGTTCCGTGTTGGTCCCTGTAAGCTTTAAACTCTACATGGAGCCACTTGATGCACTCCTCACAGATAACAACATCACAACTCACCAATAAGCTGATGACACACAATGTTATTTGAAAGTCTTCACTGATTCCTACATCCAACTCCTCAAACTGCCTGCACATTATCCAGATATGGATACCCACTGGCACCTGAAGTTCAACCCAATCAAGACAGAACAATTAGTTAATTTCCAAGAACAACAAACAAGAAACAGTACAAACCTGGCTCAATTACATGAACCATGAAAGCTTACAATACTAACTTTCACAGAGCTCACCCTAGAAACTAGTTTCATCCTCATCCTCATGACCCTGAGACACAAGATCGAAACCAGCACCAACCAAACCAAGGAACTCTTCACTATCATCAGACCACTACAGAAACTTTGGTCTTCAACCCTCAGACTTCTTCAGCAGCCCATTAACCTCAACCATCAACAACCCACCCACCACATGGGAACAGCTTAGCACACCAACAACATCCACCCTGATAAACTCCATCCACTCAGGAGCACCCGCCAACCTATGCCTCAACCAACTCTTCAACCTCAGAAGCAATGAGATCAGCCACCAGCTCACCACAATCCTCAATGCCTCCATAAATTCAGCCACCTTTCCTGATGCATGGAAATATGCAGAGGTTATACCCCTCCTCAAGAAACCTTTAGCAGGCCCCAGCGAGCTCCAGAACTACTGTCCCATTTCCCTCCTCCTGCTCTCCACCAAAGTCCTGGAGGAGGTCATCAACCTCAATGATCATCTGAAAAGAAAAATAAACTGCTGGACCCATCACAATTGGACTTCAGAACTAACTACAGCACTGAGACAGCCCTGATTGCCACAACATATTACATCTGAGCTCTACTTGACACAGTAGAACCAGACGACTTCATGCATCTGGACCTTTTCACAGCCTTCAACACCTATCCTAGCCGTCAACAGCTATCTCCACAGCCTTCAACACCTATCCTAGCGGCAATTCTGGATAGCTACTACATCCTTCAAGTCAATCGGTCTTTGAGGAAAGTTGGAGGTGGGGTTACTGCAATCATCCGTAAGAAACTACTGGTTTGTCCGCTACAGACTTTCTGATTTTAAAATTTGAATCCCCTCAGCTATCATTTATTTGTGCCCTCTTTTATAGACCACCAGGGAACATGCCTACTTTTCCTCAGGCGTTGGGAGAAATTATATATCACTTCGTCATCAACCATGCCAGGATAATTATAATCGGGGATTTTAACTATTGGCCTGGAGATATTTAGGAAATCCCCAGCTCAAGGGAATTTGTCGATCTGCTCGTGGGATGAATTGCTCTTCGCTGGTGAGGGATGCCACCCACATAAAAGGGCACACCCTAGATCAAGTGTGGACCTTTAATTTGGAGATTTCTTCTCCCTTGATAACTCCATGCGCCTGGTCAGACCGCCATCTGATCAGATTCACTCTTCGATGTACTCTCCCACCTAAATCACAATTAGTAGAGAATGAAATGTCCAGAAATTGGAACAGAGCAGATATGGACCTCTTTCGACTACGTTTAAAGACTGATTCTCCTCCCCCAATAGAAAATCCTCAAATTCAGGCAGAGAATATCAACCTATGGCTGGAGTCAGTCAGTGACTTTGTCGCCCCCTCAAAAAAAACAAGATTATGAGACCTCACGACGCTCAACATTGGTTTTCGGATGATCTTAAATCAAAGAAATTAGCACTTAGACAAGCAGAACGCCAATGGCATCGCCACTACGTTCCAAAAAAAAAAAAGGCTTTCTTTTTAGCCTGATGACAGAATATAAAAATCTGATTACCCAAACAAAGGCTAGTTACTTCTCTCAAAAAATATTTGATGCTTCTAACAAATCTAAAGAGATCTTCTCTATAGTTGCCCAACTTTCCAAACCCGATAAGTCATGCCTGGGCCAGTTCCCTCGCAGTTTTTATGTGACTCTCTGAATTCTTATTTTTTAGAGAAGACAGCCACCATCAAGGCTAGTATCTCTTCGGTGGCACGTGGCCCACCTGCTCTCAAAAATGATCTCTGTCTTCATCATCTTGACAGAATCCCTCCAATCTCGGAAGAAACTTTCCTGAACCTATTAAAAAAGGTCAGTTCTGGCTCCCCCCTGGATTGCTGTCCCCGGTATATCCTTCGAGAAGCACTTACTATTTGTCCTGATCCTCCCCGGCTATTGTTAAATAATTCTTTTGAGCTTGGCATTGTCCCGAACTTCTTTAATAGAGCAGAGATTATCCCAATCTTGAAGAACCCGAGCACCGACTCGTCGGCTCTCAGTAACTATCGGCCCACTTCACTGTTGCCTTATCTGGGTAAAGTTTTAGAGGCCCATGTAACTAATAGTCTCAGTTCTGTTGTGGAACACTTCCAGGTTTTGGACACTCACCAGGCTGGTTTTAGACCCGCACACTCAACCGAGTCTGTCATCCTCGCTGTTATGGATGTACTCAGGGGGGGGCGGATTTAGCCCTGATTTTGCTGATTCTATTGGCGGCTTTTGACACGGTCGATCATGGTATTTTGATCGACCGTGTCAGGAATGCTGGTTTCCAGGATCTGGCCCTTAAGTGGCTTTCCTCCTTCTTGAGCAATCGGGCACAAGCCTTGCCAATTTCTCTTCTAACAAACGAGACATTACCTGGGGATTCCCCAGGGCTCCTCTATTTTTCCACGTCTTTTCAATCTTTATCTTCTCCCCTTAATTCCCTCTCTGAGGGAAAGGAATGTCAGCATTTTTTACTATGCTGACGATCTTCAACTGATGTTTAATGTTGATTCATCCCCATCATCAAAGTCCAACGTCCAAGATACAATGTTTTTTTTTATAAATGACGGATGAATAACAACCAGCTGAAGTTGAATCGGGAGAAAACAGAGCTTATCCTCACAGGGGGGTTGGCTAAACCTTAGCACTCCAATTTTTGGCCCCCTAAACTTGGTAATCCCTCTATGCCTGCTGTCTCTTCGAAGAGTCTGGGGATTATTATTAGCAATGATTTGTCTATGAAATCCCAAATCAGCTCGGTAGTTTCTGCTGGCTTCTTTCAGTTGCGAAAAATAAAGAAGATCAGCAGATTTCTGAGCAGGAAAGCCATGATCTTGGTCACTCTGGCTTTAGTGATCTCTTGTCTGGATTATGCCAACTCATTGTACGCGGGCATTCCAGCATACCAGCTTCGGCGTCTTCCGCTAGTTAAAAATCAGGCGGCCAGGCTAATTTTTCATCAGCCCAAATGGCATCATGTCAGCCCACTAATGAAAAGCTTACATTGGGTACCAGTGAGTAAGCGGTACATTCTTAAGATGGGCTGTACTATTTTTAAAGCACTACATGGCAATGGCCTGGCTTTCATCTCAGCGTGTCTCCACTGTTACACTCCCTCTCGTAACCTCAGATCCTCTCATCTCAACCTGCTGGAAATTCCGCTAGCCAAACAGAAGAAGGACTAGCCACAGCAAGGACTTCGGTTCTCTGTCCTTGCTGTGGCGCTAAGGTCTTTGTCCTCTATTGTCCCATTCAGGATGCAGCTAAAGACCTGGCTGTTTACCCAAGCATACTCTGACTGAGCTTCCCTCTTGCTATGGCCCTGATCCTCACATGAGCGCCACGAAACCGTTGGTGTACGCGCACTGAATAAGTGCTTTTAACATAACATCACATTAACATCTCCCACCACACACTCATCGATCGGCTACGCCAGGATGGAATCACAGATGATGCACTCAGATGGATGGCATCCTTCTTCAAGGGATGCACAAAGAGAATCTGCCTCCCTCCTTTCACCTCTCAACCTAAGCACACCATCTGTGGAGTATCCCAAGTCTCATCCCTCAGCCCAACCCTCTTCAACATCTACATGACACCACTTGTCAAATTGCCCAGCATCAACATCATCTCCTTCGCCAATGCTACACAGCTCGTCCTCTCAGTCTCAGCAGACCCCACATTGATGAAGATCAACTTCCACAATTGCATGAAGAATGTTGCAACATGAATGAAAGACAATTGCCTAAAACTCAACAAATATAAAACAGATATTCTGATCGTTGACAGACACATCGGCCTTTGGAATAACTCATGGTGGCCAGTAGAGCTAAGACCTACACCTACACTGAAAGACCTGGTGGGCTAGTTGGCCCCTAAGGACCCTCAGTAGTGACGGGGACTTCATCCTCCAACAAAGAGCATGCCAGGAGGTGCATTTTCTGAGTAGTGGAATAAGGGGGAGGGGCCTCCAGCTCATTCCGGCTTTCATTATTTTTTTTATTTTAGGAAGCGGGATGTGTTGCCCCCCTTCCCTTGACACTTTTGGGCCCTGGGAACCACATCCACCTTAAATATAAAAATAAAAAAGAGAGGGGGGTGTGACACCCCCTCCTGACACTGATTTCGGCCCCATGGACCTCATCCTCCATGGCCTGGCTATTTTTTTATCTGTTTTCAAGGGAGGGGGCTGAGTGGCCTCATTCCTGGGTCATTTTGAGCACCAGGCACCTATCCCCTGGGGCATAACCACTTCCTTGGAGACTATGGGGGATCCCCAATGCCCCCAGGGTCCCCGCCGGCTCTCCGCCTCTAGTGGGTCCCAGCATTGTTTTTGGGCAGAGGGAGCTGCTAACATGCAGCTCAATCAGCCCAAAAGCAATTCTACTTCGCTTCATGGATGCAAAAGCATTTTCCATGCTCTAGTTTCCATGAAGTGAAGCAGTATTTGCTATGGTTTGGTGTGAGCTGCAACGTCCCGGGGTGGGCAACCTGAGACATTGCTGGAGCCAGCCCTTGGGAGGCAGTTCCCAGGGCCATGGAGGGCTCCTTGAGGGGGACTAGGTGACCTCCTTCCATCTTGTGCACAGCCCAGGGGAGGTGGTGGGACCCGGGGCAGTGTGGGGAGGCTTGACCCCCCTCACACTTCATTTTTTTAAATTGCCCCAGGAAGGTGGCAGTCCCTGGGGCTGGGGGGGGCCGCGTGGCCCCCACACTATTAATGATGAAAGCCCAGGGATGTTTACTATTTTAAAAGGCCCCACACCTTTTTAAAATAATAAATCCCAAAGAGAGGGCGGTGCCCAGGGCTGTGGGGGCTCAGCTTGGCCCCTGCATACTTATCTGCATCCCCCCTAGGGACCTGGTCCACTGGAGCCTTAAAATAAATGAAGCACTGGAGACCACGCTTCGGTTTGTTTTTATTTTCAGCGGGATTCACACACTGAGAACGTCTCCCTCTAAAATTTAACAAACATTCATTTTTTTATTGTGGGGGCCCAAGTGGGGTAAGGGTGTTTTTACCCTGCCCCTTTTCTTAATTTCTTATGTTTTTCTACCTTTTTTCTTCTGACTTGGTTCAATCGAGTCACAAGATGGCTGACAACACTTCCAGGTTTGAAGTGACGGCAGCCAATGAGGTCTCAGACACAAGATTGGGAGGGTTTGTGGATCCTCCACGGCCATATTTGGATATCTGAGAAATATTTAAATTTCTCAGGAATTACTGAACGGATTTACACCATTTAACAAAAGGAGTGCTTTCTGAATCAAAAACTACCTTTTTGACAAATTTGGTGTAATTCCATCCAGCAGTTCGGGCTACAGCCTTGTCCTATGGAAATTAACATGCAGAAAAAATGTTGTTGGCTCCCCATTTTCTTTGCCCCCGCTTAACAAATCACCCCGAAACCTTCAACACAGCAGCTCTCCTGACAGCCCCATTTGAGACTTTTGTGATGATTCATCAAACAGCAGCAAAGATATTGGCAAAAGAAAACGTTTTTTTGAATAGAAACAAGGTCTATAACTACCTATAAATACCTACTGGTGACCGTATTATCCCTGCACCCCTTGGCATGCACCTCAAAGTGCAAGGATCAACAGTGGGTACAATAGGTGCCCACACAGGAGATCGTGCACCAATGGGGGTCCTTCAGGGGGCTCCCAAAGTCAAATTCTGACAACCTTCATGTGTTGGAAAAGATTGCACAGAAAGGCTGCTGAAACCCAACATCGTAATCCCAAGGGCCGGGTCTGGTCGCTCAGTGGACTAATGCATCCACTACAGGGGCCTGTGTTTTTTACCTCATGGTCACAGGTTAAAATCCTGGAAGGTCCACTCAGCCTTTCATCCATCTGAGATTGATAAAATGAGTACCATTGAGTTGGGTAACAATAAACGTCTTTTATTCAGTGCCAAGATACCCTTCTGGGTGAACATGTGCTTTACAAATACATATTTTATGTTATGTTAAGGGCAGAAAGATGCGCCCTTGGAATTACTGACAGTTATTCGACTAGCGGACGGGCTCTCCAAGTCAGTCGGAATGGCCAGTCAACTTCCCCTCTGACCAGGTCTTTTGTAATGAGGCGGGCGGAAAGGAATCTGATCTGCAAATTCTGCTGCTGTTGGAAAGGCTACGGCCCCAGTCTTTTAATTGGCTTCATATGGCCCGATTCTGATCAGGGTCGGAAAGCTCTCCGACAGAGCCTGATCTGGAGTGTTTTCCGACCGAGCCAGACTCCTGCAGTCTGACGGCACGAATACGACGTGGCCGCATGCTGCCGGAGTCGGTTCGGTCAGACTCCCATAGAAGTCAATGGGAGCCGGTCGGATGACGCATACATGAGCTCCCATTGACTGAATGGGTACGGCTCACATAAAGGTGCACCCTACAGTGGGTACGTGTTGGTGCCATCCGCACCGTACACGCCTGTGTTGGGGAGACCCTTGGGTCTCCCCCTGT
Source organism: Lissotriton vulgaris (assembly GCF_964263255.1). NCBI lineage: Eukaryota > Metazoa > Chordata > Amphibia > Caudata > Salamandridae > Lissotriton > Lissotriton vulgaris. The sequence continues at coordinate 203,614,102 of NC_141689.1, forward strand.
GTCTGAGTCATAAGTTTGCGGTGGCAGGGGGGTCTGACGCTGACCCACAAAGCGAACATCCCAGACGTTTTGCGAGCCTGAAACTTCGGCTCGAACCGGCTGTCCGACGCATACATCGTACTGGCTTGGCCGTAAATCTTATCCATTGCATGGCACGGTTTACTTACGGCCGGGAAGTACGGAGCGGTTCGGACCCGGGAACGATTTGGTCAGTGATTTTCGTGTTGCTCGCATCGTACTTGTTCACTCATACAGCTGTACGAGTCAGGCGGAAAACACGCGAATGGCTTGTATTTTTTCCAGCCGAATCGCATTCGGTGCACTTACGAGCGAGATCGGAATCGGGCCCATAATGTTCATAAAATTTATATGAGGTAACAAGTAGTATCTGGCACTATCAATTTCTCCTGTTATGCCAATGATGTTGATATTTTGCCTGTATCCCTCTCTCTCCTCCTCCTCATATAATGAATCATCCAAGAGTTTCACTGACATAGTGAAAGCAGGGAAAGTTTGGTGTGTGAGATCATTTCTTATGTGATCAGCCTGATAATGACATGTTGAAATATGTTTCAGATGGGATGGGTAGTGGGTTTGAAAAAAAACACTCCTTGATTATCAAGCTTGTTAGTTATATTTGCTTTCACATTTAAAACAAATCCCATGCACAGTATAATATATATTATTATTTATTATGTAGCTAAAAACATATTACATGTTTATTAAATTGTAAAAAAATCATAGTAAATATATGTATGACAGTTTCAAAAGGATATTCAAAATGTTTATAATATTCTAATAATGATGTTTTATTTATATAAGTAAACATAGGTTATTTGAATGTGGTATTATTTCGTAAGGGGTTTTAGGTTCCTGCCTCCATTACTTTTGTTGCGGCACCAGTGGTTGGCCATATGTGATGCTGGATTCAATACAGCCCTGAGCTGGAGTACACTAACTATTATTTTGGGTTCTTTGTGGCTGTAGTACCTTTAGAAGTTCAGATTGTGAATAGCAATGAACTTGCTCTTTTGTGGTGGTTACATGTCCATCCTCAAACCCCTTCTCACCCCTCCCATTTAGTAGTAAGTAATGGCTATTTTCCAGCCACTTGCCCCGTCTCTCATATATTTACTACTAAAAGGAATGTATACATTTGCTGAAATCTCCTCAGTTGGGGCAGAGATCTCCACACTGAAATGATTGGAGCAACAGAGGTGTAGTCCTCAGCAAGGGGGTTTGTGCATAGTATTTTTTAGTGTGTCAGTAGTACTATTGTAATACTACTTAACACAGTACAACATGCAGTTTATAAATAGGCCTTCTTGTTTGCTTGTTGCAGCTGAACTTTTTTGGTGAAACACTACTGAGCAGTAGTGTGGCCAACAAACTCATAGGGCATCACGTATGAGGAATTGGCGTAGAGCAGCGCCAAAAGTCTCTTTGCTGCACTGTCCTTCGTCATTTGGAAAGGGCTGGAATGAACAGTATTCATGCAATATGGTGCAATATGGTGCATTCCTGTCCTTTCCCCATGTGCTGGTGCACAATTTGCTGCCTAGCCAAGATAGTTACCCTTGCACTATGCCGCCATTACAGGTAGGATTGTTTTTGTGCAGTAAAAGGCACCTTCCTGCATGCTAACAATACCAAGAGGCGGCTTCCACTTTCTAGGTGTGCAGAATGCACAGTGGCATAGCAAGATCAGGTGGTACCCAGTGCGGAAAATTTCTTGTTACCCTCGGCTTGACAAAATAGCAAAAATATGTTTAAAACACATATTTTTGCCATTTGGTCAACCCACCAAATCAGTGATGACAACCTGGATGGGCAACACCCACAGCACCCCCCTTCCTATGCCACAGGGTATGCAGCACACGTTGAAGAGGAAAAAACGAGGGGAAATTAAAATATTTCTCCTCATTACACCTCGTTTGTGGAGGGTTAAGGTTTTGGTGCTGCCCCAGGTTAACGTGATTAGGTAAATGTGGGGCAGCGTCAAAAACCTTGGGTGTTGTGTGTTAAACTCCTCTACAACACAGTGCGCTGCTTTGTCTTACTCCATCTCTATAAGGCCATGCAAAGCCATGCAGAGTGGCTCAGCGTGGCATCAGAAATATGTTTGAAAGGCTTGCGCCGCCGAAGCATCCAAAAAAGTGACGCTCCAGGGGCCATTCCTCTCATAAATAAGCCGCATAAATCTCAGGGATCGAATAATTCCAGTAATCTCAGCAACTAAAAATAAATGACAAAGAAGGATTTGGAGCAAGGTAAGAATCTTTTGACATGCTGGTTCACATAGGCATTTGCCATAAGCCAATTTTTGGCTGACGATTTCAAACACCGGCTATCATTATATGATTGTTCTTTGACATTTCTACATGTGTACTTTTTAATGCTTCTATGTAGTAAGCCAGTATCATACACTTTCTAAAACTGTCCAAATTAAATTAAAGTGAATATTGTTCATGATGTGTCGCGGCGAGTGAAGCTGCAGCATTATGTTTGGAGAGTTCTCCACAAGAGCTTTGAAAGATTTGTTTCTGCCTCTGCAGGAAGCCTTTACTCCTGACTTATTGCCACTGCCATCTCTGCCTTCCATTGAAGTCATCTGCACTCAACATGTCTGATGCATTTTCTATAAAAGATACAGTGCTTGCATGGTGGGGAAACCATTTCAAAGTAGGCACTTCACCAGTACATGCTGCTTGTAAAAGGATGAAAGCAAAAAGGAATCTCTCTCAAGATTGTGCTGGCCTCTGTGAAGCCATCCATACTTGGGAGTACTGAAGATTATCTTCACATACTCAATCTTTGATGACATTTACCAAGCTCCCAGTGCATGGCTTTCAAGCCAATCCATTTCTGAGGAAAACAGGAAGGTTTCAGATCTATGGGTTCATTTGCAGATTTATCTGTGTATGCCAATTGATATTGCACTATTAAACAGATAAAAAAAACATGTCAACGAAATTCCTGTTTGCAATAATAAAATTCGAAAGTACTGAAAATGATTACAAATATAATACATTATGAATCAATTCCTTCTAAATTGTTAGCCAGTTCAATTTTCATGTAAATAAAATAACAGCCAGCCATTTACTTGCTTGAATAAAGGATGTTTTATTTATTTTTAAAGAGAAGACTTTGAATTCCCGATTTCCCCAAATACTGTATAATTCTACGAATTGTGCACTGATACCTTGTATTTGCATGGGTGAACGCATTTAGCCATAATTCACAAAATACTCACATGAAATCATCGTACACATAGGTTTCAAGGTGAATTCCTAGTCTTAACTCTAGTTGATTTTAACAACCCAGAAACTTAACAGCAGAACAAACAGCATTCCATTCTTTAAGCTTTTAATGCATCTTCAGAAATCCATTTCTCGTGTGCAACAATGATTCACTTACATTCGAAAGGAGAGAGAGATGATCACATGCACAAGATTTGCAAAGGTAACTGTCCATACTACGACTATTATCTTATCATTCCCAGCTAAACGTCACTCACAACATCCTAAAGTGGACGTTTGCTGAACTGAATTACATTTTAACAATTACAGGCTTTACATTAAACGTTGAGAAATGGGCAGTCATCGTTGAGAAATTAAACGTGATGTAAATAATGTTACCAAAACAATAATAAGTAGGCCAGCTAAAGTTCAAGAATAGGAGCAATAAGACATTATTACAATGACATCAACATGATAAAAAAATAGATTAAAGTAATACAGAGTCATGCATTATTTAAAGAAATTGCAAAAGTGGAGAAGTGTGGCTCACTGGTTAGAGCAGGCAGACCCTGAAGCAGAGGTCAGACCCGGGACCAGGATTCAATTCTCGACGCAGCAGGGTCTTGAGCTCTAATGTCCATGGACTCGATAATTCTCGCTTCGGTGCCTGACCTAATCATGGGTTCACACTCTGCAACTCTGGGCATTAAGCTTGCTTAATCTCCACAACGGCCCCCCGCGGCGGGATGCCTGGCTTTCACCTTGGGGATACCCTGTAGGGGCTATCGCACAGGGAAAAGCCAGTACGGGTTCCCAAGGCAAGCGCGGAGATACCCCTTCGGAGGTCGATTCAGGGCTATATAAGAAACATTATAATAATAAAAAAAATTCATAGAAAAAATGGGGCCAAACACCCAATATATATGAGATAAATTGCCCCCTCCAGTACATTATAAGATATTACAAGCCATTGAAAAGTTCCATGGCCATAAAGAGGAATTAGGCTCAAGGCTGAGTTCCTTTTTAAGATTATGGATCTCTGAGGTGACTTGCATTGTTCTTATCATGTGTGGCAACAGGTATTGTATCCTTTATTATACATAGTCACATCATCATCTTTCCCATAAATCACTTAAATTCTTGGTGGTTAGCTCTTTCATATGAAAGCGAGACCATGTCTGCAAGTCTAAAGAATAAAAATACAATCATAGTGCTAAATTAAACATCAAAAAGATTTTTTAGCCATTGTTGACAAATGATATTAGAATCTGTTGAATAGATGTCAGTTTAAACAAAAAAGCTGAGGCACAAACATGCAGATTATAACTTTTTAAAAACAGCCCAAGAACTGCAAAAAAAGAAATGTTGCCATAAATATCTACTTTTTCTTTGTCACTTTAGAGTTTTTAGAAAAGCAGCAGAAAGAAAAGCACTGTTTATTTTTCATTGCTTTAAACAGCTGCTCCATAATCTGATCTGCCTTTCACCTGGCTGCTTGCTCTAGAAGTTGGCATTGCGACATCAGAACTCAACTGTAATAAGTTATTACAGTGTACTTCTGATTTCATTCCTTTATAATCAGCAACTGAGTGCATCAGAAATCATGATTATAAAGAAATGTGAGGCAGGGATTTTGACTAATGAAAAACCAATGTGCCCACACAAACTTGTCCCTGCACGACCTACACCTACAAGAGATTCCCTTGACACATTGGTCAAAAACTACCCATACATCCAAACGTTGCACACACATATTACTCATTGCCCAGAGCTGAGGCATATCGTCCACAGAACTGCCACCGTTCTGAAGAGTGCCGGTGCTACGAGACAAACAAACTCAATTGCAGGCATTCCCAGACACATGCACAACCCCTGTCACGTGGAACTGTACCGAATGCTGCATCTCTTGGGATCACTGCCAATGGCAGTGTTGCAAATCAGTTACCGACTGAGTTTCCGTCTTGCCTACATCACCTGCGTCCAGCCCTGGTTACACTGTCGATCATGCACATTTGAGTGGCCCATGGAGGTCTGCCTATCCAATGAGACGGTATCAGAATTGGATTATGACCTGACAGTGTGCCCCCTGTTGGCCCACAAACAGGAGTGTCACTGGGATACCCGTGCATGGGATGAACTGATCTTTGGCGTATGTTCTGGCAGTTGTGCATGGGAGATTGCACAACTCCTAGTGTGCAGTGACCACATCAAGGTGCTACCCTATTGGGCTGTGTTGTGGATTGGGGAAACGGCGTAGACTGAGCACATCTGCCCAGACCAGGTAATGGATTGGGTCACATTGGTGTTCCTTGAACCCAACAACGACGTACAATTGGAACCCATTGCCCATGAAGGTGCGCTGTCAGTCATTGACCAGTAACTACGCTCCTGCAGCCACATCGGATTGTCACCCACAGCACAGTTCCCAACACCTTGTTGCATCATGGTGAATGCACTTCCAGGGTCAGAGCAGCACAGCGTTGTTTTGCAACGTTCTCAAATCGGACATACTGCTGAGGGGGGGGGGGAGTAAACAGATGGCAATGTAGCACGAGCTGTGACCTTGTTGGAACCTTCCACCTGATCACTGTCAGCAGAGCAAACAGTCAGCACAGTCCGGTGGCACAGCACTATGCATACTAATGGGCTGTAAGTCGTGTCCCCTCACACTGAGCAATGGGCAGACGCCAAATATCACATGACTCACTCAGCAAGGAAAGGTGGGCAAAGACCTTTGCCATCCATGATTTGTGTAAATAATTGCACCCCCATGTCTTGCATCTCGACATGTTCCCATGCTGCATGTAAGTGTCTCAAGCATGTCCCTGCATTTTATGGCCCTTGCTTTGTCTGTATGGACACGCGCATGCCAATAAAGTCACTGCAACTTCACTACTGACCAACTGTGATGCGTGTTGTATAGATGTACGAACAGTGTGCCACAATGAGCATAGTCCCTACACAGGAAGGGACTGAGTGATGCATGTACAATGGGGATGGGTCCCTTTTTGACTGCGCCACCTCTGTGAGCCAAACACTGTGTTTTGGATAGTTGCTGGCAGGCCTGGGCACTTACAAGTCTCCAGCAATGTGAGTATGGTGTCCAACCTCCGACCACGTGGAGCAATCCTGTGAATCAAAACAGAATGTGTCCAATGGGGATTGGAAAGTGATTTGGGAGAGTGCAGTCTGCATCAGGATTGCTGTGTTATTGTCAACCAGTGAAGCTAAGACAGTCCATGTCGGGGTCAAGGTGTATGTCACAGAGTGTTCTGGGGGTCAGTGGATTGTGTTTTCCCGGGGCATGATTCATAGGGCAGATGCAGGCAAGGACAGGTCATGTGGTGGTGATGGATGCTACTACCTCCTTCCTCACATAGTAATTACCACCCACTTCATAGTCCTCTGATACTTCCTCAGTGTTCGGTGTGTCCAGTGTGTGTGGCAGGGTAATGGCTGCATCACTGGGTGCCACTAACACATCAGGGTGCGATGGTGATAGGGCAGCATCACTGTGTTCCAATGACACAACAGGGGTCAAAGAGGTGTGCGTCACAGTTCCACTGCAGGCATCCGGGACTGGCTCAGTGGCAGCAATGGCAGGATGATGAACTGCAAGGCATGGAAGATCCCAGCTACATCTGACTGGTGTTCAGCCGTGGCAGCCATACTTCCAGCCTGCATCTGCTTCATGATCTCAATTGTCCTGCGCATCTGTGCCAACTCTTTGCTGTCATCGCTGATGCCTGTCTGACTAGACAGTTCTTGTAACAGAGAGATGGCCCCAGCGATCTCACCCAAGGACTGATGTGGAGCATGGTACGAACAGTGTGTGTCCACTAGGGACTGTAAGTGGTCCCTGAAGGGACTCAGACACCCAAGTATGGCATCGAGTTGGGCTGCCACGAGCTCCAAACCCACCCGCAGCTGATCAGCCAACTCCACCTGGCAACCCAACACACAGCGTTGAAAATCCATGTTTTGTTCGTGGGGTCCTGGGAGACAGCTGTGGTGAAGTGTGTTTCCTGCTGTGTGGTCTGCGCAGGTGGTGGGGTCACCTCTAGGTAGTTGGTCTGCCCTGCTCCTGGGGGTGGGGTGCAGAGGCTGTCCATTAGCCATTGGAGGATGTCTGAACAGATGTGCAGGTTGTCCTCTTCATCTTCACTGATGGGATTTGTGGTCTGCTCTGCAGTAAGTGTTGTTTGTCCCCCTGCAATTTTAAGGGGAGATGCATGCTAATAGAGTTTCCCAAGTATATTGCCGCATTGCAGATGTTTACATTCAGATTGCATGACAATGCACATTGTGACTGCTTTGGTGGAGCTGGCGATTTGATGGCAGACAGTGTGTTTTTCGAGTACATGATGGATGTGTGGTAGTACCCGTACATTGTCATCACACACTGTCAGGCAATGCCAGATGTGAGCGGCCAGTTACTATGCACAAGCGGAACCTGTTGTGTCCTCTGTCCTGTGGTATAGGTGTTGCATTTTGTCCCACATTGCCGTCATTGGTGATGTTCTGTGGTTTCTATGTGTGTGTGCTGCATTGTGGGGGAGTCGACCCTGCAGCTCTGATTTCTTGGGCCTTTGTCCCTTTGAGGTGGTGTGCCTTTGAATTGTGTGCTTTTTGGAGGCTGAGAAGTTTGTGACTTGGGTCACTTGTGCTCTTGGACGGATTTTGTGACCTTGTGCATTGTTTGTCTGTCGTGTGTACTGGATGGCATGGGTTGTAGGTGCACGTCGATGTGTCAGAGTGGGACCTGCTCCTTTACAGATGTGATCCACATCGGGCCACCTCCATGTTGATTTGTGCACCATGTCATGTATTTAGGCTGCTGCCACGCTATTGGTCATGCAGTGTCATTTGCCTTGTATGTGTGGCTCACAGAGCCGCTGCTTTTCTGTATTCATCACATGTGTAAGGATTGGTAGTGTCGTTGGTTATTCAGAGGGGCCCATATGTGCACATGGTGGACGGGGCCTACTTGATGTTTCTATGTGTGCTGCATTGTGGCAAGGGTGTCAGGGACATGTACCACTGTCATTGTTCATGAGCTGTGTGCTACACATGATTGTGCATGTGTGCCATTGTGCCCATATGCCCCCGTCCACCCAGTCCCTGGTCGTCATTCACCCTGTTGCTGTTGGGTCAGGTCATATCAAGCTGTGTCCAGGCCCCCGATTCCTGCCACCGTCTCCACACTGGTGACTGTGGCCACTATTTCCTCCAGCTCATCCAGCTCCTCCTGTGTTGAAGGACTCCTACCTCCAGTCGCCGTTGCTGCCTTCCTGTTGGCAGTGAGTTTCTGTTTGGTCTGCCTATACACATCATGCCAGTGCCTCTTGTCCTCATCCATTGACCTCCTCACCACTCTGACTGCATTGACATTAGTGACGATGGTCTGCCATATTTCCGTTTGTGTTTGTAGTGCCGCAGTGGAGGTGAGATGATGATCCGGTCTTCCTGTGGACAGAACCCCGTTTACCTCTCCCTCTTCTCCTTGCCCTTCCCCAAACACGGGGTTCCATGCTGGTCCTCCGTGGGGCGTGTGGGGTTCGGCTTGTCCTCTGCACTTGGTCCTGGTGCATCAATGGTGCTACGCAGTTTGAATTGGTTTTGGTTGTTTTTTTGTTTTGGCTTTTAGAGTGCGTTTTCAGGCATGACACGTGGGTATTGCAGGGCTGTCGCTGGTTTTCGATGATTTTGGTATCACGCTATGGGGCATCGCAAGCTTTTTAGATGTTTGTGTTTCACATTTTTTTGTTGGTCACATTGAATTTTACGCAGTCATTTGGTGTGTTATCATGCTACTATCTCATGGTGCCACCGGGTTGGGAATTGGATGTTAAGACATTGTTATTTTCTCCTGATAGACTTTGCTATGCACAGTTGCGCTTAGCTAAATTTGCAATCGTTATCACACATTCTTGAGAACATGCCCCTATGTTTTAAATCTAGCCAATTGGGCAACATAGTTTCAAGAGGAAATTACAATTGATTCATTAAATATCACAATTATCTCCCAAAAATATAAACAATGGATCAGGTTTACAATGTATGCAAGGTTTAATTTCAACTTACATTCTTTCAATGTTTCTAATGCCAAGTGTGGTTAGTGCAAACTTGTGGTAAGTCCCTCTAAGTATGTGCATCCATGGCTAACTGATATAAGTCTGCTAATTAGTCATTTTTAAATGCTTAATATGTTTTAGAGAAAATGTTATTGTGTAGTGACAACTTACTAGCAGCCTCTCACTCCCCAGAAATCTGAAATGGCAGCAACGTAGGTCCAGCAAATTTAAAACATCAATGGAGTATACGCAGATAAGTAAGATCCATTACTTATGCTCTACCTTTCCTTAGTAGGTTTCAGTGTTAAAACCGCAGGCAATTCCCCGCCTTTTAAGTGGTATCTGTCAGATATGGCCCTGCTTCTCTTTCAGGCTTTATGTCCAAAACTGTCTTTTGGTCATGGGAAATGTGACCAATAATGTGTAGACCTTGCTCATGTAGTGGATAAATAAAGCCTACCCCTTTATAAATCACATAAAGGGATCAGGTTATGGGGCGTATATTATGTGGCTAATTCAGTCTCCAGTGTTTGTGCCTTTCCCCCTACACATGGACAAGCTTTGACAACAGCATAAAGAAAAGGTAAATGCACAACTGTGGTTGCAACTGAAATCTTACAGAAAGACATCTATCAACTTGTTGACTAGGCCACTATCCATCTGACAATATGTAACTGTTCAGATTCACAGCCAGAAAGGTCTCACTTCCAGGCTGTGTGCCTTTTGGGACAACGTATGGTACATTTAAAGTTTCTCAACAATGATGGAAGCATACAATCCAGTGTCAACATTAGGCACTAGACTTAAGGCTCCTTAATCCCAAGCCATTACAGGGCCCATACCTGGGACTTGTAGGGAAGTGATTCTCCAGGCATCATGCAACATATGAGTACACCCTCAGGCCAATTACATATCTAACCATAGTAGCCATCAAGCTAGACTCCAACACTTTCTGTACAGTTGAAAGAAAGTTTACGTGCAAAGCAGTTTCCTAGGTATCGCACATTAGGTGTCTGCCCATAATACACTGTCTTGCTTCTCATTAGAGAGGTTACAATCAAGTGCCCCACCCCTGAGCTATTTATACCAGCTGGAAACTCAGCAATCTCCCCTTTGAGTAATGCAGGCAACTTCTGGTGTGCCCATATCTGGAAAATCGTTTCTACCCCTTTGTCATTTTCTTTTAGGATGAGGGACTACAGCCTCATTCAACAAGCATCATTCATCTATCAGCATTTCAAAATCATATAGGTCGAACCATCAGATCATCATATCCACCTAATACTGCACCTGGATTTTGATCCCAGTCTTGACAGTCTAAGACTTAATTGGCTGGTATGTGGCCTTGCACTTAAAGGACGCACACTCTGTGTGTTGGGGGTGGCTGCCTATATCAGGTCTCCTGATGCATGTTTTTCAGAGATCACTGGCATTATCATCAGGTCGCAAAAAACACAGTTGATGGACAGAATGTAGAACAATGTCATACATTCACCCCAGTACAAGGATCTGGGCCTAAATCCATCGTTTTTTTGCACTCCACACAGCCCTGGGTTAGACACTGGCTATATGCAAATCAGCTCTGACCCTGTGCCTCATGGGAACAGTCCAGTCCGAACTACCAAGCCATGTCTTTCCCAGACAGGAATCAAGCATCCAAGGACCGGTTTCTGGCTATCAGCCTTCATCAGCCTGGATAGCTTGACTCCAGTGGTGTGGAGAGCCTGGGACTCACGTCTGAGTATACCCAGCACACTCGGGGTGAAAATTGCAAAAAACACAGTTGATGGACAGAATGTAGAACAATGTCATACATTCACCCCAGTACAAGGATCTGGGCCTACATCCATCGTTTTTTTGCACTCCACACAACCCTGGGTTAGACACTGGCTATATGCAAACCAGCTCTGACCCTGTGCCTCATGGGAACAGTCCAGTCCGAACTACCAAGCCATGTCTTTCCCAGACCGGAATCAAGCATCCAAGGACCAGTTTCTAGCTATCAGCCTTCATCAGCCTGGATAGCTTGACTCCAGTGGTGTGGAGAGCCTGGGACTCACGTCTGAGTATTCCCAGCAAACTCGGGGTGAAAATTGCAAAAAACACAGTTGATGGACAGAATGTAGAACAATGTCATACATTGACCCCAGTACAAGGATCTGGGCCTAAATCCATTGTTTTTTTGCACTCCACACCACCCTGGGTTAGACACTGGCTATATGCAAATCAGCTCTGACCCTGTGCCTCATGGGAACAGTCCAGTCCGAACTACCAAGCCATGTCTTTTCCCAGACCGGAATCAAGCATCCAAGGACCGGTTTCTGGCTATCAGCCTTCATCAGCCTGGATAGCTTGACTCCAGTGGTGTGGAGAGCCTGGGACTCACGTCTGAGTATACCCAGCACACTCGGGGTGAAAATTGCAGTTCGGACTGGACTGTTCCCATGAGGCACAGGGTCAGAGCTCATTTGCATATAACCAGTGTCTAACCCAGGGTGGTGTGGAGTGCAAAAAAACGATGGATGTAGGCCCAGATCCTTGTACTGGGGTGAATGTATGACATTGTTCTACATTCTGTCCATCAACTGTGTTTTTTGCAATTATCATCAGGTCAGAAGTGGCTTTACTAGTGATAGTCTCTGAGTCTATTTGTCTTAGAACAGGTGGCACCTGGCCAGTGGTTTCACCACTGCATGATGAACCTGCCGCTTACTACTTACTTTTCATTTTGATTCTTGAACTGTGAACACCCCAAGAGACTCTCTATAGCACAACCTTGGTGCTCACACTCACAACTTTCTCAACCACCTGTGGTAACTTAATGTCTAGGATGCAGTCAACAGGTAGACATTAAGACCTTTTGCGAAAACCCCTTTTTTCTCTCAGATAACGATACAACGAGATTACGGCATAATACTCTCCACATTTCCGAAATTATTTTAAACTTGGGCAGAAAACGGATGAAAAGCCATTTTTGGTACGTTTTTATTTTATTTTTGGAATTTGTTGTTTCGAGTGTCTTATCCTGTTTTAAAATTTAAATTCTAAAAGATAAATACGGCAAATAAGAAGTTTATCTGGTAATACAAGACATAATATTGCTCTGTTGTAGGGTAGGTAGGAGATAATAACTAACTTGACATTTAAAACAAAGGTAGGCCAAAATCGTGTAAGGGTTAATCAGGTTAAGATGAATTAAAAAGAATGTAGAGTAATGGTTTTTATAAAAAGACAGAGAAATTCCCTATATAAATGGTAATAGAATAAACGCCAATTGTGCTATCCAAAAATAGGTATAGAATGTAATCTAAAATATTCTCTGTCCTCTCTCTGTCCTGCGCTTACTGAGTGCATCTATCTGTATCGTCTTTTGAAAAGTCTAGAAATGAATTAGTGTTTAGTATTTGACTGTGGTAGATCGAATTGTCGCATATGTTTTGCTGTTTGTACGAGCCCGTAAAAAAGAAGAAAAAATATATGTACCATTTTAAATAGTTAACACAGGCGTGTTCTGTATCTTGAAAGAAATGACAGAAGGGTTACATCATGGATGTGTTAGTCTATGAGCTTTCTACATGTGTCCTTATCTTGCGGTATATTATGTGTTTTTTTGTAAGAAATGTCTGGCATCTATTTCTCATCATAACTATCAGATCTTAATGAATGATTTATCTGTTTGAACACAAGTAAAAGGATTATAAATAACATAGTTGTTTGAATTATAGATAAACTCTGATGTTGTCCTGATGAAGACGCATTGTTTGCGTCGAAACACGTTGGCAGAAAAACATCAACTGTGGGAATCATCATAAAACCTTTTTTAATTTTTCCCCTTGACATTAGAGACTACTATAATTGAATACTGTATTCTCTTTTATTGTTTTTATATATTTCTGTGTTTGATTGTACGTCTATCAATTTTTCATCAATGTGATTAAATTTGATGTATACTTACATGTATTGTGTTTAAAAATTCTTTCTTTTACTTGTGTCCATATTGGGTACACTATTTTTTGCCAGCTGTCTACATTGTTTTTGCCTGGATATTTTTCTATCCATTGTCAACAGGTAGACATACAGAAACAGCATGCCTCCTTGAGTATCCACCGTATTGCTGTCTAGGGTGACTAAAGGAATAGCATGGTCATACTTTCCACCATGGACATTCCTAATCCTTTTGAATTGAACTTTCAAAGACTGTTGTGTGACTTTCAGTTAGTACACTGTCCGTGTCCAGTTCTTGCAAGTGTATGACATTGCAGTAATAGGGACTCTGTTAACTGAAAACCTTTGAAAACCCTTCGGGGACATCTCAGTGAAAGCCAGTTCACCAGTAGGATGCACCTCTCAAGTCAGTAACAGTAGTTTATACTTTAACGTTCCCTCTTGGAAATTCAGTCTTCCTAATATCACAATGCCTATCCTTGCTTACTTTACAAAAGGGAATTTTCTTAGTAAGTACACTACACATGAAGGAGCTCCATTAGCACCCTGTACACAAACAAGCACAATTCAAACTCTCCACCTACTCTTTCAAGGCACTTCATAACATTGGCCCAGCATACATTAACAACATCAGCTTTAATAAATCTTCCAGCACCTCCATTCGTCCGAACTCTTGCTTGCACACATTCCACATACCAGAACCGGTGGTCAAGTCTTCTCCTACCTCACTCCAAAAGTGTGAAACAATCATCAGCTACACTTAAGGGGCTCCTCATCAAATCTTGATTTCGGCAAAAAGCAGAAGACCTGGCTTTTCTATTAGTCCCTGCAGACTCTAGGTTTGGCTAGCCTCACATCTACTCAGTGCCAGGATACCCTCTAGGCGATGGTTAGGTCAACAAATCTGCATAACATAACACAGGGGAGACATCCCATCTAATCTCACTGTGATGGCTGGTATCAGTCAAAGATGGAAGTGTTTAGATTTATGACATTAATGCCTGTCTACCAGCTTGGTACGTACAGTTCTTGTTCCCTGAAGTACAATGTCTCCCCAGTCTAATCAAAGTTTGGGGTGTTAGAGTAATCACTCGTGTATATGTTTACCTTTCCTGTGATCTGAGTCTTCTGTAAGGTACCTGCTCCAGTTTTCTAGGGTGGCTCCCTTGAGACTTTTTGGACATTCCCATTCTGTGTTCTTTTACAAAGGTTGCTGGGTCAGAGAGGTCAGATGGACAAGGTTCAGGTTTCAGAAAAAAAAGACTATGAATGTGTTCTTTCATAGTAAAATGAAACAGCTCTTCGCTACGGGGTTTGCGTAGTTTTGTTTAATGTCATTGCATGAAATCTCCAAACAATTGCGCAAAATTATGTTCAATGTGAATCAGTCATTTGGTGCTAAATTTTTGTATGAAGCACATTCTCATGTCAATTTTTTACAGTAAAAAAATTACAAAAATACAAATAGCACAAGCAACAGCTACTCACATTCTGGTTTCAGGCTAATTCCAGCTCGTAAAAACATTTTGCTGCGGATGGCACCTACTTACACAATGTGGCAGAATGATGTAAATATGAGACTTTCTCATATCAAACCCATGGCATAATTTAAATTTCATCTTGGCATGCCCTTCACACAGTCCTCTATAGACTTCAATCAGGTATCAACAAAATCATCCATGGACCAGAGAGTCTCTTTGAAAAGGTCAGTGAATTTCCTGAGATTCAAACCTCTACAGCATAGTTTATTTCAAGTGTTTTTTCTGTGTGTTTCCTGGTGGAAGAGATGAAAAAGACAGCTCTCTCCTATTCAAGCAACCTCCCATCAATAGTGTCCCTTGGGCGTCTCCTGTATCTGGTGCATTGCACCTTACATCAGTAACAATCACAAAGCTGGGTATAGCTGCTGATATGGGTTCTCCATAACTGCAACTTCACTCACAAACCTTCGACTTCTATGATGAGTGCTTGGTGTTATGTGTCTACTAGCAACAAGCTTTATAATATGTATGCTCCATTCATCAATAGGTGCTGCAGTGCCACTTGAAATACAGTTTATTTTCTTTCTTCCTGGATAATAGTTGGCTTCTTTCCTCCAAAGCCAAAGTAGTGACCTGCAGTTTGAATCCCCGCTGTGCTTTTTGCAGTTCCCTGGCTACCAACTTGCTGGGGAAGAAGTCAGAAATGTCACACTCCTCAGACTCCTAAAGCCAACAACTCTGGATCTTCTGTTTTTTATAGATCCCGCTCTTCCATACATATTTTTCTTGCTCTGGTTCTTCCATATATTGAGAGATCCGTGCTTGCACAGGTTTCTCCAAGCCTCTGAGAGTTTACTCCAGCTTAGAATTCTCTACTTTGTTGTCTAGGTTGGAGGATCTATTAGAAATTAGGTTTCTGGTTGGCAGAGGTATGTACCCTGTCCAAGCAGGAACCACATTCCCAGTAAGAGTAAGTCAAAACCCAACCTATATTAACCTGTGCTTGCCCTCAGGTAGCCTGGCACAGAGCAGCTAGGCTTAACTTAAGAAACAAGTTTTTGTTCAACACTTCAAACAGTAACACAGTGAAAACACCACTAAAAGATTCCACACCAGGCTAGAAAAATAGAACTCATTTTTGTGAATAAAACACGACCAAAGCAACAAAAATCCAAATTAGAAGTCGAGATACAAATGTTTAAATATTAAATGTTAAAAAAGCACTTAGAAGCAGAAAGCACCGATTTGGGATATCTGGCCATGCTGGTAAAGCTCAGGCTGACTACAATGCTGAGTAGGCTGGGTACAGGGACTCCACAAAGCCTGCTGAACAAAAGTACCTTGATCCTTGCCAGAACAGTGAGATTCCAGGGTGGAGCCAAGTGATGCATTGGTTTTGATTCAGCATTGATGTGTTGATTTTCTCCATGCAACAATGGCGATGCACCAGATCCGAAGATAATGCACTGGTTCTTAAGTGTGATGGTTCCAAAGCCGATGCACTAGGTTTGTTCGAGCAGGAGAGCGGATGCCCTAAATCGTTTCACTGTAGTGGAGGAGATGCAATGGTTCCAATGCAGAAGTTTTGATGGTGATGAGCTGGATTCAAGTGTGATGCATCAGTTCAGGCTTTGCAGTAGAGGGTGCTTCAGTTACACTGGAGCAAGAACCTGAGTCTACTTCTAATGGGCCTGGCACAAGAGCAGGGGTGGAGAATGTTATATGCTTGAGTCTTCAAATTAGTAGGCTAGTCAGCTGCTAGCCCTTTGAGTCAGTCTGGGTTCAAGTAATATAGGTCCAGTGTTTACCCAGTGAGAGTGCCTTAGGCAGTAGGGCAGCACAGCAAGATCACAGTCTTCTAGAGCACCAGTCCAGCAGAGTGGCAGTCCCTAAGCACAGCAGTTCTTCTTTCTGGCAGAGTGGTTTCAGGTCCAGAAATGTACTTTTACCCAGTTGTGCCTTTGAAGTGGGTGGAATTCAAAGATGGCCTTTGAATTGCACAGAGGTCCTCCCTTCCTGCCCTTTCTCCAGACTCACTACAGGCGGCTATGCAGCCCTTTGTGTGTGGATAGGACATAGCCTTATTAGCTGTAAGGGTGAGGTTAAGCCCACTTCCTCCCTCCCTTCCTCTGAAAAAGATAAATCAAGTTGCATATACGTTCTCTTTGGGTGTTACTGTCTAAAGGGAATACAACAATCCAGCTGTCACCCATCTTAGACACAGGGTGCAGGCACAAAAGGCTAGTGGCAGGAAAATGCCAATTTCTAAACATGGCATTTTCAAAGCTGTAATGAGAAATTCAACTTTACCATTAATGAGAATTTATCATTATGCAAATCCATAGGTATAAAACATGACAGATCTACTCCCTCTCAATCAAGAATTTCAACTTATGAAGTGTAATAAGGAATCCTGAATGTTATCCTATGAGAGGGGTAAGCCTCACTGTAGTAAAAAACTAATCTTGGAGTTTCCACTACCAGGACATGTAAAACTTAAAAGTACATGTTCTACCTTTTGATTACATAGCACCCTCCCCTAAGGGCTACCTTGGGCCTATATTAGGAGTGGCTTAGATACAATAAAAGGAGAATGTAGGGCTATGCTAGGGGTTTTCAATGCCAAGTCGACATCACAGTGTAAACTGAACACACAGGCTCTGCAATGGAAGTCCTGACACATGCTCAAGGGCTATTTGAATGGACGACACAACCAGTGCTGTAATAACACCAGTAGTATTTATTTTACAGACTCTGGGCACTTGTAGTGCTGTTTACTAGGGACATATAAGTATCATAAATTTTCCAATTGTGGGCCCAGCAATCAAACCTGTTTTAGGGAAGAATGCCCATGAACTTTAGCACTGAGCAGCAGTGGTAAAGTGCTCAGACTCCTAAAGCCAACCAAAAGGAATCAACAAAATATGAGGCAAGCAGACAAACAGTTTGGGGTAAGATCACCCTAAGGCTGTCAGGTCTAACAGCCTCTTTTTCAGATGCATTGATTCTGCTGAGAGGACTGACAGATGTCAGATCAATCTCCATGTTATCCCAAAATAATTGAGTTAATGTGAGCTAAATCAAAGCTGACCCAATTACAATTACATTTTGGAAATTAAAATCAGACAATCAGATTAGAAACTAGGAGGAAAAGAGAACACAGTTTTGAAGTAAACTTTAACTGACCTACTACCAAGCCAATCAACATAGTACCTGAAAGTAAAATCAGATTTCTGTGATCAGTATTGAGGTTACCTTTGGTTGCTTGGCACAAGCAGACATTCTTACTTCAGAATAAATGCATATGTTGTACTTAATATCACCAGAACAACATTAAAATCAAGAAAAAAAATCAAATAAAATTGCCAAACTAGCTCAGTGTAAAGCAATGCAATGTAACTATAAAAATGTGTCCCAAGCAACATAAATCAATTAAAGACAAGCAAGTGCTATGCATTGTTATATAAATTGGCAAAAATAATTTTGAAAACAATTAGTGTCAAACAAAAACAATTGTAAGTCAGTTGGACATATTAGGCCCAGATCTACATAGTGTCTGATGGCAACAAATGAACCCCTCGCGGATGTATTTTAGTACAACGCGATCTTTTAGATCGCAGTACTTGACAACGCGGCATTACAATGCAAGTCGCTACAACGACTTGCGTTGGAGGGCGTGGATTATGGAATATTATAATTTTGTATTCCAACACCAGTCCACGTAACAGTAGGGAAGGTGTTGGAATATAAAATTACAACATTCCTTGTCCAACAGCGCCATACAGCGCAGGTCGTAGTAACGACTTGCGTTGTAATGGCATCGTTGTAAAGGCACTGCGGTGTAAACACTGCGTTGTAAACGATGTTTATCACCCCCCGCTATTCTATGGATCATTGCCTCCTAAGCAACCTCAACAGTGATGGCTAGAGAGTAGACTAAGTGGAAGTTTTTGTCCCACACAAAACATTTATATTCAGATTTAGAAACTTTTTAAGGACTCAGAATCTGCCAGCATGAGGAGACTGGATTCTGTAAACGATCTGTGCTTCAACATATTGGATGACTTATTTTCATGGTCACGCACTAACTTCACGTATCATGCAGAGATTTCAGAAGTGCTCCCCGTCATTTAGTAATTGGATCTTGGCCTTACCTTACTCATTGGAATCATGGAATATTCATTGATAGCCCACCTACTATCCTGTGCAGATGTCTATTGTGTTAACATTGCAATTTCAAAATTTGTATTCTGGCTAAAATATGGAATGAAGATAGCCCTGTTAGGTTTATGGAATAAAGACATTGACTTGTTGTCCTCCTAGACTTATTGTCAGCCTTTGACTACTAGAAACGTCATATTCTCCTTGAAAACCTAGGTATGTTGTAAGGTGCAATTTCATCCACCATAGGATGCTTTGACTTGTTTTTGTCAGATAGGCAACATTTGTTTAACCTATTGCCTTTAAATTCAAGCTCCTCCATGGGATCACTGGAACCTCTCTCTTCTTCCTCAGTATGTATTTCTATGAGTGATATTAAGCAGATTCAATGTCAAGATACAAATCTGTGCAACCAGTATTCTATTCTATTCTATTCTATTCTATTCTACTCCATTCTATCCTATTCTATTCTGCTCTGGCCATTTCTAGAGTGCAATGTCTATCCAATGACCCATCCAGTGCTTGATACATGCCAGTTTTTATTTATTTATGGAGTTTTATATGGTGCAAACTAGACCCGAAGGTATCGGGTATCAGAGCGCTTTACACGAGCAACAGTTGCATCACATAAGGACACATTCATTTTTGTTGGGGGAATAGGAGATTTGTCCAGAATGAGAAGATGTTGCATGCCCTTGCCAAGACTTGAACCTGGTTCCCTCGGGTTTGAGGTCGACCGCCCTTGCTGTTGGGGCTACTCCTCTCCTGGTTAGGGATGGTTGCTGAACTCTGCTCCACTGGTGGAGTTTGCGGAGTCTTGTCCATTCAGTCCTGGAAATACTCTGCGAACTGTCGCTTGGTGCAGTTTTTACTCATGCTCAGGTTTCCAACGTTAATTTGGCGAGTGAGAAAAATTGAGTGCTAGGACCAGCACAATTTCTCAATGTTGGTGTTGAGAATGTTGCCACTTGAGTAGAACATCTACCTGAGTGGCTGGAAGAAGCAGTGCCATTTGGTGTGGCATGTGGTGTCTTTTGCACTGATTTTTACAACAGAGAACATGTTCCCAGCACTAAAAATTAGCGTGCTGGGCCCAATAACCCCTGGAAGTGTGACAAAGATGTTATTAATTATTTTCTAGGAAATACTTAGCAAATATGTTGCAATGGACCTGAGAGGGAGGGAGACTGGGCTGACTCCTAGCTGGCTTCATAAAGAAGTACACAATTGTAAATTGCTCCTAAGAAGAGTTTGGTGCGCTGTTAATCTTCAAGCTAAAAGAGGTAACTCAAGCTTCTCTTAAAACATAGTGATATTTTTCATTACTTTCTTTTAATATAACTTGCTGGATTCAACATCATTTTTTTTTTATCTCGGCTACCTCTGTGGAGAACGATGGGGCACGCCCACCATGACATCAAAACGTTTGAATTCTCAAAGGAATCTCATTACGTCGGTGGAATTTGAGAGAGACCATTTTTGTCTACCTTGACTAAGTCTAGGCTGTTAAAACAAATTAGCTTGTTTCTTGCTTTGTGCAAATAGAATGGAACAATATACTAGTCAGATCAATGGATTGGAAAAGGGTCTCCTGTACCATTATTAGACGTATTTGTAAAAATCAGAACTAGGAGATGGCCCAATTTATGTCTAAGGAGAGAAACCTGCATCCTCATGTGGGCTGCATCAAGGTTGTGTACCACATGTTTTACATTTTCACAATTATCATCTTCAAAATGCAGATTTAAATCCCCAAGTAAAGTAAAGTTCAATTTCTAAAGTGGGTGTTCTGCCACAATATCCAGAAGGGTATTAATAAATTGGGTAGCCGATTCTGGGGGACAATACATAAAAATACCTGAAATGGGGTAGGTGTAGGAAAGTTGTATTAAAAAAAAATACTTTAACTCCCTAGGAGACAAGTAGGAGAAAAAGACCCCTTCGGCTCATCCTTATAAATTATGTTATCCCCCCGATAGTATCTGGCAATTGCATATCACTGTGGAAGGGTCCTTTCTGAGTTACGTCTCTGTGAGGAATATACCTCTGATTGCTTGAACTCCAGAGATGTAAATAGCTCAAGACTGTGCCTGTGTGGCAATCTACACCTAAGCCAATACTTCTGTCATTCAATATACATTACAATAACTTAAGATCCAGTAGCTTTTAAACCACTGCAAAAGTGCCTGATGTCATTTGAGCTAAAATGTACATTGTCTTCTTTGGTTAAAAAAGAGCCGACCTTACTTGCCTAAGACGATCTCTCAGAGATCCCTCTTTGGATAAAAGCCTTGGGAGCCATTCTGGAAAAGGCATAGCCTTAATACTGAGAGCAAATGCCTGGGGCTGCAATTAACTTACATTTAGTTACCCATCATGTACTCTATGCTGACTCCCTTTCTTCCAGTGCACCAAAGGGCATGTAATTAGTTCTAATGTAGCAGGTTGATACATCTTTGATCTGAAGAAAATGGTACTATCTAGCCTCACAAACTTTATCTGCAATAATTCAAAATTAAAATGTGATTTTTTTCAATCTCTGCTGTTTACCATTTAAACACTTACATAATCTGGCATCTGCATCTTGAAACAATTCAGTTCCCCCAAGGGCCGGTTTGCTTGCCGATAATCAATAATGAGACACAGCTAGCAATCTCTTTGTTCAAGCTTTCTTGGAAAGGTGGTGAACAGTTTTCGGTCCTCGTATAGGATCATGGAAAAGTCTCCCAACCAATGTAAAATCTGAATAATCGTTTGAAATGATTTTAAAGTAAATAAAAGTGCATCTGGTCTGACCGTGGTGACTCTATTTTATTAGGAGGACCTAGAGTATGCTGACCAGTGCACAGAGACTGATGAAAAAGCCCAGCCAATCAAAGAACAAAAGGGTAAAATATACATTCATAAGCAATATATAAAAAACAAATAATGAAAATCACACAATTGAATAAAGAAACAAAGTATCACATTGTAACTCAGTTGCAACACTCTATATCCAAGTTACACACATTTCTACTTTATATTTACTCAACAAAGAATGGCGTCTTATGTAACATTTGGTTGTTAGTTCCAGAGTATATAGAGGTTGTGATTAGTAACTTATAGTAATTGCTGTGCTAAGAACACTGACTCTAAACATTGGCTGCAGGATTGCAGACACTCAACTACTTCTGAAATAAAAGAGAATAAAAAAATCAAACAAAATACCAGGGGAGATAAGCGTATCTCTTCTTTGAAGCAAAGGAACGTCAGTCCCTTTAAAAGTGTATATGTTTTGACAAGGAGACCCTAAAAGCTTCAGGCCACAGGCTTCACACTGAGTGGCTGATCTTTGTGTGGATGTGGATGGGGGGGATGTCCATCTGACCCACAGGGACCATGAAGGCAAGTAAACCCACTGGGAGCATGAGGCCATCACAGTACTATCAGTATCCAGCCACATCACAGGCTAGCAGTTGGTGGAACTTGCACTGCAACATGGGGTAAATGGACCTCCCCAGTGTGGCATGGGGATATGTCTTCCATTGTCCATGCAGTTGAGGTTGGGGATGGGGTCAATAAGACTCCACATATGGGTGAAGATGTTCATCGATCTGAGTCACCACTCAGCTCATCTGCACTTGATAATGGTTGGTTCTTGAGCCGGTATAAGCTCATCTCAAATGAAGGACAGATATGGGTTCTTGGTGCACTATATCTGCATCTCAGGGCTCCTTGGGATGCCTGGGGCATCCAAAACAGCTTCTTAGGCAGGCGGAGGTTTCCACATGGGCCTGGTCAGCAGCGTCACTTCATCAGGAAATCAATAATAATCCTAGACTTGCAGAACCAAGCTTACATGCAGCTACACATGAAGGAAGCAATCACCTTGTGGTGTCCTGAATATTCCTATGCATCACATTCTTTATGTTCAGGAATGTGGGGTGTGTTGCTAGTTCCTTGACTGGATGGAGTCTCTGTAACTTTGTGTCCTGAATAAAGCATCCTTCAACACAATGTTGGTGTCTCTTGCATTACTTCCTGAAGAGACCTACCTCCACATGTTGGTGACAACCTACCTAAGCTGCCCATTTGACATCTACTATGTAGCTGACACGATTCCTACCCCAGTTCTCACCATAGCCAAAACTCAAGAGCGTTCCAAGGCTTGTATTAATGTCATCCATAAGGAATCCTCAAATGACAAGAAGGAAAACACTGATGTTAAAGTAGTTGGAGACAGTGCTACTGAATCTAAAACATTTCCCACCGAAAAGGTACTCATCCCAAAAAACTTTCAAGGAAAGTGTTTCAGGTGTGGCAACCCTGCTGTCGAACAAATAAAAAACAGAAAAAAATTAGTGAAGTTGACTTTCATGAGGAATATCTAGAAGAAATTGAGATACTCCAAGTGGCATGTGATGCAAGCAACGGTCCACAAGAACTTGTCCTGGTTAATGATGCTCCAGTCAGGATGCTCTTTGACTCTGGAGCCAATATTATACAGGTTCCCAAGACCTTTTATGAGTGCAATCTTTTGGGTAAGGTTAATCTTTTAAAACCAGATATTGGACCAAAGGGATTTGGGGGTGTTACTATACAATTACTTGGTTATTTTTGGGGTACAATTGAGTTCAAGGGAATGGTTATTCTTGGGAAGATCTATGTTTCAATGAAGGGAGATTCTCTCATAAGCTGGTTCCATCAGAGGGACTTGCATGTGTTTCTTGACCCCAATGAATGCCCTTCAGTTTGTTTGAAAGAATTACCTCCTGTCAGGGTGGTGAATGACCCCAACTGTGATTATCTTCTGTTTTTGTGAATGATCTTGACTATTTAAAAAACTATATGCCTTGCATAAGGATCAAGTCTGATGCCATTCCTAGGATTGCCAAGGTCAGGAATGTTCCCCTATTAGTTAGGGAGAGCATGAAAACAGAGTTGGATAAACCTTTAGGCAAAGGTATAATTCAAGAAGATGAGGCAACAGAATGGGTCTCTCCAGTTGTGATGGTTCGCAAGGCCAATGGAGAGGCCTGGCTCTGTGTGGACTTGAGAGAGCTTAATAGAGCTGTCATTGTTGAACACTACCCTTTGACCAACATATCTGATATGTTGCATTCACTTGAAGGGGCAAAACACTTCTATTCCCTAGACTTTACCTCTGCTTACCATCAGGTCAAGCTTCACCCTGCTTCCCAAGATTTGACGGCCTTCATCACACCTATTGGCACATATAGATTTCTGAGAATGCTCTTTGGTTTCATTTCTGCTGCATCAGTGTTTCAGAGGGCAATGGAAGGTATTCGTAGAGGCCTCCATAGTGTCAAGGTGTATCAATATGATGTGCTCAACCTTGGGGTGGATTTGGAGCAACATAATGCAAGGCTTATGTCTGTTTTGAAAAGGTTAAAATATGCAGGTCTCACTCTTAGAGCAGACAAGTGCCAATTTGATGTAGAGGAAATAGAGTACCTTGGTCATTCTCTGTCTTCTGCGGGTATCAAGCCTAAATCTTCTTTAGTTAGTTCCATTAACAGTCTACAAGCTCCCTCAAATAAGAAGGAGCTAGTCAAATTCCTTGGTATGACAGAGTTGTATCACAAATTTGTTCTGAATTTTGCTTGGAAAACCTTGTGTCTAAGATCACTGTTAAAGAAGGGGAATGAATTGTTTGGTCTAAAACCTGTGAGGAGGAATTTCTCAGTAGCAAGAAGCTTCTTAATGATACACCTTGACTAGGTAGTTTTGACCCGCCAAAAATTGTCTTACCTTATGACTGATGTGAGTGCAACTGGTTTGGGTACTGTTCTGTTGCAGAAAGTTGATGGAGAGGAAAAAAATATCTTGTTCATTTCCGGACCGTTGAGGGGGGGGCAATGTAGTTATTCTGTAGTGGAGAAGGAGGATCTTGGTGGAATTAGGGCCAGATCTCTGTACTGGGGTGAATGTATGGCATTGTTTTACCATACATTGTCCATCAATTGTTCTTTTTGCATTTGTCACCCGAAGTGGGACGGGTATGCTCAGACGTGAATCCCGTCCTCTCCATGCCACTGGAGTCAAGCAATCCTGGCTGGTGAGGGCTGAAAGCCCAAAACCAGTCCTAGGATGCTAGTTTCCAGTCCAGGGAGGACCTGGCCTGGAAGTTCAGGATGGACTGTTCCCATTGGGCGCAAGGCCAAGACTGATTTGCATATGGCTGGATCCAAACTGGAATGGCATGGTGAGCAAATAAACGATGGATTTAGGCCCAGATCTCTGTACTGGGTGAATGGATGACATTGTTCTGCATTCTGTCCATCAATTGTTCTTTTTGCATATGTCACCCCGAGTGGGATGGGTATGCTCAGATGTGAGTCCAGTGCTCCCCATGCCACTGGAGTCAAGCTATCCTGGCTGATGAGGGCTGAAAGCCCGAAACTGGTCCTAGAATGCTTGTGTCCAGGGAGGACCTGGCCTGGCAGTTCGGGCAGGACTTTTCCCATTGGGCGCAGGGCCAAGACCGATTTGCATATGGCTGGGTCCAAACTGGAATGGCATGGTGAGCAAAAAAAATATGGATTTAGGCCCAGATCTTAGTACTGAGGTGAATGTATGACATTGTTCTGCATTCTGTCCATCAATTGTGTTTTTTTGCATTTGAAGAAGAAGTCAATGTATGCCTGATCAGTGAAGGTCTAATTTATGAGAGTGTATGGAGAGAAGATTTGGTGTATGATGCTGCTTTGCAGAAAGTCATCTCCATTGTCTCTGGTAGTTGGTGTGAGAAGAAGGACTGTGAGGAGGATCTCAAGGGATTTTGAGAACATTAGAGAAGATCTTGCTGTTGTGGACGGTCTCCGCATGCGTCGCAGCAAACTCATTCCGCAATGTCTTTTGACAGACAAATTGATTGAAAGTGCTCATGCATCACACATGGGGATTGCAAAAGCAAAGGAAAGGATCAGGAAGGCTTACTGCTGGCCAGCTATGGATGTGGAGAAAATAGTGCTTGTGTGTTGGGAGTGTGCATATTCAGACAGGGTCCTGAAATGCAGAACACAGCCCATGGTCATTAGAGAACAAGCCTCTGGTCCATGGACGGACATTTTATTTGATATTATGGGTCCTGTGCGGCTTAAAACTGAAAACTACTATGTCATTGTGTGCATTGACATATTTTCTTGGTGGCCTGACATAAAAATTGTTAATTCATTAGAGTTGGCTGTGGTAATGGAAGTATTAGAAGAACTCTTTGAATGTGAAGGATTTCCACTAACCCTTTTGTCAGATAACGGAGTACTGTTCACATCAAGGCTCATGGAAGAATTTCTTAACTCCAAGGGTATTAGGCACAAAAGGGCTGCTCTTTATCACCCAGAATGCAATGGTGTTGTAGAGAGAATTATCAAAGTACTCAAAGAGACCATGCAGCAGGCTGTTAACTGTGGTGAACATTGGAAGTTGGTTATTATAAAAAAAGGTGCAACAGTTTCGGTTTACTTCTCATTCTTCCACCGGGGTAGTCCCCTTTAGCTTGTTTAAAGGTAGGAGTCCCAACATAGAAGTTGCTACATTGTGGGTTACCTCAAAGAGGTTGTTGGTGGACAGTGGAGTAGGAGGAACTGAAGGCTGGTAGGAGAAAGAAAGAGAGATGATGAATAAAAGTAAGGATAGGTATGATGAAAGATAGGGTGTCAATGAGGGTGACTCGGTTGAGATTAAATCTCCTAGGACAACTGGTGGTTTTCCAAATTCAGTAGGCCCTTTGAGGTGATTAACGTTTTCAAAAATGCTATAAAGAACAGTGACCACAGAATCTAGAATTTGGGAAGAGTTAGATCCACCCCTGCTGCAGCCTCTACTGCTCGTGCTGGGTCACAAGATCCTTTTCCAGAAGATGCCATTGTGAGTGAAAGAGGTGGTAGGCCTTGTTGGTTGAAGCGTACTCCTCACCACTTGCAAGATTACATTTCTTAGGTCTTCTGCCCTTTACATTGTGTGTTCATGAGTATCTGTTGCATGGTCATATGTATCAGTTGAACTGATTCTCTAATTTTTGGTGTTGTTTTTCTTGTGTTATGTGTGTTACTTGCTTCTAACCTCACTTATATGTATTTCGGCTTGGTAAAGCTTGTACAAAGTTTGTAACTTTATTTTGGATGGTGGAGGGGGGAGGAAGTGTGGTGCACGGAATAATCCTATGCATCACATTCTTTATGTGTTGGAATGTAGGGTGCGTGGCCAGACACTATGTTGGAACTGCTTGTGCAGCAGTTAAGCTGGTTCCTGACTGAATGGGGTCTTACCAGTGGCGTAAAAAATGTGCCTTGTTGCTTCATATTTACAAAGTGACGCATCTAGGTAGATGCGTCACTTTGTAAACCCTTGCTCCACATTATACCTGCGCCAGGTATAATGTATGCAAGGGGAGCGTATTGACGCAAGCAAGGGTTGTAGAAGTGACGCAGTGAAATCTATGAGATTTCACTGCGTCACTTTTAGGAAACCTTTGCGTCAAAATCCTGCGCCTGCCTCACAGCAGGCGTAAGACTGACGCAGGCGCTTTCACATGAGGCTTGCCCCATGTGAAAGGACGCATTACTGGAGTTGAGTCACTTTTGTGACACACTCCAGCAATGCGTCACTTTTGCGCTTACAGATACGTCAGAAATACTGACGTATCTGTAACTCCTTGCGACATGATGTGTCATACATTAAATATGACGCATCAGGAATGTCGCAAGGAGTGCGCACTGAGAAGTGATGCATCGCTGCTTTCACGCAGCGATGCGTCATTTCTAATAAATGAGGCCCAAAAAAGTTTCTGTGCTGCTTGAATGGGAGAGGGCAGAACATTGCCATATGTAGTAAGATGTGGTGCCATATGCCAAAGGTGTCTGCATTGTGGAAAGCAAATATTTTGTGCAGGGAACGGGCTCTTCTACTACAGAAACTATGCTTTGAGGCATTCCCCTCTTTGTGTTGATGCTTGGAATGCAGCACACAGGCAATGAGGGAAAAATGAGGGAAATGACAATATTTCTCTTTGGTACATCTGCTTCAGGGAGGCAAATTATTTTGGCACAAATCCATGTCTACAATACTTTGTGTCAATACCCAGGCATCACCTATGACATGCAGCCTTGGTGCAAAGTAATGCAAGGAAGTGCATTGCACAGCTTACATTACATTTAGTCCACCTTCCCTTTGTTCCTCTAGACAGATTTTGGCCAAGCAAATTGTGCTGTGGGTTGAACTGTGAATCCCAACCCCATCAACCTGTGCCCAGTTTTCGTTAAAAAGGTAACTCAAACCTGATGCAAACTTTTTGTAAACCTGTGCTCTACTGTATTCTACAGATCTCAGCAGTTGGACAGCAGTCCACTGCCGATCGATACCAGCGCATGTGCAATGCTTGACATTGTAAGCCCCCAGATTTGGGCAGAAATGTCCTCCCCGCAGAAGGGCTCCTGGGAAGCACAGGTCTTGCCCCATTCACAGGATGCACTGAGGAGCTTACCTATGTGACACCATGCAGGAATCCCCAAAACAGTGGAGAGTGGTAGAACATGTGTGGGACAGGTATGTCCATGTTTTTATATCAGTTATTCTTCATATTGGATTCATCATTTAAAAAAAATTATGCCTGTGAGGCTCTAAGACTAGCCATAGTGAAACTTCCACTAAAAGAAAGCACATGTTTTCTTTTATTTGCAATTGTTCCAAATGTACATGATCATTATGACACAATCCATGTGTGTATTGTTTACAATCTTTCACATTCATTCCTGGCTGCAACCGCTGCAACCTCAAAACTCGACATTGCTGCTACCAAAGGGATGAGGGGGGTAAAGAGGTAAAGAGTGATAAGCCCTTTAATGTCACAGAAGGGTTGAAATGCTTCAGGTGTGGAAGCAACAATCATCTTGCTAATAGTGTACATTGTACTGCACGAAATTCTATTTGTATGAAGTATAACAGAAGGGGCCACTTCGCAAGGGTGTGTAAGGAAGGGGAGATGAGTCAAGTAAGAGTGGTACATAGCGAAGAGGTATAGGATCCAAACTACGTGTTCTAATAACCTTTTTCTACCTGGTTCTAGGGTGAGGTACATTGCATACAGTTTGTAAATGGGGGTTGGGAGGTCCATGTCTTGTTGACCAGGGTAATGACCCTCCATTGCCTTTCCACCCGCCCTTCGAGGTGATGTGTTTTGAGGTTCCTCATCCCTGCGTTTTTACTGTTATTAAGTGCCAGCATTTCCCCTCTCTGTCTTCCCTTTCCCCTTCCCCTCCCTTCCATCCTTCTTTCCTCTTTGGTCCAAGGGAGATGTGTTGTAACTTATGCTGGGATTGTAATTGCTCTGTTGGTTCAAAGGGAGATGTGTTGTAACCTACGCAAGTTTAATAAAGTGGTACAATCCATTCCACCCTCCCTGCCCCAGCCACTTGGTATCTTCCCCCCAGGGATCCCTGGAATGTGACATATTCCTGTCAGTGTGGAGAGCAGGGTGACAACAATAAAGACGAGTTTTACTTACCATCGGGTTTTGAGTCTTCTTTACAACATTAGTGTTGGAAAAAATCGGGGAGGAAGACAAAATGAGGGCCGCTCCAATATTAGGGCAGGAGAAACGTCCTCAGAGAGCTAAAATTTGGGGGTTCCTTGGCATTTGGTGGCTTCAAATTGTGACAGAAAATGAAAAATACAAGAGAGTCAGCAGAAAGGCGAAAATTGCAATGCTGTGGACTTTCCCATGACACTGGTGTTAAGAGTAAAAAACAATTCTGTGAATCTTTGTATCCCAATCTTCATCTTCATTAGATGTATAATATTTTTCATGCAAAATTGTGTGTTAAATTCAATGGATAATATTAGTTTGCGCTTGATTTCACGTAGTATATGCTTCAGATATCTGCACAATCTCACCAGTTAGCAAACAAATACCAGAAGACAGTCACATCTTACATGAAGTGCATTGGGAAAGCTCGTGTCTCTTTAATTAACTGCTTGCAACACTTCCTGAAGGCTGAAGTTAGTGCCTTTTTGCATAAATTTCCATTTCCGTGTTCCAAAGTGTGGATACATAATTCTGCCATGTAACAATGCAAATCATTTTAAGAGTTCCAGTCTCTACATAATCCCGGAAACAAAGTAATTTGTATATTACACTCAGTATTGAAATGGGAGTGAGGAGTGCTGACATGGTGGCTGATTAATTGATGGAAAAAACTAATAGATTGTTGTTATTTTGGATTACACATGCAGCTGCAGCTATAATGGTGACCGTGACCTTCAAACTGCTGGAGCATTGGATCATTTTATTGGTTCCTGTAAATAACACAATTTCGTTTAGAAAATTAAATTCTACCGTCTGCTACAAGTCTATCATTCATTCAAGATTCATAGACATCAGAAACTTTCAATGAAATGTAAACAATTTTTAAACGTATATTTGAAAGGATTTAAAAGAGCCTATTTATCCTCAATTTATTTTGGGAAATGTGGAATATTTTTAAACCGTTACCATTATGATTATAACTTGCTTCTATCGAACCCCACATCAAGTGTGATAATTAATTTTTCTCAGCAAATCTGGCAATACCCCTGATCGTTTAGTGGTTACCTTTAGGTAGCTGACGTAGTATCATCCATACATTTGTACAGCATTATTATATTTTTTCATAGGGGAACATTCTTTAATGTATCACTTCTTGCATGGTTGTCTGAGCACGTGTGATTGATAGCTGCTGTCCTCGCTCCACTTTCCCCTCTTTCTTTTTATACAGGGCGAATCTTTACACAAATTAAACTTACTATAGACTACTTTTAGAACACTTTTGTCATTGGACCTCCAATCAGGGATTTCTAGGCTTGAGGGGCCTCATTTATGAAAAGTGACGCATCGCTGTGTGAAAGCAGCGATGCGTCACTTTTCACTACGCACTCCTTGCGACACCAATGATGCATCATATTTAATGTATAACGCATCATGTCGCAAGGACTTACAGATACGTCAGTATTTCTGACGCATCTGTAAGCGCAAAAGTGAAGCATTGCTGGAGTGTGTCACAAAAGTGACGCAACTCCAGCAATGCGTCCTTTCACATGGGGAAAGCCCCATGTGAAAGGCCCTGCGTCAGTCTTACTCCTGCTGTGAGGCAGGCGCAAGATTTTGACCCAACAGCGTCCTAAAAGTCACGCAGTGAAATCTCATAGATTCCACTGCATCACTTCTACGAGGTTTTTTTGCATGGGAACGCCCCCTCTGCATACATTATACCTGACGCAGGTATAATGTGGCGCAGGGGTTTAAAAAGTGACGCATCTACCTAGATGCGTCACTTTTTAAATATGGCGCAACAAGGCGCAAAAAGTGACGCACCGGCGGCGCAAAACTGACGCAAGGACTTCATAAATAAGGGCCGAGGTCCTTTGATTTCCTCCAGGAGGGTTGCTCATCAATGGGGACTGGCACTTATTTTCTCATCAGACTTTGTTAAGGAAGGAGAAAAACACATGAGGGGGGAAGAAGTGAAAGAAAGAATGAAAACATTGACAAAACGAGACAGCGTCCTGCATGGAAGAGATAGCTGAGCGGGGAGTGTCAAGAGAATGATTGTAGAGGAATGAGGTCAAAGCAAGAGTACTCAGCCTTTGTATTCGGCACTGTGGCATTGCATAGACTGGACGGTGAGCTTCTGAGCAAAACATTGGATACTGGCGCTTATGTTTTTTACCAATTAAGCACTGGCTATATTCCACTTACAGTTTTGATTTTTCTACAGTGTGTACGATCCTAGTAAAGACTGTAAAGTCACCCCTTCAATGAAATCCAGAATAAAAGTCTTCCCTAAAGCAACTCCAGATGTCAAAAACTATTTTTGTCCTACGCTACTTGCACAAATGAGATTTCTCACAAGTGGGCTACATGCATCATTGAAGAGAATTTACTACATGTGCATGAATGACACAATGGCCCTGCTATGACAATCAATGTTTTAAAAGATTCTAACATTTAATTGCTCAATAATATCATGAATAAATAGAAAATCCCAATGTGTGGAAAGGTGATACAAGTGATGGTGCAGTGATTGTGCAAAATCAGTGAACAGCGTGCAAATACCAAACATTCTTAATTTTTGTGAATATACGCTCTATGATTGTTTGCTATTTGCACATTGTCACTGATTTTGCACCTCCACTGCACCATTACTTGTAGCACCTTTCCATACATTGTAATTGTCTGTTAATTCATGATAATATTGAGCAATTAAATGTGAGACTCTTCTAAAACAATGATAGCAATAGCAGGCTCATTGTATAATTCCTGAAAATTTACTAAATTCTCTTGGTTGTTTCCTTTTGGAAAATGGGAGTACATATGACCTTCATTAACCTTTGTCCATGGATATTAAGGGTGCCCCTTTGTTTTTTTTAATTATTTATGTCCATCATTATGCTGAATCCAAATTAAGGGCATTCTGTAGGCCTTGGTGGGCAGCTGACAGTCATACTAGTAACTAGGGCCGACAGAGTTCATGATAATGGCCAACCTGACATAGGGCATCCACTGTATTAAGAGATGCCCTGTTTGGTGAGGATCCTTCTGCTGTGAAGGGAGCCATCATCGTAACAGCTCCCTTCACAATAGTGGAGGTTTCCGGGTGCGCGCCATGTTTAAATTACCTACTAAGAAAACTTTTTTGATCAGAGGAAACAAAGCATGAGTTTGTTTTTTAGGAACAAAAAGTACACTGTCTCAATTCACAAGGGATTTTTTCCAACATCTTAGTGTCATTTAACATTTTTCCTGCCTATTTCTGCGGTGCCTTGTATGAAGGACACAGGTAGGAAAAATGACTGATGCCACCGCAAGCACGGAGTACCTCAAGAGAGCCAGTGGATGTAATCTGCAGCAGGAGGAAAACCGTTTTTAAAAAAAAACTATTGGCTTTACCTTCGTCTGCCCCAACTGAGCTAATCCATTGGGAATTGGATATTAACTACCTGATTGATCTATTATACTTGAGGCCACTTATGACTTGGCGATCCATTTGGCTTCAAGAAGAAAAGTCTTTTAATAGATCTATAATTGAGGATTGTCTCTCTTTGGATAAACACCTTAATATTCCCTGGCTAAAATACGTGGTTGTCTGTTTTTCTGAGATATTTAATTTTAATGTATTGAGTGACCCTAATGCACCATCCCTGATTTCTAAAGCAGACCTGAAAAACAATTTCCTGACTTTTAGAGCGAGGAAGCGGGCACTAGCAAATGGAACTTTATCCACTGTCTTATTTTACAGCACTTATAAGGTTGGCGAGGGATTTCCGAACTACTTAGCCATGGTGACAAGGCCATCGCATAAGTTCGCACTGACCAGATTAACCCCTTCCAGGCTCATGACGAGCTGGGCTCGTCATGGTGTAGCCTCCTCGCACACTGATGACGAGCCCAGCTCGTCATGAAGCATGGGATTTAGTAAATACCAGCATAGAAGGAGAATTCCACTAGCGCGGATGTGGTTAAGGTTTTGGTGCAGCACACCATTTGGTGGCGCTTCCGATTCTTAAGAAGCACCCTACTGGGCCTTGTTTATGTGATGGTATATCCAAGCAGAGCACCTTGCACTTTTTATTGTTTTGTAAACTGTACATTAATTTTTGTACTGCTTATCTGAAACCCATGTTTGTTAAATATGGTGTACATACAGTTAATCAGTTTAATTTTTAACCTGCAATCCGCCAATATTTGTTTTTATACTGCCACGTTTTTAAATCAGTCTATCAATGCCAGGAAAAGTATGTGTTTTTAAGAGTTATGTCTGCTAACTCTCTGGTTGTCTTTTTATTCTGAAATTTGTTGTATGTATTATTCATGGTATTTTATCCTTGTGATTTTATGGTCATTTATATGTGCAGAATAAAGCTTCATGAATTGAATTGAGCCAGTAGATGCTCCATTGACAGGAAGCCAGCAGTCTCCCCAACGCTACATAAATAGAGTGAAAATGTACCTCAACCTAGGGTAGCACTTCTGAAAACTCATATGGGCTGGGGCCTTTCTTTTATTTATGATCTGAATGTTTGAATTGAACTTCATCATTACTTTTAGATGTCAGATCGTTTACTTGGACAGTATATTTTGGGAGATTTCATTAATGTTTGTAAGAGCATTTTCCCAATTTGACTTTGTATTATCTGGACCTCTGATGTTCCTAGCACATTTGGTCAAGCTACCTACTCCTTATCCAAGTTCAATCTGCTAATATGAACTCACACTCTCTTTTTTAGTGACCCTCTGTCAGGATGCACTATTCTTGTGGATTCATCTATGGAGAGGTGTGGCACAGTGGCCAGAGCGACTGACTCCAGAGCGCAGGGCACATGGTTCGATCCCTGGCAGAAGTTGCAGCTCAGCATCATGTGACCATAGGCAAAGCTCACTGAATCTCCCAGACAACCCCCAGTGCCTTGAAAACATTAAGGAGGTGATATGTTTGTGCTTTACAAATATGAATTATTGTGCTTGGATTTCAAAGTGAGCAACACAGTCTCTCTCTCACCACATTCAGCATGACCAGATATACAGGGCTATGAGTGCCAGTGGTAGAAAAGGGAAAGGGGAATGAGATAACACTGGCTACCCCATTCTAGCAAGTCTTTTTCACTTGCAATCTGATGTCTCAGTATGTAGTAGAGTTCTATACTCAAGAGATATTTATAGAAACTTTCTATTAAGAGGGTGTACTATGACTTTACATGAGAATGGATTTATAGCAATATCTCTGTGTAAGCAAGTCGCATATTAGCAATTAAATGCATTAATTATCACAATCCTCGTTTAAAGAAGGAGGTTTTTTTATCGCTGGATTACATTGCCCTGTTAGTGGCGTATTATCAACACGCCGCCTATAGGCGATGTAAAATCCAGCGATAGGGGTGATAACCAGCGATGGCAGGAGAAATCCTGTGATAAAAGTAGAGAGATATGAAAAAGCTTGCTATTACGCAAGTGTAGACTTAACCCATCAATCCACCTCCCTTTGGAAAGTTGGTTAAGTCAAGTTTTGAACAGGAGTTACATTTCTGGGATAAGCCTGGTAAGCACGAGTTTTATTATCGCTTTGCGGGTCAGGGGCCACATTGATAATAGGGCGATGTTGAGTTTGCGACTATTTTAATGGAGTTTAAGTAAGGTCCGCTTACCTTGCCTGTCATTAGAGATAAATATCACTGACGTGCAAGGCGATGGAAAAAGTGTCTGAAAGTTTGTGCTAACGCATTTTAGCGCAGGCTTGCCAATAGAGCGAAAAAAATACTGCCGCCTTTTCGTCAAACAGTGCTGCAAAAGTGGCAATATTGCCTTGATAATATGCCCCTAAGTCTATATACTTTGATGTAGAGTTTTAAAACCTGGCCCTAAACATACCAAGAATGACTACCTTAAACATATATTCCCTGACACTCCCCCCATCACTAGAATAACCACCTCAAGATTCCTTACTATCTGTGGAAGAAGAATTATAGATTCTACTTGATGCTTGTAGCCCTGCAAGGTAAGAAATAAAGGTAATGTTCAGATATTCCTATTTTAGCAATCTTAGCAATTTGTGTAACATTTATGAATATGGGTGAAATCTAATACCATATGCTTTCACATTCATGCATAGCGTGAGGAACATAGTGCTGAAATGAACAAATAGTCTTAGACAAATCCATATATGTTGGGTCAATAACCATGTGTTGCATAACATTCCCTAGATTTTTGCTGTCAATACCCTATTTTGTTTGCTGAACACATTTTTGTTGGCATTAGGACTGCTAACCAGCATTAAAGTACTTAAACTATCCATCCCAAACAGGGTTAAAGTGTTCCACACCTAGTTCTGACCTGTCTAATATTTAGCACCATATCTGAGTAATTATGATGCTGCATCCTAAGTGAAGTGTTTAATATATTGAAATTTAGTGTGAATTAAGTCATTAAGAGAGGATTTGGATTTAGTAGTGTAATCATTTAATATTTTTCAGAGTCTCATACAATTTTAGGGGAAATACCAGCGGCCTCTTCTCTTTCTTTGGACAAGGTTCTTGTGATATTTTCAGCACGTGTGCCAGAGACACACTTCAGAGACACCTGCATCGTTAAGCTGGCCTTGGACATGCTTGTTTCTGCTTCACCAGATTTTTCTTTGTATCCAGATGACTGGAAGGACCAAGGCCCACCTCCGGGCTTGGGAGGAGATGGGGCTGTGTTGGAGTTATTAACTCCACACTGGGTGAGATGGACTGCCAGATTTGCCCCCACCAAATGGATCCCTGAGTCTCGGGGGTTGATGTGGTCTGGGGACCTAAGTAGACATCGGAGTTCGAGGAGCTCACAGACAAGGGGGCCGAGCAACATCATGGTGCCCTACATCCAGCATTTAATTTTAACCACCCCTGCATTAACAACCCAGCAATAACAAATCATTCTCGGACCTGTAGTCATCACGCATTAGGCATTCTACACTTGGTGTGGGCAAGGGTACTTACTTTGGGGGCAGAGCGGACCACCACCTATCAGGATGTTGCAGGATATTTAAATCCACAGTGGTGCCTACACCCTGTGAACACCCCTGGTGCTGAAGAAGGCAAATAGTAAGCCAAAAAGCATTCCCCATCCTGTGTGTTACTCAATAAAGATGCCTCCATTGTTTCCCCTACAGCGGCCTCTTCTCTTTCTTTGGAGGAGGTTATTGTGATATTTTCAGCGCATGTGCCAGACAAGCACTTCAGAGGCCCCTGCATTGCTAAGCTGGCCTTGGACACGCTGGTTTCTGCTTTGGCAGATTTTTCTTTGTACCCAGGTGACTGGAAAGACCAAGGCCCACCTCCGACCTCAGGAGGAGATGGGGCAGTGTTGGAGTTACTAACTCCACGCTGGGTGAGATGGACTGCCTGACTTGCCCCGCCGAATGGATCCCTGAATCTCTAGGGTTAATGCAGTCTAGGGACCAAGGAGACATCGGAGTTCGAGGGGTAACAGACAAGTGGCCAAGTATGCCGAAGATGCCTCCATTACTTCCCCTACAGCGGCCTCTTCCCTTTCTTTGGAGGAGGTTCTTGTGGTATATATATATATATTTATATATATATCACCACAACCTCCAACGAAAGAACGAGCAGAGGCCTTGTAGGGGAAACTTGGAAGCATCTTTGTTTGTTAGATGGTGGATGCATTTCGGCCTTTCCGGCTCTCGTCAGCGCCATAGAGTTCAGGGTGCTCCACTTAAACATCAAAGTGCCTCCCGCTGGTCACCAATAGTGAACGTCCGTACCGCCTATCCAGTGTTTGCTCACCTAACCTAGTCCGTGATGTTGTGATGGACTGCAGTTCCCAGGATGCATTTCTCTCCCAGGTAAGTGAAGCCGGGCGTTTGATCAGTTCTTGTTCCAAAGTGGAATAGCAGACTGCAGGGCTGGATATTTGTGATGCCGGTATCCTGCAGAGTAGAATGAAGAAGCGCCTCCTCGGGTACCCATAACCGCTTCAGCCGCCAAACGCAGGATTCAGTGGAGCGGGGGCAGGTATGACATGCATCCCGCCAAGCTTGGAAGTAGAATACTCCAATGCGACCGCCTTATGTAGTCCCGAGCTCGAGGGCGGGCCCAGTCCAGTCCAATCACTTGGAAGACCCACAACCTGCCGGAGCAGCAGCCAGCGAGGGACCGGGCCAACTTGCAAAGCGGGGGCCTCTGTAGCGCGATACTGGCAAGCGCGCATAAATATCACCACAACCTCCTTCGAAAGAACGAGCAGAGGCCTCGTAGGGGAAACTTGGAAGCATCTTTATTTGTTAGATGGCGGATGCATTTCGGCTTTTCTGGCTCTCGTCAGTGCCATAGAGTTTAGGGTGCTTCACTTAAACATCAAAGTGCCTCCTGCTGGTCACCAATAGTGAATGTCCGCTCCGCCCATCCAGTGTTTGCTCACCTAATCCAGTCCGTGATGTTGTGATGGACTGCAAATCCCAGGATTCTTTTCTCTCCCAGGTAAGTGGTGCCGGGCGTTTGATCAGTTCTTGTCCCAAAGTGGAATAGCGGTCTGCAGGGCTGGATGTTAGTGATTCCGGTATCCTGCAGAGTAGAATGAAGAAGAGCCTCCCCGGGTCCCTATAACCGCTTCAACCTGCAAACTCAGGATTCAGTGGAGCGGGGGCAGGTATGACATGCATCCCGCCCGCTTCGAAGTAGAATACTCCAATGGGATCGCCTTATGTAGTCCCGAGCTCGAGGGCGGGCGCAGACCAGTCCAATCACTTGGAAGACACACAACCTGCCGGAGCAGCAGCCAGCGAGGGACCGGGCTAACTTGCAAAGAGGGGGCCTTTGTAGCGCGATACTGGCAAGCGCGCATAAATATCACCACAACCTCCTATGAAAGAACGAGCATAGGCCTCGTTGGGGAAACTTGGAGGCATCTTTATTTATTAGATGGCGGATGCATTTCGGCCTTTCCGGCTCTCCTCAGCGCCATAGAGTTCAGGGTGCTTCACTTAAACAGCAAAGTGCCTCCCGCTGGTCACCAATAGTGATCCTCCGCTCCGCCCATCCAGTGTTTGCTCACCTAACCCAGTCCGTGATGTTGTGATAGACTGCAGTTCCCAGGATGCATTTCTCTCCCAGGTAAGTGGTGCCGGGTGTTTGATCAGTTCTTGACCCAAGGTGGAATAGCGGACTGCAGGGCTGGATGTTTGTGATGCCGGGAAACTTGGAGGCATCTTTATTTATTAGATGGCGGATGCATTTCGGCCTTTCCGGCTCTCCTCAGCGCCATAGAGTTCAGGGTGCTTCACTTAAACAGCAAAGTGCCTCCCGCTGGTCACCAATAGTGATCCTCCGCTCCGCCCATCCAGTGTTTGCTCACCTAACCCAGTCCGTGATGTTTTGATAGACTGCAGTTCCCAGGATGCATTTCTCTCCCAGGTAAGTGGTGCCGGGTGTTTGATCAGTTCTTGACCCAAGGTGGAATAGCGGACTGCAGGGCTGGATGTTTGTGATGCCGGTATCCTGCAGAGTAGAATGAAGAAGCGCCTCCTCGGGTCCCCATCACCGCTTCAATTGCCAACCTCAGGATTCAGTGGAGCGGGGGCAGGTATGATATGCATCCCGCTCAGATTGGAAGTAGAATACTCCAGTGCGACCGCCTTATGTAGTCCCGAGCTCGAGGGTGGGCCCAGTCCAGTCCAATCACTTGGGAGACACACAACCTGCCGGAGCAGCAGCCAGCGAGGGACCGGGCTAACTTGCAAAGCGGGGGCCTTTGTAGTGCGATACTGGCAAGCGCGCATAAATATCACCACAACCTCCTATGAAAGAACGAGCATAGGCCTCGTAGGGGAAACTTGGAAGCATCTTTATTTATTAGATGGCGGATGCATTTCGGCCTTTCCGGCTCTCGTCAGAGCCATAGAGTATATATATACAATCCTGGTTCATCAGTATTCAAAAACAGGCACCGACTCTGTGGGTATATATATATATTATCTACTGGCGGTTGCCAGTAGATAGTTATAGGTAGGACCTATTATCCACAGGAACATCACAACATTCAATTCCCATTAACTTTAGCGCTGGTTGATGAATCTTCGCTAAATTTTTAAAACTTGTGAGGTGCTCCGGTGAATTTCAGCCTTTCCGGCTCTCCTCAGCGCCATAGAGTTCAGGGTGCTTCACTTAAACAGCAAAGTGCCTCCCGCTGGTCATCATTAATGATCGTCCCCTCTGCCCATCCAGTGTTTCCTCACCTAACCCAGTCCATGATGTTGTGATGGACTGCAGTTCCCAGGATGCGTTTCTCTCCCAGGTAAGTGGTGCCGGGCATTTGATCAGTTCTTGTCCCAAGGTGGAATAGCGGACTGCAAGGCTGGATGTTTGTGATGCCGGTATCCTGCAGAGTAGAATGAAGAAGCGCCTCCTCGGGTCCCCATCACCGCTTCAAACGCCAACCTCAGGATTCAGTGGAGCGGGGGCAGGTATGACATGCATCCCGCCCAGATTGGAAGTAGAATACTCCAGTGCGACCGCCTTATGTAGTCCCGAGCTCGAGGGCGGGCCCAGTCCAGTCCAATCACTTGGTAGACACACAACCTGCCGGAGCAGCAGCCAGCGAGGGACCGGGCTAACTTGCAAAGCGGGGGCCTCTGTAGCGCGATACTGGCAAGCGCGCATAAATATCACCACAAACTCCTATGAAAGAACGAGCATTGGCCTCGTAGGGGAAACTTGGAAGCATCTTTATTTGTTAGATGGCGGATGCATTTCGGCCTTTCCGGCTCTCGTCAGCGCCATAGAGTATATATATATATACAATCCTGGTTCATCAGTATTCAAAAACAGGCACCGACTCTGTGGGTATATATATATATTATCTACTGGCGGTTGCCAGTAGATAGTTATAGGTAGGACCTATTATCCACAGGAACATCGCAACATTCTATTCCCAATAACTTTAGCGCCGGTTGATAAATCTTCGCTAAATTTTCAAAACTTGTGAGGTGCTCGGGTCCGCTACTATCTTGTAAGTTTCAGGGTTATTCGTCAAGCAGGGGCCGAGAAAAAAGGGGGGTCCAAAACGTGTGTTCCCCATGCAATTTTTCATAGGAAACTTCAGCGGCGGCTACAGCCCGAAATGCTGAACGGAATTACACCAAATTTGGCAAAAAGGTAGCCCTTGGTTCAGGAATAACTCTTTTTGTTAAATGGTGTAAATCCGTTAAGTAGTTGCTGAGAAAATCAACTGTAAAAAAATAGTCATATCTATGGCTGTGCAGGATCCGCGCACCCTCCCGATCACGAGCTTTATGCTAATTTGCTGTCAACACTCCACACCAGGAAGTGCTGGCAGCCATCCTGTAGTACCAAGGCACAAGAAATCATGAAAACAAATGCGCAAAACATGAAAAGGGTACAGGGCAGAAAAACCCTGACCCCCTAGGCCTGCTTAGGCGGTCCCACAAGGACCCCCAGGGCCGCCCCCCCCAATTTTCTTTTTTAAATTGGCAAAATCCTTGCTTTGGGCTCCTGCGCTTTGTTAATATTTAGCCCCCGGGTGGGTCAAATCCCGGGGACAATCTTTTATTTCAATGGGGGGCCAATAGAGCCCCCCAGCCCCGGGGACTGCCACCCCCCAGGGCTTTTGATCGAAATCAGTGGGGGCAAAAAGGCCCACCAAAGCCCTGGGGACGAACACCCCCTGGGGCTTAAATAAATTACTTGTGCTGGGGCTCACGGCCCCCCGCAGCCTAGGGGACCGCCATATCCCAGGGCTTGTTTTTCTTATTACAAAAAAAGCCTTTGTGGTAGAGCTTGAACCCCCCACAAGCCCTGGGGACCGCCACCTCCCCGGGGCTCTAAATATTAAAATTAGGGAGTCCGTGACGGACCCCTAAGCCCCGGGACCACCACCCCTGGGGCTTTGTACATGGTGGGAGGGGGCCACGCAGCCCCCTCTTGGAGCCCTGTTATGGCCCTGGGGAACGCCACCGCCTGGGCCGGCTCCAGCAGTGTCCGGGGGGGTCCAACCCCGAGACACTGTAGTTTGTTATGGCTCCCACGATCCAATAGCAAACCTGCTCTCTCTTCCAAATACCAAAGCAGATTGCTTTTCTACACAGGGAACTGC
The DNA here is from genome assembly GCF_964263255.1 of Lissotriton vulgaris. Classification (NCBI taxonomy): domain Eukaryota; kingdom Metazoa; phylum Chordata; class Amphibia; order Caudata; family Salamandridae; genus Lissotriton; species Lissotriton vulgaris. The sequence continues at coordinate 203,655,638 of NC_141689.1, forward strand.
ATCTTAGCAGCTCCCCATGTGGAAAAGCAATGCCGGCTCTTGCAGGAGGCGGGGAGCGGGTTTGACAGTGAAGGGATTGGGGAACCCCCACTGTCCCCAACTGAGAGGGAATGGGGTCCCCGAGGCTATAAATGACCTGAGGAGGGGTCCCACAGCCCGCTTCCAATTAAATAATTTTCTTTTAAAAGGCCATGCCCCGGGGGATGGTGTCCCTAGGGCCGATTATGGGCTCGGAGGGGGGCCCCTTCCAAATTTTTTTGTAAAAAAAAATACGAGCAGGCCCTGTGATATGGGGTCCCCAGGGCCAAAAAATTAGGAAAAGAAAAGGGGCCACACAGCCTACATTCTAAAAAAAAAAAAGTTAAAAAAAGACTGGCATCGAGATTTTAAGTAGGGGAAATAATTCCCCTTCAATCCTGAGGACCCCTTCGGGCCAACTAGCCCACCAGGTGCTTCCTGTAAGAGCCACTGCGCTGCGTTGAAGAGAGGTGGTCCAGGCTGTGCCCCTTTTTACGCCTCTCTGCAACAGCGATTACTGGAGGTGCCTAGTGGGCTAGTTTGACCCTAGGGACTCTCACGATTCAAGGGGAATTTATCCCCCAACTTAAAATGCCCACAGGTCGTGTTTGCACTCATGTCATCTCAGGCCCCCCTCCCTTCACCAGTGTGAACGCACCCCGTGGCACATTTTAAGAGGTAGTTGTAATCCCCCTGCCCTATTATATACTACGGGTTTACAGAGGAGGTCATGCTAATCACAGGGGGACCCAAACGCATAGTGTTCCCTTGTGTATGTAAGTGTTTTCACTCTATTCTAAGTGTCTTTTAACATAGCACTGGCTGTAGGACTGGTGAGTCAGACTCAGTTACCGTCTGAAAAAGTTGAGGATACAGGATGATTGTGTAACAAGGCTTCTTTCAGCTCCTCTGTATGTTCTTTCTGCACATTTTCCTTCTTCCTGCACTTTTCTTCGTCTTTGAGGACTTCTGTTGCTTCTTTCTGCATTTCTTTTTTTCTTTCTGTGCGTTTTTTCTTCTTTCTTCACATGTCCTACCTCTGTAGACATAGTTAGAAACTAGCATTTAAAAAACCTTTGAAATTCACAGAAAAAACCATAGGTTTCAGGCACAATATAGTTAGGAATTAGCATTTTTTTAAAACTTGGAAATTCACTGAAAAAAACATAGCTTTCAGTAGCGTTAAAGTTAGCTGGACATTTCACTTGTACAAAACCATTGAAATTCCCCCGTTATAGTTAGTTCAGCTAACTGCAACTCGAGCGCCCGCAATGCACTACTGGTGATGTCACATATTACATCACTCATGACATGGTCAGTGACATCACTGATGACATCTCAAATGACATCACTGATGACATCACTGATGACATCCAGAGTAATTCCCAAGACTAAGTTTAGTGTTCTTGGTAGGTTGAAGGAACCTACAAGTCATGATATATGTGATTGTGTGCAGGTATGGCTGCAGTTGCATATGTGCAAACATTTCCTGTTGTCCTGTTGAGGCATCTATAATTTGAAACTGCATGAGTAACAAAACTCAAAGGTGTGTGCAACATGTGCATTAACCGCAATTGTCACTACACCCCAGCATCACGGAAACCTCTATCTTTGAAATGTTGTGCAATTGCTTCTCTGTAAATTACTCAAATTGCAACAGGAGGTGCCATTTTTGGTGAACAGATTCAATGAACCTGCAATCCTAAATGCAGAAACCACAGATGGGTAACCCCTTATAAAAGTCAAGCTTGACGAACCTGTAGCAAACAGGGACTTTCTATTTAAGCTAAAGGAGGTAACTAATATTACAACAGACTTCCCTGTGTATTTGTAATCATTGTTTTTTGAGTTTTCAAGATATTGGATCATTTGTTGGGGGGTGAGACCCCATCTCAGATAATAATCACAGTCCTTCTCAGGCTGAACCACAAAAGTCACTAAATAAACCTAATCTTAACCCTTTGATAGCTCAGCACAAACAGTCAAGCTCATGTTAGAGTCAATGTGCAAAGTATTTCTGAAGTTCTAAAACAATAATAAGGTAAAACAAAACACAAGAAATCCCAAACCTCTTTAGAAATATAGAGTAAATTCGAATCAATGAAATGCTGAAAATTCTATCATTAGAACAGACTTATGAGTTTTTATAGTTTTAGGTAAAAAAAGCAGTAACTTCAGGGGGGAACATCCTTTACGACGCAACTATTACCCCGCACTACCATTACAACGCGGGGATTACAACGAAAGTCCTTACAACGACTTTTGCTGGAGGGCGCTGTTGGATAGGGAATAGTTTAATTTTCTATCCAACATCTTCCCTACTATCCACGGGGACTGGAGTTGGAATAGAAAATTAAACTATTCCACTATCCAGTGCCCCCCAATGCAAGTCGTTGTAACGACTTGCGTTATAATCCCCGCGTTGTAATGGCATGCGGGGTAAGAGCATGCATTGTACTGACATACAACCACTTCAGGTATCTGTTCGGTTGGACCAGTGCATAGACACAAGTTCAGGCTGCCCTTGTTGTGCTGCGGTCCAAATGCAGGCTTAGTTTTGTCCCACTGGAAGCTTTACCTCCTGGCATTGATGTGAGGCACCCCTCTGTGTTGCTGTGCATTTCTCCTTATTGGATCCAGTAAGGATTTTAGTCTGGAACTGCACAACACGAATCTGTGGAGCTCTGCTTTGCACTTACAAAGAATAAATAACCTCAAAGAATAGTATTTGTGCAAGAAGGTACACCTTTCTGTAGAAAAACTATCCTGAGCACAACACACACCATTGTATTTTAGCGTATGGGTGTGTGCAATGGTGCTTGGCGGCTAAAAGTGTGCTAGTGCATGGACGGAGCAGAACTGCACCATTTCTTTGAAATCATGGTGGAGTTTTGCTCTCTCTCCAGGTGATGCATCAAAGCACAGCATATTTTCCTGCTGCGCTGCAGCAATTTGTTATAAATATGCCTCTTAGGACCGCTTACCAGTTTGGCAGTCCTGGAGCAGGCCGCCACAACACTGCCCAGCTCCAGGACTGCCAAACAGGGCAGCCACCCGCCAGCCAGCTTGTGAGTTTTTTGTGATCTGGCAGGCGGTGTGGCGGGCCTGCTGTGGTGCCTTTCTAAGGCACATATATATTCCTTAGAAAAAGCACCACTGCAGCACCGCCACAGAGTGTTCCAGCACAGCATGGACTGTGAAGTCCATGCATGATGGAACTGGGTGTGCATGCACACATGGGCGTGCGACATTTGCCCCCCTGCATGCATCCCAATTGATGGGGCACAAGGGGGGCCCTTTTTTTATGACCTCAGCAGTTTTAGCGAGGATGAATCTCCATGACACCGCTGGCGGTCCTGAAACTGGTTATCTGCATAGCGGTTCCCTGGTGGTTGCTGGTGAGGTGGTGGCTGAACCACCATCACGGTGACCCCGAGAGTCTGGCGGTTCTGGACTCGCAATCAGGCCATTAGTGTGCTTGCCCTTGATCATGCCACTGGCAAACCTTAATGCTCTAGCTTATATGACATTGCCACACAGATGGTTTAACTCTGACAATGCTTGTTGTATTCTGTATCTGTGTATACTCAATGGACCCTGTTAAAGAGAAAGCCTTTAAATGCTGATAGGTGAGAGAAACAAACAGAAGCAAGAGCTACTGGCAAACTACTTCCGAATCAGAGCATGTTTATTTTTAATAACGGAGCTATGTGTTTGCTCTCCTACTGTGTCAGTTTTACTGTAATTACCTAGAGTTTGTGGCATGCTTGCTCACCTCGCCAGTGTGTAAGGCTAGAGTGTATTTGTTCTGTGTGATTTGGGATATTGCTGATTCTCTGTAAATGTGGACTTGCCATAAACTCCCGTTTTTATGTGCTTTTCTTCATCCTCCCCTTACATGGGCTTTTGTCGACTGAACGGTGCACAAAGCGATGGAACATACTTTATAACATTTCACTTATTCTCTTACACACACCCAAATATAACATTGTGCCCTGAACTGAAAGCCAAGACCAATATGTTTACAGAATATGCTTTTGCTACGGTCACAATCTCGATAAATGCATTGTCATTATAAAATACAAGAAAATAACACTATAATGGAATGTAAGACGTAGGATGCAAAGATCGCACAAGTAAAAATAAGAAGGTGGTACTAGATTAGTGGCTATACCCACGGTGTAACTTCTATGAGCTATTACAATGCATGCATGAATGCATATTTCGTCTTTATGGACATTCACAATTCTCACTGTTTAAACATATCAATGCTAATTTTAATCTGAAAACTATTCAGAGCATCACTACTTCCGTGGTATCTTACTACTTACTTAAATTTCTTAAGGGGATTCCGTCCAGCTCATCTGAGTGCGCAGCATCTGTTGCTGGATCTACCAATCCAGATAAGAATTACCCATTGCGATTGGCTGCGAGCGCATGGAGAGAGGCCCTTGTCATTGGATACATTTGAGCAATGTGCACTGTGCCTTACGTGCAGCCAAACTGGAATTATGCTGCGGGTAGAACCAAATTATGCGGATGAGTTGGCTAAATTATGCAGCAAGAAAAGGACAATTAAGCAACCTAAGGGGGCACATTTTCTGATAGTATTGCTTCATTATTTTGCGTTTTTTACAAATGGTAAAATTGTCTGTGCAAAGATTTTACCTCATCGGTGCCACTTTCACATCCAAATACGATACTAAGCAATTAATAGGTAAACCTTTACGAATGACATTCAACAGTTTTTCTGTTAAAATCAGCAAGTTATGCATCAAACACTGGATTAAGTGGCAAATGGTGCAAACCCATAGTTACGCGAAAAACACAGCACTCGCAAAAACGCATAATTACAGTGGACCAGCCTGTATGTCATAAAAGGGCAGACATAATTTCAAAATAAAATGCACTTGATTAATAGAAACATAAAAAAATAGACAGCAGTCTTCACTGTGGCACTAAAGTCACTATCTTACAGAATGTCTGCCTTGCGACTAGTTGCCAACTGCCTAGTCAATTGGTAACTATTCCCTACTAAGCAGCCACTGTTGGAGTCTCAAAGCATTTAAATATTTTTTTCTTTTAAGCGATTGTACAATTTGGGATGGGTGACTACCCATCTCAAGGGATAATCACAGCTCTTGTCAAGGTGAACTCTTAAAAGGTCATGTTAACAAGGGATTTATCTCTGCTTTTGTGACTTTAAAAGCCAAAAAAGCAAAGATAAAATGATCTCCCTATCAACAACAGGGTGCTAACATGCAACATCGCATGTTAGCACCTTTTTTCTCTACGCTTCCCTTTGCATCTCTAATGGGTGTAACAAAAAGTCACCCAAGTGAGAAATGAGTATATACCCTAATTGGAAAGGAGTATTTACAAAATTAGAATGATCCCAAACGGATCACTGACATAATATAGAATGACAAAATATAGACTTACCAAAATATAGTCACCAAAATATAGAATGCTAAAATATCGAATTCCTATCTACAAACAGGTAAGTACAAAAATATCGAATCCAAAATATAGTCTGTAAAAAATATAGTCAGTCAAAATATCGAATTTTTTTAACTGTCTTAAAAGTAATTTAAAATTAATGAGATGTAGTTAATTTAAGTTATTAATAAAAAATGTACAATATTTTACCGTAGGATAGCAGGAGGGTAACATTTAATATTACCACTCCAGTGAGTGCAACAGTAGGGAAAGCGTTGGATAGCGTAGGGGTAAAAAATACTATTCCTACTCCAGTGAGTGCAACAGTAGGGAAAGCGTTGGATAGCGTAGGGGTAAAAAATACTATTCCCACTCCAGAGAGTGCAAGAGTAGGGAAAGCGTTGGATGGCGTAGGGGCAATAAATACTATTCCCACTCCAGAGAGTGCAACAGTAGGGAAAGCGTTGGATAGCGTAGGGGTAAAAATTACTATTCCCACTCCGGAGAGTGCAACAGTAGGGAAAGCGTTGGATAGCGTAGGGGTAAAAAATACTATTCCCACTCTAGTGAGTGCAACAGTAGCGAAAGTGTTGGATAGCGTAGGGGTAAAAAATACTATTCCCACTCCAGAGAGTGCAACAGTAGGGAAAGTGTTGGATAGCGTAGGGGTAAACATTACTATTCCCACTCCAGAGAGTGCAACAGTAGGGAAAGCGTTGGATAGCGTAGGGGTAAAAAATACTATTCCCACTCCAGTGAGTGCAACAGTAGGGAAAGCTTTGGATAGCATAAGGGTAAAAATTACTATTCCCACTCCAGAGAGTGCAACAGTAGGGAAAGCGTTGGATAGCGGGAGGGTAAAAATTACTATTCCTACTCCAGAGCGTGCAACAGTAGGGAAAGCGTTGGATATTGGAAGGGTAAAAATTACTATTTCCACTCCAGAGAGTACAACAGTAGGGAAAGCATTGGATAGCGTAGGGGTAAAAATTACTATTCCCACTCCAGAGAGTACAACAGTAGGGAAAGCGTTGGATAGCATAAGGGTAAAAAATACTATTCCCACTCCAGAGAGTGCAACAGTAGGGAAAGCATTGGATAGCGGGAGGGTAAAAATTACTATTCCAACTCCAGAGCGTGCTACAGTAGGGAAAGCGTTGGATAGCGTAGGGGTAAAAATTACTATTTCCACTCCAGAGAGTACAACAGTAGGGAAAGCATTGGATAGCGTAGGGGTAAAAATTACTATTCCCACTCCAGAGAGTGCAACAGTAGGGAAAGGGGGGGATAGCGTAGGGGTAAAAAATACTATTCCCACTCCAGAGAGTGCAACAGTAGGGAAAGCATTGGATAGCGGGAGTGTGAAAATTACTAGTCCCACTCCAGATAGTGCAACAGTAGGGAAAGATTTGGATAGCGTAGGGGTAAAAATTACTATTCCAACTCCAGAGAGTGCAACAGTAGGGAAAGCGTTGGATAGCGTAGGGGTAAAAAATACTATTCCCACTCCAGAGAGTGCAACAGTAGGGAAAGCGTTGGATAGCGGGAGGGTGAAAATTACTAGTCCCACTCCAGTGAGTTTAACAGTAGGGAAAGTAATGATTTAATATATTATTAAAAATAAATTAAATATCAATACCAATAAAACATTAATTACCATTAATAACCAATTTAATATCATGTAATAATTAATTAGAAATACAACTACATATTAGTTATTAAAAATTAATAACCTATTCATAATTATTTAACAACTAATTAATTTGCAATAACAAAAACGAATTAATATTAAAAATAAATACCAATTAAAAATTAACAGTTAATTAATTATCAATACACAAATAGTATTTAATTATTTACAATTACAATCCTTCCCACCCTATTCCCCTATAAACCCACATCCCACTACAGAAAATACATTAATACAATTATCATATTTAACAAATATTTAATTATTACAAAATAATTACCAATTAATAAAAATTAATTGCCAATTAATAGAAATTAATTACCAAATAAAAATTAATTAACAATAAATTTAAAATCAATACCAATAAATGAAAACTTTTACTTAATTACAACCCGCTACAGAAAATTAATTTAGAAAATTAACATAATTAACAATTAATCGATTAATACAAATTAATTGGCAATTAACAAAAATTAATTACCAATTAAAAAATAACAATACCTTCAAAATGAATACCAATAAATAAATAAAAATATTTATTTAATTACAATTAAATTACCTCCCACCCTATTCCCCTATAAACCCACAACCCGCTACAGAACTAAAAAGCAAAATTACATTAAAAATGAATAATAATTGCTAAAAATTAATATTTAATTTATTATAATAAATTACTTCCAACCCTACTCCCCTATAAACCCACAACCCGCTACAGAATTAAATGATGCAAAAATTAAATAGCATAAAATTCATTACTTAAAATACATTAAACATACATTACAAAAATTAGCATACACTTTTCACACATATACTACCATACAAAACACTTTAAAAAAAATTATTTTATTAAAAAATCGATATATTTAATGCCTATATTGAATAATTCGATATTTTGACTTCTTTATTTTGAAAATCGATATTACTTACCTTAAATTCGATATTTTTAACCACTATATTGTGTCCATTCGATATTTTGTCCATTCTATATTTTTACTTCGATATTGTGTCCATTCTATATTTTGGAATCAATATTATGACTGTTTACCATCCCAAACGTACCATATAAAACAACTTGTAAAAATAAAGTATTAACTCAAACATAATCTAGTCTTGCCATAGTCAATAGGTCAAAGTATTCCAAATTTTTGAGACAAGTAAGAAGTTACCTGAAATAGAGGTATACTGTCCTAATCAGTCTCCCATTTAATAAGGATATATTGTAATTATAAAGCCATGATGCATTATACCAATCATACTGTGCAGTATATATCTCCTCACCTCACTCCTTGCACGTTTGTCCTCACTGATTAAAACGTCGAACAGTTCAACAGTGTGTGTAATAACAGGATACACGAGTACGTGTACCTAAAAAGTCAAACGAAAATACCATTTAGGAACGGTATAACAGGTCACGTTGGCAGTTCAACAGCGTGTGTAACAACAGGATACACGAGTACGTGTACCTAAAAAGTCAAACGGAAATACCATTTAGGAACGGTATAACAGGTCACGTTGGCAGGATACACAAGTACGTGTACCAAAAAATGCCATGTGGGAGCGGTATAACTTATAAAACTGCCACCAGTCATATCGGTGTGAGCGCTCACCTATCTTCTCTCGGCTAAGCTTCCTCGTGTAATTCCCTGCTTTCGCGTTCGCGTTGTCAACAGGTGCCATATGTAAATGGTTACTCACGGACTTAAACCGTGAGCCCCATATTGTAATGTAGTAATATCAATTAGTTGGTGAATATATATATTAATTGCTCATGTATATATGCCAAAATAAATTATCAGAGTAGATATACGGTTCTTTGATAAACTAGTTTTATAATTTAACCAGTTACCGATATGTATATTCTGTCAACCAAAACGCTTCTTAAAGTTCTTATTATTCTCCAGACGGCTGTGGTTTATACAGAATTTGTTTAATAAGTACTCATGATTATAAATGACCATTTTGCAACTGCTATCTTAGGTCTGACGTTGTATTAGGAGATAAAATTAGTCCTCTCTCTATTATTTAAGTAAACACAGGCGAGTTTCTTCCTCTGGATGGATTATATTTGTACTTATCACAAATCGTTCTTTGTATAATTCTCTAAATTGTAATAGCATCGTTCTTTGTATAATTCTCTAAATTGTAATGGTATAATGTATAATATTATCAGAGAAAAGCATAAATAACAGACGCAACCGGCATGAATATTACCAATAGCCCATTCGAACCAGTGATTTCAAAACTAATCGTCTCGCACTAAGCACCGAGGCTACGAAGGTTAATCCAAGTATACTCAACATGGGCTATGAGGGTTGTGGGTATGTGTGCGAGTGAACTGTGGTAGTGTCCGCCCATATCTAACACTAAAATCCAGTTCGAAGAAGGCATGGTACCAACAAACTCAGATTCAGACATCTGGTAGAACAAAAGGAGTGTGCTTCAGTAATCAGACAGGGAAAACACAAGAATTGTCCTCGCATCCAGTTTGCTACCTTTCAAGTGCATCAAAGTGTTACATGTGGTTCTACAAATTCGACAGTCAGGATTTGATGCTGTGGTAATGAGAGCCCCCATGTTGCATACTCTATTAAGCTCAGAGAAGTCATCTCTGCCCATTCAGGTAAGGCTATTGTGTACTCCTGGGAAGATGTTCAGACCTCTTCCTGGGCTAAGCACAGACTGGGAATTGCTGGCAAGTTTAAGCAAGTTAGCCGACAAGAACTTCTGGGAGGGTAAAGGTAACTTTTAAAAGTTTTTTTTCCTTACTATTTATTAAACAACATAATCTTTCAATTGGATTTTAACAACAAATAAAAATAGTGGTTTAATAATTGTTATAGCTGGTCCCTTTCCTGAGTCATTAGTTTAAGTAATTTAATTTTGTTGATACTCAATTTTATTGGGTTTTAGCCAGGTGCACAATCAGTCGTCACATGGAATTATGACATTATTTCCATGCAACTCATCACTTACAGTATACATTTTCAAAGCAGTCCATATCTCAAACCAAAGTCCATCTTGCTTGCCTTTTAACCCAACAGGCCCAGCCACTTGCCCCATATTTTCATGAGTTTAGTCGGGCATCTCCGGAATTCATACACCAGTTGCTCTTGAGTGGCACACCAGTTCAGTCCTTTGCGCCGTCGGGATATTGTGAGCGGAAGGAAGTTGTTCCATTTAGCTGCAATGTCTCTTTTAGCCACCATAATAGCTGTAGCCAAGAAGGCCTTATCCACTCTCATTCCTTCTTTGCCCTCCATCACCCCCAGGATCAAGGTTCATGGCGTAATGGGAACCTCCCAAATCAGTACCTTATTCAGCTCCTCAACCACTCACTTCCAATATTTCGCTTTAACATTGCAAGGCCATGTCATGTGATAGAAGTCTGCAGGTGTGTCCATGCATTGTGGGCAGCCGGGGCTCTGTAGGTATCCTGCCCGGTGAAGCCTACTATGAGGGAGATACGCACAGTGAAAGTAGTAAAACTGGAGTGATCACAGTCTCGCTTAGATGGTAATTGTTCAGGGGGCCATAAGGAGCATCCCGCCAATCCTCGTCCTCCAGGATACCCAGCCATCCCTCCCACTGGGACTGCAATTTGTCTAGGGTGTTGGGTGAATTAGTTACTAGGGATCCGTAATTCTGAGAGACTTCTCCTCTCCCCAGAGCTCACATGAGAACTTATGGAATTGTGGATTGTTGAGGGAGCAGTTACCCTGTAGGTCTTGAAAGGCACGTATATGCCCTCCCGTCTACACATCTCCAAGCTGGGAGATGCTAATGAGGTTCCACTTTTGAAACCCATTCAGGACGCCACATCTCCAGCCCAAGTCCCCTGCAATAATGGTGTCTGGAGTATTAGTTTGGTGTCCCATTAAGTGTATTGCAGTGTTGCCCGCCAAGCCAGTAGGACCATTTTGGTTACCGATGGAATGGTGCGAGGGATAGGTGACCCATAAAGCATTGCATCAATCTGGAGAAACTCTACCTCGTCAAGTTCTAGTTGGTAGGCCGGGTCCAACCACTCTCGGTAAACCACTCATTGATTTTTCTAATCGTTGCAACATAGTAAAGAAAGAGATTTGTTGTGCTTATTCCACCATCATATGGTGCTCTTTGACAACAGGTCAGTGCCATCCGTGGTCTAGAATGCTCCCGGAGTAATGGTGTCATTAGTGTATCTATAGTTTGAAACTACTGGCGCATGAGATGAAGCATGAGGTTATGCAGCACTTACAGGAAGCGCATGAGTATCATAATTTTATATAAAGTTATTTTCCCCATCGTGTTTGGTGGTAACTTTTGCCACTTTCGCAGATCATCCCTGGTCTTCTTTACTAAAGTAGTCAAATGAAGAACCAGGTCAACTCTGGGAGGAGCAGTACTCAGATCCCTGGATAACTGAAGCTGAGGTGGCTGATGGAGATGCTGAATTGCCAATCACTCCCTTGAGTTGTGAAGGGAGATCAATATTGATGTGGTCGGGGTAAGTCTTAGGCCTGATGCCTCCCCAAAGAGTCCTAGAAGTCTGAGACACTGGGGGCCGGTAAGGGCCAGGTCCACCATAAACAAGAGGACTCATCCACGTACAGTGCAATGCATTTGTTGTAAAAAGTACTCCTGATGATGTGGGCCAGGGGTCCAATCACCAAAGCAAAAATCAGGATGGGCAAGAGACAACCCTGTATCATTCCCCACAGAATCAGGAAAGGGAGGGTCCAATTGATCAATACCTGGGCCAACGGATCCGATTATAGCACTAGTACCAGCCCTCTGAAATATGGGCGATACCTGCTTGGAGCAGCACCTCTTCCATGTACGCCCAGCCCACCGTATCAAAGACCTTCTCAAAGTCTATCAAAAGGAGCGCTAGGTACGGTGACAAGAGATGTTGATGGGCTAGTGCCACATAGAGCCATCTGAGGCAATGCCTAGTGCTACGCCGGAGCATGAATCCACATTGGTCGGGCCGTATCAGGGTAACTAGTACATGTTTGAGGCGGGTAGCGAGAATCATGGGTAGATTTTAACTTTGGTGTTAATAAGGGAGATCGGTCTGTAATCCAAACAGGAAGTAGATGCTGGATTTGCTTTGGGTATGACCACGATAGTGGCCATATCGATGTCTCGCAGGAAACCTCCTTGTTCTATTGCCTCCTTGAACAGGGTCTTCAGGTGTGGAGCCAGGGTCTCTCCAAACGATGAGTAATATTCTGGAGGGTAACTGTCTAGTTCCGGCATTTTACCAGGCGCCATTGCTAGTATAGCTTGGTTCACTTCTTCTCTTGTGATAGGCTGATCAAGGGCCTGGGTGTCAGCGTTCAATAGTCGAGGGATGTCTCGCGAGAAGGATGTGATGGAGAAGCGTGACTCAGTGGTTAGAGGCGGCGGACCCGGAAGCTGAGATCGGCCGTGGACCAGGGTTCGATTCCCTGCCTCGGCGGGTCTCGGGCTCAAAATTCCACAGAGTCGACAATTCTTGCTCCGGTGCCTACTCGACTCACGGGGTCACACTCTGCGACTCTGGGCAATAGCTTGCTTAATCTCCACTACGGCCCCTCGCGGCGGGATGCCTGGCTTTCACCTTGTGGATACCCGGCCGGGGTATCTCACAGGGGAATACCAGGACGGGTTCCCTAAGCAAGCGCCTTGAGACCCCTGGGTTAAAGTGTTGCGCTATATAAATCGAAACACATTTACATTTACATTTACATGTCTCCTGCCTTTTGGGCCCAGCCATTGGATTAGAGGCACTTATAATACACAGCAAAAGTTTAGGCTATTGATGCCTTGTCTCTTGGGTACATCCATTAGTATCGATGATTTCAGGAATAATATGACTAGCCAGACAACACAAAAGCCAGCCAACACAAAAGCCTACCTTTTTGTCTCCCCATCCATAGACACGGGCCATGGACGACCTCCCCATGTGGTTGACTGATTCTAAGGAGACATGGCAAATTTTCCCACTCATGACCTCGAGCTGGCGAGACTCTGTGTCCTCATTTGTTACGCCCATGATGCATTCCAATTTGGAGCGCCTGACTGTCTAAGCAAGAAAGATGCTTTTCCTAGGACCAGTGCATTGCTTTGATGTATCCTGTAGCAAAGCTGCTAATGATGACTTTACCTGCCGCCCAACATGTACCTGGTGATCCCACTGTACCTTCGTTACATTGGAAGTATTGCTTAAGTTCTTCACCTAGGGCCTTTTTTCAGTCTTTGTTCTGGAGAAACTAGGCATTAAACAACCAGATAGGGTAGAATACTTCACTGGGTCCCCCATAGAGAGTAGTAGAGGCAAGTGATCGGAGATCCCTTGGACGAGGGTTCAGTTGCTTGTTACCATGCGACAATCTGGGGTGTTTATAAACATCATGTCAAAGCGTGGGAGTGGTGGGTCACAGAAGTGTGGGTATACTGGTGGAGTTAGTCAGTCAGTCAAAGTACTTTATTTCGATAATTCAATATCATAAAAAGAAGGTGAAACATACAATACATTCAACATACACATTAAAATCAATTACAATTCATGTTTTAAAAGCATCCCACAGAATTCATAACATTGCTAAAAAAGTCATTTAACATAAATATAACTACCATATTACATTACTCTATTAAAATCCCGATATATACAGTACCAAAAATTCAATTTGTTTTTTTTTAAACGTGCAATCAATTACAGTTTCTCATTCTCTTGTTCCTAACCCTAACAGCACCCATCAAGTAACTAGCGACATGAAAAATATTCCTGGGGCTGTTAAGTAATTGCAGATATAGGAGAGTGGGCTTAACTTGTAAGAACCCTGCCTCCTTAAGGATAGGAACAAGGAACTTAGTCCTTATTGCCGTGTAGTTACCACAGAACATCAGGAAATGCATAGTGTCCTGCATTGAAAAATTGTCGCAGGAACACAGTGGTGCCTTTTCAGGACTACACCATTCAGGAAAGTGGCCTAAGTTCAAGTGAATCATATTAAAAGGAAAGCGTGTCAAAAGAAACCTGTGGAAAGGACGATTGACTAAAACAAGGTAAAGTTCAGTTCCTGGAGGATTGGCAACAATAAGGTTGCTCCTTACAGTGGGTTTTTTAAGCTCAACTTCCTCTCTGATTAACATCAAGGTTTGTAACATAGCCCCCTTTATTAGTTCTATGTTGTCATATAGCTACTTCTTTTCTAAATACTGTGTTAAGTTAGCATGAGTTTATTAAATGTTTGCACGCCGTTTTCATTCTTGCTTCACATTTGCACACAACACATAATTGTTGTTTTAGCTTTCAACCTAGAAGAGCTTCGTGATTTACTAGAGAAATAATATGTTATTGCTCTGATATCAGTTTTGTTCTGCACTCTGTCTGCACAACGAGTGCTGAAGGCTACACGGATAACTTAACCCAGTGTTGTTGTAAGGTCTGATCTTCGCACCCTTATAGACATACCACACATGCTGCTGCCAAAATCTGGCTCTAGACGAGTTTTATATTGTGATGCTGAACACACAAAAACACACTTGATATGCTTCACATGCAGAGAGCTGGTGGAAGGTGATGTGATCGTCCTGCCACTGACATTTTAAGGTATGGGCCCGCCTGCTAAAACCCAAATGAGACCATCATAGATATAATATACTATGCTAAATAGGGAGAGTGTGAATTAGACATTGTTAATTTCTATTCATTTCAGCATATTAGTATGCTCTCACCATTCGCCTTTTATGGACTGATAACTATGCTGATAACTTTGTTGCTTATAATATGTTTGCTAGTATTATACAAGATACTGCGTTTGAGAACCTTGCATTAGTAAATAAATATTTCAGACATGCCTGTGTCCTCTTTTACTCCACGTTCTGGTTTGTGATGATTATATAACGAAAGAGTGTTCATGTGTTCCACTATTCCTGAGGTACTCTAAGTTCATGTTCTGGTCTGTCTAAGCATTGGGAGTTTCTTATGACCAATGAGACACTGTAGCTAGCTCGGTAAGGGGATTTTGGGTACTGAGGTGAGTTTTGGGCCATCCTAATTCACCGAGGTTCCAGGTCTCTATGCACAGTTCTGTAGGAGAACGGAATTCCCGCTACATGGCGCCTATACGTTGTTGGCCTTATATCATGACACTCGAGTAGTTTATCATTCAATCCTTAAGCCCTTCACTGTTGTTTTCGGTAAACGGTGGTGTCGGAAAAACCTACCTATTTTTGAAATAGGTTTTTTCAAGCTGGAATCTTTCTAAAAATGGTTTCCTTGAATTACTACCCAGTTGTGCTACAAAGTTTACTTTGTTTTTTCTAATTCCTGTGCTGTCATGGCCCAACCCGTGGACATTCCGCAGCATAGTCGCATTGCGGTGCAAGATCATTTGCGGGCTTACTATGTACCTTTGGAGGGTTTGGCTGTGATTATGGTGGTGAGTGCGGAACATGCTTACCCTTACGAACTCTTTTATTCGTGGGTGACGTTTCCGGCAGTGGACTCTAATTCAGGCGTATTCCACACATAAACTCCCACAGTTGTACCTAATGAGTATACTCCGTACAGAGCACAGGAAGTACCTGTGGATGTTTGGCAGCATGGAGTTTGGTTTGGTGGCACCCTACCCCATTCTTTAACCGCTCCGATGTTGGGTCCTTTGTCCATTCCAGGCGCTAGTTGGCCTGTTTTGGCGGATTTACTCCTCATCCTCTACACGGCAATTGTAATTTGGTTGAAATCCGACGACTACATGCAGTCGCGATTGCCGTGATTAGAGCCTTAGTGCATTACACCAGCCGTAATCTTCCGGGTGGAGCCCCGGGGGGTGCGGCGCTTCCGGCAGGGCAGGGTGGTTTGAAAATCAGCCCTGTCATGGTCAATGCCGTTATGGGCAAGAAGCCCCAGGAAAAGGATGATTTTCTTTTCTGGCTTGCCGAGAAATTTGACCAGCTGGAAGCTGTATTTCCTACTACGACTCCTGGTGAAAAACACTGGATTCTTACGCTTAGTTTGCCAAAGGATTTGGCCCCTGAACTTGTTGACTGTGAGACATGGGGAAAGACTTTTGCGGCGGTCTATGCTCAGTGCTACGGCACCCCGTCTATGTCCGTGCTGTCTTTGGTCCTTAAATGTGTTCAAGATGATCACGGACCGGAATCTGCGGTCGAGTTGGGTATGCGCCTGTGTGGCACCTTTGACGTAGTTTGCGATCTGATCCTTGCTAATGTCAAGGGAGATGCAGTGAACTTTCAGGTTGCTAACGCATTAGCGGCGCTTCCCGAGGCCGAGAAACACCGACAGTTAGCGAGAATTATTGTGGCGGCTTACAAAACCGTGGGTCGCAATTGTAAGGGCGTTAAGCCTTTTTCTGTTAAAGATAAAAAGCAGCCCCAGGGACAAACTTCGGAAACGGAAGTTCAGCCCAAGTCCAAAAAACAAAATTGGCCTAAAAAACAACAGAAACAGGGAAAGCAACCGCAACAACAACAAACACAGGTTTCTCGCCCTGCGTCTCCGTTACCTGCGCAGTCGCAACGTGTTTATGACTTGCGCGACCGCGCGACGATTAAGACTCCTGATCGATTTCAGGCTTCTGACCAACGCTCTCCTCATTCCTTTCAGGACTCATCGGCTCCGACGACCGGTGGAGGAGGGGGCGCAGGGGTCGGGGTGGTCAGCAAGGACGTGACCAGCCCCACCCAAGGAACGGTGCAGAAAAGCAGGAGGGCTTGACGCCTAGGAGACCACAGTTTGCGAAGAAGAAAGCTGCAGCCTTAACAGTGCATCGATATGCCCCAGATAGTGAGAACGCGGCTTCGGAATCTGACGTGGGCTCTGACCTTGCTGGACAGCGCGGCGGAGATTACCATAGTGAGAGAGGCGCTCCGTCCACTACTGAAGGTGACAGCGACTGATACTTATGTTGTCATTGAAACAGCTGACACAAGAGTTGCTCCCCCTGATAGACTTTTTGAAATTGTCCTGTTGATTGAAGGTGACATACAGCGAACCATAAAAGGGGTATTTTGGGAAAATCTTTTGTCTACATATGACATTTTGCTTTCGGAGGCTGACTGGCCCCCACCTTTTGTGCTCGCAGCTCCGCGAGGGGAGGAGGTAATCCTCCCCAGTTTCGTGAACACAGTCTTGAAAGAGGATGCTCTGCATTTTGCAGAAGAGTGGGCTCTAGCTCAGGCGCCGGCTGTGTACCGCAATCAGTGTTGTTGGGCTAAATTGTCCCCACGCCACGAAATACCTTTACGGTCTCAGCCGCAGCCTCAACCTCAATATCCCATAAGACGTGAAGCGAAAGATTCCGTTGCAGCAATCCTTGAACAATTGGAATATCAAGGTGTAATTGAAACGTGTGTGTCACCCATGAAGAACCCTCTTTTTACTGTAAACAAGCCTGACGGTTCGTATTGTTTGGTTTTGGATTACCGGCATTTGAACTCGTATTGCCGTAACTGTGCAGTACAGAATACTCATGGCTCTGCTCTTGTGAATAGTCTTGTGCGTAAGCGATTTAAGACCACGCTTGACATTTCTAATGGTTTCTATGCCCACCAATTGGATGCTATGAGTTCCCAATGGACCAGTTTTACATGCGGCGGTGTCCAAAAACACTTTTGGCGTCTCCCTATGGGCTATGAGAATAGTCCTGGGGTTTTTTCCGCCCGCATTGTCTCTCTTTTGGAGAGAATCAACCCGGATGCTTGTTCGTATGTGGATGACATATATCTCACAGACGACGAACTTTGGGAGCATCTGTGTCGAGTAAACAGAATTATTTGTACCTTTGCAAACTTAGGTTACAAATTCAACTTTGCAAAATCGCACATTGCAGAGTACACAGTGTTGTTTCTGGGCTACGAGCTTAAAAATGAAGGAAAGGGATTGGCTCCTCACTTCCTGGAGAAATGCGCACAGTTGCGCGCTCCGACAACACTGAAAAAATTACAATCTTTACTGGGCTTTTTGAATTTCGGGAGAACTTACATTCCGGAATATGACCAGCATATCAAGCCTTTGTATGCTTTGATAAAACCATCTTTTTCCAAATCATGCTGGCTGCCTGAGCATTCAGCTATACTGCAGTCTTTGCAGGCTGATCTGCTCACTTCTAAATTCTTACTGACTCGTGATAATCAGACCAACCTGGTGGTAAGAATTATCCCTGGTACGGTAGGTTTCATATACCTGACTTTTGGAAAGGGGCGACCACTCGGCCCCCCCGAACGTATGGTGGAGTACCCCGATCCCCCCGGGAAGCCATTTTGGGCGGGAGGCGAGTCTCGGCTGGTATGCCCGAAGCGGCGTAGCCGGGGCGCGCCTTTTCCCGCCCAAGAGGGGGTTGTCCTAGACACCAACACCGCTAGCCACGCCCTGGAGGCGGATTGAAGGTGGGTCCACGCCCGCCCGAAGAAGGATAAAAGGAGCGACAAGCCAAGGAAGCATCCTCTTGTTCCTGTGCTCTGAAGCTGCACCTCCCCGTTGCACGTGAGCTCGAGACGGAACGAAGAGCCATTTTTGAAAAGTAATCTTGTGTTTCTTCTTTCAGTGAGTTCGGAGCTTTCTGGCCTAGGACCTTTGAGGAGTATACGCGGACGATGCCTAGCAAGAAGGTCGGAAAGAGAATCGGGACCGATCAGATGCTTCGTATGCTGATGAAGGACATGGCAGATATGAAAAAGCAGATGGCGGTAATGAATGGTGTGGGGGGGCCTAAGAGAGTCATCGGACCAGCATTGCCGGGAGTGGTCCCTAACGGGAGAGGTAGAAGGGCCAAGAAGGGAGCATCGGGTGGGGAGGCCCCGGTTCCCGAAGCACCCCCTGCGCACCCGGTCACCCCGATCGAGGTCCCGACTCCGGTCCCAGACGTGGGGCAACCGATCCCTGTGGTAGTCACTCCTGTGAACGGGGAGGATATGCCTCCTGAACTGGCTGCCCAGTTGGCGGCATGGTTAGGCAAAGAGAACGAGGGGGCCACGGCTGAGGAAGCCAGGGCAATAATGAAGCAGTTGCGGCAATCGAAAGATGCTGCGAAGGCACCGTCTCCTTTTGTTTCCCCGCAGGCTCCCGTGGAACAACCAGTATCGGCCGTTGGTTCGGCAGGAACTACGGTCACAGTGGCCGGTTCAGGTAAGCAGCCGTTGCCAATTGCGGGGGAGGGATCGGTACCTTCAAGGAGGGAAAAAGTTGTTCAGCATATCCCGATTGAGGTAAAAGAAAGGATATGGGCTGATAAATATGTGAACATGTTTTCCTTGTTGATCGATCACTATGAGATTGAGCATGTAAAAAATCAAACGGAGTTTCTGCATCCTAGTGCATGGCGCGCCAAGATGGCCGGTTTCAGAGTTGATGAATCGATAGGCAATTGGGGCAGAGCGTTTGGAATGTTCACTGCAATTATGGGGGAAGTAGGCCCGAATTATTGGTGGAATTAGCCGTGTATCAGACACGTATCATGGAATTCTATGAAACATATGGTGGCAATCAATGGTTTTGTTACAATAGCATATTTCGTAAGTCCAAGGAGCACGACTCATCCCTGACGTGGGATTGTTTCGACTCCATTTCCCGGCAGAAAATGGAGAAGTCAGGCACGGCGAAGTCGCCATCTTTAGGGGGGAATATGGTCGAGTTTTCCCGCCATTCGTCTGGGGCAACCCTTTCGGGCAGGATCAAGCAATGATCAGCACACAAGGAATAATGGCAACTCAGGTAAAAAAGGGGTCTGCTGGAGCTTTAACAGAGGCAAATGTACTAGGCCGCAGGGATCTTGCAGGTTTAAACATGAATGTGCTGGGTGCGGGCAGTCCTCGCACCCCGAGACCATGTGCAGAGCCAAAAATGGTGATACGGGAAGTAGAGGGGGCGCCAAACAGGTCTGAAATAGTCCGAGGGGCGCCTCTCCCTACCCCGATTGATATCATGGCAATGATTCCTTGGCTGAACGAATATCCGGATCATATCTCCGCTGGGGTGTTGCGAGATGGTTTTTCGTATGGTTTCCGCATCCCGGCGGGGTTTTTCAGGGTAAAGCGCAATGTAGGAACCAACTGTCGGTTCTGCAGAATACGGCGGTGGTACAAGCAAAGATTGGGAAGGAGGTGACCCGAGGTCGGGTTGCCGGCCCATATGACATGCCGCCTGTTGCTAATTTTGTTTGTTCACCTCTGGGAATGGTCCCCAAAAAGGACCCAGGGGAATTCAGGTTGATACATAATTTGTCAGCTCCAAGGGGTCTTTCGGTGAACGATGCGATTGACCCGGGAGTTAGTTCGGTGCGGTACGCATCTTTTGATGAGGCTGTCGCCATGTTGAATCGCCTGGGGCCCGGAGCGCTGATGGCCAAATCGGACATTGAGTCGGCGTTCCGGTTGCTCCCGGTACACCCAGATGATCAGCGTCTCCTTGGTTTCACGTTTCAGGGACGCTACTACATGGATAAATGTATGCCAATGGGTTGCTCCATCTCTTGTGCGTATTTTGAACAATTCAGTAGTTTTTTGCAATGGGCGTTCACAAGAACAACAGGGTTTACACATGTTATGCATTATCTTGATGATTTTCTATTTCTGGGGGCAGCCGGGGACGTAGAATGTGCACAGGCTTTGAATGAATTTTGGGATCTCATGACTCACTTTGGCGTGCCATTGGCACCAGGCAAGACAGTGGGCCCGGCTACTTCGCTCGAGTTTCTTGGAATAGAGCTCGACTCCGAAGAAGGGTGCTTCCGTTTGCCTAAGGAAAAGGTTACGATATTTAAGGCATCGCTTGAAACATGCATTAGCGAGACGAAGGTAAATTTGCATCAGTTGCAGCAGGCTGTGGGTCAGCTGAATTTTGCTCTTAGAGTGATACCGATGGCTCGCCCCTTTTCCCGCTCTATTGCTCAAGCCATGGTCGGCCTTAAGGAAGGGCACCACCGCACAAGGCTCTCGGCAGAGGTCCGTCAGGACATGCGCATATGGTTGGCATTCCTGGCGGATTTCAACGGTCGTGTCGTATGGAACAAACCAGCGGTCTCCTCCGTGGAGCTGGGGTTGTGGACTGACTCGGCAGGGAGTTTGGGCTTTGGCGCCATCTTGGGTAATCATTGGTCAGCACGAACATGGCCGACATGGTGGCACGAGAGTGGGCTGACAGGTAACATTGGGTTTCTCGAACTGTTCCCTTTTCTGGTGGCCTTAAAAACATGGCCTGAGGAGTTTCGTGATTGCTCTGTGGTGTTCTGGTCTGACAATATGACCGTGGTTGAGTGCAGGCAGCACGCTGCAAATGGATCTTGAGACTGTTGAAGGAAATTGTCCTGCTGTGTATGAGGCTAAATGTCCACTTTAGGGCAAGACATGTGCCAGGGGTTTTAAATCAGGCAGCTGATGCGCTTTCTCGTTCCCGTATGCAGGCCTTCTGGGGTTTTCTGCCCTCAGCGGACCCGGTGGCGGCACCATTTCCCGAAGCTCTCTGGTCTCTCGGTGCCCCGGACTACAAGACCTCGTGGGAGAGAGTCTAGCACCCAGGACAAGGAAGGCTTATGAAGGGGCGTTCCGTTCTTATTTGTCCTTTTTGGGTTCAGCTAGGGGGGAGCTTTGGAGCCAAGAAGAGTATGTCCTGAACTTTTTGTTATCATTACATCAGGCAGGCAAATCAGTGGCTACGGCCAATAGGCACCGGGCCGCCATTTCTTTCATGGCACGGGCCCATGGCATACAGGATCCCACGGCGTCTTTCTTGGTACAGAAGGCGCTGCGTGGGTGGCAACGCCGTGAGGGTTGCAGAGTGGATGAAAGACACCCAATAGGTCTGGAAAGGTTGGCCCTGTTACTGTCCGTACTCCCTGCGACATGTTCATCTCAATCAGAGACAGTGCTATTCCGGGCCACTTTTGCATTAGCATTCCATGGGGCTATGCGGGTAAGCGAGCTGGTAGCGAGGAACAAGCAGGATACGGAGGGAGGTCTGTGCCGTGAGCACATTCAAATTAAGGGGGAGACAATGGTAGTCTCATTTGCCAGGTCCAAGACCGATCAGAAAGCGATCGGGGACAGTGTAGTGGTTCAGCGGATTCAGGGATCTCCCATGTGCCCGGTAGCATGCGTTGAGGAGTATTTGGCGCAGAGGGCGGCATCATGGGGGGGAAGCTTGCTGAGGCACGCCGACGCCACCCCACTGACTAGGTTTCAGTTCCAGCGGGTGCTAAGGATGGCAATCGCAGCGGCGGGCTTGAACCCGTGCGAGTTTGGGACCCATTCCTTCCAGATAGGGGCTGCTACAGAGGCTACAGCCAGGGGTCTGAGTGTGGAAAAAGTGAAACAGTTGGGGCGTTGGTCCTCGAATTGTTATAAAAGGTATGTGCGGTTGCACATGTTGCGAAGCCTATGTCTTGCACTCACGCTTCTTGTTTTTGTTTGGTTTACAGTGTCGCGAGCTTACGAGGCGGGGCGGACTGTGCAGTCGACCCGACACCTGGGAACCAGCGGTCAAAAATCACCGGCTGAGGAAAGAGTGGTGTGGGTCGTGGGCCACTCATACGTGAGGCGTGCCGCAGACGTATTCAAAGCAGGTGACATGATTCACATGGCTGGGGAATACGGGTACAGGGTGACCTTCTACGGAAGGGGCGGGCTCTGTATTGACCAGTTTCAAAGTTTTATGGAGGGTTTGTTAGGGCGGACAAGGTCACCGCCATCTGTAATCATAGTGCATCTTGGGGGCAATGATTTGGTGACCACTGGTAGACGAGTACTTCTCGAGTTGATACTATCCACAGTGAGTTGGTTGGCGCGAAGGGTTCCAGGGTGCACGATTGCATGGTCCCATATGATTCCACGAAAGATGTGGCGGGGGGCTAATTCTGTGGCTGCTGTAAATCATTCAGTGAAGAAGGTGAATAACAAACTTGGTAGATTGTTCCGTACAAGTACATTGCATTCTATTCCGCATGGGTGTATCAGGGGGGACCATATGTATCTAGAGGATGGAGTTCATTTGTCCCGGGTGGGGAATACTTTACTCATAGGAGACTTCGTAGCTTGGTTAAAGAGTTTGCAGCCATGACCTTTAAGTAGGAGTTTTTGTGGGGGGTCCGGATAGCCGGTCAACTATCCGGCCTGTGGCGGTAAGGTCATGATCGGTGAGCAGGAATTAGAAGATCCCTAGAGGTGGGGAGTCACCCATTATGGGTGGGAGCGCCCGGGGGGAGGCGGCCATTGGCCCCTCAAACGGGGAGGCGGTCCCCTCTAAGGATGGGGACGCCGAAAGGGAAGGCGGCCATAGGCCCCTCCCTGGGGAGGAGGGGCTAGGGCCCCTCCTGGGAATTTCCCGGGGCCAGGACATCTGCGACGGCAGATGTGGTAAGTTGTGTGGGGTGGGAGGGGGGTCTACGCTACCTTCTAGACACCTCACACGAGTCCTCGGACGACCACTAAAGATGGCGTCGAGTTAACAGGGGGCCCCCGCTAAGACAAGGGAAATTGGAAGTTGGCACAGAGGTACAGTCCTCTGTGCGACCGCCCCTCACAAGTGAGGGGGGAGTTCTGGTATTGGGGATCTGACACCGGTTACGACCTTGCCGTTGGCCCGTAATGTTAGGATGTACAATTTCAAAGTTTGAGTAATGCATTTGCAGGATGTTTAGTATCGGCTAGGAGAACCTTTGTATTAGAGATGTGTTAAGGTCAGCTAAGAACATCGTAATGTGTAAATGAAATTGTACATGATATGAAACTGTTATTTTAACGTTTTAATTTTGTTTCATATTTTAATAAATACGGCCGGGAGGGTAACTCCCTCCCGCCTTCCACAAGTTCAGAACCTTTTCCGTCTTCCCATCCTTGGGGGATTGTGTTGAGAGGGGGTGGCGGGTATCTCAGCCATATGGAAAGGGGCGACCACTCGGTCCCCCCGAACGTATGGTGGAGTACCCCGATCCCCCCGGGAAGCCATTTTGGGCGGGAGGCGAGTCTCGGCTGGTATGCCCGAAGCGGCGTAGCCGGGGCGCGCCTTTTCCCGCCCAAGAGGGGGTTGTCCTAGACACCAACACCGCTAGCCGCGCCCTGGAGGCAGATTGAAGGTGGGTCCACGCCCGCCCGAAGAAGGATAAAAGGAGCGACAAGCCAAGGAAGCATCCTCTTGTTCCTGTGCTCTGAAGCTGCACCTCCCCATTGCACGTGAGCTCGAGACGGAACGAAGAGCCATTTTTGACCCACCCACCAGCCCCTGATGACAGCGATTTGTTGGAATAAAGTCGAGTGTCGTGATATTGTTTTCTTACAGGTTGTTTGAATAAAGTTGGTAATTTGGTGTGTAATAAAGTTGATAATTTTTTCCTTTTCAGCATGTTTTATTCAGCAAAGTAGTTGTGCCGGATACTCGGTAGAGATTATACTTTGATTTGCTTAAGTATAAATTGTTTTCTCCACTTTAGTCTTAGATTGTCGTATTTATTTTGGTCGGGCGGTAAGGTCATGATCGGTGAGCAGGAATTAGAAGATCCCTACAGGTGGGGCGTCACCCATTATGGATGGGAGCGCCCGGGGGGAGGCGGCCATTGGCCCCTCAAACGGGGAGGCGGTCCCCTCTAAGGATGGGGATGCCGAAAGGGAAGGCGGCCATAGGCCCCTCCCTGGGGAGGAGGGGCTAGGGCCCCTCCTGGGAATTTCCCGGGGCCAGGACATCTGCGACGGCAGATGTGGTAAGTTGTGTGGGGTAGGAGGGGGGTCTACGCTACCTTCTAGACACCTCACACGAGTCCTTGGACGACCACTAAAGATGGCGTCGAGTTAACAGGGGGCCCCCGCTAAGACAAGGGAAATTGGAAGTTGGCACAGAGGTACAGTCCTCTGTGCGACCGCCCCTCACAAGTGAGGGGGGAGTTCTGGTATTGGGGATCTGACACCGGTTACGACCTTGCCGTTGGCCCATAATGTTAGGATGTACAATTTCAAAGTTTGAGTAATGCATTTGCAGGATGTTTAGTATCGGCTAGGAGAACCTTTGTATTAGAGATGTGTTAAGGTCAGCCAAGAACATCGTAATGTGTAAATGAAATTGTACATGATATGAAACTGTTATTTTAACGTTTTAATTTTGTTTCATATTTTAATAAATACGGCCGGGAGGGTAACTCCCTCCCGCCTTCCACAAGTTCAGAACCGTTTCCGTCTTCCCATCCTTGGGGGATTGTGTTGAGAGGGGGTGGCGGGTATCTCAGCCATATAATGAAGGAGACACAGTACCTATTGCTTACAAGTCGCACTTGTAAACCTCGGCTGAAATGCGCTTTTCCACTGTGGAGAAAGTTTTGACGGCTGTGCAGATGGCAATTCTTAAGGAACGTGCCCTGTCACAGGGAAAACGCATGTTGGTTGTTACCCCGTGTCCTGCCTTGGAGGCAGTCACAAAAGCCAGTGTACCTAATTCTAAGGCTTTGCACCCTCGGTGGATTCAATGGGCAGCGTCCTTGTCATCTCAGGATGTCACGTTTATTTTTGACGCCACATTAAGGTCACAGGAGTACTTACAGTATGAATTCGTTCATCCTGCACCTTTAGCAATGCGACCCCTGGAGGATTTCCATGGCATCATTTACACCGATGGTTCAGCGCAGGTTGCGCATGGCTCTAAACACGCCTATGTTTCCGCATGCGCCATTGTGGTCGGTGCCATGGTGAACGATGAGTTCAAGTCCAGTGTCGTGCACACGCAGACACTTGGAGACTGCACTGCACAATTGGCAGAGCTTCGTGCTTTGATGCTTGCATTGGAGTACGCAGATCCTAGGGTGACTACTCTAATCGTAAGCGATTCCTACTACTGTGTCCAGTCTTACAATGAAAACGTAATCTTTTGGATTCAGAATGAGATTCGTGATTCCAAGGGTAGCACAATAAAACATACAATGATCTGGGTCCGAGTGGCTGAGCTTAAAGAGCAGTTGCCGCTTGTGTTTGTGATTCATACTCTCGGCCATCAGTGCGAGGGAGTCCACGCTGTTGGTAATTTGCTTGCTGATGAAGCAGCGAAATCAGCAGCATCTAAATATTTAGTTGCAGCAGTTACACGGTCCAAAAGTAAAATAGATGATGACATCTTGGCAGCTGTTGATGCCACTAAGAAGGGAGGTAAATATCCTGCGGGGTTCCCTTCGAAGTACACATACCACTTAAGTCCCGATAAGGTTCCTTACGTGAAAATTCCTGAAGTTGGTGAACGTGTAATTCCCAACTCGGATCGCAGAGCTACTTTGATTACAGTGGCTCATGAAGGTGTGGCGTCTGCGCATGCGGGCGTCTCGGCCACTGTAACTCAGCTACAACAGAGGTTCTGGTGGCGGGGACTGTACAAACAGACGCGTGATTAGGTTCTTCAATGTGACATTTGCCAGCAGATCAAGCCTTCGACTGCTGCGCGTCCGCCACAGACACAGTTGTACATTTCTAATAAACCATTAGGATGCGTTTATTTAGATCACTGCGGTCCTTTTTCTTCTGATACTGCGTATAAGTACATCTTAGTAGCAGTTGATTCATGCACACGCTTTGTGTGGGTATGGCCGTATCGCAGCGCTGATTCACGGACTGTCATAGGAGATTTGCGTGTCTTTGTAGGGATTTTTACCTGTGGTACCTTCCATTCGGATCAGGGTCCGGCTTTCGCCTCTAAGGCGTATAAGGATGCTATGGTTTCGTTGGGGGTCCAAGTCAAGTTTTCTTCTCCGTACAGACCTGAGGGTAAGAGTGTAGTGGAACGAATGAACCGTGACTTAAAGCAATCTTTGACAGCTCGAGTTATAGGCACTGGCAGAAACTGGCTGGCCCACCTCAATAGCGTGCAGCGTGTTCTTAATAATCTCCCTAGAAGGTCTCTGGGTGGGCGGACCCCATACGAAATGCTCTTTGGTATCAAGATGTATGTCCCTGACCTTGACGGTCTAGACTGCGTGGCTCAAGCCACAGCCTTTGACGTAGATGAACATTGCAATGTTTTACAGGATCTACAAAAGATCAGAGACAGTCTTGCAAAGGAACATTTGCCCTCCGAATCACTGACAGAATTTTGATTTCACAAAAATCGACCTACTATAACATTGAGTCTCAAACATTGATATCACTAATATCGACACCCTATACTTAACATGAAAACTACAAAATTATCAATCAAACAATATCGATGCACAAAAATATTGACTACACAATTATCGTTAACATTATTTTCGACTACCATAATATCGACACTCAATACTACACATAGCACACTACAAAAATATCGAAAACTAAAATATCGATAGCACTATTTTCTTCTACATAAAATATCGATAGCTTCAAAATACTCTTTTTTTGATATATAACACCAATACATCTATTCTCTTAGTAATACACACATTTGAAAATACTTCACTAATTTATTTTACTATTATTAAGTAACATTTACTTGTAATAACTTGTTTTTTCTCTCGCTAACGATATTTTTATATACACTCATTGTAAACATACATTTTTTTATAGATTGTACTCATTATAAATACACTATATTTATTACAAGGTTTATTTATTACATAAATACATCATTTCTCTTCCTCTATATAAACAATATAATCAGATATATCTTAATTTTTTTACTTAAAAAAATTCAAACTAACCAATAGTAACTCGTCTTAACATATGTGACCAATCAGATAGCAAACCTAATTACACATACCCTATATAAACCAGTCACAAACAGCCATACAACTTGCAGGGAATATTCTTCGTGACCACATACTGCCAGTTTTGGGGGCAACATCTATATTCTTCTGTGCCAGAAATTTCGTCCTAATACTACAAGTAAGTAATCATATAGCTCTGTTAATAATTTCTAATGTTTTATTAACTATTACTTATATACCAAGATTTTTTAACTAAAAGGTTGTTTCTCTATGTACTTTTCCTTAAAACAGACTCTACAAACAAATCAAGTTCTACTTCTACTTCAAGATATTCGACACTTTGACTATAAAAAAGGTATCTACATATTTTAATTATTTACTTAAAGTAATTAGACAAGTAGTGTCCTAAAATCATGCTCTCTAATGTGTTTCTTCTGCTGTAACTCATAATACATATTGTGATCCCAGGTTTTTTAGGTCGAAATAAGTTACAATGCTTTATAAAAAATTATCTATTCATGTTCTTAAATATGTTTCTTCTGTTTTAACTCATAATACATGTGTCATCCCAGGTTCTTTTCAACAAATAAGTAACAATGCTTTATAACAAGTGTCTATGCTTTATGCAACATATAAACTCATTGGTAATTTACTGAAACTTTCTCTCTAAACAGACCTCAAAGCAACAGAAAACAGATAATTCACATCAAAGAACAAACATTCTGCTACAACTCTAAATCTCTTGGTAAGTACAAAAATCAAACATAACAAGTCTTTATAAACTCTGTAGAATATACTCTAACAAAAATTGACTCTTTTTATGCTTCTGTTACTATTATCTTGCAAATGTCTCTTTTAAAATCCAAATAAAGTTAAGTATTTTTTAGTGACGTTAGAAACTACCAAAACTGTAACCAAAAAACACATTTAAACATATCCTATAACATACTTCACTTTTTTTCAACAGACCGTGGCAATAGGACTACAACATCTGACTGAAACTACACCTACTCTCGATACATACAACTTTACTGCTGGTAAGTAAGATACTAGAAATAGTACCTGCTTAATTTATAATGTTTTTTAAATTACACATTTTCATAATATTTTTATATTAACTTTTCTAGATACCAGAACTCAAGAATGACTGATGATGCAAGATTTATTACATCTCAGAAAGGCTAATTTTTATTATGCTATATGGGCTACACTTATACTCAGGAGAAACAAAAAGACCTTAAAGTGAATTGGAAATGTACAAAATATTACTCCAATAAATGCTATGGGCGTGCTACAACCAGGGAAACAAGTGTTATTAATACTACTGAACATAATCACCCACCAAACATTTCGGAAATCGAAGTGAGATCCACTCTCGAGAATATCAAAGAAATAAGTAGCACATCAGACCTACCTAGCAGCGTAATTCTGAAAGAATTACTACCTAAAGTTCCCAGAGAAGCAAGAGGTCAGTTACCATCTATTGCTTCCATTAAAAGAACAATAGCAAGGACAAAGAAAGCAAGTAGACCCAATATACCAATTCCTAGAACTTTTGAGGAAGTCATAATTCCACCTGACCTTGTAATCACTCATAATGACGAACCATTTATCTTTTATGATAATCATAGCAAAGACAAAAGAATAATCATGTTTGCAACGAATAACAACATTAAAAAATTAGAAGAAAGTGCTACTTGGATGATGGATGGAACTTTTTCTATATGCCCAAAACTTTTCTACCAATTATACACAATTCATGGGCAATATCATAATACCTGTATCCCATTCATATACTGTTTGTTACCGAACAAACAAGCCACAACTTATACAGATTGCAAAAAATAAAAGAACAAACTTCTGACTACTTCCCAATGAAAATAATCATAGACTTCGAACAAGCTATGATTAATTCTATTTTGAAAACTTACCCACACACATCCATTCAAGGATGTTATTTTCATTTCAATCAATGTCTCTGGAGACATTTACAAAAATCTGCCCTTAGTGTTGAGTATGCAACAAATATAACTTTTGCATACCAAATTAAACATCTCATTGCTCTGGCATATGTACCAGTAACTGACGTGGCAGAACATTACAATCTATTAATTGAAAGTCCTTTCTACACCCAAAATGAGCAAAGACTTGCCCCACTTTTAGATTACTTTGAGGACAACTGGGTAGGGAGACTACATAGGTCAGGCCACAGACGCCAGCCTAAATTTTTAATTCCCTGGTGGAATGTATATCTACCAAAGCTGAACCAAGAGGCTAAAATGAACAATGCTGTTGAAGGTTGGCACAATGCCTTTCTCTCTTCTACTGGACGTACAACACCCACATTACACAAGCTACTCACAGCTATACAAAAAGAGCAAAGCTTTCAGGAACTACGTATGGAGCAATCTGTCATACAACTAAAACCAAAACTCTCTAGACAAACTGCTCAAATGTATCTATATCTTCAACAGCAAGTCCAACTCTATCCTACAACAAGAGGACTCGAATATCTAAAAATGATAGCCAAAACATTAAACTAATTGTAATAAGTAAATAAATGGATAAACATCAAACAATATCCTTAATATGATACCACACATATTATAATATAACAATTCAATATTTATTTAGTCTAATTTATTTTTTAACACTATTATAAATAGACTAAATAAATATGTCATTATATCAAAATATTTTTGTTTAAATACTGTTTCCATCCAAATAAAATAATATAAATGAATAACTTACCTTTAAATACAACATCATAACGATTAATCCTTTACCGACAATATAGTGTATAAATCTCAAAGACCTAATACAACAAATCATTAAATATTTTGCAATTAACTGTGCTAAAAGTACCCATCATCCAAAAAAAACGACTCTTGAAATGCCATTGAAAATGACGACTATAATCTTAAACTGTGATAAAGATTTCAGTGAACTCAAAAAATAAAGGGAGAATGTTATACATCTCCGTTCTAACAATTGAAACACACTTCCTTTCCCAAAAAAAATCAGTAATCGGAAACGGAAATAGCTGTTTCAAAATACGAGAAAAAAAAATCACAACAATCCCACCGACATAACACTAACGAATATAGCATAATATATAAACATAACATCCCAACTTTTTTAATTTCAAATTAAATCATACAACAGACTCACTAACTCCCACTAATTCAAATGCCACAAAAACTCGATAACGGAAATACGTATTGAGTCCACTCCATAATATGTAAATAGTCATACTTAAATTACCAACCCCTAAATAACAAAGGACTACCTTTAATTTTTAGTTACAATACTTTAAAAAGATAAAACTAGAATCGTACCTTCTCAAACGTGAACCTGCTTCCAACCGCGACTTTCCCTTTCCCAAAATAACGCAAAAAGACAAAGAGTGGTTACAAAATAAAAGAACCGAATTATGTCTAACTGTGAAAAGTACTACTATAAATGTCCATTGTTGTTATATATATGGTTAGAAATTATGTATAATGTACTAAAAATTGTATACTACATTGTGAGATAAATATCTTATTTTTCTATATATTATTGTATATTTTACATACTTTTAATATTTATTACATTAAGTATTAAAATATTGAAATATTTAATGTAATATTTATTAAAATAAGTATATCGCTAAATGTGTAATATTGTATTTGTTTTTGTGATTAACTTTTTTACAATATGACTAATATGTGAAAATTATTATTATTAAAACGTATTTATTAATAATAATAATTATACATAACAATATTGTATACTTAAAAAATCATTGAATATGATCAAAATGTTCAAATCAAGATCTCAATATTATATTATACTTTTAAAAATGTTCATATGTTAATATCATCATCTGTATAACACTATATTTTTTTAAAATGTGTGATTTATCTTTTTCATTACACATGTTTTATGTTTTATTAAGAAACAATATTTTTATTATGAATGTATAGTATCATACATTGCATAATGTTAACTAACCATTTTTTCTCTATAAATTAAAAGTACTTTTCGAAAAAACTACTCAAAAATGTGATTGTTCAAAGAACATTGTCCTTCTATTTTGTAATATTTATACCAAACATCAGTTCTGGGAGGAAGTGCTGTCTACCTTAAATTGCATTATGAACACTTCATTAGTAATTTCATTGCCACTAATCATCTTTGGAATCGAGGACAGTATTTCTGGCGAAGCAAGATCGTTTCTGTTTTATGCTATTCTGTTGGCTAGGAGACAGATCTGCATAAGGTGGGTGGAAAAATCTGCTCCAATATATTCGGATTGGCTCACGTCACTATACGAAACATCAAAGGTGGACATGGCTAGAGCTTGTAATAACCGTAATCTGGCTTTTTGGGATCTGTTGACACAGTGGAGATAGTGTTCTGGGGTTTTTTTTTTTTTTTTTTTTTTTTTTTTTTTCCCCGGGTCCTATGATTATGCCAACACTACTCCTTGGACCGGGTCTGGCCCCGATACGGTGTTTTGGTCCTGCAGGTTGAGACATACCTAGATGGAGTCAGCTTAAGAATTTACATTTCCCTTCTCCTTGGGACTTCTCTGCCACCAGTAAAATATCTCGGAGTCCAGTTCCAGAGATGGGTTTCATCTTTTTGGTTCCCTCTCTTGGTCGGGGACACGCAAGGTGGTTGGCATTTCCTAAGCAGTGGGTAAGGCAAATGAGGACAAAAAAAAAAAAGAAAAAAAAAATAAAAAAAATAAAAAAAAAAAAAAAAAAAAAAAAAAAAATATTTATACCAAACATTGCTTTATAAAATGTATATCTGGTCGTAATTTTCAAATGTTGAATAAATAAAATTGTTTTCAACAAAAATTGTGTAAATATTTTCTATTACCTATTGCAAAATCATTTTTATGTCTTTTTCAAATGTATTATAAATGTAATGTTCTATCTATTTCTATATACCACATGTAATTAGAGTACATACTATACACTGAACCCATAAAAGTTATTATTCATACACCCATATACATATAATATAAATAGGTGAAGGACACATAATTATCAATTTACTACTCCTACTCCAATCACCATTTAAATAGGGTAAGTGCTGGACACAGAACCTATGTAATTTACTATTCCAACTCCAATCACCATTTAATTAGGGTAAGTGCTGGACACTAAACCTTAATTATATACTATTCCACCTCCAATCACCATTTAATTAGGGTAAGTGCTGGACACAGAACCTATTTAATTTACTATTCCAACTCCAATCTCCATTTAATTAGGGTAAGTGCTGGACACAAAACCTATTTAATTTACAATTCCAACTCCAATCACCATTTAATTAGGGTAAGTGCTGTACACTAAAGCTTAATTATATACTATTCCAACTCCAATCACCATTTAATTAGGGTAAGTGCTGGAAACAGAACCTATTTAATTTACTATTCCAACTCCAATCACCATTTAATTAGGGTAAGTGCTGGACACTGAACCTATTTAATTTACTATTCCAACTCCAATCACCATTTAATTAGGGTAAGTGCTGGACACAGGACCTATTTAATTTACTATTCCAACTCCAATCACCATTTAATTAGGGTAAGTGCTGGACATTAAATCTTAATAAATTACTATTCCAACTCCAATCACCATTTAATTAGGGTAATTGCTGGACACAGAACCTATTTAATTTAATATTCCAACTCCAATCACCATTTAATTAGGGTAAGTGCTGGACACAGAACCTATTTAATTTACTATTCCAAGTCCAATCACCATTTAATTAGGGTAAGTGCTGGACATTAAATCTTAATAAATTACTATTCCAACTCCAATCACCATTTAATTAGGGTAATTGCTGGACACAGAACCTATTTAATTTAATATTCCAACTCCAATCACCATTTAATTAGGGTAAGTGCTGGACACAGAACCCTATTTAATGTACTATTCCTACTCCAATCACCATTTATTTAGGGTAAGTGCTGGACACAGAACCTATTTAATTTACTATTCCAACGCCAATCACCATTTAATTAGGGTAAGTGCTAGACACAGAACCTATCTAATTTACTATTCCAACTCCAATCACCATTTAATTAGGGTAAGTGCTGGACACAGAACCTATTTAATTTACTATTCCAACTCCAATCACCATTTGATTAGGGTAAGTGCTGGACACAGAACCTATGTAATTTACTATTCCAACTCCAATCACCATTTAATTAGGGTAAGTGCTGGACAGAGAACCTATTTAATTTACTATTCCAACTCCAATCACCATTTAATTAGGGTAAGTGCTGGACACAGAACCTATTTAATTTACTATTCCAACTCCAATCACCATTTAATTAGGGTAAGTGCTGGACACAGAACCTATTTAATTTACTATTCCAACTCCAATCTCCATTCAATTAGGGTAAGTGCTGGACACAAAACCTATTTAATTTACTATTCCAACTCCAATCACCATTTAATTAGGGTAAGTGCTGGACACTAAACCTTAATTATATACTATTCCAACTCCAATCACCATTTAATTAGGGTAAGTGCTAGACACAGAACCTATCTAATTTACGATTCCAACTCCAATCACCATTTAATTAGGGTAAGTGCTGGACACAGAACCTATTTAATTTACTATTCCAACTCCAATCACCATTTGATTAGGGTAAGTGCTGGACACAGAACCTATGTAATTTACTATTCCAACTCCAATCACCATTTTATTAGGGTAAGTGCTGGACAGAGAACCTATTTAATTTACTATTCCAACTCCAATCACCATTTAATTAGGGTAAGTGCTAGACACAGAACCTATTTAATTTACTATTCCAACTCCAATCACCATTTAATTAGGGTAAGTGCTGGACACAGAACCTATTTAATTTACTATTCCAACTCCAATCTCCATTTAATTAGGGTAAGTGCTGGACACAAAACCTATTTAATTTACTATTCCAACTCCAATCACCATTTAATTAGGGTAAGTGCTGGACACAGAACCTATTTAATTTACTATTCCAACTCCAATCACCATTTAATTAGGGTAAGTGCTGGACACAGAACCTATTTAATTTACTATTCCAACTCCAATCTCCATTTAATTAGGGTAAGTGCTGGACACAAAACCTATTTAATTTACTATTCCAACTCCAATCACCATTTAATTAGGGTAAGTGCTGGACACTAAACCTTAATTATATACTATTCCAACTCCAATCACCATTTAATTAGGGTAAGTGCTGGACACAGAACCTATTTAATTTACTATTCCAACTCCAATCACCATTTAATTAGGGTAAGTGCTGGAAAGTAAACCTTAATAAATGACTATTCCGACTCAAATCACCATTTAATCAAAACAGTAAACCATAATCACCATAATCCATAAATTGCTATACGATTTCGCAAATTACTAATAATTAGTCGAAATTTCGAATTTTAGAATTTTAGATTTAAAATAGAAATGTATTATTCTATAATTACACTATTCTTTTTTAAAATACTACCCACCCTTATCCCCTATAAACTCTACATCCAGTTTCTAAAATTATTATGCATTTCTTTATTAAATATTAAATACGAAATATATATTTACAATACTTTTTTATACATACACAAAAGCAAACTACAAAAAATTTAACAATAATCCATAAATTTCTATACAATTTCGCCTTTTACAAATATTTATTACAATTTTCGAAATTTTGAAAATGTATTTAAATTTCGAAATTTATTATTCTATAATTACACTATACTTTTTAAAAACACTACCCACCCTTATCCCCTATAAACTCTACATCCCGCTCCTAAAATTATTATACAATTATTTCTTAAATATTTAATAATAAATATATATTTACAATACTTTTTATTACATACACAAAAGCAAACTACAAAAAATTTACCAATAATCCATAAATTTCTATAAAATTTCGCCTTTTTCAAAAATTTATTACAATTTTTTAATTTTTGAAAATTTAATTAACATTATAAATTTATTATTCTATAATTACACTATACTTTTTTAAAACACTACCCACCCTTATCCCCTATAAACTCTACATCCCGCTCCTACACTTATAACTAAAATTATTTAAATTATATTTATAAATTACCTTATATATAGACAACATTTTACTATATCATTACTTAACATACTTTAAAACATCACTTTTAAATATCGATATTTTTGCCTATCGATATTTTAAGCTTCGATATTACATATTTCGGAATTAATGTCTTCGATATTATTAACACACACATAAATCGATATTTTCAACGTCGATATTTTGGTTGTCGATATTTCTTACCATTGACTTTTAAGACTCGACAATATGGTACTTCGATATTATCAACTCGATATTTTGACTGTGTACCTTGCCCTCAACGTCGGATAATGAGTTGCAGATCCCGGTAGTTGGCTGGCTACCCAAAGTTGGAGAACTGGTTCGAGAGAAGATCGATAACAAGAAAGAATGTGGTCCTTCATATCGAGCACCGGTCCCCATTCTTGGAGTGAAGGGCACAAGAACAGTCATTTTACCACCACTTCCAGGTCGTAAGGAAAACAGGTTTATCTCAATTGACAATGTCAACATACACAGGGTGGCCGATTCTTCATAGCATGACGCC
This sequence comes from Lissotriton vulgaris, assembly GCF_964263255.1. Lineage (NCBI taxonomy): Eukaryota > Metazoa > Chordata > Amphibia > Caudata > Salamandridae > Lissotriton > Lissotriton vulgaris. The sequence goes on from NC_141689.1 coordinate 203,692,039, forward strand.
GGCAGTCTCCTGTCCTTCGATTGTGAGAAATTCTGTTTTGGCCATTACTGCAGCTGCTGAGCCAGAAGTGGCCCTCAAGATGCCTGTCATTTACAATCCTTTACTAAACACTTTCCCAGTTAATAACATTGATGACCTCGATTATTCCTATCTTGCTGATTTATCGATACCTGACCTACAAACACGTTTGGCCACAGACTCTAGATTCTCGTTTGACTCTGCTTCAGTGACTTCGACAAAACCCTTAAGTTGTGCAATCTATGCTCTTTATTCAAAAAACATTTTTTGGTTCCCCCTTGGACATATATTTGGCTAATGCTTTTTTCAGTATACCTTTTTATGTCATTTGGTTTTGTGTTTTATTTTTTCCGCCTCATGGATGGACACTATGTTGAGGAGAGAACATGCATTCGGCATCTTAATGGAACTTTGGCCCCCTTATCCTCTTCACATTCTGCACACAGACTGAAAAGAGACTTGAACTTTGTTAACATCACAGCATGGCTGGTTCTTGATGGGATTGTGTGGGATGCAGTCAAATTTCAAATTCATGGCCCAACTGAAGTGGTTAATGTCCCAAATGTACTTAGTGTGAACATGGGGGATGTGTTTAAACAAAACATATGTTCTGATTATTGGAATGTTCAGGCCGTAGAATCATTATTTACTGATTTAAAATATTATTCTGCTTTTGATGCTGAGGATTTATATTTAGAATCTGCTAATTATGGTAACTTATTTTGCTTTCAACATTATGGTAATCATTTCCTGCATAAAACAAGTTCCAGAAGGAGTACTGTAAATTACACACAGTGGGAACATTGCCCGGCACCATTACAAGGCAGCTCCAGTACATTTTTGAAGAAATACACTTACTTTACCGACTTTAATCAATCAAGTCCTGAGTCCTTTTATTTTAAAATGACACATAAGCCCATGTCCAAAGTAAGACTTACTGATACTAAATTGTTGAATTCGAAGTCCTTTCTAGACAAGTTAGCTGTAGAAGGCTATGAGCTATGGAAGGAAACCATTGACCTTAAATCGGTTTGGGGTTCTAAAAGTTGGCAGGTACAAGGCACTGAGGCTTTGCACCGTGCATGTCTCATCCCGAATCATATGTTGTTTTTGAATTCTACTATTTCTCAGACAACGTGCTTTGGATTGGCGACTTCAAAAAAAATAAATACCCCTGCTGTCCCTGATTTGGAAGAATATCCTGGTTGGGATAATTACACACATTTTTCCATTAGAGAATTGCAGACATTACTAGGTAATGCACCCTTTAATGTGTCCAGTTTTGATCCTAAGGGTTGGCTGCTATGGCACAGAAGCTCTGACTCTTGCCAGCATCGCTTTCTGGGTTTTACTGAGGGTTTTATACAAATCAGGCCTGATCCACGTTTTGATCCTGACCACACTGTTACAACATATTCTGTTGGCAAATTATGTCAAAATTAGTTACAACATTCTACATTAGCTGCTGTTAAATTACATCTATCTAAGCTGACTGATGAGGTGGATATTAATGATTTCATTAAAGGCCCGGCAAGTGGTAGATCTAAACGTTGGATTTATGCTGCTTACAATGAAATTTGGAAGCTATCACAGATTGAAGCTGCTAAGCGCCTGAGAGCAATTGATCAAGCAAATTTGGAAAAGGTGCTTGCAGTTGTCGATAACAGTATTAACATGCTTTCTTGCCGCATATACACGTTGAATAACATTGTTTCTTCAGTGGTTGATATTGTAAATGTAGAAGTGTCTGTTTTATACCATGGCCAAAATCAATTGCGTTCTGTAATGCAGTTTGCATGGACTCCGCAGACTCTCAAATCTGGCCGTGTGCCCTGGAATTACATGAACGTTTCCTCCCTCTTTGCTCCATTTAATTTGACTGACAAACAGCGCATGCTTTCAATGCGAGATGCATCATTTTCCATGTTACACATTGAGAGGTTGGAATCTTTGCCGTTCTCTGTTGCTGAGGCCGCTGATGCAACGTGGCTTATCCACGGATTAATTACATTACCATTTGCGTTGTACAAATTCACTAGTTGTATGCGACATGTGGCAATAGGACGTTATGAACCGTTAGGAGGTGCCTTCCTCCATGAAGCATGGTCTCTTCCCTTCACATATAGGTGCCTGAAAGATGGCAGAGAAGTTTATCTGAATGGGGAAGAATACACAGAGTCCCCTGACCATTCATTAATATGCAGACACATTCAGTTGCATGGTTCCTGCAACCAAGAACGGCCTAATCCTCCTGTACCCGCAATTGTTCCCACGTTTACACTTTTGGCAAAAGGTAGGTATTTGCTGTTGAATAACGAGGAGTGTTGTGGTTTAATTGTCGGTATCGCTTATGTGGTAACCGTATCTGAACGTGTTGTGTGCTGCAAAAATGTAATGTATCCACCTACGCATGGGAATTCCGATGTTTCTATCTGGCCGCGCATCCCAACCTTGAAAGCCGAGTTCAATGGTATGACTAGAATAAGACCCCTTTTGTCTCAGAAAGAGGTGGCCCTGAGTTCGGCCCGAGAAACATTTGTCCTTCACATAGCTAACACACGCACAGAAGTGCAAGCGCTTTTAAATACTGATTTACCGTTACATTTCAGCAAGTTGGTTCATCGAATCTTTAATGCCTCCTCCACTTCCGGCCTGGCTCACTTTTTTAAATTAGTTTGCAGCGGTCTCGTGACTTCATTTGAAAAAATATTTGGGGTCATCCCTGCCTTTTTTCATTCTATTTTTTCAAGTTTGTATGGAAGCTTCCCTGTCTTGCTGGCTTTAGCTGCGGGCGTTTTGGTGATATTTTGCTTTATTACAAATGAATGCCCATCTGCATTAGGAGCAGAAGAGCCCCTCCTGTCACTGCTGCGCAACCGGATGCTTGATTACTATGGCACCCTGCCGCTTGCGACTTTAAGCACGGCATTTGGATTATCGTTTACATTTTACTATTTCACATGTGTCCAGCCTGTGTTTCATTGCCTGAGCTGCGATTTCCACTGGGTCCTTGATTTATGTCTCTGCTTGACGGTGCCTCCTGACGTCGACTTTAATCATCTGATGAGCCCCGTAGTTGCTCACGAGTTGGTTTGTTCTGGCGAAAGGATTATGACCTTGGCAGCGATGCATGGACTAATGGGTCGTTGGGATGTAATCGCAGCAGCGCATGAGTTCTTGGCAAGGAGCTTTCTTGAGAACCCACTGAGTTATCCTCTGATGTTAATAGAGGATCCAGTGACGGAGCAGCACGTATGTTCCTTCCCACTACTTAATTGGATGGCTGAACTGTTTACGGATGACGACAGTGATTTCATATTGGAGGCTGTGGCTGCATATTTTGCATATACAGTTCTATCGTGAGATGCCATGGAGTTTATTCTACTTATTTCGGCATGTGCATTTTTATATTTTTGGACAGTGCCTTTTTTCATGTGTGAACAATTTTTTATACGCGTCCCGGACCTATTGACTTTTATTTTCAAAGGTTGGATCATTTACGTTTAGCCACTATAGGCCTACATATATACGTTTGGAGAATAGATTAGTTCATTATTATTGAACTCTGTTTTCAGGTTAAGCCCCTTCCAGGTTCTGCCTTTACATGATTTTTGACAGTGCTCTGATCATTGGGGGGTGTCATATAGCTACTTCTTTTTTACATACTGTGTTAAGTTAGCATGAGTTTATTAAATGTTTGCACGCCGATTTTATTCTTGCTTCACATTTGCACACGACACATAATTGTTGTTTTAGCTTTCAACCTAGAAGAGCTTCGTGGTTTACTAGAGAAATAATATGTTATTGCTCTGATATCAGTTTTGTTCTGCACTCTGTCTGCAAACCGAGTGCTGAAGGCTACACGGATAACTTAACCCAGTGTTGTTGTAAGGTCTGATCTTCGCACTCTTATAGACATAACACACATGCTGCTGCCAAAATCTGGATCTAGGCGAGTTTTATATTGTGATGCTGAACGCACAAAAACACACTTGATATGCTTCGCATGCAGAGAGCTGGTGGAAGGTGATGTGATCGTCCTGCCACTGAGATTTTAAGGTATGGGCCCGCCCTGCTAAAACCCAAATGAGACCTTCATAGATATAATATACTATGCTAAATAGGGAGAGTGTGAATTAGATATTGTTAATTTCTATTCATTTCAGCATATTAGTATGCTCTCACCATTCGCCTTTTATGGACTGATAACTATGCTGATAACTTTGTTGCTTATAATATGTTTGCTAGTATTATACAAGATACTGCGTTTGAGAACCTTGCATTAGTAAATAAATATTTCAGACATGCACGTGTCCTCTTTTACTCCACGTTCTGGTTTTTGATGATTATATAACGAAAGAGTGTTCATGTGTTCCACTATTCCTGAGGTACTCTAAGTTCATGTTCTGGTCTGTCTAAGCATTCGGAGTTTGTTATGACCAATGAGACACTGTAGCTAGCTCGGTAAGGGGATTTTGGGTACTGAGGTGAGTTTTGGGCCATCCTAATTCACCGAGGTTCCAGGTCTCTATGCACAGTTCTGTAGGAGAACGGAATTCCCGCTACAATGTCTTTACGAGTTATTTTGTCAGGTGAGAGAAAGAGCTCAGGTCTCCCTAGTTTGTGAAACCAATGTTTAACATAAGACAGCCACTTGAGTTTATTTACATTATCTAATAAGAGGCAATCTTTAATGATAACATGGTTCAAAGAGAGTTCATCATTCAGCCAAGTCTTCAACCAGGATATTAAGGGGGCCACTCTAATCGCATCTGTGATAAAACCGACCCCTAACTCTGAGTGGATCGTGTAAGATGGGGTAGACTGTGGCACTGATAAATTTGTTCTCATAAATTTATTTTCAGTGACTTGTAGACAGTCTATTGCACTGTACCCCCAAATTGAATACCCATATGTGGCTACAGTCAAGCATTTTGCTTTATAAATGTTCAACAAAGCCTTTATGGGCCTGGCCCCCAATTTTCTACTGAAACCCATGATTGGTGAGGAGGTTCTAGCAAAGGCCACATTTCTGTTTTTATTTTTTGGTCCCCAGTTCCCATTCTCCTCAAAAGTAATCCCCAGATACAGGAATGTAGGGACTCTACAGATTTCCTCCTTGCCGCAAAAGAACGTTTTCAGGTTTGTCTTTCTTTTGCCTCTTCCCATAATCATAATTTGAGATTTCTTTACGTTTATTTTAAGATCCAGGGACATCATAAAAAGACCAAAAGCATCCAGCAAACGTTGGAGGCCTACACCGGTCCGTGCTAGCAGGACAGCGTCATCCGCCTACAGGTGAATGGGAACACCAAGTTCCCCTATACGCGGAATATCAGACGCAGCCTCCTTGAGCACCGGCTCAAGGGCATTTAAGTAAACTGTGAACAAAAGTGAGGCCATGATGCACCCCTGCCTGAACCCCCTTTCGGATTTAAAATGACTAGAACAACGCCCCTCTGTAGTCACCCTGACAGAAGTTACAAGATCAGAATGTAGATCGGCTAAAAATGTACCAAAACAGGGTCAAGACCTGGGTCGATTAAAATCAGCCAAAGTTTTGTGCGATTTACAAGGTCGAAGGCTGAGGACAAGTCCATAAACCCCAGGTATAGGGACCCATCCTTAGCCTTAGTATATTTATCCACCAGCAATTGTAAATTTAGGCACTGATCCAAAGTACCTCTTTTGGATCCGAATCCATATTGGGCGTTTGACAAAATACCTTTATCGTCAAGCCACTCCTGTAGTTTATGCAAGATAACCAGACCCAAAACCTTAACAGAAGAAATCTATTAAAGATATCGGTCGGTAACAGGCTGGGTCTACCCTATTACCTTTTTTGAAAACTGGGACAAAAATGGATTCTTTCCAAGATGCTGGGATATTATCATGATTTAATGCGTTAAAGACCTTACATAGAATCTTCAACCACATTTTTGTGGCATATTTAAAAATATCGGCAGGGACCCCATCGGGCCGGGAGCCTTGTTTTTCTGGGATTGATCTATCGCCCTTTCGACTTCTTGCACATCAAAGGTAACACAAGAACCCTCCTTTCTGTAGGTAAACTCATTTAGACAATCCTGTTGTGCCGTATTAGCATATATGCTTCCAAAATGTTTGATCCATGCCTCATCGGGTATGTTGGACTCAAGAGGGCGAGTATCCTCGTGTGAGAAAAGTGGCTGGTTTACAACTTCCCAGAAATGACTACTATTTTTTAATGTCATGGGATCAAGTAGCTTTGACCAGGCAATTTCTATTAACTTGTTCTTCCTAGTTTGTATTGTGTTCTTATAACATACTCTTAACTTAGCTATTAGGGCGCGGTCTTTTGAACTAGTCTTCAAGGCCCTAGGTAAGTCACCATGGGCCTTAAAGCACGCATGATTGAACCATCTCTTCACATGAGGTTTGGAGGGCCCTTTTGCCCCAATTAAACTTTGGTTGATTTGTTTTCAGATATTATCAAACGCCACAACTACTTGAGTGCCTAGTGCCCCTGAACCAAGGCAGATAGCTACATCATCCTCCGCCCTAACCAGAACTTCCTCAACAATTATTTCAGGATTTATATTCAACCACTTTAACCTACGGCCTTGGTCTGTAGGGGTCACATTTCTGCCACCCTTATGAGACAATAATTTCATAGTTAAAAAATCCCTGGACGATACCTCCATCACGACTGGGTTATGGTCACTGAAGGCTGAAACCACTGTTTTATACCTTACCACTTTACCTAGTATAAAACAAGACATGAAAATAAAATCAATAATTGTACCATAACCAAATCCTTTAAAAGTAGGGACTCTATCTTCACTCTCACCGCATCCAGATTCATAAAGATTCCACAACGCCAAAAAATCCTCAAGTGCCTCCCCTCTTTTTGAGTGTTCAAAATGCGTAACTGTAGAACAGGGCGGGCCCTCTTCTACTGAGTTAGCACAAGGCTGGTTACAGGGGTGGATATTAAAATCTCCTAAAATAATTATTTTGAAACAATTTACCTTGGTTCTTTAGACCGACAAAAAATTATTAATATAATCCAGATTATGTCTGGTACTTTCATTGGCATTTGCATTATATAAGTTAATACACAAAATATTTGATGAATCGGGGGAATTCAATTCAAAGATTAGACAATTTTCACAACCTGTATCCTGCTGGGTTAACACTCCTTTTAAGTCGAGTTTGAACAAGCTTAGTAGACCTCCTTTTGATCAACCTGCCACGCTACTTGTGGCCGGAATGGAAAAATGTCTATAACCATCCAGGGAGAAGCTTTTCATTGTGTCCCAAGTCTCCTGAAATGACAAGATGTCAAAAGATTTCAAAAAATCAATCCATATTTCCATATGGGAGAATTTGTTCGGCTTGAGAGTTTGGCCTACACAAAGCATAACAATAGGAGTCCGTTGTCAAAGGATTTTAATGACGAGGATAGGCACACAAGCCAGCGCTCCGTATAAAAGGAGATGGTGGTGGGTTCTGTTGAGCAACATGGGATTTAGGGATGTTACTAAGATGGTTATAGAAAAACCCAAGGGGGCGTGCACAAATAAAGTCTTCTGTAATTGGTAAGGAGGCCGCCCTCAGAAGAACAGTAGCTACATGTAGGGGGGGCCTGAAATTTACAATAATGCAGTCTCCCTTGGTTGTTTTTCTAGAGTTGCCAATCCAACCCACTCTGTGTGCCGATACAATGTCATTTCGAATTATAAGAGGAAAACCACAGTATTTACTCAGCCATGCCAATACTTTATGATTCAAGGAATCCATCATTTCCCCCCTTTCATCATTCAACCGTGAATCTATACCAGGAACGTTAGTTAGCACTACTATGTAAGGAGCGCAATCTGGTGGTAGGTTAACTAGGGGTCTTTGCCTGCACTCCCTCAGCCCTGAGTTATTCACGTCAGCAGTAGGGACAGGGTTAGCTTTCAGGATAGGAGGAGGAATAGGTTGATTAAAAGGGGGCTGTGCAAGTGTTACAACTGGGGCGGTGTTTGTTACATTATGACTCCCACTACAAGAACTTGAAGCCCCCTCATTTATAGCAGTGCCCGTGTTAGTGTTCCTGTCTGCTTTGGATGAAGACAAATGTGCGGATAGAAGGACACCCAACCTAGAAACCTCCTTTTACACCTGATCCATTTTATCCCCAACCCCTTTACTGGAAACTGCAGGGACCTTGGTTTCTTTAGAGAAAACATTAGATTTTTGAGGGTTTTTCTCTGAGGTGGCTAGGTGGGAGGCTAAAAGGGTGCCCAGTTTGGATATCTCTTTTGTGACCTGATCAACTCTGTCTGCCAGGGGACTAAGCATAGTCTCCATTTTCTGTGCAAACATATTAATCAAGGAGTCAAATTGATCACTATTCAGTTTAAACGTACCCTCCTCATTTAAGCTATCCAGCAGAACTTTGTGTGCCTCTGCAGGATCTCACTTTCCTTTGTGCCAACGGGGGAGCTGGGGAGGATTCCGGGGATACTATAGGCAACTGTAGGATAGAGGAAGACAAAGAGTTATCTAATAGTACCACAGCAGGAACTAAGCTAACAGGTGTATCTGTGTCTGCATCTATTTGAGTACTTGAAGAGCCTCCTGGAACTAGATCACAAAACTCTGCAGGCACAGGACCGTTAGTGGGTGAAACTAGCGGGCTGACTCGGCCTAATGACATACGACGTGCTGTATTGATCTTGTCACCACTTTAACCATATAGTTATCTCGTGGCCCGGACAAAGATGGAGTCTTACAAGAACGCAATTTAGCCATGACAGACCGGCTCAATTTAGCGGCCAGTAATCCCACTCAACAATTAGCACTCACGTTTCTTAGAAGTCCCAGGAAAAAAGTACCAAAGTCCATGGCCCAGCCCGGACTCCTTTGGCCTCTGACGGCCACAGACGGCCCGCCCTTGTCCCGTGCTTCTCCCGGGCAGCTCCCGCGCGCGACTCGTGGGGCGAGAGGAATTCCGTGCTTTTCAAACACCTCCGGGCGCTTGTGGTGGCATCACTGGTGCGCCCTTCTCCCCGGGGCACCTGGGTGTTGGAGTCCTCAGGCACAGGAGCCGTTTCCCTCATGGCTTGCGCTGCAGCGTGGTGAGTGTGCGGTGTCCGCTTTAGCCCCCAGGAGCTCTCGGCGCTCTGTGCTTTTCAAACGCCTCCGGGCGCTTGTAGTCACGTCACTGGTGCGCCCTTCTCCCCGGGGCACCTGGGTGTTGGAGTCCTCAGGCACAGGAGCCGTTTCCCTCACGGCTGGCGCTGCGGCGTGGTGAGTGTGCGGTGTCCGCTTTAGCCCCCTGGTGGAGTTCAGGGTTCCATGTTCTCCAGACATCACAGAGCCCAAGTTAGGAGGCCCAGTCTGAGATTTGCCAGGCACCTGAGTGTCGACCTTGAGAGGGGACCCCGGTAGGGTCCATGATTTCATTGAAGTCCACCCAATCAGTGTCAGTCTCCGGGGAAGAGACGTCAGCAGGGTTGTGAGATCCCTGAGGGAAGTCCCCAGAAGTGCTGGGTGCATATAGACTGTTATCAGATTGAGGGTGCATCTTCTCATCCTCACTGTGAGAGCTAAGAAGCATCCCTGGGTATCTAGAACATCTCAGGCAACCCGGAAAGGAAGAGAGCGGCAAAGGAGAATAGCTACGCCCCAGATCTGTGGGTGAACCCTGCATAGTATACCCTATCATATTGCTGCCAGGCTAAATATGAGCATTGATTGCCCAACAGGTGGGTCTCCTGTAGTATGAGTACCCTAGAGACTGATCATTGAGCAAACTTCAGGAACGCAGAGTGTTTCACCTTTTCCAGGAGTCCACTGATATTCCAGGAGAGGATGCCCAAAGACCCATTTCAACACAGGATGGTGCCATTGATAGGGTTACTATGAGAGCATTGATTTTTGAGGCTGGAGGGATGTGGGTCTGCGTGTGCCTGGCCTGCAAGTGGAGAGCATGGACTCATCAGTGTTATCTGGTCACCTAATGAGGAGTACAGGCCATGTGTGTCTGATGTAGCAACAAACCTTACAGTGTGTTATATGTTTAAAAAACAAACAGAACTATCTCCTCAACCCTCCTCTTCCCCATACTTCTTTCCCTGAAGCATCTGTAGCCCTACCACTAACAGTTTGAACAGGTATAACAATTACTGTTGGAGGTCAAAGTGGTGGACCTCTCTATGCTGTAGGATTTAAGGAGTCTCAGGAGTTTAAAGTAGTAATGTTCTTTGAGGCAGTCATAGCATCCTCTTGTGCCTGTTGGTGTGGCCCTATATCACTGGGCTGCGGGAGAGGGCTGTGTCTCCGGATGCACTGAGCGGTCAAAAGCGTTTTAGTATTTTAATCTGCTCTCTGGTTTTCAAAATAGGAAAGATAGGCCTGCCAGACTGAAAATAGCTTTTCCGACCTTGTCATTGTAGTGACATGATCATATTAAGTTTCAACCTGTCCCAGTTTTGAATAATATGTGCACTGACATGTGGACTACAAGCCCTACAAAGAGGAGCCTGTACCTGTCAAAACAGGTTATTTTGATAGGTCACAATGCAGGCTTTACAATGTAGTAATCAGGCTACACAGGGTAGGCCTGTAGACATGCTTGCATTGCCACTAAAGTAGATGGCAAAATATGTGCTACTGTCCAGAAGTAACATTTTAAATTCCAGCCCCCAGGTGCACTTTCTACACCATAAATTTGGGACTTACAGGTCATATGTGGCAATCAGGAATCAGCCAGTTTAACCATGTTTAAAGGGGGAGCAAAGGCACTTTGCTCCTGTCTAGTAAGGATAAATTGCAGAGTTCTAAAGCCAGCAAAAACAGGGTCCAGCAAATGGCGATAACTCCGGGGTGGCCACACAGAAAAGGCTGATCTTCTACATTTATATGGTGCAGAGAAGGGTAGAAGGCTGTTTACTGCCTTCTTTTTTCATCTTCTAAAAGGTTTACACATGCTTAAAATTAGTTTGAATATCCAGTTTTACCAACTGTTGAAATCGAAATCATATGGATGCAGCAAGTACCTGTAGAACTCATCACATCAGCTCAAAATGTTGAACTCTTCCTCTAAGGAGGTCATATCTTCATTTTAGTAGGCCATTATTGCTGGCCACAGTAGTACAAGTAGGAGAACGCTTTAAGAACCTTTCTTTGGCCATGGCACAACATGATTGACTGTAGCAAATGGTTCTGCACATTTAATCCCCATGGATTTTTGCTTTTGGACTACACAGATTTTAACTGTTACTGTTAGTGAGTCTCACCAACTGAGTCTCAGCCATAGAAAATTTGGTGAAAATAGAATGGGAGCGTTAACAACCACTTTTTGCCTTTTAAGATACAGTCTGGTGACTTGCAGGATGGGTAAATGGCTCTACTAGTTACTCATGAACATGCAAACATGAGCATGTACAGGCCGCACCTTTGAGACTTCAGTGGAGTTCAGTCAAGTATATGCCCATAGGTAGCTAGTCACAGAAGGGGCCCTTCGGGAATTCCTGCTGACCTGTTGTAGGCCTTATAATTTAAGTGGGCATGTTATGTTATGTTATGTTATGTTATGTTATGTTATGCGTGTTTATTTGGCGCACAGATGCTCCAGCTAAGGAGCGTCCTGGCGCCCGACAAGGCAGAAGCACAACACAATGAAACAAAACAAACAGTGCTAAAACTAAGGGAATAAAAAGGTTTTCACCGTACGGCGAAAAGAGAGCAGATCGCTCTCAGCCCGAATCGCCGGGGGCAGGGAGTTCCACAGGACCGCCGCACGAACTTGAAATGAGCGTCCACCTGCCCTACTCCGCTTAAAGCGTGGCACAACAGCCAGTTCTAAGTCCGCAGATCTTAAGGCTCGGGCTGGGGTGTAATGGGCTAGAAGAGCCATAAGAATCGTTGCTGGGGACCCCTTCAGAATCTTGTAGGCGACACAGAGGACCTTGAACTGGATCCTCTGGGCCACCGGGAGCCAGTGCAGAGAACGCAAAGTGCTAGAGGTGGGGCAGAATCTTGGTAAGCCTACCACCGATCTTGCTGCGGCGTTCTGGACCCGTTGTAAACGCCCGATCTCTGCCTGATTCAGGCCAACCAGTAGTGAACTCGCATAATCCAGCCTGGAGATGACAGTGGCTTGGATCATGAGCTGCCTCGTGGGGGCATCAAAGAACTTAAGCACTGGACAGAGCCCGCGCAGGATACCAAAGCAACAGGCCGCCGTACGTTTGGTATGACACACAAACGTAAGGGTAGGGTCCAGCCAAACCCCGAGGTTCTTAAGCTCAGTCACTGGGATGGGGGCAGGACCCAGGTCCCCTGGCCACCATCTCTCTCCTCAAAGTTCCGGTTGTTTGCCAAAGACCATGACCTCGGTCTTACTAGCGTTCAGCTGGAGACAGTTGGTCGTCATCCAGCTGGCGACCGCCCGCAGTCCTTGTTGAAACCTGGGGGCATCGACTTCGGCATCCCCGCTGATCGTGACCGCTAGCTGGGTGTCGTCGGCGTATGACACCATCGTCATACCCCATTGCCTGACAACCTCAGCAAGCGACCTTACGTATGGATTGAACAACATAGGACTCAGCGAGGAGCCTTGGGGGACCCCCAGGTTCAACGGATGGAATTTGGACTGGTATTCATAGCGTAGGTCTGTAATGTTTCACCGAAAAGAGTGAATACTTTTTGAAATATACATTCAAAAATATACAATCTTTACCAAAGTACAGCTTCACCCTACTTAGGTCTTGAGATATAGGTCAGTTAAACATGTTAGGGTAAAAATATGCCTTGAATGCAGATCCAAAGTCACATTTGTGAAATTTGTGCTACTTAAGACACTTGGAGGTTGGTCATAAGTCTCTAGCTCAGCTCATAATTTGGTTTCAGGCCTTTGCCACCCCACTAGGACAAGTATATTACTGTTCAGCCTACTGATCATAGGCCCCCCCAAACATTAGGGCCATTTTCCAATGCTTGGAACTGTTCTTGGGAAACAAAAGGGTGGGGATGGAATTTGCATTTGCTGATTAGCTCTTCACACTGCACATGGCATGAGCAAGGTCAAGGGACCGGAAAAAAAGGAGAACAGCAAGATTCTTGTGCCAAACAAAGAAGGTGCTTCCCTTTGACATTTTGGAGAAAAGGGGTCAGGCAGCTCTGAAAGTTTAGTTTTTAGGAAAGGAACAGGCCACTTCAAGCCACTAAATCCACTATGTTGAAATGCCATGGAATTCTATGTAGGAGGGTTGGGACAGGGTGAAGCGATGATGTGTCATCCTAGGATTGAGCAGAGGTGCCTAGCTTCTAGAACTTTCTAATTCCACTTAAAAACTCCTACACACTGGAAAGACTGTTGTGAACCTTCTGGATCTGGGAGCACCACCGCCCAAGAAATGCCCAGCTACAGAATAAGAAGTATCTGACAACATTGCAAAGGTGGGCTTAAAGACCTTTAGAGTTCAGCTGGCACCCAAGGGCCGATTTAAAAAATGTCCACACAACACAGCACAACAACTTGCTCTGATGCATGAATGGGAGAGGGCAAGAATGAGCCATATCTACTGAGATATGGTCCATTTCCAGCCTGGTGCCAATGCAGGTAGCCTTGCGCTATTGATCAAGGGTGCAAGAAGCAGGATTGTTTTGTGTAGGAAGGGGCACATTCTTGCACAGACACCATCCTTAGAGGCATTTTTCTCTTTCAAGTGTGCTGCAGAATGCAACGAGGAGGAATACAAATATTTCTCCTTGTTGCAACTCTGGTGGGATGGCGTACAATTTTGATGCTGTCCCAGGTCTACCAGTAGTGGTAAATCTGGGAATGCTTCAGAATATATGAGTGGATGTGTGGGAACGACCACTCTCCACCCATGTAACACCCCACCATGCACAGTAATGCAAGGCTGTAACTTGTGCTGCCTTGCGTTACTCCAGATTTACCAAGCCAAGCAAGGCCACAGAAGGTGGTCATGCAAGGAGGCCTTGCATGTCGGTAAATTCATTCTAGGTTTTCCATCACCCTGCATCATCTTATGTGGTGCAAGGGTTACGCAAACCCTCAATCAACCCTGGCCTATGAATGTTTCCCCAGGGCCAGTAGCAAAGGCCACCTTTCCGCCTCTGAGAGAAAGGGGTGAGATGTACCTGCTGTGGAGGACCCTGGAGTGTTTCCCTGTATTTTCTGTCTACTGGTCCTGCAGATGGGTGACCACCATTATGACAGGGCGACTAACTTGGTGGTTGACAAGCAGGAGCATTGCAAGATGTTTAAAGCCAAGGGCTCATGAGAGTGCATCAAGGAGCGCATTCGGCTGGGAGGCTTCAGATGGGCCAGGAGCCCAGACAGAGAACAGGCCCAACATTAACAAGATTGAATAGCAAGCTCCACAAAGAAAAACACATTTAAAGATTAGAAGACCTAAAGAATAACCTGCGGATGGCTATAGGACACCACCAGGTGCACAAGTATCACAGGATTATGCCGAATGGCATGACCGCATAAAAACATTATTTACTCTTGCATTCATAAAGGGGAAACGGCAATATCTTGATAAAAAGCATTGATTTCATTTGAACAAGGACTGCCCTTTTCTGCGGCATGCAAAAAACCCACAGTTTTTGTGAAAATGTTACCTGCTATGCAAATAAAAAACTATGCAACTTCACCCAGCCCTACGCCAGGGGTTGAAATACCAGGGGCCTTATTTATGAGAAGTGACGCATCCCTGCGTGAAAGCAGCGATGCATCACTTCTCAGTGCGCCCTTAATGCAACATGATTGATGCGTCATATTTATAATATGACGCATCATGTCGCATGTTATTGGAAGGTGTTATATTGCAAACTAGTGACAAGATATATTTGGAATTACTAATTCTTTGGTCAAATGTGAGCAGAAAACTGAATGAAATGGGGAAGTCCAGACATTCTGCCCTTTCTCAAGACTGGAACTGCACTTTGCCATCGAGCTACCATGTTGTCAAGGACAAGGACATTCATGCAAGGGTCCAGGGCAGTTTCATTGGAACAGCAGACTGTTGGAATAGCCATATTTGGAGTAGTTTTTATTTATACAGCTCATCTGGACTGTCTATGAGACATTTATTCACACGCCTTTCTTTGAAACTTTTGCCCACATGCAAAAATTAATTGTGTGTGTGCAAACACTTTCAGATTTTGCATAAAAACTGAGCATACTGATGTATAAAAAGCATACAAAATCTGTAACTCTTATTCTTCCGACTTAGTGTTTCCAAAGTATCTTATTTGCATCAGAGAATTCATTTTTTATTATGCGGACTCTAAATGGCAGGCATATGGGGCCTAATTAAAGGATATATATGGAAATATTGTCTATTCCCCCCCCCCCCTCAAAAATAAACATGAAGGCATTGAAAAGTCCCTCTGTGCACATCACTAAATGTTCTCAAAATGTAGAAAGTAGAAACAAAAATCTGACTTTGATCCAGTGTGATGACTTTTAAGATAATTGCATGGAAATGGAAAATGCTTTTCTATAACTTCTGTACATTCTCTTCGGTAAAATGTCTTTTACATTTCAGAGACTGCAACATTTAAATACCATTTTAGACATCTCCCACAGCGACCAAGACCTTTCTGCGTCTGTCTACGCAAATCACATTTTTGGGTTTGAATGCCCTTTTCAGGCTAAAGACAAAAATAAATGTTTGAGATCCCATATTTTTCCAATTTCGTTATCTGTTATTTTTCCATCAGCAACATTACTTGAAAGAACACACCTTATACTGGGAGCTGAATTATTTTGTTTTATATATTTTATTGTTCAAAGAGCAGATTAAAGATACAGGCTAATGTGTCCTCAGGAGAATGTCTGCATTTAAAAGGCTGACGTCATTGGCTTTGCTGCACTTTCAACTCCAGTGAGAAGGAAATGCCACAGGGATACATAAAATTGAATGTAATTTTCTAGTTCTCGTTACCCATATAGCAAGATTGCATGTATTTGTTGCATTAAGCATGGTTAAACAGGTGTTAAGATTGGAATTCGCATTTATGCAAACTAAAGGCATACCAATGGAAAAAACTTTAAGGAGAAAGTGAAATTGGATTCAAAATGTAGAATAATTATATGTTGCTTATTCACAGATTCGTCTCCCATCGATTTAAATTAATGTAGCTTCTAAATGAATCACTTGACAGGGGTTTTATTCATAAGGAAAACACACTGTTTGTCTGACTCTAAATGTAAATATATTTTCTAATATTTTCTGTGGTGCCCTCTATAGTCTTCACAATATATATATATATATATATATATATATGAGATTCAGTGTAAACAAAAGACTTACACTCACGGGGGTCAAATCCAGCCAGATTTTATTGCACACAAGTTCAAAGATAAATACAAATACACACATACATACATACATATATATATATATATATATATATATATATATATATATATATATATATATATATATAATATATTATTATTAATAAATAAATATATATATATATATATATATATATATATATATATATATATATATATATATATATATATATATATATATATATATATATATATATATATATATATATATATATATATATATGAGATTCAGTGTAAACAAAAGACTTACACTCACGGGGGTCAAATCCAGCCAGATTTTATTGCACACAAGTTCAAAGATAAATACAAATACACACATACATACATATATATATATATATATATATATATACATATATATATATATATATATATATATATATATATATATATATATATATATATATATATATATATATATATATATTCACAGAAAAAACCATAGGTTATAGTGGATATATAGTTAGGAATTTGCATTTACAAAACCTTGAAAATTCAATGAAAAAACCATTGGTTTTAGGCCATATATAGTTAGGGATTTGCATTTACAAAACCTTATTTTACTCGCATAAAACCATTGAAATTCCATATATAGTGCTAACTATATATCGCGCACCCGCAATCCACTGCTGATGATGTCACATATTACATCATTCATGACATGGTTAGTGACATCACTGATGACATCACTGATGACATCTCAAATGACATCACTGATGACATCACTGAAAACATATCATTTGACATGACTGATAACATCACTGATGATATCATTCATGTGATAATAAGATGAACCTCTTCAGACTCTAATATAACCTTAGATACAATCAGTGTAAACAGACACTCACAGACTGTCACTCATCCATGGAGTTACTCACACACCTAGTCAGTCATGCAAAGAATCAATCACACCTCCATTTCCTCAAATATACAGTTATACAAACTTTACTTATTCAAACATATACTAACACACATTTACTCTCTTATACAATCCCTGATACAAGTTCACAATGATCCATACAGCCACTCACACATTCACTGGCTCTTATGCACAGTTATTTATATATGTCAACTCTCACATGTACTGTGTTTTACATATGTACTTACTTTGACATGTAGCACTGAGATATCCATTCACTCACCAATACACTCATGCACACAGTCAACCGCCCATACAGCTGTTTCCACATGCACTTTTGAAACCATACATCTAGTGAATCAACTGCTCACACATCTATGCACAGAGTCACACACCTCCCAGCTACCCACACACACACTCAGTATCCCATACAAATACTTGGGCAACCAATCAATAACCCATATAGTTACTCATATAGCTACTTATCAACACATGGAACAGTTTACAGAACAACAGACATAATGATGCACAAATTAAGACAGTTTAGTCATTAACCCATGCACTCAGTGAGACACATTTAATCACTCACTCATACAGTCAGTCATGCACCTACTAAATCCTTCATCCAGACACTTATATATCCACTCATTCTTCAATATGTAAGAGATATTTTAACTTTACAGAAACATACAGTCACTGGATGATGTCATCAGTGATGTTCATTGAATATATATATATATATATTCACAGAAAAAACCATAGGTTATAGTGGATATATAGTTAGGAATTTGCATTTACAAAACCTTGAAAATTCAATGAAAAAACCATAGGTTATAGGCCATATATAGTTAGGAATTAGCATTTACAAAACCTTATTTTACTCGCATAAAACCATTGAAATTCCATATATAGTTAGCTAACTATAAGCGCTAACTATATATCGCGCACCCGCAATCCACTGCTGATGATGTCACATATTACATCATTCATGACATGGTCAGTGACATCACTGATGACATCACTGATCACAACATCCAGTGATTGTATGTGTCTGTAAAGTTTAAATATGTTTCACATATTGAAGAATGAGTGGATGTATAAGTGTCTGGATGAAGAATTTAGTAGGTGCATGACTGACTGTATGAGTGAGTGATTAAATGTGTCTCACTGAGTACATGGGTTAGTGACTAAACTGTCTTAATTCGTGCATCAGTATGTTTGTTGTTGTGTAAGCTGCTGCATGTGTTGATCAGTACCTATAAGAGTGGCCATATGGGTTATTGATTGGTTGCCCAAATATTTGAATGGGAGGCTGAGTGTGTGTGTGGGTGGCTGGGAGGTGCGTGACTCTGTGCATAGATGTGTAAGCAGTTGATTCACTAGGAGTATGAGTTCAAGAGTGCATGTGGAAACAGCTATATGGGCGGTTGACTGTGCATGGGTGTGTTGGTGAGTGAATGGATTTCTCATTGCTACATGTGCAAGTAAGTACGTATGTAAAACACAATACATGTGAGAGTTGAGATATATAAATAACTGAACATAAGAGCCAGTGAATGTGTGAGTGGCTGTATCGATCACTGTGAGCTTGTATCAGGGATTATATAAGAGAGTAAATATGTGTTATTATATGTTTGAATAAGTAAGATGTGTATAACTGTATAGTTGAGGAAATGGAGGTGTGATTGATTCTTTGCATGACTGACTAGGTGTGTGAGTAACTCCATGGATGAGTGACAGTCTGTGAGTGTCTGTTTATACTGAGTGTATGTAAGGTTATATTAGAGTCTGAAGAGGTTCATTGTATTATCACATGAGTGATGTGATCAGTGATGACAAATGAGATGTCATCAGTGATGTCATTTGAGTTGTCATCAGTGATGTCATCAGTGATGTCATTTGAGATGTCATCATTGATATCATTTGAGTTGTCATCAGTGATGTCATTTGAGATGTCATCAGTGATGTCATCAGTGATGTCACTGACCATGTCATGAATGATGTAATATGTGACATCATCAGCAGTGGATTGCGGGTGCGCGATATATAGTTAGCGCTTATAGTTAGCTAACTATATATGGAATTTCAATGGTTTTATGCGAGTAAAATAAGGTTTTGTAAATGCTAATTCCTAACTATATATGGCCTATAACCTATGGTTTTTTCATTGAATTTTCAAGGTTTTGTAAATGCAAATTCCTAACTATATATCCACTATAACCTATGGTTTTTTCTGTGAATTTCATTGGTTTTTTAATAGCAAATATGAAAAGCTTTAAAATGTCAAGTACGTGATAGATAAAAACATTTTCGTATTTATGCACGCTGATGTGCTTTGAACGCTGCCCCCCCCCCTCCCCTCTTTTGCCTTAGTAGTACTCTCTCTTTGCAGATACTGAAGGGTAGTTAACGCAGGCCTTTACCCCCGTTGTAATCCGTCGTGCCTCCTTGTCTCTCCATTTGATTGATTGTTGTCCAAGCATTTACTGTTTTAGAATTGGTTCTCTTTGGATCATTCTCTATTTACAAACAAGCACAAAGTCGCAATACTCTGTTTAGTCTTTGCAGATAGTGAAAAATCGTGTAAAAAAATAAAAGTAATCGAGCAAAATCAGTAGGCCACTAATTGGATCTCTTTTTGACCTCGCTAAAATAGAAATATTAGGAACAACCCTTCTTGAGAAATACGAAAATAGTGAGATGAACTGAGCTCCACACCATGAGGGCTGCAAGACAGCTCGGCTCCATCACCCATCCCGCACAAAATAACGACAAACCCTATGCAAATATTAAAAATATAGACAACACACCAGCAAAGAAACAGGGTAAAACATTTTATTAAAAAACTATTTACATAACGTTGGTTTATAAGATGATGTCAGTAGTGGACCGATGTGTGAATAGATCGAAAACAGCACAAGGCTCCAAGATCCGGATAGCAAGCTCCTGGATGTTGGGTGCCATAGTTTAGAGTTCTGAATTTCAGCCTTTTTCAATGCCTGTGCTTTGTTGAATCAAAATGGCGGCTTGACACAAAGCTGACTCAAGCGTTGTTACTGATGCTATGCAGACCAAAACTGGTTTTCAGTTTGTACATTTTTCTAGATTTTTCAATCCAAGTTTGGTTGATTTTGTAGAACGATGGCTTCAGATTTTCAACATACGGTGTGGTGGCGCTGACTGGGAGGGGACGCTTCGTTCCTGCCCCCTTCCCAAGTAAGATTTTCATACGTGAAAGTACGTTAATGGTTTTGGTCCCTGAGATGCTTCGATGTCACTACCATTCTCAAATAGCATAAGTTCTGGATGTTGGGTGCCATAGTTAAGAGTTCTGAGCAGCGCTTGTAACACTGTCTGAAGCTTATTTCCACCTACTGCAGCTTCACTATTCTCAAAGTAAGTGAGTGTCGTTTGTCGACCTGACTGCATTAGAAAACAATGTGATATGTTACCTTCCTAAACAGCTTGACGGAGGCCCCTGAGGGGCGGTGTGATGGCCATGGACTCGGAGAAGACGCTTGGCTCCGACACCCTCCCCAAGTCTTATAGCACTGGTGTAGCCTGAGATCGCCCCCGACATAGGCGGCCGGCTCCCGGGGTCCGGCGGAACTTTTTGCCTTTTGATGACTCTTCAATTCTGGACCTTGTCCCACAATCCGTTTGACCTGAAGACAAGCTGTAGTGGGGCGCCCCTTTATCGTTTTAGTTGCCATTCCGCCCGCTTTTGCTACACTGTGCCTCTTCCGCCATTCAGCTGTTTTCCGCCCGCTCTTGCGACTACAGCGTCTCGCTCACCATGTAGTTGAGATGCGCCCGCTCTTGCGGTGCAGCGATAGGCGGCTGCCACAGGACTCTCAAAATGGCGGCCGGCTCTTCGGTTTTGGGCCTGGTCCACTAAAATGGCCCTGGGACACCTTGGAACTCGGACGCTTGTCTGCTGGGCTTGGGTCCCATTCTCGAAAAGCGTCCCCTCAGCCGTGAAGATTCTACAAAAGTCTTGGGGGCCTCCGACTCCCGCAGGCTTCTGGTGGGGAGCGGCTGCCATGATTGCTCGTGGAATGGCCACGACGGAGCTACGAGATGGTAGTGCTCTCATGCTGACGCCAGCTTTAGTCTGAAACATCCAATAACACTGTAGACTACCAATTCGATCAGTTCCGGTAGCGCCCCAACATGACCCGGAAGAGAAGAACTTGCCCTCCCCTCTTTGACTGATGGTTCTTGTTGCCTGTCCCCTCTGTTGTCATTTAACAGAACTTTTTGGACTGCTGAAAGGGGTTGTGTTCCGAACGCTGGTTGGTGGAGACATTTTGACTATATTCTTGACCTACGTTGTCGCGTAATGCGTTTTATGACACGCCGCGTTAGCGCACCCGGAAGTGATCCGAGGCGCGGCGCGCAGCGCGTAACGTAAGCATAACAGGTCATGTGACTTGTTAATAAAACTTTTCATTGGTTCATTTTACTTTTGTTAATTTAATGATGAAAAGCTTGGTCATATGACCTAAAAATTACGCTTTTTATTATTTTCGAACAATATTTTTTTTTCAAACATATGTTATAATATTCCAGGCTAATGTACTTTCCCGGAAAATTTACAACTGTCTTGCAAGTAAAATATATTCCTTTTTCGAGAAAAAGGGCGTTTCTTCCTTCCATGACGGAGCCGTTTAGTAAAAGAGATTCGGCCTGCTGTCTTAGTCGCCGATACGCCTGATTATCAGATTCTTATCGATCACTTTATGTTGCAGACATGAAAAACACAACTGCCCTTGACCATTTATCTTTACTGCGTTCCTACATATTATACCTTTTATCCGTCATGTAATTGGACTGCTTTATTTCACTTGCCTTTTACTGATTCGAAAACAGTCACTAAAAGTAAAAACTTTACAAATGAAAATACTACTACCGTGTTTTGTTTTAAAAACCTTTATTGTGAAAATGTCAGTATACAAATACGGGCCTATAACCACGTGGGCCGGCCACGGAGCAAATTGAAATCGTATATGATGAGGAGACATTTACACTGTAGAAGAACGTAACGAGCGGGCCATTAGGTGACAAGAACAAAGGTGTCTAACAGTTGCGGAATCGGTGGACGTACATTTTGTAATTAAAATACGACAGGGCCACTTACAATAACATTTTCTAGATATACATTTGCGGGCAAAGAGTTACGAGTCCCATTTATACCGGCGCCATTTTGGGCGAGGCCGGGCAGGTCCAAGATATAGTCAAAATGTCTCCACCAACCATCGGCCAGACCAGAACCCCTTTCGGCCCTTTATGCTACAAGATGGTGTCTTCCATTCAGAAAATATTGGTGGCAGCATTTTGAAAGGAAACAGAAACAGCCGTTCTCCTAGTGAGTTTCACATTGTTACATTTAGGAAGAATGTTGAAGAGTAGTATGTGGAAAATCTGAAGCCATTTTTCTACAAACTCTCAATCAGACTTGGATGGAAAAAAAAAACCTGAAGAATGTACAAACTGAAAACCAATTTTTGTCTGTATAGCACCAACAGTAACGCTTGAGTCAGCTTTGTGTCAAGCCGCCATTTTCATTCAATCAATAGCGTCCCCCTGCACACATTCAGGGACCTGGTCGTGTCTTCAGATGAAACGCATTGTAGGAAAAGAAGCAGAAAGGAAAAGGAAAAAGTTCCGCCGGACCTAGTGAAGCTGCAGCAGGTGCAAATAAGCTTCAGACAGTCTTACAAGCACTGCTCAGAACTCTCAACTGAGGCACTCAACATCCAGGACTTGCCATTCGGATCTTGGCGCCTTGTATTTTTGTTTTGTTTTTGATGGAGGGGAAACAACAAAAAACAGACATTGAAAAAGGCTCAACAGTGCAGGGCGCCTTGTGCTGGTTCCGACCTATTCACACATCGGTCCGCTACTGACATCACCTCATAAACCAACGGGGCACCCCACGCCGACTTTCGCCGCAGCATTGTAGGATGGCCACACCAGTGCGGCAATTTGCTGGACACCACCTCGGTGCCATCCAGATCTCGGCGCGTTCATTCAATCAATAGCGTCCCCCTGCACACATTCAGGGACCTGGTCGTGTCTTCAGATGAAACGCATTGTAGGAAAAGAAGCAGAAAGGAAAAGGCAAAAAGTTCCGCCGGACCTAGTGAAGCTGCAGCAGGTGCAAATAAGCTTCAGACAGTCCTACAAGCACTGCTCAGAAATCTCAACTGAGGCACTCAACATCCAGGACTTGCCATTCGGATCTTGGCGCCTTGTGCTGCTTCCGACCTATTCACACATCAGTCCACTACTGACATCACCTCATAAGCCAACGGGGCACCCCACGCCGACTTTCGGCGCAGCATTGTAGGATGGCCACACCAGTGCAGCCACACTTGCTGGACACCACCTCGGTGCCATCCGGATCTCAGCGCGTTCGAGTCACTGTGCCGGAAGAGTGACCGGAACTCAGCTGAACACGCCGTCTTTCGGCGCAGCATTGTAGGATGGCCACACCAGTACGGCAATTTGCTGGACACCACCTCGGCGCCATCCGGATCTCGGCGCGTTCGAGTCACTGTACCGCAACAGTGACCGCAATTCAGCTGGACACGCCGTCTTTCGGCGCAGCATTGTAGGATGGCCACACCAGTGCGGCAATTTGCTGGACACCACCTCGGTGCCATCCGGATCTCGGCGCGTTGTGCTGCCTTCGGCCTATTCGCACATCGGTCCGCTACTGACGCCGCCTCACGTGCCAACGGATTTTCTACGCTTTTTGTAGCCCTATGTCGCATAACAGGTCATGTGACTTGTTTATAAAACTTTTCATTGGTTCATTTTACTTTTGGTTTCCTAAAGATGGAAGGCTTGGTCATATGACCTAAAAATAACACTTTTCATTGGTTTAGAACATTTTTTTTTCCCAAACGATGAAAGCCCCACCTTGTTTCTGGATCATTCACACTGAAGCTGGCGTCAGCATGAGAGCACCACCATCTCGTGGCTCAGTCGTGGTCATTCCGCGAGCAATCATGGCAGCCGCTCCCCACCGGAAGCCTGCGGGAGTCGGGGGCCCCCAAGACTTTTATACAATCTTCACGGCTGAGGGGACGCTTTTCGAGAATGGAGCCCAAGCCCTAGCAGGCAAGCGTCCGAGTTCCAAAGTGTCCCAGGGCCATTTCAGTGGACCAGGCCCAAAACCGAGGAGCCGTCCGCCATTTTAAGAGCCATGTGGCAGCCGCCTATCGCTGCACTGCAAGAGTGGGAGCAACTCAACAACATGGTGAGCGAGACGCTGTGGCCGCAAGAGCGAGCGCAACTCAGCTAGATGGCCGCCACCTGGGGAGGCCCGTTCACGCCGGCTCCCCCACGCCCCCCCCCCGGGCCGCCGCACGCCAATTTTCGGAGCAGCATTGTAGGATACCAAAACCAGTGCGGCAGTTTACTGGACATCACCTGGGTGCCTGTCGTACATGTTGTGTCAGCCATGTGACACTGGACACAGACCGCTACTGACGAGGCCTCCCCCCGCACCACCCGGGACGCCCCACGCTGTTTTTCTGTGCTGCATTGTAGGATCCCTAAACCAGTGCGGCACCCAGGCGACATCACCTGGGTGCCGTCCAGAACTCTGCACGTTGTGCTGCCTTGGGACTATTCGCACAACAGACCGCTACTGACGAGGCCTCCCCCCGCCCCACCCGGGACGCCCCACGCCAATTTTCGGAGCAGCATTGTAGGATCCCTAAACCAGTGCGGCACCCAGGCGACATCACCTGGGTGCCGTCCAGAACTCTGCACGTTGTGCTGCCTTGGGACTATTCGCACAAAAGACAGCTTCTAACCATTGTTGCTTTTTGTGTTGAGAAATGTTTAAATGTTTTTAGTTTTTGTTCCGTTTGTTAAAGTTAGTAGTTAATAAAGTTTTATAACCTTACTTTGTTGGAGTGTTATCTATTTTTTTAAAAACGGGTGAATGGGGCCTTGAATCGGGTTATTGTCATGTGTGGGCTTTGGAAGTGTGCTGCTGCAGGATCGGACATTTCAAACTCAAATGCACGTTCTTTTTCTTACCTTTCCGAAGCATGGAGCGCAATAGCAGGCAGAGAAAGGGTGATGCACGTGTTGAACACTACCTGACCTGGCAAGTTGCTGGCAGTGCCCCCCCGCCCGCTCCTGAAAGAGGGCACACACACACCGCCGCCCCGAGTACTTCACAAATCTTTTAAAGACCATGCGCTTGTTCATGAGGCTTAAATGGTTTATCACCTCTTCTAGAACCCCTGCATCGACCCTCTTACGTTTCATGGAAAAATTACCATGTAACACAATACCAAGCCCTGTCAGCTGAAACCCCCAAGGAATCGTGGGGCATATTATCAAGGGGGTTTATCTCCGCTTTTTTGGCTTTAAAAACCATGAAAGCGGAGATAAAATTATTTCCCTATTATCAAGCTGTCGCTAACACCAGTTAGTGACAGCTAAAAGGAGATAGCGACCATCTTGGGCCCCGCTTTGCATGTCAGTGATACTTATCACTAATGACATGCAAAGTGGCGTGCCAAGATGTTAGCGACTGGAAACAGTCCCTAACATCGCTACCTTCTATTACCAACTTTTGGAGATATTCGCGCTAAGCGCGAATATCTCCAAAATCTAACACCTGCCCTGAGCAGTTCTTAGCCATGTTTTCAATGGGAGGTGGATAACATGGCTAAGAGCATTAGGTCGATAATACATGAATATCTCTGACTTTTCTGCGATAATAGCAAGGTTTATCTGCGATAAAAATCGCCGATGTGCGGCGATAATTTTTGTCTCTAAACAAGTTAGAGACAAAAATTATCGCTAGTTGTTCGTAATATGCCCCCGGGTTTTTGCTTGCAGAAATCGGGAGGCGGGAGACTAGCACTGAAATCAGTACTCACACGCCTGAATCAGGAGGATTGGCATGTCTGAATTCTCTACAGCTGGGGCCATAAACTACATCCGCAGGGTTAGGTGATAGCCTGGAACCAGCCTGGCATCTAAAATGGCTGCCGTGCACGACAAAATTGTGGCATTCGAAAAAAGGCAAGATGGCGCAGCCGCTGGAAGAGATATATCAACATATATCAGCCTCCTCAGCCACCCTCAGGAAACATAGGGGATTAGGATATGTCTCCCGCACCCCCTTATACCTAGTACTTTAATTAACGAAGCACAAAATGGCGAATTCCCGTTTCGCTACCAGTTTGCGGCCCAGTTCGCGGCCCGTGAAGCGCTTCTACCGTGAAAAATCATTTTTTTTTTATTTTCCCCACGGAACCCTTTAATAACCCCAACAACATTCCTAGGGGGTCAAGAGGGGGATACCTTGCCCCCTTTCATTAAATTCCCCCTTAGTTTTTCACCTTTTCTTCTCTCTCGATCCTACCGAGAGACAAGATGGCGGCCGCTCCGGACTGTCACGCAGCAAAAAAAAAAAAAAAGCTCACGCACAGCCGCTGGAAGAGATGTATCAACATATATCAGCCTCCTCACCCACCCTCAGGAAACATAGGGGATTAGGATACGTCTCCCGCACCCACTTATAACTAGTAATTTAATTTACGAAGCACAAAATGGCGAATTCCCGTTTCGCTACCAGTTCGCGGCCGCGCTTCTACCGTGAAAAATCATTTTTTTTTTATTAGGATTGGCATGTCTGAATTCTCTACAGCTGGGGCCATAAACTACATCCGCAGGGTTAGGTGATAGCCTGGAACCAGCCTGGCATCTAAAATGGCTGCCGTGCACGACAAAATTGTGGCATTCGAAAAAAGGCAAGATGGCGCAGCCGCTGGAAGAGATATATCAACATATATCAGCCTCCTCAGCCACCCTCAGGAAACATAGGGGATTAGGATATGTCTCCCGCACCCCCTTATACCTAGTACTTTAATTAACGAAGCACAAAATGGCGAATTCCCGTTTCGCTACCAGTTTGCGGCCCAGTTCGCGGCCCGTGAAGCGCTTCTACCGTGAAAAATCATTTTTTTTTTATTTTCCCCACGGAACCCTTTAATAACCCCAACAACATTCCTAGGGGGTCAAGAGGGGGATACCTTGCCCCCTTTCATTAAATTCCCCCTTAGTTTTTCACCTTTTCTTCTCTCTCGATCCTACCGAGAGACAAGATGGCGGCCGCTCCGGACTGTCACGCAGCAAAAAAAAAAAAAAAGCTCACGCACAGCCGCTGGAAGAGATGTATCAACATATATCAGCCTCCTCACCCACCCTCAGGAAACATAGGGGATTAGGATACGTCTCCCGCACCCACTTATAACTAGTAATTTAATTTACGAAGCACAAAATGGCGAATTCCCGTTTCGCTACCAGTTCGCGGCCGCGCTTCTACCGTGAAAAATCATTTTTTTTTTATTAGGATTGGCATGTCTGAATTCTCTACAGCTGGGGCCATAAACTACATCCGCAGGGTTAGGTGATAGCCTGGAACCAGCCTGGCATCTAAAATGGCTGCCGTGCACGACAAAATTGTGGCATTCGAAAAAAGGCAAGATGGCGCAGCCGCTGGAAGAGATATATCAACATATATCAGCCTCCTCAGCCACCCTCAGGAAACATAGGGGATTAGGATATGTCTCCCGCACCCCCTTATACCTAGTACTTTAATTAACGAAGCACAAAATGGCGAATTCCCGTTTCGCTACCAGTTTGCGGCCCAGTTCGCGGCCCGTGAAGCGCTTCTACCGTGAAAAATCATTTTTTTTTTATTTTCCCCACGGAACCCTTTAATAACCCCAACAACATTCCTAGGGGGTCAAGAGGGGGATACCTTGCCCCCTTTCATTAAATTCCCCCTTAGTTTTTCACCTTTTCTTCTCTCTCGATCCTACCGAGAGACAAGATGGCGGCCGCTCCGGACTGTCACGCAGCAAAAAAAAAAAAAAAGCTCACGCACAGCCGCTGGAAGAGATGTATCAACATATATCAGCCTCCTCACCCACCCTCAGGAAACATAGGGGATTAGGATACGTCTCCCGCACCCACTTATAACTAGTAATTTAATTTACGAAGCACAAAATGGCGAATTCCCGTTTCGCTACCAGTTCGCGGCCGCGCTTCTACCGTGAAAAATCATTTTTTTTTTATTTTCCCCACGGGACCCTTTAATAACCCCAACAACATTCCTAGGGGGTCAAGAGGGGGATACCTTGCCCCCTTTCATTAAATTCCCCCTTCGTTTTCCACCTCTTCTTCTCTCTCGATCCTACCGAGAGACAAGATGGCGTCCGCTCCGGACTGTTTAGAATGTTGACAGACACCGGAGAGCCAATCAGCTTTCTGCGCGCAAAGTTCCGATAAGCGAAAAGTAAGCGGACCGGATCGCTGCCCAGAGCGCTGTTACAGATATATATCTTGGTTTGAACGTTAATTTCTCAAAAACTACTGGAGCACATATATTGAGACCTAGCAAAGGCACATCGGGCTAACAGTCCCTACAATTTTGCCAAGTTTCGTGCAAATCCATTCAGCCGTTCGAGCTAAAAGTGAGTCCAACCGCCCTATGGAAAACTCGATGCAAAAAACGCGTTTTGGGACCCCCCTTTTTTCTCAGCCCCCCCTTGACGAAACCCCACCAAATTTTCAGGGGCTGCTCAGAAACAAAATGTGCCATTTTCCTGAAAATTTCAGCCGATTCCGTCCACAAACGCCAAAGTTATTAGACATAGAATTTTCAAAAGTCCCATAGGGAAAAAATTCTAACTATATATACCTACTGGCGATAGCCAGTAGGTAATATATATATATATATATATATATATATATATATATATATTCACTGAAAAAACCATAGGTTATAGACCATATATAGTTAGGAATTCGCATTTACAAAACCTTATTTTACTCACACAAAACCATTGAAATTCCATATATAGTTAGTTGCACTAACTATATATCGCGCACCCGCAATCCACTGCTGATGATGTCACATATTACATCATTCATGACATGGTCAGTGACATCACCGATGACATCACTGATGACATCTCAAATGACATCACTGATGACATCTCAAATGACATCACTGATGACATCACTGATGACATCTCATTTGACATTACTGATCACATCACTGATGATATCATTCATGTGATAATACGATGAACCTCTTCAGACTCTAATATAACCTTAGATACAATCAGTGTAAACAGACACTCACAGACTGTCACTCATCCATGGAGTTACTCACACACCTAGTCAGTCATGCAAAGAATCAATCACACCTCCATTTCCTCAACTATACAGTTATACAAACTTTACTTATTCAAACATATACTAACACATATTTACTCTCTTATACAATCCCTGATACAAGTTCATAATGATCCATACAGCCACTCACACATTCACTGGCTCTTATGCACAGTTATTTATATATGTCAACTCTCACATGTACTGTGTTTTACATATGTACTTACTTTGACATGTAGCACTGAGATATCCATTCACTCACCAATACACTCATGCACACAGTCAACCGCCCATACAGCTGTTTCCACATGCACTTTTGAAACCATACATCTAGTGAATCAACTGCTCACACATCTATGCACAGAGTCATACACCTCCCAGCCACCAACACACACATGCAGTCTCCCATACAAATACTTGGGCAACCAATCAATAACCCATATAGTTACTCATATAGCTACTTATCAACACATGCAACAGTTTACAGAACAACAGACATAATGATGCACAAATTAAGACAGTTTAGTCACTAACCCATGCACTCAGTGAGACACATTTAATCACTCACTCATACAGTCAGTCATGCACCTACTAAATCCTTCATCCAGACACTTATACATCCACTCATTCTTCAATATGTAAGACATATTTTAACTTTACAGAAACATACAGTCACTGGATGTTGTCATCAGTGATGTCATCAGTGATGTCATTTGAGATGTCATCAGTGATGTCATCAGTGATGTCACTGACCATGTCATGAATGATGTAATATGTGACATCATCAGCAGTGGATTGCGGGTGCGCGATATATAGTTAGTGCAACTAACTATATATGGAATTTCAATGGTTTTGTGTGAGTAAAATAAGGTTTTGTAAATGCGAATTCCTAACTATATATGGTCTATAACCTATGGTTTTTTCAGTGAATTTTCAAGGTTTTGTAAATGCTAATTCCTAACTATATATGGTCTATAACCTATGGTTTTTCCAGTGAATTTTCAAAGTTTTGTAAATGCTAATTCCTAACTATATATGGTCTATAACCTATGGTTTTTTCAGTGAATATATATATATACATACATATATAAACATATATCATCTGTATATCTATATAAATACAAACATAAATGCATGCATACATATACTTATATGCATACAGATGCATGTTATTTACATGAAAGTTGAAAAAACACTAATAAAAGCAAAGCTAAAAAGCCACCTCATTACAAACAGAATGGCTTTAACTTAAACGAGGGCGAGATCTATTGCATTTTCATTGCTTGTTTACTTTGGTTCCATCAAGAAGGCATTCAGATATGTCACACATTTGCCATAAATTCTGAATGTTAGCACTCTAGTTGCACATTAGATCACTGTAGTAAAGCTACTGCTCACCAGGGACGTCTGCTGCTGGTATTCAAAGTGCATGTTTCAGTCTGCATGTCAGAATTTTTTTAATGAAATAGAAGAGGATTTGAGAAGTCACTCAAAATGATCCCTAATTTTTCTTTCTGAAGCACTAATCATACTTTCTATGGCAAAATTAACCCCCTCATGTTGTTCCTTTTTAAATTGAGTGTTTTCAGACTTACCACTTCATTCCAATCAAGATGGCTTCTGGTGTGCCATACTTTTGTCATAAGTAAGACTGTTAGCGCTCTAGTTGCTCTTTAGAACACTCTGGGACATTCTGTCATTGGGCTATACTTGGGGTACATCTGGGTGATATTTGGGCTACATTTAGGCTCTTTTGTCTCTGGTGGCCATCTTGGGAGACTGTATGTCAGAATTTTTTAATGAAATTGAAGAGGGTTTGAGAAGTCACTCAAAATGTGCCCTAATTTTTCTTTCTGCAGCACTAATCATAATTCATATGGCAAAATATACCCCCTCATTTTGTTCCTTTTTAAATTAAATGTTTTAAGAGTTACCACTTTATTCCAATCAAGATGGCTTCAGGTGTGCCATACCTTTGTAATAAGTAGGACTGTTAGCGCTCTAGTTGTTCTTTAGAACACTCTGGGACATTCTGTCATTGGGCTATACTTGGGCTACATCTGGGTGATATTTGGGCTACATTTGGGCTCCTTTGTCTCTGGTGGCCATTTTGGGAGACTGCATGTCAGAATTTTTTAATGAAATAGAAGAGGATTTGAAAAGTCACTCAAAATGTGCCCTCATTTTTCTTTCTGCAGCACTAATAATACCTTCTATTGCATAATATACCCCCTCATTTTGTTCCTTTTTAAATTAAATGTTTTAAGAGTTACCACTTTATTCCCATCACGATGGCTCCAGGTGTGCTATACCTTTGTAATACGTAGGACTGTTAGCGCTCTAGTTGTTCTTTAGAACACTTTAGGAGGCTGCAGTAGAGCACAAAGGAATCAACTGACAGTCTCTGTCCTTGTTGGATGTACATGTTTTACTGAGAATGTCAGACTTCATTTTCACATGACTGAGAAAGATAATGTGAATTTACAGAAAATATGCTTTCAGTTTAGCTTATAGATCCCCTTCCAAACCACTGTGGGAAAATCATGAGATATTAGTTTTCTTTCAAACAATATTCATGATATCACAGCAGAAGGTTTTTTCAAATGGTAAAATCACCTTAGAACCCACCACAATTCCTAAAACGAGTATGGTACCATCAACAAATGATTTATAATGTAACTAAAGTCCTAAAACCCTCTATTAACTACAATGCTTTTTAATGAGGTGCTATCATGTATATTGGTCCCAAGATGGCTGCCAACACTTCTTGGATGAAGTGCTGACAGCCAATCAGATCAGATGTGTGGTTAGGCTCCGCCCAGATATATATCTTTTTTTGAACCTAAATTACTCAAAATCCACTGGAGCACATATACTGAGACCTAGCAAAGGCACATCGGGCTAACAGTCCCTACAATTTTGCCAAGTTTCGTGAAAATCCATTCAGCCATTCGAGCTAAAAGTGAGGCCAACCGCCCTATGGAAATTAACATGGGAAAAACGCGTTTTGGGACCCCCCTTTTTTCTCGGCCCCCCCTTGATGAACCCCCCCCAAATTGTCAGGGGCTGCTCCGAAACAAAATGTTCCATTTTCCTGAAAATTTCAGCCAATTCCGTCCACAAACGCCAAAGTTATTAGACATAGAATTTTCAAAAATCCCATAGAGAAAAAATCCTAACTATATATACCTCCGACCGCCAGTAGGTAATATATATATATATATATATATATATATATATATATATATATATATATATATATTCCCTCTGGAACTCCCTACCTACTAACCTACGTCTAGAAAATCACTATCTCAATTTTCGCAATGGCGTAAAAGCATGGCTGTTTAACCAAGAGTATCTTTTCCCTCTACTTGTTTCTCTTGTGTTACGCATTCACTGGTGCTGGGAAACCTTCAGGAAGCTGCTCGCCATAACATATATATATATTACCAACTGGCGGTCGCCAGAAGGTAGTTATAGTTAGGACCTATTTTCCATAGGAAATCCACAACATTCTATTTGGAATAACTTTGGCGCTGGTAGATGAAAATTCGTGAATTTTCATAAGAAAATGGCCTTCTTGGTTCCGCTCCTTCCCTGAAAGTTTGGGGGTGACTCGTCGAGTGGGGGCAGAGAAAACAGGGGGGTCCCAAAACGTGGTTTCCCCATGCAATTTTCCATCTGGACCTTTAGCCAGGGCTACAGCCCGAACGGCTGAACGGAATTACACCAAATTTGGCAGAGAGTTAGAGTTCGGTTCGCAGATTGTGCTTTTTGTTAAATAGTGTAAATCCGTTCAGTAGTTTCTGAGAAAATTACAAGTAAAATCATAGCGATATCTAGAGACAGAGTTCTACACGCGTACGGAGATCCGTTCAATTACGAGCGCGAGCTCCATGCTGATTGGCTATCAACTGTCTGGCAACACTCGAAACCAGGATGTGTTGGTGGCCATCTTGTGCATCAGTAGAACCGAGTTACAAGAAAACAGTAAAGCAAAGTTGAGAACTAACGAAAGGGGGCAGGGTAGAAACATTTTGACCCTATAGGCTTGCTCAGGGGGTCGTACATGGATGTTTAGGCTATATATATATTCACTGAAAAAACCATAGGTTATAGACCATATATAGTTAGGGATTAGCATTTACAAAACCTTATTTTACTAGCACAAAACCATTGAAATTCGCATATATAGTTAGTTCCACTAACTATATATCGCGCACCCGCAATCCACTGCTAATGATGGTACATATTACATCATTCATGACATGGTCAGTGACATCACTGATGACATCACTGATGACATCTCAAATGACATCACTGATGACATCACTGATGACATCTCATTTGACATTACTGATTAAATCACTGATGATATCATTCATGTGATAATACATTGAACCTCTTCAGACTCTAATATAACCTTACATACACTCAGTGTAAACAGACACTCACAGACTGTCACTCATCCATGGAGTTACTCACACACCTAGTCAGTCATGCAAAGAATCAATCACACCTCCATTTCTTCAACTATACAGTTATACACACCTTACTTATTACAACATATACTAACACATATTTACTCTTTTATAAAATCCTTGATTGAAGTTCACAATGATCCATACAGCCACTCACACATTCACTGGCTCTTATGCACAGTTATTTATATATGTGAACTCTCACATGTACTGTGTTTTACATATGTACTTACTTTGACATGTAGCACTGAGATATCCATTCACTCACCAATACACTCATGCACACAGTCAACCGCCCATACAGCTGTTTCCACATGCACTTTTGAAGTCATACATCTAGTGAATCAACTGCTCACACATCTATGCACAGAGTCATACCCCTCCCAGCCACCCACACACATACTCAGTCTCCCATACAAATACTTGGACAACCAATCAATAACCCATATACTTACTCATATAGCTACTGATTAACACATGCAGCAGTTTGAAGAACAACAGACATAATGATGCACAAATTAAGACAGTTTAGTTACTAACCCATGCACTCAGTGAGACACATTTAATCACTCACTCATACAGTCAGTCATGCACCTACTAAATCCTTCATCCAGACACTTATACATCCACTCATTCTTCAATATGTAAGACATATTTTAACTTTACAGAAACATACAGTCACTGGATGTTGTCATAAGTGAAGTCATCAGTGATGTCATTTGAGATGTCATCAGTGATGTCATCAGTGATGTCACTGACCATGTCATGAATGTTGTAATATGTGACATCATTAGCAGTGGATTGCGGGTGCACGATATATAGTTAGTGGAACTAACTATATATGCGAATTTCAATAGTTTTGTGCGAGTAAAATAAGGTTTTGTAAATGCTAATCCCTAACTATATATGGTCTATAACGTATGTTTTTTTCGGTGAATTTTTAAGGTTTTGTAAATGTTAATTCCTAACTATATATGGTCTATAACCTATGGTTTTTTCAGTGAATTTTTAAAGTTTTGTAAATGCTAATTTCTAACTATATATGGTCTATAACCTATGGTTTTTTCAGTGAATTTCAATCGTTTTTTAATAGCAAATATCAAAAGCTGTAAAATGTATTCTTCTTTTAAAGGAAAAATATATTTTATATGTATTAATTAAAAAAAATGTATGCATCTGCCAAACCCTGACCTCTTAATAGTGCACTGTGGTGGAAATGATTTGGGCACTATGACTGTGGATGATCTTGAAATGATTTTAAAGAACACCTTTCTTCATTTGATGACACTTTTTCCCCAAACTGCCTTGGTATATTCCAATATATGTCAAAGACAGAAATGTAAGTGGTCCAGCCAATTTTTTGCACAATTTGAGAAAGCACAGAAACATGTGAATAAATCTGTTTCTGCTTACATGATAGACTATGGAATGGGTTTAATATACAACAATAACTTGCGTTCCAACATTCAACACATCTACAGAAGAGATGATGTGCACTTCTCCGATGAAGGTAATAGAATATTCGTCCTTTATTTAAAAGTGTGCATTGGAACCTCCTTGTAGATACCTAAATTAGCCACAGAACCCAATAGCTCTTTTCAGAGCTACCCTACCTCTGATCATTCAAAACGTTTATCTTTTTTTATTTTTTTTTCTTCACCAAAGTACACTCCCCGGTTCGCTTACCGGTGCGCGTACCGGGCGCTCCCCCCGCGAAATTTTCAAAATTTTTATTTTTTTATTTTTGCATATAACAGCGTCCTAATCCCCCCTCAGAAAACCTAGAGGGTCACAACGTGTCTACCGTGCCCCTTCTACCCTTTCCGAACATTGTTTGTCCTCCATCTTATGTCTCAATTCTACCGATACACAAAATGGAGGACTCCCGTAACGCTGCCGGTTCCCGTACCGGGGAGCGCACCGGTAAGCGCTCAATAAAAAAAGGTGGGAAAGTAATTTACAGAAAAAACACTACAGACACTTTTATCAAATATAGAATAGGCCCTACTACATAGCAGTCCCTACCATTTACCCAAATTTGAAGGAATTCCATTGAGAAAATTATGCTGTAAGCCTGACTAAATATCCTGAGGTAAATTACCTTACAAAAACACTTATGAAGTGTTAGAATTGACAACCAATCAAAATGCTACTTTCAATATCTTCTATTATTTCATGACATTTGATGGGTTATGTACCTGAATATATATAAAGAAAGAGAGAGAAACACAGCCATTATGACTACTACTTCCTGAAGTACATATCAAGTGCATTTCAACTGAGAACTTAAACTTCTTTTTGAAAGGTAAGATGTTATTTTAAAAACTGAAGTATGTTCTGCACTTTAAGTTAATTAGGAAAACATTTTCTGATAGTTATATACTATCCCTCTGTAATAGTTATAGAATAAGATAGACTTCTCTGTTTTAGTTATGGATGGAGTTAGGCTTGTCTTGTATAATTAAGAATTAACTTAGGCTTTATCACATAATTTTTTTTATATTTCTACTTCCAGTCTGATACCATACACTGCCCAAAGATAAAATCACTGTTTAAAAAACCAAACTACCTGTCTGTACTTAAACCCAACAGTGCCCTATCTGTACTGATATATTTTTTTTAAATTCATTTTACAGCACAAAAATGGAAGGAGAGAACAAAACTAACTTGGAAATTGTTGCAGGAAGCAACACAGATACAGAAATTGACTCTGAATTCTATGATGAATCAGGGGACTTTGAACTTCTGCAATGTATAGAATCATTAGATTTCCTAATTGAAAATGAAAAAAATTCTGACAATGAATTATTAGAAGGTATTGTTATTGTTATTGTTATTGTTAGTGAGTTTTTCTATCGCGCCTAATCACCTGCAGGTCTCTAAGCACCTGGAAAGATGGTAACAGACAATAACTTAGCAGGATGGAAGCTGAGGTCATAGCAGAATATACTGTGCTCATGATTTTACGGAACAGAAATGTTTTTAGGCTCTTCCTGAATCGAAATAGATTCCCTTCCCGACGCAGCACCTCCGGCAGCCTGTTCCATAGCTGAGGAACTTGCACTGAAAAGGCTCTCCCTCCCTTGGTCACTAACCTGTAGCGAGGGCAGACCAGTAATTGGGAGTCTGAAGATCGAAGTGTTCTCATAGGGCAATAAAGTTGCAGACGATCTTTGATGTAGGTTGGGGCTTTGCCATAGATTGCCCTATGGGCCGTGCATAAGTTCTTAAATTCCACTCTTTCTTTAATGGGGAGCCAGTGCAAACTTTGTAGTAGGGGGTGGCTTTAGATCTCCTCGGTAGCCTGAAGATCAACCGGGCAGCGTCATTCATTATGACCTGAAGCCTACTGGTCAGAGTTTTAGGTAAGCCAAGGTAAAGGGCATTACCGTAATCAATTCTGGAGATGATGGTGGCCGCTACTATTGATCGCATCATGGGTTGTGAGAGGACAGGAATTAACTTCCGCAGTTGCGGAATGATGTTTGTGCAACTTCCCACAACCGCAGAGATCTGAGGGGCCATTGACAGATCATCATCCAGCTTGATCCCCAGGCTCTTTACAAACGGGCTTGGTTTTGGAGCAGGGCCTAGCTCTGTGGGCCAGTAGAGATCACACCAAGGTGAGGCAATGGATGGAATCACTAGTACCTCAGTCTTATCAGGGTTAATTTTTAACAGGTTATCCGTCATCCATTGCACTGTGAACCGCAAGATGTTATGGGCTTGAAGTTGTGCGGCCATAGTGTCATCGACACTTAACAGCAGTTGCGTGTCGTCCGCGTAATTAAAGACTTTACAGCCCATGGTGGCCAAAGAAGCAATCAATGGTTGCAGGTAGAGATTAAATAGAAGCTTTTTAATTTTGAAAACGAATCAGAAAAATAAATTTATATTTAATAATTCAAAAATAGTTTGAGACATCATTCATTTTTATATGTATTTTGTAAACTAGTACCAAATTCATTATAATGTAAAGTCAGACTTTAAATATACTGTGCAACTTTTTTGTGTTACATAGTAAGTTTGCTCATAGTTACTTCCTTTCTTCCACTATATTATCTCCAATGTGTATTTAACATCTCTTTATCATCTCCTGCCTCCATGGTGTTTCTGCTTTCCTGACAGACTACGCTATGAATTCCATATACCACAATAACTTCTGAAACAACATGCAAGATATTTACAAAGAAAACTGTGTATTTTTATTTTTAGACTCTGCATTGGTACCTACATGTTGGTACTTAAATAAAAAAAAATAAAAAAAAGAACAATCAATAAACATACAATATTTGAACATTCTTTCATCCTATTTACCCAATTTTACACTTCCCGGACCGCTTCCCGGTGCGCGTACCGAGCGCTCCCCCCGCAAAAAAGAAAATACTTTTTTTTTTTTTACCCCGTGGGGCCCTTTTAAAGCCCCTTCATCAAACCTAGGGGGTCAGGGAGGATGTGCTCTGCCCCCTTATGCTCATTTCCCCCTTTGTTTTTGCCACATCTTGTGTCTCGATCCTACCGAGACACAAGATGGCGGCCGCTCCGGACTGTTTAGAATGTTCACAGTCACCGGGGAGCCAATCCGCTTCTCCTCGCAAAGTTCCGTTACGCGTCAAGTACGCGAACCTGGGCGCTAACCGGGACGCTGTCACAGATATATCTGTTTTTTGAAACGTTAATTTCTCAAAATCCACTGGAGCACATATATTAAGACATAGCAAAGGCATGTCGGGCAAATCATATCTACAATTTTGCCAAGTTTCGTGTAAATCCATTCAGCCGTTCGAGCTAAAAGTGATTCCAACCGCCCTATGGAAAAATGAATAGGAAAAACACGTTATGGGACCCCCCTTTTTTCTCGGCCCCCCTTGACAAAACCCCCCCAAATTTTCAGGAGCTGATCAGAAACAAAATGTGCCATTTTCCTGAAAATTTCAGCCAATTCCGCCCACAAACGCCAAAGTTATTCGACATAGAATTTTCTGAAATCCCATAGGAAAAAAATCCTAACTATATATACCTACTGGCGACCGCCAGTAGGTAATATATATATATATGTATATGTATATGTATATATATATATATATATATATATATATATATATATATATATATATATATATATATATATATATATATCACAGCTCCAGTTTCAAAAGAAACGCCTCACTCGCGGAACACCATCTGAAATGCATTTATTTACAAGAAACGTTTTCGGCATGATGCCTTCTTCAGCTTGTTTTAAATGTTCGCCATTGAGATGCATCAGGTTTAAACAGGTGAGTGTCTCTTGATTGGGTGAAATGAGGGCTTTTTACCTCGTGACCAATGTTCAATCCCCCTGGTGCATCCTGGGATTTGTGGTCTCATGCAGCGCTCGTGGGAAGCAAATCCTCTGTTTCAGCATGCTTCCCTGCTATTCACGCTGCAATGTATAAATATACAATGTCCCCTTCAGCTCACTGCAACCTGGGCGATTTAACCTGAAATTTCCCAGGTATTTCTTTTCCGTGTGGTGTTACTCGTCAAACCACCGGATCTAGCAGCACATGTCTCTGGAGCTGGTCGAATGTCCACATCTCCAACAGTGTGTATCACTGTCAACTTCAGTCGGCGGCAGTACTTTCAATCCTACGTGGTGGTGCTGTTGCCAATTCAAATCACGCTCCCAAAGTTCACCAGGGGCAACCTGCGCACTCTTGTTGATGGGTTCGGCTAGTATGGCGGTGACCCATACAAAACATCACAGCTCCAGTTTCAAAAGAAACGCCTCACTCGCGGAACACCATCGGAAATGCATTTATTTACAAGAAACGTTTTCGGCATGATGCCTTCTTCAGCTTGTTTTAAATGTTCGCCATTGAGATGCATCAGGTTTAAACAGGTGAGTCTCTCTTGATTGGGTGAAATGAGGGCTTTTTACCTCGTGACCAATGTTCATTCCCCCTGGTGCATCCTGGGATTTGTGGTCTCATGCAGCGCTCGTGGGAAGCAAATCCTCTGTTTCAGCATGCTGCCCTGCTATTCACGCTGCAATGTATAAATATACAATGTCCCCTTCAGCTCACTGCAACCTGGGCGATTTAACCTGAAATTTCCCAGGTATTTCTTTTCCGTGTGGTGTTACTCGTCAAACCACCGGATCTAGCAGCACATGTCTCTGGAGCTGGTCGAATGTCCACATCTCCAACAGTGTGTATCACTGTCAACTTCAGTCGGCGGCAGTACTTTCAATCCTACGTGGTGGTGCTGTTGCCAATTCAAATCACGCTCCCAAAGTTCACCAGGGGCAACCTGCGCACTCTTGTTGACGGGTTCGGCTAGTATGGCGGTGACCCATACAAAACATCACAGCTCCAGTTTCAAAAGAAACTCCTCACTCGCGGAACACCATCGGAAATGCATTTATTTACAAGAAACGTTTTCGGCATGATGCCTTCTTCAGCTTGTTTTAAATGTTCGCCATTGAGATGCATCAGGTTTAAACAGGTGAGTCTCTCTTGATTGGGTGAAATGAGGGCTTTTTACCTCGTGACCAATGTTCAATCCCCCTGGTGCATCCTGGGATTTGTGGTCTCATGCAGCGCTCGTGGGAAGCAAATCCTCTGTTTCAGCATGCTTCCCTGCTATTCACGCTGCAATGTATAAATATACAATGTCCCCTTCAGCTCACTGCAACCTGGGCGATTTAACCTGAAATTTCCCAGGTATTTCTTTTCCGTGTGGTGTTCCTCGTCAAACCACCGGATCTAGCAGCACATGTCTCTGGAGCTGGTCGAATGTCCACATCTCCAACAGTGTGTATCACTGTCAACTTCTGTCGGCGGCAGTACTTTCAATCCTACGTGGTGGTGCTGTTGCCAATTCAAATCACGCTCCCAAAGTTCACCAGGGGCAACCTGCACACTCTTGTTGACGGGTTCGGCTAGTATGGCGGTGACCCATACAAAACATCACAGCTCCAGTTTCAAAAGAAACGCCTCACTCGCGGAACACCATCGGAAATGCATTTATTTACAAGAAACGTTTTCGGCATGATGCCTTCTTCAGCTTGTTTTAAATGTTCGCCATTGAGATGCATCAGGTTTAAACAGGTGAGTCTCTCTTGATTGGGTGAAATGAGGGCTTTTTACCTCGTGACCAATGTTCAATCCCCCTGGTGCATCCTGGGATTTGTGGTCTCATGCAGCGCTCGTGGGAAGCAAATCCTCTGTTTCAGCATGCTTCCCCACTATTCACGCTGCAATGTATAAATATACAATGTCCCCTTCAGCTCACTGCAACCTGGGCGATTTAACCTGAAATTTCCCAGGTATTTCTTTTCCGTGTGGTGTTCCTCGTCAAACCACCGGATCTAGCAGCACATGTCTCTGGAGCTGGTCGAATGTCCACATCTCCAACAGTGTGTATCACTGTCAACTTCAGTCGGCGGCAGTACTTTCAATCCTACGTGGTGGTGCTGTTGCCAATTCAAATCACGCTCCCAAAGTTCACCAGGGGCAACCTGCGCACTCTTGTTGACGGGTTCGGCTAGTATGGCGGTGACTGAAGAAGGCATCATGCCGAAAACGTTTCTTGTAAATAAATGCATTTCCGATGGTGTTCCGCGAGTGAGGCGTTTCTTTTGAAACTGGAGCTGTGATGTTTTGTATGGGTCACCGCCATACTAGCCGAACCCGTCAACAAGAGTGCGCAGGTTGCCCCTGGTGAACTTTGGGAGCGTGATTTGAATTGGCAACAGCACCACCACGTAGGATTGAAAGTACTGCCGCCGACTGAAGTTGACAGTGATACACACTGTTGGAGATGTGGACATTCGACCAGCTCCAGAGACATGTGCTGCTAGATCCGGTGGTTTGACGAGGAACACCACACGGAAAAGAAATACCTGGGAAATTTCAGGTTAAATCGCCCAGGTTGCAGTGAGCTGAAGGGGACATTGTATATTTATACATTGCAGCGTGAATAGCAGGGAAGCATGCTGAAACAGAGGATTTGCTTCCCACGAGCGCTGCATGAGACCACAAATCCCAGGATGCACCAGGGGGATTGAACATCGGTCACGAGGTAAAAAGCCCTCATTTCACCCAATCAAGAGAGACTCACCTGTTTAAACCTGATGCATCTCAATGGCGAACATTTAAAACAAGCTGAAGAAGGCATCATGCCGAAAACGTTTCTTGTAAATAAATGCATTTCCGATGGTGTTCCCGCGAGTGAGGCGTTTCTTTTGAAACTGGAGCTGTGATGTTTTGTATGGGTCACCGCCATACTAGCCGAACCCGTCAACAAGAGTGCGCAGGTTGCCCCTGGTGAACTTTGGGAGCGTGATATATATATATATATATATATATATATATATATATATATATATATATATATATATATACTAGCAGCCCGTCCCGACGTTGTCCGGGAGCAATCATGGCTCAGGGCCCCCGCCCGCCCTGATGTTGTGCAGTATCATGCCTCTATGTTTACTTTGTACGCTTTTGTAACCTACCCACATCACTGCCCACATCACTTTTTCCTCCTGTAATGCCCCGTTTGATACCTTCTCCCGATTGTCATTTTTGCTTTAAGCTGACCGCTCCACTTTGTACGCTTTTGTGACCTGCACACGTTTTTTTTTCCTCCTGTAATGCCCCGTTTGGTACCTGCCCACGTCACTGCCCACGTCACTTTTTCCTCCTGCAATGCCCCGTTTGCTACCTTCTCCCGATTGTCATTTTAGCTTTCAGCTGACTGCTCCACTTTGTACGCTTTTGTAACCTGCACACGTTTCTTTTTCCGTTTGGTACCTGTGGCTCGCTCACCGCTCCTCTCCGCCGACGCTCCTCCCTCATGTTTTGCTTTGCTCACTGCTTACTTGGCGCCCTACCTCATCCGCCGCTCACCGCTCCTCCCTGCCACCGCTACTCACTGCCTGCCCGTCATTCATGACATGGCCAGTGACATCACTGATGACATCACTGATGACATCTCAAATGACATCACTGATGACATCACTGATGACATCATTCATGTGATAATACGATGAACCTTCTCACACTCTAATCTAACCTTTGATACACTGACCATGTCATGAATGATGTAATATGTGACATCATCAGCAGTGGATTGCGGGCGCGCTAGTTATAGTGAGTCCAACTAACTATAACGTGGGAATTTCAATGGTTTTGTAAGAGTAAAATGTTCAGCTAACTATAACTGGTGTGAAACCTATGGTTTTTTCAGTGAATTTCAAAGGTTTTTTAAATGCTATTTCCTAACTATAACTGGTGTTAAACCTATGTTTTTTTCAGTGAATTTCAAAGGTTTTTTAAATGCTAATTCCTAACTATAACGATTGTGAAACCTCTGGTTTTTTCATTGAATTTCAAAGGTTTTTTAAATGCGAATTCCTAACTATAACGATTGTGAAACCTATGGTTTTTTTTAGTGAATTTGAAAGGTTTTTTAAAAGCTAATTCCTAACTATAACATTTGTGAAACCTATGGTTTTTTCAGTGAATTTCATAGTTGTTTTAAAAGCGAATTCATTTGTATGCTACCGGGTTGCAGGGACGGCCTACACAGTAGACTAGGACTTGTGCGAAGATTGTGGAACGTAGCATGGCTCCACAACTATAACCTGAATTGAGAAAAATTTATATCACAATTGGAAGAATCAATAGTATCCTACATCAGTATTCATGATTGCTCTTAAGATTGGTTGGACAAATATATATGAATTGCATCCTCAAAACTTATAATCACATATCGGCATTGAAAGTCTTT
Source organism: Lissotriton vulgaris (assembly GCF_964263255.1). Classification (NCBI taxonomy): domain Eukaryota; kingdom Metazoa; phylum Chordata; class Amphibia; order Caudata; family Salamandridae; genus Lissotriton; species Lissotriton vulgaris. The sequence continues at coordinate 203,735,774 of NC_141689.1, forward strand.
TCTACAAATTGCAAAGCCTTGAAAAAGCCCAAAGGGGGCGAAACGCGCGTCGGCTGTGAACCATAAAGTTTGAAAAATAAAGACTTGAATTCTTTACAACGTCTGGTGTGATGAAATTGACTGTTTGACCAAGGATATGGATTACAGATGAAACGCTAAATAAGCTAAGGGATCAAAGAGACTATTTTAGAGGTGCACTGGTGTGTCTTCTCTAATTTATTTGTATATCGACTTTGTAACCTATGATTATTTTTTTTGTTAGCTGTTTTTTACAACAATTAATTTTTTTTTTAAAACATTTGTTAAATGTATATATTTTTTTAAGCATTTTTTCCGGTGCGCGCACGGTGCGCGTACCGGAGAGCGCCTCCGGAAGTGCTTACCCCGCGAAAATCTTTAATAAAAAATAAACGTTTTTTTGCCTGTCAAAGTCCTTCTAGGCCCACCTAAGAAAACCTAGGGGGTCAGGTGGTGTCTACTCTGTCCCCTTTTAATTATATCCCCCTTTTTTTTTTCACCTCTTGTGTCTCTGCTCTTCAGAGTCACAAGATGGCGGACTATGCAGACCATTTAGAATGTTTACAGACACTCAAGAGCCAATTAGCTTTTGAAATTTACAACCAATTAAAATGTTTCTTTGGTTTTGAATTTGTGTGTGATGAAGTTTCATTGGTTTTCTACTAATGAAATGGTTCTCTAATGAGAGGGAAACACAGCCATTTTGTGATAGTACTCTTTGAGGTACATTTGTGAGGAATTTCTGGTGTTGTATTTCTGGTGTGAAATCTACACAGTATTATCTCTTCTACTGCTTTCTAAAAGGTGAGTTGTTAATTTGTAAGGGGAATTTAATACTTGATAAAGCTAGTTTAATATTATCTATTACTAAAAACGATAAATTAAAGTGTTTTTGTTCCTACTATTTACAGCAAGAAATTTAAAAAGAATATGGATGTCAATGAGGACACCGCTAATATTGACTTTGAAATTTCTGCAACTTTTGTTGAGAATACTTTGATTGAGGTCTCAAATGATCCTATTCATAACACTATTCAAGAAGAAGACCCTGTTTTGACAGAAGATGGAATGGAGGATTTTAATGATGAGACTTTGGATGTTGAATTAATGGAATGTTTGGACTCTGTTGAGTTCCAGGAGTCATTTATGAAGAGTTCTGATGAGGAGATTCCTGATCAATTAATGCTAGAAGTACTTCTAAGTTATGAAAATTCTGAAGAATAAATTTATATTTATAAATTATAAATTGTTTGAGACATTTTTCTGTTATTTTACTTGAAATTTATGAGATAGTAGTGAAATAATTGTAGTATAAAGTGAGACTTATAGTATAGAGTGCAACATTTCTGTATTACATAGTTAGTTTACTCACAGTTCCTTCCCTTCTTCCACTATATTTTCTCCAATGTGCATTTCACATCTCTTTTTCATCTCATGCCTTCTTTTTCTCACTATTTCTCTCTAAAGTACACTATCACCGCCATTTTTTGAATTTTTAGAAGACAGTGAAATGTAATGCTTCACGTCGAGAGGAGGCACCCCTAGAACTATGCCTGTTTTTAATAAGGCTTCCATCAAATACAAAAAATCTAGGTAGATGCGTCACTTTGTAAAGCCCTGTGCAACATTATATGTGCGTCAGGTGTAATGTATACAAAGGGAGCCTATTGACGCAAAGAAGGGTTGTACAAATGACGATGTCATAAATTGAGATAGAATTTACAAAAAAAGAGAGACATATATACAAGCTGGGTGCGCAATCTTTGAAATAGTTGTGTGTTTATAAGGTAGACTTCTTTATAAATTGTTTTTTATGCTTAGATTCAATGCTGGTTTAGAAATTGTGTAATGGTTTCATTGGAGTTGTAAATATGCTCATTTTTATGAAGCACATTGTGCAACCTGTAGCATGGGTAGAAGGAGTAAATGTCTAGAGAGGGATAGGAATAGCAGATAGAAAACCATATGAAATGGTGGGGAGATGCATAAACACACAGCTATGTCAAAGATTGTGCACGCAGCTTGTACATATGCAGGCAGACAAAGCAATCTTTGACATAGCTGTGTATTTATAAGGTAGACTCTCACAGTGATAAGATCTCTCACAGCATTTCATAATCTTGTCTGAGTGCATATTTACAAGCTGTGTGCACAATCTTTGACACAGCTGTGTATTTATAAGGTAGACTCTCACAATGTTAAAATCTCTCACATTACATCCGTGATGAGCTTGAGAGCCTTATTTATGAGACCATGCGTCACTTTTACGCCGCTGGTGCGTCACGTTTTGTGACAAAGCAGTTGTGTAAAAATTGCACCTTGTTGAGTTATGTTTACAAAGTGACGCATCTAGGTAGATGCGTCACTTTGTAAACCCCTGCGCCACATTATATGTGCGTCAACTGTAATGTATACAAAAAGGGTGTATTGACGCAAGAAAGGGTTGTAGAGGTGACGCAGTGAAATCTATGAGATTTGTGATAAGTGAGGCAAGCGCTATAAGTAAACAGAGGTGTGGGAATATCAAAGAAGAGTAGTGAGGTTATGGAAAATAGTATAGAGAAAAAAATATTCTACACCAAACTTACCTTATAAGTAATATCAACTTAGTTTTATATTTTCATTTACATTTATATCTGTGAAAGATAATACAAAATAAGTTACACTATTTATAATATATATTTTACAATACAAGAGACAAAGTAGGAGATTACCAAGGGTAAGTGAGGATGAGTGAAGGGCAGGGAGGTTGATGAAAAAGTGAAAATAAAGAGAGGATAAAAGCAAGTAAGCTTGAAGGAGTGAGAATATAGAACTAGTGAAGAAAAAAGTGACACAAAGGAACTGAGTAAGAGAGCAAAGAAAGGTAAGGAAGGGAGTGTGGGTTATTTTTAGGGAGTAAGCATGATGGAAGAGGAGTGAGAGAGTGAGAGGATCCAGAGACTGAAGCTAAGAGACAGGCTGTGAGGGAAAAGGAGTGAGGATGTGAGAGGATAGAGGAAGTGAGAAAAGAAGTGAGTAAAGTATAAAAAGGTGAATGAGAGAAGAAGAATGATTGAGGTAACAAAGAAAGGAAACAAAGGAAAGGGAAAGAAGTAGAGTGACTGACAGCTGGAAATTGGTGGCTGGGAGAGAGGTAATGAGCAGTGAAGGAATTGTTAATGAGAATAAGTGTGGAAAATGGAATAAGGGAAGGGAGGTGAGGGAGAGTCAAAAAAGGCCAGTGAGGTTGAGTTAAAAACAAGTGATAGAGGGTGGAAATAGGTAAGTGAGCATAAGAGATTGGAAAAATAATATATATTTAATATTAGAAAATACAAAATCATTTCAACAACATGTTAAATGGTTTATTTTTGCTGTTCTCAGAATATATTGAATTTCACTTAAAACAGTGACTTCAAAAGTACTCATCATATAACAGCGGGCAAAAAAAACCACAATCAAAATGATTGTGTTTAAAAAAACCATTGAATATTTACTTAAATAATGTACATCTTTGAAAACCATATCTAAACTCACTTTTGATCCATCCACTTTTCCACGAGGCCAAATAGTATATGAAAAGTCCTTTTCTATGTAAATTAGTCCACTGTTTTCGTAATGTCTTATTTACCCAACTTTCTGAAAGAAAAGCTCCAACATCTTTCACGTTATGAAACAAGAGTTTTACTTCCATCTCTAGCTTACATTTAATAAATAATTCCTATAATACTCACAGCACCCTTTATATAATAAACATATACTATCTCTATGAGAACTACATGTTTTTTATTACCTTCATCACTCTCATTCAGAAAGTAATTTTGAAGAGCAAACTAAGTTATATTAACTGCTGCAATCTTCATAGCCAATTACCTTCCCTAAAATTTCGGTTGTAAGAACACTAGGTAAGAATTTAGTAAGTCAGAAGGCAAACGTTGTTTGAAAGTCAATTGAGTATCATTACAGAGCTTCCAACCTTTTTCACATTTTAAATAAGCTGTGTAATGTCCTGATGTTGTTGAAGGACCATCATGGTAAATCATTCCTACAGTTGTAAAGGTTCTTCCTGAAAATGATAATTGAGAAGCCACAACATTTTTAATTAATGTTGTCAATTTAGTCCCATCAGGTCTACATCGTTGGAACATTAAAATAACATACTGTCCATATCTTATTAAAAATAAAGTTGATATCATTTCAGATTTACATTGACCACAAACCATGTTTTGATTTGCTGCTCTAACTAGATTATTAAAAGACTTTGATTTGCAGTCTGGTAAAGTCAAATATATAAATCTTTCAGTGTGCACTGTAGTACTACTTGAAAAGGAGCAATTGTCACAGTCATGTTGCCATTTATAAGAAAGACCAAAAAGATTTTCTACATCTACTCCTTCATCTTGTAAAACAACAAGCATATACATTAGAAATTCCGGACAATCTTGCTGAATATTCTGTGAAAATTGATTTAGACCAGAACATATGTCTAAAACCTTTCGAATTTCAGAAACACTTTGTATTTTTGTTCAATCACTGCTACATTTCTTAAACACAGAATTTAATAAACAACAGAGTGTTTGATCACGATTTTCAGCAATCTGTTCTTTTACAGTTTGGAGAAAGAAAACAACATTAACCACTACATTAGCATAGCAGTTGACACCAGAACTATTTTCAAACTGAAATCCAACAACATCTTTAACTGAATCCTTTTCCTTTCTGTTTACAATTACTGTTTCATCTACTTTTTTTCTTTTTGCTACAACTTCATTACAATTTTTCTCATTTCTTTTTTTTCGGCCTACCACACGATTTTCAAACAGAGGATATCGAGGTAAATTTGGAGCATACTCTTTTCCTAACCTATTATATTCTTTTACACAATTTAGATCTGCATTAATCTTTGTCTCATCAAAATCAATCAAGTACAATCCAGATAAAGTTCTGACTCGAGATAAAGCAACATATGCCCTGCCCTCCTTGAACACAGAATTTCCAATATTCACCAAAGCAGTATGAACACTTAAACCTTGAGATTTATGAATAGTTACTGCATATGCTAAAGAAACAGGAAACTGTTTTCTGCGGACATATAAATCTTTGCCTAGCAAAAAGCGAGCAGAACAACGACTGATTTGTTGTACTTCTTCAATATCATCAAATTTAATTTTTATAATTTCAATTCCATCTCTATTTTGGTAATTTACAAAATCCACAACATGACCCATTGCTCCATTTACTAAACCTCTTTCCACATGTAAATTACGTTGTAGAATTATACGACAATTTAAAGATGCATACAGAGTCTTTTCCATACCAGCAGTTTTAGATATTGTCTTCTCTAAAGAATTCAATTTTGTTTTCAACTTTTCGGACAAAATAATAGTGGCTCCTTCATGTTCTATTTTATCAAAAGCTTCCAGTTTCACAATCTCTTGATTTTCCAACTTTAACATTTTGGTGTTAAAGATTGAACATTCTTGTAGAGTTGGCATCAAGCATATGACAGATTTGTTTTCAGGAATTTTCTTAAAAATATTCTCTGGGAAAATATTTTCCTTTGGAAACAAATTTGAAATTAATCGTGCATGTAAAGTTTTTTGCCATGCTCAGATACTTTTCCAATTCTTACATCTTGTAGAATATTTTTATAATTTGCATCCTTTGCCTGTCGCATATTTTGAAGTAGTTCTGCATATTTGAAACTTAGCCATATGTTAACATTTCCAATGCTTCCTAAGCACTTCCTGGTATCTTCATGCGTAAGCATTTTAAACACTGGCTGTCGTTTCACTGGAGTTAGTTGTAGTAAATCTCCAAAAACAATGATGTGTTTGCCTCCAAATAACACATCATAGTCTGTTTTAAGAGTTTCTTGCATTCTTAAATGCACAAAAGCAAGCATTACATTTGATACCATGCTTACTTCGTCAATGATAAGAAGTTTCATTTTAGTACTCTTGAAACTTCACAACAAGCTTCTCCAGATAGCTTGTGGTATTGTAATTTGTTATCATGCTCCACTGGCAGCATCAATACGCGGTGTAAAGTAATTCCTTTAATGTTGTGTGCTCCCAACCCATTTGGAGCAGTAACAACACAAGAGAGCGATGACTCCATTTTTTTCTGCAAATATGTTGCAATCACTTTAATCGGAAAACTTTTCCCAGTTCCTGCTTCTCCGCTGACATATAGCCAGATAGGCACAAATGATGTACATGAGCACTCTTTTTTCTCATGTAGTAAACCATGCTCAATTTGTTGTGTCACTTGGTCATATATTTGTCCCAGTTCAACGTTTAGTCCTTTTTCCAAATCTTCTAAGTCAACTCCATCCTCCTGAGCTTGTTCCATGGCTCTTTCAACTTCATCCATGGCAGTGGCAGCTTCATTTTGTAAAATTGGTCCTCCTAGTGGATCCTGACTCAATGAAGCAGAACTCTGACTGTCTTGAGAACTGTCTCTAGCAATCTCTGCTGTAATTGTAGCTTCTTGCTGTATTTCCTCATTCAACATTTGCAGATAACTTGAATAAACAGGACATTCTATGGTATCTTTGGTTGCATTGAACAAATCTTCATAAGTAAGAAAATCTCCAAGTAGTTCCTCTTCTCTAGGCCAAGGTTTAAAAAGTTGTAAAAGTGCTAAGTAATAAAATTCTCTTTTGTCTGGAGAATCACAACTTAATTTTCTATGATTAATCAAATGACCTTTTCTTTGTTTTACTAAACAGCCTTCACATCCAATTACAGAATTTACACCTTTATTGATGTCTTCTGTGATGTTCCTTTTAAAAGTGTAGGTTTGCAGAACTTCATAGAGACAAGCGTTCTCAAGGTGAGTACTTCTATTTGGATAGTATGTATCCAACATGTTTGTCTTCAAAATATCTGTACTGTCTAGTTCTTTCTCTGCCAAATACTCAATTTCTTGTACAGATTTCAAAACTCGGTTTCGTGTTGCAGCAAGACCTAGACTCACCCAAATGATGGTTCTTGATTTGGCATATAGACTTGCTGATGACAACCGATCAGAACATTCATACGCTCCAATTTCTCGATGCAACAACATCTTTAAACTGTAACTGTATAATTTCTTGCTTAGACTCTTTTCATGTGAAATTTCCTGCCACATTTCCTTCAGTTCCGTTTTTTCTGATTTTGTGATGTAAGACGTCACATATTGAGCCACTGCAATAGAGTTGTCAGCCACATATTGAATATCCATGTTAGCATTCCACATGGACAAAATGACTGGGTTGTAGTCATTTATGTATTTGGATTCCTCATTTCTTCTTAGGTTGTATGTATTTTTGGGTGATTTCCTTGTCACAGTATGTCGCAGAGAAGATATAAAATTGTTGACTCTTCCTTTCGATGTTACTGGACGCGGAAATGCAAAACGACATTTCGTGTAGAACTTGTCCTTGGATTTGTATTTTCGACGACAGTATTTCCCACAACGATGGGTTTGAAAGCGTAAAACTTGCTGTCTTAATATGGCCGGGATGCCTGTCACCCCCTCCCAACACAATCCCCAAGGATGGGAAGACGGACGCAGTTCTGAACTTTTGGAAGGCGGGAGGGAGTTACCCTCCCGGCCGTATTTATTAAAATATGAAACAAAATTAAAACATTAAAATAACAGTTTCATATCATGTACAATTTTTTATTTATGACATTACGATGCAGACATGTTTATTGGCTAACCTTAACAAATCTCTAATACAAAGGTTCTCCTAGCCGAGTCTAAGCATCCTGCAAATGCATACTTTCTAAATAAAATTGTACATCCTAACATTACGGGCCAACGGCAAGGTCGTAACCGGTGTCAGGTCCCCACTACCAAAATTCCCCCCTCACGGTGTGAGGGGCGGGCGCACAGAGGACTGTACCTCTGTGCCAACTTCCAATTTCCCTTGTCTTAGCGGGGGCCTCCTATTTAACTCGACGCCATCTTAATGGTCGTCCGAGGACTCGTGTGAGGTGTCTAGAAGGTAGCGTGGACCCCCCTCCCACCCCACACTGTTTCTCACATCCGCCGTCGCGGATATCCTGGCCCCGGGAAATTCGTAGGAGGGGCATCTAGCCGCCTCCTCCCCTGGGACGGGCCTATGACCGCCTTCCCTTCGGTGACCCCATACTTAGTGGGTGCCGCCTCCCCGTGTGAGGGGCCAATGGCCGCCTCCCCCCGGGCGCTCCCATCCATAATGGGTGGCGCCCCCCTCTAGGGACCTTGAAATTACTGCTCACCGATCATGACCTTACCGCCCGACCAAAAAATAAATACGACATTTTATCTACCTATTGAAGAAGAAAATTAAACTTTATGTTGCAATATTTATCGTCTTAACTTAAACATTCAACACATCTTTCAATTAGACTGTGATACTCTGCTTCACTGGGGAAGGAAAATGTTATGCAGCCAATCATTTTATTGCAGTAAAAGACATCGACATCTTTATTAACCACTAAATCAGGAGAAAAGGATATTATCAAAGCCAAAACCAATTTTATTGCAATACTAACGTTGCCATAAGGGGCTGGTGGGTGGGTCAAAAATTGCTCCTTGTTCCGTCGAGGGCTCACGTGCAACGAGACGGTGCAGCTTCCAAGCACAGGAACAAGAGGATGCTTCTTTGGATTGTTGCTCCTTTTATTCCTCTTCGGGAGGGAGTGTACCCTCCTCTGGTACGCCTACGGGGCGTGGCCAACGGTGTAGGTGTCTAGGACAACCCTCCTTGGGCGGGAAAAAGGCGCACCCCGGCTACGCCGCTTCGGGCATACCAGCCGAGACACGCCCCCCGCCCAAAATGGTTTCCCGGGGGGATCCGGGCCCCCTACCATACGTTCGGGGGGACCGAGTGGTCGCCCCTTTCCATATGGCCGGGATGCCTGTCACCCCCTCCCAACACAATCCCCAAGGATGGGAAGACGGACGCAGTTCTGAACTTTTGGAAGGCGGGAGGGAGTTACCCTCCCGGCCGTATTTATTAAAATATGAAACAAAATTAAAACATTAAAATAACAGTTTCATCTCATGTACAATTTTTTATTTATGACATTACGATGCAGACATGTTTATTGGCTAACCTTAACAAATCTCTAATACAAAGGTTCTCCTAGCCGAGTCTAAGCATCCTGCAAATGCATACTTTCTAAATAAAATTGTACATCCTAACATTACGGGCCAACGGCAAGGTCGTAACCGGTGTCAGGTCCCCACTACCAAAATTCCCCCCTCACGGTGTGAGGGGCGGGCGCACAGAGGACTGTACCTCTGTGCCAACTTCCAATTTCCCTTGTCTTAGCGGGGGCCTCTTATTTAACTCGACGCCATCTTAATGGTCGTCCGAGGACTCGTGTGAGGTGTCTAGAAGGTAGCGTGGACCCACCTCCCACTCCACACTGTTTCTCACATCCGCTGTCGCGGATATCCTTGCCCCGGGAAATTCGTAGGAGGGGCATCTAGCCGCCTCCTCCCCTGGGAGGGGCCTATGACCGCCTTCCCTTCGTCGACCCCATACTTAGTGGGTGCCGCCTCCCCGTGTGAGGGGCCAATGGCCGCCTCCCCCGGGCGCTCCCATCCATAATGGGTGGCGCCCCCCTCTAGGGACCTTGAAATTACTGCTCACCGATCATGACCTTACCGCCACAGGCCGGATAGTTGACCGGCTATCCGTCCCCCCCACACTCCTACTAAAGGTCATGCTTTTACAAACCCCTTAACCATGCTATGAAGTCTCCTATGAGTAAGACATTCCCCTCCCGGGACAAATGGACCCCATCTTCGAGATACATGTGATCCCCCCGAATACATCCATGCGGAATACAGTGCAACTGCGCCGAGCGAAACAACCTACCAAGCTTGTTATTGACTTTCTTTACAGAGTGATTCAAAAGCTGATACAGAGAGGGCCCCCCGCCACATCTTCCTGGGAATCATGTGTGACCATGCTATCGTGCACCCCGGGACCCTTCTTGCCAACCAGCTAACAGTGGATAGAATTCTCTCGAGTAGTACTCGCCTACCGAGTGTCACCAGATCATTGCCTCCCAGGTGTACTATGATTACAGACGGCGGTGACCTTGTCCGCTCTAACAGTCCCTCAACAAAACGTTGAAATTGGTTAATACAGAGCCCGCCCCTTCCGTGGAAGGTCACCCTGTACCCGTATTCCCCAGCTGCGTGAATCATGTCACTTGCTTTGAATATGTCCGCGGCACGCCTCACTTATGAGTGGCCCACGACCCACACCACTCTCTCCTCAGTCGGTGATCTTTGACCGCTGGTCCCCAGGTGTCGGGTCGACTGCACAGTCCGCCCCGCATCGTATGCTTGCGAAACTGTAAACCAAACAGAAGACAAGAAGCGTGAGTGCATGACATTGGCTTCACAACATGTGCAACCGCACATACCTTTTATAACAGTTCGAGGACCAACGCCCCAATTGTTTCACCTTTTCCACACTCAGACCCCTGGCTGTAGCCTCTGTAGCAGCCCCGATCCCAAAGGAATGGGTCCCAAAATCGCCCGGGTCCAAGCCCGCTGCCGCGATTGCCATTGTAAGCACCCGCTGAAACTGAAACCTAGTCAGTGGGGTGGCGTTGGTGTGTCTCAGCAAGCTTCCCCCCCATGTTACCGCCCTCTGCGCTAAATATTCCTCAACGCATTTCACCGGGCACATGGGGGACCCTCGCATGCGCTGGACAACCATACTGTCCCCCATAGCACCTTGATCGGTCTTGGACCTGGCTATTGTGATTACCATTGAATCACCCTTGATCAGAATGTGTTCACGACACAGTCCTCCCCCCACATCCTGCTTATTTTTTGCCACCAGCTCGCTCACCCGCATAGCCCCATGGAATGCTAATGCGAAAGCGGCCCGGAACAGCACTGCCTCGGACTGGGAGGAACATGTCGCGGGGAGTACTGACATCAACAGGGACAATCTTTCCAACCCAATCGGGCGCCTCTCGTCAACTCTATGACCCTCGAGGCGTTGCCACCCACGTAGTGCCTTCTTTACCGGAAAGGACGATGTGGGGTCCTTGATGCCATGCGCCTGTGCCATGAATGCAATGGCGGCCCGGTGCCTATTGGCCGTTGCCGCTGATCGGCCTGCCTTGTGGAGTGCTACTAAAAACTTTAGAACATACTCCTCCTGCCCCCAATTATCCCCTCCTGCTGGACCCAAAAATGCACAATAGGAACGAAACGCTCCTTCGTATGCCTTCCTTGTCCTGGGGGCTAGGCTTGCTCCCACGAGGTCCTGTAATCCGGGGCACCGAGTAACCAGAGAGCTTCGGGAAATGGTGCTGCCACTAAGTCCGCGGAAGGTAGATAACCCCTGAAGGCCTGCATGTGGGAACGAGAGAGTGCATCAGCCGCTTGGTTCAACACACCCGGCACGTGCCTCGCCCTAAACTGTACGTTCAGTCTCATGCAAAGTAGTACAATTTCTTTCAGTAATCTCAATATCCACTTGCAGCGTGCTGCCTGATTATTTATACATTCAACTACGGTCATGTTGTCGGACCAAAACACCACTGTGCGATCACGAAACTCATCCGGCCATGCCTTCAATGCCACAAAAATAGGGAACAGCTCAAGAAACCCAATGTTACCTGTGAGCCCACTGGTGTGCCACCACGTCGGCCATGTTTGTGCCGACCACCGATTACCGAAGATGGCGCCAAATCCCACGCTCCCTGCCGAGTCGGTCCACAAACCCAGCTCGTCCGAGGACGCTGGTGACTTGCCCCACACCACTCGACCGTTGAAATCCGCCAGAAATGCCAACCATATGCGCATGTCCTGCGAACCTCTGCAGACAGTCTGGTGCGATGGTGTCCTTCCTTGAGACCAACCATGGCTTGTGCAATAGAGCGGGAAAAGGGGCGGGCCATTGGTATCACTCATAGGGCAAAGTTAAACTGGCCCACTGCTTGTTGCAACTGATGGAGAGTAAGCCCTGAACTTCGCTACCTTCCCCACCGGCAAACGGAAACATCCTTCCACCGAATCGAGCTCAATTCCAAGAAACTCGAGTGAAGTGGATGGTCCGACCGTTTTACCGGGTGCCAATGGCACCCCGAACCTCTTCATGAGAGTGCAAAATTCCTGTAACGCCAGTGCACATTGTGTGTCGCCAGCAGCCCCCAGGAACAAAAAATCGTCTAGGTAATGCATAACCTGGGTATGGCCAGTGGCTTTGGTGAACGCCCATTGCAGAAAACAACGGAATTTTTCAAAATAGGCACAAGAGATAGAACAACCCATTGGCATACATTTATCCATGTAGTAGCGTCCCTGAAACACAAAACCTAACAGACGCTGATCCTGTGGGTGTACCGGGAGCAACCGGAACGCTGACTCAATATCCGATTTAGCCATCACCGCTCCGGGCCCCAGGTGATTCAACATGGCGACGGCCTCATCGAAGGATGCATACCGCACCGAACAAATTCCTGGATCAATCGCATCATTCACCGAAAGACCCCTTGGGGCCGACAAATTATGAATTAACCGAAACTCACCTGGGTCCCTCTTGGGGACTACTCCCAACGGTGAACAAACGAAATTAGGGACTGGCGGGTGCCTATATGGGCCAGCAACCCGGCCCCGGGCAACCTCTTTTGCAATCTTACTTTCCACCACCGCCGTATTCTGCTGCACCGACAGTTGGTTTTTACACAGTCATTCCCCCCGAAAATCCCCCGCCGGGATGTGGAAACCATACGAGAAGCCATCCCGCAACACCCCAGCGGAGACATGATCTGGGTATTCATTTAGCCAGGGGATCATTGCCATGACATCTACGAGGGTAGGTAGCGGTACCCCATGGTCGACATTAGACCTGTTTGGTCCCTCCTCTACCCCCTGTATCACCATTCTTGGCTCTGCACGAACTCTCAGGGTGCGAAGAGTGTCCGCACCCTGCACACTCATGCCTGAACTTACATGTCCCTTGTAGCCTCGTGCACTTGCCTCTGTTAAAGTTCCAACAAACCCCTTTTTTATCTCCGTTCCCACCATTCCTTGGTTGGTGGTCACCATTGGCGCCTGCTCGAAAGGGCGCCGCCGAATGATGTCGGGAGGGCGCCGACCCATTCTCGCCAAGCGAAGACGACTTCGTCGGGCCCGGCAGGAGCTGCTTCTGCCAAGAGATGGAGTCGAGACAATCCCACGTCAGAGATGAATCGTGCTCCTTGGCCTTACGAAACTTACTATCATAACCCAACCATTCATTGCCTTCATATGATTCATAGAAATCCATTATACGCGTCTGATAGCAGGCCAATTCGGTCAATACTTCGGGCCTACATTCCCCCATGATAGCGGTAAACATCGCAAATGCCCTGGCCCAATTTGAGATCGTCTCATCCACCCTGAATCCCGCCATTTTTGCACGCCACACATGCGGGTGCCACAAATCTTTCTGACTTTTAACATACTCCACCTCGTGGTGGTCGGTCAACAGAGAAAACATATTTACATATTTATCAGCCCAAATCAACTCTTTCGTGGCCAGCGGAATATGTTGGACCACCTTTTCCCTTCTTGAGGGTATCGCTCCCTCCCTCGCCATTGGCAATGGCTGCTTACCCGAATCCGTAGCCGGTCCCGCTGTCTTTCCAACGCCAGACGCCGGTCGATCCGAGGGAACCTGTGGGGGGATAACAGGGAGATTCGCCTTCGCAGCATCTCTCGATTGCCGCAACTGCTTCATTAGTAATCTGGCCTCTTCGGCCGTGTATCCTGGTGCCGTAGCACCTTCGGTATTTTTGCCGAGCCATGCGGCTAACTGGGCGGCCAGCTCCGGAGGCATATCCTCCTCGTTAGTGGGCGTCACTACAACCGGAATCGGTTGGCCTACGTCGGGGATCGGAACCGGGGTCTCCACTGGACTAACCGGGCCTACCGGGGGTGACTCGGGAACTGGGGCCTCCCCCCCTGCCGCCCTGTTCCTGGCCCTTTTACCTCTCCCAGCGGGGACTACTCCCGGCAATGCTGGGCCGATTACCTTCTTCGGTCTGCCCGAGTTGTTCATTGCCACCATCTGTTTTTTCATGCTCGCCATTTCCTTCATTAGCATGCGGAGCATCTGGTCAGTCCCTGCCTTCTTTCCGGGCTTCTTGCCATGCATCGTTGTCGGATATTCGATCCTAGTTGCGTACGAGGTCCTTGATCCGAAGGTACGGAGTCGCTGAAAGAGAAACACAAGAATTACAATTCTCAAAAAATTGCTCCTTGTTCCGTCGAGGGCTCACGTGCAACGAGACGGTGCAGCTTCCAAGCACAGGAACAAGAGGATGCTTCTTTGGATTGTTGCTCCTTTTATTCCTCTTCGGGAGGGCGTGTACCCTCCTCTGGTACGCCTACGGGGCATGGCCAATGGTGTAGGTGTCTAGGACAACCCTCCTTGGGCGGGAAAAAGGCGCGCCCCGGCTACGCCGCTTCGGGCATACCAGCCGAGACACGCCCCCTGCCCAAAATGGTTTCCCGGGGGGATCCGGGCCCCCTACCATACGTTCAGGGGGACCGAGTGGTCGCCCCTTTCCAATTGTTCTCGTCTGTACTTTTCAGAACAGTACATGTAGAATACTGCTCAATGAAACTATCACTTTCTCATCAAATTTTGGTGCATCTTTAATCCTTTAATCCATAGCAGCATATGTATATGAGGAGCACCTCTTGCTTGATACTCCTTTCTCCAAAAGAAATCCAACACCTCTCCAAGCGGAGGATTTTTTTTTGTAATAAAAGACATCATAGCTTCAAACCTATGATTGAAATACCTGCATACATTAACTGGATCCAAAGAGCACAGTTCTCCAGGTGTCTTGTATTCAATGTGTTCAATGTTTTTATTTGCCTCTCGTAGAAAATCAAGTAAGTCTTCCCAAGCATATTCAGCACAGCTAAGAGTGAGGAACCATGTAGGAGTTCCTAAGTTTCAATTCCCCATGACAACGGTACCAATACTCGTTAGTACCATGCTGACATGCCATGAGATTGCAGTTTGACTTTATCCATAAAATCCCTTGCCGAAACATTATGTAGTTGTGCTCCACTTTTCAGTATATGGTTTACTGCATAGGAAAGTCCAGAAAAGTCACTCTCAAACTGTAGATGGAACAAATATGGAATGCATTGACAAAACCTTGGATCTTCTGCATATAATCTTGAAGTCCGGTATTCAGATGCAGGAATTTGAGCAGGTCGGTCGTCATATCGTCCACCTTTACCTGTTGGAAATAACTGTGGAAAACAACGAGCTTCCAAACTTTCTTCCCATACACATTGTTTCTTCTTCTCCCAGATACACATTTCTATAGTGCTGATTATTTTTTACCAAATACAACATTGCCTTCTTGACTTTACTAACATCCACTAATTCTTGCCAGATTTTCTTACTTCTTGTCGGAACACCATTAACTAGAATACCCAGAGGTTCCTCTTCTACTTTTTCAACACCAATCATATCAATATTTGTCTTAAAATCTAGAGGCAAATAAACAACTCTTCCCTTTAATCCTCTCTGTAAATCTGAAGGAGGCAATTTCCCAGTCTTAGGCTCCAAGCGAACAATAGCCTGAAAAGGATGCACACATTGAATCAGAATAGACTCATAGGTATTTAAATCCATCAATTCAGAAGGAATGTCTACCAACTCCAGATTATTATGAACAGCTCTAGCAGGCATTTTATTTTCATTTAATTTATTATAGCAATATGTACAAATACATTGATCAGAGCCCAAATCAAAACAATTTTCAACCAACAAATAAGCAGCAAAATCCTTCCACTCATTATTATTTATCTTTTCGCTTTTTACATATAAATCAACTAATCTAGTCTGATGCTTATAATGAGCTCATCGTCAACAAACACAAGAAAAATTAGGCCTTTCACTTGAATTGACTTTAAACTTTATAATTTCATTTTCAAAATGTTCTGTACTTAAAATCTCTTCATTCTCTTCTACATTACGTTCTATTAATGTATCAATTTCTGTACTGACCTCTTTTTCACCAAAGTAACAAGACTCAATTTCATCACAAAAGTTTTTGACATCTAATTTAGTTCCATGCAAAAGAGCACTGTTTAACTGTTTTTGTTTAAGTGCTGGAACTTTTGCATAGTACAACCTTCTCACTAATTTCCTCACTTTATTATGATGCACTGTTAACATCCTAAAATGATGAAGAAATACTCTGAAAACTGCTCTGTTCAGAAATGAGATCTAGATTCCATTCACTCATAATCTCCGTTACCACCGGCTCCACAAGCGCAGAGATACTCCAGCTGGAGTTGATTCAAGCGCTATACAAACCAGCAAATAAATAGATAAATAAATTCCACTATCACCAAGGTAGATATCTGACAATAGAATTAATGATATTTTTATACCACTATTCCATAGTCCTAATCCAAATGGTGTGTTTAGACTCAACAAAATTAACAAATTTTTTACATATAGAGGCAGTAAACGGAAAGTATGATTTACATTTGCTTTTATGAATTGAAGGTGGAGTAATCTGCTGCATTCGAAACATTGGGCCTGTTGAGAAGAAAGTGAAAAGAATGTTGTAATTAATATTGCTTTGTTTAAAGGTGAATAGCATTTTTTATATCAAAACGTTAGATGTATTTACATGGTAAACATAGTTTCAGGGTCAGAATGGCCTTTTGAGTCTGTGCAAACCCACTAACTTCCATGTTTTAAGGGTTTTTAACAACTCTTCTATAATCGTTTGTCATAGTGAAGAATTCTGGAAATTTCTTCCTGACAATGGCAGACATCAACCTTCTTCCTGAGTTGGGAAAAAAGCGGTGGAGGAAAAGTGAATTTGTAAACATTCAGATTTTCGCATGAGCAAATCTACACATGCAAATTTGCTCATGTTAAAATGTAGGTCACAAATGTTTTCTAGGAGTACTATTTCTTTTTCTACTTGTGTACATTTTTGGGAATTCACAAAATCTGTATATCTGCACTTAATGCTAGGACATATACCATGGGTACACTTTTGAGACTTTCTTGAATAATTGAGTCCCTAATTTGGTCTGGCATTAACCGTGACCTTCTGCGTTTATTACATCTCTCTCTCTCTCTCTCTCTCTCTCTCTCTCTCTCTCTCTCCCCTCCACTCTCATCCACTCTGCTCTCTCTCCTGTCTATGTCTTTGTATCGGATGGCTTCACTGTGAGTCACAGCATTATGATGTTTCACAAGGAGCATATCGGCACACAAAGTAGTTTTGTTCAGTGCCAGTAACTACTGTGGAAGTTGGTGATTTTTAACACCAAACATATTTTTTGCTTTTGCTAAAGCTTGTTATAATAGTGAGGGCCCAGCAGCTTACATGCCAATAACGTTTTACAAACACGATGCCAAAACAAGTCACACAATGACAAAAGTAAAAAGGTGACCATCAATTTCAGACCTACTGTGTCTGCCAATGCTTGTTGAATTTTGTTTCCCATAATCTTATTGAAACTAGTTACAGAGATTTTCCATAATTAATATTTTTGGGAAATACTAGCATGGATTAACACGTTATTAAATGATGCTGCAAAAAATGGTAACTGAAATTTTATAGTAGTTTAGCAAAACGTTTTTTTTTCTAGCATTCTCTTTTTTATGAACATTTTAGTTTAAAAGAAAATAAGTATCAAACTTGCTTTTAAGCTTCTGCAATTATTTGCATCAAATCGCAGAGCATTCTGGGAGCAGTATACATAGCCTCATAGTGCTAAATGTGTGTACTCTTTATTGCCTACAAAAACTGTCAGTAGTTGTCAGGCTTAGTCGTTCTTGGTCTTCGGAATTGTGCTGAAGATAAATGGGTTCCACCTCCCAACGTCCCCGGTGTCTAGCTGAAAGCATACAGATCACCAAGGCAGTCGAGCGAGGGAGGGAAAGGAAGGGGGCAGCAGAGAGGGAGAGCTGTAACAACAATAAAAGTACACTAAGTAGCCTCACAATACAGAATACATGGAACATAAAAGTTTCCTTCCTTTACCTACAACTATAGTATACTTCAGGTTCTACCTGGAAAGGAAAAAGGTGTTGGCCTCAAATACCAGAAGAGATGAAGGAAATACCAGGGACCAAACCTATCATAAGGAAACAAAGGACAACCTGAGTACACTATAGTGTTGATCTTATAACAAGTAACAAGCTTCTTACATTCCTACCAGCAAGTGTCCGGTACTGTTCTCAGGTCCGGGGCTTCCCTGAATCCCCTAGGAACTCTCTTCTGAAGTTTAAGACAAAATCAAAAGGTTGTGGAAACAAAACAAAGAAGAGGGCAACAGGACGCGTTAATACTTGTTAAAACGAACTGTACCCACTGGTAATAAATAGCACCGATATATGGATATATAAAGTTTCTGTTTCAGGATGAACTGATATAGGAAAACAGCAGAGCCTGCAAAACAGTAATGTCTCCAACACATGTATCGTTATCACAGGTTCCTTCTCTCAGTCTCTGTCTGCAGTTTGAAGGAATATCGCAAATGGAACAAGGGATATTAGTTCATAACCCAAATAGTTCAGTACTGTATTGTTCATCAATGTAGAATCTCTCAGTCCTGGAGATTCCGAGTCAGTGAATGTCACAACAAAGAAACCAGTTTGAGGAGGCAGAGTCTCCTTGAAAGCAACAGCGGAAAGTACCAAACGAGGGGTATTCTCCCCTTGCGCTAGCTCGTTGTAAACAATGGATTCGTACCCAACCCAACACGGGGTACCATGGAAAGAGTGCTGTGCGAGTATCCTTGCACTTACTTTCTCCGTAGCTGAAGGTTCGCCACCTTACAAGTTCACTCGGCGAGAATAATCGGCAGCGTCTGTCTCCCTCGCTGCGTGTTTATTTCCTGGTTGTGCGGGATGACATGCGCCACACCCCTCACGCCACGGGCATGCCGGGAAACGTAGTTTTCTGGTCTTGTGCTCTAAGGAGGAACCACAACAGTAACAGAGACAGCGGCACTCAAATACAGTTCATGACAGTACATCCCCCTTTACGAGGGACGCTGACCGGCACCCGGCTTACCTGGGTTCAAGCTGTGAAACAGAGCCACCAAACGGGGGGCATGAACCTCTCGGGCCAGCACCCATGAATTTTCCTCAGGTCCGTACCCCTTCCAGGAGAGCAGATACTGCACCCTACCCCTCTCCAGCCTGGAATCCAGCACCCTCTGAACTTCGTACTCATAGTCCTGTTGCACCCACACAGGTGAAGGCGCACGACGCACTGGACACTGCGAGGGTTTAAGGAGAGACATGTGGAAGACAGGATGTATCTTGAGGTGCGCCGGTAAGCGCAACTTTACCGCCACAGGGTTGACGTGCTTCAACACACGATATGGACCAATAAACATAGGGTTAAAAACACTATGCTTCCTGAACCGTATATGCCAAGTGGACAACCACACCCAATCCCCAGTGCTGTATACAGGACCAGGCCTGCGCCGCTTGTCTGCCTGAACCTTGTACCTACACTTTGCTCTGATAAGGTTCGCACGAGTGGCAAGGAGAATACGGCGAACCCTCAGAACCCTTTCCTTGACATCAGGCAGCCTGGCACTGGTGTTGGGCAGCAACATAGGATTAAACCGGGGATGATGACCATAGGAGCTAAAGAATGGGGTGTGGAGTGTTGATGAATGCTTTGTGCTGTTGTACGCTATTTCCGCCACCCACAACCAATCTACCCAAGCGTCAGTGTTTTCCCGCAAATAGCAACGTAGGAATTGTTTGAGTGTCTGGTTTAGACGTTCTGTTTGCCCGTCAGTCTGGGGGTGAAAACTGGTGGAAAGGGAAGAGGTAATCTGTAAGGCTGTGCACCAAGTCTTCCAGAAGCGGGTAGTGAATTGCGTTCCCCTATCTGAGACTATGAGCCTGGGGAGCCCATGTAACCGAACAACGTGAACCAGAAGTATTTGTGCCAACTGCCCCGCTGTGGTAACTTGGTTACAAGCTATAAAATGACCCATCTTTGTGAGGTAATCAATCACTACCACGATAGCCGTTTTGCTCTGATCTTTGGGAAGGCCCACAATGAAATCAACAGAGAACCTATCCCACGGCAGTTCGGGAGTGGGCATAGGAAGCAACAACCCTTGGGGTTGCTCCCTATCTGATTTAATCTGGGCACATTTGTAACACTCTTTCACCCATCGTTGCAAATCTGTACGTATAGAGGGCCACCAAAATTGCCGCAACGCCTTCTCCAACGTCTTGATGTATCCGACATGACTAGCACAGGGCGAGTCATGGCACCATGAAAACACTGTTTTTCGCAGACTGATGTTAGGAATTAACACATGAGACCCTTTCATAGGTATGCCATGTTTCATTTTCCAGTCCTTACGGTGTCTAAGCCAGGTTCTCCACACATAAGTCTGTGTTCCTTGTTTTACTTTCATCAAGAAATCATCTATATGCGTTGCGCATACCACCTTGGAAGGATCAATGATGGCTCTTTTTGGCGTGATGGCATGCAACGTTGGATACTCCTGGCGTGTCAAGGCATCCGCCTTCTTGTTGTTCACCCCTGGTCTGTAGATTTACAGAAAATGGTATTCCTCAAAAACAGCATCCAGCGTAATTGTCTTGGAGTAAGGCGACGGGTGTCTCGCATGTATTGAAGGTTCCTATGGTCTGTGTAGACGATAATCTGGTGACGGGCTCCCATAAGCCAATGCCTCCATTCCAAAAAGGCGTCTCTTATTGCCAAGAGTTCCTTCTCTGCGATAGTGTAGTTCATCTCAGCAGAATTGAGCTTCCTGGACATAAACGCTATGGGATGAAGCTACCCAGTGACTACATTTCTTTGGGACAGCACCGCCCCCAGTGCGACTTCTGATGCATCTGCTTCTACCGTAAAGGGCATGTCAGGATTGGCATGTACAAGAACAGGAGCTGAAGTGAACGCATTCTTCAATTGGGTGAAAGCGTTTTGGGTGTTTGCATTCCACGTGAACGGAACATTCTTCCTGATAAGACGAGTCAAAGGAGCCACCAATTCAGAGAATCCTCGTATAAACCTACGGTAAAAATTAGCGAAGCCCAGAAGGCTTTGAATGTCTTTTACTGTTTTCAGTTGGGGCCACTCCTTCACTGCTTGGACCTTTCTGTCGGCCATCACTTGACCAGACGGTGTAAGCATAACCCCCAAGAACTCAACAGTAGTAACATGAAATTCGCACTTTGTGATTTTGCAATATAACTGGTGGTCTTGCAGTGCCCGTAAGGTGCTTTTCACATGTTCCACATGTTCTTCGGTCGAGTCTGATTAAAAAAGTATATTGTCAATGTAGACGACTACATATCGGTCCAGATGCTCTCTCAAAACTTCATTCAAGAAGAATTGAAATGCGGCTGGGGCATTACAGAGCCCAAAAGGCATTACTAGATATTCGTAAAGCCCGTACCGCGTTTTGAAAGCCGTCTTCCATTCGTCACCCCGTCTAATAGTAACGAGGTGGTAGGCCCCCCTCAAGTCAAGTTTTGTGTATATCTTCGCCTGTCTTACTTGTTCCAGTATAACAGGGATCAAGGGCAGCGGGTATTGGTTCCTCACTGTTATGGCATTAAGAGCTCTATAATCAATGCAGCATCTCTTCTCCCCATTCGCTTTCGGTATAAAAAACAAAGGGGAGGCGGCAGGGGATCTGGAAGGTCGGATAAAACCTGCGGCAAGGTATTTGTCCAGGTAACTACGAAGATGTTCTGTTTCCAGAAGAGTGAGGGCGTATGTTCTGCCGCTAGGAATCACTGCACCCGGGAAAAGGTCGATCCGACAATCATATTCCCGGTGAGGTGGGAGAACCTCGGCCTGCGAATCGCTGAACACTGTCGCGTAGTCTTGATAAATAGCGGGTAGATCCACTTCTTTCTCAGCTGCCGTGGCTATATGTTGCAAGGAGGCAAGTTCTCTGGAGGGCTTGTTCTGAGGCAGAGTACAATGAGTAATACAGTATTCAGAATCGAACACCACCGTACCCGAAGACCAATGGATCGATGGTTCGTGTGTTTTCAGCCATGGAATACCCAATATCACCCCGTATTGAGGGGCTCGGATGATATTGAACGACATGGATTCTTGATGATATCCTTCATAGGTAAGAGCATAGGTAAGGGTATGTTGCTTAATGGGGCCGGCTTCCTTTTTTTTTTTTTTTTAAATATTTTTATTGAAATGTTTTACAATTATGTACAGGGCACGGCAATATTAATGGGAAAAAAAACTGCATGACATTGAGAAAAAACAGCAAATAAAGCAACGACAGGCATAATACAGAAAGCAACATCCTGTTAGGGCAAAGGAGTAAAATAATTTGATCCGAAATATTATTCCAAATTGTATAACCTAAGGCAATCAAACAGAGTTACCCTTCTCTAGTGTTTCCATAGAATCAGATAAATCTCTCACATTATTACCAACATAACAGTATATATCTCATATGTGATCCTCATTTAAACGAATTTCAGGCAAAACTTAATTTTAAACTATTGGAACATCTTTCCACCGCGTAATAGGGTCCCATATTATCTTACCCAGCTTCCTCCCCCTTTTTCCCTTCCTTGCATAGATCTCTTTCTCCACATTGTATGTTGTTAAGAACTTAGCCAACCATTTATGGAAGGTAGGAGGTATAGGGTCAGTCCATTCCGAGGCTATGCATAATCTCATAACAGATATTGCAACAAATAAAACTTCCCTTCCGCTAAATGGTCGTACGTCCTCCAGATTAACTCCTAGTAATATAGTTCCGGGGGTTAACACAATTTCAGTTCCTAAAATATTGTTTATGAAACGTTCAATATCTTTTTTTAGTAAATCTAGATGAGGGCACATTGCGAATACATGTTGTAAATCTGCATCAAAGCTTCCACACCTATAGCACTTAATACCCACTGTGCCTCCCCATTGTGCTATTTTAGCGGGTGTATAATATAAGTTATATATCGTTTTATAATGTTGCGCCTGCAAGGGTGCTGAACATAACAAAGAATATCCCTTTTCTAGAGAGATGCCAAAACTGTCACAGCTTATATTAAGATTATCCTTCCATTTTTAGCTCCATTTTTGATGGTCATCCTGTTTTGATTTTATCAGTTCAGCATAAAGCCTTTTAATTGTGCAATCTTCCCCTCTTTGAATTACTTCCATAATTGGATTGTGCCTAAATCCCAGAGCACCTCCTTTTTTGTTCAAGAGAAAACTCCTGACTTGTAAGTATTTAAAGAATTGCCTAGTTTCTAGGATAAGTCTAGTTTGTAAATCTGAGAATTGAAGAATCCCCTGGTCCCCCTTTATATCCCCTATGGTTCGAATTCCCCTGTTTTCCCACTCAGCAAATATAAGCCCAGAGAAAATATCTTGTGGAAGATTTGGGTTATGTGAGAGTCTGGTGTACACATTGTATTTCCCCAAACCTATTCTTTTAGAGAACCTTTTCCAAATTTCATATGCTGCTATGAGCGTCTTAAACTTTGTCCTCTTGTAATAGCTAGCCTCTGTAAATTTCAACAAAACATCCTTCGCTTCCCTTCCCAAGGTTAGTCCATTAATTGCTAGTGTTCCAAATTTGCTCCACTCTTCTGATTCTTCCCCTCCCAGCATTCCAATCATATTTTGTAGAGCTGCCGCCCAATAATAAGATTTAAGGAACTCCCCAGCCTCCCCTTTCTCTCGGAAGTGTCATGAATCTAAGAGCTCTTCTCGTTTTCCCCTTTGCCCAGATAAATCTATTTATTATACACTCTAGTTTTTTAAATATTTTAACATCAAATAATAAAGGTATTGCTCTGAATAAATATAAAAATTTTGGGAGTATCAACATTTTTATTATATTTGTCCGCCCCACTATTGACATATGCAAGTTGTCCCACCTATCCAGGTCTTTTTCTACTTTCTTAATCAGAGGAGTAATATTCTTTTCTACTAACACATCCAGATCTGCCAAGATGATAACCCCTAAATACATGCCTTCCTGCGTCACTCGATTGTCTATACATGGAGTAAACACATTTTTTATTATCTGCGTTTTAGATGTATTTAATTTATACCTCGATATCTTTCCAAATTTCATCGCCTCGAATTCCAGATGTTCTATAGATTCAGAGGGATTTGGAGAAATTACAGCAATGTTGTCTGCATAAGCTAAAATTTTACATTGCCCGATGGATGTTGTTAGGGGTACAATCATCTCAGATGTCTCTATTCTACGAATTAATGGATCCATATATATAGCAAACAATAGCGGTGAGCAAGGGCACCCCTGTCTAGTCCCTCTTTTTATTTGGAATTGACCCGTATTTCCACCATTCACCCGTAAAGTTGCTACCGGTTTTAAATAAAGAGTCTGTAAGGCTTTAATAAAACCTTGTTTAATGCCTGTTCTTTCCAGAGCATACCAAAGATAGCCCCAGGAGACCCGATCAAATGCTTTTTCTGCATCAAGTAACATTACTGCCATCGGGTCTCCTGTGACTGAGGTAACATCGAATAGAGTTATTACTTTTCGTATATGGTGGGTAGTTCCTCTCCCTGGTATAAAACCGTGTTGGCAGCTACTGAATATTTTATCGATAACTCTTGCAAGCCTTGATGCCAATGCCTTGGAAAAGACTTTTACGTCCGCATTGAGTAAAGTGATGGGTCTATAAGATCCTGGATCTTCCGGGTTTTTCCCTTTTTTTAATATTACTACCACCTCAGCACCCCACAAACCCACATGGGTTTGCACATGAAGTGCAACAAGACTTAAGTCATGAAAACCTGTACGTTCTTGTTATCACCCATTAAGCACTCTGGGGGAGCCAAAGGGATTTGAGCAGGCATTTATACAACCACAGATGTTTGAGGGGCTTGATTCCCACTAGCGCTAAAGGGGTTTCCCTGCAACCTGTTGACCCTGGCCTGCAATTGGGCAGTTTCAGCCCTTGAGTCGGCTACTTCTTGCCTAGACGCGGCCAACTCCGTCTGCACCAATGCCAGGGCTGCCATAACATCATCAAGGGAAGCCATGATCCCACTTCAGCACAATCAAGAAGACGATGGTACTTGGGCCGATTATTCTGTCAGGCTTAGTCATTCTTGGTCTTCGGAATTGTGCTGAAGATAAATGGGTTCCACCTCCCGACGTCCCCGGTGTCTACCACCTCAGCACTCCCCCATGACTTAGGTGCTGATTTACCCAGCTGTGCCAGTTGCATAACCTTCATTATCTCTTCTGCCAAGAGGTCCCAAAACACTTTGTAAAACTCTATAGGAATTTGATCAGGGCCCGCTGCTTTACCAGAGGGCAGATTCCATATTGCCTCCTTGATTTCTTCTGTCTGCAAGACTCCCTCTAATCCATCTGCTTCATCCTCCTCGATTATATCTATAGGGATCTCTTGGAGATACTCCTTCATTTCCTCATTATCTCTTTGAGAATCTCGGCCCTCTAGTTCATCGTCGTACAACTTCTCATAAAATGTCCTAAATACTTCCCTTATTTCGTTCGACTCTGAGTGAACCGTGCCCGATATATCCCTAATTTCTCTAACTATACCCACAGCTTCTTGTTGCCTTGTCCGAGTAGCCAAGATTCTGCCTACTGACTCACTCAATTCATAACACTTCTCTCTTTTAGTATTGTAAATTTTTGCTGCTTTACTAGCGATTTCGCCCTCTGCCTCACCTTTTACTTTCACTAGTTCTGTCAAAGCCTTTTCCATATCCCCCCCGTCAAGACACAGTTTTCTAAATTCTCCTCTGCCTTAAGAACCTTCTCAGCTAGCTCTAAATTTCTCAGCTGTATTTGTTTCCTTTTATAAGAGTTATAGCTCTTTGTTTCCCCCCGTACTCCAGCTTTGAAAGTATCCCAGACCACTCCCATTTCTGCTGTGTCCCTATTGAAAATAAAAAAATCAATAATCCATTTGTTCATATGTTCTAAATATTTGTCATCTTTTAATAGCTCTCTTTCGAAGGTCCAATTTGTATATTGTCTAGTGTTTGTTTTTGTTGCTATTGTAAGTACTAAGGGGTTATGATCACTAAAGATCCGTGGCAGCCTTTCAATCTTTGAATTAGAAATAGTGGTACTTGAAACAAAAAAATAATCTAATCTTGCAGATGTTCGGTGCGGAGCCGAGTAAAATGTAAAGCCTTTGTTGTCCAATCTCTTTTTCCCCCATACATCTGAGAGAGCATTGTTTAAGACTAAGCTATATAGTGCCTGGTTGACTTTCTTTTTCCGGCCTTTATATTTCCCAAAGGAGCCCATTTATATTAAGGTCACCTCCCAGTATAATTTTTGGTGCCCATGTTGCTAGCTCGACATCTAAGAATTGAAAAATCTCGGGGTCATCCTCTGTTGAGCCATAAACGGTTACCAACGTTATCCACTCTCCATCTATAAAACACTCAACCATTGCCCATCTTCCCCATTTATCCTGTGCTTTCTTCCTGGTCAAAATATTATTATTTCTAGCTAAGATATCTACCCTTCTTTTTTTGACCCCTTGACTTGAATGTACTAATAGATGAAATCCTAAATGACTAAGGAAGTGTGCTTGTGTTATCATAATATGTGTCTCTTGTATAAATACAAAATCCACATTCATTTGTTTCATGGCTACCGCAACTTTTGCTCTTTTTTGGGGATCATTTAGACCGCATACATTCCATGTTGCTAACCTAACACCCATGGTACACATTATCACATATCTTTTTCCGCCTACAATCTCTTCTGTACTCTAGCCATTTAGTTATCCAACGTATTATCGATACTCCATTGACGTTATTTCTTAAGTTGCCTCCTTTAAATTGTTGCCACCCCACCTGTTCCCCCTTTCTTGAAAGTGCCCTTTTTAAGCTCTGTCTCTCTGTTGTGTATCCTGCCGTGCCCTGTTCCCCCCCTGAGTCCCACCCCACTCCCCCCCTTCCCTTACTGGCAAATTGGTCAATCCTGACCTATGTGTGACAGCCGCACTCCCCCAGGGGAGTTTCTCCCAGCCACTCCCCCTTGGTGCATCATTTTAAAAGATTTATTCATGTTATTCAAGAAAAGGCTCAGTTATTTCTTTGTTATAGAAGCTACTTGTTTTAAGCTTTCTATGCGATCAGTTTGTATATTCCGTTCTCTGTGTGTTCTCTCTTCTCGAAGAAAATACAAATATTCTTGCGCAACTATTTCAGAGAAGAAGACTCTGTACTGGCCATTAAAGCCTACTTTGAGGCGAGAAGGGAACAGCAAGTAGACTTCACAGCCTATATTCTGAAATGGTACTATAAGTTGCCGCATCCGCCATCTTCTTTCCACTGTTGTGTGGCAAAAGTCTGGGCGGGCAAAAAAAGTTATGTCCTTATAAGTTCGTTTCTTCATGGGTTTAGCCTTCATGATTACTTCCTCTCTTAATAGATAGTTTCCCACATACACAAGGATTGCCCTTGCTCTTGGGCCCGCACTACCTTTTTTATCTGTATGAGGGGAAATCGGTGCGCACGTTGCACCTCTTTATGCCAGTCCCATGTGTCCATCTCTGGGAAAGCGCCTTTCAATAAAATTACAACAAAGGCTCTTATATCTCCTCCTTCCTTGCCTTCCTCCACTCCAAGCAGTCTTATGTTGTTTCTCCTCTGCCGATTTTTGAAGTCTTCCAGTTTCCAGAGTATATCAGACTCTGTTTTCTCCTGCGTCTGCCTAAATTCTTGGGGCCGGCTTCCAATTCCTTTCCATCCACTGCATATACAGTCTCTGGGATGTCTTTTGTTACTAGGCCTAATCCCAACTGTATGGCTACATCATAGTCCATGAAACACTCCGTGGCTCCTGAATCCACCATAGCTCTTATCTCCTTTTCACCTGCATTTATCATCAAAGACAGAACGATGAACACATGGTGTTTGTCTTGTGCATTAGTCTGAGTTAATGAAGGTGTAACATTCTGGCTTGAGGGTTCCCCGTCTTCCACCCTCAAGCTTTGGAGTTTTCTGACCCTGTGCCTGTAGTACCTGCAACTGCTTGTCCAGTTCTATATCTCCCAGTTTTAGGTTTAACTGGGCAATCACGGAGATAATGTCCTTTTTCCCACAGTAAAGGCATAACCCCTGTTTTTTTCTATGGTCTCGTTCACTCAGCATCAAGGAGGCCCTTACCGCACCTATCTCCATAGGTTCGGCAGGCGCGGACGTTTTGTCGCTTTGTCCCGTACGTTCATATGGCTGTGGAGGACGGTCTTTCATTTTGTGGTCTCCTTTTTGGTCTCTCAATCTATGATGTAGCCGGAGAGTTAGTTCTATGAGCGCCGTACACGTGCGTGGCTGAGGATCGATGTGGGCCAAAGCGTCTTTCAACTCATCATTGAGTCCTTGATAGAATACAGCAGATTGTTTAGATTCGGGCTACTCCGTCTCAGCTACTAACCACTGGTAGTGGTTAAGGTAGGTCAGCAGGTCGGATGTACCTTGCTTTAGTTGCAAAAGGTCTCTGTCGGCTGAGAATGTTTTCGCTCTTCTGGCGAAGGTTTTTTCGAATTCACAACGGAATTCATCCCAGTCATACAATAACGGATCTTCCCGCTTTACTATGGGAACTGCCCACTGTGCTGCATCTCCCCCTAAATACAAGATAACAAATGCCACCCGAGCTTGATTGGTGGCAAACATCTTGGGTTTGCACATGAAGTGCAACAAGACTTAAGTCATGAAAACCTGTACGTTCTTGTTATCACCCATTAAGCACTCTGGGGGAGCCAAAGGGATTTGAGCAGGCATTTATACAACCACAGATGTTTGAGGGGCTTGATTCCCACTAGCGCTAAAGGGGTTTCCCTGCAACCTGTTGACCCTGGCCTGCAATTGGGCAGTTTCAGCCCTTGAGTCGGCTACTTCTTGCCTAGACGCGGCCAACTCCGTCTGCACCAATGCCAGGGCTGCCATAACATCATCAAGGGAAGCCATGATCCCACTTCAGCACAATCAAGAAGACGATGGTACTTGGGCCGATTATTCTGTCAGGCTTAGTCATTCTTGGTCTTCGGAATTGTGCTGAAGATAAATGGGTTCCACCTCCCGACGTCCCCGGTGTCTAGCTGAAAGCATACAGATCACCAAGGCAGTCGAGAAAGGGAGGGAAAGGAAGGGGGCAGCAGGGAGGGAGAGCTGTAACAACAATACAAGTACACTAAGTATCCTCACAATACAGAATACATGGAACATAAAAGTTTCCTTCCATTACCTACAACTATAGTATACTTCAGGTCCTACCTGGAAAAGAAAACGGTGTTGGCCTCAAATACCAGAAGAGATAAAGGAAATACCAGGGACCAAACCTATCATAAGGAAACAAGCGACAACCTGAGTACACTATAGTGTTGATCATATAACAAGTAACAAGCTTCTTACATTCCTACCAGCAAGTGTCTGGTACTGTTCCCAGGTCCGGGGCTTCCCTGAATCCGCTGGGAACTCTCTTCTGAAGTTTAACACAAAATCAAAAGGTTGTGGAAACAAAACAAAGATGAGGGCAACAGGACGCGTTAATACTTCTTAAAACGAACTGTACCCACTGGTAATAAATAGCACCGATATATGGATATATAAAGTTTCTGTTTCAGGACGAACTGATACAGGAAAACAGCAGAGCCAGCAAAACAATAATGTCTCCAACACATGTATCGTTATCACAGGTTCCTTCTCTCAGTCTCTGTTTGCAGTTTGAAGGAATATCGCAAATGGAACAAGGGATATTAGTTCATAACCCAAATAGTTCAGTACTGTATTGTTCATCAATGTAGAATCTCTCGGTCCTGGAGATTCCGAGTCAGTGAATGTCACAACAAAGAAACCAGTTTGAGGAGGCAGAGTCTCCTTGAAAGCAACAGCGGAAAGTACCAAACGAGGGGTATTCTCCCCTCGCGCTAGCTCGTTGTAAACAATGGATTTGTACCTAACCCAACACGGGGTACCAAGGAAAGAGTGCTGTGCGAGTATCCTTGCACTTACTTTCTCCGTAGCTGAAGGTTCGCCACCTTACCGGTTCACTCGGCGAGAATAATCGGCAGCCTCTGTCTCCCTCGCTGCGCTAGACTGCTTAGCCTTGATTTTCCATCTACATGTATTTTATCATTGCTTACGCTTGACGGCTTCGCACTGCTCCTCATTTGCATATTAGTGCTGAGATATTTTGCGTAGCGCTTGTCTGCCAAGGTGCGCTTCTACTTTCATTTATTCCTCTGCTGCATGCAAATTTGTGCCCGACTGTGCCAGCGCCATTACCTTCAGCGTAGCGCTATTCACGTGCATTGAGCCCAAGCCTGTGACTAGAACCCTTGCGGCCATTTTAATTGTTTTTGTGTTGTTGTTTAGCCTTCCTGACCTGAGCCCCACCCCGCTCCCGCCTCCCAGCTGGCCCCCCCTCGCCCCTCCCCCTCCGAACTCCCACATATGACTGACGCCTTCTCGCGCAGCGTTCACGCGCAGCGGTCGCGCCCCATTTGCGCCGAAGGTGCGCCAAAGGTAAGCCCGTCTACGCCCGTCTGCGCCTGGACCGTGCCCAGCGCCAGACCCCTTGGCCCCCGTCCCACCCACCCTACCCGCATTACATACGCCGCCTCCACCCTCCTAGCGCTTAACCCCGGCCGACTCTCCGACTGCGCTCAAGCCGCCCCCGGACACACCCATGGACCCTTCACATGCAACTCCTGCAGGTTTGACGGCACCAAGACCAACTCCACATCCACTAACACCAAACGTAGACCTGACACCAACCACCTAAAATGCATCCTGCTCAACACCCGCTCGGTCCACAAACACGCCATCAACCTTTGGAATCTACTAGACACCATCTCTCCGGACGTCGCCTTCCTAACTGAAACATGGATGAACGCCTCCTCAGCCCCAGATATCACCATTGCCATCCCGGAAGGCTTCAAGATCATCCGAAAAGACCGCAACAAGCAAACAGGAGGAGGCATCGCAATCGTCCATAGGAATTCCATCCGCATCTCAACCAGCTCAGACGTCAACCTCGCTAGCGCCAAGCACCTTCACTTTCAGATCCGCACCGACCCCAAGACCACACTCAGAGGCACCCTGCTCTACAGGCCACCAGGACCCCGAGCACAATTCAGTGAAGACATCACTGACTTTATGACCCCACACGCCCTCCCCTCCAAGGACTACAATCTACTAGGAGACCTCAATTTTCATCTGGAAATAAGTAACGACAGCAACACCACCGCCCTTCTGGACAATCTCGCCAACCTCGGACTCAAACAACTTGTTAATACCCCCACTCACCTCGCAGGTCACACACTCGACCCTATCTTCACCTCCAGCAAACATATCTCCTTCAGTCACACCACAGCCCTCCATTGGACGGACCACAGCTGCGTTCACTTTATCTACAAAAAGACCAAAACCCACAACCATCCTCAACCTACTCTGCGAAGAAACTGGAACAAAATCACCATCGACCAGATCTCCTCATCGATTCTTCAAAACCCCCCTGCCCACTAATCAAACGCCAACCAAGCAGCCATTAACCTCACTCAATGGCTAACCAACAGCGCCGACAACCTAGCACCCCTGAAAAAACGTCAAATCAAACAAGGCAACAAAAACGCCCCCTAGTTCAACGAGGATCTTAAGAAATCCAAGAAACTCTGTCGCTCCCTTGAGAAGACCTGGAAAAAAGACCCAAACACCAGCACCAGAGACGCCTTCAAAAACGCCACCCGCATACACCACCAACTGATTCGAACTGCCAAGAAAGCCGCTTTCAAAGACTGACTTGACAACACGCCCACAACAGCAAGGAATTATTCAACATCATCAAAGAATTCACCAACCCCACTGCCAACTCCAACGACATCACTCCCTCTCAAGACCTCTGCGACTCCCTAGCTTTGTTCTTCCACGACAAAATTACAGACATCCACAACAGCTTCGACAACCAACCCGGACACCAACCCACCCAACCTTCTGCCACACCTTCACCCCCCTTGAACATCCTTAATGACTGGAACCCAATCTCCACGGATGATACCATCCGCCTGATGAACTCCATCCACTCAGGATCCCCCACAGACCCATGCCCTCACCACATCTTCAACAAAGCAGATTCCATCATCGCACCCCACCTCCGAGATGTCATCAACCGCTCCCTCACCTTCGCCACCTTCCCTGATAGCTGGAAACACGCCGAACTCAGCGCCCTTCTGAAAAAACCCACAGCTGACCCCACCGAACTCAAAAACTACCGCCCCATATCACTCCTTCCATTCCCGGCCAAAGTCATCGAGAAAGCTGTCAACAACCAGCTCGCCGGCTTCCTCGAAACCAACAAATCCCTCGACTCCTCACAATCCGGCTTCCGAGCCAAACACAGCACTGAGACCGCACTCATCGCAGCAACAGACGACATTCGAACTCTACTGGACAATGGTGACACCGTCGCCCTCATCCTCCTCGACCTCTCCGCAGCCTTCGACACAGTCTGTCATAGCACCCTGTTACAACGCCTCAGAAACATCGGAATTCAAGGAAAAGCACTGGAGTGGATCACCTCGTTCCTTGCCGGAAGAACTCAGAGAGTCCGCCTCCCACCATTCAAATCAGAAGCCACTGAAGTAATTTGCGGCGTGCCACAAGGATCTTCACTCAGCCCCACCCTCTTCAACGTATACATGAGCCCTCTCGCGGCCATCGCACGTCAACACAACCTCAACATCATCTCCTACGCTGATGACACTCAACTGATCCTCTCACTCACCAAAGACCCTAACACCGCCAAAACAAACCTACATAAAGGAATGAGAGAAGTAGCCGAGTGGATGAAGCACAGCCGCCTGAAACTGAATTCCGACAAAACAGAAGTCCTTATCTTAGGTACCTCCCCCTCCGCCTGGGACGACTCGTGGTGGCCAGAATCCCTTGGAAAAGCACCCATCCCAACAGACCACGCACGAAACCTGGGCGTCATTCTGGACTCCTCACTCTCGATGACCAGACAAGTCAACGCAGTTTCATCATCTTGCTTCAACATTCTTCGCATGCTCAAAAAAACATTTCGCTGGATCCCCACTGAAACTAGAAAAACGGTCACCCACGCACTGGTTACAAGCCGCCTGGACTACGGAAACACCCTATACGCCGGTACCACCGCAAAACTTCAGAAAAAACTCCAACGCATCCAGAACCCATCAGCCAGACTCATTCTAGACATTCCGCGTAAAGATCACATTTCTGGTCACCTGAAAAACCTCCACTGGCTCCCCATCAATAAGAGGATAACATTCCGTCTTCTAACCCACACACACAAAGCACTTTACGAACTTGGACCCGAATGCCTCAACACACTATTTTCCTTCTACACCCCCTCCCGCCAGCTACGCTCCTCCCACCAAGCCCTTGCTGCTGTACCTCGCATCAACAAAACCACCATGGGAGGAAGATCCTTCTCCTACCTGGCGGCTAAAACCTGGAACTCACTTCCCACTCACCTTCGCATCACTCAGAACCACCTAGCATTCAGAAAGCAAATTAAAACCTGGATATTCGACAAGTAGCTCCCCACCCTTGAGACCCTCTGGGTATGTAGCGCGCTATATAAATCACTGAATTGAATTGAATTGAATTATTTGGAACAGTCATTCTAACTAATAATAATGACTTTGCATCAATGTTGTACAAGTTTGAAGGTGATTATCATATGGACACTAATATTACCTCGGCAGCAGACACTTCCCATTCCTGCTCCATGATGTTTTACTGTAAATTGGCAGCTGAAGGATTTGTGTTGCAGATGCTGGGACTACTTGTTCCAAGGACAAAATCAACGTGAAATCTTGATGGCACTGGCCCCAATAAATATATGATGCTGAACATTGAGAGGTGCAAGAGTTTCTGATAAGCATACGTGGGTCAGGCGTGTTTCAGAGCTGCACGCTTTTGTGTACTGGAGCCACTGACAGCTTTGCACTCAGAGGTTACACCATTTACATAGAGTGCGCACCCGAGTAATAAAGGCATTCGATTAATGAACCATAAATACAGGTTTGAACAGCATTAACATATGGGCAAACATATTACGTTAACTGCAGACAGTGCCCTTCTCTGACCCATTATGTGGTACTGCTAACTGGCAGCCATGGGGTTTGTACTGCTGGGAGTTGGGCCTAATTGTGCCAAGGACACAATACACATGAAAACTTGTTGCCCTTGACCTCAAACAATATGTGCTGTGCTTCGGGCTATCGGAATTTCACATCCCTGACGGTGCATAGTCAGCTTTCCAACATAGTGGACGCAACTCAGAAAAGATCCTTAACATAACGTTTTCTGTATAAGTTGCTGAAGCTTTTTGGTTGCAGACACCACAATACTTTTCAATAGACTGTAAATGTAAAAAAGATGTATATTAGCCCATCATAATAACAATGCTACCCATGGAAAAGTTAGTTTGCAAATTATTGTACATGTTGCAATTGTTTTAAAATGTAACCCATGGGGCTGTCACAACTATTCAAAAAAATAGTAATTGTTTGTATTAGGTTTGGGTTGAAAACCAATCATAGGTTTCAGAGCAACCGTGTTATGACCATAGTAGTGGTGAGACAAAATGATATGCACATAGCAATTTCCTTCCGACGGGCACTATAGATTCGTTTGGTAGACTTTCCTAAATGTTATCCTCGAAAACCCTCTTTGGTGTTTACGAGTATTTTAAAGAAATTGCATCAAGCAAAAAAACGGTTGCAAATGGGCAAATACTCAGAATCTGCCCCTTTGTGACCTGTATTTTTGCATTTGGGATGCATTATCCCAAATGCAAAAATCGCAATAAAGGAATCTCTAAATTGAGATTCCCTAAATTGCGATTGCATTTAAGGAACCCCAAATTGAGATTCCTTAAATGCAAAGCTTCAAACTAAAAAGAAAAGCGATTTTGCTAGTAGGAGTAGCAAATTACCATGAAGTTGAACTTCATGGTAATTTGCAAAAACATTGAAAAATGGACTAAAGTGCATTTTTCAAAGTTCCACTTTTACACACACACATGCCCTTAGGGCATGTGTGTGTGCAAGATGTACCCATATGTAGGTTTCAGGGGTGCAACAGAGTGTCCTTTGGACACCCCTACACCCTTGAAATTGCATTCTCAATTTGCGATTCGCTAATTGCTAATGGCAAATTAAGAATGTCTTCCCATTCATTCCTAAGTGCCTCTAGGCCCATAGGAATGAATGGGGAGGTATTCCTTAATTGAGATTCACAATTTGCGAGTCGCAATTAAGGAATTTTAAGAAATCGCTATTTTTTAAGCGAGTTCTTCATGCATGGTATTTTGCTATTCCTTATTAGCGAATCCTTATTTTTCGCTACTAAGGAATTGCAAAATGGATGCTTGATGCATCTGGGGGTAAGTAATTAAGATGAGTAACTGCCATTGGTCATAATCGGGACGGTTCAATTGCTGTAGGAAAACCTTTTAGAGAGATATGAATGGTTATGGTAAATATTTTGCTTTTTTAAATTTCATAAAGAGAAATTATATTGGCAATTTTATATGTCTGCAATATAATTAATATTAAAGAGATTGGGTACGTTTATTGTAGGGAAAAGTTACCTTCTATATAATAAAAACTCTTGATAGGTCTGAATTTTGTTACTCCGGGAATCATGAACAATGTTCTTTGTTAAAGCTTTGGAAATCTATAAAAAAATATTATAGAAATATGATTTTTAGTATGGAGAGTTTACATTTTACGGTACAGATGTCTACTTTAGATACATTACAAAATTATTTTAAAAGATTAGCCTTTAACTTATTTGATAAAAAAATGTAGATAGTTTAAACTATTACAAGCAGTTATATTTTTGAACAATAACTTTGAAAACGGACTAATAAATGTTGAAAAACTTGCATTTACCAGAAGTATCCAATGACAGCCAGTATTTCTCAGACTAAGAAAAATGTCCATTTTCTTAAAACATACCTGTAGAGTTAAAATGCAATCATGAATAGGTTTACATTACAACCCAATTACCAGCCACGGCTCGTGCAGGGAGTTAAGCCGGGCGGTGACATCATGCAGAGGAGGGGCAGGGTGGGGGGTTGTAAAATGCGGGATATGGACGATGTCAGGTAAGTACCGAAAAAAAAAAAAAAAAAAATTTCGTTATCAGCCCTGCTTTGCCAAATGTGATGCAGCGCGGGCAACAAAATTATAGTATAGTATTATGAATGCACAATGTATAAGAATACAGGCTAAAGCACGTGACAGTTAAAAAATACAAAACCAAAATTTATGTACGCAGAATTTATGAAAATACAGGTCTGGAGGACTTTGTGACACAGAAATAAACATTTATGCTATGTACATTCAATTTAAAAGCATTGAGGGGTAGGAGGGGCAAGTGATGCCGAAAAGAATACCATCATGAACATACAATAAAAAGAAAACATTCTAAAGCACGTGACACACTTCAAAAATACGATACAGAAATTCATGGAAGCTCAATTTATAAAAAAAGGCGTCGGAGTGCTCTGTAATACAGAAGGATTAGGATATTAGGATCAACAAAGGAAGATCAATAAGAACCAGGCCGGACTGGGACCAAAAACTGGCCCTGGTAAAGTGCACGGCCGCCCCCCCACCCCTCCGCCGGGAGGGGGGTGCGACCGAGCTCTTTGCCGGGCCGGTTTTTGGCTGATTTTGTTACAGGGATTTTGCAGCTAACAAAATCGGGCCCCAGGGCCCCAAAAGTGACCCCCACCCTTGCAGCGCACCGGGGGATTGCCCAGTGCCCGCAACGGCCAGTCCGGGCCTGCATGGGATGGCCTCGTGACACAGATAAAAAAATATCATCATGGATGCACAATTAATAACGATAGAGGCCTAAGCACGTGGCATAGTACAGGAATACGACACAGAAATGTATGCTTGCATAATTTATAAAATTAGAGGTGTATAGGATCTCGTGATGCAGAAAGGAACATTTATACTATGTGCATACAATTTAAAACCATTGAGGGGTAGGAGAGCCATATGATGGAGAAAAAAAAGCATCATGTATATACAATTTACAGCGGCGGCTGATGTTGTGACGGCTTCTCTTACCTTTGCTTCTGTCGTCTTTTGTCGTGTCTTCAAAGGCTGCGGTTTCTCTGGGTCTGGGGTGTTTTGGGTGCGTCCGCCGCCGCCTCCGCGCCGATGGTATTGTGGGTGGGCGGCAGCAGTAGTGACACCACGTCGAGTGTCAGGAGTCCACCTGCGCTCGAACAATGATTTTGTAGTAAAATTGATGAAGACATTTTGTCTTTCACTGCAGCACAGGTAGGCAAAAGAGAGCATGCTCATGTCAGTGCCTGGATTATATGGGAACCGCGGGGGCTGAGCAAACCAAGCCCAGGGCCATCATTGGTAGCGTTTTTGTATCCCATTGGCTAATGTATTGGTTTCCAGGCTTAGTGAAAGAAAACATGCTAGGTGGTGGCATGTGGGGAGTTTGGGCGGGTGTGCACCGCGCATGTGCAAGTGTGAGTGTGTGCACCAACAATTAACAACAGAGAGAGATGGGGGCGGTGTTATCATGTGCGCAGAGGCAGGCCCCGAATCGGATCTCCAGTGAGTGACCACTTCTAATCATTCTCCTTAGCGCGGCCTGAGCTCTGATTTGTCACTGAGACAGTGATCGCAATATACTTTGTACTGCTAATCATACTCAGCCTGTACCCGCGCTTACAGTACGAATATGGTTTGACATTACGCGTCGTAATGAAAGCTTCCGTGTGACATCATGTATGGCGTTCTGTATGCGAAAGGCGCCAATGTTTCTACATAGTTAAAAACATATATTTATGTATTTAATGTACATTCTAAGGGAAGATGTTATTTGGGATAACTATGAATTTTTTTTTACAGTTTTAACAAACATATATTTCTTTTAAAAACAATTACACAAATTGTGATAGAACATCATGCGTACTGGTATCAAAAGAGCTGTGTAAGCGCATCAAAAGCGTACGCAAAGCCATGTGACTTTAAAAGGAGAGATTTGATTGGTTCATAACTTTTCCTAATGCAACTGTTGAAAGTTCTGTCCCATTATAATCATTCGACTTTGACTTTCTAAGAAGAAGCATTTCTTCTGAGAATTTTCTCAAATAGAAGGCAGATCTTCATAATAAGAGCAATGGACTCATCTTCAAGCATTTCTTCAGAGGGCGGTTTCATTCCTGAAGAACCTACAAAGAAGAGGAAAGAAGCTCAAATTTGGCAATTTTTTACTTTTCCAGAAGGGCAAAAAAAGGTTAATGCTCCAAAAGTTACCTGTAAAATTTGCCAAACAACTCTTTCAAGGGGTGATCCATCTAAAAAATACTCCTTTGGCACAGCAAATATGGTGCGACACGAGAAGAACTTGCACCCCAATAACATTGCTCGAGCTGCAACACGGAGGTTGCAGGAGAACCCACCTGCTTCTGCACCAATAACATCAAATACTGCAAGAGAATTGTCAGCAAGCAGTCACATCCACAAATTGATCCTGTATTTGCTGACGTTAAAATTGTATGCATTCATTGCGATAAACTTTTGTGTAATAGGGAACAGTCTATTGATCTGATAAAACGCAGGATGCAGGAGCATCGCTGTCCTCAAAATTAGTTTTTTTTTCCATTCTTTTGTTCCTGTTGGATACTTTTTGGGTTCCAGGTCAATTGTTTTGGTTTAAATAAAAACTTGCTGACAAAACACAAAAAAACTGTTCTTTTTAGAACTACCTTCACTGGTCAAAGAAAGAACTATGGGCCATATGTATCATACTACCGTTTAGCGAATTCCAAATAGCGAATTTTAAGGAATCGCTATTTGGAATTCGCAAAACGGTATGTATGTACAAAATCTCTATTAAATAGCGATTCCTTACGATTCCTAATTTGCGATTAGCAAATTGCTTATCGCAAATTACCCATTGATTTCCATGGGCCAGGAGGCCCATAGGAATGAAGGTGCAATTTGCGATTAGCAATTAGCTAATCGCAAATTAGGAATTTCTTCAAGGGTGCAGGGGTGTCTCAAGAACACCCTGCTGCACCCCTGAAAAAGACATCTGGGGGCATATGGCGCACATACATGCCCTAAGGGCATGTATGGGCGTCATTTGGCACCTTTTGTTTTTTGGAAAAGAGCTTTTTGAAAGGAATACGCAAATTACCACCAACTAGAAGTTGGTGGTAATTAGCGAATCCTTAATGGCATTTTTTCAATATGCTTTGTTTGATACATTGCATTTAACGAATCGCAAAATATGCGATTCCTTAAGTGCAATCGCAAAATAAGGAATTGCAAATTTTGCTATTCCTTATTTTGCATCAAACATGTTTGATACATACCATTTGTCAAATTAGCATTCGCAAAGGCCGAAATTCGCAGAATTTCGGCCTTTGCGAATGCTAATTAGCTTGATACATATGGCCCTATATTTATATGTTAGTGTGTAAAAGTTTGTCAGAATGAATGTGTAGTTCATAAATGAATGAATGAATATATTGCTAGTGTATGGAGAATGTGAAAGTGCAGAATTATAAGGAAGTGCTACAGCATAAATCTATAAGGTGTTTACCTGTAGTATACTGCAGTATGTCCGAAGAACTTGAATGTATAACATTTCATTCAGTCACTTTTGAACTTATGCTGCGTCGAAACCTTGCACATGCTTGAAGCAGGTGTAAGGTTTGATACAGCATTGTGAGCATAGGGCCCCGAGAGCATTGCTGGAGTTGTGTTATGCTTGCAACCGAAGTCAAGCAATAATTATTCCAAAACATGTTTTGCAATTTAGTTTTGTTATTTTTTTATAATAAGAACATGAAATATAATCTAAAAAATAAAATTAATATAAATATTTACATTAAAAGTATAAGAAATTAGTATAAAAAGAAAGACATAATAATTAATACTTTTATACATTATTATTTACAAACCTTTGAAATTCACTGAAAAAACATAGGTTTCACACACGTTATAGTTAGGAATTAGCATTTAAAAAACCTTACAAATTCATTGAAAAAACCATAGGTTTCACACACGTTATAGTTAGGACTGACCATGTCATGAATGATGTAATATGTGACGTCATCAGCAGTGCATTGGGGGAGCGCGAGTTATAGTTAGCTGAACTAACTATAACGGGGGAATTTCAAAGGTTTTGTATGAGAGAAATGTTCAGCTAACTATAACATGTGTAAAACCTATGTTTTTTTCAATGAATTTGCTAGGTTTTTTAAATGCTAATTCCTAACTATAGTTAGTAATCAGTATTTAAAAAACCTTAGAAATTCACAGAAAAAAACAAAAGGTTTCAGGGACGTTCTAGTTAGGCTCACATTTCACTAGTACAAAACCAGAGAAATTCAGCTGTTTAGTTAGCTGAGCTAACTATAACTCACACCCTAGCAATGCACTGCTGTTGACGTCACATATTACATCACTCATGACATGGGCAGTGACATCACTGATGATATCATTAATGACATTATCCAGAGAGTTTAAGCGTTTATAAAAGTTTTAAGAATGTTAAACATATATACGCCAAGGTGTATTGAAGAATAAGTGGGTGCCTGTTTTCTGAGATGGAGAGAGGGGCAGGACCACAAGCCCCAGTATCCCTAGCAGCTGTCACTACCACCACACGCCTGCTGCTTGTGCCCAGAGGCGAGTGTTTCTGCCGGTTGGCCCCCGCTGCATGTGAACCTGTTTTTTGTGGTGTAGAGAGAGGCAGGACCACAAGCCCCAGCATCCTTAGCGGCCGTCAGCCCAACCACACGCCTGCTGCTTGCGCCTGTATGCACATATTTCTACCAGTTGGGAGATGTGCAGTGCCTTTGTGATGACCGGGCCAAGACCGCACCACGAGATGACCCATCTCTGCCAATCAGAGACTATAGGAGGCTAGGCCGGGCCTACCCTCTTGGTCTCTCCTCCTTACATCATTTGCTCAGCCTCCTGGATTGCAGGGACTAACCACATCATTGGAGGAACACAGTGAAAGCAGGGAGACTTGTACCCAGTTAGGCACAACACCTGAGGTGCAGGTAGGGAAGGGGGTCTTCCTTCATGCTACTTCCTTTATATCTACTTTGGGGTGACTCCGTGACCTGCTATTTATGTTTTTTGCTTTTGATTGACTATACTTGCCACCTCGAGTTTTTCAGGAGTGTGCATAGCGGACTTCCCTCCCATTCTAGACCATCATGGGAAATGCAAGGTGGCGTTTGTTAGAAGTCAGAGTTCCCGGCCGCAATGTTGCTGCCAAATGCGTGACCCGGACCTCCCCACTCCCACGTTAGGCCAAGAAAGGACACCGTCCGAGGCAGCCCTGCTCACCCCTTTAGTAGCTTGACACGAGCAGCCAGGCTTATCTCCAATGCACGAGTGTTCAGTATATGCAACCACGCCCACAGCAATCCCAATGATGTCACCACAAATGGACTCCACACGAGTTTGCATAAAACGAGTATACTCTATATAAAAAGATATATGAAATGACCACACAATACAACTCCCACATATATAGACTGGGTAATATTGTGTCCGGTGGGTTGGGTGGTTCTAATCCCCAACCACTGCTTCTTACCAACAGATACGCTGATTTTTAACAGTTCTCAACAGGTTAGGTACGTCGTATCACACGTTGCAAAATACAAGGAATACTGCACTACTTAAACAGCGCCACAGTGAAACAGTGCAATGCGTAGTGTCAAGATTATGTACTGAGCTAACACAAGATAATGCAACTCGGTTCGCTACCAGCATGCCCTGTTCAAGGAAGGAATACAGCAATGTGTCATGCTGCCATTACGTACAGTACAACAAGCACCCTCAAGCACCCACGGCACGTCCGAGACTCACTCCATCTCCTGGTCCACATAGTCTTCCGGTGCTCTCCACTAACGCACGGGTCACACCATGACCCGAACCCTGCACATCTGATTCTCACCTCTCCACCACACGCCGATCCCCGTGTCAGAGAATCACTCCTCCTTAGTGCCCACGATGTCCAGGCACTTTCCACCAGTGCCTGGAATGCACTAAGACAAGCACCTCCTGCTCTCTCTTCCACAATGCCCACACTCCACAGGCGCTCCAACACCTGTAGCCGCACCAAGACACGCACCCTGCGCGTCAGAGTCTTGATTCGCTCTGGGTGCCCACGATCACCTTAAGCACCCCTTCAGAGGTCTCCGGCTGCCACGACATGGTCCCACCACCACGCCTCTTGAGATTTCCTGGAAACTTTTATGTACCTGTCTTTCCGAACAGGGAGCCAGCTCACCTCGGGCCCTCGGGTATAGGACGCAGCACACAGCAAAGTCCTGTTCAGGAAGAAGGAGGGACATGACCCACTGCAAAGCCCCAGTCAAGAGCTACAAACTGCCACAAGCCCCATATCACAAAGCAAGAGTCTAGTGTTTCCCGCAGCCTATTCAGCAACTCTTCCTGAGGCAGAGGTTTTCTTCCCGAGAGGCTCGACCAGTCCACGGTGTCTTCAAGGCGCTCCCAGCACTTCTCTGAACGATAGTGTCTGAGACCGCTCTCGACGACAACATCAACATGACAAAACCACAGCAAAGTCTTGGGGTTGGCGTTCTTCCAGTTATACCCCTCATTGTCTTTGAAGTTTCTTCTGCTTAGGGGTCCCCGACCCCTCCCTAAATCAGTCTTGCATATCTCCCCCCATTGTCACCATCCTCTCTTTGATACTGGGGGTCTGCATCTTTAATCACTTAGAGGGAGATGGGTCTATGTTTTATGGCTCTGAATGATGCCTCTTCACCTCGCAAAGCCTTTCGTCTCCCCTCAAGGTGCGGGTCAGCCTGGCGCCTTCTCCACCCCTCCCCTGGGGCACGCCCTCCCTCAGGTTTTCTCACCTCGCCCAGATCCAGGCAGGCAAATCACATTCTGCGGAGACATGCAAAAAGGTTTAAAGCACAAACTCTGCTATTTTCTTAAACAGCGGTTTCTGCACACAGCGAAAAAACCATCTACCCAAAAAGATGCGTTTTGACGCTGTGAGCTCAGACATACCAAACTTCACTGTTCCATTTCCAATTCTTGGAAAACTAAGCTAACAATACTACACCCAGCCTCCCCATTCTGTCCTACGGGCAGGATGGCCTTTCACCAGGGAAAATGAAATAGAGCATTTTCCACTGTCGGCCTAGCACCCACACTGGCACAGTTCCTGCCTTTTACCCACACTGCACC
Source organism: Lissotriton vulgaris (assembly GCF_964263255.1). Lineage (NCBI taxonomy): Eukaryota > Metazoa > Chordata > Amphibia > Caudata > Salamandridae > Lissotriton > Lissotriton vulgaris. The sequence continues at coordinate 203,779,068 of NC_141689.1, forward strand.
CTGCCTAGGGTTTACCCACGATGTCCTACACGGGTGCCCCATGTGTATGCAAAAGGGAAAGTAAGGCCTGACAATTGGTAGCACTTGTCAGGACAACATGCTAATTTAGAATAATGTGCGCAGGTCCTACACTAAAGATCTGTGTTCCCTCTCTGCTATTGAGCATGCACTCACCTAGGGAGATATAGTGGCCACTTTGGAGTCACGTCAGGTATCTCTAAGGGTGATACAGGACACAAAATCTGACCTTCTTCTTCAATGTCTCACCTCTGTAGAGAGGGAATTTTCTGACCGTAAACATTGTATTTCATCAAGGGGGTAGGTTTTTAAAATTGGGATCAATGCTACACTGGGCCACACTGCAACCGATTCTAGCTGATCCACAAACAAAACATAGGGAGCAGCTACTGCCACCTCCAAAGCCTCTAACGGGGACTATTAGCCCCTGTTCCCAGTATTCTCAGCCTTTTGCTCCCTGCGCAGATCCAGATGGCCCTATGCACAGAACAATTGAAGCCCAAGAACTTTAACATGGGAGCAACACCAAATAATGGAGCGGGGAGGTCCAACCAGAACACCACATCACCAGCATGACAGTTCCCGCCCAAGTCAAAGCATCATGGGTGTAAAGGGTTGCAATATTATATCATGGAATATCTCTGGCCTGGCCAACAAGGTTCTTGATCTTTCATGGCTTCTTTTTAAGAAAAAGTTTAACCAGATTTGCTACATGAAATGTGGGCGACTACAAATGATTTCCACTTTGAGGGTTATCAGTCCTCTTTTGTCCCGCCTAACCCCTCGATTTCAAGAAGATCAAAAGATGGTCTTTTAATCTATGTTCCCAAATAATTAGACTCTAAAGTATCAGTGTTGCCTACAGATAATCCCAGCATACAATCACCCTTGTAAAGGGTCCGGTAAATTGGGACTGTTGAACTTTTATAACTCAACCTCTTGTCCCCTAGAAGCTTGTAATATATCTTTGCTGGGCTCCTTTTTAAGAAATCAGCTCACAGTAGCCTACGGTCATTTTTGGATAGTCAGGGACTTTAACATCGACTTACGCGGGGCTCAAAGGAAAATCAACCTTATTGATTTGAGTTGTTCACGTGTAAAGGTTATCCATTTTGAGCATACTGCACAAGGTGAATTTATCAATGACTTATTACACAAATTGGATTTATCCTCGTCCCTGTGCATATTAGATCCATGAAGTAAGGTTTTCAACCCATCATTTGTAGGGTGTGGTAGTGGTTCACTTATTGATTTTATTTTGTATCAACGCCCTTCCTCGATTTGATTTCACATTTCTCCATTGAGGCCAGCATACATACTGACCACAATCCCTTATGTGTGCATACCAGCTGCCCGTCATTGCTGCCCACTTCGGGGGTAGTGAAGAGCAGGGTATTGAAAATAACGGACGGAGATAGAAGGGTAAAATGGCCCAGATCACTCCAGAGTAATTTTATGACTCTTTATCCGCCTACTGTGATAGCAAGCTAACATTCTGTATCATCCTGTAAAGAGACCCGAGTGAGCTCATCGAAGCCTTTAAAGAAATTTCCTCCACAATAAGAGAGCTTCTTAGCGTTCCTGCATGGCTACCAGAATTTTAGGTACCTAGATGCTTTCATTCTGAATGTTCCCATGCTGCCAGTAATTTGAAAAAAGTGTTAGGCAAGGGCATGGAGGGACTTAATTCAGACAAGTACCTTGAAGAGTAGTGCCAAGTTTTGGGGAATTATTAATAGCCCATTTTTAGCCAAGAACACACGAAATGTGGTGGAGCCCATATAATGGAGGATGAATGGGTGCACCATTTTGAGGTCATGTTTCAATTCCCTCCCAGAAAGGAATAGATCCTCTGGAGTAGTGGAGGGGAAATCGACCTTGGTTGTCTTGGTTGAAGAGGTCAGGAAAGGTATTATTGGGCTGTCCAACAACGAAGCACTGGGCCCTACGGTATCCTATATATTCACTAAAGATCAACAGAGGGAAAAGAAAACCAGTTCCACTCAGAAATCATCACAAACAACAAAACCTGGTTTCTGAGGCGCTATTTCCAAATTCAAAATGTTATTCAACGCGGTGCGAAATACTGTTATTTTTTAAATTCATACACTCCTCTTTTTTCTTTCTTATGAGGTAGTCACAACATGTTTATCCACCTTTCTTTAAAAACAGAGTTGTTTGCAACAGATAGTCCTCCCAACGTAGAGCACTAAGATCCTTCCAACATTAACTTAGTGCGCAGACCAAAGGCACAAATGTGTGAACCAATGTATAACAAAGAGTTTGAAAAAAAATGTGAAAAAGACAAAATGACCCCTCACATGCGCACCACCAACGGGATAACTGGTTGGTACTCACCAGTTGTGCCCACTTTTATCATCATTTGTCTGAAACAGAAAAGTGTCCAAAGAAAAGTATAGAATTGTGTGCAGTGAAGTGAAATAGATCACATCACACAATGTGACTAGCTGTGATTAAAATTGAAAAAAGACACTCCCAGAGCAATCTCTTTATTATTTACTGAGTGTTTTTTAATCAAATTAAAATGTATAAGTTGCTATTCATGCATACCATTTCCAATGCCAAAATGTTTCTTTGCTGCAATAATTTAGGCAAATTCTTCAGGGCCAGAACACTTTGTCAAAGCACCAATATTGGACACAACATTATGGAAGACTGTCAAATGCAAAAAACAAAAACACTACGTGACTCTCCCTTCCACCAATTAAAAAGTGAGCTCTGTTTTAATACTTATATTTGATTTCTATGATCATATTCACCTCAGGTAGCCAATGTCTTTCATACCAGCTTTCACTGTTGAGGTCAACCAGGAAGCTCCTTAAATGAGTCCTCCTTATGGATTGACTATACAAATATTGTGTCAATCTACAACAAAACAGATTTCAAAAAGCGTTTCAGCAACATGTAATCTGTCTCAAAAAACATGGAACATGCTTCTGTTAGAGTATTCATCCATTAGTGTTATAATCCGGCATCGTCATATATTAATGCCCACTTATAAAATGGAATTATTTCATAGCAAACACGTCACCTGTAACCTATATAAATCATTTAGCCAAAGGACAAATCCTTAAGTTCTCTTGCCTACTCAGAGAGTCACCCGCTAATGTGACCTCTGGTATCCTGCCAGATTTATACAAATCTGATGTGAACCTCTGGGCACCTTTTCTCACAGTCATTAATAATGCAGAGGTTAGAACTGGTCTTCCAGGCTGATGGCCCACCTCCACCATTGCTCCAGTTATTAAAAAGGGTAACAGGGATAGTACCCATTGTTATAGACCAATATCCTTGTTGGACACTGTGGTCAAGGTGGCTGGTTGTGTTCTCTTACACAGGTTAACCGGCTAGGCAGATGATAATAACATTTTAACCAACATCCATTATGGTTTTCATGCCAGTCAGTCTACCGTGGACCAATATTGCTCATTACATCGCAATGTATTTCATCGCATGCTTGTACAACGCAGTCGTTACAACAATGCGTTGTTAGTATGCAATGCATTTACATCGCAAGTCATTTCAACAAATCGCACTAGGGGGCGCGCTAGACTTAGGAATAGTATTAATTACTATTCCTACTCCAGTTTACGCAACAGTAGGGAAGGTGTTGGAATTCTTTTCCAATACCTCAGCACCCTCTAGTGCGAGTCGTTGTAATGACTAGCGATGTAAATGCACTGCGTACTAACAACGTGGTTATTGTTACAACTGCGTTGTAATAGTAGCGAGATGTAATGACAGTGTTGTAAACACTATTTCACCCATGGCCCAATGTCTTAAATTATACATGAACCTCAATAAGTATACAGTATCCAGCAATGATACTGTCTACCTGGCCTTCATGGATCTGTCTTCCGTGTTTGATCGCGTGAACAGAATTAGGCTTTGGCAGACCATGCTGTGCATGGGGGTGGACAGCGATATCGTTTATTTCCTTGAGGCTCTCTATAGTGACACCAAGGCTGAGGTTCATTACTCACAAGACCTCAAGGTATCCTGCCAGCTCCCCATAAAGAGATGAGTACATCAAGGTGTCATATCATAGCCCATTTTTTGCTCAATTTATATATTAATAACCTGGAGAAGGTTTTATTTGAGACTTAGGTAGACTATCCCCAGGTGGCATGGCGTGGCCTGCCAGTTTTATTGTACACAGACAAAGCGGTCCTTATGGCCTGGACTTCTAGAGTCACAATCTCTGCTCAATTCTGTTTCATCTTTCATGGTAGATTTGGACCTGTCCAGAAATTATTCCAAGTCCTACGTGATGCAGGTGGGAGCTCGCACAAAAAAATTGGTACCAATTTAGGGTTGGTGCCTCTCCGGTTCCCCGTACAGAGATTTATTTCTTATATTGGGGTCCTGATAGATTTATTTATTTATTTATTTAAGAAGATTATAAAGCGCGCAGCTACCCCCAAAGGGGGTGTCCCGGCGCTGTAAGTACATGTTAATCACGAGGAGGAACTACCAGGTGCATGTCCATCATAACCCAAAGCTACATAGAGCCTCAAAGGATAGCTAATCAGAGATTGGTGAACAGCCAGGTCTTAAGTTTACGTCGGAAAACTTGCTCTGACTCAATGAACCTAAGGTCCAGAGGTAGGCTGTTCCAATACTTGGCCGCGGCCACTCCGAACGTTCTGCCGCCACTCCTGGCGCGACGAAATCTGGGTGCCACCAAAAGACGAAGGCTGTTTGATCTCAAGGATCTGACTGATACAGATAATTTGAGTCTTTTACTCAGGTAAGCCGGGCCAATTCCGTGTATAGCACGAAAGGCAAGGATAAGAATTTTGAATTGAATGCGACGGGAGATGGGGAGCCAGTGTAATTCGTTCCGGTAGGCTGAAACCGAGTTACGGGTAGGGATGTTTCCAATGAGTCTAGCTGCCGCATTCTGAACAATTTGCAGCCTATCAATGAGATAGAGGGGGGCACCGGCGTACAGGCTGTTGGCATAATCTAGATGTGCCGTGATAAGAGCATGGACAATCGTTTTGCGGGCCACCAGAGGGAGATAGGGAAAGATCTTCCTAATCATGCGCAGCTTGCCAAAGCAGGCAGCGGTAACTCTATTGACCTGAGCTTTACAGGACATAGAGTTAATAGATGACAGGATGAAATGGGGACTTTTTATACAGAGAAAGAAGGGAGATCTAGTGCATGCCAAACACGGCTCTTTTTAACTTTGCCTCAAGATTAGGTAGGAGACCGATTGCTCCACTCCTGCAAATGTACCAGGGAAAAATGCATTGCTAAAGTCTTGCATGTCAGTGAAATTTGGGGCCACATTACCATGGCGAAATTACCAGTGGTTGAAAATAATTTTCTAAAAATGCCTTTATGTATGACCTGGTCCCACGGGCACTACTTTGGAATGTCCTCGATGGGCTAGGTCTACCACCCTACTTGCTGCTTTTGCTTAGAAAATTCCATGAAGACAATTTCGCCCAGATCAGATGGGGTGTCCAGGGAGAAAAAACATCTCGTATCCCAGTAGACAGGGGCGTCCGCCAGGGGTGTGTGCTTGCCCCCACTCTGTTTTCTCTTTATGTAAACGGAGTGGTGGAGCATCTCTTGGAACATCCAGCAGATGCACCCACCCTGGCGGGCAGAAAAGTTCCAACTCTCCTGTTTGCGGACGACACCCTCCTGATATCCAAAACACCTGCGGGCATTCAGAAATTGCTCACAAGCTTTAAATCTTTTTGTGATTCCAGGGGATTGGCAATAAATATAGGCAAGACTAAATTCCTTGTCCTTAACCCTCCTAAGAAATCCGTTATCCCTCCTGTCCTAGACTCTATCCCCCTTGAAAGAGTCAAGGAATTCGATTACCTCGGAATACGGCTCTGTGATACCATGAGCTGGAAGGCACACCACCAAAAGGTATTCCTGACTCACAAAAGGGCCACAGGAGCCTTACTTAAGGAACAGCGAGCCTCATCCTTAAAACCAATCGGGGCATTGATAGATATCTACAGAGCGAGGATTGTGAGTGCCGCCCTGTATGGGGCTGAACTGTGGGGCTTACAGAAAGTTGATACCCTGGCCCACCTTGAAAATAATTTTCACAAGGATTTGATGAGGTTGCCCCACAGTACTCCTACAATCCCACTACTGTTAGATACAGGCACCCGCCTAATCTGTGAGCAAGCTAATTTACGACCTTTGCTTCTCTGGTCCCGGATTTGGAACGTCCCCGAATTGTGCAGCTACGCTGACGCCTTAAAAGACCTTCTGTCGCTTCCAGGTTGCAGTAAGATACCCTGGTTTAGGGAAGTCAAACGCCTCCTTTATGAGCTGGATTTGGGTGGCGCCTGGGTCGACAAAACCGCACCCCCTAAGCAGTTCCTGAAGAAGGTGTATTGGCTATGGGTACACAATAAGAGAATACACAATTCCAACCACTGCAAATCTGTCACCAAGTTCTTGTTAGTCAAAGAGTTCCCCTATAGGGAACCCTATCTGGACCTGATTCATAATTCTGGAGACAGATCCCTGTATTTTAAATTTAGGGTGGGAGTGCTCCCCCTAGGCTCGTTTACCTCTACCTGGAAACCTCCACTTCAAACGCTTCCACATTGCCCGTTCTGTGCTTCAAGGGTTGAGTCCATCGCCCACTTACTGTTTGAGTGTAAGGCTTATGCAGCACCTAGATCGAAATGGCTAAAACCATTGTGTAGGAGCCTAGGAACAAGATCACACTCAGAAGCCCTACGCATACTATGCTCAGATGCCCGCCCATTTTTTGCATGTTGTATGGCTAAATTTTTAGGTTGGGCCTGGCGTATAAGAACCTCAAGGAAGCTGCTACTCCAGTAAAGTGCCCCTTGATGAACTATTTTTCGTATGGGTGCTCAAATGTTAATGTTATTCTTATTTGCACATCTCGCTCTTATTGCTTTTACTCTCAAATCTGAAGGTATTTTATATTATGTAAATTGTATTGTTTTACTTGATGCTTTGTATTGCTTTTATGATATGCACTGTATCGAAATAAAGCTTACTTACTGCCCAGGGGACCTCAAGCTCAGCGGTTTACGGAGAGCTAGGGGTATCTTATCTCTCGAACCTGTTGGCTCTTCGCTCTCGAACACTGTGGTTCAAGATGTGGTTGCACCAGGGACCAACCTTAAGTAAACTAATTGTAAAGGAGTGTATGGGCCTCAACCATGCCCATTATATCCAGTGGCTCAATTACATTAGGAAATGCTTCAGGAGGTTGCGAAGAGCTGAACTATTCTCTAACCCGGAATCTGTGCACAAGAAAGATTTGGGCTGGGTAAAGGATACTTTGTTTAAGCAGAGGACCCTTGAAAGGAAGGACTGTGAGCTGAGGAAACCTAGTGTTCATAGGTTTGTTATTCTGAAAACTGTACAATTCATTAAGCCATATCTTTTAGGGCCCTTTAGTGCTTACAACCACATTTTATTAACTATGTTTTCGTTTTGATCTCTTTCACCTCCTGCTGGTACAGCCACGTGGGAGTAGCAGAGGTCAGAGCTTAGAGTCCTGTAGCTGTGACGGTAAGTCTCCACAGGAGACATTTTTAAATGTTTTGACATTTTTACAAGATACCCAAGACATTTTATCTTTTCGATCTTGAAACAATTGGATTTTAAGCAGGTGCGACCAGCTTTTATCTTTTTATAAATGATATCTGGTAACACCATTTTTAACATTCTTAACTTTTTTAAATTCGCAGTGAGGCTTAGAGCATGTTGTGACTAACTGATAATGGCTCTTAAGTGGTTGCAACATGTTCCAGTATGTAGGACTGGGGACCATCTTGTACATCCTGGGCTCCTGTGCTTTCCTTTTACCCTTTTAAAGACTTGGTATTCAGTCACATTTTAATAAATTGTTGTTGAATATGTACTGTATGAGTGCATTTTAAAGTAAGAGCTATCAATTATGTTACTCTGCTTTAGATTTCTGTTATGGCTTTATGCACAAAAACGAATAAAGTGAATTTGATTGATTGATTGAGTGGGTATTTGAGTGTCTGTATGGATTATTCAGTGGGTGTGTGACTTACAGTATAAGTGAATGATTATACATGTCTCTGTGAATGTATGGGTGAGTGACTAATCTGTGTTAATGCCTGTATACGTTTATCAGTTGGCCTGTAAATGGCTACATGGGTTGGTAAGAAGCTATATGGGTTATTAAATGATTGACTGAGTATCTGTATGGGTACCTAAGTGGCTGTGTGAGGGCTGGGGGTGTGTGTGACTCCCTGCATGGATGTGGGAGTGGGTGATTCGCTAGCTGTTTAGGTTCATGACTGCGTCTGCGAGGGGCTGTATGGATGAGTCAGTATGCGTGGGTCTGTCGTTGAGTGAATTGATGTCTCGGTGATATATGGGTGAGTAACTGCATATGTGGTAGCCAGTATATGTAAGAGTTGTGCGTTATATAACTGTTGATTGTGAGAATGGCTGTATGGATGAGTGTGTGCTTGTCTCAGTGATTGTATAAGAGATTAAGTATGTGTTAGTATCTGTATGAATAAGCGAGGAGGTGTATGTACAACTGTATAGGTGAATAAATGGCAGTGTGACTGACTCTTTGGGTGAGTGACTAGGTGTGTGAGTAACTCTATGGATGAGTGGCATTCTATGAGTGTGTGTAAGGGTGTATGAGTACACATAGCAGTGACTGCATAGGTGAGTAACTGTGTGTATGAGTTGCTGTATGGGGGAGTGGGTAGATGTGTTTGTAGACCTATGAATCAGTGAATGGGTATGGACTAACTGGTATATGTGTGTCCATGGTTTCAAGAATGGTAATCTGAATTTTGGAGTGGGTGTATGAAAGGTTTTATTATGGTGTGAGTAGGTGCATCAGAGTTTGTGTGGATGATGTCATCGTTGATGTCATTTGAGATGTCATCAGTGATATCACTGACCATGCCATTAGTGATGTAATATGTGATGTCATCAGCAGTGCATTGCGGGGCACAAGTTATAGTTAGCTCAGGTGACTAAAATGGCGAATTTCTCCGGTTTTGTTTGAGTGAATTGTCAGCCTAACTATAACGTCCCTGTAACCTTTGTTTTTTCTACGAATTTCTAAGGTTTTTTAAATGCTAATTACTAACTATAACGTCCCTGAAACCTGTGTTTTTCTCACTGAATTTCTAAGGATTTTTAAATGTAAATTCTTAGCTATAATTTTCTTGAAACATGTGGTTTGTATGTAGTAATCTTATTTGCAGAGTTGTGCAGAAAGGGGGCTGAGCCTCCAGCCAGCTCTCAGGAATTCCATTGTGTAGGACTTACGGAGGTACCAAAAGGGCTTCTTGGCCACCAAGGTCTCCCAGAGGTAAAGTGGACTTCCTCTCCCAACCAGTAGTGCACCGGCTGGTGCATTTGCAGAGTGGTGGAGAAAGTGGGGCATGGTCTACAAAGACCTCCTAGCAACTGCGCTGTGTGGGACTTACTGGATGTAACAATAGGGGTAGTGGGCCAACTACCCCTCCTGTTACCTCCAGTGACTTCCACACAGCAGGATTGCTGAGTTCTGATAGACATGACAGGGCTTGGCAGTTCGGGATGGACTGTTCCCATGAGGCACAGGGTCAAGACTCATTTACATATAGCTGTGTCTGAACTGGGGTGGTGAAGTGAGCTAAAGAATGACAATGGATTCAACCCAGATCTGTGACTGGGGGTGTGTGTCTGAAAAGTTTCAGCGCTCCATCCATCATCTCCTTGTGCTTGATCTAATAGCAGGCCATGCCCCCTTTCTCGATCAGTCTGCAAACGCGCGTCCTGGTTGCGGGATGAAGTCCCCTTTACTGCTGGGGGTCTTTAGGGGACAACTAGTCTACCTGTTACTCCAGTAAGCCCCAGACAGTAGTATTGATGATAGGTTGTTGTAGGCCATACCCCTTCTCCACTACTCTGAAAACGCACCTCCTTGGGCGCTCTTGGTTGGGGGATGAAATCCCCTTGCCTCTTGACAGTTCCTGGGGGCCAACTAGCGCTACTGTTACCTCTAGTAAGCCCACGCAGCTGGATTGCTGAGAGGTGGTCCAAGGCCATGCCCCTTTTCTCCACCACTATGCAAATACACCTCCTGGTGCACTGCTGCTTGGCGGAGGAAGTCTGCTTTACTCCTGTGGCCACCCAGGACACAAAAGGACCTCATCACTCCACCAGCAGTGCGACAAGAGGTGCATTTGCAGAGATTTGGAAAAAGGGGCGTGGTCTCCAACCACCTCTCAGCAATCCAGCTGTGTGGGGCTTTCTAGAGGGAATAGGCAGACTAGGATGCCCCGAGGGGCAGTCAAGAGACCCCCATGGTCCCTGTCAGCTTCCCGTCTCTTGTGGGAGCTGGCACTGCTATTGTGCAAAGGGAGCTGCTATCATGCAGCTCCCTCTGTCCAGAAGCAATTCTACATCAAACTTTTGTAATTGCCCTCTGGACCTCCCCCCCACCCCCGAAGTGTGGGAGTCCACGCTTTGTTTTTTGAAAAATGTACGTCCTGATTCACGGACCCAAGGTGAATCCCAGCAAAAATGTAAAAAAGAAATGCTTTTTTTGGTCCTGGGGGTTCCTTTGGGAGCTCCTGAGCAGGCCCAGGGGGTCAGGGTGTCTCTACCCTGCCCCCTTTTCTTAATTTTTAACATTTGTGGGCCATTTTTCTTGTGACTCTGTTCAACTGAGTCAAAAGATGGCTACCAACACATCATGGTATGAACATTTAGCACCCAATCAGATCGCAGGCTCGATATCGGGACGGTTTGTGGATCTTGTGTGGTCAAATTTGTATTTTTCTCAGGAACTACTGAACGGATAATAAAACACATGCACTCTGGACAAAGAGCTAACTTTCTGCAAAATTTGGTGTAATTCTGTTCAATAGTTTAGGCTGTAGCTGCGTCAACAGTTTCGAAGGGAAAATGTGTTTTGGGACCCCTTTTTCTCAACCCGCTTGACACGTCCCCCCAAAACCTTCAACACAGCAGCTGAAGTGAGTGGGTCATTCACTTTTGAAAATGTTGCAAAGATTTGTCAAATGGCGCCAAACATATTGTAAAAAAAAACCACTTTTTGAATAGAAAAACGCCCATAACTATTACTACCTAGGTCAAAATACAATTAAGATGCATTAAATTAGAAATTAGAAACAAAAACTCTAAAACCCTAATGATGATGTGAAAAAATCTAAACTACTCTACAACCTGCCTATCATGTTACACTTAAATACAGTTAACAAACAGAAACACATTTCCAACTAACAAACTGTATCAAAGGCCACAAAAAGGCACAAAAAGATTCTTCCTGAAAAATATCTACTGCAAGACAGCATCCCTTCAAAGCATTGCATACCCGCAAAAGAGAACTAAAACACTTCAATTAACGTTCTAAATAACACAAAAAAGGCCTCATTATTATGTCAGTCGGACTGCAACTGACAGGGCATCGGTTGTGGTCTGACCAATATATATCAATGCAGTTTGACCAGCATATTATGATGAAGATATCAGAGGCAGCTGGCGGAGGGATTGACTGCTCCTTGAGCCCTTCGAGGTAGCCTAATGAGCATACTCCCTACAATACGGGCGATGCCTGGTCAGGCACCACCGTGGGATTATGATGTCATTTTCCAAAAGCCTTTCTATGGTGGTCAATCCTGCCATAGAATAGCTTTTGCAAAGGGAATTTGGGTGGCCCTAGAAGGGCCCTTGTACCCCCTTGACCTTGCTATGGGGCCCTAAACATCAATGCATTGTGTGGCAGGTACCGCATGGTGCCTGCCACACGATGCAAGGATGTTTAAAAAGTGTATGTTTACAATTGCTGCTTGTGCTGTGGCCCCTAGCACAAAACCGTAATAGTAAACATACACTTTCTGACTTCTGTGAAGTCACTCACATCGTAATTTGCAATGCAGGACCTCCAACTCCTGTTTGGGTGGTCCTCTTTCCGACTCAATGAAAGCCAGATGCTCATCTGACTGCCATCATAATAGGGCCTAAAGTGTCTTTGGCAATGAAGTAATTCAAACTAAATTCTATGTTTATTCCTCCGATTAATATATACATCATTTGCAAGACGGAAACAATTTTGAAAGAAAAATAGATTAAAGACATACAAAAGACCTCCTCAAAAGAAAATATGGTAACAAAAGCACAAAACTGCCATTAAAGTAAAAGTAATTCTTTAACAGATTAAAAAAACAAAGCCCTAATAAATTTTGGATTACATAATTAAAGTAACACATTTTTCTTCTTACCAGACTGCAAGATAAGAAAATGGTGCCAAAAACAACCCCAAACAGACTTGCAAATAAAGATTCTTGAACTTAAGCATAAAGACAACATCGAGAACATTAATTTACAAGGTGGAACAGCAATGTACTTTTTTTTACAATTAAGATAACTTTAGCTTTTGTTTGAATATTTTGGAATGAGAAAAATATATCAAATTCCACTAAAAGACGCTATTATTAAAATATAGAGGATATAGATGTATTAAGGATAGCAGCACCAGTGGCAAAAACACAATGGAAATATTATTCAAATGAAGGCAGTAGGAGAGATTCCAGTAAAACAAAATAGTCGATAGGATGAAGAAACATAATTATTCCAATAAATGTATTGAAATAGACATAGAACAACCAGAGAAACACCACTAGGGATTACAAATATGAAGCTAAAGACATATCATAACTTGCTAATCACACATAAACACACACCTTTGTACAATATTGCAACCAAAATAAAGATAACAAATAATAACTTATCCCACAAATAGCAATTTACTACCCTTACCTCAATGTATCACATGAATGATAAATTACAGTTTTAAGTTGTGCCCTTCACCATTCAGTGAAATATACAAATATATTGTAAATACCAAAATAGAAAAAAATATTAGTGTATACAGTGTTACCTAACAAACATAGTGCAACTTACAATGAGATTCTATCACATGTAAAGCAACAACCTTACAACTGTAATCCATAGAGTATTAACATACTTTAATTCTACTCACACAATGTAATTCAGGGGTGCTATGACTTTAAGCAGAGGAAATGGAGGCACCTCTAAAAATCCACTGAGTATAGAGTATGTGTTGGACTTGGCCCTTCTGGCAGGTTCACCCCTGAACATTTTGCCTGGTGTTAATAAATAATTATAGGGATTTTTGGTCTTTGCGCACTTTGACACTGTGGCGCAGTGTAAAGTGCGTGCGCTCCCTGAGTGCGTGTGTGAGATTGGCCTGCCCTCCCATAGGAATGCATGGGAAATGTCTGTATCCCTGGTAGTTCCTGATGCGTGAGATGTGCATGCTCGAGTTTGGTATGTGCAAACTCTTGTGATTGAATGCTTCGCAATGATGTATGTGGCATGATTGTGTCGTGTGCGGAAGTGCCACTTCTAGGAGTTGGCATATTAGTGTAAAATATGCCTGGCGTGTGATTGGCTGGAGCTGGCTGGTGAGCCTGGCTCCTGGAAGTCTGTGTGGGTCTGCCCCGGTGATGAATGGAGAGATTAGCATGCTTATGTGAGGAAGGGGCTGCGCTTGTGTCCTGAATGAGGCTGGGTTTTCCCCACACAATGCTGGCTCGCCCCCAGTGGTGCGACTGATGACCCCAGCCTCCCTAGTGAATGAAAGGGGTGGTTGAGCCATCAAGGGTGCTCCAAAACCAGCTGCGACTGGTTCTACCCCCACCCTGCACCTGAAGACAAAGGGAAAATGTGTATAAAATAAGGGCTGTGACCCCATGAAAATGTTCTTGTTACCAACTTGAATCCTACCAGGGGCATGCTGCTGCTGGGGCCCGGGGGAAGGCTTGCCTCCCTGGGCCCTGCCCAGCCCCTGGACTACTGCAGCCCCATGACCCCAGAAGGACTTTGTGGAAGACTTTTGGGGCACTAACGCCTGAGGAGCGCTTTACTTGTACTTTTGCTGGACTGGTGACCTTTGGTTGCATATAGCGCTGGGAGCGCTTTATTTTTCCCTTCTAGCACTTGGGAGCGCTGTAACCAGTCCTCAAGTGCCTGTGGCCACTGCATTTGCCTTCGAAGCGCTGGTAGCGCTGTAATTATCCCTAAGCGCCTAGGAGCGCTTTATTTTCACGTTGGTGGCTGCCCACGCCGCTTTTTGACCGTGTTTTCGGTTCTTGAGTGCCCACCTCGATTTGGTAGTGCTGCAGGAGAGCCGGTGCCCACCCGGCCTTTGCCCCGTATCACTGCTGCAGCTGGAGACAGCTTGAGAGGCGCTGCACCCGCCTCCCTATCCAGGGCCGCGCTGCCATTGGCGGCCCTCGTGCAGGAAGTCAGGCATTCCTGTCCAGGACAGGGGCGGGGCCGGCAGTGAATCAGGAAGTCCTGCGCCCGGCCCGGCTGCCTGGAGAGACGTCGGGAACCCCGCAGGCTCCATACCTGAAGTCGAGCCCCTGATTGCCGGGAGGGCCCGGCCCACGAGAGAGGACCTCGCTGCGGCAGCACCTGGGGCTCCCAAGAGCGACAGAGAGCCCCGGGGTGCCCAAAGAGCCCCGCAGACGGCCGGAAGAAGCCCCCGCCTGAGTGCCGGTAAGTGAAGCCTGGCCGGGCGGGAATTCCAAGTCCCCGAGCAGGACACCGTGGGGGCAGCCTGTACTTCGAGTCCCAGCAAAGCAGGGGGCATTTTGATACTCAGAGCCTGTCGAGGCTCCAACGAGTGGGGCATATGTTGATTTAGAGCCAGGAGGCTCCTCTTGGCGCCATTATCATTTCGAGTCCCCCGAGGCTCCCGCCCATATTGGGTTGCGAGCCCAGGGAGGCTCGAGGGGCATTCGTGATTGCAGAGCCCCGAGCCTCCTCACAGCCCACATTGGTCCTACGAGCCCAGAGGGGCTCTTGAATGTATTCCTTTTCTGGAGCCCAGAGAGGCTCCCATGTTGGCCCCATTCTCTACAACAGCTGCCCAGCACTTTGTGGGCAGCTGCCACGTTTGGGTCTTGGCGCAGTGGCGGAACCTGGACCCTGGACTTTGATATAAATCATATGCTATTATGATTCCTGCGCTAACTGTGGTTTAGATGCTGTTATGATATGTCCTATTGCTTTTGGGTGTTAGGAAATGTACTGCGTGTTGTATTTTTTGCGCACCCTGTGTCCTGCATCTCTGAGTGTGTTGTTGATGCATCATGTGCCTTGTTCCTTACACCGCTAAATGTATTGTGATACTTAGGTGGTTGTTCTCTTGCTAGTAGAGGTGTTGCTAGCGAAGCCCAGGTTCCCTGTGTAATATTCTCCTAAGGTGGTTAGGGTTGCATAGGTGGTGCTTACCTGGTAACGGTAGTTACTGGTTGTGTGTTACATGATTATTTGGTGATTAACTATCTCCAAGGGCTGGATACTGAGCTCGCCCCCTGACCAGAGTCCCAGGACCAGTGGACTCTATTTGTGCCTTCTCTGACAAATTGCTGGGACTTGTCTGATCTCCCTTGGGCTCCTGGAGCCTCGCTGAAGTGTGCCTCGCTCACTCCCCTCGGCAGCTCGTGCACGGCAGCCCGTCCAAGCCTCGAGCTGCGCTGCTCTCCCCTGAGCCGCGCCGCTTCACTGGGTCGCCCGCATCCTGCCTCCCCCTCCTCCTCTGAGCTGCACACATTGATCGCCCCAGAGAAACTCTTGCAGCTAGCCAGCCGCCCGCTCAAGTTTACTAAGGAGATCGCTCGCATTATCCCGCGCAACTAGGACGGTAGGTACTGTCCGTTGGGCTCTATGTTCTAAGTTCCAGGCCTACAAGTATTGTATTCTAAGTTCTAAAAGTGCTGATTCCTGACAGTGGTCCATGTGGCCCTGTCTTGTGCATATCCCTTGTAAACTCTGCCCGTGCCTGTTGGCACATTGTAAAGTGTGTGTTTTATCTAATGTGTTTTGGTATAATACAAAGGCTATTTTTATATATAACCTTGAGTGGAGTTTCCTTTGTGGTGGGCCTTGGGTGTTCTTGCTGGGGTGCGTGCGCAAATACTTAACTCACATCACCTCCAAGTTTAGCCTTGCTGCTCGCGCCACTTTACCTAGAGGGTGAGCAGGGGTTATCTTGGCGTGTAACTCCCTTGCCCTGACTTGGGAGTGGTGGTCTCTGACTGACTTTAGCGCAAGCCCTGGCCAGCCAGGGATCCCATTTCTAGCAGTATGTAGCTTACCTAGAATTTGCATCTGAAACAAAAAAGAAAAAGCCTTTAGCATATGTCCCTGCAACAGAAGTCACTAAACATTATGACATGCTAATTCAATCCCCTTAATACCCTAATACCAACAATAAGAAACAAAACCAGCACCACTATTAGATTATTTTCAAGAAATATTGTCAGTCACCTTCACTGATCAAGACACAGACGCCAATCCAACTATCACGTTCCCTGAATATAATTTCTATGACACCACTATGTCCCAAGAAGCAAGGACCAATTATACACTGGAAGGGAGGCAAATTTCTTCCAAGGAACAATTGAGATAAAAGCCACTCTATATTTTAGCATTTACTAGAAACACCTTAAATATGACACAACCACAGGAGCAAAGAATGGAATAATCCCTAACCAAATCACATAAAATCTCTCTGCTCAAATGTAAACAAATGCATGAACTCATAGCATTCAATGTAAGACTCTTTACTTACTATCAGCCACTATTTAACTTTCCTAAGATAAAACATGTTTAATAGTCATATCTAAATATCGTTAAGGAAAATTAAAAATACTAATCTGATTAAAAAAAAGTTTAAATTCGAGTTGATAATTAAAATGTAATATAATGAATATTTAAAAATAAATAAAGTTGTCACGCAAAATAGCCAACATTATTTCAAATGGATAGCACTTTTCAACTACGTGTAAAAAAATTCTAAGAGCATAAAATAGTCAGGTATGTGGACAATAAAGAAACATAAGATAATACTTGTGAAATAAAGTCCTGGTGAGCGAAATGATGATCAAAAATTAAATAAAAAATGGTGAAAAAAGACCCCAAACTTGTAAAAATAGAAAAGAGAAAAATAGAACATACAAGTCCAATATTAAAAGAAAATATAGCCAAAGTCCAAACAATTTATAAGTAATAAACATATGGTCCCAGTAGCGGCTCGTGGTGGGAGTGCTGCTGGCTGCTGAAGTGGGGCTGGGGAGGGGCAGGGTGGGGGGTCATAAACTATGGATTACGGCGGATTAGAGGTAAGTAAACATAGAAATAAATAAAATGAATTTTGTCACGCTCGCTACATTGCCAAATGCGATGCAGAGCGTGCAACGAAATTCGTTCAATTTATTTATATGTTTACTTACCTCTGATCAGCCATATCCGAAATTTACCACCACCCACCCTGCCACTCTTCCGCCACATATCAGCGCCCAGCAGCACTTCCACCACGGGCTGCTATTGTATGGTCCAAAAATTCTAAAAAAGGCAAAAGGTAAAGAATTATTTTAGATTTTAAAAAATCAAACTCTCTTTTCTTGAAATAAACTAAAATGTATCCCGGTCAAAAACAAAGTCCCAACATCTGAAAATTAAAACCCATAAACAAAAAACATATAAACCAACCAAAAACACTTACCGCCCTAGTAAACACAGAATAGTAAAAAACATCTATATTAAATGCATAGATTACACATATAAAATTCATATAAACGTTATATTTCACAATAAGGTCTACTGCTATACCATGAACAAACACATAACACACTTAACAACACACTAAAACAGCATTCAATTATAAACTATAGCCTAACTAAGGGCGTCATTGCGATGGCAGTCGGACGGACCAACCAACCACCTTTGTATCAGGCATGTGACTGTCCGACAATGGGTCGGCAGTCCCACCTGGCCTATTATGATCAGACCACCATGCAAGCAGTCGGAAAGTGTTTTTTTCTAAAAAATGCAGCACACAAAGGCACTTTGTGTCCATCCATGCACTGTGTGCCAGGCACCACATGACTTCTGGCACAACGTGCATGGATTTGTGGGGGGGGGGGCACTGCATGTGCCTCCAGGGCAACTTAGCATTGGCTCATGGAGCACAGGCCGCAGCTTGGGACCCCAAGAGCGAGTTTCCATCTGCCTTTTCATGGTGGTCTAGCCACCATGAAAAGGCAGTCGGAAAGTGACATCCTAAACCCTAGGGTGGCGACTGCGCAGGCACCGCCTCCATTGTAGGGATAGGAGTCTGACTGCCACCCTGACAGGATCTTGGACACTGTTGAAGGCGGCAGGCTCTGGGGTCCAACTGGTTGAATCAAAATGCAGTGGGCAGACTGATGCCCTGAATGTTGGGCGGTCCACCACCCAAACCCTGTCCGTGGCGGTCCGCCTGCCCTCGTAATTAGTGCCTAATTCTAAACACGTTTGCCCTACAACTAAACCTTTACTTCAGGCAGATTCATTGTTGAATGGGCAGTGCATTTTTGTTAAATGCATAAACTAAATCTAAAACAATGGAAGCCATTGTCCAATCAAGAAAGATGTAGTTTTAATGGTGGAACTTGATGCAA
This sequence comes from Lissotriton vulgaris, assembly GCF_964263255.1. Lineage (NCBI taxonomy): Eukaryota > Metazoa > Chordata > Amphibia > Caudata > Salamandridae > Lissotriton > Lissotriton vulgaris. The sequence continues at coordinate 203,797,619 of NC_141689.1, forward strand.
GTATGTTGAGCTATATAGGAGCTTTTAACTCTTAGCAGTGTTATGTACAATTGATGAGAATGTCATTGACTTATGGCTCAAACAGCATTAAAAATGCTGAGATGCCTAAGACTACAGGAGTTCAAGGTACGTATGCTAAATAGTGGTTTGAGCATCACGTTAAGTCATGTAGGCCTAATACTAGAGGATTTCAAGGTGCCTATGCTAAATAGTGGTTTGTGGATCAATGTAAAATAAGTTAGTTTGTCATTTGCATGAAGCATGTTGAAAAGAAAGCATGAAGCTCTAAACCTGTGATATCAAGGCTGGTATAGGTTTAGCAGGACAGTTATATGCATGTGTGCTACAGTGAACCAGGTGTTCGAAACCTCAGCAGTCTCCTACCTAACAGATGTTGATGAAGCTATTGTCCTAATAACTGAGTTGCATTAGACAAAGCATTATATGCCTAATGCAAACAATAAGCTTAGGACTGAAGACTCAAGGGTGAGCCATGGACCCTCAGTGAGCCATTTGGAACCTTGTTTTGGATACAATAGAGATGCTGCACAATTTGAAATGTCACTGCTAGTACTGTGTTTTCAATGCTAAGCAGCTATCAAATCCACTCACCCACCTACATCACTTTGTGAAGTACTCAATTGTCGTTGTTGCTTAAGGTTTAGGTGTAATCATTGAATGTGTATATAAACGCACTATATTTATAGTTCCAAAGGACAGGTGATCTCATTGTAGAGGCGATCGATAGGTTTGAACCTTCTGATCCTAAATCTTAATTAGTTGATTTCTAGGTCTTTGTGGTTTTTCACATCCAGAATAGGCCTTTTGTCTGGCTCAACCTGTTTGTCATCTCGAAAGATGGAGTGACTGTATTTACATTGACCAGCTCACGGATGTTCAAGTATTGTTCTCAATAGTGGCCTCTCTGTTGCCAAACTGTACTTGCTTGAAAGATCTGTGCATTATCTGCTTGAGATAAATAGGAAACTATTGCACAAAATGGGCCACATCCTATTTAGTGCTGCCGTTAAGTTTGATCCAGAGAAATAGTCCATACAGCACATTATCTTTCAATGCCCTTCCCGGGTAACTATTGAATTTAGGCAGGGTATTTCAGGATTTTTTTCTCGGTCATTAAATGTGGCTCCAAATAACATAATTTGTTTCTGAAAGTTTATTTGGTACATTGCCTTATAAAACTTAGTCTAAACAAGAGCAACAGTTTGTCATTCACAAATAACTCTTTTTTTTTTTACACATATTAAGAATATTTTTGAGCATCACGTTAAGTCACGGAGGTCCATATGTAGGTAATACATGTTTTGCGATTCTCAAATTGCGATTTTTAGGGAATCGCAATTAGAGAATTGCAAAACGTAATGTAGGTAAGATTAGCAAAATATTTTGCGATTCTCACCTAATCCTTATTTGTGAATTGCAAATTGAGATTCGCCAATAAGGAATACCGTCCCATTCATTCCTATGTGCTAAAAGGCATATAGGAATGAATGGGAAGACATTCTCAATTTGCAGTTCTCAATTAGAGAATCGCAAATTGAGAATGCAATTTCAAGGTTGCAAGGGTGTCAATAGGACACCCTTTTGCATCCCTGAAATAAACATGTGTGCACATGTGGTGCACATACATGCGCTAAGGGCATGTATGTGCGCCACAAATGCAAAACAGTGCATTTTTTAAAGAAATCGCAAATTACCACCAACCTGAAGTTGGTGCTAATTTGCGATTTCGTAAGCCAAAATCGCACAACATCGGTGCCACCCACGTTGCGTTTAAGGAAACCCAATTTGCTATTCCTTAAATGCATTCGCAAAATAAGGAATCGCAAATTTTGCGATTCCTTATTATGCGCGTGGGTTTTTGTGTGCTACATAGCACACTGCCCAAATTGCAATCGTAAACTAAGAAATTCTACAAATTTCTGCATTTGCGATCACAATTGGGCTACCTACATATGGCCGGGACTCCTTTACTTTGACGAGGAAAGGCAATTTCCCCTATTTGGACGATCCAAACTGCCTTCTTTGTTGTTCTATTTTGGAGATTCAGATCTTTTTCTGTCTTAAGAATTTATTTTCCATTTTCTATGACTAATCATCGTGTTGATAATTAGAATTCACTTTTCAGTACCTGACAGAAATAAAACACGGGGAGACAGAATGTAAAGTGAATTTAAATAATTTCCCTCAGTGTCTCTAGGTAATGTAGCAGATTCTCTCCGGAGAAAGCAATTGGCTACACATGGGGGATCATTTGATAGACTGCTATCAAAATGAATTAGAAAGTTAATTTTCACGCTGAAGCTGAAAGAGAGCGCATGGATAGCTATGAATGCCCTTTCAAATTGGGTGCATTTCCATTATTTTAGTGTTTCTGGTTATGAATGTATCACTGATAGGCGGCTACACTTACACGTGGTCCTATTTAGAGATGCACAGACCAAAACGTTAAAGTACATATTGCAGTAATCACAAGCCACAGGTTTTTGGATTGTAATTTTCTGCTAAAATGATGTTAAGGGTTTATTTTGAAACACATTACAATTCGAAAAACAAACCATATACAGCACCTGACCAGTTATTAGTCTCGTGAACAACATACCCATTGACACTGAATATCAAAAGACTAGTAGCTCTCAAAAATTGAAACTGTTAAGTCCTCAACCTAAAGCTAGTGCAAAATAATATTTACCATCCGACCAAATAAATCACAGTCAGAAAGCCCTCCGGAAGCATAGGTTTACTGTGATAAATGGCTCATTTGCCCGTGCCAGGGATCCACACAAAGATACCTGACAAGCAGAAATATTGTTGCTGATAATCGTAGCCACAACTGTGTACATTTATGCATCTGTAAACTCTATCCAAGGGGTGGGGAGTAGGAAGTCTATTGCGAACTTTGCCTTGAGAGTTTGTGAACATTCACTGACTTGAAACCTTTACAAACACATCTCTGGCCTCTCCCACCTGGAAATGGCCGAAGATATAATACTTCCAGGTGCTGGAGTAACTCTCCTTCTAGGGTGGAAAGGGGAAATGAACACAGTCAGGCTTTGTGCTGATAGCAAAGAAGAGGCTTTTCCATTGTTAAAAATAATTTCTTTTGGAAAAAAACAAAAAAAAAATGTACATTTCTGAACTGGGCTGCTGATAAGTCTGAATTAAGGAGATAGCAGATGTTACATTATATTTCTAGTACTGCACCGAGAAAGCTGTGATTGGCACAATTTTCTAGACATGCTGTTGCGAATATCCATGAATTTCCAAAAGTTGGTTCGTTTACACCTGTGCAGAGACATATGTCGATGGCATTCGATATACAACAGTGTTTGTGACTCAACTCATGGATTTTGCAAGGAAAATCCTCTATTTGTGCACCTACAACTCTTGCGGGTAGTAGAGCAGCTAGGGTGAAAGGAATTGCGCTCCTTGGTGCCCTATGTGTCTACTAATGGAATCTGCAAGTGTTTATGATCTCCCACCTAAAGTAATCATATGCCACTGACTTCAGCATTGTGCTTCAGTTTTGACTCAGAAGAATGTTATATACTTCCAGGACATTGGGGGTTTCTGGTATTAAGAGGCTAAGGGACAGATGCACAACCCTTACATTTTGCGACACGCAAATTTGCGCCTCTTTGTGACACGCAATTTGGAACTCGCAAAATGCATTTTACAACAGTGTTTCAGACATTGTTAGCAATTCCTAATGGAGTCGCAAATTGCCTGACTCAATAATATTCATATTATTGCAACCCCATTGGGGGGATGGCCAGCACTCACAGGGATGGAGGCCTGCTGGGGTCAGCAGACCACCATGTCTGTGACTGATTTTTAAATAAAGCCGTTTTTTTTAAAATGATGTCTGTTTTCCTTAAAGCAAACCTTCTATGTGATTATGAACCTATGGAAGGCCACTTTACATGGCCCTGAGTGGCTCCATATATGTGGAGAAAGGCAATGCAGGACAAATCACTGGGTTGACTTACACTGCCCTGGGAAGGTATTTAATGGCCATTGTGTGGGTGTTCCCATGCGACTTCCAAGGTTATTGATGCATTCCCAAATTTACCAGAACTGCTAGACCTGGGAATGCGTAACAAGGTGAAATATATTTATTTCTCCATGTTACTTCCTCTTTTACTGTGTGCTGCATTCTGTATTACACATAAAAAAATGATTGTTCAGGAAGGTATCCTATCCTGCACAAAAACTATCCTGCATGTAACACAGGCACCCATGCAACATGGTACATGGTGCTGCATTCATGTTAGGCTGCTGAAAGGTGCCAGCACAGGGCAAAAGGCAGGAATTCACTGCATTGCCTTAAATACAGCACATACCTGCCCTTTCTCTGTCATGCAGTGCAGCAAAGCCAGGTGACTTGCTGTGCTAAACTGCATGGCATTCTGGTAAATAGGCCGCTAGATGCCTTGAATCCACAATGTGTCACCTTTCTAATATACACTAAGGAGTTCATTCAGTTCACTATAAATTAGAATTGTTTACACCCCATCCTATTTAGAGGTTGGGTAACTGCAGTTTATCAACTAGTTCAGCCTCTGATGGTTCTCCTCATAAAACATTTTCAACTGGTAACCAGTCCACCACAGGGATGCAAATTGAAAATGATTGTCACCATACCTTTTTCAGAAAAGGGCAACAGTCACCAGATTTCATTGACCAGGACCACTATTCAAACCGTGGTGGTCCCTAGCAGGGACATAGAAAAGTGACCCCAACACGCAGAGAAATATTTTCCTGCAAGTCAGGTCAATTGCTTTTTTGTTTTGGAAAAACATGGCAAACTCTGTTGCATTCAAAACACCTGCCACACAAGTCTTTGCTATCAAGGCAGTTAGATCCCTACTAGGCAGGTGGAATCCTACAATGAGGTGGGTGCTTGGGTGCTCCTCCGCCAGGGGAATGTAAGCCGTTACCTGGACTTGTAGGTTACTCATCAGGATTGAGATGTGTCTGTCCTACATGCTCACATGATGTGTTTCCAGTTTATTGTTTTTTTAATGCAAATAGATGTGCTGGGGGTAATGCTCCTTCTATGACCCAAATTATGAGTTGTTTGGAATGACACTCTGCTCAGTCATCAAAGGGCCAATGTTCATTTAAAGGGATTTACCAGGTATAGGAACAACTGGCCCAATGTTACCCGCCTGATAATCTGACTTTCAAAATCACTTAGGAAATGGGCTGCACTTCTCCAGCCCTGACCCTCACCAATGGCATATAATACTCGCTTCCATCAAACAACCATCTCCCACCTACACCTTCTTTGCCTTCTTTCTTCCCCCTCTGCTCAGATTAGATGGTAAATGTGGGTGATAATCACTGTGGAAAAGGGAATACCATGCAAAAATCCACCCGAAAAAAGTGATCCGCACATGTATTCAGATAAATGCGCGTCGATATGCATATATTTAGTATATTAGTTAATCAGAGGTCAACTATGGATAATAGCTCAAAGAAAAGCTGAACTTTCCTTTTTCTGTTTTACAAGGCACAGCAGAACTCATCATGCTGTGATGGATAACCTGCAGACTAAATCCAATGCTTATGATCTCATCCTTGATGCGACAGATGCATTTGCAAATGCAATGATCTTAAGGGTGAGAATAAATATCACATTACCATTAACATTTTCAATTAGATGACTATAGATATAGTATTATATTTTGCTTTAATTTACCTATGTGTAAGCAGTGATACCTTCACTCTAAGTTACACTGGAGGTTACCCACACATGCTTAATTTAGCAGTTGACAGGTGGCTGATACTTTCATACAAAAAAGAGAAAAGTTGCATTTTGTATAAATTCTCTCTAAGAAACATGGCTAGTGCTGGGCCAGGAGCGTAGTTATCAAAAACCCAAGGGGAAACCTGGGAACCTTTAAGGACTTGAGCAAGAGAACATTGGTCCCTATAGCATCAATCGGAAACAATACTTTCAAGCAAATGGTAGTGTGATACACGTGTGCTAAATGTGCTAAATGTGTGTATTATATGATCAAGAAAAAGACAGCCTTTTTATTTATAATACACAATATTAGAGGTCTGTGACAAAGCTAACAATGTGTTGATCCCTTTAAAAGTGTGGGATTCTCATCAGGACTCTTTGACATATTGAGCCCATGAGAGAGCTGGAATTACCAGAAGAAATAAAAAGAAATGAGAAGACTGAATACAGGACTATAAAGGCCCAATAAAACTTACAAATAAATTGTTACTTGCAGCCATTGGATATCAGAGTCACTATGAGGCTGAAAATAAAATTCATGTTATGTGGATATGATTTGGGAAGTGTGTAAAATGATTTACCATGAAAAGGAAGGAAGTGCAAACTGCTTTATTTTGCTCTGTACTCCTGACACTATAATGGGGTCCCCTTTGCCTTAAGGTCTTTGCTCATCCAACAGCACATTTGTTTCAATAATCTGAATTAACTGGCATTGTATGGTCAGAAACCACAGCTCTAAGAATCCAAGCTGGATGAAGTGCTTCTGCATTTTGACTTCCCTAGAATGCAGCTAACTGCTGCTTTTGCAAGCTTTTGAAATCACATCAGCCAATTTCCCAAACCGTTTTTTACGTGAGTCTTTTTTTTTCTGGTTGTTGCAAAATGTGTTTTTTGGTTCACTAAGCCACTACTAGTTCATAACTGTTGCTTCCCATCCAGTAATTTGATTTATATGTGGAGCAGACATAAATGTAATAGGACGACTACCCTGTGTGACATCAATACACTTATCAAGTATTTAAATGAATAATGCCATGTACAACTTAAACACCTCGAGCATGTAATACTGATGGCTAAAAAAACAGTCCAAAGTGTGTGACTGCCGTTATGAATATGAACGCTAATCTTCTAATTTACCTTTTTTCTACCCTTTTATAATGGTCCCACGTGTGAAAAACCAGGGCTTTTTGCAGTGTCCCCCAACCATTTGCCCCCATTTTTAATACTAAATGCAGGTTTTCTGATTCTGAATGTGCCCTCTGCTCTGCTAACCAGACCCAGGTGTACATGGTAATTAGGTATAATTACAATTGGTACTGAAAACCTACCTATAAGCTCCTGATATATAGTAGGGCATGTAGGTTTAGAGTCCTAGTAGATATAATGCACTTGACTGTGCACTGCTTTGGAGCCTGCTGTCATTTTAAAGGTTAGCCCTGCCTTGCAGGCTGCTTTGTAGCTTTTAAAATAGACTCATGTAAATTCAAGTTTGAAATTAAAGGCACTTCCAAAGTGGTAAATTACCTTATTTTTAGATATAATTCACTCCAAACGGCTACCCTAGGTGCCCCAGGAGTAGGGTGCCTTGTACCTATAAGTAGGGACATTATAAAATATGTTTTATATGCCCTGGTGAGGGCTAATTTTGTTTTCCCCACTGTAATGTGTTGGCTCCATAGGCTAAATTTAATAAAGTATAAATATTTATATGACGGAGCTAAAAATATAATTCAAGACTTAAAAGAAAAATTATGATAAATTCAACAACTTGCCATTGTTAGATGTGTAATAACTATTGCAGAAAAAACGTATAGAACTTTCTTTTCTGTAAGCCAAAACCCAGCCTTCCAGCTGTCCTCTCCTGGTTGCCAGCCACAGCCATGCTGAGCAGACCTATCTTAATGAGGTGTGAAGTGGCCTGCTAGAGAGACAAAGGATTTCCTGTGGGAGGAGAACTGAAACTGCAAAAGTAGAAAGCAGGATGGGGTGGAGTAGCCAAACTGGTCTTCAAAGAGGGAATAACACCTTAGGACAGCACAGGCTCAACCCACATCCTGCACTCCCAACAGGAGCCCCAGTAATTCGATTAGGGAAGGGGCTAGAAGAGGAGTGTTAGAAAAGCTTAGCCATGCCAGTGTGTTGGCTTAGCCACATCTAACTCTTCAGTAGAGACTTTCTCCATTTGGCTTTTGGAATATTAGTGCATTATGGGACAAGAATATGCCACACTTTGGAGGAAGTGATCACACACATGGGCGGCACCCTGCATCCTATTGGCAAGGGGTGCCCTCTGTTTGATGCCCAGGAACACTGAATAAGTATGGAAGAGCTGCATGGCAATTCAGATTTACTGCCCAAAGCAGCAATGGAGAAGAAGGGCTGCCCTGCTGGAACCCTGATCTGCACCCAAAGGTTTGCACTCACAAGGACTGCACCTGCTGCACAATCTGCAACTGCATTCCTACAGAATTTGCCTGCATTCACAAGGATTAGGGAATGGACTAACTGAAAGCTACAGCTTAACAGAGCTCAACTGCACCATCTGCATCATAAAGTCCCCAGCCTGGAGTTCATCTGGGGGACTTATACGGATTTGGCCAGGTAGGTTGTGCCATCTCAGAGCTTCTAGACACTTGGATTGTGGTTTTGGACAGTTTGAACCCAAATGACAAACTTTAGGAAGAAGTTTCAGATATTTATAGCAACTTAAGTATAATGCTCCATAAGGTGACCCCAACGGGTGGACCAGAGCATACAAACCCTTTGCTAATGCTTGAACATGATTGGATGATTATTTTCCTGGTTAAAAAAGGCGCTTCTCGATTTCGGTAAGATTATACAGGAAATAAATATTAGTATTGGGTGCTTGGAGAAGGGTTAATCATCCAAATTACCCCAAAATTATGATCATGGATCAACAACAGTTTATGCAAATCTCTATCACGCCAAACAGACATTCCATTGTAAAGTATACAATTGTATCAAAGGAGAAAACAATATAATATAATTCTTTAGGGATCTTTAATGTGTAGTATCTCGTATGATTTCCGCCAACAAGTGTTTTGTCGTAAGGGAAATACCAACGACTTCCTCAGGGCTGAGAAAAAATACACAGAAAACATCATGTAGCCCCCCATTCTTAGGGGTAATCATCTTATTACATAGCCAACAATGCATGGGCATACATAGACATATGTGATATATACCACCATCCAATATAGGTGACATATGGGACGAGAAGGGTGAGGGACAGAAAAAATCTACACCATCCCAATGTGGAATCAGTGTAGTATAGATCGAATTCATAGTAGCATCAACAAGGACATAGGAACCGAGTAAAAGGTGCATGGATGTGTTACTAGATATTAAACAATTCTATGTGGATAGTGATCATGAGAAATAACTCCAACCGTGTTCCCTATTTTATAAAGAAATCTGGGATGACTCCTAGGCCTACCTTGCGTTAGTCAGCGATAGTCAGTGAGCCTGTAGGGCATATAAAATATATTGGAGCAGACTATCTCCGAAACCATAACATTGTAAGGCTTAAGGACCAGGAGGTTATGTACATACCTTCTGACTGGTAATAATTCCGTCCCACCCTTAGGATGGCTAGGTAAATGTAAATGTATTTGAGCTTATATAGCGCACAGCTACCCGCAGTGGGTGTCCCTGCGCTTGCTTAGGGAACCCGTCCTGGTATTCCCCCATGAGATAGCCCCGGCAGGGTATCCACAAGGTGAAAGCCAGGCATCCCGCCGTGAGGGGCCGTTGTGGAGATTAAGCAAGCTATTGCCCAGAGTCGCAGAGTGTGAACCCGTGAGTCAAGAAGGCACCGGAGCGAGAATTATCGAGTCCGTGGAATTTTTAGCCCAAGACCCGCCGAGGCAGGGAATTGAACCCTGGTCCAGGGCCGATCTCAGCTTCCGGGTCTGCCGCCTCTAACCCCTGAGCCACACTTCTCCACAGGTATAGAAGAAATGTGTTCCCGCGTCAATATTTAGCATAAATATCAGGCTGTGGGAGGAGTAAGAGTAATTATAAGCCAACAAGACCTCTAAAATCGTCAGTCATGTTGTCAGACTTTACCCCCCAAAGATTGATGGTCAGATTAAATCTGTATGACCATCATTATAAACTAATAAAGGTAGTTTAATTTACGGGTGCACCCCCTACACCGTGCATAAAAACATATGTACTCTGCATGCAGCTTACCCTCTTGAATTGAGGATATGACTGCATTTGTCAATTCGGATCGTGATGATCGTTAGCACAAATAGGTGCTATCCTTACAGACAGTATTGCGTCTGATCAAACGCTGCTATAGTAAGGGAAACAGAGATCGTCGCGAAGTTAGTAAATGTAATATTAATATCCATCAAAGCGGGCTGAGACTATGGACCGAAATCCGTGTTTCAGTACATCTTACCTACAGGCATCGGCACAACAAAGCAAACCTCCTGCCCTGGCGGCGTTCCTATCTGTGGCATCACCAAAACGGAAGGAGGAAGTAAATAAGCAGACCGGGGCAGTTCCGATATTTGGAACCGCTAGAACGTAGGGTTGGTAAAGTGAGCGATAGTTAGTCTATAATAATGCAGGTGAGGCCCAACATGCTGAATGCATCGAGCCTCAACTAACCAAGAATAAAATGAATCTTTATAATTAATGGGTGGTGTATATCTATTCGTATATTTGATGTGAACCTGGTTGGATTTTAAAAAATAGTCGCTCGGCGAGTTGAATACCAATCTCAGAGTTATCATGTATCGCTAGTCAGAATCACGAACTGCGTATATCATGTGTTATTCATATAATTGCTGTGCTCATAGTGATATATTTAATTGTGTAACGAACAGTGGGGTTTCAGAGAGACGGCAAAGGCCATGTGATGATTCGAAGGAATCAGTATTTCCTTTGTCCTAATTGATACGATTTTGAAAAAGGATGGTCAGAGGGAAGAAAGTATTTCCTTCTGTCCATATGGACAGAAGGAAATACTTTCTGTATGTCACTAACACTGGTCATATCCCTTTTGTTGATACTATCATTCTAAGATGGCCGCCCGGTCAGCAACTGACACACGTGACCTGTTCAAGGAGGCGTGTGCATACACGATCTTGTATTTCCCCGGGACCCGGGAGCAAAGACAGTGAGAAGGAGACGAAGCGCTCGAACCTCGATATCACGGTGAGAAGTATCGGTGGGGGTTTGGAATGATTGCAGACTGTGCCTAAGGGGTGACCGCCTTGTTTTTAAATATAGCGCTCAATTGGGTTACATGGAACGAGAACGTGCTTCTGTAATATGTGCAGCTTAGTTACACTGAACGCGAGTGTTGGCGACCTGGGAGTTTCGTTTATTGCGCAAATGAATGGCTTTAAGCAATGGCATCCCTTTCTGGATCAGGAGTATGCTAATGGCATGGGTTAACATTCGATACAATACGTTTCAAGTTAAACCAGCATGCCTGGTATGGATGGGTGGTCCTTATCGACAGCCTGAATGTGTGGCTGCAAATTGCATTGACAATGAGAAATGCAGTGAAAAATTCAATGGCAGAATACAATGCGAATTCACAGCAGAGTGTGGATGTCATTGGGAGGTGTAATACGATTTTGCGATGCCAGAATATTCCTGACAGCTGGCAATCCCCTTTTTGTTTTAAACCGCTAGAATGCTACAAGCTAAGTGAAGGCGGAGACTCACGTTTGGAGTACTTCTGCATACCCTTTCATCCCCAGGCGGCCGTTATGAGCAATCAGGCTGTCTCTGGGTATATTATGTTCACATATGGCTTTAAATATATACTGCAATCCATGGGTGTGTTTACATGTTTTTAACTTTCCTCATGTGCCTGTTTCCTTGGCAGTTAACACAGAACAGGTGTCCAAGAGTGGAGTGGCAGCATATAATGCAGCCCTGATGAATCTGCCAAAATTGTTGTGGCAGTGAAACATGTAAAACCGTAATTCACTCACCCAAGCCTCTCCTACTTGAAGCGGCCCCTCCGCTGCCCAGAAACCGGCGTGCAAAACGCTTGCTAGCGCCTCGGCCGATCGACAGGCCACGCCCCCATCAGAGGCCACGCCCACCGCCCACTTACCTACCAATGCAAGAAAAGAGAGGTCAGATCAAACTATTGATCAATCTAAGCGTAAACCATACAGACCACAGTTCATGGAGTTAACACAAGATTAGACTATCACATCCGATTTGGGTGATAAAGAAAGCCCTCACACACTGACCTAGTCAGTGTCATGCTTCATCATCGGGCCCCACCGACAGAGGCCGAATGCCTCTGCGGTGTGCTACGACGCCAGAAAGACTGCGGAGCAGGTTTTGTGTTTGGAGGGCGTGCTCTTGTTTACAGTGAAAGGTTAAAAGTGCCTAAAAAAAGGGTATCGAAAAAATATATTTAATAAATGATCCCTGAGGCACAAAATAGGGAGTATTACGTGTCTGTATTTACATGCCAAGGTTTAAGGTTGGTAAAATACAGAATATACTCAATTTATTTCAGTCAACATGTTTCAGCCATAAGGGTGGTATATTACCGTGGCATTCTTCAGGACTAAACCCCGGCGGTATGGGCTCTCTAATCACCCACCCTGACCTGGGGACGTGAAAGTGAAAAATAAGAAGTGAAAAAAGTGCATAAAAATAATGGAAGAGTGAATTACTCAATTCCAAAAAATACTCCGTAAATTTGGAGTGTCACTGCACCTGTAAAGTGAAAAAAACACATAGACAAACAGAAGACAAACATGAACATTGTTAATATGAGCCTTCCTGAGTGATCATAGTGCTCCATGATGTGTGGCTCAAGTGGTTTTCCCAAAGTAAACATAGATTTTATGCACCATCCAAATAGCCCCTAGAGGATGATAGCAAATATCTCTGGGAAGTGATGTGCTAGAGGTGTGCTATTTACAAGACAAACGATTAAAATGGGGGGTTAAAAACGCGATTGCGTGTACTCCTTATGAAGGGATCAATGGACCTAAAAGGTCTGTGCCCCTTCAAGTAGGTAATAGAAGGTACAGTTCTCACTTTCAAAAGGGGGCGCTACTAGCACCATGGGTCTCGGGAGGGGGTCGGAGCGACCTGGCACATCCTAAAAATAGAGAAAAATGGTACATTTGCAAGGCATGGACACAAGCAGTTACTTAGCTCTATTGGCAGAAGGAGCAGCGGATTAGGTATCGTCGTTACTCACGCCCTCAGCGCTCTCGACCCGCTGTTAAACCTGGTTGTGGCCTCAAATCCGGACCCCGAGGATAGACAGACGGGGCCGGTAAACTTGTTTTTAACCAGAACGGTCGCGTGTGCGACCTGTTTCCGGGTGGGCGTGTCTAGCCGAAAAAGAGGCTAGGAACGCATACGCCCTCCTCGGAGGACCTCGCCTGGATCAATGCGAGGCTTGGATGTCGGCTGGAGACATCCAAGCCCACCTGTTCGGTTGGAAACGAGGCTTAGAAGTCGTCTTAGCTAATAAGGACGAGTAGCGTTGTAGCGCTAGAGCTGATGCAAGGAGTAATGGTAGAATTATAGCTTGTGCTGCTTGTCATTATCTCAGTATTAGTGATAAGAGAAAATTAATAAAAATTGATCTATATTAGAGGCAATAGGCTGTACTTAAGAGCATACACTAAAGGTAGAGACTAATCTGTGTAAATTACAGAAAGCAGGGGGAATGACTGTTTGCAAACAGGCAGAAAGATCCAATTGTAGTTGGGACTGTGTTCCAGAGAAGCTTGATTCAAGATAATACTGAGCTCCACGGAATATCATCGTTGAGCCCATTAACGTTGGTGCCTAAACGATACACCCAACATTGCTCTTTTTCAAAAAGTCTACTGGTGATGTTGGTTGTACCCTTCACTTCCTCGATTACCGTCCACCTCATGTCATTAGTAGTATGGTTGCTATCCAAAAAGTGACGGCTCAGTTTGGTGGTTAGTTTTTTGCATCGGACGTTGCTCCGATGCTCGCAGATGCGTTGTTTTATTCTGCGTGTTGTCATGCCAACATACCGTAGCTGGCACGGACATGTGATCAAATACACCACATTCATGGTGTTACAGTTAGTATGTTCCCTTTGGGTCCATACTTTGCCTGCTTCAAGTGAAAGGGTTTTAGTTGCCTCTGTCAGGTGACAGACACTGCAATTGGAGCACGGAAACCGTCCCACAACCTTGGGCATACCCCAAGCCCTGGTGACCGTCGGTGAGGGTTCAGAGACTTTTTCTTTAGGACGGGTGTGCACCAGAGCGTCCTTTAGACTGCGACCTTTTTTAAAGGAAAAAAGAGGTTTCTCCCAATTCTCTCTGTAAGAGGTCAGAATATTCCAATGTTTATTAATGGATTTTTTCATCATGTTGGACAGACTACTGTATGTTGTCACACACGTAAGGGGTATTGTTCTCTGGTTGATGACTTTCTCCTCTAGTAGTGCCTCTCTTGGTTGGTTCCTCGCTCGCTTGAAACCTTTGCTCAAGATAGATGCCGGATATCCTCTGTCTTTTAGTTTCCCAGTGAGGCTTACGGACTGTTCTTTGAAGTCCGAGAGGGAGGTGCAGTTGCGCCTAAGTCTCAAAAATTGCCCATAGGGGAGGTTTTCCTTCAAAGGGCGCGGATGGAAGCTACTGAACTCTAGGAGGTTGTTTCTTGCGGTAGGCTTATGATGTGTCTTAGTCCTAAGGCCAGTTCCTTGTACCGAGATCTCAACATCAAGGAAGACAATCTCAGACCTACTCTTGGTGTTTGTAAACCGCAGGTTCCGGTCTAGAGTGTTGATCCAGTTAAGAAATAGATCGAGATCGGTGTCATTCCCAGTCCATAGTAACAAAATGTCATCTATGTAGCGCTTCCACAGGAGCATTGAAGATGAAAAAGATTGGGAGGTGGGTAGAATGTATTTGGCTTCAAAATCCGCTACATACAACCCCGCCACGCTCGGCGCAAAAATACTGCCCATGCTGGTACCTGAGCATTGAAGATAAAGCTTGTCTTTAAAGGAGAAGAAATTTTCTTTAAGGGCAATTGTTGCACACTCAATGATGAAGGTTTTTGGTGTTTGATAATCCCATTCAGTAGAGTCTAGTGATTCTCCCAGGACTCTGATCGTATCGTCCTGGGGGATACTTGTATACAGACTTTCAACGTCCAGGGTAACAAGAGTGACTGAGTTTTCAGGGAAGGTTACATCTGAAAGTAGACGTAGGAGACTTTTGGTATCCTTCAAGTAAGTTGGAGTGGACTGAACCAAAGGTTTCAGAAAGTGGTCACAGAATTCGGATAGGGGCTCAAGAAGGGAACCAATACCCGAGACAATGGGGCGACCTGGTGGAGGAAGTCTGTTTTTATGCATTTTTGGTAATGCGTAAAAATATGGGATTACATGTTTGGAATTCCTCAGAAACGCCGCCTCGTTTTTTGACACATGTCCCTCTTCTTCTGCATGTTGTACAAGGGTCGTGATCCTACTTATCAGGGCTGTGGTGGGGTCTATTGTTAGTGGGGTGTAGTTCCGGATGTCCCCAAGCAGTTGGTAGCAAGTTTTCTCATAGTCAGCAGTGTCTTGGATTACAATGCCCCCACCTTTATCGGCCGGCTTAATGGTGATCGTACTGTCATTTTGCAATTGTTGCAGTGCTTTGTACTCAGCAGTGCTGAAGTTACCGAAAACCACGGGGTTCTCACAGGACTCTAGGTCTTTAAACACAGCCTGCTCGAAGGTGGTAATCGCTGCAGGTGTGGTGTGGGGAGGAGGAGTGAAGGTTGAACTTGGTCTCAAACCTGTATCTCCTTTTCTTGTAGCCTCGTTGGGGTCATCCTTTCCTTCGAAAAAAGCTTTCAGTTTTAGTTTTCTGAAAAAGCTGGCAAGTTCGCAATGAAGCTTAAATTTGTCAGGTCTCGCTTTAGGAACAAAACCCAGGCCTTTCTCAAGCACCTGTACTTCAGTGGGTGTTAGTACTCTAGTAGAGAGGTTGGTCACTAGGCTTAAATCCCGCTCGTTCCTGGTTGTTGGTTGCTGCGAGTGTGATTCGCTACAGAGTCGTCCTCCTCCCAGGTGACTCGGCTGTTGCCTCTCCGCTTTCCCCTTCCTCTCCGGCCGCTCTCTAAAAAAGGCTGCCTTTGTTGGTTCTGGAAATTTGGTGGGGGCATGAAACCTGGATTCCAGCCCATGAAAGCGAAATGAGGTTGGTGGAAGGCAAAGGGATTATGGCCCATCATCATTTGTGGTGGTTGCCATTGCTGATGTTGACCATGGTACCCTTGCCTGCCCCTTGCGTTTCTATTCCCACGATTACCTCTACCCTTTGTTTGCTTGAATGAACCATTACTCGATCCACTGCTGTTAGAGGATTCATCATCAGATTGATCAGATTTATTGTTGTTTTGAGTGGGAGGAGTGAAAGTTGGGGCTGAATAAGGATACACCTTTTCAAAATCAAACTTTTTTTGATCTTTTTGTAATTTGGTTGCTTTGGACTGCATCAAATTATCTTTATACTCGTTCATTTCCTTGTTCAGTTCGTCTAACCGTTTTTTAAAACCAGTGATTGTGGTTTTAAAGTTTCTTTCAGTTTCTGTAATCTCCACCATCAGTGTTTCAGAGAGTCTTAGCGCTGTTTTTATGATTAAGACTAGCCAGTCGCGTGTACAGTGCCACGCGATCATGGCCCAATCTTTGCGGAAGGTGGCATCATTGAGGAAGATGCGAGGGGCATTCGTAACTAGCAACCCTTTGGGTGCAGAGTTTGACATCAAATATTGTTTGAGAATAGTCCCATGGAGAATAGTGCGGATATGCTCTCTTTTTTTCTCTGTGAGATTTTCCCATTCAGTGGTGTTAGCTATTGCCTGTGATATTTGGGGATCTGCAAATATCGATGTGTCCGACATCAGTTCCTCTATCTCTGATTCGGAATATGTCAGGCCCATGTTCGCCATGGTGATAGTAGTAAAAGTGAGGCAAAGGAGTAAATCTTTAAAAGCCAGCAACGATAGGGAATATCTTGCCGGAAGTAAAAGAGGCTCTCACAGCTGTGCGCTGCTATAATATTCAACAACAAAAGGAGAGGTAGGGAGAATGAGGCACTCTCTTAGTCCCCGGTTAGTTATGCAAAAACAAGAAAAGAGAGGTCAGATCAAACTATTGATCAATCTAAGCGTAAACCATACAGACCACAGTTCATGGAGTTAACACAAGATTAGACTATCACATCCGATTTGGGTGATAAAGAAAGCCCTCACACACTGACCTAGTCAGTGTCATGCTTCATCATCGGGCCCCACCGACAGAGGCCGAATGCCTCTGCGGTGTGCTACGACGCCAGAAAGACTGCGGAGCAGGTTTTGTGTTTGGAGGGCGTGCTCTTGTTTACAGTGAAAGGTTAAAAGTGCCTAAAAAAAGGGTATCGAAAAAATATATTTAATAAATGATCCCTGAGGCACAAAATAGGGAGTATTACGTGTCTGTATTTACATGCCAAGGTTTAAGGTTGGTAAAATACAGAATATACTCAATTTATTTCAGTCAACATGTTTCAGCCATAAGGGTGGTATATTACCGTGGCATTCTTCAGGACTAAACCCCGGCGGTATGGGCTCTCTAATCACCCACCCTGACCTGGGGACGTGAAAGTAAAAAATAAGAAGTGAAAAAAGTGCATAAAAATAATGGAAGAGTGAATTACTCAATTCCAAAAAATACTCCGTAAATTTGGAGTGTCACTGCACCTGTAAAGTGAAAAAAACACATAGACAAACAGAAGACAAACATGAACATTGTTAATATGAGCCTTCCTGAGTGATCATAGTGCTCCATGATGTGTGGCTCAAGTGGTTTTCCCAAAGTAAACATAGATTTTATGCACCATCCAAATAGCCCCTAGAGGATGATAGCAAATATCTCTGGGAAGTGATGTGCTAGAGGTGTGCTATTTACAAGACAAACGATTAAAATGGGGGGTTAAAAACGCGATTGCGTGTACTCCTTATGAAGGGATCAATGGACCTTGCCAGCTTTTTCAGAAAACTAAAACTGAAAGCTTTTTTCGAAGGAAAGGATGACCCCAACGAGGCTACAAGAAAAGGAGATACAGGTTTGAGACCAAGTTCAACCTTCACTCCTCCTCCCCACACCACACCTGCAGCGATTACCACCTTCGAGCAGGCTGTGTTTAAAGACCTAGAGTCCTGTGAGAACCCCGTGGTTTTCGGTAACTTCAGCACTGCTGAGTACAAAGCACTGCAACAATTGCAAAATGACAGTACGATCACCATTAAGCCGGCCGATAAAAGTGGGGGCATTGTAATCCAAGACACTGCTGACTATGAGAAAACTTGCTACCAACTGCTTGGGGACATCCGGAACTACACCCCACTAACAATAGACCCCACCACAGCCCTGATAAGTAGGATCACGACCCTTGTACAACATGCAGAAGAAGAGGGACATGTGTCAAAAAACGAGGCGGCGTTTCTGAGGAATTCCAAACATGTAATCCCATATTTTTACGCATTACCAAAAATGCATAAAAACAGACTTCCTCCACCAGGTCGCCCCATTGTCTCGGGTATTGGTTCCCTTCTTGAGCCCCTATCCGAATTCTGTGACCACTTTCTGAAACCTTTGGTTCAGTCCACTCCAACTTACTTGAAGGATACCAAAAGTCTCCTACGTCTACTTTCAGATGTAACCTTCCCTGAAAACTCAGTCACTCTCGTTACCCTGGACGTTGAAAGTCTGTATACAAGTATCCCCCAGGACGATACGATCAGAGTCCTGGGAGAATCACTAGACTCTACTGAATGGGATTATCAAACACCAAAAACCTTCATCATTGAGTGTGCAACAATTGCCCTTAAAGAAAATTTCTTCTCCTTTAAAGACAAGCTTTATCTTCAATGCTCAGGTACCAGCATGGGCAGTATTTTTGCGCCGAGCGTGGCGGGGTTGTATGTAGCGGATTTTGAAGCCAAATACATTCTACCCACCTCCCAATCTTTTTCATCTTCAATGCTCCTGTGGAAGCGCTACATAGATGACATTTTGTTACTATGGACTGGGAATGACACCGATCTCGATCTATTTCTTAACTGGATCAACACTCTAGACCGGAACCTGCGGTTTACAAACACCAAGAGTAGGTCTGAGATTGTCTTCCTTGATGTTGAGATCTCGGTACAAGGAACTGGCCTTAGGACTAAGACACATCATAAGCCTACCGCAAGAAACAACCTCCTAGAATTCAGTAGCTTCCATCCGCGCCCTTTGAAGGAAAACCTCCCCTATGGGCAATTTTTGAGACTTAGGCGCAACTGCACCTCCCTCTCGGACTTCAAAGAACAGTCCGTAAGCCTCACTGGGAAACTAAAAGACAGAGGATATCCGGCATCTATCTTGAGCAAAGGTTTCAAGCGAGCGAGGAACCAACCAAGAGAGGCACTACTAGAGGAGAAAGTCATCAACCAGAGAACAATACCCCTTACGTGTGTGACAACATACAGTAGTCTGTCCAACATGATGAAAAAATCCATTATTAAACATTGGAATATTCTGACCTCTTACAGAGAGAATTGGGAGAAACCTCTTTTTTCCTTTAAAAAAGGTCGCAGTCTAAAGGACGCTCTGGTGCACACCCGTCCTAAAGAAAAAGTCTCTGAACCCTCACCGACGGTCACCAGGGCTTGGGGTATGCCCAAGGTTGTGGGACATTTTCCGTGCTCCAATTGCAGTGTCTGTCACCTGACAGAGGCAACTAAAACCCTTTCACTTGAAGCAGGCAAAGTATGGACCCAAAGGGAACATACTAACTGTAACACCATGAATGTGGTGTATTTGATCACATGTCCGTGCCAGCTACGGTATGTTGGCATGACAACGCGCAGAATAAAACAACGCATCTGCGAGCATCGGAGCAACGTCCGATGCAAAAAACTAACCACCAAACTGAGCCGTCACTTTTTGGATAGCAACCATACTACTAATGACATGAGGTGGACGGTAATCGAGGAAGTGAAGGGTACAACCAACATCACCAGTAGACTTTTTGAAAAAGAGCAACGTTGGGTGTATCGTTTAGGCACCAACGTTAATGGGCTCAACGATGATATTCCGTGGAGCTCAGTATTATCTTGAATCAAGCTTCTCTGGAACACAGTCCCAACTACAATTGGATCTTTCTGCCTGTTTGCAAACAGTCATTCCCCCTGCTTTCTGTAATTTACACAGATTAGTCTCTACCTTTAGTGTATGCTCTTAAGTACAGCCTATTGCCTCTAATATAGATCAATTTTTATTAATTTTCTCTTATCACTAATACTGAGATAATGACAAGCAGCACAAGCTATAATTCTACCATTACTCCTTGCATCAGCTCTAGCGCTACAACGCTACTCGTCCTTATTAGCTAAGACGACTTCTAAGCCTCGTTTCCAACCGAACAGGTGGGCTTGGATGTCTCCAGCCGACATCCAAGCCTCGCATTGATCCAGGCGAGGTCCTCCGAGGAGGGCGTATGCGTTCCTAGCCTCTTTTTCGGCTAGACACGCCCACCCGGAAACAGGTCGCACACGCGACCGTTCTGGTTAAAAACAAGTTTACCGGCCCCGTCTGTCTATCCTCGGGGTCCGGATTTGAGGCCACAACCAGGTTTAACAGCGGGTCGAGAGCGCTGAGGGCGTGAGTAACGACGATACCTAATCCGCTGCTCCTTCTGCCAATAGAGCTAAGTAACTGCTTGTGTCCATGCCTTGCAAATGTACCATTTTTCTCTATTTTTAGGATGTGCCAGGTCGCTCCAACCCCCTCCCGAGACCCATGGTGCTAGTAGCGCCCCCTTTTGAAAGTGAGAACTGTACCTTCTATTACCTACTTGAAGGGGCACAGACCTTTTAGGTCCATTGATCCCTTCATAAGGAGTACACGCAATCGCGTTTTTAACCCCCCATTTTAATCGTTTGTCTTGTAAATAGCACACCTCTAGCACATCACTTCCCAGAGATATTTGCTATCATCCTCTAGGGGCTATTTGGATGGTGCATAAAATCTATGTTTACTTTGGGAAAACCACTTGAGCCACACATCATGGAGCACTATGATCACTCAGGAAGGCTCATATTAACAATGTTCATGTTTGTCTTCTGTTTGTCTATGTGTTTTTTTCACTTTACAGGTGCAGTGACACTCCAAATTTACGGAGTATTTTTTGGAATTGAGTAATTCACTCTTCCATTATTTTTATGCACTTTTTTCACTTCTTATTTTTCACTTTCACGTCCCCAGGTCAGGGTGGGTGATTAGAGAGCCCATACCGCCGGGGTTTAGTCCTGAAGAATGCCACTGTAATATACCACCCTTATGGCTGAAACATGTTGACTGAAATAAATTGAGTATATTCTGTATTTTACCAACCTTAAACCTTGGCATGTAAATACAGACACGTAATACTCCCTATTTTGTGCCTCAGGGATCATTTATTAAATATATTTTTTCGATACCCTTTTTTTAGGCACTTTTAACCTTTCACTGTAAACAAGAGCACGCCCTCCAAACACAAAACCTGCTCCGCAGTCTTTCTGGCGCCGTCGTAGCACACCGCAGAGGCATTCGGCCTCTGTCGGTGGGGCCCGATGATGAAGCATGACACTGACTAGGTCAGTGTGTGAGGGCTTTCTTTATCACCCAAATCGGATGTGATAGTCTAATCTTGTGTTAACTCCATGAACTGTGGTCTGTATGGTTTACGCTTAGATTGATCAATAGTTTGATCTGACCTCTCTTTTCTTGTTTTTGCATAACTAACCGGGGACTAAGAGAGTGCCTCATTCTCCCTACCTCTCCTTTTGTTGTTGAATATTATAGCAGCGCACAGCTGTGAGAGCCTCTTTTACTTCCGGCAAGATATTCCCTATCGTTGCTGGCTTTTAAAGATTTACTCCTTTGCCTCACTTTTACTACTATCACCATGGCGAACATGGGCCTGACATATTCCGAATCAGAGATAGAGGAACTGATGTCGGACACATCGATATTTGCAGATCCCCAAATATCACAGGCAATAGCTAACACCACTGAATGGGAAAATCTCACAGAGAAAAAAAGAGAGCATATCCGCACTATTCTCCATGGGACTATTCTCAAACAATATTTGATGTCAAACTCTGCACCCAAAGGGTTGCTAGTTACGAATGCCCCTCGCATCTTCCTCAATGATGCCACCTTCCGCAAAGATTGGGCCATGATCGCGTGGCACTGTACACGCGACTGGCTAGTCTTAATCATAAAAACAGCGCTAAGACTCTCTGAAACACTGATGGTGGAGATTACAGAAACTGAAAGAAACTTTAAAACCACAATCACTGGTTTTAAAAAACGGTTAGACGAACTGAACAAGGAAATGAACGAGTATAAAGATAATTTGATGCAGTCCAAAGCAACCAAATGACAAAAAGATCAAAAAAAGTTTGATTTTGAAAAGGTGTATCCTTATTCAGCCCCAACTTTCACTCCTCCCACTCGAAACAACAATAAATCTGATCAATCTGATGATGAATCCTCTAACAGCAGTGGATCGAGTAATGGTTCATTCAAGCAAACAAAGGGTAGAGGTAATCGTGGGAATAGAAACGCAAGGGGCAGGCAAGGGTACCAGGGTCAACATCAGCAATGGCAACCACCACAAATGATGATGGGCCATAATCCCTTTGCCTTCCACCAACCTCATTTCCCTTTCATGGGCTGGAATCCAGGTTTCATGCCCCCACCAAATTTCCAGAACCAACAAAGGCAGCCTTTTTTAGAGAGCGGCCGGAGAGGAAGGGGAAAGCGGAGAGGCAACAGCCGAGTCACCTGGGAGGAGGACGACTCTGTAGCGAATCACACTCGCAGCAACCAACAACCAGGAACGAGCGGGATTTAAGCCTAGTGACCAACCTCTCTACTAGAGTACTAACACCCACTGAAGTACAGGTGCTTGAGAAAGGCCTGGGTTTTGTTCCTAAAGCGAGACCTGACAAATTTAAGCTTCATTGCGAACTTGCCAGCTTTTTCAGAAAACTAAAACTGAAAGCTTTTTTCGAAGGAAAGGATGACCCCAACGAGGCTACAAGAAAAGGAGATACAGGTTTGAGACCAAGTTCAACCTTCACTCCTCCTCCCCACACCACACCTGCAGCGATTACCACCTTCGAGCAGGCTGTGTTTAAAGACCTAGAGTCCTGTGAGAACCCCGTGGTTTTCGGTAACTTCAGCACTGCTGAGTACAAAGCACTGCAACAATTGCAAAATGACAGTACGATCACCATTAAGCCGGCCGATAAAGGTGGGGGCATTGTAATCCAAGACACTGCTGACTATGAGAAAACTTGCTACCAACTGCTTGGGGACATCCGGAACTACACCCCACTAACAATAGACCCCACCACAGCCCTGATAAGTAGGATCACGACCCTTGTACAACATGCAGAAGAAGAGGGACATGTGTCAAAAAACGAGGCGGCGTTTCTGAGGAATTCCAAACATGTAATCCCATATTTTTACGCATTACCAAAAATGCATAAAAACAGACTTCCTCCACCAGGTCGCCCCATTGTCTCGGGTATTGGTTCCCTTCTTGAGCCCCTATCCGAATTCTGTGACCACTTTCTGAAACCTTTGGTTCAGTCCACTCCAACTTACTTGAAGGATACCAAAAGTCTCCTACGTCTACTTTCAGATGTAACCTTCCCTGAAAACTCAGTCACTCTCGTTACCCTGGACGTTGAAAGTCTGTATACAAGTATCCCCCAGGACGATACGATCAGAGTCCTGGGAGAATCACTAGACTCTACTGAATGGGATTATCAAACACCAAAAACCTTCATCATTGAGTGTGCAACAATTGCCCTTAAAGAAAATTTCTTCTCCTTTAAAGACAAGCTTTATCTTCAATGCTCAGGTACCAGCATGGGCAGTATTTTTGCGCCGAGCGTGGCGGGGTTGTATGTAGCGGATTTTGAAGCCAAATACATTCTACCCACCTCCCAATCTTTTTCATCTTCAATGCTCCTGTGGAAGCGCTACATAGATGACATTTTGTTACTATGGACTGGGAATGACACCGATCTCGATCTATTTCTTAACTGGATCAACACTCTAGACCGGAACCTGCGGTTTACAAACACCAAGAGTAGGTCTGAGATTGTCTTCCTTGATGTTGAGATCTCGGTACAAGGAACTGGCCTTAGGACTAAGACACATCATAAGCCTACCGCAAGAAACAACCTCCTAGAGTTCAGTAGCTTCCATCCGCGCCCTTTGAAGGAAAACCTCCCCTATGGGCAATTTTTGAGACTTAGGCGCAACTGCACCTCCCTCTCGGACTTCAAAGAACAGTCCGTAAGCCTCACTGGGAAACTAAAAGACAGAGGATATCCGGCATCTATCTTGAGCAAAGGTTTCAAGCGAGCGAGGAACCAACCAAGAGAGGCACTACTAGAGGAGAAAGTCATCAACCAGAGAACAATACCCCTTACGTGTGTGACAACATACAGTAGTCTGTCCAACATGATGAAAAAATCCATTAATAAACATTGGAATATTCTGACCTCTTACAGAGAGAATTGGGAGAAACCTCTTTTTTCCTTTAAAAAAGGTCGCAGTCTAAAGGACGCTCTGGTGCACACCCGTCCTAAAGAAAAAGTCTCTGAACCCTCACGGACGGTCACCAGGGCTTGGGGTATGCCCAAGGTTGTGGGACATTTTCCTTGCTCCAATTGCAGTGTCTGTCACCTGACAGAGGCAACTAAAACCCTTTCACTTGAAGCAGGCAAAGTATGGACCCAAAGGGAACATACTAACTGTAACACCATGAATGTGGTGTATTTGATCACATGTCCGTGCCAGCTACGGTATGTTGGCATGACAACGCGCAGAATAAAACAACGCATCTGCGAGCATCGGAGCAACGTCCGATGCAAAAAACTAACCACCAAACTGAGCCGTCACTTTTTGGATAGCAACCATACTACTAATGACAAGAGGTGGACGGTAATCGAGGAAGTGAAGGGTACAACCAACATCACCAGTAGACTTTTTGAAAAAGAGCAACGTTGGGTGTATCGTTTAGGCACCAACGTTAATGGGCTCATCGATGATATTCCGTGGAGCTCAGTATTATCTTGAATCAAGCTTCTCTGGAACACAGTCCCAACTACAATTGGATCTTTCTGCCTGTTTGCAAACAGTCATTCCCCCTGCTTTCTGTAATTTACACAGATTAGTCTCTACCTTTAGTGTATGCTCTTAAGTACAGCCTATTGCCTCTAATATAGATCAATTTTTATTAATTTTCTCTTATCACTAATACTGAGATAATGACAAGCAGCACAAGCTATAATTCTACCATTACTCCTTGCATCAGCTCTAGCGCTACAACGCTACTCGTCCTTATTAGCTAAGACGACTTCTAAGCCTCGTTTCCAACCGAACAGGTGGGCTTGGATGTCTCCAGCCGACATCCAAGCCTCGCATTGATCCAGGCGAGGTCCTCCGAGGAGGGCGTATGCGTTCCTAGCCTCTTTTTCGGCTAGACACGCCCACCCGGAAACAGGTCGCACACGCGACCGTTCTGGTTAAAAACAAGTTTACCGGCCCCGTCTGTCTATCCTCGGGGTCCGGATTTGAGGCCACAACCAGGTTTAACAGCGGGTCGAGAGCGCTGAGGGCGTGAGTAACGACGATACCTAATCCGCTGCTCCTTCTGCCAATAGAGCTAAGTAACTGCTTGTGTCCATGCCTTGCAAATGTACAATTTTTCTCTATTTTTAGGATGTGCCAGGTCGCTCCGACCCCCTCCCGAGACCCATGGTGCTAGTAGCGCCCCCTTTTGAAAGTGAGAACTGTACCTTCTATTACCTACTTGAAGGGGCACAGACCTTTTAGGTCCATTGATCCCTTCATAAGGAGTACACGCAATCGCGTTTTTAACCCCCCATTTTAATCGTTTGTCTTGTAAATAGCACACCTCTAGCACATCACTTCCCAGAGATATTTGCTATCATCCTCTAGGGGCTATTTGGATGGTGCATAAAATCTATGTTTACTTTGGGAAAACCACTTGAGCCACACATCATGGAGCACTATGATCACTCAGGAAGGCTCATATTAACAATGTTCATGTTTGTCTTCTGTTTGTCTATGTGTTTTTTTCACTTTACAGGTGCAGTGACACTCCAAATTTACGGAGTATTTTTTGGAATTGAGTAATTCACTCTTCCATTATTTTTATGCACTTTTTTCACTTCTTATTTTTCACTTTCACGTCCCCAGGTCAGGGTGGGTGATTAGAGAGCCCATACCGCCGGGGTTTAGTCCTGAAGAATGCCACGGTAATATACCACCCTTATGGCTGAAACATGTTGACTGAAATAAATTGAGTATATTCTGTATTTTACCAACCTTAAACCTTGGCATGTAAATACAGACACGTAATACTCCCTATTTTGTGCCTCAGGGATCATTTATTAAATATATTTTTTCGATACCCTTTTTTTAGGCACTTTTAACCTTTCACTGTAAACAAGAGCACGCCCTCCAAACACAAAACCTGCTCCGCAGTCTTTCTGGCGTCGTAGCACACCGCAGAGGCATTCGGCCTCTGTCGGTGGGGCCCGATGATGAAGCATGACACTGACTAGGTCAGTGTGTGAGGGCTTTCTTTATCACCCAAATCGGATCTGATAGTCTAATCTTGTGTTAACTCCATGAACTGTGGTCTGTATGGTTTACGCTTAGATTGATCAATAGTTTGATCTGACCTCTCTTTTCTTGTTTTTGCATAACTAACCGGGGACTAAGAGAGTGCCTCATTCTCCCTACCTCTCCTTTTGTTGTTGAACACTTACCTACCAACCCATAAGTATGTGCTTCCCAAGGAAGCGCAGCGGACGAGCGCAGCGGGCGCGCTGAATGCGCGCCAAAGGCGCGCCTAAGGAAAGCCCGTCTGCGCCCGTCCGCGACCAGACGGGACCAGGGGCCATAAATCCTGGTTCCCACACTCTCCTGGTCAGGACTTACTCCTCGGCGGCCCTACTCAGCATAGGCAGTGGAGCTGTTGCCCACTGTACCCATACCTACGCTCCTATAGAGCTTCCTACTCGATGTCCGGCCTGTAAACATCCCTTCCGTAATTTCTCTACGCCTACTCCAGCACATACATACCGCATGTTTGCGCTAAATTGCCGCTCTCTACCCAAACACAGCACGCAGATTGTTATGCTGTTAGAGGAACAAAAACCAGACGCGGTTTTCCTGACGGAGACGTGGCTTACTGCTCATTCTGAGCCAGACGTAGTTTCAGCCATACCTACAGGTTATCATATCGTCCGGTTGGACAGACCGGAAGGGAGAGGCGGAGGTCTGGCGATCATATTGAAGACCCAGTACCAATGCCGCACCTCAACAGAAACTATTCCTGAGTGCGAGAGCATAGCATTCTGCATTGAGTTTAATGCCAATAGCTCTTTTTCCGGCACTCTGATTTATCGCCCCCCAGAGTCATCAAAAATTTTTCACAGGTCTCTTCCAGAGATTATAGCAGCAAGAATTATGGCCTCGGCCAACCACACAGTCCTAGGGGACCTTAATTTTCACTTCAACTCCCCCTCAGACCAATTCGCTAAAGAATTAATAGACAACCTTGGAGCCCTCCAAATGTCCCAGCTGGTGTTAGCTCCTACTCACGAAAAGGGCAATTTACTGGACCCCATATTTAGCAACTGCCCCGGTCTGACGGTCGACCTACCTATTCCCCTTCCATGGTCGGACCATTTCTTGGTCCCGTTTACCTGGACTACACTAAAAGTCCCCCAGCCACCACCCCAAGCTACTATTAGGAGAAACTGGACAAAGCTCCCCTTGGATGCCTGGTTACACAATCTGGACGTTACCCGTCCACCACCCTGCCCAGACCCCAATGTGGCAAATGGAAACTACGTAGGCTGGATTACAAACTCGCTAGATCCGATCCTCCCTCTTCGCAGATCCTTCCCAAAGAAAACACATAAATCTGCCCCCTGGTTCTCCGACTCCCTAAGGGAACTAAAATGCCTTTGCAGGCAACGAGAGAGAGCCTGGCGACTAGATTTCCTCTCGGATAAAAAGGCCGCCTATAAAGAGGCGATTAAAGCTTACAAAATAGGAATTAGGTTTGCCCAGGCAACCTATTACTCAGATAAAGTTCTTGAAGCTAAGTCCAAGCCGAAGGAAATCTTTAGTATAATAAAGCTACGCACCAGTGCTAATACTGCACCTCCGCCTAATAAAACCCAGGACCAATGTAATGAGCTTGCAAATTTTTTCCATAATAAAGTCTTAAAAATCTACGCTACATTCCCAACAGTAGCCACAAATCGGGACGCGACCGCCCCACCCCTCCCCAGATCGCCCCTTCACCCTGAGCAGCCCTCCCTTGAGCACTTCCTTCCTCTGGATCTCGACACTCTAGACAAGGTGGCACGCCAAGTCAAATCGGGCTCCCCATGTGATTCTGCCCCTCCAGATGTCCTGTTGCAGGCATCTAAAGCCACCCTGCCGGTAATGTTGGAACTTCTAAATTCGTCCATCTCCGCGTGCATAGTTCCTACGGCATGGAAGCAAGCCATGGTGCGGGCGCTGCTGAAGAAACCCAGCCTAGACCCGGATGATCACTACAGCTACCGCCCCATCTCACTTCTCCCTTGGGCCAGCAAGGTTCTGGAGAAGTTTATAAACGCCCAACTCGTTCAGTTCCTAGAGAACCACTCTCTGCTACATACATCCCAGACAGGCTTCAGACCGAAGCATGGTACTGAAACCGCCTTGCTAGCAGTCACCGAAGAATCTCGAAGGGTACTGGATCGGGGGGGATCAGTGGCAGTTATCCTCCTTGATCTAAGTGCCGCATTCGATATGGTCAGCCATACCACCTTGCTGGACCGTCTCCACGACATCGGAGTATCTGGTGACGCACTAAGGTGGTTTGAGTCTTTCCTGTCTAAGAGATCCTTTCGGATCTTTGACGGCGAGACAATGTCCTCTAGGAAACCTCTTAGCTGCGGAGTACCACAGGGCTCTTCCCTGAGCCCTGTGCTGTTCAACGTGTACATGAGGCCACTGGCAGGTGTCGTCGAACCGTACGGCATCAAAATTGTGTCATACGCCGACGACACTCAGCTAGTGGTCTCATTGGCTGCTGGTAACAACAGGCAAATCCCGGTAGATCTGCTAAAATGCTTAGAGGATGTCAAGGGATGGATGACCACCTCCTCCCTAAAGCTGAACGGGGACAAGATGGAGCTAATGCTCCTAGGCCCAACCTCTCCAGTGCCTTTCACCTCCTTATGGCCCTGCGCATTGGGCCCTCCCCCTACCCCCAAGGAAAGTGTCAAGAGCCTGGGAGTGTGGCTGGACAACAAACTCTCCTTCTCCACCCAGGCCACTAAGTTGTCTGCCACATGTTTTGGCCTATTAAGAATTCTTAGAAAGATCCTTCCGCTTCTGCCTTTAGAGGCTAGAAAGGTGGCGGTACAAGGCCTCATTCAGTCCCGTCTGGATTCAAATAATGCCCTGTATGTTGGGGCACCCAAAATGACCCTCCGGAAATTGCAGATTGTGCAAAACTGTGCAGCGCACACCCTGTTGCAGATCCCACGATTCCAGTCAGCCAGACCTGCTCTGAAGAGTCTCCACTGGTTGCCAGTGAGGCAGAGAGTAGCATTCAAGGCGTTATGCATGGCACATCACGCCTTCTGGAAAACAGGCCCACCCATTATCCCCTATCACCCAAACAGGAATCTTCGGTCGATGGAGGCCTTCCTTGCAGTTGTTCCCAGAGTGAAGAGAGCCAGGTCGGGTGGTAGGCTGTTCTCTCTTAACACTGCCAAACTCTGGAATGCCCTTCCCCTCTCACTCCGGTCTAACCCAAATCTGCTTTCATTCCGGAAAAACCTGAAGACACTACTGTTCGCTAAATCCTTCGTGTCTTAAAAACTTCCGTTCTTGGTCATTTCCGCCTCAGCACAGCTCAGCGCTTGGACGCCCTTGGGCAGCAATCGCGCTCAATAAATTTATTTTCATTTCATTTCACATGTCGGCATTGGTAATAGGTAATGGTTTGCATGAATAGCTACCAGCCTTTTTATCCTTACAGCAGACATTCATTTCTCTATGAATAAAGTTATTGAAGGGAATTGGATGCTGTGTTTTATGCACTAATTTATGTTTTGTGTTTGTCACTTGCAGATGCTTTCTGCTTCCACTGTTTGTTGCACGTTTTTGTTGTTTGTTTTGGACACTTTTCTTCTTTTTTCTTTGAGAATCAAATGACGAACGATGATGAGACAGGGGCCTGTCTGGAGATTACATACCAGTTACCCCGTTGGTGGTATTTCCGTGAGGTGTCATTCGTTTCTTGCACATTTTTTCTAAGTAGAACTCAGTCTAACACTGACGGTGTAGATATCTGGTACTGATCAGAGGTGTCAGACAGCATTTACATGGTGTTCTGTGTATCTGTCAAGGAAGATTGGCCTTTTAGTTTGAGTTTAGAAATTTATGGACGAGGTGCAGTGAATTGCCCCCTCAAGAGTATATAAAAAAGATATAGGGGATTATAATAGTTATCAGTACGCACAGACTGTTCTATTATTCTAGCACCACCTGATCCCCAAATCCACCCCTCCTCGAAGCCACCCATGAAGAGGTTGGCATAGGAAGGAGAAAATCTGGAGCCCATGGCTACGCCCTGTTTTTGTCAGTACCACCTTGTTTCGAAGAGAAATACATTATTATCCAAAATTAGTTGTATCATTTTGATAATCATCTCAGTGTGGGCCCATTGCGATGCTGGTCTTTTGCTTAGGAATTTCCTGGCTGCATTGATGCCCAGGTCAGTCCTGATGCTAGTGTAAAGGGATGTGACATCCAATGTTGCCATTATCATGTTGTCCTCCCATGTCACATCCGATAGGATGCTAAGTATAAGTTTTGTGTCTCTGATGTACGCCGGTAAATTGCGTACTAGGAGCTGTAAAAAAGTGTCAACATATTGCGACAGTTTTTCTGTTGGACCTCCTATACTGGAGATTATTGGTCTCCCTGTTGGTGTTTGTGCATTTTTGTGAATCTTAGGTAATGTATAAATACATGGGAATCTGGGCTTGTCAACCTTCAGGTATAAAAATTCCTCCTGACTGATCAGTCCATTATTAAGCCATTCCCTAAGTTGTGTGTTGATGAGGAGTGTAAGAGGTCCAATTGGATTCCCTTTAATTTTTTCATAGTAGGTTTGATCTTCCAGTTGTGACAGGATTTCTGCATTGTAATCACATGTCTTCATTACCACAATGTTACCACCTTTATCAGCTTCCTTGATGGTAACATTGGGTAACATACTAAGGTCTTTGAGTGCCTCCCTTTCTTTGACAGTCAGGTTATCAGTTAGTCTAGACTGGTGTTTAGTCTCATGTTGAACGTGATTATACAAGTCCTCCGTTACTGATTTATGGAACATATATACACTATTGCCACATGGAAGTGTGGGTGTCCATCTGGATTTGTTCTTCAATCCGCTAGAAATAGTGGTGTCTATCTCAATATCATGTTCCCATAGTAGCTCTTCTATCGTCATGTGATCTCTTTCATCATTGGCAATAGACAGTAACAGTTCCGTATCTCTAATGTCTTGAATAGTGACAATATCATCAGGCATATCATACATCTCAATGTTCATACCTGTATTTGGCTTTGGATTACAATCAAAGTGTTTTTTTAGTTTTGATTTCCTCGTAAATTTAAACAAATCAATCATTGCATTATATAAGTCACCTTCCTCTTTAGGGCAAAAACGCATCCCTCTTTCCAACACAGAAATCATGTCACTATTGAGTATTTGGTCACTAAGATTAATGACTTCAACCCCTTTTAAATGAACATTATCCTGTCCTATTTCTTCCAGGACCTGAGCCTCATACCCTGTTTGTCCTGACCTGTTCCCCCGTCTCTTACCCCTCCTAGTTTTCCTGGTATATTTTCCTTTTGTTTTTGAAATTCTCTGTTTCCCCGTTTTATCCGTTTGACCTCCTTTAAAAAACTAGAGTCTTGATTGGTTGCTCCCTCGCTCTCACATTCGCTTGTAAGGTTTCAAGTGAAGTGGAATTGGAACTGGCGGGTGTGGTATTTTGCACTGAAGTACCTCCCTGTTTAGCACCTTTGTCTATCAAGTGGTCACATTTCTTGGCAAAGGTGAAGATTCTCCCTTGGGCATAGTCAATCTCATCCCTTTTGATTTTTCGGGCTTTCCGCTGCTTAATGTCTGCTTGATGTTTGTTAAGTACATCATTTAGTATTAAGTCATTTTTCTCAGTGGCTTCTTTAAGGTCTAGCTCTTTGATTTCCAATTCCACTTGGGCAATCTGATCTTGTAGCTTTTTGACTTTACGTGAGGCGTTTTCAATAAGAATATTCGGGAGGTTATTTGAGTTGGAGGTCAGTTCCTTCTCCCACAGTAGTAGGAGATCATCATCTAGATTCTGAACGGAGTCCCCTCGGAATTCTCTGAAGTCTTATATATTGTTCCAGGGTAGCTCCATCCCACCACTTTGAGTTTTCGGGGATTCGTAATTTTTCCAGTTTAATGAATTTATCCCTCAATCCTTCCTTCATTTTGCTTCGGTTACCACTAGCTAGGGAGGTAGTAATCGTTTCACCCCTTGCTAAGCTATCAAATAATTCTGCAGCTTCTTTACCTCTATCCATGTTGTATTATATTAATAGTAGTACCGTCGGAGCTGCCTAACCAGGTCTGACTAGTTTGAACGTGATTGGATGATTATTTTCCTGGTTAAAAAAGGCGCTTCTTGATTTCAGTAAGATTATACAGGAAATTAATATTAGTATTAGGTGCTTAGAGAAGGGTTAATCATCCAAATTACCCCAAAATTATGATCATAGATCAACAACAGTTTCTGCAAATCTCTATCACACCAAACAGACATTCCATTGTAAAGTATACAATTGTGTCAAAGGAGAACACAATATAATATAATTCTTCAGTGATCTTTAATGTGTAGCATCTCGTATGATTTCCGCCAACACGTGTTTCGTCGTAAGGGAAATACCCACAACTTCCTCAGGGCTGAGAAAAAATACAGAGAAAACATCATGTAGCCCCCCATTCTTAGGAGGAATCATCTTATTACATAGCCAACAATGCATGGGCTTACATAGCCATATGTGATATAAACCACCATCCAATATAGGTGACATATGGGATGAGAAGGGTGAGGGACCGAAAAGATCTGCACCATCCCAATGTGGAATTAGTGTAGTATAGATCGAATTCATATTAGCATCAACAAGGACATAGGAATCGAGTGAAAGGAGCATGGAGGTGTTACTAAAACGGAAGGAGGAAGTAAGTAAGCAGACCGGGGCTAACAGCCCCGCTCTGCTTACTGACTTCGTCCTTCCGTTTTCTGACGCCACAGATAGGAACGCCGTCACGGCATGAGGTTTTCTTTGCAGTGCCGATGCCTGTAGGTAAGATGTACTGAAACACGGATTCCGATCATCATGATCCGAATTGACAAATGCGGTCATATCCTCAATACAAGAGGGTAAGCTGCATGCAGTGTACTTATGTTTTTATGCACGGTGTTGGGGGTGCACCCATAAATTACATTACCTTTATTAGTTAATAATGATGGTCATACAGATTTAATCTGACAATCAATCTTTGGTGGGTAAAGTCTGACAACATGACTGACAATTTTAGAGGTCTTGTTGGCTTATAACTACTCTTACTCCTCCCACAGCCTGATATTTATGCACAATATAGACACAGGAACAAATTTCTTCTGTACCCAGCCATCCTAAGGATGGGACGGAATTATAACCAGTCAGAAGGTATGTACATAACCTCGTGGTCCTTATGCCTTACAATGTTATGGTTTCGGAGATAGTCTGTTCCAATATATTTTATTTGCCCTACAGGCTCACTGACTATCGCTTACTAACGCAAGGTAGGCCTGGGAGTCATCCCAGATTTCTTTATAAAATAGGGAACACGGTTGGAGTTATTACTCATGATCACTATCCACATAGAATTGTTTAATATCTAGTAACACCTCCATGAACCTTTCACTCGGTTCCTATGTCCTTGTTAATGCTACTATGAATTTGATCTATCCTACACTGATTCCGCATTGGGATGGTGTAGATCTTTTCTGTCCCTCACCCTTCTCGTCCCATATGTCACCTATATTGGATGTTAGTACATATCACATATGGCTATGTATGCCCATGCATTGTTGGCTATGTAATAAGATGATTACCCCTAAGAATGGGGGGCTACATGATGTTTTCTCTGTATTTTTTCTCATCCCTGAGGAAGTTGTGGGTATTTCCCTTACGACGAAACACGTGTTGGCGGAAATCATACGAGATACTACACATTAAAGATCCCTGAAGAATTGTATTATATTGTGTTCTCCTCTGATACAATTGTATACTTTACAATCGAATGTCTGTTTGGTGTGATAGATATTTGCATAAACCTTTGCTATGCTGTGGACCACTTTTCTGCATCAACAAACACTTCTGGGAGTAAGAGTAAAGAACTCTTGACTTTGTCCTGGGCCAGCACGCCCTTTTTTAAATCCTTAGAGTGCTATTTGCTACTAAGTGCGAGTTTTACTTTTAATTTTACTAATGCAAGTCTCCGATTCTTTACATAGGATTTTTGTAATTTTGGTGCATATTTGTTCATACACATATAGCCTATTATGATAAATTGGTGTTGGATTTTTATTGTACATAGTGTCTTATTTAATGTATTGCTGTTTTTAAATGTGTTACACACCTGACTCAAAAGTTAAGCCATCATCAACTCAAATTGGCATTTATTAAATATAGAACCGACACAGCCAAAACTACCAAAACCTATGTTTGCGCATCAACGCAACAAAAATCTTAAAGATCTAATGGTTAGATCACGGTTCAGTGGAACTACTAATATTGTCCCTTTTGAACAGAAATCACTGAATGGAGAAAATGCCATTAAGGGCACCTCCAGATGCGGCACATGTCAATCTTGTGATGGCATAATACCAGGTGAGACATTCACATTTAACAAAGTACAAATACAGGCTAAGGAACTATGGACATGCAATAGAACCAATATTATTTATCTGATATTGTGTCCATGTAACTTAGGTTATGTTGGAGAAACTGCAAGAACTATGAAACTCCGCCTCACGGAGCATAGATCTGCAATTAAAACAAAAAAACTGACAGCACCGCTGGCATCCCATTTTTCTGAGTTCCATCATTCTCCGTCCCAGATCCGTTGGCGCATCCTAGAAAAGATTCATATAGCTAACAATGACGGCGGAGATAAAATTAGGAAAAAAAGAGAGGTTTATTGGATCTTTACTCTTAATACATTTACCCATGGTTTAAATAATGATCTACCGTGGATAAATGCTATATTATAACAAGAACGATAGATGCCTCTGTCTTCATATCTCTGTAACTTGGGCAAATGATAGGATTAGTCAATTAAAATATAGTCCCTCATGTAGAAAGACCCCTCCACACAGTCCCTCGTGTAATAAGACCCCTCCATATATGACACCAATAGTAGGCATACCCATTCCATTCACTGTATTTACTTATTCATTTTCCATTTATAAATAAACAGTAAACAAATCAAAAATAAACCTAAAATAAACATTAGAAAAACTAAACACACATGACTGGTTATAACCGGGCATCTAGCGATATGGAGTCATGTCGCTTTAAGATGCACGATAAAACCAGGTGAACCAATTAGCTGCCTTGATATATAGACCAATAAGAAAGCGCCAAACAAATCCTCTGCCTGAATATCGGAACCGCCGGGACGCCGCCTCAGTCGGTCCGTTTCTTACAACAGGATACAGGTAAAACTTTTGCAGCCTTGCACTAAACGCGTAAAGTTCTCCGTAGTTTAAATGGGCTGGCCACGATATAACGTCAGCTATGTCAGTCTTGTCGTTTCAGCTGCCTTGACATTAGACCAATAATAAATCGCGACACGAACCCTGTGCCCAAACATCAGATATCACCGGGACGCCACTTTAGCCGGTCCGTTTCAGATAAAATAAACACAGGTAAAACTTCTGCAGCCTTGTACCAAACGCGTAAAGCCTTTTTTAGTTTCAAATATGCTGGCCAAGATATAACGTTAGCTGCATTCGTTTTGCCATTTCAGACTGCATACGCCGTATAAACGCTGGAAAGAACCATTGGCATTTATCGCAGCAGGTCGCCCACCCTGGTAGAGGGTTTAGGTAAATAATAGAGTCATTTTAAAAAAAAGAGTAAAACCGGAATACACCGCGAATATTTAATATGACCGGTGAACAAAATCTTTTTTCTTCGTAGATGTATGACCACATGTATCATTAACTCGTATTGGATACATACCGAGTATGGCATCTAAAAACAATGAAAACTAAGGATTTTCTTTTAAATGCGGTAAGGCAACGATGTGGTTTGCTTAAGGATATATGTATGCAAATAGTAAACAGGGAATTAATGTGTTTTTCTGCAACCGAAGCTTAAGATAAATAAAACGCATGCAGTATAGAACTAAACTCTACTGACTGCAATACCACTAGCGGCTCTATATACTAAGACTGAAAAATAAAAGCCAAAACAGTGGTATTTTTACAGAACACGTGCTGTATCAAATAGAGTTGTTAGATAATTAGCTACTTTTTTTAAATAGCAGGTAGTCGCTTCTGTGCCTCTAGTTATGAAAGGAAGTATAATACCAACCAATATGAATGGACTAAAATGAATAGGGTAATCAACTGCAGTAAGTCATAGTTTATGTTAGAAATAAGTAATATTTGCCTTAACAAAATACATTTATCACAATACTGCCTGTTTAATAATTAGGTTCACCTCATTTACTTACAGTGATCTAAATATTTTGGCCTGATTATAACAATCCCGTGCCACTAACGAAGTAGCCCTTTGGATGTTTAGCGAGTCTAAGTGACCACTATATCTACATACAGATTTTGAAAACCAAGTTAATCTGAGCTTCCTTATTAAGTCGGGTAAGCATACTCAATTAACTTGAAAAATGATTACAACTATTCATTTGAAGTATATAATCAGCTAATAATGTTCTCATATTGCAGATTTGGCCTTCATTGATACTCATATTAATCTCAATGGCATCGAGGCATTCTTTCGGTCTTGACCTTTGATATCTAACCTGTTCTATCCTCAAAATAGGTAAGCTCATTTCATGCCTTCAGAAATGAATCATTAGTATAAAAGGTCCATGTTAGAATCTCAATAAATGTAAAAGAGACTCCTTACACCCTGACAGTATGCTAAATATGAACCTAGCTACAACAAGGTCCGTTATTACACTACATAGAAATTTATATTCCATGTAGCACAACTGATATTAGGCTAATATCTCAATACAGTAATCAAGGAAAGGAAGAATAGCTAATAGTTTTTAGTGAACAGCCATTTTGCGAGCCAAACACCCAACCTCAGTACACTTACATTTTTTTCTGTCATCTTTCCTACTAACCTGGCTATTTATCCTGGTTATGTAATTCTTTTCTCCCCTTTATCCCTTTCTTTAATCTGTCAGAGTTAGGTTATCTATAGATATATCAAAATCATCAAATGAGATAAACAGTATGCCATTATCCAAATGAAATAAGTCGCAACTGAAGAACTGCTATCTATGTGTAAATGAAAGATATGGTCACATTTCGTGATTTGTGTAGTCCATGGCAACTATGTATAAGATATACACTAATATGTTTAGAAGCGGTATTATCAAATCGTGTTGATAACCAGTATCTAGCACATGTTACAAAAGCCAGAACACTAGCTGTTGTGTACACAGAAATATAATATTGTAAAAATATCTTTTTTATAAATATCTTTTACAGCACGATGGTACAGTCCTGAGGAAGGCACGTAAAAGTGTCAAAACGCGTAGACAGGAGACAGGAAACCATCCAACAGTTTTTATATTTATGAACTATTTGAATGATTGAAGTTATGCATATGCTATAATGCTACAAAAAACTTTTTTATCTTTTGTGTATAATTATGTATCAATTTTATCAATTATCATGTTATTGTAATAAGTATTAAATGTGTATTCTAATGTGTACAAACAGTAGTGGAATATTATTTCTTTATGTGGCCTAAGCCATATGGTTGGGATACCCGACACCCCCTCTCAACACAATCCCCAAGAATGGGAAGACGGAAACGGTTCTGGACTTTTGGAAGGCGGGAGGGAGTTACCCTCCCGGCCGTATTTATTAAAATATGAAACAAAATTAAAACTTTAAAATAACAGTTTCATATCATGTACAATTTCATTTACACATTACGATGTTCTTGGCTAACCTTAACACATCTCTAATACAAAGGTTCTCCTAGCCGATACTAAAACATCCTGTAAATGCATTTCTCAAAATTGAAATTGTACATCCTAACATTACGGGCCAACGGCAAGGTTGTAACCGGTGTCAGATCCCTAATACCAGAACTCCCCCCTCACCTGTGAGGGGCGGGCGCACAGAGGACTGTACCTCTGTGCCAACTTCCAATTTCCCTTGTCTTAACGGGGGCCCCTGTTTACTCGACACCATCTTAGTGGTCGTCCGAGGACTCGTGTGAAGTGTCTAGAAGGTAGCGTAGACCCCCCTCCCACCCCACACTGCTTACCACATCTGTCGTCGCAGATGTCCTGGCCCCGGGAAATTCCCAGGAGGGGCCCGTAGCCCCTCCTCCCCAGGGAGGGGCCTTGACCGCCTTCCCTTTCGGCGTCCCCATCCTTAGAAGGGGACCGCCTCCCCGTTTGAGGGGCCAATGGCCGCCTCCCCCCGGGCGCTCCCATCCATAATGGGTGACGCCCCACCTCTAGGGATCTTCCAATTACTGCTCACCGATCATGATAGTTGACCGGCTATCCGGACCCCCCACAAAACTCCTACTTAAAGGTCATGGCTGCACAAACTCGTTAACCAAGCTACGAAGTCTCCTATGAGTAAAGCATTCCCCTCCCGGGACAAATGGACCCCATCCTCCAGGTACATATGGTCCCCCCTGATACATCCATGAGGAATAGAATGCAATGTACATGTACGGAACAACCTACCAAGTTTGTTATTCACTTTCCTCACCGACTGATTTAAAGCTGACACAGAAATAGCCCCCCGCCACACCTTCCGTGGAATCATGTGGGACCATGCAATCGTGCACCCCGGAACCCTTCTTGCCAACCAACTTACTGTGGTTAGGATTAATTCGAGAAGTACTCGTCGACCCGTGGCCACCAAATCATTGCCCCCAAGATGCACTATGATTACAGATGGCGGTGACCTTGTCCGCCCTAACAGACCCTCCATAAAATTTTGAAACTGGTCAATACAGAGCCCGCCCCTTCCGTAGAAGGTCACCCTGTACCCGTATTCCCCAGCCATGTGAATCATGTCACCTGCTTTGAATACGTCTGCGGCACGCCTCACGTATGAGTGGCCGACGACCCACACCACTCTTCCCTCAGCCGGTGATCTTTGACCGCTGTTCCCCAGGTGTCGGGTCAACTGCACAGTCCGCCCCGCAAAGCCTGCTCGCGAAACTGAAAACCAAACAGAAAACAAGAAGCATGAGTGCATGACATCAGCTTCACAACATGTGCAAACACACATACCTCTTATAACAATTCGAGGACCAACGCCCCAACTGTTTCACTTTATCCACACTCAAACCCCTGGCTGTAGCTTCTGTAGCAGCACCTATCCGGAATGAGTGGGTCCCAAAATCGCCTGGGTTCAAGCCCGCTGCCGCGATTGCCATTGTCAACACCCCCTGAAACTGAAACCTGGTCAGTGGGGTGGCGTCGGTATGTCTCAGCAAGCTCCCCCCCCCTGATGCCGCCCTCTGCGCTAAATACTCCTCTACGCATTTCACTGGGCACATGTGGGACCCTAGCATGCGCTGAACAACCACACTGTCTCCGATCGCTCTCTGATCGGTTTTGGACTTGGCTATAGTGACTACCATCGTGTCACCTTTAATCTGGATGTGTTCTCGACACAGACCCCCCCCCGTATCCTGCTTGTTCCTTGCTACCAGTTCGCTTATCCGCATAGCCCCATGGAACGCTAATGCAAAGGCAGCCCGGAATAGCACTGTCTCTGACTGAGATGAACAAGTCGCAGGGAGTACGGACATTAACTGGGACAACCTTGCTAGCCCTATCGGGCGCCTCTCGTCCTCTCTACGACCCTCAAGGCGTTGCCACCCGCGCAGCGCCTTTTTCACCAGAAAGGACGCTGTGGGGTCCTGAATGCCATGAGCCTGCGCCATGAATGCAATGGCGGCTCGGTGTCTATTGGCTGTTGCCACTGATCGGCCTGCCTGATGCAATGAGACTAAAAATTTCAGGACATACTCCTCCTGCCCCCAATGCTCCCCCCTAGCTGGACCCAAAAATTCCCAATAGGAACGGAACGCCCCTTCATATGCCTTCCTCGTCCTGGGGGCTAGACTCTCTCCCACGAGGTTTTGTAATCCGGGGCACCGAGAGACCAGAGAACTTCGGGAAATGGTGCCGCCACCAAGTCCGCAGAGGGCAGATGGCCCCGGAAGGCCTGCATGTGGGAACGAGAGAGTGCATCAGCCGCCTGGTTCAGTACCCCAGGCACATGTTTTGCTCTAAAGTGAACGTTTAATTTCATACATAGCAGTACAATTTCCTTCATCAGTCTCAAGATCAATTTGCAACGTGCTGCCTGATTATTGACACATTCTACCACGGTCATATTATCTGACCTGAACACCACAGTGCGATCACGAAACCCCTCCAGCCATGTCTTCAAGGCCACTAGAATAGGGAACAGTTCAAGAAACCCAATGTTACCTGTGAGCCCACTCTCGTGCCACCCTGCCGGCCATGTTTGTGCCGACCAATGGTTACCGAAGATGGCGCCAAAACCCACACTCCCTGCCGAGTCGGTCCACAAACCCAGCTCCTCGGAGGAAACCGCTGGTTTGTTCCACAGGACACGACCGTTGAAATCCGCCAGGAATGCCAACCATATGCGCATGTCCTGGCGAACCTCTGCCGAGAGTCTTGTGCGGTGATGCCCTTCCTTAAGGCCAACCATGGCTTGAGCAATAGAGCGAGAAAAGGGGGCGAGCCATTGATATCACTCTAAGGGCAAAATTAAGCTGACCCACAGCCTGCTGCAACTGATGCAATGTTACTTTCGTCTCGTCAACACATGCCTCGAGTGAGGCCAAAAATTTCAATACCTTCTCCTTAGGCAAACGGAAGCACCCCTCTTCAGAATCGAGCTCAATTCCTAGAAACTCGAGTGAAGTAGACGGCCCCACTGTTTTGCCCGGTGCTAGTGGCACGCCAAATATTCTCATGAGATCACAAAATTTACTCAAAGCCTGTGCACATTCCGTGTCCCCAGCTGCCCCCAGAAACAGAAAATCATCTAGGTAATGCATAAACTGCGTAAAGCCTGTGGCTCTGGTGAACGCCCATTGTAAAAAACTACTGAATTTTTCAAAATACGCACAAGAAATGGAGCAACCCATTGGCATACATTTATCCATGTTATGGCGTCCCTGGAACACAAAGCCTAGCAGACGCTGATCCTGTGGGTGTACCGGGAGCAACCGGAACGCTGACTCGATATCCGATTTTGCCATCAGCGCTCCGGGCCCCAAGCGATTCAACATGGCGACAGCCTCATCAAAGGAAGCATACCGCACCGAACAAACTCCCGGGTCAATCGCATCGTTCACGGAAAGACTCTTAGGAGCGGACAGATTATGTATTAACCGAAACTCACCTGGGGCCTTCTTGGGGACCACTCCCAATGGTGAACAAACAAAATTATGAACAGGCGGGTTCACATATGGACCCGCGACCCGACCTCGGCCACCTCCTTTGCAATCTTTGCCTGTACTACCACCGCATTCTGTTGAACAGACAGTTGGTTTTTACACAGTGCTTCCCCCCGAAAATCCCCCGCCGGGATGTGGAAACCACATGAGAAACCGTCCCTCAACACCCCAGCGGAGACATGATCAGGGTATTCGTTCAGCCAGGGGATCATTGCCATGATGTCGATGGGAGTAGGTAGCAGCGCCCCTCGGCCATCATTAGACCTGTTTGGCGCCGCCTCTGCCCCCTGTATCGCTATTCTTGGCTCTGCACGAACTCTCGGGGTGTGAAGACTGTCCGCACCCTGCACACTCATGCCTGAACTTGCACGTCCCCTGTGGTCTAGTGCACTTGCCCCTGTTGAAGCTCCAACAGACCCCTTTCTTGCCAGAGTTCCCATTACTCCTTGCGTGCTGGTCATTACCGGTGCCTGCTCGAAAGGGCACCGCCGGGAAATGGCGGGACGGCTCTGCCCCATTCCCGCCAAACGAAGACGGCTTTGTCGAGTTTGACCTGACCTGTTTCTGCCAGCAAATGGAGTCGAACAATCCCACGTCAGGGATGAGTCGTGCTCCTTGGCCTTACGAAATTTGTTATCATAACCCAACCATTGATCACCATCGTACGATTCATAGAACTCCATTGTTCGTGTCTGGTAACAAGCCAACTCAGTCAATACCTCAGGCCTACGTTCCCCCATGATTGCAGTGAACATCCCAAAAGCCCTGGCCCAATTAGCGATTGTCTCATCAACTCTGAAACCCGCCATTTTTGCTCGCCATACACTTGGATGCAACAATTCCTTCTGATTTTTTACGTGTTCTATTTCATAATGATCAGTCAATAGTGAAAATATGTTCACGTATTTATCCGCCCATATCATCTCCTTCGTGGCCAACGGTATATGTTGTACCACTTTTTCCCTTCTTTAGGGTACTGACCCCTCCCCAGCCATTGGCAACGGCTTCTTACCCGAATCAGTAGCTGAACTCGCTGCTGCTGCTGCTCCAACGCCTGAAGTCGGTTGTTCCGCGGGAACCTAAGGGGGAACAAAAGGACAAGGTGCCTTCGCAGCATCTCGCGACTGCCGCAACTGCTTCATTATTAGTTTGGTCCCTTCGGCCGTATCCCCTGGAGCTATGGCACCCTCATTATTCTTGCCCAACCACGCCGCCAACTGGGCGGCCAACTCCGGTGGCATATCCCCCTCGTTCACCG
This sequence comes from Lissotriton vulgaris, assembly GCF_964263255.1. Classification (NCBI taxonomy): domain Eukaryota; kingdom Metazoa; phylum Chordata; class Amphibia; order Caudata; family Salamandridae; genus Lissotriton; species Lissotriton vulgaris. Next base: position 203,840,639 of record NC_141689.1, read on the forward strand.
GTGTAACTACGACAGGGATCGGCTGTCCTGCATCCGGAATCGGAACTGGGGCCTCCACTGGCATGACCGGGCTCGGCGGAGGTGACTCCGGGACCGGAGCCTCACCCCCTGCCGCCCTGTTCCTGGCCCTTTTACCTCTCCCGGCAGGGACTGTCCCCGGCAATGCTGGTCCGATGACTTTCTTAGGCCGTCCCGTACCGTTCATGGCCGCCATCTGCTTCTTCATATTCGCCATGTCCTTCACCAGCATACGAAGCATTTGGTCGGTGCTAACCTTCTTTCCGACCCTTTTGCCCGGCATTTTCTTACGATAGTCGACCGAAAGATCCTGGAACCAAAGTTTTGAAGTGCTAGAAGACAAACCACAAGGATTACAAATTCTCAAAATTGGCTCTTCGTTCCGTCTCGAGCTCACGTGCAACGGGGAGGTGCAGCTTCAGAGCACAGGAACAAGAGGATGCTTCCTTGGCTTGTTGCTCCTTTTATCCTTCTTCGGGCGGGCGTGGACCCTCCTCCAATCCGCCTATGGGGCGTGGCCATCGGCGTAGGTGTCTAGGACAGCCTCCTCTTGGGCGGGAAAAGGCGCGCCCCGGCTACGCCGCTTCGGTCATACCAGCCGAGACTCGCCTCCCGCCCAAAATGGCTTCCCGGGGGGATCGGGGTACTCCACCATACGTTCGGGGGGACCGAGTGGTCGCCCCTTTCCACTCTTTATGTGCTAGTTGGTTCTAAAAATTTGCCTGGGTATTTTAGTCACACATTCAAAAGTTAAGCCTGCCTGCTCTTTGCCAGATTCCAAGGGTTGAGAAAGGGAATAATTAATGGAAACCTTGAATTAACCTTTTATTGTGTTTGTGGCATTTTTACTAGTGGTAAGTCCCTACTTATCACTGCTAATAAACCACGCTCCAACAACATACCAGAGGCATGTCTTTGCCAATATTGTTAGGGGTGTGTGGTCTGACATTTGCCAACAAGCACTGTGATGTACCCAACTCAGAAGGACATGGGTGTGCCTTTGATTTGACGCACTACTGGAAAAGAGTAGGAGGAGCCTGATTCAAGTTGAGGCAGCTAGTTTTGAGTTGAATTTAGATGGGCCCCTCCTTTCACCTATGTATCACGAAAGAGTACTGGCACAAGGAAGTGATTGTGAGGAAGGGACTGCACCAACTTCTCACAAGTTCTATGAGGGTGTCCTTTATGTGGCTATAAAAAATAATTGGGTGGTGTTCCACCCCTTACAAGCCCCTGACAATTACTAGCCCAAATCATTGACAGTGCAAATGCAATGACAGCAGGGAATGACTTATGCAGGTGGAAAGTTCAGCATTTTCATTTTTATTTTTTTCAGAACTTTACTTGCCCTTTGAATGTGTGTTCGTTGTTGCTAGGTGCAGATAATATTTCTGTTACACAGGCATAATCTCACAAAAGATTTGATTAAGGCTTGTTATGCAAAATCTCCTAAATTATGCCACTTTGCATGTTGCATTAAAAAAAATAGCACGATTGCACAGAAACAATGAAAAAGGCCAGTATGCGAACAGTTGTTGTTTGCAACCCTTTTTTCAATTTAAAAAAAAAATTGAAAAAATGCGCTTTTGCGTCCAAATGAACATGAGGGTGCATTTTTGTGCTCAAAGAATGTGCCAAATGCCAGTTTCGCTTTTTCTATTGTTAGGTGTAATTTCACGTAGTTACACGATTGCAAATTGAACAAATTGAACACACCTCTAGATGTACCCAGTCGCAAAACGTGCAGTTATTCTGCTAAAACCCTAATTGCTTCATTCTTGCATGAGTTAGGCTGAAAGCCTGGACCTTCTCACATTTTACCAGCCTAGCGCGCAACACATACTTACTTGCGCAATCGTATTCTCGCCCATTTTACACAACATTTTTCAGCTCATTAGCTGACAGATAAGGCAGCAAGAAGGTAGAGTAGTCAATTTCACAGAATCAAACACTAGCATTTCAGAGCTGGTGCTGGATTGACGGTGCTTCTTTTTCTTTGCCCTTTAATGATACCCATTGACGTTAGTCTTGAAAATCAAAAACAGACCAGTTGTTGGACCGAGCAGCAGAAACACACTGTGAGGACTTGAGGCCCAACACCTCGGAAAACAACCTCTGTTTGGTTTTTGCTTTTCTTACGTTTTTAACCATGCACACCCAACTCACCAGTTACTGCTATTTATATTGTGAGTCATTCTGCACACTCAGCTGTATGCATATATATATGTAAAGAACTATCGGCTTATTGTGTGACCTACTGGGGGTTCTCTATTCATACCAATTCGGTTCAAAATTAGTGAATCCTAAAATGTGCTAACTAGTTGTGATTCACGAATAGTTCGCAGATCATTCAAAATCTGCAGACGGTCGCAGGACAACACATTGCACATTATTAATTGGGAGCAAGTGGGGATCAACCATATAAAAGCAGCCTAAAAATGCACACTTACAGAATAGAATCCTTGTATGCTGTGGTGAAGAGAAAACATATTTGGGGAACTACACAAAGGGAATGGAGAAAGGAGAGATTAAATAAACTGCATTTCACATTGCTAATGCAGAGTGAGGAGGAACTCTATGAGAAAAAGGCGTTAGGTAGGTGGGTCATATTAGTTTGATGTAAATGTAAATTGATACTTGTATAGCGCACTACTCACCCACAAGGGTCTCAAGGCGCTTGTACGAATACCGCTGTGGAACCCGTCCTGGCTTTCCCTGTGAGGCGTCCACTCCTGGGCACCCCCAAGATGAAACCAGGCATCCTTAGCGTTGTGGGGGCCGTTGTGGAGATTAATCAAGCTATTGCTCAGAGTTTCACTCCATGATTGGAATAGGCAGTGAGGAGAGAATTATCGAGTCTGTGGAATTTTGAACCCAAGACCCACTGAGGCGGGGAATTGAACCCTGGTCCCGTGTTAGACCTCTGCAACAGGGTCGGCCGCTCTAACCATTGAGCCACACTTCTCCACTTCTCTGATGCACTTGATTCATTTTTAACCAGAAACACCCAGTGCAACTTCTTACAGCTGCTGCTGTCTGGTAGTTACCAGATCATAATGTAACCATGTTATCTACACTACATACCTATATTGCCTTTCCAAATTCATAGATGTAGCTGTAGAATACTAGGTGGAAATATTACTACAGAACCCAATTCACATAAGAAACCATACAGGTGATACATTGAGAACATCCCTAATTTTGCATGGTCACCCACATTTTCTATTGCTGACGTTTGAACTCTGAACATTTGGCTAATAATGTCAAGTATCCAATGCATGTTCTCTAACTTCGAGTACATGATAAAATACACAGCAAAACTACATTTTAAAAGGTTAGACATGGTATATGCATGGTTTCAGATGTCACATTATAATAAGTATCCAATAGGACCAAGGAAAAAGATTAATAACTATCAAACGTGTTTTTATGAAACCACAGACAGTTTTTCTCTTGGTTTGAAAAAAAGTGTACTCAAGAGTGTAAGCTCTTTTTTCAGAAATGTAGTCAATCATTTTGATAGTGGAATGGGTACACCCCTTCTAATGTAATAAACACAATGAGCCTGATTCACACAGGTAAACTTACACATTTGTGTAAATGTATTCTTTTTCAGTATTCACAAAACTGCAATTAATACATGCTTACCTAATTATGTGCAGAGTTCTCCTTCCAGAGCTTGGAATCTCTGCACTTGTAAACTTACTACTACATTTCAGTTTCAAGAATACTGAAAAAGGACAGTCCGAACTTTGTTTTATCTCAAAGTTCTCTGCTCTGACTGTGGAGTATCTGCACTCATAAACGTACTACTAAATTACAGTTGTGTGAATACTGACAAATAGTAAACCTACACAAATGTGTAAGTTTACCTTAGTGAACGAGGCCCAGATTGGTAGGAGTAAAACACAGGTCTAAGAGAACCTATGCTCAAACCCTGGTAGCTACTGCACAGGCAGCAATTAATTCCCTCGAGTAATAGTTTCTGACCTTTTTGACTCTGAACCTTCATTTAATCATTTTTGGAATGCGGGGACTCCCACTGAGTCATTACTGGAAGCAAGTGACCCCGACCTAAGCATTTTCAAGGATTTGAACCACAAAACAATAAACAAAAGAGGCATTCATCAAACAGATAGGCAAGGCTGGATACATATACTGTGATATATTGCTGAACCTGATTTCAGTGTGGTGAAGAGAAGATCCAATTGGCACAATCCTGATTTTCCTATCGGTAGAAGGTGAACCTCTCAACCATGTATCAGACCTTTGGACGTCACACTTTTCTGGAACCCATGGGAAAGGTCCTCCTGGCCACCCCTTACCCATCAGGTCCTCAGGGCAGATGACAAGACACCAGGTCTGGCTCTAGTAATGACTCCTGCAGAGTTCAGTTCACAGTGATTAGTTGTGCCTTTTTGGAGTCAGGAGTCCTTCTGCTTGTGTTTCATTAGAGCAGACAATTAAGCTGGTAATCACTTAACAGTTGGAGAGTAGTTCTGGCCCCTAAGAGCTAGCAGCAGTTATGAGCTCTTTTTCTTGCATCAGCCTTCTTTTATCTAATGTTGTCTTCCCAGGAAAGCTCTGAGGAGATGGTGGTGAGCTGCCCATCTTATCCTAAGCACTAGTCAGTTATTGAAGTGGTCTGTTGTTGACAACACCACTTCCAAGCCGGGTCCAGAGACCAAGGCACTACCCTTCATAAGCAGGGTCATTTACTCCCTGCAATTAATGCATTATTGAGCCTTTTAATGGATGGGCCTGAAAGGCAAACTGTTATTGAATCATTTTGCAAAACACCTTTAAAGTAATTTTTCTGGGACGGCCAGAGAGCCAAGCTTCTAGATACTGGCTTAAGTCACGCTGTCTGCACCCAGTGGAACAAAATCCTTAAGCATCTGACACTAGCACTGACCTAATACTCATCAATCACTAATCTGCATATTACCTTCTTCCGATCAGTTTGGTGACAAGTGATCTGGCAGAAGCATGAGAACAAATGGAGATATTGAGAGGAAATCGTACCAGTTGAAACCCTTGGTGGCTGAGCTGCAATGGTGCCTAGGCCTGTTCAGCAGTGGCCATGCCCGAAGTGGGAGGGCCTGCAAGACTAAACTGGAAATAAAGGTCCAACCGCATTGCTGGAAAACAGCAGAATGGAAGCTGTCACTTTCCACAGCAACTGACAGCTTCCATTCTGTGATACAGTTAGGGAGGAACAAGCTTGGGGATCCTGTGTGGAGGTGCACGGAGCCCGGAGGTGGGAGTGCCTAAGATCAGCAAGAAGAAGGAAGGTGGAAAAAGATTGGAAGAAGGAAGCAACATTTCTGCTGCCCCCCTGCACATCTCTGATAGTGAGAGGAAAACCAAATTCAGTCAGAAATTCAATGGAGACAGGAGAACCAACAAATAAATTGCCTGGGGGAATAATTAATGTAAGAAATGTGGTTGTTGATTGACTGAAGTGTTAGCCCAAGTCAAGCAGCATCAAAAATACTTGGCAGTGTAAGGCCCAAGCAAACACCAAATAAACCTGTGCTCACCTCCTTGGTAGCTTGTCACAGAGCAGGCAGGCTTAACTCAGAGGCAATGTGAGAAGTATTTGTTCAGCACTTCAAACAGTTACAAACTCAGCACAAAAGGAGTCCACAGCAGATTTATAAAATCAGTGCATTTTTAAAATAAATTAAACAAGACCAAAATGAAAGTACTCTGATTAGTAGAACCGGCAACTTTGAATTTGAAAGTTCTTAGTAAAAACAGCGCCAAGAAGCACAAAGTGCCAACTGGTGATATCTGGACATGCTGTTGTGTTCGATTATACGCCGGACTAGGATAAAGTCACAAGTTCAGGCCAACCATGATGGAATGCAGGCAGGATACAGGGACCCACTTAGGCCTGCTGAACAGAGTACCTTAAATCCTGGTTGCAAAGTGTTGCAGGGATCCACATCGAAGTTGTGTTGCGCAGCCGAAGCGATGCGTAGGTTACAAGATGCAGTGAGATTTTGGTGTAAGATCCTATTGCATCGGTGTTGAGGATCCCATCGATGGGGCTTGTGATGCATAGTCAGGCAGAGGGGTTGCAGCGTGAAGCTAGTGATGCACCAGTTCAGATGAGCTGAAAAACTTTGATGCTGAGTCCGGTATCATTGTCGAGGCTGCCATTACTAATAGAAACAAGGACCTGAGCTGTGAATGCACCATGCCACCTGGGCAATGCTTCGATTTTTGAGGACGGTGGTGGGTGATGTGTGCGTTTGTGAAGGGTTCAATCCATGGGACAGCAACAATGTGTCAGTTCTGCTCAGGGAGGCACCATTCAGAAGAGAAGGTGCGTCGATTCTGCTGGCAAGTACCTTAGGCCCACGTCCATAGTTCCAGGACAGAGGTGACACTATTTTGCAGGGTAGACTCACAGTTGGCAGAGTTCCAGTGTAGATGCAAGGAGGTGGGAAACCTATTATGTCCCTGAGGCTTTATATCAGGAGGGCAACTAACTAGACCTTGGAATCACTCTTGGTTCTGGTTTCAAGAGATGCAGGTCCAGTCCTTCTCACCCAGGCAAAAGGGCAGCAAGCAGCAGGCCTGCACAGCAAAGCAGGAATCTGCAAGGGTGCAGTCCAGCAACATGGCAGTCATTCAGCAGCATAGCAGTCCTTCTTCGTGGCAGAGTTTCCACAGGGCCAAAGGGGAACTGAATGGTGGTCTCTGAAGTTCTTCTTTTATACCATGTTGTGCCTTTGAAGTGGAGAGAACCTTCCAGCTGCATGCCTTTGAAGTGCACCAATGCTCTTCCTTCCCTGTCCTGATCCCAGACTAACTACAGGGGTTCTCCAGATCTTTGTGTGGGTATGAAACCGCCTATTCAGGTTTAAGTGTGGCTGGACCCGTTTCTCCCTCCTATCCTACCAATCATTGCTCACTCAGTCAAATCTAACCTTCTATTATGTATGGCTGTGTAGGAGGAATAAACAAAGCACATCTAACAACTACACCTAGGCATGTGACCAGACACAGGCTGCAGGCACCAAATGACCAAGGCAAGGAAATGCCAACTTTCATAAAAAGTTGTTTCACCATTTTCATAACAAAAAAATATACAAGGCACCTAAGGATTAAATACCTTAGGGTGAGAGTCTGCTCTAAATAATAAAGTTGCAGAACCAAAACAGTGACCGGGTCTCCCTTTTGTTGAAAATATTATAATTGTCCTACCCGGCCACAGTGCAGGACATAACCCCACTTGTAGTAAACTTTCTATAAATGGCAATTTCAGACTTGTCATTTAAAATCTGACTACACCATAAATTCGGATTTTAAATTAGGATTTCAGAGACACCAAACTTGAGTCAGTTAGATCCTCTCATTTGGACATTACACTTATAAAATGTAATAAGGTAATTCCAATGTTATACTATGAGAGATAGAAGCCCTGTAGTAGTAAAAAACAATTTTCATAATTTTTCACTACCAGGACATGTAAAACTCAAAAAGCACATGTCCTGATTTTAAGATCAATTTCAGCCTGCCCTCTGGCCTGTGTTGGGCCTATCCAACCAGTGATTTAAATATTTTAAAAAGGAAGTTTTTTTTTGCCTGGTCAAAACGGCAGTTTAAATTACCTACACAGGCTCTGAAAGGGAAGCCATGAGACATGTTTAAAGAGCTATTTATGTTGGTGGTGCCTGCCCATTAGTTTTACAAAAAAGAAAATCTGGCTTCCATTTTTACTGTGCTGGTATTTATTTACGCAGACTGAGGGCCAATATTTTTAATCATTTGTCCTGGCTTAAATATTTGACCATTATTCAAACATTTTGGTTGTAACATTTAAACAATTTTCAACGCCTGAAAAAGGAATAATACACTGTTTCAAAAGATCAAATACATCATTCATGGTCATTTGTGCAAGTGTGCATTTGTCGAATTAAACAAAAATCATTCATAAACTGTGCATTTGTAAAATTAAACAATTTTGCTTGAAATCAATACAAAATGGGACAGTGCACAAGAAAATTACTACAGCCATTTGGAAATTACACCCGTTTGTAATTTATCAAATTTTCTGTACACAAAAGCACTCTCGTTAGACCCAAATAGATTTCCTCTTTGGAGAGTTACTTGCCATGGGGAGTATGCTTAGTATCCCTTAGGATAAATAAATGTTCATTATCCCTCTACAGGGATAATGTAATCAATCTCCCTCATGGAGTAAAACAGAGAAGGAAAGTTCCGACGTGTCTCAAAATCGTGGGATTATCTTCAGGGCAATAACACGGGTTAATCTGAAATTGATAACAAAGCATAAATATTAATCAATTGTTCTGTGACCCTTCTCTATATCACTATACACTCATTATTTCAAAAGTATTGGATAACTGAATTTTAACACCTTGGCTGCTAATGGTTTTCCCCTCCTGTACTGATCCTCCTTGAAACCCATTATTCATGACGAGCTCAGCTCATCATAAGCACAGCTTCACTGTGCCTCATGACAGCGAAGGAGTTAAGTGTGAAATAATCTTAGTGACAATGAATACCCTTTTTCGTGGCAGTGTGTTTTTTAATCCTTTTCTGTTTGGGTTGTGGATAATCTGAAATAGAAAAGAGGAACGGTGTTACTAATTCAGCTAAGATTTTAGAATGGCAGTGTTAAGTAAAAGGATTTGGCCTAAGTGGCTTACTTTAACCCCTCCGCCGGGGCCGGAATTCTGCGGCTGTGCGGCACATTCCGATCGCGGGTGTGGTCATGGCGGCTCCCGGCCGTCATCAGCACACGCCCACAGTAACTGATGACGACCGGGAGCCGTCATCAGCACCGAAGGGGTTATTTATTACTTTATGTCCATGCTTCATTTAAGGCGCAACAGGCCTTCTGGTCCCACTGCAAGATGTTCGATATTAACTTGCCGGGTTTTTTGATGTTATACATGGTTAAGTACAATCTTGATTAATGGAAAAGAATTGTATTAATCAAAAATGTATTAACCGCTAATGGCAGCATTGTTAAGAAAGCCTCAGAAGCTTACTTTAAGTTGTTACATTGTGTCCCTGCTTCAATCAGTACGCGACAGGTCCTTCTTTCACCATGGAAAATTTTGAATCTGTAATTGGAAAGGAATGGAGGCTCGTTTTTGTGTCCTGTTCGTCCAGGCAATTAATACTCTGTAGCTTTTGAGTTTTCAAGCACTTGCAGGACGTTTTTGTTAGTAATTTCTATCTTCAACACAGGAAGTTCTTTGCTTGGTTATTGCTGGGTGATGTAGTTCGATCTCTGCCACAGTTTGTGATACCGTCCACTCTAAAGTATGTTGATGCACGTTTCATTTAATTTAGAAGCGTGACGCTGGTTTGTAACTATGGATGACTCTAACATTTCAGATACATGCTCACAGCTTGTTGCTTGCTTTGTTTCCAATGTTTCAGTTGCAGAAAGTTTTGGGGGGATTTCTGTCTTTGAAACAATATAATGCTTGTTTGGTGGTTGCTGGGTGATGTAGTTTGTCTACCCCTTTAAGGTGTGGTGTTGCACTTTCCATTTGAGTTAGAAGCATTACCCTAGTTTGTGGCTTTTGATAATTCGGACATTTCATTGCGCCGTTTCTGGGTACAAGTGAATTTAAGAATTAGATATGTTTCTTTTTTCAATACCATGGTTTAAACATTGCCGCCCCAAGGTGGTTGCTTGAGTCCTGCTAGCAATGTCCATACAAAGTTTTTTCAGCATGTTTCTTTTCTAGAAAATGAGACACAAGTGGAGCTGTCAGGATCTGCTTTTTTATCCTGGAAAGATGTTGTACGATCCTTTGGTTTATTTGCTGATTCGTTTTCCCTATATATAACTTAGGGCATGGACATTTTGATTGCATAGACTGTGTTTTTGGTTTTACAGTTTTACAACTCTTTGTGAGTACATTTTATTGAATCAAGTATGAACTCATTGCCTTCAACTGTGTTTTCACATACGGAACAATTGCCACATTTATGGTGGCCCTCAATGGGTCGCATATTCCATTGTGTTCTTAAATCCTTCTTCGGTGCACGTGAAACCAGGTCTACCCGAATGATGGTTCGACCAATGCTTTTACTTTTTTCATTGCAAACAATGGTTGTTTGAGTGGACATTCCATTTTACTAAGGCGGGGCCAATTCTTCTAAATCATCTGGTGAAATGTGTTAGCGTGGGGGCTAAATGTGGAAACACAAACTAGTTTTTCAATCGGTTTCTTAGATGTTTTTGTGAGCAGCTCTTCCTGCGGCATATACCATGCCCTTTTGTTCGCATGCTAAAGCATTTTGCTGAGGTAGCCTCTCTATTTAGATGGTCACCGAATACCACTGCATTGCGCAGTTTCTTCTGATTCGTAGCAGTTGGCCATAGTAGCATTTATTTTACAGGCCTCGGGCACTTATAGTACCACTTTACTAGGAACTTATATGTATATTTAATTTGCCATTACTAGGGACTTATACGTAAATGTAATATGCCAATAGGATATGAGCCAATATTACCAAGCTTAGAGGTGAGAGCACATGCACTTTAACACTGGTTAGCAGTGATAAAGTGCTCACAGTCTTAAGGCCAGCAAAAACAAGGTCAGAAAAAATGGTGGCGGAAGGCAAAAAGTTGGGGGGGAGACCACCTGTGGTATCTCCCACATGTAAACTCCCCCGGCGCCTCGCATGTAATGGAGCTGCTCGCGGTGACATCACTTAGAATGTCACCGCGACCAGGATTCCAAGGCGAGCGCCGGGGACTGCGTGAGGCGGCTCGATTGAGCGAGGCTGTGGCTGGGGTCACAGGTGTTGTATCTTGAGATTAAAGACTTCCCCAATTATCACCTCCGTGTGTTCTGGTCATTGTATTGGTGATTACCACACTGGCGACGAGGGAAACCATCCTGTGACCTCAACACGTCTAGGAAACACGAAGGATCACAGCTGAGAATTTGACACGGAAGCAAGCGTCGCTGTGAGCCTCCGATTCTAGCTACGAGTAACGGTGACCCGAGGACCTATTGGTAACTGGCAGCTGTAAGCGGTGTAAGGCGTGTGAAGAAGAAGAGAACTGCCCTGGTCATCAAACAAAGTAAGGTGACTTTTTTCGTGCCTCAGCGCGCACCCTAGCAGCATTTTGACGTACCACCTGACTCAAGCGCTGCATGTATAAAGCGCTGATACTAACGGAATTTTGTTGTGCATCAGCCTGGCTAGCGGAGAGGAAATTATCCCTCAAGGAACATTCTAAGATATTGGCGCAAGCTCCGCTCGAGCACCCTGTCACTGAACTGAAGTAAAGACTGTGATGGCGCGTCCCCTCTACGCGCAATTAGGGAAGCGTTTGGCATAAACACCACAGGGGCGCGTGTAATCTCCACAGACTCTGGTGTCATTGTGATGCGTGTCAGCTTAAAGCCTTATTTCAAGTAAAGCACTGGGGCGGGACGTGAGAATACTTTAGCGTCGTTGGTGTGTGAAGAATCCCACCACGCTGGATGCCGGAGTGGAATGAATTGGGTGGCTGCGAAGAGCGACTGAGTGAGAGCGCAGCGAGGAAGCGAAGAGTATTAACGGCGGTTGGGAAGTTTATGAGCAGCACTTCAGAGGGCATCTGAGAAGCGCGACGCAGGAGGCGGAGAGGAGCATTGGAGCGCAGCATGACTTAGCAGTTGTGTGGACTTCCTCGGCTTTTGCTGAAAGGATTTTGGTATCGGGTACCAGCACGGCAGGAGTAGAGCATAGAACGCTTGGAAGAGCAGCTGTGTTGTAATAGCACCCGTGAGAGCACAACAAGGGTGGAAGCTTTGACTGTGAAGGAATTTTGTACCTAAAGTGTTCACCTTGATACCCTGAAAGTTTCTGGACTCTTCTGTCTTTCCACCACAGGTCAACGTCAGATAACTTTGTGTGATTGATAGAGCCTAGTGAGGTGCATCAGGACTATGCAGCAACTTGGCCAGCACCTTTATGCACTTAAAAGTTTCTACTCATCATCTCCCTATTTAAAGAACTGTGCAAGAGTTCTTCTCTCCGTCTGCTTTTGTTTGATGTCACTGGGGGAATGTGAAACAAGGGAATGTGTACTATTTAAGGTGTATGCTAACTTACCTTTTCCTTTTCTGCGTCACTCTGTCCAGTGAGTGTGTATTTCCTCTGGGTGCCAGCGGGGAATACTGAGCACCCATAATGCAGAGTGTGACCCCTCCACCTTTTTTTCTTGACCACCCCAGGTGATCCCAATATCCAGTGGAATTACGCCACTGTTTGTGGGCCAAACCTGGGTTTAGAAAGAAAGGTTGCATTGTTAGCCTATTATCTTGGTGCAGAGGGTGAGGAGGTCTTTGATCATCTCCCAGATTTAGGGGCGCAGGAGTCTAGAGGTCTGAATGAATTTGAAGTGAGCCTTAGGAAATTGGACCTACACTACCTTCCTAAGACTAGCACGATTATGGAGAGGTACCACTTTGGGAAGAGGGCACAAAAAGAGGGGGAATCAATAGAAGATTTTGTATCCGATCTAAGGAAGTTAGCCGCCACTTGCAAGTTTGGTGGAGCAAGCGAAGAGAGAATCAGGGACCAATTTGTTTGGCGTGCATGATGGAAAGGGTGCGTGAAGAGCTATGGCTCAAGGACGACCCGCCACTGCGGGAGGTGCTCATAATAGCCAAACAGGTAGAGCACATGCTGCAATGCGTCAAAGAAATAAAGCAAGACGCGGGGGAGAAGAAAAATGATGAGAAGGCCAATGTCAGTGAGGTGGTGACTGAATGTGAAGCTGTGTCAGTGGTCAAGTGCCAGAAGATAGTGAGTAAAGAACACAAAGAGGGCAGGTTAGGGGGAACGTTTAAAGGCACTTGCTATAGGTGTGGCAAGCAGGGGCACCTAGCTAACGACAGAGAATGCCCTGCTCTTAGATTCACGTGCAACAAGTGTGGGAAGAAAGGACATTTCAAACAGTATTGCAAGAGTGGACAGGGAGTCAACAGACAGAGTAGAGACAGGACGAATGTGGTGTGCGACGAGATTGTTGTGCAGGTACAAGAGTTACGTGCCCCTAGTCCCAACAACCCCGTGTGTGCGGAAATAGTGGTGCAGGTTGAGGGAGGACAAGTCAGCAGTCCAAAGGACACCATAAAGGTTGGGGAGGTTGAAGTGGAAGCATTGTTTGACCCTTGTTCAAGAATTACCATCATCAATGCTAAAGAGTTCTCACGAGTGTCTAAGGGAACTATAACATTGAAAAGAATGGATCTTAGGCCAGGGGGGTACGCTGGTCGCCCTATCTCCATGAAGGGGTATTTCCTGGGGAAGGTAGAATACTGCAACAGAACAACGGTCTCAAAGGTATATGTGTCCACGGTAGGAGACAACATCTTGGGGTGGCAGGCACAGAAAGAGCTCGGGGTCTATTTGCATCCTAACTGCGATCCCCAGATCAGGATGCAAGAAATAATTGAACACAAAGCAGACGTCGTAGCAGAGTTCCAAGAGGTGTTCAGGGAAGAGTTAGGGTGCCTGAAAACCTACTGCCACAAAATAAGACGGAAGGAGAATGCCAGGCCTGTCGTGGCAAAAGTCAGGAGGCTTCCCATTGCTATCCAGGAGGAGGTGAAGTCTGAACTGGAGAAACTGTGCAAGGCCGGAGTCATTGAACCGGTGGAAGCAACAGAATGGTTGGCCCCCATTGTGGCAGCCAAGAAGAAGGATGGATCGGTCCAGCTCTGCATTGACTTAAGGGCACTTAACAAGGAAGTCGTGGTCGACCGTTACCCCTTACCCAACATCACCCAGATGATGAGCATGCTTGAAGGTGCAAAAGTGTTCTCCACCCTCGACCTCACCTCGGCCTATTTCCAAATAAAGCTACACGAGGAGTCTCAGGAGCTCACAGCATTTGTGACACCCATGGGCGCTTACAAATTCAAAAGGATGCCGTTCGGGCTAGTCTCGGCGGCCGCCGTGTTTCAGAGGATCATGGGCAATATGTTGAAGGACATCCCAGGCGTCATGTGCTACCAGGATGATGTGCTCATATTTGCCAAGAACCATGAGGAGCACGATGTGAGGCTGAGAAGCGTGCTGGAGAGGTTTCAGTCTCAAGGCCTCACAGTGAAAAAAGACAAGTGTGTGTTTGGCTGTGCTGAATTAGACTTCCTGGGACACAAGGTGACAACTGAAGGCATATGTTTAAAAGCTGAATTGCAAAACACCATTGTGAACCTGGCACCCCCCAAGAGCAAGGACGAGATCAAGTCTTTTATGGGGATGTTAGAGTTCTACGGAAAGTTCATAAGGAACCTGGCGGGAAGAACATATGCTATCAGGCTACTGTTGAAAAAGGAGAATGAATTCCGGTGGAGTCAGGAGTGCCAGAGGGAGTTCGAGGACGTAAAGAAGGCACTCGCAGAGGCCCCCAGTTTGAAGTCGTATATACCCAACCGGACAACCATAGTCACCACCGACGCAAGCGCGAAAGGTTTGGGAGCTGTTCTCACCCAAATTGGAGAAGAAGGGGAAGAAACCATAGCCTTTGCCTCGAGGTCACTCCAGAAGTCCGAGAACAACTACTCGGTGATCGAGAAAGAGGCTTTGGCAGTGTTTTGGGCGTTAGGAAAGTTCAGAGACTTCCTCTGGGGAACTCAGTTCACCCTCCGAACCGACCACAAGCCGTTGGTGGAAGTTTTCAGCAAGAAGGGTTTGGATGCCATCTCCAGCAGGATAAGGCGGTGGGTAGTCGGCCTTCAAGAATACACCTTTGGCGTCGAATACGTCCCCCGGGACACGGAACCTCGCAGCTGACTGTCTATCTAGGCTTGTTGATGGTGAAGGAGCGGGAGTGAAGCCGGAGAAGACAGATGAAGAAGAAGAGGACCTTCAGATGGAGGATGTCTGCACCATCCAGAGGGCGCTGGGAGAAGAAACATGGAGAAAGGCGTTAGAAGAAGACAAAGTCTTGGAGGAGATATACAAAAGAGTAAGAGGCGGTTGGAAGCACGGTGACAAACAAGATGAAAACCTGCGGCCATACCTGGCCATTAAGGATGAGTTGTCCATAATGGACGGATGTCTATTCAGGGGTACGAGACTCGTACCTCCTGCGACGGTGAGAAACGACCTGGTCGAGCTAGCCCACGAAGGGTATTTGGGCATCACAAAAACCAAGCAGAGACTCAGGGAGAGCTATTGGTGGCCGAGCATGGATCTGATCACTGAAAGGAGAATCAGGGAGTGCATTCCGTGCAGCAGCAGTGACAAAGTCCTGAAGCAACAGACGCCCCCTATGGTGTGCAGGCCGCCCCCATCAGGACCGTGGGTAGAGTTAGCCTTGGACATCGTGGGCCCCATGTC
Source organism: Lissotriton vulgaris (assembly GCF_964263255.1). NCBI lineage: Eukaryota > Metazoa > Chordata > Amphibia > Caudata > Salamandridae > Lissotriton > Lissotriton vulgaris. The sequence goes on from NC_141689.1 coordinate 203,856,008, forward strand.
AGGGGAACAGCGGACACCCTACATTCTGGTGCTTGTGGATTTGTATTCCAGGTGGCCAGAGATAAAGTTTGTCAGTGAAGTCACGAGCAAAACTGTCATCAGCTTCCTTGAGGAGGTGTTTATCCGGGAAGGGCTACCAAGCAACATTCTGACTGATAACGGTGTACAACTGTGTTCGAAAGAGATGGAAGACTTCCTGGAGGGAAGAGGCATCAGACACAAGCGGTGCGCCCTTTACCACCCCGAAACTAATGGCATGGTCGAACGCTTTAACAAAACCCTCAAAGAGAGCATCCAATTGGCCAGGGCAAGCGGATTAAGTTGGAAGGAGGAGGCGTGGAGGCGGCTAGAGGCATACAGGTTCACACCACATCAGACGACGGGAGTCACCCCGTTTGAATTGCTCCGCGCCAGGATACCCAACACGAAGCTAGCCCCAGGATGGATGGAGTGGCACAAGGGGTGGTCAGACCGATCCAAAGAAGCTGAAAGCGTGAAGAAGCAAAAGGAAGCCATGGAAAAGAGAAAAGAAGGTTATGACCGGCACAAAGCCACACAGGAGGTAGAATTCAAGGTGGGAGACAGCATCAAAATCAGAGCTCCAACAGGGAAGGCAAGTTGGTCAGAGTTCACCAACCCTACCAAGATCACCAAGCTATTCAAAAATGCAGTCAAGACACAAGAAGGAAAAATATGGAACCTTGGGAGGGTTGTAAAGTACCATCCACCTGAGAATTCAAGGGGACGGGAGGGAGACCCCAGGCGGGACCCTAGTTCCACCACTAAGAGGCAAACCATGATTCCCCATCCAACCATCAGGCCTAGCAAGAGGGTGACCAGACCACCTAGACATTTTGGTCAGTATGTAATGATGTAACGGAGTTACCCTGTCCGTTTTGTCAATCCTCTCACCAGGCCTAGGATAGTCAGACTATCCCACACCCCGTTGGGTGTTTCTGTGCCACCTGGTGCGCTCTTCAGTTCTTGTTATTGTTTATGCTTTTCTTTCCGCAGGGAAGGGGGATGTGTGGTATCTCCAACATGCAAACTCCCCCGGCGCCTCGCATGTAATGGAGCTGCTCGCGGTGACATCACTTAGAATGTCACCGCGACCAGGATTCCAAGGCGAGCGCCGGGGACTGCGTGAGGCGGCTCGATTGAGCGAGGCTGTGGCTGGGGTCACAGGTGTTGTATCTTGAGATTAAAGACTTCCCCAATTATCACCTCCGTGTGTTCTGGTCATTGTATTGGTGATTACCACACCACCATAAGGCTGACAAATCTAACAATTAAGAAAAGGCACAGAGAAAGGAAAGTGAAGGCAGGACTTCAATAATTTAAACAGGCCAGATTGAACTGCATTCCACCCTCCAGCTCTCATAATCATGCAAGACTCACTGAGGATAGACTACCAAGAGGAGTGATGATTATCATTCAGAAAATGATTAGCTTCCAAATGAAAAAATATATATCAGTGTACATGTAAGGTCCTGAATAGTTGTCAGCAAAATTCACAGTTTAGAAATATCCCTAGTTAACATTTATGGTCCAAATACCGACTCCCTCGATTCCATAAATAATCTGGCATACTTCACAAATGGACCAACTAAGTGGGGGACATTAACATGATATTGCACCAAAATTTGGACATCCTCAATCAATCCCTAGACCACTCACATAGGAAGCATACAATATTAAATATATTCTAAACAAAGGAGAATATGTAAGTGTATGACATGCCCAATCTCCTCAGTTAAGTAATTCACTCTCTACTCATCTTTAAACAATTGAAGCTCATAAATGAACTAATTGCTCCTATAAAGTTGCTTGGCTGCAGGAACATGTCTGATCATGTATAGTCTAAGCACACTTACCTGGCTGTGTGTGATCCCATGACAGCAAGGCAGATTTACTGAGGCTTTGTCATATTAATTGCAAGGCTATTGCCATCTCTGTACATTTGAAACCAATTTAGCCCAACAGGGGAAAGGTGAATAGGATGAGGACAGAGAGGGAAAGAAGCAGGTCTTGCTCTGGGTGTCTGAAGAACCGCCAGTCCAAGTCGTGCCTCAAGAGTCCCTTCTATCAGTGAATGTTGACTTGTCTGAGCCTATCCAGGTCCGTGATGACATCCCAGCTGTGAGTATAAAGGGAAAAGGATAGTGGTATATTTTACACGGAAGTACCTCTTTTCCTATCCTCCTGTATTAATGGTAGCATATCTATTTACCTCAATATTACCTGTCTCCCAAGAGAAATGACTGGTTCCCTGGAGCATATGATTTTTGTTGCTCTTGTAACCTGTAGAGAAAGTTACACAGATATATTAAAGTTAGACCCATTCTTCATTGCATGCCCTTGGTTCTTTAAAGCACCCTGATGCACCTGGTTTCCCAAAATTCACTCATCAGGAATTGAAATCATTCTTTGAGGGCAACTGTACTAGATGCAATTTCACTTCTTTAGATTGTTTCACAGAAAGCAACTCATTTGCTTATTTATTTTATTTTTAGTATCTAGGCTTGTCTCACAGTCACTCAGCTGACAAAAATGTCTTATCCTAACTAGGATTCTCTTTCTCTTATTAAGAATCAACTTTGCCAACAATTGACGTCCGGCTCTGGGATCAGAGGACCTCAACCACCACGCCAAAATCCAGCAAGTCATATTATGTGCATGGCTTTTATGGTCACTAATCCCAAAAGCTTTCAAAGTCATGAAAACTGGAGAGTCAGCAAGATCTGTACAAACACATTGTTCCCTCTACCACTAATCATGATGTTTGGTGCTGTTGCTTTCCTTCGGCTTCCCTCCCAAATTTTGGACACCAAGTGGGGTTTCGAGTATCCCTCAAATCTTATGCACTAACTGCCTCCTGACATTGTGTGCTTCCTTGGGCATATTACGGACCCTCAGCAGATAATTCCTCTACTTTGCCCCTGAGCAGTTTAGATGTCCTGGAAATTCAGTGTCAACTTACTGCAATACATATTTTTTAAAAGAGGCCTGCTTAAGGCCATCATTGAATACTTTTTTGCAAGTGAATTCTTAATTGCAGCCACTTTTTAGTAAGCCATCATTATATATGTTAGACAAGAGCGTGTATCAAAGGAGCCCATCATACTGAGAGCTCTGAGAGACAAACATACCCATCTAGAAGTCATCCTATTTAAACTTGAGATTGGATATGCAAACAACCAAATTAACCAGATACTCACAGACTTCTAAGTATGCTCAGAGAATGCAGAGAAACATAAAAACAGGAACCAAATTGCTGAGTAGGCCAGCTAAAGTGAATTGGATGGTGATAAAACTAATATACTGCTATTTGGTAAAGCTCAGAGGCTCTGGTCAGTAGACTGCTGGCCCTCGGCACCCTGTCTAGCCAAGTCTCCAAGGCACACAGTGAACAATCTCAGTATAAGACTTCATCAGCTTTGATCCTGCCTACAGTGCTGGTACCTTGGTTCAAGATTGCCTGCATTGGTGCTAGGCAGCAGTTTGTGAGACAGCGCAAACATTGAGTAGACATCTGTCATAAAATGTTAAATACATCACATACCTGCACGTTCACACAGCAAGGTGGCTTGCTCCATTGTGTTACATGAATAGTTGGTAAATATGTCCCATTGCCTCTAAGTTAAACCTATCTGCTATGTGTTAAAGCCACCAGTGGGTTGCAGTCAGGTTTATTTAGTGGCTTTAGTGGTTCTCCCGGATAAAGCTCGAGTCTATTATTTGAAATGGGTACATACAGTCTTCACCAAATGCCACACTTTTTAAAATAAGGAACTAGGACTCCTAAAAACTCAGAGGCATATTTATTAAATAGTTATGTAGCACAGCAAGCCACCTTGCTGAGCTGCACTTTTTGACAGAGAAAGGGCTGGAAGGTGCCGTATTTCACATAAGGAGGTGCATTCCTGTCTTTTACCAGTGCTGGTGCACACATGAAAAGAGGAAGAAACAAGGAGAAATAAAGATATTACTCCTTATTATGCGTCCCTGGGAAGGGATGCATGGCATTCAGATGCTGTCCCGGGTCTACCAGTAATGGTGAATCTGGGAATGTGCCAAAATCTATGGTTATTGTGTGGGAACGCCCACAAACTACCCTTGGAATGCCTCCCTGGGGCAGAGAAAAGCAATGTAGCAATCTACGCTGCAATGCATTTCTCTTGATTTATCAAGCCACTCAGGGCCAGACAATGGGGCCGTGTGTGGCTTGATAAAACTAGCTAATGAGTTGCATCTCTCTTGTGCTCCATTGAGTGGGGCAAGAGCAAAGCAATCCATTGTTAACCCCTTCGCTGCTGATGACGAGCTCAGCTCGTCATCAGCCACGGTGGTCGTGTGCGGATGACGAGCTGAGCTCGTCATGTAACGCGGCTTTTCATAATTTGCCGCACACAGCGGGAAAAGCCGCCGCAGCAATGCGGTTAAATATGTCCCTGAGATTGAAGAAAGGAGAAACAAACCTTTTGTAAGGAAAATGCATATATATCCTGTTTTTATAAATCCTAATGTTTTCTGTTCAAGGAACCTTAATATAATGATGTTAGAACCTCAGGAAACTAAAGGTAACTCAATGTTAGCTTGGTGTAACAATTATACATACAGAGCGCCAGATTTACATTGATTTGGGGTCGGATTGCTTCAATTTGTAGCACAGCCCTGTTGCAAAATCTATTTTAGGCATTTACTAAGCCATTCATCTACTGATGTATTTTTAGATAAACCCAGATTTACAAAGACTGAAAACTCCTGGGGATGCGCTAAAATGGTGTACCTACCAGATAGAGGCATAATGAGGAGAAATATCTTTATTTCTCCTTGTTACTTCCTCTTTCCATTTCTGTTGTATTATGCATGACACATAGGATGATCAATGAGCCCCTTTGTATTCTTTTTGTGTAGGGAAGGATCCCTTCCTGCACAAAAACTGTCCTGCCCTTAACACAGGCACTCTTGCATTATTATGCAAGGATGCCTGAGCTGGCACTAGGCAGCATATAAGGCTGCCCAAAGAGAGAGCTGAATTGCTCCATATCTTTGTAAATCTGGAGCATTTCTGCTCTAAACCTTTTTCGCAGCACAGTGCAGCAAAGTTCTCTTGCTGCACTGTGCTGCTTGAAATAATAATACATATGCCCCAGGATGTGCTCGTAATTTGCAGAATAAATAGAAAATGGCTCCACAGTAGTAAATTGAATTTTACGAAAATGTATTGTGATGTGGTCTGTAGAAAAAGTTAAATAAAGATATATTTTGTTAGAAAAGGTGGCTTTTCATGCAAAGTTATCAAAAATCTATTTCCATTATTAAATTAGATTGTTTAAACAAACTGGGAAACAGTTTTGAATCATTACACAAGTGGCTTCCAAAGCAAAGATATTTCATAAGCATACTAATCTTAATATGACAGTGTAAGAAGTGGGGTTATTAGTTAAGAAGGATGTGAGTCCTTCACAGGTAGACAATCTGCAATTGTCTTGTTGCTACGAACCAATTACCCCATTGCAGCACTTGACTCTTACAGGCTAGCAAAGCAGAGCAGTCCAAGTATTCAGTGGAGGTGTTGTGGGTTTGTAGCCCCAGCTTACTGTTACACAACAATAACACTCAGAAAATCACTTAGACAAATACTACTAAATATTATGTATTAAATTAAAAATGTATACAGTCAGGTAGATGGAAATACCAACTCATATCAAGTTACACCCTAGTGGATCCTGAATCCTATAACCACTATACCTCCCACAATCTTAGTGGGTGTTGTTATCAGTAAGGCAGGCTTTGAAAGGATGCCACCACATTACTCAACGCAGCAACATTTTATAATTCACAATTCACTACCAATGAAGTCAATGGGTACAGTATTAACAAAAAATACATTTTATAACCCGCCATTGAAATGAATTGCAGTAGTAATAATATTTTAGCATCCGTTACAGTGTGAAGCCTTGCGCTGTTAAACATAAACATTATCAACAAAGCATTGAACTTAGAGCTTCTTTCTCTTTTACCAAGTTACTCCTGTGACTTTATATCATCCAATAGACATCACTGCTCTCCAGACCCAAGATCGAAAGCTCCAGCTCCTAGAAAGTTCTGAATAGAGGGCAAACCTCTCATTGGGTGATTGATTCAATCCCCTGGGTGATTGTTTATAAACACATCTCTAAAAAGCAGAGAGGTCGTAGCTCTTAAAGATTCAAAATAAAGTTGGTGGTGTCTCTGCTCATTCTTGGGGCACACAAGGAGAATATGCAGATTGTGTAATCCCTAGCAAGGGCATATGGGTTACTGCTTCTCAGCAAGGCTTTTTCTTTTTATGAGACCCTACTGTGCTTTCTTGATTTTTATTAGGTTGAGTCGGTTGTCACTGCCCCTTTTATGGAGAACCCAGACGTTGGAGAAGTTTGCAAAGAGTGGCAAGCCCACTCCCACTCTTCCTAGTTAGCTCTCCTTCCCACTGACACACTCTGTGCTGGCATTGGAGCTGACATGTTTCTTCTTCTCTTGACCCTGGGGAGTAGCTAAATGGTGTGCCCATCCCCTCCACATCTCTGCCACAGAAAGCCTTAGAGGCAACAAGCCCCAGTGTTGCTCCCTGGGCCCTGGCCTGCCCCTGGAACTTCCTCTCTCACCTTCAGTCCTGGGAGATGTGGTCCCTTCGGACAATGTTGAATATGCCTTATCCAGGGGGTACAGGGTCCCAATGCAGAGAGCAAATCTCGGGAGAGAATCATAACAAGGTCCCCTTCCGGGGCAAACAAAAGATGAAGGCTGCAGTGAGCCCCAGGTCCTGGTTCCCCCTGGGGGTACTTTTAGGAAGCTGTGATGAGTCTGGGGTGGGGGGACTTTAACTGTTAATTGCGTAGGTCCTATAGGACCAATCTTGATAATTGTGTGCTTGGTGTGCTCCTGCAGGGCAATCTACATAATCTTAAGCATTTTCTTCAGACCCTCTGTTCTCCAAAAGGATATTTTTCAAGGGGGTCCTAATTGCAGTGTTCACTCTGCTAGACATGTCCTCTGCCAGCACTCCTGGGTCACACTCCTGCTTGTGGGTTGTCTCCCACAGCCCCTCTACAGCATGCAATCCGTACACCCTCCCTGCTACATTCCGTAAGGTGGAAAATCTGTAGATGTACCAGTTTCCATCTCAGTAGGAAGGGACATCACTGCATTTCCTGACATTCATGGTCCTGATTCACAAAGAGTCTCTGCACTTGGGGCAGAGGCTCCGCAGTTGTGGAATGATCTCCACACCCCTGGTGGGATCTCAGCAATTGGAAACTGCAGTGTAGAGATCCCACCATGAGTCCAGAGACCATGCTATGACTGCTGAGACTCCGACTCGAGTATGGAGGCTCTTTGTAAATATCGGCCTAAATGTGTAGAAAGTGACACAACAAAATTCCCACTCTCAACAGCCTTCAAAGAGCTTCCCACATAGAGTCCTTTGACTAGGCATCCAAGGAAATGGTGGCCAAAACCAGAGCATCAGTAGTTTGGGCCACTCTCACACCAATACCCTAGTCGAACATATATCACTAAGATGCTCTTTTCATCACAGATACATGCGTAAAACCTCCTCCACATACATCTTTCTTGTTCTGAACTCCTCTGTATACATCATCCAACACATAGACTGCACATACAAAACTGGGTGGAGACCTTGCGCTGCACCATGTTCAACATGGCCACACTCAAGTTTTTTTATCTCCTCACCTGCCAGTTTACTAATAACTTTATTGAACAATTATTAGACCTAATCACGTACGTCTCCATTCACCCCTTCCAACTCACCTTCCTCAGGGATGTCAACTGTCTGGTGATTCCATCACCAAAACCAAGAAGGAATCCTTTGTAAGGTATCCAACACCTTAGATATAAAACAACACATGACCAATGCAACTCAATTCAAATTCAATTCAATTCAATTCAAATATTTATTAAGATTTTGAACTCATATGAGGTCCACATAAAATACATACAAATTAATTGACCAATGCAACTCACTCAACAGGCATTTCACTCTAAATCATCCTCTATGAATATCGAATGCTAGCATCAAACAGTAGTAATACATTTTTTAAAGCCATCAAATAGTGGGCCAACCCCGAAAAAGAACTGAACTGAACAAACCAACACCATCACATGTCACATCACATGGTCGCCTTGCACTGGTGAGCTTAGAGATACCTGGGTGCAAGGTAAAGCTGAACTACATATGTCTCCATAATCCAAGACTGACACATACAACCAAGTATTTTCCTCCTGTCATTTTCAGTTAGGTGACAGTGCTCCCTTTAATGCCCAAAACAGTCTATATACATATGTGCGAATAGGCAAATGCAGGTCGAGCTGTCTGGCCTGTCTACACTATTCATGACTCAGTTGATATTAGAATTGCAGCACATGGATACTAATTTAAATTTGAATAAAATATTAAATATGATTATTGAAGTGTCTTAAATTATTTAGTGATTCACTTAGGGCATGGTGATTTGCTGTAATAGTGTATGCCCCTCTCTGGCCTCTGTGCAGATATATAGAGATTGGTCTGATTAGTGTTGGGATGGGGGTCTGCTCTGTTAATCAGCAGTCCTTCTTGCTAGCTTGCTCATTTCTGCGTCTGCCCTTAGCCTTGCATAGCCCTCCATTTGCCACTCATTGTGTATTCATTAAGACAAAAAAAGATCACTCAAGCCCTAGTCACCAACAAAGTTGGACCCCAGGAATATCCTCCACTCCTGGATCACCAAGCAACTCATTAGAAGCCTGCAAGTCATCCAGAACTTGGCAAAAAGACACATCCTCAACCTGTAACACAGAACCTATATTATTCCATACCACAGGGAGCTCCAATGGCTCCTGATACACAAACATGCTGATTTCAATCTCCTCTCACATAAACATTTAAGGCGCTACACCACTTTAGGCCCCACTTATGTTAACAGTTGCATTTTCTTCCATCAACCACCCAGTTGCATCTGCTCCACAAGACTCTTACTTGCACACATCTCACAAATACACAGAACCAGACTAGGAGGTCTGGTGCTCTCTCACATCACTCCTAAAGCATGGAAATACCTCTCACTTCATATCAGAGCCTCCTTCCCTCTCCTTGAATTCTGCAACAAGGTGATGAAATGGCTTTTCAATTAACCAACATTTCATAGACAGGGTTAGGCACACACACATGCTCAGTGCCAGGATAACATCAATGGGTGATAGTTTGCTTTACAAACAAACATAACATCAACCGATTTGCTGTTTTGTTTTTTCGGATTGTAAATCAGTGTCAATGTTGCCTTGCTTATGTTCTACATCTCACAATGGACACACTTGTATAAGCTCATTCTAACTTTTATAAATTAGGGCCATAAAGTTGACTTCAAATAATGTGCTTCAATTTAAGCATGTTACAGGAAGTAGCTCTTATGCTAATTAACAGAAGGATCAAAAAAGGTGAATACATTTTGGTCTGATGTTCTAAGAACCTATTCATGATGCTGTTCAGCAGCTGAGACAGGGTTACTATGGAAACGTGTATATATTAGAAATTGCTAAATTGCACATATGGCAGCATGTACAACATTCTTGGGTCACATGCTTTCAGTTACTTATTAAACATTACAAATGAGATTTGTGAAATCTCCCATGGACCCACCAGGCCTGTTAAAGTACCTGAACAAAAGCATGATGCTTTTTTTTCTGAGTGTAATTGAGTGGAATGCAATTAAAACTGAAGTTTCTAATTAATTCCCAGCCTGTGAGAAACAGTCTCAGAGATTATGATGATATTGCAGTGTAGGCATGACTATAAATATGCATGAATATTCAGTTAGTGTATGAAAATCCCAAATAATTTTCCAAGCTATTTCAAAACTCAGTCACACACTTTGGGACCCAACTTATTAGATTTAATTAATTCTTAATGTCAGTCACTCATAAAAACAAAACGCACCTATACTAAAATTAATACAGTATATAAAACAAAACAGACCTCGTCAGTAACACATGAATATATTCATGCTTGATACAGCATACAATTATTGCTGGGTTGTTAGAGGCTGACCAACCACCCAGATACCAGAGCAATCCTGGAAGATTTCCAATTCAAACCCCTGTCCACTCGGTCATACCTCCCATTCAGGCTGAGCCACAATCACACCCTTCTATCTCTTTTCATTGTAAACCCATGCAGGTGGCGGTTCTAATGAAGATTCCAGTCGCAAATTTGGTACATTTCTAGACTTTCTGTATCTGTCCTAACTTTGGCTGAGGGAGATGCTTTCCTGGAAATAAAAAAACATTTTCCAGGAATATGTTTATGTTCTATGCAGCTGTTCCTACTTTTCACGTATGCAAAAGAATAATTTTAGCAGACTTTTTTAATCTATTTCTTCAATTTGTCGTTTTTGTTATGGTTATATAATTTAAGAAGTTTCTTGAAGCTAAAGTAGCCGAATATACAGGTATTCACCCATTCCACACTAGTCACTAATAGTGACTGTATAAATCCACATACGTATATTTTAATTTCGTTATCAATTATCTGTAGTTCGAAAGTGAAAAGTTAATGTAACTGAAATCATGAATAAACACGGATGTATTCCGGGGATGTCATGGATCAACATTGGTACGTGTTGGATTGTCCTAGCAACCAATAGGGTTCAGAGTCTTTCGAATGAGTTTTTATTTGAGAGCAGAGATATAAGGGTGTTTTGGGCACCACATCTTTATGATAGGCTGTCATTATGTATAGAACTTGTTGTTGCTGATGGTGGGCTAATCATATATTTTTCAACGACGTTTGAAATGTTGTATTCTGTACGCCACCCTGTGATATCTGTGCCTGCCTTTCATCTGCTTAAGAGATTTTTAAAATTCATTCATGAGAATAATAGTCGCATTGTTTAATCACCAAAAATTCATTCGATTTAAAAGGTGATGCATCGTCCCTCAATCGCATGTTAATTGAGGTCAGACATCATGTTATTGCATTAGCTGTGATGTCATTAATACATTAATGACCATAGGGGGTGTGGAACGCGGAAAGACTTCAGACACACATAGGCACTTATTAAATCCCACCACACATAAGCAAATAGGTAAATGTCACTTGCATTTCCCCGGTATTTTTTGTGAAATGACGTCAGTAAACGTGATTAAATAGGGGGGGGGGAATATGATTTCAATGCTCATGCTTCTAGATTATTGTTTCTGTCCAAATCGTCGGTGTATGTATTTTCTGGATAAACATTTACACAGGTCAATTAGATTATCAAGTGTTTTAGGTGGGCAAGGAAAACATTCGGGATGAGCAGATGGAAATTGGGAGAGCCCTAGAGGGAAGTGGGAGAAAGACAATTTCTTACTATTTAGCTACCATGTAGTATTTGTTGTGCTGATAATCTTCTTTAGATATTTTTTTATAAAACGATTTTGGAGCATATTGAAAGGAAATTAGGTGTTGTAAAAAGTTCTCTATAAATTCCCAAACCAAAAATATTGAAAACAGAGTTAGGAGATACGTGAGATCTTTGCATAGGAGCAGCTTTCTGGTATTCAGAAACAGAGCCAAGTGGTGGTTCAGAATCATACCTGCTCTTTTAGGGCAATTTCTGATAAATAGGAGATCCACAGGGGGAACTGTTTTGGGGGCGGTGGAGGTGAACAAGTGAGGTCTGTCGACTTCCACCATCTTCGGGAGAACAAGTCATCTGTCAGCCGCAATCCTGCCTCCCCCAGAACAATTTGTCCGTCGGTCACCATCCCAGCACTCTTACCTGCACTGGGCGGCAAACTGCCCCAGGTGGCAGTGGGTCTAGCTACGCCACTGCCATGGTGAGTGAAATTTCTACTATTGGATGGAAACAGCCATGCTTTATCCTTTAAAGCCTTCCATTTGGAATTAATCTTCCAGAATAAAATGTAATAGGAAGCTATGGATATACTTCAGACTATATAGAACATATTTCCTAAGTTGAATTTTGACCTGAGAGCACATGTTCCCAGAACATCTAGTATCTTTTTCAGATTCTTCAATAAGTGAACTAGGTCCAGAACTTGCCTTTTGTTCACCTCATTGGTTCCATTGGAATCTTGAAATCCCCATCCTTTCCTACCTTAAAAAACTGATGAGCCAAAATGCTTTATGAAGATATTTTTTTTATCTGGCAATAATTGTGGAGAAGATCGATTGGATTTGGAAAGAATTGAGAAGCACTGTGGGTGTGGTATTGCTATGAATCAAGATGGCTTCAAAGCTTTTGAGAGCAGGTGCTCAGTTATCCTGCCTCACCGACACGTGACTGAACTGCTCACTGTGACTGGGGGCATGCTTCCTAAATCAAAGATGATATGCAAACCTCCAATCCTGCAAAGGGTCATATGGGTGGGCTGGCTTAGTGGGAAAAAGGTAGTCCCAGAGATGGAGTGCGGGAAAGAAGTAGCGTTGCCATTGACACATGGGAGTAGGCGCTAGAAATTGTGTCAATAAGCAGGACACTTGAGGAGGTGAGGTCCAGATAAGCTCAAGGGAGCTTTGGCCTGGTTATCCACTCAGGGCCTAGGTGAGAGGCCCCAAAGTTAAGACCCCACCTCAGACTATTAGGGCACATCTAGAAGAGGGACAGCCTCCACTTCAATGGTCATCAGTACCAGTTAGTGCCTGGAGTGGTGTAGCAACCAGAGGGAGGAGGCAACACATTGGCATGCAATTCACATGCCAGGGGGACTGACCATAAGTGAGACATGGATCTCCATGGTAAGCCATGTCACTGGCAGGCAGCTGGGGTACTAGGTTCATGGTCTGCAGGACCCTGTTCAATTCTCCTGATTTATACCCGTAATGGTGCATCATGCAGCAAATAAGGCTCCATGGCATAAAGGGTAATGTATGTACCCTTTTCAATGGACATTAGATCATTCACAGAACTGAAAAAAAGAAAGGTATGCTGATCAGCAGACCAATATCCTTCCCAGTCTGTCATAATAGCCTGAGGGACTTGATGGAGTGTGGGCTGCATGACTATGTCCTTGCACTGGCTGAAGGGACCTACAGGTAGGCCACTTGACATTGATATTACATCTAAAACTCTGGACTATCAAGTTTACTGTAACCCTGGGCAATGAACCCTGCTCCGCGGAGATATGTTAACAACGCATTCCTTGAAAAACACGGAATTCAGGCAAAAACTCCACATAACGGAGTTAGCTTCGAAACTACACTCACAAATGCTTTGATAAAGCAACTTTACATGCTAAAAAGCATATATCCAACTCCCAAAAGAGACCTTTGATCATGAAAAATAGCAGGCAATGATAGAGGTGATGATTTTGGGGTCGCCCCTAACCTGTGGGGAGAACAAAGCAGATGCATTTAACACAAAGAGCATATCATGCTGAACGATTCAGTGGTGGTCCCATCCTCTTAGGACCCCCCCCAAGCACAGTTTTGGACAAAAATACAATCCCAACCAAAGGTCCTGCAAAGCATTATGGGACGAGATTAGCAGTGGGCAATGAATATTATAGTATCCAATATCAAACTAATTCTACAAAAAGCTGCAGTTCAACTAGTAGTTACTAGGTGTCCCTCACGAGTCAAAAGCAAACGCATTGAAAATATTACATATAGCTGCGGTTCAACTAGTTTTTGCTAAGTGCCCCTCAAGTAAAATGCTTTTGTATTTGACTCATGAGGGACACCTAGTAACGACTAGTGGAACTGCAACTTCATGAAAGGATTTCAATGCTTTTGCATTTGACTCGTGAGGACACCTAGGGGCTGATTCTGATTCGGGAAAAAACGCCGTACGGAGCATTTTTCTCATATGAATTGTACCCTGCAACGTCCCCGTACGTACGATGAAGTACGATTTATACCAGGAGCAGGACTCCGTACGCTTCGTACAAAGACCGTACGACTCTAATCTCCGCACGATTCTCCCTCGGAACTCGCTGTATGCGACATCCGTATGGTTCAAGCAGGATTTCCCGACCCAGCAAGTACGAATCGTGTTGGGTATGCACCGTACAATGCTTTGTTTACGGTAGCCCAAAACGTCCGGAGAACCAGAGTTCGCCTCGAAACAGGTACGGAACGCCCCCTCGGGTACCGTGCATGCTCCCCATGATCGCAGGGGTACGATGCATACCCCTGCGATCATGGCGTGTACGCACCGTACCCCATGATCGCAGGGGTACGCACCATACCTCATGTTCACAGGGTGTACAGTGCGTACACCCTGCTATAATGGGGTACGGTGCGTACACCCCATGATCACAGGGGTACGCACTGTACCCCTGCGATCATTGGGTGTATGCACTGTACGGTGTGTATGTGATTATGTGGTTTTCTGTATGATTCGCCCTTATCTGACGTGGACCATATGAATCGCGTCCTCATACCCGGGTCCGGGTCGTACTTATCGGGTCGTACAGCATGTTTACGAATCGTACGGTTCACTGTGAAGGTCCATGCCGTACGTTTCACCCTTGCATTTCGTACGGTTCGCGACGATTCGGACGGATTGACGAGATACAGATCGTACTACGCAATTCGGATGGACGGGTATGATTCGTACGGAGAGGGCTCCGGATGCGATTCGGACGGATGCTTTTTTTCCGAATCAGAATCAGCCCACTAGTAACGACTAGTGGAACTGTAGCTTTGATGTAATAATTTCATTGCTTTTGCATTTGACTGGTGAGGGACACCTAGTAACAACTAGTTGAACTGCAGCTCTTTGTAGAATTATTTTGATATTGGATACTATAATATTCACTGCCCACTGCTAATCTTGTCCCATAATGCTTTGCAGGTCTGTTGGTTGGAATTGTATTTTTACCTATAACTGTGCTTGGGGTGGTTCTAAAAGGAAGGGACCACCACCGAATCGTTCAGCAAGATGTGCTCTTTGTTTTCAAAGCATCTTCTTGGTTCTCTCCCTAGGTTAGGGAGGATCCCAAAATCACCACCTCTCTCACTGCTTGCTAAATTTTCATTTTCACTTTTGTGAAATGACTATATGCATTTTAGCATGTATAGACAGAAATACTTGTTATTTTCCCAAAAGTGTATAAGGTTTCTGTTTTACTAATTGGGAGTCCTGCTCACAAAGGTTTTGTTCTCTGCCAATTATGCCCACCCTTAGTATAATGTATCCCTTTTAACAGTACTAAATATGTTCAAGTAGAGGAACACTGGATACTCATAAGAGTATTTTGGAAACTGCATTCATGAAGGAATTTCCTCAAGGCAGGTCACTGCAAAGTATTATAGAAATGATAATGCAATTACAAACTACATCCAATTCTTGGCCTTTATTGAGGTATTTTCAAACAGGGGTCAGGGACTCAACAGCCGCTCTGGTAAATAAAATTTATTTTATTGCCATGGAAGGTAATCGTATTCGAGCAGATGTGAAGAACCTCAGAGATAGTGGGAATAGTAATAAAAGACAGGAAGGATCTGGCCTGGCAGTTCGGCCTGAATTGTACCTATTGGTGCAGGGTCAAGACTGATTTGCATGATGGGCTGGAATGCTACCTGTGTGAATACAAGTTGTTAGAGTTATTGCAAGCATTCCTGCCATCACCTTCTGCTACCTTGAGCGATTACCTGTGGTTATATTTATTGCAAGCATTCTACCCATCCTCTGTTGTATGTTTGATACCTGTTCTATTTAGAACCTAGCAGAGAGTAATATAAACATGATTATGCAGTAGACAAATCTGTCTCTCCTTCCAAAGGTACATAAGGTTTGTCCAGATTAAAGAACTTACGGCTGCCCTGGGAATGGTGAATATCTTGTTGATGAAAGACAATACTCATTTTACTTGACCACACATGATTCCTTCTCAGATAATACATTTACACTAACTGCACGTAGAGGCCAGACAATCACAAATGTAGAAGGATATAGGAGGGCACAATTTCATATAGCACAAGGTGTGGAGAAAAGCATCCTCACTTTGAACATAAATGTATTATTGAAGAAGAGCATCTGATAGAGCTCAAGTTGTAAGCTAAGAAGCTGAAATGTCTCCCACTAATGGAGAATGAGGCACAAGTGACTTTTTAGCCACACAAGTAGTCTTTATGAGGTTATGAACAACATTGGGAAGCTCCTTGTGTGACTTAATCATGGATACGAGTTGGAGAGATGAATTGATAAAAAATTAAACTCTCTTGGAGATACATTCAGCAATAGGAAGAGATAGTTCAAGCATTTACTACTTACTTATGGAACTTTTACGCAGCCTGGGAGAGTCCGAGTGTATCAGAATCTTTGGTCATCATAGAGAAAATGTATTCTGGTACTCTGTAAAAAACACTGATTGGAAAACCACGTTGGAGGGGACAACAAAGTATGTCAAAAAACTACAAAGTACCACCCTGATCAATTTGGCTTTATGCCTCACAGAAGCACCAGACTCAATCTTCGACGCCTTTACGGGGTGATGCACCTAGTGAAGACAAGCCCGGGGATGGAGGAGTGCTCCTTTCACTTGACGCACGTATGGCGTTTGATAGTATGGAATGGCATTACTTGTTTGAGGTCCTCTGGCAGTTTGGGCCTCACTTCCAGTCCTAGGTAAAGCTACTACACTCACATCCTCTAGCCAGAGTTCAGGTAAATGGAACTATCTTGTGTGCTTTTGCGTTTTTTGCGTTCCACAAGGGCACACAGCAGGGATGTCCTCGGTCACCAATTTTATTTGCAATGGCATTGGAGCCGCTTGAGGCCTGGGTGTGAGGTGACCTGGTGATTGCTGGTATTCCGGGGGGGAGGGGAGCTGTGGGAGGAGTGAATATCACTCTACACTGATGATGTCCTTCTCTATGCGACACAACCATGGTTTACAATAAGCCTTGTGAATTGCTTAGCACGCCAAACGGAGGAATTCAGCGCCATCAGCGAGACAGAGCGGCTCACCTTCTTCTCTACTCGGCACCAGTCCACCTCTCGGCGCACCCGCTTCGCGGGTGCCCCTTCGCCTGCCTGAGGAGGGAAAGACACCTGTTGCTGGTTGTGAGGAGCGTAGAGGCGGTAAGGAGGTAAGCGGCACCGGGCGTGTGGCTGCAGCGGGGCTGCGAGCGTGCAGGGACTTCAATTCCCAGAAGTCCCTGCTAGACCGACGGAGAGCTTCCGGTCCGCTCTCCCTGCTGGCCCGCCCCCCGCCCTCCTGAGGCCTCATAACAACAGCCTACTCCCGCAGCGCGGGACGCAGCCCGGGCTAAGACTGGGCAAAGACAGGGCCGTTTTAGGCCGTTAGAGACCGTTTAAGACCGGACCGGGCCACCTCTCTTGGTTTTATCCTTTTGAGTCTCTGCAGTTAGCATACTTGATTTTTTATATATTTATTGTAATATCCCTTCCCCACAATGTCATCACGTGAAACTCGGAGCAAGGCAACTAAGATCTCCAAAAAAGCGACAGGCACCCTAGATGACTTTATCACCAGGACCAGCCTCTCCATTGATAATGAAATAACTAAACTCCAGCACAGAGTATCAACTGAACTTGAATGTGCTAGGAGGCTTTCAACTGAACTTGCGCTTAGGAAAAAATCTTCCCTAGGCAGCATTGCTTCCTCCAAAACTCCTGAACGCATTTCTGGTCCAAAACCAATCATAGCCCTAGCCGAGGTGCACTCAATAGTAGAGGAATCAATTCCTCCTACTTTCCATGAACCACATGGGCCTTCAGCTAGGGCCGAGTCAGGAAGCCCATCACAGTTGACACTCTCAAAGGAGAGTGTTGAGGTCCTTCCAGATGGGGCGCCCTGTAAGTCACCAGAAGAGATGATACCTAACATAAGCCCATCATCCACCTGTAGGTTGCCAGTTGAAGCAGAGTCCCTCAAAAACAAATCACCCGTCAAAGTACCATCAAAGCACAAAAGAAAGCGCAAACACCTAACGGCTTTCGCTAGGAAAAAAGCAAAAGTAGCACTTAGTCATAACATCAAGGGTGGTACTCTAAACACTCCTATTGTAACTTCCGAGATCTCTGTACACGATGTAGCACTAGTAAATGCAGACAATACTAACAACAGCATAGACGAACAAATTTCCATTGCTATGTCCGATCATTTAGGTAGTGAGGGGCAAAGAGTCTCCTGTGATATGGTAGAACAAGACGGTGGAAGAGAAGAATTTTTAAAAATAGTATGGGAGACGCTTAAGAGATTACTCAAACCACTGGAAATTAGGTTAACTGGAATTGAGAATCAGCTTCTCGAGGTTGAGAAAAGTGTTATTACTCTTTCAAGCATAAGTCTCAACTGTACTGAAGCGCCTAGAGTCACCCAGCAAGTTCCAGTCCCCGTCCCGGTCACATCAAAAAACTCACATATTAGTCCATTGGATGTGCAGCAAAAAAAGGTGGGGGTAGCAAATAACACAAACACTATTCAATCAACTAGCACCAAAACCCAATTGAATCCAACCCCCTCAACTTCTACAGCTGTAAATACTACTAGCAAACCCATGCAGAAAAACCAGGCCCATACTAATACTCCCCTATCACAAATTCCTTCTTCTTCCCACTCTTCCAATCAGAGTGCATTAGCCCCAAATAAACCTCAACCTAATCCCCCTGCCTACCCCTATATTAGTTCTGCAGGCATCCAATCCATGCCTGACAAAACCTTTGCAAATGCCTCCCATAAGCCAAACCACCAGTTTAACCACACTCGCAATAATTTTAGAGGAGGGTACATAGATCTGCCACCAGACGCTAGCACATTTGTAGCTGTTCTCACAGGGGTGCCAGAACTGGATAGTCAATATGAAGAAAATTTTCAATCGCTAAAAAACAAAGTGATTTTTTGGCTAAATAAATATAAACCCATTCCCAACCAGATGAAAAGTAAGATCCTTATGGTTAGGAGGGTACCATGGGTAGGGCCAACTGTAAAATCAATCACGGGCGATTGCATTGTCATATCCTTTGAAGAACCCCAGAGTGCTGAACAAATCTGCAATTGGAAATCGTACGGTGTGAATCCCCCTATTGAAGCCAGACCCCTATCATTTTTCTACCCTCCACCAAGACCTATCCATCACGGCCCCAATTGGAACCCTGTCAACCAGTATTATGACAGTGCTCCTAACATGGCTAGACATGGTGATTATAATATGTGGTCTGGTGCTCCAAACTTAGCCAGACATGGTGATTATAATATGTGGTCTGGCATTCCTACCTTCAATAGATTTAGCTGCCTAGATGCTGTGGTTTGACTTGCCACTGTGCCTTACTGCATTTATGAATTATATGATGCCTTCTGTAGATTGGGCAAAGGCTATCCCAAACTTAAAAATGTCGTATACTTGCTTGATGATGACCTGTCTAATAGGAATATGCCTGACTTCGTTTATGAATTATATGATGCCTTCTGTAGATTGGTCAAAGGCTATCCCAAACCTAAAAATGTCGTATACTTGCTTGATGATGACCTGTCTAATAGGAATATGCTGCACAGGACTAAACCAGTTCCACAGAAAACGGAATCACTTAACAAGGCTGGAAATGTACGCTGTTGCACAGCTGAGGGTGGTCGGGATGGGAGAGTAATTACTGCAACTAGAGGAAAAGTAAAGGTTGCAGAGAAAGACATAACAAATCTGCAAGTAGGCAACCGGCCCAATCAGTGTGTAGTCAATCCCCCCCCTGTCAACCAGAGTACTGATCCTTGCTTACTTATCCTATCGTGGAACACCGCAGGTGTTCATAAGAACCTAAAAGATCCTGAGTGGGCAAATTACATTGACACCTGTGACATTTGTCTACTACAAGAAACTTGGGCCATAGAAGTTCCTCATCGGGTAGGATACAAAACTTATGGCATTAAGGCAGCTCAGTCTGACAGAGGAAGACCATCAGGGGGTCTATTAATCTGGCTAAAAATCACCCTGGCCATGCAGGTTGAAATTGTGGATACAGGCTCTCCGGATATTTTAGCCCTAAGGGTCACTCCACCGTGTGGCAATGAATGGTTCATTGTCAATGTCTATAACAGACCGACCAGTCACTCCAAGGTGTCAATAACACTTGAGGCCCTGGAGCTCCTGTTGAAAAATGTAATTGGAGATATCCCGGTCATCTTGGGAGGAGACTTAAATTGTAATTTTGAACCTGTTCTGGGCATCTCTGAAGTGTTCGAAGATGAGGACTCAGCATACAACATCCCCCAGCTTGAAACCACCAAATTTGTTAAATATTCGACATTGGCCAGCCAACTACTAAGACTTTCCGCAGACCACGGCCTTAGAGCAGGCAATGGCCGACTCCCATCGGACCTGCAAAAACAACCAACCTTCTCTAAAGCTAAAAGCAATTTAGATTTTGTACTTGTTTCTCTTAGCATCTGGCACTTTATGATAGATCTGAAAGTAGTAAGTAGGGGGGAAAGTGATCACTACCCCTTGGAACTTTACATCAACAAGAACATGGTTAGTGACACCACTTTAACTACAACTGAATCCACCCAAGTCAGCTTATGTGAGGACGTCCACATAAACAATAACAGACGTGCAGTAAGATGGCCACGTGTTTTGGCGGATGGAAATGCCTTAGCATTGGTTTACTCTCTTTTTGAACAAACATTTGCACATATAGCTGACTATGCCTTCCTACCAGAACACTTTGAACATTTTATTGATCTACACAAAGTCTTCTTTTCTGAACTAAAAATGCTCTTATCAAAAATGCCGAGAAAGAAGCAGCAAAACCACAGAATGGCCAACCACGGAAAGTTATGGTATGATCACTCGTGTAGAACTGCCAAATCAAACCTATTGCTTGCCATTAAAAACAAGTCTAAAGAAGAAGTAAAATCTGCAAGGGTGGAATATAAACGTATATTAGAAACATCCAAAAAACTCTGGGAGGAATCAATTTGGGCCGAAATGCTATCTGCTGCAAAAACCAATGACAATGTTGGCTTCTGGAGACTGGTGGCCAACGGGGGGCATGCTGAGAGAGCCGTGAAAGATGTATTCCTGGATGAGATGACCTGGGTAACTCACTTTACAAACCTTTACAAACAATACGATAGTGATAGCCAATGGAGCTTAAGGTCCCTTCCCCCTACTGAACCCCTCAACTTCACATTGGAAAAGACGGTAAGGGCGATCAACGATCTTAAAAATTCTAAAGCCCCTGGTCCGGACAGAATACCGGGGGATCTCTACAAACACGAAGTTGATGTCTGGGCCCTCTATCTGAACCATCTGTTTAACGCCCTATCGTCAAATTGTAACTTTCCAGACAGCTGGCGGGCAGCGGAGGCTGTGCTAATATTTAAAAAGGGGGATAGAATGACACCCTCCAATTACAGACCAATTAGTCTGATGGACACACTCCAAAAACTATACGCCAAACACCTCCTATTCAGAATCAATTTCAATTTCAAAGCTTTTATTCGATTTGTGAACAAATCATACAAGCAAAACATGAAATCAATCCATTACATTAAAATTATTATGAAATACAAAATTTATACAGGGGAATCCAAGATAATTCATGTGAGGGTAGGACACATACAGACCAGCGTTTAACATTGGATCATAATTAAAAACAAAGTTAAAATCGTACAGACAGGAATGAGTAAATTAGCACAAAATGTTTATCCTGGCAGCTGTACGTTGAACAATAAGCCCCCACCTAATCGTGGGACATGAAAGTTTTAGATTTTGAAAATTTGTTAAAACGGGCAGAAAGGTATAGAAATATAGCAGCACTAGATATATCCTGGCAGCTGTATGATAAAAATATAAAAGAATCAAGGAAAAGAAAAAGAAAACATGTACAGACAGGGTTAAAGATAAATTGAGCACTACTAAAAAAAAAAGTGCTCACCCTGGCAGCTGTACATTTTGAGAGGTACAGACAGGAATATAGAGATCATGGCAATACAATACTTTTCCTGGCAGCTGTACATTTCAAAATATAAATAGCAACAAAAAAACATATGTCCACATTTTCTAAAGCTGACAGTAACACAAGGGCATTCTTAAAAGACCGTATTTTGTATTTAATAAATATAGGTTTTAAGTACCTTAGTCTTAGAAAATGATAAAATTTACAAAAAAGTAAGAAATGGCAGCAACTCTGGCGTGAAACATTGTCACAAGGGCAGGGGGTTTCAGATTTCTGTTTCTGTACTGGGAACGCAACAAGATGGTGTACAATGCCCAACCTGACGCGAGTTAAAACATATTGATGAGATGGGCGGCTGACATGTAGAAGATATGCTTGGAACCCCGATGGCAAGTTAAGTTCTCTATAAAACTTTACGGTAGTTAGCTTGCCATATACCTCTTCTCGCCCTTTCTTTTTATACATCAAGAACGTTTGTTTAATCTCTTTTTTGGGTATTTCTACCGCAAGTTCGGGGTCAGTGAGAACATCAATATCAAACAGAGTCTTAAACCAAAAACTAATATATTTCAGCCAAAGAATACGAAAAGAAAAGTCCAAGCCTATACAGTCAAGAATAATTTCTTGAGTGAATCGAGTTTCAGGCTTAGCCCAAATAGATCGCCACAATAAGAGTGGACGAACGGCTGCTAAGTCCGAAATAAACTCGACCCCAACCTCGTCATGAATTAATTGAATGGAAGCGGAGTGGGGAACACATAGCACTTTTCTTAGGAACTTGTTCTCCTCATTTTGGAGGGAGGTGCCATCTGTGTGGCCCCACACTCCGGCCCCATACAATGCCGAGGGAACACAACGAATATTGTAAATGTTAATCATGTCACGAATGCTTCTTGAGCCGAGCTTAGATGAGAAACGAAAAACACTGCTGGTACAACGAGTCATTTTCGACCTAGCATTTTCAAGCTCTGATTTCCAGGACCCATCATTAGCATAGGTGATTCCTAAATAACAAAATGTTTTAACTTGTAGCATTTTGACGCTGTCAAGATAGAAATTGGACTTTAGTTTATTGGCTGACTCACCACACAACATAACATAGGTCTTAGATTTGTTTACACAAAGTCTCCTGTTTTGTATGAACAGCATAAAACCATCAATGAGACGTTGTAAGCCTATCTGAGTGCGTGATAAAAGTACTGCGTCGTCCGCATAAAGTAAGATTGAGACAGAATTGCCTCCAATCTGCGGGGCATCTGCTGATATGGTTGCCAAAGTGCGATCAACACAGTTAATAAAAAGAGAAAATAAAAGAGGAGCTAGTACGCATCCTTGGCGGATGCCCCTGGATACCTTGAAGAATGGTGTGCATTCACTGTGGCTGCCATATCGGACTTTACAAGAGAGTTTCTGGTAAAGCCTAGCCAGGAAATGTACTATTTCTTTAGGTGCTCCTAACTCCAGTAAAACCTGCCAAAGAATGCCATGATCAACTAAATCAAATGCGCTGCTCAGATCAGCAAAACATAAAAATAAATTACCCTTTTTGGCTACTGTGTATTTGTTAATTAAAAGATCCAAGTTCACGCATTGCTCCAGAGTACCCATCCCCTTCCTGAAGCCGTATTGCACTTTAGTTAAAATACTCATATCTTCTGCCCAAGTTTCTAGTCTAATGAGCAGAATTCTGCTCATAACCTTTACTGAGGCATCCAATAAAGAAATTGGCCGATAGTTAGAGGCCTCGGATTTACTGCCTTTTTTAAATAAGGGCACAATCACCGATTGACCCCAAGAGGGAGGGAAATCGCCTACTGCTGCACAGTTAAATGTCCTAACCAAAATGGGGGCCCACAGGTTAGGTTCTGTTTTTAATAAATCTATGGGCACCCCATCAGGTCCCAGGGCCTTCCCCCCCTTGCTATTAGCAAGGCCTTCCAGTCCCTCCTGTAGCGTAATTTCCAAAGGTATAGGTGACCACAATGGCGAATCAACCAAAGGTTGGGTCAATAATACCTTTTCTGGGTTAAAAATATTAGTGAAATGAGAGACCCAGTCCTCGCACGCAACATAAGAAGTAATTTCTGGGACACCTTCCGAATTTAAGAATGGACTGTTGACTATTTCCCAGTAGAGTTTACTGTTTTTTGTCTCAACAGCTTCATTCAGTTTATCCCAAGCTTCTCTCTGTAGTACCTTTTTCCTGTTAGAGATAGCCAGTTTGTAGTTAACCCTTGCTTCTTTGATGCTAATACCATCTCGGGGTTTGAGCCCTAAAACTCGTTTTAATTCCCGTAAAGTTGCAGCGCAGGACTTATCGAACCATCCCAGTTTTATTGTTTTATTGGCTGAGGGTTTTTTAGTAAAGATACCCTCAATGATGGTATTAATATTAATAAACTGGGATATCAAAAGTTCGTGGTTAACAACATCTTTAAGGCAATAGCTAATCTCAATTTTGCAGCTGACTATTACCTCCCTTTGTTTAGCCACAGAATTGACCCCCGTCCACTTGATTCTCGGACCGTTAGGTCGTTGGGACACTATATCGGTGGTACAGGTTTCCCCAGTTCTTTGTTTGGCACCCCTTGAAGGAAGGGTAACACAAATACTGTTGTGATCGCTGAGACTTTCTTCTCTCACATACAAGCTTGAATAGTCCCCATTGCTTGAGAACAAGATGTGATCGATAAAAGTCCCAGCTTCCCTCCCTGTAAAGGTGGGGCAACTGGCGTTCTGTTTATTTTTGTTGCAATTTAATAAGGATAAATCTAGTTTTAGTAGCAGGTTATTTAAGGTGGAGCCGTAATGACAGTGCGGGAAGTGGGGAAAATCCTCGCTCCTTCCTGTACCCCCATTAAAATTATCCGACTCCACTCCAAAACCGCATGGGTTACCCTTAGATAGCTGGCATGGCTGCAAATTAAAGTCTCCAGCCCATAGGATGTCTAACTGCTTATTTGAGATGCCTATAGCCTTAGCAATTTCTTTTTCCAGGGGGTACAGGATATTCCCTCTGGAGGCATCAAAGATGTTGTTGTAGAAGTTGACAAGAACCAGGTCATTACCCTTAGCACATGCAATCCTCAGTACCTGGCTGTAAGCTCCCACATTAGTGCTGCTTCTAACTTTGAAGGTTTCCAATCTGTTGGAAAGGAGAATCAGGAGACCCCCCTTTGCCCTACCAGAATTGGATTTAGTGGCATTCAGGCAATGGGAAGAATAACCTTCTACATTGATGTCTTCCTGACTCCAGGTCTCCTGAAGGAGGACTATATCAAACCCTTCTCCTATGAATTTAGACCAGAAAGGGGTATTTAGTTTCCCTGCGATACCAGCAATATTCCATGATATCAAAATAAGGTCACCAGGCTTAGTTACATGAGCTGGTATCTTGGAGGGTCCAGTTACTACCCGACAAGTGGGGGATTGGATGTTAAGAGGGTGGGAACAAGAGGGGGGTGATTGGATAAAAGAACTTTCGGGTGCTGTAATCTTATGTAAAACCATGTGACCACTAGAGAACACAGGGGTCACTGCAGGAGCAGAGTTAGGGCTGACAGGGTCAGGTCGCACAGCCACATCAGATGCCGACCGCCTGTTGTCAGTTGAGGTCGGTGAAGATGGAACATAAAGTCAATCAACCATCTCCAGGCAGTCAAATCTGTTAGTGGTTTGGATGCCCTGCCACCCACCGTCTGTAAAACGGTTATTGTTGGGATACCAGGGACGAGGTACCCAATCCCTACCTCTAAATTGTTGGATTTGCCATGGGTCGCCATAGTCCCATTGGTGTTCTTGGTTCATAGCCCAATTTGGCGGAGGAATTGGGTAATGATAATTAGAAGTAGGGGGGTAGAAAAAGGAGAGTCGATGGGTATCGATTCCTCCCTTCTTCTCTAGATCAGGCCATGAACATATGTGATTCACAGTAGAGGCATCCTCACATGTAACAATGACACAGTCCCCTTGAATGCTCTTGGGGATCTTACCCACCCAAGAAACCCTGCGTACCGAGGATATTCTACAGGTAAATGGGGGCTTCAGAGGCCTATGGATGCAAAGCCATTGCAGAATTTTATTCCGGAGGGACCATTGGGGTTCATCAGTACCCTCTGGGAGTTCCGGTACTCCTGTTAAAATTGCCGTGAAAGGAGATACCTCTGGGGCCAATTGAAAAGGGCGTTTAGGTTTAGGCCTCTTTTTGTCTGCATGGGAATTAGCTTTGGCTTTGGGGGCCTTATTGTTGCTGGTAGATCGCTGTAAGGGCTCATTAGTAAGAATACGGTTAGCATCATTGGAAGTAACTTGTGGGGCCTCGACAGCACAAATTTGCTGGCTGGATGACGGTGTCTGAGGTGGTAATTTAGCTTTCGGCTTAGATTTAGAACAGTTAGTGCAAGTGTTAGAATTGGACGAAGTTTCAATTATAGGATCCTTTATTACGGATTTGGTGTTAAACATAACTGTGTTAACAGATGGTTTGTCTGTATTAGTCTTAGCTAAAGGAACCCCCGGACAGGACGCCACGGCTGAAACCGCTGGTGTAACCCCCCCAGATTTAGCTGTTCCTGCCCTTGGGTGATTGGGAGATTTATCAATAAGTATGGCAAGCTGTTTCTCAATGACCATGATACTCCGTTCCAGGGGCATAAGTTGTTGTTTGAATAAATCCCTGAGTTTTGCAAATAACTGGATATTATCAAAGTCGGATGGACCAGGTGCACCCCCCTGGACAATACCATTTGAAGTACAATGAGGGTTAAACAAGACAGATGTTGTGGGGTTGGTACCAGCAGAAATATTCATGGCTGGTGCTGTAGTAGTCCCTTTCTTTTTCTTGTTTTTGGGATGTTGGTTGGCCTTATTCCCTTTATTTGTAGATATTGACTGCTTAGGAATGGCGCCTTCTCTCACCCCCATGGATTGAATACCTTGAGAGTGGTCGTCAACTACAATCCGCTCTAAATCCGGAGTAGTCTCAAGGTTCTCAGTAGAGTCTAGACCCAATGACAAGTTTGTGGCCGATAAATCTACGGCATTGGGAATGGAGTGTAATTGTGCCATAACATTTCCAGGTTGAGAAAGGCTAGGAATAGATGAAACTGCTGGGACTGGGGTTAAAGCTGTAGCTATGAGACCCAGGGAGGATCTCTTAGCAAACGCAAGGTCCTGGGATACCCTGCGCTCTAAAAGGGAAATGTTTAAATTGATAGCCTCGGTGGTAGTAGAGATGAATTTGTCAATAGGACCTATAAACTGTGCAGTTCTAAGTGCAGTCTTGCTTCTGGATCCCCTTGTTACTGACATAATGTGGATATGCAGGCACAGAGGCAGTGGTCCAATAGAGTCGCAATTTCAGGACCAAAGAGTACCTTTAAATGAAGAGATGGTCATCAAACGAATTCGGTCCGGACCAAGGAGAGGGGGCCCAGCCCAGCCTGGTTCAGTCTGGAACGGGCTGAAACGGGCCCGCCCTTGGCCCGGGCTTCGCCCGGCGTCCCGCTCGCGTCCCGCGAGGCGGGGCTGACCTCGGCTTTAAGCGCCTCCTGGCGCGGCTTGTAGCGTTGCAGCCCGCTTGGGCTGATGGGGCTTGTAGTCCCCTGACCCGCGCTCCACTCGGCGGCTCAGCTTGGACAGCGAGCGGCGGGAGGCGGGCAGGGTGTGCAGGAACGCGGTGTTATCCTCCCAAAAGACGAGGCGTCTGCAAAAGCGGTAAGGTTCTCCGACCTTGTGGCAAATCAACGATTGGCTTGAAGCTACGAATATAATTTCCAAATTCCAAGCTGGTTTCCGGAGTAAGACCAGCACAACAGACCAAATTTTTCGATTTTGCTGTTTGATTTGGAAATATGTTCAGCTGAAAAAAGGTCATCTGTATGTAGCCTTCGTTGACCTGAGGGCTGCATTCGATTTAGTCCCACACAGTCTACTTTGGAAAACCTTGCAAGAAATTGGGTTGCCGGGATGCCTCCTAGCCCAAATAGTTGAGCTGCATGCTGATAATTTCGCAAACATCAGGTGGGGCCCTAATTGCGAGTTGACTCGCAACATTCCCATTGAACGTGGGGTTCGCCAGGGATGTGTCCTGGCCCCTACCCTATTCTCCCTGTTTATTAATGATGTCCCTGATTATTTAAATGCTTGTGTTAATGATTCACCGCAGCTCAATGGTGTAAGGGTGCCTGCGCTGCTCTTTGCAGACGATACTATACTTATATCCCAAACAAAAAAGGGCCTCCAGGCACTCCTTAACTCCTTCAGCTGCTACTGCCAGACAAAGGGCTTGGAAATCAATGCAAACAAAACAAAATGCATGTCATTAAATCCCAGTATGCCAGACAGAGGATTTTTGACCCTGAACAGCCAAAAACTAGATACTGTGGATAACTTTTCCTATTTGGGTGTTGTACTAGATTCCAAGCAAAGCTGGAAACCCCAAATCGAGAAAAGTAAGATAACATATGCCCAAAATGTCAAACCAATTTTATGCAAAATGAATTCTAGTACAAGCAAAAGTGTAACCCCGGTTTTAGAACTTTTTAAATTTAAAATACAGTCTGCTGTACTATATGGAGCAGAGATATGGGGCCCATGGGCAAGGAATAGCTTCCAAATTATGGACAATAAATTCATGCGGGCTTCTGTGAGGGTCCCTATTAGTACACCCCTTTTACCACTCCAACTTGACTTAAATTTTAGGAGAACAGATCATTTAGCTATCTTAAGGCCATTATTATTCTGGGTTAGGCTTTGGACTACCCCTGAGTTGATAGATTATAGAAATGGCCTGCAAGAACTGATGATGCTTGATTCCTTTAACTCCATCAATTGGCTAGTGCACATTAAAAAATGGCTCACACTCTTGGGCCTATATTCAATGTGGGAGACTCCAGACAAAATGCCTACTTTTTCCAAACTAGTAGTCAAGCGAGCCTTCTGGACCCACATAAGCAGGGAGCTAGTGGATGGAGTTAGTGCTGGTTCAGCAGTCCAGGCTTTTTTATTATTTAAGGACGAGCTTTGTTTCGAACCATTCCTGGACGAGATCGAGCCACCCATTGCAAAAACCCTCTTCCTAAAGTTCAGATACGGGATACTTATGCTGAATTACAATACTGAAAGATGGGCACAAAAAAGACTGGGAGCCTTGACTGTTAAAACCAAGTGCTGCCCTATGTGCTCCATTGACTGTTCCGAGAATGAGGTTCACATGCTCTTTGTTTGTAGTGCATATACGAAACCGAGAAAGAAATGGCTGAAACCAATGTGTAACCTTCTGGGGACTAGGTCCTGTTCAATAGCTTTTAGGATCATGAAAAGCAATTCAACCCAGTTTATTGTATTTAGTATAAGTAAATTTCTATACTCTGTTTACATAATCCGAAAAAAACAAGGACATTGTCTCTGAGTTGGAAAGTGTATATGTTTTCTTAACCCTTGCATTTGTGATATTTCTTAATATAACTTTTTTAAAAAAATCTTTTGAAATGAAATATAATGCGTGATTTTCCATGTAAAAATGAATTGTAAAAACTACTCCTTGCCCGTACAACACTTTTTTAAATACTGTTATATTTATGTTTGATTTTTTTTTTTTTTTTATGTATGTATGTGACTTTTATGGCCAAAACGGCCGAAATAAAGTTATAAATAAAAAAAATAAAAAAATAAGCCGATTGCTGCAGATCTTTAAACTCTTTGAAGGGTAGTCTGGGTACCAAATTAATTGGGATAAGTCCGTCTTAAATATGGTATCTGATGGATCACCTCCACGGCTTGGTGAAGTCACACAGTTGATGGTTAAAGATAGTTTTAAGTATTTGCGTATAAGGATAACAAAACCCGATGCAACCTTCCTGACCGAGAAGCTACAGCCACAGCTATAGCACCTAAGAAGGGACATTACTCATTGGAGAAAGCTGCCACTGTCCCTGATGGGGAGGGCGGTGTTATATAAGATTATGTCATTCCCCTGTATGCTCTATGTAGTACAAAACACCCTGTGCCCAATACCTGACAAATTCTTTATTGAAGTGGATAGCAAACTTAGGACACTTCTGTGGGATGGGGGGGGGGGTAACGAGAATTGTGCTAGCCAAATTACAGAAGGGTATCTACGAGGGTGGGCTGGCTATTCTGGACTTACAAAAATATTATTGGGCCTCACATCTAATGGTAATTAACAACTGGGGGGCAGATTTACAATTACTGGCGCATCCCTGCAAATTAGCAGGGATGCGCCAGTAATTGTGCTGCTCCGCCACCCATGATGCACCACATTTACAAAAATGGCACAGATGTGTCACGCATCTGTGCTGTAAAAGTGGCGCATTACTGGGGTTGCAACTCAAGCGCGACGCAGCTCCAGCAATGCTTTGGGGGGGCCTATTCTTCTAATGCTGCGTCAAGCCCGCCTGCTAGAAGCAGGCGCAGGGTTCTGACGCAGCATGGGCCCAAAAGTGACTGAGTGAAATTTTGTAGATTTTACTCAGCCACTTTTGAGAGGCGTTCCTGCGACGGAACTCCCCCGCTGCTCCGGAACACCTCTTCTGGCACAGGGCTTTACAACGTGACGCACCTGGGAGATGCGTCACGTTGTAAATACCCCGCACCATGGCGCATCTTTTGCGCCGCCGCTGCGTCACAAAAGTGACGCAACGTGGTGTAAAAACAGAGCAAGGGGCTTGTAAATCTGCCCCTCAGTGTTCGCAGATAGGATTGACCCAGCGTATAGGGTGGATCACTGGGCAAACGGGACAGGGGTTCCTTTAGGAGCACTATATCAGAAAAAAAACCTGGATGCAGGCCACCACTTACTCAGATAGTCGTGGACATATGGATAAAGGCCAACCGGTTTCTCGGCTGGACAGATAAATTAACAGAACAGACCCGTCTCTGGGACAGTGACATGCTCCAGGAAGTAGGTAATTTGCAGGGCTTTGGAAAATGGAAACTGATTGACATAAAACGACAGGGAGATGTGTGGCAGGTGCAACATATGCTTACTTTCTCTGAACTATAGACTGATTACCAGTTAGCGGAAACAGAACGTTACAGGTATCTACAGTTGAGACACACACTGAAAAAATATTTAAAGGAGGGGGACCAAATACTTGAATATAGCCCACTTGAAGATAGACTGCTACTAGACCCAATACCGGATAAAGCACTGTCATGCACCTATAGAAAGATAATTATTAATGCCCCGGATCTCCTGATAAAGTTGAGAGACTTCTGGGAAACTCATGTAGGCCTATTAGAAGATGATGACTGGGCAGAGGTGATAAAAAGCCCGAGGGTGGTGGCGATTCGAGCAAGGTTCAGGCTGGTTCAACTAAGAATAATTCCAAGATCCTGCTCCACTGGTATACTCATGTTCAAGCTGGGGCGCATTCCTACGGAACAATGTCAAAGGGGATGTAATCAAAGAGGTATCTTCTTGCACATGGTCTGGATATGCCCGGACATCCAGAATTATTGGCGGAATGTGATACGCATAATGTCAGAGGTGGTGGGACAGGAGGTTCCTCTTGAAGCATGGTGGCATATATTTTGTGTATCAAGGGTACAAGCATGGACTAAATACCAAAAAATATGGCTATTAGTGGCTGCAATGGTTGTCAAATTGAACATTGCCAGAGCTTGGGGGGCCACACAAATGCCAACAGCAACACAATGGAAGCGAGACATGGACTTGTGCTGTACCGCACAAAAAGACTATACACGAAAGTAGGGGTCATCCTAAAAAATGGGGAAAGGAATGGCAGCAGTGGGAATCCTAGAAGGGCAAATGTGAGATTCCTGGAAACTAGATGAGGGAGAGAGTAGGAGAAGAGATTTGTGTTAGATTGAGATTCTGATTATAACGTGCTCATTGTCAAATACGGATAATGATTGCTGATTATGCACTAGTATACTGAGGATACATAGAATATGAGACTCATGATAATGCTATATTTTGATGCTGACGTATGTTTAATAAAAATATATTTTTAAAAAAGTATCAAAGCCCCAGACTACCCATTTAGTTTTTCAAACTGCCTACCTGGCAAATTTGCTGAGTATATCCTGCATATGTTCAGTAGCACACTGGGGGAGGGATGACTTAGTTAAACAACAGAAGAGTGCGGCCAACACACAAAGGAAAAAAACTAAGAAAAACAAGAAAGAATCACTCTTCTGAGTAAAAAGAACCCTCAATCACCAAACTAGTGAATGGCATGCTTCATCATTGGGTTCCCACCAGAGAGGCCAAAAGCCTCCCTGGTGTGCTACGATGTCTGGTTACAGCAGAGCAGGTTTTTGTGCAATCCAAGTGTGATGAAGTGAAATGTGATTTAAAAAGTGACCAGTTCAACAATAAACAAACTTTATTTGCAGTGAACTGAGCACTACTAAAACCAGTGTGGTGGATGTTACAAAGACTGGCTAGATTGACCAGACACGTCCATGGTGCAGAGGAAAAGAAAGTGTGGTCAACATGTTTCTGCCTCCTTTTGCAAGGCTTTCGTCGGGACCAAAAAAACACGAAAACCATCGCGGTATGCGCTCGCTAAGGCGCACCCTAACCTGTGCTGTCAAAAACGTACGGTTTGTAGTCAAGCCTTCTACATCTTGCAAGAACTCAAGGTGGATGTAGACAACAGTTGTCTCATTAGATATTGAGAGTCTCTATACTAGCATCTCTCAGGACAATACCATCAGAGTTCTGAGTGAGGCTGTCAATGAAGGTGTTTGGGAATACGAGAATTACAGACAATTTATCATCGAGTGTGCTACTCTGGCCTTAAAACTGAATTTTTTTAAATACAAGAGTGACCTTTTTCTACAAGCAACAGGGACGTCTATGGGTAGTACCTTTGCCCCAGACTTTGAACGCAAACACATCTTCAACGCAGATAACCCCTACGCCTGTGATATATATTTTTGGAAAAGATATATCGACAATATTTTGGATTTTGGTAATCTGGCAAGGACCTGAAGTTTCACTTTTGGAATTTCTAGAATGGATCAACACCCTAGATTCCAACTTAAGGTTCACCCACACCATGGATAAGAAGGAAATGATTTTCCTAGATTTAGTGATAACCAAATCAGAAGGTACACTATTAACCAAGACTTACTATGAACCCACGGCCAAAAACAATTTACTTGAGTTTTCTAGCTTTCATCTGGGACCCCAGCGGGTGAATCTACCCGATGGTCAGTACCTGAGTATTAGAAGCATTTGTAGCAGGATTGACGACTATCACTCTCAGGCTACGGAATTAACTAATAAACTACAAAACAGGGTTACCTAGACTGGATCCTTAAAAGTGAACGCAAACGTGCTAGAAATCAACCAAGGGAAGTTTTGAGTGAGCATCATGCGAAAAACTCTGAAAAAGTTCCATTGACATGTGTCACCACATATAATGTTGCCTCTAATGCCATCTCAAAATCAATAAACAGGCATTGGAATCTGGAAAGTAACAAAAGGAAACAGACAAAACCGCTGTTTTCATACAAAAAAGCGAGGAGCATCAGGGATGCTCTAGTATACACTCACTCAAGGAAAACTGTGAATGAAGTAACACCAACCGTTTTGAATGCTTGGGGCCTGCCCAGAGTCCAGGGACATTTCCCCTGTGGGAATTGCAGTGTTTGCCAACTAACAGCACCTACAAAAACCTTAAACCTGGAAAGTGGAAGCACCTGGACGCAACACTCACATACCAACTGTAACTCAACTACGTGGTCTATTTGATCACATGCCCGTGCGGCCTGAGGTATGTGGGCATGACCACACGCAAAATTAAACAAGGTGTGTGAACATAAAAGTCATATGTAATGTAAAAAGAGTGCCACCAGGATGACGGAGCATTTCCTTCCATTCAATTACACGACAAACAATTTGTGGTGTACCATTATCAAATAGATTGAGCCAGGAAATACCTCATCGCAAAATCTGTTTGAGAAAGAACAACGGTGGGTATACCACCTTGCAACCCACACCCAGGGACTTAATAATTATATCCCTTGGGGTTCTCTATTACACCACTGAAACCGTAGAGTGTGAATTATACACAAATAACAATACTGTTAATGTTTATGAGAGTAGACTGTCCAATCACAGACTGATTGTTCCTCGTATTAGGCTTTTGCCTTGTAGGCACATAATCCCTGGTACCTTGGGTTAGCGAGTTTTTCCTTTGAACATTACCATCTTGTTGTCACAACAGTTACTGAAAAAGAGAAGACAGTACCTCTGTGCAGGCCTATATTTCTTTTAACACGGAATATATCCAAACACTTTTTAGAAAGATGCCAATGAGAAAGTGTAAATTATTATTCAAACATGGTATATTTATTTAACTTGTTTTTTCATTTTCAACATTTTTCAACATTTATGGACATTTGTGCAAAGGTACATTACAATATCATTATGCGAAAACGACTTATTATATACATATTTTAGAAAAGGTCATTCTGTCATTCAAAAAGATGCCCTCCAATAACAGTTAATCCTAGTGATTATGCAGCACAGACTCATACATCAGTCATACTATTTCTGAAGAGTAAAAAATACAAATCTAACAAACTAAGCACATAGACATATAACTACAAGACATTGGACTAACACAAATGCTGGCTCAGAGGTGTATTTAATGTGGAACGCATGGGAACCTAGATGGTATGTTTCTACTGGCAATGGTGGAATTAACCAGATCGTATCCTGGACAGTAGATGGTAGGCGGACGTGCGTTTCGGTGAGTGTCACCTTCCTCAGGGCCAAAGACAGCAAACAGACAATTATCAGATGTATTATAGTTAAAAATATGAGGGCTTGGTACAAAAATTTCTGAAAAACAGTACAAAAAGATTTCATTTATTCATTTTATATAGTAATTTTTCTCATCGGCATCAATTATGTACACGGTCTTTGTTTAGTTTTAAGATAGTATAGTGAGTGCTCAAAATAGCAGTCACATCAGACTGAAAGAGAATGAGACCATAGAGATGAGTTATCCACCAATTGACCAAGAAGGATAGGGGGTGCAAAGTGAGGTAGGGAGAGAAGTCCAGTACGTTTGGAGTGCACCCAGGTGGAATACCTTAGACATGCCGTGATTATACATTTAAAGTGATGTGTTAGTATCTAAGCAAAGAAAGAAGCTTTACCTATGATGAAAAAGGATCTGAGCGTATATCCGGAAGGGACTTTTAGATTTTTATAGGCATTAGCTGAAAAATAGAATTATTTACATTTATAAGGAGTTCTAGTTATGGTCTAGAAGACGTAATAATGCTAAGGTAGATGATATGAAGTTACCTCAGTGTCCAAAATGGGCTCATGTTAGTTGTTTTTAGAAAGTGAGCCACTTGGGGGACTTCTGTGTAACAATTATATCTGCATGGGTACAAAAGATTTTGAAAAGTGTTTAGCACATAACATATACCGGGGCTGAAGACTCACTAGATGTGGTATGTAAGAATGGATATCTAAGGTGTCGGTGCTACACAAGGATTTATTCCAATGAGCATCTACATGAGTAAATAACCCAAGTTGTGCTAAAAGGGTATTCAGATAAGGAAAGGGATTTTGTAATATGAATTACTCTCCCCATAGAGGTAGCTGGAGTTTGTATGATATTAGCAGAGTTTTTGCGGTGATAGCGTGCCGCAAGGTATTATGTTAAGATTTCTGTGGGATGTAGTAACCAATATTTAAAACCGCCACAAAGGCCTGATTATAGACTGTGTTAGCGGCGTATAGAGATACTGTTTACAGCTTAGTTAGCTAGGGGGTGGTCGGCTGGATGGCTTCTAGCAGTGCGTCTTACCTGAAGGTTTTGGTTTCCTTACAGCACAGAGAGTACCTCCCAGAAATGTAGCTCTACGTAAGAGTAGGTTTTGATGTAAATAGCTGCAGCCTCTAAAAATGATAGAGGTGATAAGTTTGTTAAATTATCGGCGCTGCTAAGGAGCACACTCAGATTATTTAGCACTGTCAAAGTTGGATTTTACACGCCTATTAGCTGTGATGGGTTGCAAGCCTATGACAGTTAGCGTTTCGTCTGCTGATGTGGCAAAAAAGTTCATAAGGGGATAACATGACTTTATAGTTGCGCTTTGTAATAGCTCGGCGTGCGAGCAGGACGCGCTGGAAGATTATAAATAACTTTGTCAATGGGTTCCAAGTAGCGAGTGATAATAGCGGGGCGCTCGGCAAAGAGTTACACATTTTTTTATATTGCCGACTCAAGGTTCAGAGGTTATGCGCAGGTTACCACAGATTGTGTTACCGTTACCCTTAGTTTTCATTAGGGTAGTTGGATGGGAAAGCTAGTCCACCAATTATCACTCGCTACTTGGAACCCATTGACAAAGTTATTTATAATCTTCCAGCGCGTCCTGCTTACAAAGCGCAACTATAAAGTCATGTTATCCCCTTATGAACTTTTTTGCCACATCAGCAGACGAAAAGCTAACTGTCATACGCTTGCAACCCATCACAGCTAATAGGCGTGTAAAATCCAACTTTGACAGTGCTAAATAATCTGAGTGTGCTCCTTAGCAGCGCCGATAGTTTAACACACTTATCGCCTCTATCATTTTTAGAGGCTGCAGCTATTTACATCAAAACCTACTCTTACGTAGAGCTACATTTCTGGGAGGTACTCTCTGTGCTGTAAGGAAACCAAAACCTTCAGGTAAGACGCACTGCTAGAAGCCATCCAGCCGACCACCCCCTAGCTAACTAAGCTGTAAACAGTATCTCTATACGCCGCTAACACAGTCTATAATCAGGCCTTTGTGGCGGTTTTAAATATTGGTTACTACATCCCACAGAAATCTTAACATAATACCTTGCGGCACGCTATCACCGCAAAAACCCTGCTAATATCATACAAACTCCAGCTACCTCTATGGGGAGAGTAATTCATATTACAAAATCCCTTTCCTTATCTGAATACCCTTTTAGCACAACTTGGGTTATTTACTCATGTAGATGCTCATTGGAATAAATCCTTGTGTAGCACCGACACCTTAGATATCCATTCTGACATACCACATCTAGTGAGTCTTCAGCCCCGGTATATGTTATGTGCTAAACACTTTTCAAAATCTTTTGTACCCATGCAGATATAATTGTTACACAGAAGTCCCCCAAGTGGCTCACTTTCTAAAAACAACTAACATGAGCCCATTTTGGACACTGAGGTAACTTCATATCATCTACCTTAGCATTATTACGTCTTCTAGACCATAACTAGAACTCCTTATAAATGTAAATAATTCTATTTTTCAGCTAATGCCTATAAAAATCTAAAAGTCCCTTCCGGATATACGCTCAGATCCTTTTTCATCATAGGTAAAGCTTCTTTCTTTGCTTAGATACTAACACATCACTTTAAATGTATAATCACGGCATGTCTAAGGTATTCCACCTGGGTGCACTCCAAACGTACTGGACTTCTCTCCCTACCTCACTTTGCACCCCCTATCCTTCTTGGTCAATTGGTGGATAACTCATCTCTATGGTCTCATTCTCTTTCAGTCTGATGTGACTGCTATTTTGAGCACTCACTATACTATCTTAAAACTAAACAAAGACCGTGTACATAATTGATGCCGATGAGAAAAATTACTATATAAAATGAATAAATGAAATCTTTTTGTACTGTCTTTCAGAAATTTTTGTACCAAGCCCTCATATTTTTAACTATAATACATCTGATAATTGTCTGTTTGCTGTCTTTGGCCCTGAGGAAGGTGACACTCACCGAAACGTACGTCGGCCTACCATCTACTGTCCAGGATACGATCTGGTTAATTCCACCATTGCCAGTAGAACCATACCATCTAGGTTCCCATGCGTTCCACATTAAATACACCTCTGAGCCAGCATTTGTGTTAGTCCAATGTCTTGTAGTTATATGTCTATGTGCTTAGTTTGTTAGATTTGTATTTTTTACTCTTCAGAAATAGTATGACTGATGTATGAGTCTGTGCTGCATAATCACTAGGATTAACTGTTATTGGAGGGCGTCTTTTTGAATGACAGAATGACCTTTTCTAAAATATGTATATAATAAGTCGTTTTCGCATAATGATATTGTAATGTACCTTTGCACAAATGTCCATAAATGTTGAAAAATGTTGAAAATGAAAAAACAAGTTAAATAAATATACCATGTTTGAATAATAATTTACACTTTCTCATTGGCATCTTTCTAAAAAGTGTTTGGATATATTCCGTGTTAAAAGAAATATAGGCCTGCACAGAGGTACTGTCTTCTCTTTTTTGGTTTATCTCCCTCCTCTGGGCCTTAAAGTATCTGGGAGAACTCTTTTTCTATATATATGTCACAACAGTTACTGTCCCATGTATAACCACATTGAATGAGTTCTGCTTATGAATTTGAGATCTTCAATTCATCAAGTTTTTATTATTCACAGTGATACTGGTAGTGTTGTTAGAGCATGGAGGGAATCTTTCACCTCTAACACCAATTAACTGTCCCAGCATATCACAAATGTAATTATGCACACCCATCTACGAGACATGAGCTGAAACCCTATTTATAACTTCTTGTAGAGTCCCGGCCTCTGAAACAGTACTGACACTAATTGTTATACAATGGGGATTATTTACATCTTATACATCAGTATTGTACAAGAACAAATATTACTCAAATAAACCTCCCCTTCTCTGTTTAACTAACACTAGGGGGTCCATTCCGATTCGGGAAACGTGACCGTACGACGATCCGTATTCGTAGCCGTTTCCGTACGAATCGGGGGTGTATGCACCATATCCCGATACACCGTACCCCTGCAATGATGGGGTGTATGCACCGTACACGGGGGTCCATTCAGTACGCATTTCGAGACGAAATCTGGTTTTCCGGATGATTTAAACTCCCCTAGCAAAAACGTCGTACGGAGTGCTGTTGACACAAATCGTACTGGCTGGGTCGGAAAAAGCTGCTTCAAACCGTACGGACGTTGCGTACTGCGTGTTCCAAATGCGATTCGTGTGGATCATTGAGTCATACTGTCTTTGGTATGAATCGTACGAGAACTGCATTGGGTACACATCGCACTACATCGTACGTACAGGTACCGTTCTCCGTACGATTCATATGGGAAAAAGGTTCTGTACAACAATTCGGACGGGATTTTACCGAATCAAAATCGGCCCCTAAAAGTGACTGCTAACCGATAATCGCGCTAGTCATGACTGCATAATAAAGTTTGGGTAAATAAATTCTAGGGGTCAGACTTCACACCGGCAGGTCTAGTTGTTAAACGGGAGCTGTACATCGCGACGTTATGATGTCAAGAAGCTTGTGTCTCGAACCTCGGAACAAGGAGGAAATGCTTGTTTTGCTATATGAACTGCAGGGACCCAACAAGGCGTCATCTGTGGTGTCCTGAGGTAGGGAGAATGCAGGTGTACCACAGGTGACAAACTTTTGCTTAGTAACTAGTGTTTTTTCTTTACAAATGCAACATGCTATTTAGGCTAATCCGGTTTTACACTAACCCCTGGTACTCTACTTTACCTGGTACAGAGTGTGACTACAAGTTAATGCAACCCACTAGGACCCATGGGTATATTTACCGAATATACTAAGTAAGCCTTGTTCACCACTTATTCCTCTTTGTTTTGAGCTTGTAATCTGTCTTTAACTATAGAATTTAGCAAGCTGCATGCTTTGTTCAGTCAACTAGGATAATTCATTGTAATATCTTTTCTAACCTTTGACATTGGCCGGTTTGGCGTATTTGCTGGAGAGACGCAGATGCTTGCTTGGCCATATCTGTTGAATAGAGTGCGTTGGGGTGGTCACAGTAAATAACCAGTGTAGTTTG
Source organism: Lissotriton vulgaris (assembly GCF_964263255.1). Lineage (NCBI taxonomy): Eukaryota > Metazoa > Chordata > Amphibia > Caudata > Salamandridae > Lissotriton > Lissotriton vulgaris. The sequence continues at coordinate 203,895,784 of NC_141689.1, forward strand.
TTCCTTAAGAGCCAAGGAGTGCTGCCCTCACTGCCACCGCCAGCAAATGAACAATAATTAAACAGGTTTTAAACCTGCTTTATTATCATTTTATTTTAATCCCCTTGACCAACACCCAGGACTCTGATGTGTCTTTTAGGCAGGTCCAGAGGTGTATACTGCTGATGGGGGAGTGGTGGGCACTCCCTTCACTGCACATGAGGAGTTTGGCCGTCCATATCAGGCCGGCAAAACACCTAGTGTGCAGTGAAGCTCTGCACAGCCCCAGCCGTGTTGCTGGGGCTCGAGAGAGCAGGCACAGGTTACCATGCAGGCATACTTTTGCTAAAGGAAAAATGTAGTCCTGGTACCCTTTAGGACCTGAAACATAATAAAAGGATGGTCAGCATTTTATGCAAAGGTGGCAAGTCCTTGGAGGTTTTGAAGGATGACAAAGAGAAGAAGGGATAGAGAAAGAGAAATGAAAGGAATGGTCAACATGAACGTCACAAGAACATTTTCTGCCAATGCTGAGGGCATGTTAGTCCGTATAAGGTGTATTAAACATAAAACATATTAAAAAATAACAGAAAATGTTGGTTGGAAAGGAAAACTTTACATAGATTTGGTTGTGGTTCCAATCCCTGAAATCAACACAAAGGGGCCGATTCCCATTTGGTAAAATCCTGTACGAATAGCCGTACGGAGGATTTTTCCCATACAAATCGTATCCTCGAACGTCCCCTTACGTACGATGTAGTACGATGCGCACCCACAGCCGTTCTCCATCCGAATCACACCAAAGCCCGTAAGACTCAATAATCCGTACGAATCTCATTGGAATGCTCAATACGCGATGTCCGTACGGAACGAAGCATCATTTTTCGACCCAGCGAGTCCGATTCGTCCAGTCAACACTCCGTACAACTCTTTTTTTACGAGAGCTCGAAATGTCTGGAAAAGCAGAATTCGACTCGAAGTGCGTGCAAAATGGACCCCCAGTACGGTTCGTACACCCCATGATCATAGGGGTAGGGTTCGTACACCTACGATCATGGGGTACAGTTTGTATACCCCCATGATTGTAGGGGTACGGTTTGTACACCTAAGATAATGGGGTACAGTTCGCACACCCCATGATCATAGGTGTACGAACCATACCCCTACGATCATGGGGTGTACTAACCATACCCCATGTGATTGTGTGGCTCTCTGTATAAATTGCTCATACGTGACGTTTACCGTACAAATTGCGTACTCATTCCCCAGCCTGGATCGTACTTATTGGGTCGTACGGCAGGTTTACAATTCGTACGGTTCACTTTCAGGGTCCGTATCGTTCGGATTTTCCCTTGCTTTTCGGACAGTTCGCAACAATTCGGACGTATTTTTTTACTACGGATCATACTACCCAATTCGGACGGATATGAACGATTCGTACGGAAACGGCTACGAATTCGAATCATCGTACGAATGTCTTTTCCGAATCGGAATCGACCCCAAAATGTAGCTTGGACTCAGTTTAGTTTAGACAGTTGGGGGCCTATTATGATGAAGGGTGGGTGGCCCCGCTGGGCCAATCTGCCCACCATCCATACCAGAAAGACCCCTGCCATATTCGTGTGGCTGGGGGTTCTGCGCTAGATGGAAAGATTGTCCGCCACCTTTCCGCTGGTCGACTCATCGACCGGGAGGAAAAGGGTCATGATATGCTGGGGTGTCTGCAAGAAACCACCGTCCATATCACAATGCAGGTGGGGAGAAGCCTTTCCATGGAGGCATTGCCACCATGGAAAGACATGCAGTTTTTCTGTTGGGGGCCCGTTGCAGGCCCCCAAGATGTTGGGGGGTGGGGGGCGCACAATGGGGGTTACCATAGCATTTGCTTGCACAAGGTGGCAGGCAACTTGTGGTGCCTGTCACGTTGTACATGCAAATGCACAACATGCATTTTTTACATTGCGGCGGGTGCCGCTTACAGCACCACTCGCCGCAATACAAAAAATGCGGGATGTGCCATCCAGTGTGGCGGGCGCATCCTAATTTCAATGGCGGAACTGCAGCGATATGGGCAGTTGGTCTAGTGCTCAGATGCTGTCTGCCCCGCATTGTAATGGGCCCCTTGCTTTTGGCCCAATTATCTGTCACCTTAACTGTTTTTGATTTTTGACTTTAGAAGGATGAAACGTTGAGTGTCTGGATAAGTGCAGGAGCAAAAAAAATTAGGAATTGATCTTTTGACACGGTACACATGTTTTTGCACTGAGGGACAATAGCATATCAAGGATAGTGATCACTTCATGTTTCTTCTGAAGCTGGGTGAAATCGGAGTTCTTCCAGCGGTGGATTCTGTGTTAAGTCATGCTGTCCGCACTGATTTTTAGCACCAGGAATTTGTCTAGCATTATAAAATCAGCCCAAATGGCACTACGTGTTGCACTGGTGGGTGGTGCTGCTTTTTGCCACTCGAGTAGCTATTCTACTTGAGCAGCAGCTTCCCCAACGCAAATGTCAGATTTCTCAACATGAGTAGTTGCAACCTGCCACAACCGCCCGTGATGAGAAATCCCACCTGGAAGAGGTCTAACGCATAAAACTCCACGCCACGTCACTTTGTGAAGTTTTTGGGAACTCTGCACCGGTGTGGAGTGGGCAAAACTCCACAAACTCTGTTGGTGGAGCGGAATTCTTCCTCCACCCCTAGTTTCTTTGCCGATTCTACTTGCGTCCTAGGTGCAGATGGATCCATCCTTTGTGCCTTATTTTGAGGATCAATAGATTCCTGGTGGCTCGTAGGATCCTTACAACTGATCCCTCTAGGATCATAGCATTCACCATCAGCAGATATCTTTTTGCCGCTTGGTCCATACGTTCCAGACTTCACCCCATTTCTTGGAGTCATGTTACATTTTTACATTTCAGTTGATTTCTGTAGTCTTAATCCCAGGTACGTCACATTAGAAACTCTGTTTTACTATGTGTTTTACTTGTATGAACATTGGCGAGGCCTACTAGTGCAGACACTGTCTCTGCACTCTCACTGCATGGTCAAATTGCCATTAAAAGCCCTTAGTCAACTCTGAAAGCCAGATTTTAGTTCACATAACACAGCTGTGAAATAAACTGTAGGTATGTCATGAAATATGGTGCTTTGTGCTTAAAAGATTGAGAGATGTTGTGTTAAATTTTAGTAAATTAGTGGTGCACTTGCAGACCTCTATGCCAAGCACTACTTAAAGTATACCACCAGCAATGCAACTGTCATACATGTTTCAAAACATAGAGCCTGTCTCTCACCCAGTTAGACAGAGGGACTAATACAGTCACTTACAAACTGAAAAAAATACTTATGTATACAGGAGTATTAAAGGCAGTTGCAGACACACCTACATACTCCTCTAGTCTTTAGGCAGTTACTGAGGTATTTGGTTTGTCGCTCAAATACAGTCACATACCGGCACATGTACTTAAACATGTCAAGGCACTACTATAGTTAGACTGTCACCCTCACTCAGAAATAAACCATTGGTAAACCATGAACCATGGTGCTTTGTGCTTAAAAAATTCTGCCACTTAAATACAGTCACATACCGGCCCATTTACTCTGCTATAGGTGGACTGTCATACCCATGAATCAATCAATCATTTTTATAAAGCGCACTACATACACGCGAGGGTCTCAAGGCACTGTGGTGGGAAGTGCTACTGATCGAACACCCAGGTCTTGAGTATCCTCCTGAAGGTCAGCAGGTCTTGGGTCTGTCGTAGGCTCAGTGGGAGGGTGTTCCATGTCTTGGCGGCGAGAGGGAAGAAGGATCTCCCACGGGTTGTTGTTCTTCAGATGTGCAGGACGGTGGCGAGTGAGAGGTCAGTTGGAGCGTAGCTTACGGTTGGGGATGTAAAAGGTGAGCCATCTGTTGAGGTAGGCTAGGTCAGTCTTGTGGAGTGCCTTGTGTGTGTGGGTAAGGAGCTTGAAGGACATACTCTTGTTGATGGGGAGCCAGTGCAGGCTTCTCAGGTGGGGGTGATTTGGCCGTGGCATGGTACATCGAGGATCAGTCGTGCCGAAGCGTTTTGGATGCGTTGTAGTTGTTTGATTAGCTTGGTCGGGGCTCCCGTGTAGAGGGCGTTTCCGTAGTCGAGTCTGCTGCTGACAAGGGCCTGGGTGACTGTCTTTCTTGTATCTGTTGGGATACATCTGTAGATGCATGCGGAGGGTGTTGCAGAAGGAGGAGGAGACGGCGTTGACTTGCTTGGTCATCGAGAGCGTTGAGTCGAGGATGATTCCCAGGTTGTGTGCATGGTCGGTTTTCTTGATGACCTTGGCCGGGAAGGGGAGCAGAGAGATGGGCTGGAAGTTCTTGAGGTCTCTTAGGTCTGCCTTAGGTTTTGTGAGTAGGGCGTTGATCTTGGCGTGTTTCCAGATCTCTGAGAAGGTCGCGGTCTCAAGGGAGAGATTGATGACGTTGCGCAGGTGGGGTGCGATGGTGCAGCTTGCTCTTTTGAAGACATGGTGTGGGAATGGGTCCATTGGAGATCCGGAGTGGATTGAGAGCATGATCTTGATGATGTCATCAATGCTCATGCTGGCCCAGGCTAGCAGGGGGTCGTGGTTGATGGTCGGGGGTCGTGGTTGATGGTGTACGGAGGGTCTGTTGTGTTGCTGTCTGTTGGGGCTGCCTAGGCATTGAAGCTGTTGTGGATGTCGTTGGTGTTGGATCTGGGGTTGGAGAGTTACTTCATGATGTTGAAGAGCTCCTTGCTACTGTGTGCATTACTGTCGAGGTGGTCTTTGAAGGAGGTCCTCGTTGCGGCCTTGATGAGGTGGTGCTGGTTGCGGATGGCGTCCGTGTGTGCTGCGTGGCTGTCCGGAGTTTGTTCACTGTGCCATTTCCTCTCTAGTTTCTGGCAGGCTTGTTTAGAGTCTAGGAGTTCTGGGGTAAACCAGCTGGCCCTCTTGCTGGTTTCTCTGTGGGGGGGGGTTCTTCAGCGGTGCGAGGGTGTTGGTGCAGTCCTCGATCCAGCGTGTAGTTGGTCTACGGTGAGTTTGCTCCAGCAGCGGGGGGGATCTGTTGGGTGCGGTGGTGTTTGGTGGGTTTCTGGAAGGCGAAGTGGATGCAGCGGTGGTCCGTCCAGAGGAGTTCGGTGGCGTGGCTGATGGAGACGTGCTGGCTTGAGGAGAAGACTGGGTTGAGCGTGTGGCCGGCGGAATGGGTGGGCATTGTGACGAATTGCTTCAGTCCGTGGTTGGCAAGGTTATCGATCAGGGTTGTGGAGTTGTTGTTCTCAAGGTGAAAGTTCAGGGCTCTGAGGAGGATGTAGTCGGTGGAGGTCAGGGCGTGCATGCTGATCAAGTCAACGATGGAGTTGCTGAACTGGGGGCGGGATTCGGGAGAAAAGTAGACGAGGGTCCCTCTGAGGGTGGAATTAGGGTCTGTGTGGATCTGGAAATGCATGTGTTCAGCGGTGCTGAGCGCGTCGTCGGTGCTAGTCGAGACCCTGATGCTGTTCTTGTGGACGATGGGGATTCCTCCTCTGACTCTGTTGGTGTGACCTCTGACGGTGATCTTGTAGCCGTCTGGGATGGCAATGGCGATGTCGGGAGTGGAGGAGTTGTTAAACCAGGTCGCTGTCAGGAAGGCGACATCGGGGGATGTTGTGTCGAACAGGTGCCAGAGCTCGACGACATGCTTGCGTACAGAGTGGGTGTTCAGTAGTATGCATTGGAGGTGGTTGGGATCTTTCTTGGCGGGTGGTTCGTTGGCTCTGAGGCTGGTGGAGCTGCAGTTCCGGCAGGTTAAAGGGATGTGTGTGCTTTTCGGGCGACCTTAAAGCAGGTGTGACACCATCCAGAGTTGAGAGCATGCAGAGTGCTGGCGTCGTAGTAGTGGCAGTCATCGTGGCAGGTGCGGGGGTCAAGGGTTTCTGATGCTGGGCACGGTCCAGGCACGGACGGGCACGGACGGGCTTGCCTTAGGTGCGCCTTCTGCGCACCAGCAGCTGGCATATATGGGGAGGTGGGAGGGAGGAACAGCTGGGAGGTAGGAGGCGGGGGCAGCGAATGGGCAGTGGGCAGTCAGGTGGCGGGGCCGCAGGGGACGCAGCGGCAAGGGTGGTGAGGGACAACGAAGGTAACAGGAGGAAAAAGGGGCACAAAAATCGAGGGTAAAGCGAGTGGCACAGACGGCAAAAGGGCACAAAAAACAAGTGTAAAAGAAGGCAAAAGGGGCATAGAAACGAGGGAAAAACAAGTGGCATAGCGGGCAGAAGGGCACCAAAAAGAGCGGTACGGAAGGCAGAAGGGCACACAAAACGAGGGAAAACAAGTGAAACAGAGGGTAGAAAGGCACAAAAAATGAGGGGAAAATGAGTGGAACAGAGGCCAGAAAGGCACAAAAAAAAAGGGAAAAATGAGTGGAACAGAGGGCAAAAAGTCACTAAAAACGAGGGAAAAATGACTTGAACAGAGGGCAGAAAGACACAAAATACTAGGGAAAAAAAGTGGCACAGAGGGCAGAAAGGCACAAAAAACAAGGGAAAAACGAGTGGACCAGAGGGCAGAAAAGCACAAAAAACGAGGGAAAACGAGTGGAACGGAGGGCAGAAGGGCGCAAAAAAATGAGTGGAACAGAGGGCACAAGGACACAAAAAACGAGGGAAAAACAAGTGGAACAGAGGGCAGAAAGGCACAAAAAACAAAGAGAAAACAAGTGGAACAGAGGGCTGAAAGGCACAAAAAAAGGGAAAAACGAGTGGAACAGAGGGCAGAAGGACACAAAAAAAGTGGAACAGAGGGCAGAAGGGCACAAAAACGAGGGAAAAACGAGGGGAACAGAGGGCATAAAGGCACATAAAATGAGGGAAAAACGAGTGACACAGAGGGCAGAATGGGCAGAGAGGCACAGGGGCAGCGAGGGGAACAGATGGGACAACCAGGCAGAGATAGCACAGGGACAGTGAGGGGAACAGAGGAAAGACAAAGGGGCACGGATACGTACACCCACTCAGATACGTAGGCAAGTAGTACTACAACCTCATCATCCATCCAGACAGATAGTCCTTTAAACATCGGTCAGGCATACTAGTGCAGACCCTGCCTGTGTACTGTAACACCTGCCTTCAGTTAGCATATAGAAGCTGTTTGTTAAGTCTGAAATCCATGATTTAGTACACGTAAGTCACATATGAGATATATAGTAGGTATGCCATTAAGCACGGTGCTTTAGCTACCCATGTTCTTGCAGACCTCTATGCCAATTATTACACAGAGAATGCCACTCATAATGCAACTGACAGCATAGTCACTCTCTCACCCAGTCAGACAGCAAATGAGGACTTATATATTCACTCACATATTCAGAAACTTCCTATGTATACATCACTATCAAACACAGTTTCACACACACTTACATACCCCTCTATTCCTTAACGCAGGCACTGAAATATTGGTTTAGTCACTTACATATACTTTTTTCAGAGCTATAGCGTTACAAAAATAGACAGTTATATACAGGCACACTTAATCAAACATCTTATGCAACTGCTACAGGTGGACTTTTACACTCACTCAGGTATGATACAACCTACTCATCCATCCAGACAAATAGTCCTTAAAACATGGGTCTGTCCTACTAATGTAGAGCCTTTGAGGGCAGTGTCACTGCCAGCTGTACTTGGCATCTGAAAGCTCTTTCTCAAGTTGTAAAACCACACTGTAGAACACATAACTCACCTCTGAAATAAGTTGTACGTATGCCATAAAGCATGTTGCTTTGTGGTTAAAGGATGAGCGATTTTCTTTTGTGTTTCATATGGTTATTCATGCACTTGCTGACCTCTATGCCAAACAATACATTGAGTATACCAGCCATCATGCAACTGACATACATGTTTACAAAGACATTGACACTCCGTCATCCATTCACATAGCAATAGAAGGAATTATACATTCACAGACCTACTCAGAAGCTACTTAGGTAGGGAGCAGTATCAAAAAAAATTCCGGAGACACCTACATACCCCTCTATTCCATAACACAGATACAAAGGTTTTTGCTCAGCCACTTACATATACATTTACAGAGCCATAGAGTTACCAAAACAGACAGTCAAATAATGGCCCATTTACTTAAACATCTCTTGGCACTGCTACAGGTGAACTCCTTCACTCACTCACATAAGTAGGCAAGTACTGACACAACCTAGTAACCCACCCAGATAAGTAGTTCTTTGAACATGGGTAGATACACAGAAAATCAGTAATGGAGATGGTCATATAAATCCAAAGAGAGACTAATGCAGTGACACAAGGAAAGAGACAGAGACATAAACATGGAAATTAATAGTCATTTTAGCTATATTATAATATGAGAATGTATTATAATTGTAGTTAACTCCTTAAAATATGTAATGTGATAGATAATGAAAGCGTAAATGTACTTACTTTTTCATTTTCAGATATCAATTTCTAGTTAACTAAAGAGAGTTACAATGCCATCAAACAGAGAGAGAGAAGAAAGAAAAAAGGCAAGCATACTATGTACTCACAAATGAGAAACAAAAGGGGAAACATGCGGAGAAAGTGGAGAAAGAGAAAAGAGCGCTGGTAAGAAAAAAAAGACATTTCTTAAAATACCAGCTGGACAGCGTGAAAGACAGTAAAGAAAAGACTAAATCTTCATGATATGAGCAGTGAACAATCCTACAAAAAAGTACAGAGTATTACCTGCAGTCAGAGACAGTTTAATGATATCAGAGTTAGACTGTTCTGTAGTAGAGTAATTCAGAATCTAATAAGAACTAGGAAGGAGAGAAGCTGTGAGATAAAAGGAACGTGTTGAGGGTGTACTCGATAGGGCCTTTGCTCTCAAAAAGAAGCTACCTATTTTGATTCTAAACAGAGTGAAGACACTGGATAAAATATTGTTGTGTCTGAGAAGAAAAAGCCAAATGAAAAGACTAGTCAATAGAACTAACTTTTGCAAAGTTATAGGCATGCATAGTTCTAGTACTGATCCTCTCTTTAATGAAGAAAGCTACTTCCAAGAGAACCCATTAGTGGATGCAGTTGAAGAATTTGGATGATGTTATGAGATAAAAGATGGTTCTCCTATTCCAAAAGAGGTACTGGTACTCAGAAATATAAAGGAAGTCTAGCTGAAGAGGTACAGGGAAGGCGTAGACAGGCCCCCGTATATAAATGAAACTGTAGCAGCATGTGTTGTGTTAGACAAGAATCAATTGATACATTGAGATGCTTCCCATTAAAGTTTCCATGCAAAAGTGTGAAACAGAAGATAGGAATTTTGCAAGGATTAGATCCCTGAAAACTAAGAAAGTATACTAATTTAAAAGGACATGCAAAAAAATGTCCATCGAAGAAAGTGTGCACACGCACCTTTCATCGCTTTAGAATGTCACCTGTTCACCACTCCCAAATTCAAAATGTAGTTAGGAGACTTTACTATGTTAAAGCTCCTGCCCTGTGTTTAAGAGAAATCAATAGAGCTCTTTTGCATGGTACAGTAGTAGAGGTAGATAACGTTTGTGATGATGTTGAGTTTCATTTCTTTGGTCCTGAAGAGGAATATAGGGAAAATTAGGTCTTGGTATCTCCCGCTGTAATAGAACTGGACACAGATATTAGTGTTTTTTTTATTTTTATTCTTTATCCTGATATTGCGGGTTATGCAGAAAGAAAGGTGTTTGGGAGTCCAACAGTATCCGAGCGGTTGTATCTCAAGACTGCCCCTGATCTTCTATCGAGGAGTACAAGGGGTATGTCTCATTCTCGGTCCAATCAGTTTTCTTCCACACACCTTTATTTTGCTCAATAATTCCTTTGTATCAGGAGATCTCTGACCCTTAGGATGTTTGACAGACTTCAAGTCTTGCCAGGAATTATTGTTCCGCTTAATCATTGGAATCACAAAGAAAAAGAAAAAGAAAAAAAAGAAAAGAAAAAGGAGAAGAGTCAAAGAAACCTCTGAGAAGGAGAGATTATAGGTTATTATCTGGAAGAGATATAATTTTTCAGGATCTCCCAATATTTCATATTTTTGAGTTGTTTCCCTTTTCTATCCAAACTACTAGTTCTTATTGCAGCATTTAACCAGTTCTCATATGTTGGTGGCACTGGCTTTATCCAATTAATACATATCTCTCTACTTGCTAATAGGATCATAACAAACAGTAAGTTTTCTTGATGTTTATCTAACTTTATCTAATTTGGTTGAGTAGAAAAGTGTATCCCAAAAATAATTAGGATAATACTCACAGTTATCGGTGTTGCCAGTATTGCAGTTAGTGTCTTACCGATTTCTTGCCAGTATTGTGTAAGCGAAGGGCAGCCACCAAACATATGTATATCATCCACTTTTTCCTCACCGCATTTACTGCACGATTTTACTGTAGATCCTTTAAATTTTGATAATTTCTTGGGTGTCCAGTACGCTCTATGTATAGAGAAAAGGTGGTTTCTTTTTAATGCTGCGGCCTTTACACATAGCCAACATTTCTCTACTGATTTTTTCCAAATTTGGCATAGATCCAGATCTTCGTTCTGTAGGTCTTTCCTCCATATTTTTTCAGAGATTGTAAGATCTTCTTCCGATTCAATTAGTGCCCAATACCATTTTGATACTTCTTTTTTTAATGTCGTTTCATTCATCATTTCTGATTCCAGGTTTTCCGGATCTGATGCTTCCTTCGGAATAGTATTTACCCAGCTGCTCAATTGATAGTATTTAAATTTAGAGATTTTCCGATCTGTAATTACTTGCAAATGATCCCATGATATTAAAGAGTTTCCAGACAGAAGTTGTCCCCATTTTTCAATTCCAGCTTGTCTAAGTGGGTTTGATAAAGAGTCCTTTAAGCAGTCTGGGGTGCCTTGGGAGTCCCATATTGGAGCCATACTGCTGTAATATGGAATCTTTATGGCAGATCTAATTTGATTCCAAATCTTAACTGCATTATTCAGAACCTTTAATTTAACTTTTTTGAATAATTTTGGGGCACCAAATTTGAAAAGGAAGTGATCTTCACCATTTGCTAAGTGTTGCAAGTAGATTGGATATGCTTGATGCACCTTTAGCAAAGCTCTGAAGTTTTTAAATTGAAAAGATCTGTAGTGTTCATATATATCAGGGCTTGCTATACCTCCTTGTTCCTTCTTTCTCCTAAGTTTATTCCATGAGATTCTTGTACTCTTTGATGACCAAATAAAGCTAGCTATTTCTCCTTGTATTTTTTTCAGGGCTTCCTTTTTGAATTCTAACGGTATGTTATTAAAAAGATAAGTGAATTTAGGAGTTATTGACATTTTAATTATATTGGATTTGCCTAAGAAACTTAGCGGCAGGCCTGACCAGATTTTAAGGAGTTTTTTCATTTCATTCGCAACTATGTTTAAATTTATTTCCGCTAGTTTTCCAAGGTCCTGTGTTATAATGATTCCTAAGTATTTTATTTTATCCTTTAAAAGAGATGAGTTTAAGTGCGAGTTCCAGCTCATTACCTCTGTTTTGTCAACATTTATCAAATACCCTGAAACTTTGCCGAATTTGTTCATTTCATCTTCAATCGCTAGTTTAGAGAAGTTATAATTGTCCGTGAACACCATTAGGTAATCTGCATAGAGCGCTACTTTCCTTATCCAATTTAGGTATCTAAAAGGTGTTATATTTGTTTGATTTCTGATAGAGCAGGCCAGGGGTTCAATATATATATTGAAAAGTAGTGGAGATAAAGGACAATCTTGTCGTGTACCTCTCTGAATCTCGATATTATCCGTAAGATTACCGTTAACTGCTACCCTCGCTCTTGGATTCGTATATATTTCATTTACCATGTGGATAAAGTTAATCCCTAGTTTACTTTTTTCTATGATTTTGTTTAGAAAAGCCCAGTTGACACGGTCGAAAGCTTTGGCAGCGTCATATGTGATAATCGTAAGAGGTAGCTTTTCGCATACAGCAATGTCGATTGTTGCTACTAATTCATGTGTGATTTCCTGGATATGTCTGCCCTTTATAAAACCCTTTTGGACTGGATCAATTAATTTGGCCATAACCTTTGATAACCTTTTTGCCATTATAATCATAAACAGCTTATAATCTCAAGTAAGGAGCGATATTGGCCTGTATGATGCGCAGTTCTTTGGATTTTTGCCTGGTTTTAGTAATATGCTTATCGTCGCATCATTCCATACATCTGGTATCATTTCATGATTCAGGTAAATCTTATTCATTATTTCTGTTAGATGTTCAATTAGTATTTCTTTTAGTGCGATATAAAATTCATTGGGCAACGCATCTGGCCCTGCAGCTTTTCCTCTCTTTAGATGACTTATGGCACTCCTTACTTCTTCCGGTGTTATTTCAGAGTTCACGAATTTCACTTCTTCCTCTGTCATACTCGGGAGTTGGATCTTTTCGAGATAATTCTTAATTTCTTCATCTGTTGAATTTGTATCTTCTTTATATATTGAAGTAAAAAAATTGGAGAATTCGTTCCTTATTGAAACATCATCTGAGAAGATGGTTGATTGATCTTGGTTGTAAATGTTTAGTATATTATTTCTAGTCTGATCTGTTCTCATTTTCCAGGCTAGCAGTTTTCCACAACCTTCTCCATAATCATGATGTGCTAGTTTACTGTTCTCCCATTTTTCTTTAACTATATTCTCTAGATAATTTGTCAGGTTCTCTTTTGAGTTACAAAGCTTTTCTTCCAGTTTTTCCTTCTGTTCTTGAGGTATATCACCTTCTAGGTGTAATCCAACTTCTTTAATTTCTGTTTCCAGCTTCTTAATATCCTGTTTTTTTGTTTTATGTTTATAAGCACCCACGCTGAGCAGTTTGCCTCTTATTACCGCTTTGTAAGCATCCCACGTCACTCTTTTTGATGTACCAGCTGCGTTTTCTTGAACATATTGTCGGGAGGTTGTTATGAGTTCCTCCACACATCGCTCGTCTCTAAGAATTGTGCGATCAACTGTCCACCTATTAACCAGATGAGTTTGAGGAAGTGTTAAATTTTACTGAACTGCAGAGTGGTCCGATAGATGTGCGGGTAGGTGCTCAATGCTTTTAACCTTATCTCGCAGATTTTTGTTTAATAGAAAAAAGTCTATTCTGGATTTATGTCCCAATTTTTTGTTATGGAAGGTATATGGGAACTTTTTTATACCTTTTAATTTCCACATGTCTTCCAACATTAGGTCTTTTTTGTAGATCCCTAACCATTCCCTCAGCTTCGGTAGATTCCATTGTTTTGTTGGCAGGATTCTATCTATTTTAGGATAATCTATGAGATTGAAATCTCCTCCCATAATAATTGGGGTTGGGTATGTTAAAAGTTCAGAATATAGTTTTTTAAGGGGCTCAGGATCGTCCCTATTAGGGCCATAATATCCCACAATTGTGAGAATGCAATCTTCAAATCTGACTTTGGCAATTGCCCATCTACCTTTACTATCCACTTTTTCAACTTCTATTTTAGCATTGAGAGATTTCTTTATGATAATTGCCACCCCCTTTATATTGCACTCTTGTGTTCAATTCAATTCAAAGAATCTTTATTTCGGCATAAATGCCATAAAAGAACAATTCATATGCATACAATAAAACATGTTAAAACTGTACAGCGTGGAACATAAAACCATTCATTAAGAACAATTCATTTATGTTGGAGAGCGTTCAACATAAACCATTCATTAAGAAAAATTCATTTATATTGGAGACAGTTGTGAACAACAGCATTAGGGTTCTGCAGTGGACCCCCCATTAGTTAATTGAAAAGGAATTTCTGACATTTCTACCTATTTACAATCGATAACCCAATTTTTTTCTTTGGAAAAAAATACAATGCAAAAATCTGCTTACACTAAATATTATAGGTTGGCTTGTGTTGGTAGAAAGAATTCTCAGAGCCTGAGAACATGATCTCACACCTAACGCTAGACATATTGGTTTGATCCATCTTTTCCTAGCCTGGGCATATAATGGGCAGAAAAAGAGGATATGTTGCTTGTTTTATTTTTGGTGACTTCCACCCACGGGGCAAAGTTCGTCTACCACTTGATTTGAAATATTTACACCACCAGTCCAGCGAGCCAATGTAGAGCCTATTTGGAGGTTACCATATCTAAATTTTAGAAATAGAGTCTTTGCAAGCGGCGGTTCTATTTCATCCAAAAAGGTCTCAAAAGTTGGTTCATCTTTAAAGGTGAGGAACTTTGTTACTAATGTCCCACTAGATGAAGCACTTTTGGTCATGTCTATGATATAGGTCCAAAAGGCCCTTTTTACTACTTTTTTTGAGTTAGGTGGTAGTAGATCCGGGTTTTCCCAGTAATGTTTCAGACCTAAATTGTTAAGCCAAATTTTGACTTGTTTGAACCACGATATTACTTTGAAGTTATCAAGCTTCATAATTTCTTTAAGCCCATCTCTGTAATCTTGTAACTCAGGTACCTGCCATAGCCTAATCCATAGCAGCAGAGGGCGTATAATAATGTGGTCGTCCGTTCTTCGAAAATTTAGGTCCAATTGAAGGGGCACCAGAGGGGTACTTCTAGGGACTCTGACCAGACTTCTCAAGAAGTTATTGTCTAGGACACTAAAAGTGTCTTTCGACCCAGGGCCCCAGATTTCTGAGCCGTAAAGCACTGCAGGCTGTACTTTAAATTTAAAAAGTTCAACCGCAGGAGATACGGCTTTGCTGGTGCTCTGACTTTGCTCCCTGAGAATGGGTTTTGCATTCTGGCAAAATGTCATCTTGCTTTTTTCCAATTGGGCTTTCCATGAAAATTTGGAATCCAGTGTCACCCCTAGGTATGCAAAGTAAGGAACCGATTCTAGTTTTAAACCATTTAGGGTTAAGCAGCCTTTATCTGTTTTGGTTGCATTTAGGGCCATGCACTTAGTCTTTTTCCCATTTATCTCCAATCCTTTCTTGGTGCAATACTCACTAAAGGAATTTAGAAGAGCTTGGAGACCTTTTTTTGTCTGGGAAATCAGAATAGTGTCGTCAGAGAATAATAGGGAAGTTACCTTTTCTCCGTTTAGCTTGGGGGAATTGTTTTTGCATCGCTCTAGATATGAAGGAATGTCATTCACGAAGAGTGAAAAAAGTGTAGGGGCCAGAACGCACCCCTGGCGCACACCACGCTCAATAGGAATTTTTGGGGTTAGTTCTCCATTTGGGCCCCAACGGATTCTCGCAAAGTTATCTCTATGGAGCTCTTTGATTTGTACTATCAAGGTGGTTGGCATCCCTGTTAAACTCAATGCTTCCCATAGTAATTTGCGAGGCACTAAGTTGAATGCTGCCCTTAGATCGACAAACGCAACATATAGTTGGCCCTTTTTGATCTTAACATATTTCCAGTAAAGGCAACAGAATCGGAAAATTTGATCTATTGTGCTTACTTTGGGTCTGAATCCCGCTTGATATCTGGTCAAGATTGCCTTTTCATCCAGCCAGTCATTAACACGAAATAAGATATGTCGTGCATAGATTTTCTGGAGTATGTCCATTAAACTTATTGGCCGGTAATTTGAGGGGTCCATCCTGTCTCCTTTTTTAAAAATTAAAACAATTTCAGCTCCCTTCCAACTCTCTGGGAAGTCTAGATTTCGGGAGAATCATTACACAGGTAATTAATGTACGGTGCCCATATTTTTAGATCGTGTTTATACAAGTCTCCCGGAATCTTGTCTAACCCAGGGGCTTTACCAGGTTTAATTTGGCTTATTGCCAATTCTGTCTCTCCTAGCGTAAAGTCCAGATAGTCTGTTAGGGGAGCATTGCTTGGGACAACCATATCAGTGGGGAGTTCATCATATTTCTTATAGAGGCTAGTGAAGTGGTTTACCCAGGTCTGTTCGTCCAAATAGACGTCCTTGACTACTCTCCCTTGGTGATTTCCATTCGCTACTAGCCTCCAGAAAGCTACATTATCACGTGATTTTGCTGCAAGCAGCAAATCCGCCCATTTCTCTTCTTCCCAAACTAATTTGGATGCCTTTTGAACCAATTTATAATTGTTCCTAGCTGATTTAATATCTAAAAGTGCCTTAGATTTGATCGCAGTTAAAAGTGCCATTTTGGACTCCCTCCAAGCTTTGTTGTACCAGGGTTTGCTATGAGACAAATTGTGTGTCTTCTGCTGACTTTTCTTGGGCATTTTGGTGACTAACAACTTTAGAGCATCAAAGAATTTTTGATGTAACATCTTGAAGTGGCTATTATTTCCCTCGTCTAATGTGTGATTTAAATATGGGCCAAAGGTGTATGCGAAAAGTGTATATATTTCTGCAACAATTTCGCCATTGTCCAGTATAGAGGGACATTTAAGAGATCGTCTATTGTTACTAATGTGGGACTCATTATTGTCAACATTAGTTACTTCTTGACACATGGAGGAAGCTGTAGATTCAAATAGCGAGGCCTCCATTTTGAGGTCTAGAGGGAAGTGATCGCTTTCTAATCTTTCTATTACCTCCATGTCAAGGAGGTATGCCCATGTCGGTATTGAGGCAATGACAAAATCTATGTTTCTTTTGTAGTTCCCCCTAAAAAAGGTAGGCTTCTTCAAGCTATCTGACGATAAACGTCCATTACAGGCCCTAAGGCAATGTTCTGCACATATTTTCGTCATTTGGAGCGCCATGGTTGAACATTTGACTGGTTTGGCATTGTCTAAAGCAGGGATTTTGTTAGCCTCATCTTCTTCTGAAAAGATATCACTAAGTCCCACGACCGGCTCGTAATTGCAATTAAAATCGCCAGCCACGATAATGAAGTCCTCCCTGAGGCTGATGGCCAGATTACTCAAAAAGAGATCTAGGTGAGATAGTGTTGGGGATTCTCTTGTTATGGGAGATGGCCTATTGTAGATATTTACTAGAAAAACTTTTTTCCCTTCTCGCGCAGTGATTTTCAAGACCAGTAAATCTGGGGAGTTGGCATCCACCACCTCAATATTCACCGTTAAGTTAACTTTCACCCAGGTTATCAAACCACCCGAGGGTCTTCCACATCTAGATGGAATGGCACTAGTACCATACGATTTGTACCCTAGTCTGTGTGTAATTTCGACTGAAAAGGTCTCTTGTAACATGCAAAAGTCAAAGGAATCAATATAGCTTGCCCATTCTGGGTCCCTTAGATTTTTTAAGACCCCTGCTATGTTCCAGGAGACCAGTTTTAATGGTTGTCTTGTTTCAGGGGCCTTTTCCAAAGATACCTTTTCCACCTCCTCGTAATTGGGGAGATCCTCAAGTTGCTCAACTAAAGACCCTTCTGATCTAATCAAATCATCCTGGAGGGACAACAGATCATTGTGGTGTCTAACACTTCCATTTGATATAGAACTATCCCCAATTGTTAATACAGCCACGGGTAGAGGTCCTATATTCCCCATGGGTTCAATCTCATTAGTAGTACCCCCAATTCTCAATAAACTTAATTCATTTCCCACACCCCCCCCCCCCCACCGAGTTGACAATTTCTGATCCATTTTCCTCGATCCCCAAAGACATATGGCATCAATCACAGTCATCTAGACCACAAAATATATCAAATCTATTAGTGGTTTCCAGAAGTGTGAAAGGCTTTAGATGGTCCATTCTTCTGTTGTTGGATTTGAGGGGTCTATAAGGAACACAATTCCAACCAAGGGGATCAGGTACGGGCACAGGGTTTGGCGGGTAGTAAAAGTCCATAGGATTTTGTCTAATAGGCGGTTGCAGTGTGTGTTGAGTGTTACCAGCCCTCTGTATGAATGGTGGGTAGCAACTGGGTAGGGTTTAGGGTGTTAAGTGCGAGGGTGATTGATGCTGGGGAGGGAATACCACTGACCTGGGATAAAAATATGTCAGTGGTCTAGGGATTATACAATTACTGGTAGTGCCTGGCGGCCAATTTAATATAAATTGTACTGCGTTGGGGTCCCTGAAATTCACAACCACCACGTCGCCCTCGATGTTTTTGGGTCTACCTCCCAGCCATTGGAGACGGCGAACATGCACAATTTCGCCATTTACATGGTTTGCTATTGACCTGTAAAGGCTTAGCAAATGCATGATCTTATTTTTTAATTGTGCAAAACCCTCCCGCTTATTGGGTTGTAACACAGGGACCCCTGTTAGAACTACCTCAAAGGGCACTGCCTCTGGTGGTAATTCTGGAATGGGAGCCTGTTTGGGTCTCCCCCAGCTGGGCTTCTGGCCCCTCGCCTCTGTCGTGGTTCTTTCCTGGGGAATATTAACCGTACCATTGGGTGGCTTGCTTATTAGGGTAACCGGCACGGTATCTGGTTTATTGTGTGGGTTTTTAGATGGTGGAATTGACTGAACAGTCGTTTTGTTCCCTTTGGGCATAGAAGTGGAAGGATTCGCCAACGAAGTAGATTTAGCTATTGGGGCTGAAGCAACTGGGATAGATTCGGCTTGAGTATTGGAAGTTGTAATATTATCAGCACCCTTGTTTCCCAGTGCCCGCTCAATTGCACTTAATCTGAGTTCCACCTCAATCAGCCTCTCCAGAATTGAAGCAGAATAGGTTTTAATTAAGCTTTCTAGAGTGTCTAGGGTAACAGAGTACAGAAAACAACAAATATAGTACAGAGTTCCCCAAAAGGATTTAATCAAGTGAACTCATTAAGACCTCTCTCTTTAAATGTGTGATAGAGCAGGGAAAGTGGGAGTCCCTTATCGGAATCAAGAATGCCTCACACAAGTCAAAGGTTGGATAACAACTGTCACCCCACCCGATGATTGTCCAGTGTCATCATTGGCTATCCTGCTCCTTCGGCAGGCTGGCGATGCAATGCCCGTCGGGCTGCACGAAAGTGCTGCACTTTAGCGGAGATCTTTTATTCCTTATTAGCCAATGAGTGCATGTGTGTGAGGGACCTAGGAAGTGCAATAAGTGAGCGTGAGTAAAGATAAGTTAAAAAAGGTCAGTAGAGTCCAATAGGGGAACCTTTAATAGCATGGCTCACTGCCTTATTAAAAAACCGTGAAAAGTTGAGGGGTATTAAGGCGTGACGGTAAGGGTAATCAGGCCTTATTCAACCCTCAGTCCGGGTATGGTCAACATGTTTCTTGCCTCTAAGGCAATTCATCAGGACCAATTGCTCATAAGATTGCTCATGAATTCCTCCTACAAGAATCAGGAAGCAAGTATACGACCTGTAACGTGTCGCAGAATCAACCCTTCATTGAGGCCCTCCCTGGGACCGCAGTCCCTGGTCGGATTGCAATCCGGCTGACCTGGTGGGGCCAGTGCTATGTGGTAAAGTACCTGATTAGCAGCTGGCAAGGCGTCTATCACCTACCCCTTCCACCTAGGTACTGCCGCAGGATCGCCGGAGGGTAACAGAGTCACAATCTGCTTGGGCGCTTTGTCCATCATGGAGGCTTCCATGTCACCCTCTATATCTATAGGCATATTGGGAGGTAACGGTGATGTAGTAATAGACCCTACTGTAGCTACTAATGGGTTATCAGTGCTATCTACAGAATTCTTCGCCTTTTTCCCAAAGTCAGAATGACTTAACTTTGGTTGTTGTAAGTTTCCCCCTTTGCGCCTCTTCTTGCAAGGAGGGGGTCCATGTATCCTTGGAGCTGGCATGGGTTTCTTTGCCCTACTACGCATATTTTTTTTTTTAGTAAGACCTTTATTGCAAGCGAAGCCATTGACATCACCAATTCATGTAAAGTATCACAGCGCACTGGTTCACACAACACAAGGAGCATATGATCAACAATCAAGAAGTACTGTACACAGCCTGAGTGCCGGCATCCCGGAGGCCAGGCGGCGTGATGTAGTGACGCTATCCCAGAGTAGTCAAGAGAGATGCCCCTCCTCGTGCAGCAAGTAGAACAGTGTATCAACTGGCCATCCCAGAACACAATCGCGGCAGTAAGGTCTCATGTCGAAAGAAAGTCAAAGGAAACTACCCCAACTACCATCCCAGCTCCCCCCCCCCTGAGTGTGCATGTGGAACTTCTCCCCAAATTAAATCGTGAGTAAACATGGTGTGTTTGCCGCGTGATGTGTGTTTGCTCCCCTCTGTGTCGACCCCCACACGCTGCCATATGTCCTGTACTGCAGTGTAGCCCTCTCCAGCCACTCCACCCGACTCACATCTCGCTTCTCTGGGGGAAAAACTCATAGGTCCAAGCCACTACTCCAACACCTGGTCTTGGAGATCAACCACTTCGGAGGTGTCTGAGCTGCCGTCCTCCCCCTGTTGCTGGTGTTCCTTGTAAAGGTCCCAGAAATTCTTTGGCCTACTCCTGGGCGGTAGTAATTCGCTGTACAGTTCTGTCTGGGTGCAGCAGTATTGTAGATCTCTGAGCCACCTTGTTTTGGTAGGGAGTGGCCCACGCATCCAGCAGGCAGCGACCACTCTCCTGGCCAGCAGCAGAGCCATATCCACCAGCCGGCGCAGGGAAGGGGCAAGCGGCTTAGAAAAACCAAGGAGCGCAAGAGCCGGAGTACGCGGTAGCGACTCCCCCAAGATCTGGTCGAGTTCCGCAAACACCTCCCACCAGAACGCCTGTACACCGGGGCAGAGCCAAGCCATATGAAGGAAATCAGCTACTAATGTCCGGCAGCGCTCACACTCCGCCGAGGGGCGAAGGCCATATCGATGGAGCCGTTCGGGGGTGTAGTACACCCGCTGGAGGAATTTGAAATGCACCAGCCTATGCCTGCCATTCAGGGAGATTTTGCGCGTGCTGGAACAGCAATATCGCCACATGACGTCATCTATGGGGGTTTGCAGATCGTCCTGCCAGGCTGCTCTAGCTTTAGAGGGTTGTAAGCATTGATGCATCACCCCCAACCTGTTGACTTGTGAAATTAGTTTTGCAGGTGATTTGGATTTAATGATGTGTGTCAGTTCGGGGATCTCCTCAGGCTCCTCCATGGAAGAGCCCAGAACCCCCTGGAACGCAGAGCGGAGCCTGTGAAATTGGAATTTCCACAGTAACGAGGGGTCCGACTCTGTAGTGGTGAGCTGGTCCCAGGTCTTCAGGGTACCGTCAGAGAATAAGTCCTCCATTTTCACAATGCCGAGAGCACGTACGGCTTCGACCACTCCCTTGTCGCCCAGTGGGACCAGCCAAAGAGCCTATTCAACGGGCATCAATGGGGAGTACAGGAGATCACAGCCGCGAACTCTCACCAGGGCACACCATGCGTGGTTGGTCGCCTTAAGAGAGTCCATCCTTCCAACGGAGCGATCCGCCGGGAGGCAAATCGTAGCGGGCAGGGGGAGCGGGTCCGCAAACAGCCTTTCCAGAACGAGGTGCGGCGTGCGTGCGTCACCGTGTATCCAGGAGTGGAGATGGGATGCTTGCGCAACGCGATAGTAACGCTCCAGATTCGGAGCCCGCAAGCCCCCCATCTCGCAGGGAAGAGTCAAAGTCGTCCACCTGATTTGCGGCTGTTTGTCACCCCAGGCCAGTCGGACCATGACTTGCGTGAGTTGCCTAAAAAACGTCTTCGATAGAACCACTGGTATGTTAAGGCAAAGGAACAGGAATCGGGGTAGCACTATCATTTTCATGATAGCGATCCTGCCCAAGAGAGACAGCGGGAGTCTAATCCAGGTGTTGACATCGTCCACCAATTTGTTGAATGCTACGCCGTAGTTATCCCGAACCAGGACCTCGGGATCAGTATGCAGGCGAATGCCCAAGTACCGGACCGAGTCGGTGGTCCACTGCAGTGGATACTCCATGTCAAAGGGTTGTGTAACCGGGGTGAGAGTGAAAGCGATGGACTTGTCCCATTCACCCTCAGACCCGAGAGCGATCCAAAGCGGACCACCTCCCTGAGTACAGCGGACAGGTTAGACTCCGGGTCCCGGACGTACAGCAAGGTGTCATCTGCGTACGTAGAGATCCCTATTTTGTAGGTGGGAAAACTTATACCCTCCAGACTGTGGTACTCCCGAATGGCACAAGCAAGGGGTTCCGCCACCAGGGCATAGAGCAACGGCGACAGCGGGCAACCCTGACGAGTCCCCCTGCCAATGCAGATCGGCTCTGACACCCTGTCCCCCAACTGCAGTCTGGCCGATGGACGATAGTACAGCGCCCCGATTCTCTGCAGAAACGGTTCGCCCAGGCCCAGCTTCCGAAGTACTCTGATCATGAAAGGCCACTCAACAGAGTCGAACGCCTTTTCCATGTCTAGGAAAACTGCCAGCGCGCAGTTCTCCTGCTTGACATGTTGCATCGTGCCCAGCACCGTGCGTATATTGTAGGTTAAATTCCTACAAGGGACAAACCCAGACTGTTCCGGAGCGACCAGCTCTGGCACCAGCAAAGCCAGGCGGTTAGCGAGGACCTTGGCGTAAATCTTTGCGTCCACGTTCAGCAGACTGAGTGGCCTGTACGAACTGCAAAGATCCGGAGGTTTCCCTGGCTTAGGTATCGTGATCAGCAACGCCTCACGCATGGTGAGCGGCATCTCACCATCCTCGCAAATAGCGTCAAAGAGGGGGACCAAATGCGGGAGCAAAATATCTTTGAAGGCCTTATAAAAGCCAACCGTAAGCCCATCGGAACCCGGCGCACTCCCCGACTTCATACCAGCAAGGGCCTCCAGTATTTCGTCCTCATGGAAGGGGGCCATCAGAAACTCTCTATCCGAAGTCTTGAGGTATGGCATAGCAATGTGGTCCAAGTAATCGTCCATTTCGCTCTCCACCCCCTGTGTCTTGGACTGGTAGAGTTCAGTATAGTAGCGTCGGAAGGCCCCTAGTATCTGTTCCTCTTCCACGACCTTATCGACCTCCGGGGTCCTCAGCTCATCAATTACCAGTGGCCTCCGAGAGCTTCGAGCCATGCGAGCCAACAGAGCGCCCGGTCTATCCCCCTCACCATACACTCGGGCCGTGGCGTATTTGCCCATATAAAGAATTTCCCTATCCGCCATAGTTTGATACTCCGAGAGCAGCTGGGCGAGAGCAGGGCCATCGTCAGCGCTAGGAGCCGTTAATTGTCGATCCTCTAGTTCCGCTAGCTTAGTTTCTAAAGCGGTAAGTTCCCGCCTGATGGTGCGAAGCACGCTGGAGTGTTTGGACATAGCCATTCCTCTAATGTACACCTTGAAAGCCTCCCAGACCGTTAAGAAGTCCTCTACCGAGCCTAGATTAGTCGCAAAATATTGCTCCATATCTTCCGCCAGCTCACCTCGAAAGGCGTCATCCAGCAGAGCGAAAGGAGGGAACCTCCAGGTGAAGGCTGGTATCCCCTGCCTGGCAGATGAGAGGTGCATCAGAATGGGGGAGTGGTCCGAGAGCGTGCGCGGAAGAACCTCACACGCGCTGATACCACGAAGGACCGTAGGAGACGCTAACCAGTAGTCTATCCTGGTGTGCACGTTGCGGAAGGCCGAGTAGTGTGTGAAGCCGCCCTTCGTGGGGTGTTTGTCCCTCCAGATATCCACTAGGTCTAATTTAGTCAACTCGGCACTCATATAGGTGGCAGTAGCAACTGGTCGTCGAGTGGGGCCCGCGGAGCCGTCCCTGGCGGGGTCAAACACAAAATTAAAATCCCCCCCCACAGCATCCCAGGCTGGGCATGAGACCTACAGTGGGCAGACAGAGTAGCATAGAATTCAGGGTGATCATAATTGGGGCCATAAACATTAACCACCAGCATGTCAAGTCCCTTACCCACACACCTAGCCAGGACATACCTACCCTCCGTGTCTGTATGTACCGGGATCAATTTTAATTGTGATGAGGGATTAACCCAGGTTAACACCCCTCGGGCATGCGTCGTAAAGCCTGCCGACACTATATTTACCACCAGCCCTCTGGATTGCAACATCGTACTGTTGTTAGGCAAGTGCGTTTCTTGCAGCAGGGCCAAATCAACATGGTGTCTGTGTAGGTAGCCGAGGACCTTCCTCTACTTACGGAAGTCGTTCAGGCAACGAACTTTCCAGGTTATCAATTTCAGCGTGTGTGGGGCGCATGTGGGAGCATTCATGGCAGCATGAGACATTGCAAGGGCCTTTGAACCCTGTTGTCGTCAGGGTTAGGAAGAACACCACCCAGCAGCACACGTTTCCCAATTGTAATCAGCCGGCATGTACACACAGTTACAGGTCCACAGAGTAGCACACTCACAGTAAGCACGAACCCCACAAGCACCCCAAGGCAAACGCCCCCAACAGCCCAGACCCCAGACCCCGCCTCCCGCTCCCCCACCCACCCACAGCCGACCACCCCCAACCAGATCAGCCAGGCCCCAAGAGCTACCCCCCCTTCAAGGTTCCACCATCAAAACGGACACAGAACCCCTTTCGCTAAAAACCAGGGAAACCACAGTGAAAGCAACCCTCACAATCCCCCCCCCACCCACAGCAGACCGCCCCAAACCTGGCCTGACAGGACTCGCTCCCACCCATTGGCATCAGAACGTACCACTACACCCCAAACCCCCCCAACCCACATAAACAGTACCCAAAACCAACCCTCTCCAGGGTCTATTAGCCAAAAGCACAGGGGCAGACGTAGCAGGCCAAGCAAGTATCGACCAAATCAAAGCCGCTCCGTGATCTCCCCCCAGCCCCTTTCTCACTGTTCGTGCCTCATTAGAAGAACTATGCTTACATAACCGAGTACGGCCCTCCCTGGCCACTGTGGTGCCACCCTGCCACGAGTCTCAGCAGCAACGCAACTGATCAGTTCGGTCAGCAGGTACTGTGCCCTAGCACCACTGTACAGGAGCGAAACCCACCCTGCCCCCCACAACCCCCAGTCAAATCAGAGAGATCTCACCCAGCTAGGAGTCCAGGATACAACGTCCAGAAGTCCATTCAGTCCTGCTCCTCCAACCGTGAGGAGGCATCCGGGTCTCCCCGGTCTCCCCTCGGGCTGGATCTGCGTTCCTTCGACCACTCCTTCAGCGATTTCTGCAGGTCCTTAGGATCCGTGAAGAAGTGCGAACGACCTTGTCTATTGACGCGAAGCTTGGCAGGATATAGCATCGCATAGTCCAGCTCCAGATCGCGCAACTGTTTCTTGTAAGGTGCAAACCTTTTCCTCTCCTCTTGGACCTTAGCTGTGAAGTCCGGGTAAAGCGAGATGTCCATCCCCTCGTACTGTAGTTTGCCCTTGTCTCTAGCAATGCGCAATGCAGTATCTCTGTCCCTGTAATTCAAGAGCTTCGCGATTATGGGCCTCGGATTCATCCCCGGTTTCGGTACTGGGCCCAGCGTGCGGTGGGCTCTCTCCACTATGAACATCGGGGAGAAGGCCTCCTCCCCGAGAAGGGTCTTCAATAGTTGTTCCACGAAGAGCTCCATCTTACCGGTCCACGTGGACTCCGCAACGCCAGTTATGCGAATGTTGGATCTCCGCGATCTCGCCTCCAAATCCTCGGACTTGTCCTGGATCACTTGGAGGAGCCTGCCGAACTGCTTACGGTCCCTATCCCACTCCGTCTGAGCCTCCTCCGCCTCAGTCAGCCGCCGCTCCGCCATGTCTAGGCGCTCAGCATGTTTGTCCACACGCTCCGACATGCGGTCCATGCGGTAGGACAGAGCATCAACTTTGGACCCCACCGCAGCGATACTGTCCTGTATCCCCTTTTCCATTTGCAGCCAGCAGTTCGTGAATATCCGGGCCGATGGGGCTCTCAGCTGCCGCCCCCTTCGGAGAAGGCGCCGTGGCCGTCATCTCTGGTACCTTGGTACGGCGCTGGTCAAAGGTGGTTTTTGGTTGCGATTTGTCGTTCTTTCCCATGGCTAGTCTGGTGGACATCCAGAGGGCTCTCAGCACCGGCGGCCGTAGTCCGTCTCTTCCAACCCTTAGCCCAGCGGACCCCACGCGCGCCGCGCGCCACAGGTGGTAGTGCAGGGGCGACTCTCCTCTTCCGGGCAGCTCGGGAGGGTATTATAGTGGCTCGCTCCACTTCGTTGGGAGCAGAAGATCGGCGCTTTCCGGGACTCCAACCCCCTGGCAAGCCACTGGCTCTAGGTTGAGTGTCTCTGCAGCACCCCCCTTCGTGTGTGAGGAGCCCCTGTATGTCGCCAGGTGGGGAGGTCGCGACGTCGCCCCACTCCCCTGCAGGCCAGTAAAGATGCACTCGCCTCAAATGCTGCAGGGCAGCACCCCTCTCAGGATCCGCGGCCTAGTAATGCACCACACCGCACTTGGCTCAATCGCGCAATCCCAAGTCGCACTGAGCGTGGGGCAAATGGCCGCCGAAGCTCCGATTCTGGTCCACTAAATGTCCGCCGACCAGTGGGGGGGGAAACGCCAGGAGGTCCACAGTAGGAAGTGCCGCAATGCCGAGGTTCACGGGAGGCAGCAATTCAACAGGGCAATAGTCGCGCTGGTCACAGCAGGGGTCCCGGCTCGGCAAGTTATTCCCTCAGTGCCCCGCGACAGTCAGGGCCCCCGGGGTCCGATCATCAAGGTCCGCCCGCCGAGGCCCGAACACGCAGATGGGTAGGCTGCCTGGTCTCCCACTGTGCTGTCAGCTCCCAGCAGGTCTCCGCAATCATTCAACCGCCCCCGAGACACAAACTGCACTGGGGGGGGGGGGGGGGGAAGTGTCTACGAGCGCCCGGGGAGGCGATGCGGGGCATCAGATGGAGCGCTCCCGTGCCATGCGCCCTCGGTCCGTCGGCCAGAATCACTCGGTCGCTGTTTCACTGCGCCTCAGTACCTCTCCTGTAATCTGGCGCTCAATCCAGGTGCCGGCCGGAGTAGAGGTCAGGCCGTCCGCATTCCGGCAATCTTCCTGGGGGACCGGGCCGAACTGAGTCCCCCGGGCCGCACGTCGAGTGACGTCGGCGGGCTACTCTGCCAGGCAAGCCCGCGGCTGCGGGCCTGGTCCGCCACCACAATCGTACTCCCTCGAAGCGCCGCACTCGGCAGTCGCGCAGCACACGGCCTGACCGCCCAGGTGAACCAGCAGCAGCCGGGGGCCTCCACGCCTCCGCGGCGGTAGTTTAGGCACCTCAAGGATCGTGGGAGAAGGATAGTATCGGGGCCTTGGTCGGGAGCTCCGGGCTCACTCGTCCAGCATGGACGCCAGCTAGCTCCCCCCCCCTACTACGCATAATTTTGGATGGTATGAGGGCAGGGGTCTCGAACAATTAGGGCCTGAAGTAGCCACTTTTGAGCTAGTAGTTCTAAAGAAATTGGACCAAGCCTTAAAATTCATCCCTAAACCAATATATAACTTAGAAAGAAAAGAACATCAGGCACTAATGTCCCTTTCCTCTAATAAAGATCTGACAATCAAAGGATGTGACAAAGGTGGTGGCATAGTAATTATCGACACATCACAATATGAAAACAACATGCTTAGCATGTTAGATGACCAAATGTTCTACAGTCCTATCAAGTCCTACTCTACATTAAATCTATCTAAGAGAATTACCTCTCTTACTAAAACTGCTTTAGAAAACGGGTTTATCAGCATCAAAGAACATGACTTTTTGAACCATAACCAAGGGAAAACTGCCTGCATATACGGTCTTCCTAAGATACATAAAAACCCTAACAACCCTCCATACCGCCCCATAGTTTCCACCATAGGCACACCCACGGAACCACTATCCAAGTTTGTTGACAATTACCTGCGTCCATATATACCAAAAATTGTTTCATATATACGTGACACAGGTGATATGATACAGAAAACAGAAGGACTAGCTTTTAACTCCAATACAGATCTACTAGTCACAATGGACGTAGAGTCCTTATATAGTAATATCCCCCTAATCGATGCCATGAAAACCACTGAGTAGTTCATCGACTTACATGATATTCCCTGCCCAAAAACATTCCTACTTGAATGTTTAGAAATTGTTTTAACCGAAAATATTTTTGAATTCGGTAACAACTTATATCGCCAAATCAAAGGCGTTAGTATGGGCGCATCAGTAGCTCCATCAATAGCCAATATTTTCATGGCAGCCTTTGAGAACGAATTCATCCACAATGAGATCGCTCCATTTTTTGAGTCGGTCTCCCATTGGTCCAGATATATTGATGATATCTTTTTTGTCTGGACCGATGGGAGACAGACTCTAGACGAATTTATCCTATGGATAAATGCAGCTAACCCTAATCTACATTTCACCTCCAAAATTAGTAATGATAGAGTAGAATTTCTTGATATTGAGATAATAAATAATACTGGAATCTTGAAAGTTGATCTTCATATAAAACCGACGGCAAGACACACTTCATTACATTACCGCAGTTTCCATCCAACAACACAAAAGGACAGTATTCCTTTCTCTCAGTTCTTACGTGTAAGACGAAACTGTACTGATTTAGCGGAAACAAGCCCTAATAATGAGATCGAAATTTATCGAAAGGGGCTACCCCCACAGACTAGTCAGGAACTCCTACAAACGAGCGCGTTACTATGACCGAGATTGTCTGTTAAAAACGAAATCTCCCAAAACAAATGACCAATTAGTGTGTATAACGAAACATTCAACGATGAATACAAAAGTTAAACAAGTTATAAACTCGAATTGGCACATTTTAAACAGTAACTGCTCTACCGAACAGAAACTAATAAAGCCTCTCTTTGCACACAAAATAAATAAAAACATCAAAGAATACATAGTTCACTCTAGATTCAAAAATAGTGCAAATGAAGATAACCTGACTCAGAGATCTATTCTAACAAACAACCCTGTCAAAGGGACATTTCCCTGCTCTTCATGTATCTCATGCAATAACATTATAAGAGGTGAAGAATTTGTTCACAATGACCATAAAACAACGGCAAAAGAAATGTGGAACTGCAGATCAACCAATGTGATCTATTTTATTCAATGCCCATGTCTGTTAGGATATGTGGGAGAAACCTCACGCATGATCCAGACACGTCTGAGCGAACATCGCTCAGCTATAAGGACCAAGAAGACAGCTTCCCCTATGGTGAAGCACTTCCTAGAGAAGGGACATAATGATGAAGAATTCAAATGGAGAATTCTGGAAATAATTCATACTCCTGAATCAAAAGGAGGAACAGCCATACGAAAGAAAAGGGAGGTATTCTGGATTTTCGTTTTCAATACCTTCCGCCAAGGCATGAATAGCGAAATTCCTTGGGAACATGCTATTGTTTGATAACTTTACAGTAGAAAAATACAAATACACATATATTTAACATTAGGAAAGAGATATATATGTTCAATATGTCCTCCTAAGTTAAAAAATATATACACAGATATATGTATGTGCATCTCCATCCTTCCTCCTTTTGAAATAATAACAAACAGATAGACATTTAGATATACATAAATTATAACTACAAACTAGATACTACAGTCTAAAGAGAACTTAATAAATACCACACTAGCCCTTTCGCTATATTTCAATAAAACCGTACGCTATGACCACTGGTCATAACAAAAGCCTGAAATCACAACAATGAATAATATGCAGAATATCCCTTATTTAGAAGATAATAACACCTCGATAAATATATGTCCATAGACCTACATTATTCAACCCCTATGTTCCATATATGGCCGACATATCAACTGTCTGTCTCTGGCTCATAAGTAAAAACCTTATGAATGCTATATTAATCTGCATAAGGCAGGTAAATACAAAATTAAGTTTTTGTCCTAAACAGAAAAACTGATCATGAGCAGCTTATGTTATGGCATCAATAAATTGGCTGAAAAAATACTCTCTTTATTTCGTATTTTTGATGAAACATCCTACAATATTTATCCACATATAACAACTTAATATAGAATAAAATCGTAGGTCCTAACAGAAAATGCTTTCTAGTCATCTCGTTTTAGCTCATCAATATTCTAACCAAAATAATATAAACGTTTACCTCTTATAAGCAGCTGGGGGTCAGACGGATCATTTATCGACCTCTAAAATAAAGGTACAGCCTCCCTTACTCCTTAAAACACATCAATACACAAAACTTAGACCGACTAAAACAAAACTGGTCCCTCTTCACTTTTGTTTATCTGACATGAAAGTATCTGAAGGATTTATGCCGGCACACTTTAAAATCCCCTTTTCCAGTGAGTTCGTTTTTTGGATACTTAAGATTTTATCGTTAAGGAAATATAAACATTTCCTTCTTAAACATAGCCGGGGGTCAGATGGATCACCTATCGACTGGGAAAACATAACAACAGCCTTCCCCGCTCTGTAAACACATCAACAAACACTGCTTAGACCAATATAAACACCACTGGTCCATCTTCGCTGTTGTTTTTTCAATATGAAGGGAACTGAGGAATGTATGCCGGTTCGCCCTATAGTCCGTTTTCTTAAGAACTGTCATGGGGAAATATCAGTCCCATCTCGACTACACCGCCAAGACTTGTATCAGCACAGGTGAGAGCATTCTAGGCCAATTAGCTAAGATATTTAAACGCGGTGGCAAATACACAGTTTAATGCATCAAGCCTACAATCGAGTCGCATTCCCTGACGTCCCGCCGCCGGACATACGGAGCTCTGCCGAATATCTTCTGGTAAGCAGCACCCTGCACGCTAAAAATATATTAGATTAGAATTTTTCCTCCCATCCTCACTCATTATTTTGATATCGAGTATTGTCATGTTTTACAGGCAGGGAGACCTTTTAAAAAAATCGACACACGGAGCTCTGCCGAATTTTTTTGGGTAAGAAGCACTTTTACTCATCAAAAATAGATTAGATCTAGACTCCCTCTCCCCTCGCCTGTCCATTATTGTTACAATTATTTTTGTTATGCTCTACAGGCAGGGAGATCTTTTAAAACAATCGCCTCATATTTATCACCCATGATCCTTGGAGAACCTTTCATAATCCTACAGTAACAATACACAACCAAAGGTAAGAATGTTAGTTGTCTGAATTTGCCTATTCAAAACGAACTTTAGATAGAAAAATGCTTAAATTAAAACAACAAGTCTCTTTTGAAATATACTACCTATCCCTATGCCAACAGGCAGAATAGCTAGCCCTCCTCCTGCTGCTTGTGAATGGAGATAACACACCAGAATTTCATCTCCAGCATTTAAATCCAAAAGAAAGACAAGCCGGGCACTGCTTTTAGCATAGAAACTATGAGTTAAGAACTAGTTAAATAAGACGATAAGTGAAAATTTAAATAATATGATAAAACCAATAAAGGGAATGAAAATACTTTCGATTTGTTCACTAGATCTTATCCTATCGAACAAATCAAAGAGTGTACCTTCATTGAATCAAGCATATTAAATGTAAAGACACCAAATAAGAATTGATATCCTTGTCTTGACCTTTACTCTCAAAATAGATAATCTGGTATATGGATTCTGGATTATATAAAATAAGAAGACTGATTTGACCAAAGCTATATAACCAGCTTGCTACAAGTCTCCGGTTGGCGGGAATCATACCGATAGGCTTCATCTAATCAGGTAAACTTTAAAAAAAAGTCCTACATACCAATAATTAAAGAAGGGCATAAGCACTGTATAGATTAAACAAAAGAGATGTGCTATCTTTCTTTCCCTTAAAGCGCCTGTAACATTCAATCAACAAAGTGAATATTCGGGCAACAAATTGAAACGTTATCAACCTTAGCTGTATTGTCACTATTCTCGTCAGTATTAACTGCTTATAAGAAATGGAACTTTGACATTTAATAAAAGTTAGAGTTGAGAATATCAGTAAAAAATGTGTCCCCATTCCATACATATAGACACCACAGGCAAATATACCCAGAAGGTTATTGTCTATATTTTTGAAATTGTTTATACATTGGGTCATTTTTTCTCATGAAAATCATCGTCAACAGACAGTGTATCCACGTTTATCAGTTCCCCCTTAAACCCCTCACCCTAATGATAAACTCCCAAATAATGCAAGGAAATGAAAGTGACAAATAATGCTATCAAAGTCATGTATGAATGTTCTGATTAGAAAAGGTAAAAATTGGCTACTTAGTTAGAATTGAAGATACTATGTTGTTACTTTTAATTGATCAATGTATAATTATTGATTTCTCTTTGTATGTATTTTTTAGAGTTTATGTGGCTACTCCAGAAGAAGGCGCTAGTTCGCCGAAACGCGCGTAGAGACCTATTCTGCCACTTCGATTTTTAATCTCTTTTTAACCTTTGTTTCTATAAAATGTTTTGAATGTATGATCTGTATTGATAATGTATGATATATGATTCCAATTTTGTTGAATTGTTATTTTTTAATTACATTTATGTCATTGATTTTTCTGAATGTCTAAAACTAATAATAAAATAAGTATCTTTGTAATAAGCTGTAGACAATTGTCCTTATATATTATATTGTTGTATGTCTTAAAACATTAGTTGCC
The DNA here is from genome assembly GCF_964263255.1 of Lissotriton vulgaris. Lineage (NCBI taxonomy): Eukaryota > Metazoa > Chordata > Amphibia > Caudata > Salamandridae > Lissotriton > Lissotriton vulgaris. Next base: position 203,928,116 of record NC_141689.1, read on the forward strand.
TAGGTTGTTTTTTGTCGAAGGCAGGGGGCTTTGTGACATTAGGGGTACTCATTTGGGTAGTTGAAGGGGTACCATTTGTATCCAGTTCAGGGGAAGTGATTAGGGACGGTGTAATAGTAATTGCTTCTAATGGCTGACTGTCCGATATATATACAATAACGTTAGCTAACTGGGTATTTTCACTAGTGCTGGAAGGGGCTAAAAATAATGGTGACAATGGTCGATTTTTCAGGCTTTCCACAGAGCGAGGGCGTTCAGCTCGGCGCTCTGCCAAAGCAATATCCAAAGGGATATCTGGGGAAGCCTTAGTGAAGTAGTTATCAAGAGTTTTATTTAACAACCCTCCCTGCTTATCAGACATGATAAAAGCACTAATCTGAAGGTACAATACAAGGATTAGAAAGGCCCAACAATATATTACCGATAACTAGAATATTGTGGTAAATAAAATTACCTATACTTAATTTATGCGGTAAAGTTCAATAAGAATAACTCAGTCAAAAAATGAGAGGCAGAGTCCGTGGCATCTGAGTTTATAAGGGTTTTATTCCTTAAAAAGGAATTGGTTCCAACCAGGTATCATGTTCCATCACCACGAGGGCTCAGGAAGGGAATTACAATGCTTTATTAACAGTACATCATATATATATAGTCAATGCATTACAGTGGTGATGGGTCCAGAAGGCGTAACAGCTGAAAGAAACGAGATAAGAACATATGTGCGTATCAATACGTAATAGGGCGTACACGAAGGTGTGTGCTAGAAACGTCACATAGAGGTGTCACAAGTGGGTGGATCCCTAGAAGAATCCTGCAGTGTCAGCAGAAATATGTGGCAGAGATGCGCGCGCAGCAGCATGACGTTTGATTGACGTGTAACTGGAGGGTGAAGGGGACTTGACATTTAGCTTTACATGTGGAGACAGAAGTCTGGCGTGTCAGAACAACCTAATCCCAAATCATATCTGGTATCTTGTGTTTGAGGAGCTACATTATCTAGAAGGAAAGGTCTCTCGGGCAGAGGCTATTCTATACTGACTGCTAGTGCGTGCATATGCGACTACGTGTCTACGTGTAAAAGCGAGGGGCCATGGGCCTACCATGGTAACAGGAGCTTAAATTACTTGCATGGAGACAGAAAGGCCGGGCCCTTTGCTCTGCAGCTGGGGGAATGTTAACCTAAACTACTAGACAGGAATGTATTTTCGAGGAGCGGAGCAGATAACTTGAAGGCTGGATACAGTTTTGGCAGGCAAGCAGGCCGAGCCGGGCACCGCTCGCCGCACAGGGAGTAAGTCAAAGTTCAGGGATGCAGATGCAGGTCCAGGCTGCAGCTTCCAGAGGCAGAAGGCAGAAAAAGGCTTGAATGGCAGAAAGCAGGGCCTAACTCACCAGAGCCAGGAAAACGTTGAAAAGTACACCATGTAAAGACGGTGGCAAGGCATACTTAGGAACTGAATAATTGATCCATTCATGGTGGATCTGAGAGAGGACATGTTAACGTTGGACGCAAATGTATTTGTGTCTTCATAGCTGGTTGTGGAGGGAACATACATGTACTTGAAGCACGTACATGGAGCCGTTGGGGTCTACGATAGGGGACACAATTGACCATAAAAATTCATATTACCTCATTCCCTCCTTGTCCCCTACGGACCCTTCATGATATATCAATCCTCATTAATCTATCAATTTGTTCATGTAACATCATTTGCTCTTCTTTCTTCCGATGTGATTTTGAATGTGGACTTGAATGAGGAATACATGATGTGGCGCACAAGCCGCAAATCGCTGGCCCACATTGTAAACATAGGCAACAACTGAATACTATGAGAAGGGCTATTCCTAGGAAGGATAGGACTTTCCATCCCCAGGCTGACAACGTGGTCCAGAACCAACCGGACCAAGTCCAGGTGCCTGGATTCTGGTGTATCTGACTTGCAATTTTGTGAAGACGGGTAATGGCTCTATATACTGATGGCGCGTTTTCTGGAATGAAAACACAGCAGCTCGATCCGATGACTCTACAAGCTCTGCCCCTATCGGCCAGGATGACGTCAAGGACAAGACGATTTTGAAGAACGACAAGTCTCATAGCAGACTGTTCCTCTGTTAAGTTGCCTAGGGCGGAAGTAGTTTCATTCACTACTGCTTCAAGGGTTCTGGTTAATTTACGTATCAATTTACTATTAAAGACAGCACCTAAGTAGGGAAAGAAACCTTTATTGAAGTCTGTGTATTGCTCCCATGCCGTTTCAGTATAGTCGACAATCGGGAGATCTCTCTTGGATCTATTGTGTACTAGATGGGAATCCCTATGATAATCAGGAGGAGCTAGAAAAACAGGTGGCAGAAGGAATGCAATGTAACAGGTACCATCCCAGTCTAGAGGTAAACGTAAATATGCGGTATGACCACAAATGAAATAGGAATGTCGGGAAGCCTTGAATGTAGACTTGCCTTTATCACTGAATTCGATCACAGTAGTACATGTACTATGACCTAGGTGTACTGAACCATTCTTTCTGACACATAATTCACCTTTAACTGGTAATACGGACATAGCAGGCAGGACCGGTTCGACTTCGGACTGGACATTCAGAATCATGAGGTTAAGTGTAAAATTACCTAATCCATACACTTCATTTTCTAGATCAGTCCCTGTCCTTTGGGGAAGACCCTCCTTGTCAGGGAAACATACTTTATGCAGAACAGTGTTCAGGTTTCCCCATACCCAGTTGCCCTGGTAAACTACAGAATCTGAATCTAAGGAATTAATCAAACTAAACCATGCACCACATGAACCATTGTGTGTGAACGGGTACGGAAAGAGGGGCAGAACTCCCTTGTATTTCTGATAGGGAGGGAGTCGGCCACATATCCAACAATTGGTAGCATTGCTGGTCTGATGAGAATGATGTAACATACTAATGAATGTATTGTTGCGCAGCACAAGTCTATAAGACAACTCGTGCGGGGGCAATTCACTAAAAGTGTGTTCGACAGTGTCATTTGAAGAAACATGTGCACGTTTGAAAATAGGATAATATAAGTGTAACAGTATACTTGCAGCAATAATCAAAAGACTCAGAAAAAACATAATCAGTAAAGTCACAATACAGTGACTACGCAGGGATTTACAATATTCACGTTTCTTGAGCTGTTTCTGTCTATCTCTCTCTCTATTGGGGTCTAGGGGATACATGTCAGAAACTTGTCTAACCGATTCACCTAGGGGAGGACTTAAACAATTAAACTGTCTGACTTGCTAGACCTCAGCTTTGATGTATACTCCTGAGAAGAATTTTTCTCTACCAGGGGGAGTTTAGAGTCAGTGTCTGGTGGAGGAGGGCCGGGCTGGGAGTCTAGATCTGGCGGCAGTCCATGGTATTTTTTGACATGACTCGAGTGAAGCCAGCCCTTACGGCCCTCCACTTTGATTGCAGTCCTTGTTGTGAGTAATACTAGCTTTGGCGCCTGCCAACGGGGCTCCAGCGGACTTCTTCTGTCAAAGTTCCTCACGAATACCAGGTCCCCCGGAACGACCTCATGTGGCTTCACCTCGGTGTTGTCGGGAAAGGCTGCAGCAACCTGTGAACGACATGATTGTAGTGCAGACATCAAGGAGGCAAGGTAATCTGTCAGCATATTACAATCAACATCGGTAATTTTTCTCGGCAGAGGCGTCCCCCACATATTTGGTGGCCTGCCAAAAACCACCTCATACGGGGATAGCCCTGTTCTTGAGTGCGCTACCATCCTCATGTAAAAGAGAGCAACTGGCAAAGCTACTATCCAGTCGACACCTTTCTCTCTACAGATCTTAGCAAGACGAATTTTCAGAGTCTGATTATGACGTTCCACGAGACCTGCTGCCTCGGGATGTCGGACACAGTGGAACTTCCACTGATAGCCTAGCAGGAGTGATACCAGCTTCATTAACTCGGACGAGAATGGCTGTCCATTATCGGAATACACGACACGGGGCAAACCATACCTGGGGAAGAATTCACGAACCAGCTGCTTGGCAGTGGTCGGAGCAGTGTAATCTGGGACTGGATATGCTTCTGTCCATCGGGAAAGAGCACATACAACTACGAGGACATATTTGAATCCTCGACAACGTTCCATCTGGATATAATCCATCTGGAGGACTTCAAAAGGGTGATCGGGAGGATGAAATCCACCTTGCTCTACGGGAATGCTTTTACCTGGATTGAACTGGCAACAAATCATGCAAGTACGCACTTTCTGTTTGGCTGCTGCTCGTAAATGTTTATTGAACCAAAGATTTTGAATACTGTCTAACATGGCTTTTTCTCCTAAATGTGCAGGACTATGTGCTGTGTTAATGATAACTTGAACCATAGAGTTGGGGAGAAACCATGTAGATTTTCCCTTCGTCATCCATCCCTGTTCTGTCTGGATCCCTCCTAGTTCGGTCCATTTCCTTATTTCGTCTGGTGTAGCATGTGTCTGTATGTCAATTACATCTAGGGCGGGATCCTTAACTGTCATGCAATGTGTCGGTGTCGCGACTATTGTCTTTGTCAGGTCAGTTGTGTGAGTCTGAATCTGAGCTGTATGCTTGGCTGTTTGGTCTGCCAGGTCGTTACCCTGGGAAATAGTATCTGTGACTTTCGTATGTGCCTTGCACTTCATGATAGATATGGCTGTAGGCAAATGTATTGCTTCTAACAGAGCTTGAATGAGGGGTCCGTGCTGGATTTTGGCACCGTGAGAAGTCAAAAAACCTCTCTCTCGCCAGAGTACTCCGAAGTCATGTACAACTCCAAAGGCATAACGTGAATCTGTGTATATGTTAACTCTCTTGTTCTTGGCTTGAATACAGGCTTGTGTCAGAGCGATGAGCTCTGCTGCTTGAGCTGACAGGGTGTCAATACGATGTGTTTCTATGACTTCAGTTTCTGTTGTTACTGCATACGCAGCCACTAACTCTCCTGTACTTGTTCTCATGCATGAACCATCCACATAAAGTGTCAGGTCTGGATCTGGTAATGCGGTGTCTGTCAAGTCTTGTCTGGGTTTCGTCGTAATGGTGATGACTTCAATACAATCATGTGCCAATGGGTCTGTCTCACTTAATGGCAGAAGTGTAGCTGGATTTAATGTGTTACAGCGTCTGATTTCTATGTGTGGCTGAAACAATGTCAATTCATAACCTGTCAGTCGTGCTATAGTCAAGTGTTGAGTCTGTGTTCGATTTAAAAGAACTTCCACGGAGTGTGGAACTTGTACTGTCAATTGATGTCCTAACACTATGGAATCGCTTTGTCTGATTGCTAGAGCTGTTGCTGCAACTGATTTCAAGCACGCAGGTAACGCCTGGGCTACTGGATCTAATGTACTGGAAAAATAGGCACACGGTTTGTGTGAACCTGCTTGATCCTGAGTGAGTACTGACAATGCAGTACCTTCACGTTCTGTGACAAAAAGTGTAAAAGGCTTGCTGTAACATGGTGTCGCTAAAACTGGTGCTTGACATAAGGCTTTCTTTAGGTCATCAAAGGCTTGTGTATGTTCCTGAGTCCAAGGGAGGGCAGTCGATGACGCTGCCTCCTGTGTTGTCAACTGTATGAGTGGCTTGGCTAGAAATGCATACTGAGGGATCCATTGTCTACAGTAAGAAGTGAGGCCTATAAAAGCCCGTACCTCCTTTTGTGTCTTGGGTGGTGACATGTTTACAATTAACTGGATGCGGTCAGGTGTTAGCTGTCTCCCCCCTTTGGACAGCAAGTGCCCAAGGTAAACCACTTGCTGAACACAGAATTGCAGCTTCGAAGGGGACACCTTGTGTCCCTTGTCAGCCAGGAAATGCAAAACCGTCAGTGATGCTTGTTCACATTCGGGTTCACTTCGGGCGGTGATCAATAGATCATCGACATACTGAAGTAGGGCAGTGGTTGCAGGCATGTGAATACTGTCAAGTTGTCTTTTCAGTGCTTGGCTATAGATGCTGGGGCTTTCTGTGAATCCTTGAGGTGCGCGTGCAAATTTGAAGCTTCGACCATTTAAACAGAATCCGAAGAGATATTGGCTATCCGGATCAATGGGGACACTAAAGAAGGCGTTCTTCAGGTCAATTACAGTAAAGAACGTTGCCTCGGAATCAATAGCTGTCAATAGAGAGGAGTTGTCTGGGACCACAGGGTACTGCGGTACAATGCATTTATTCAATTCGCGCAAATCGATAACTAATCGATAAACTGGGGGTGCATTTGGATCAGTGCGTTTAAGAATTGGAATGATAGGGGAATTACAAACATTGGAGTCGGTTTCTACAACTACTCCTTGTGCAATGAGCTCGTCAATGATTTTCAGTAAAGCCACTACAGCATCTGGGGGTAACTTGTATTGTCGAATTCGTGGTAATACAACTCCTGGCTTGAGTGTAACTCGATATGGTGTAATGTGCATACAACCTACATCAGTGGGGCCTTGCGCCCATAAATGTGCAGGAACATTCTGTAATCTGGGATCAATATCTCTCAATACATAGTGACCTTTAAAGTCACGTAAAAACAGTCTTACTACTTCCGGAGAACAGCAAATGACAGCTCCTAGAGCTTTCAATGTCTTGATACCCAACAAGTTTTCTGGACATGATTTCGTTAATAACAAATCTGTAGTGCGAGACAACGGACCAACTAAAAGAGGTACTGGTTTCGATACTTCATTAACAATAGGCTTGCCTGAAAATCCAAGGGAAACATTCTGGGAGCCTGAGAGGGGTGCCCCTGGAACCTCGTCGTGACTTATGGTTGTTCTGCTTGCCCCTGTGTCAATCAAAAACTTTCTATCCTTTCCTAATACTTGACTATGTACATAAGGACCCTCTTGATCTACAGGAACCTCAATAAGAGGCAAGCCAACTTCCCTCTCTAGGCTGTTTCATGTATATCGCTGATAATCAGGATAATCAGTTTGGGCATACTGGTACATCTGCTGAGTTGCATGTTGTGTTGCGGCAATCGGTTGTGGCTGTGGTACCGCTACGGTCTGTACTGTCTGTTGCGAAGCCTGCATAGGCTGTGCATTCTGAGGTACTTGTTGTTGGACCTGATCTGGTCTAGGTTGCCGCGGTCTCTCTTTAGTTTTACCTGTAGCTATATTGTGTTTTAAAACTGCACAATCGTTTATATAGTGACCTGGTTGTTTACAATAGTTGCATGTCCCTTTAACAGGAGCTGCTGAATTATTGGACTGTGTCATGCCCTTTTTCTGGCCGTCAGCTGGAATTGACTGAGCAACTAACATTTTCATTTTTGTGTCTTTCATACGTCTTTGTTCGTGATCATGTTCTTCTCTAATTCTGTTCTGGTGATACTGTAACATCTGTAACATTTGTGAAGGCGTATTTGCTTGCCATGTGCTCTCGACTTTCAGTACACGATTCTTAACCTGGGGCAGGGAATTCTCAACTAATTTGCTTACAAAAAGATGTGGATATGACTCGCTACTTGGTTTCAGACCACTATTAATAACAAAACATTTTTCAAATCGGGAATAAAAATCACTAGTGTCTTCTTAGGGTTTCTGTTTGCAGGCTGAGATTGCATCCCAGTCCTCCTTTTTCGTTGCTAATAAACGTGGCAAAACTTGTACTAACAATCCTGGTAACGCTTTTGTTTTGTCCCCGAGCCCTAGGCCTGGGGTTCGAGTCGTTTCTTCATTTTCTAATGCAGCCCAAACAATCTTTTGCTCTCCCACCTCCCATTCTTTTTCCTTGAGTTTTTCGTAAATACCGGCAGGCAATAATACTTTCAATATTTTCATGATGTCGGGATACGTATAATCACCCATGAGTAACATGTCTTTGATTTCACGGTGGAAACCTGCAGGTTTTTATCATGACTGGGCACTAATTTCTTCATTTCCAATAATTCCATTTTAGTTATGGGCGTGTACACAAACACACGTCTAAAGGTATTATCATCATTCCTGACTGGATGCACTTCTCGCAAGGGATTTTGTCTGTCTATATAAAACATCTTTCTTTCTGGGGGTGGAGCTGAAACAAACTGTGGATTCAGGAAAGCACTATATCTGTGTCTATGTTCTAGAATAAGCTTAATTAAATCGGTACCCAGGCCCCTCCACTTATTCATGAGTAACTCTATTAATACATCAGGTAGGGGACCTGGATCAGAATGTTGGCTCCTATACAATATAAGGAGGTGCTGGATCATATACATACTAGCTAGTCGCTGTTCGTCTGGGGAAAGATTCAAAAAGTTCTGCGCTAATGCATCATCACTATATTTATCAGAATTGTCAGCCCATTTTACTGCTGACCTGGCTAATTCTTGTTCATCCATGGAATTGAGTACATGGTACCCCATTCGTTCTTGCAGTATTTTATCGGTAGCCTGAAATAGATGTTCAGGAGTTTTCGGGTTTGACATAGCAGAGTGAAAAATTCTCTTGCTTTCTGGACGTATCGGTTTATTAAAGGATCTACCCTTTCCTACATATGCTATCGTTCCTCTATCTCCTGGCTTTGTCTCTGGCTCATCCTCTGAGGATTTATTCTCGTCTGATTTTGCTTCCCTTTCAGCTTTCTCTTTTGCATGGAATACTACTACTTCTTTACGAATTTTTCTGTACATGCTCTCTATACAATTTTGTTTATCATGTTTTCCGTCTGAAATATTCTGACTCCATGCAGTTAATACCTTCATCTCTTCTTCATTTACACCAGGCCGGTCTCGTTCTCTTATGAAACAGTTTATGAGGAATCTCAATAGTAGGCTCTGAATGTCTACTTTCTGATGCGCCATGGCCTCGTGAACACATTCCGGACCCTCCCCTGTCTGAACAAAATGATATATCCTGTCTAGATTAGCTTTTATTCCTGGAAACAGGACTAAAAAGTCTGCAGCACGTCTTATACGTATTGAGGCTAATAACATGCAACCATCTTTGCCTGGTATGGGGTCATATCTACATTATGTGATAAGTTCTTTCGCTTTTTCATTGGTAATCGGTTTGGGAGTACGTTGCATTGCTAGTTCTTTAGTATTTAATCGATGTACTGGTGGCGGGGTCTGGAAACCTCCTGATGCACCTCCTGAGGCGGAGGCTTGAGCATGATCTATCTGTAGGGCCGTGTCAGGCCCGAAAGGATTAAGTGGATTAATAGGGTTAATGGGGGGTGCAGGAAGTGGTGGAGGAGTGATCAGTTGTTGGGGAAGGCTATTAGGGGGTGGTATAGGTGCAGGTGGAACATTGGTGTATGCGGGTGCTACATCGTCTAAATACGAAGAAAGGAAAATCTCTGCTGCGGTCTTGTGACGTAATTTAGTCGGAACCAATGGAGGGGGCAGATCTTTCGGTGCTTCCGGGGTCGCCTTTGGCAGGCCCTCGGCCAGGACTGGATACAATCCTGTCATAAGTGCACTTCTTTGTCTGTCATGTTGTTCTATTTTGACTCGTTCTCCTTCCTCTAGTAGTTCATTTTCTCTAGCTTTTTCGGAATCCTCTCTACTCTTCTCTGCTTTTCTGAGTGCTTTCTCTGTGCGTCTATGCGATTCTTTACGCCATAGTTCAATGGCATCTTTCTGTGACTGTCGGGCTTTCTTTTTCCATAACGCTTCTTCTACTCTCATGATGCACTCGGCATCCCATGTCCCTGTAACGGGCCATCTTTGATTCTCTGCCAAATCTTTGGTGTAGTCCACCCACAAGTCGAGATATAATACGGCATCCAAGCCATGCTTGTGGTACATAAAGTGCCCTGGAGTGTCCCTTGGTGGAACAGGCACTGCCTCTTCTAGAATCCCTTTTCTAGTTCCTATCTGTCGTAGCTTGGAGAACAGCGGCATTTTTGAAACTCAGTGCTTGATAACTCGATACTTACTCGAACTTGAACACACGCAATACAATAAACACAGTAATGAAGATCAAACAATCACTCATACCACGACATTGAAACACATTTAAAACATTTCGGAGCGAACATTTAACTAGATAGGTTAATACTGGATGTACTGCTAAACAGTACAGATACACTGCTAAAACAGTGCAGACCGGGTCTGCGTACCCAAACCCGTCTTGACCGGACACAAATTAATGCACCCGTCTAGATGCGTCCCCAGCAACGGTACTCACCGGGAAGCACGGAATCGGAAGGCCTCGGAAACTCGACACTGGACTGGACCCTGGACTGGACTCGGCTCGACGCGTGACGTAGATACTTCGGAACTTCGGAACTGGTGGGCCTCTGAACACCTCGGACCTTGCTCTCTCGGCTGGGCTCTGGTCGGGATCCTCCGCACTCCTTACCGCCTCGTCTGGGTGTCGATCGCAGTCTCAGTCACCTCCGTTGGCCTGAGGGAGATACAGGAAATCCTGCGGGTACGCGTAGTTGTCCGTCAGCGCTGTGGCAGGGGACTAGGCCTGCAACGCACCGCCGGCGCGTAAGGTGGGGGAGGGGTCCCTGTTCGGACGCCAATTATGTGGTAAATAAAATTACCTATACTTAATTTATGCGGTAAAGTTCAATAAGAATAACTCAGTCAAAAAATGAGAGGCAGAGTCCGTGGCATCTGAGTTTATAAGGGTTTTATTCCTTAAAAAGGAATTGGTTCGAACCAGGTATCATGTTCCATCACCACGAGGGCTCAGGAAGGGAATTACAATGCTTTATTAACAGTACATCATATATATAGTCAATGCATTACAGTGGTGATGGGTCCAGAAGGCGTAACAGCTGAAAGAAACGAGATAAGAACATATGTGCGTATCAATACGTAATCAAAAGGCGTGCACTAGGGCGTACACGAAGGTGTGTGCTAGAAACGTCACATAGCGGTGTCACAAGTGGGTGGATCCCTAGAAGAATCCTGCAGTGTCAGCAGAAATATGTGGCAGAGATGCGCGCGCAGCAGCATGACGTGTGATTGACGTGTAACTGGAGGGTGAAGGGGACTTGATATTTAGCTTTACATGTGGAGACAGAAGTCTGGCGTGTCAGAACAACCTAATCCCAAATCATATCTGGTATCTTGTGTTTGAGGAACTACATTATCTAGAAGGAAAGGTCTCTCGGGCAGAGGCTATTCTATACTGACTGCTAGTGCGTGCATATGCGACTACGTGTCTACGTGTAAAAGCGAGGGGCCATGGGCCTACCATGGTAACAGGAGCTATGAATTACTTGCATGGAGACAGAAAGGCCGGGCCCTTTGCTCTGCAGCTGGGGGAATGTTTACCTAAACTACTAGACAGGAATGTATTTTCGAGGAGCGGAGCAGATAACTTGAAGGCTGGATACAGTTTTGGCAGGCAAGCAGGCCGAGCCGGGCACCGCTCGCCGCACAGGGAGTAAGTCAAAGTTCAGGGATGCAGATGCAGGTCCAGGCTGCAGCTTCCAGAGGCAGAAGGCAGAAAAAGGCTTGAATGGCAGAAAGCAGGGCCTAACTCACCAGAGCCAGGAAAACGTTGAATAGTACACCATGTAAAGACGGTGGCAAGGCATACTTAGGAACTGAATAATCGATCCATTCATGGTGGATCTGAGAGAGGACATGTTAACGTTGGACGCAAATGTATTTGCGTCTTCATAGCTGGTTGTGGAGGGAACATACATGTACTTGAAGCACGTACATGGAGCCGTTGGGGTCTACGATAGGGGACACAATTGACCATAAAAATTCATATTACCTCAATATGAAGGTATAATACCAGGGGGTAATGTCCAGTCCGGTCTCTTCGGTTCTCTGAGGGCCTCAGAGGGCCCGCCCTTTGCCCGGGCTTCGCTCCGCGCGCGTCCCGCTAGCGCGTCTTTGACTGCCTTATTATACTGCAAGGGGGTGGGAAGAGGGCCAGCTGAGGCGAGTTTGTTTCCGCAGCGCCCGCTGGTCCTCGCAGTCCCTGACACTCTGCAGTTCCCTCGTCGATTACCTCTTAGGATCAGGCAATCCGCTGATGACAAGCCCTCGAACGGCTCCCGCGAAGCGGGGGCCGTGAGGCGTGGGTGGAGAACGGCAAAGGAAGCACCCGGCAGCAATAAGGCAACAGTCTCGATTTGCAGGCACACAAGGTAGAGTCAGCCCTCCACTCTTAAGTCCGGCGGGAGGGGGCGGGAAGAGGGCCAGCTGAGGCGAGTTTGTTTCCGCAGCGCCCGCTGGTCCTCGCAGTCCCTGACACTCTGCAGTTCCCTCGTCGATTACCTCTTAGGATCAGGCAATCCGCTGATGACAAGCCCTCAAACGGCTCCCGTGAAGCGGGGGCCGTGAGGCGTGGGTGGAGAATGGCAAAGGAAGCACCCGGCAGCAATAAGGCAACAGTCTCAATTTGCAGGCACACAAGGTAGAGTCAGCCCTCCACTCTTAAGTCCGGCGGGAGGGGGCGGGAAGAGGGCCAGCTGAGGCGAGTTTGTTTCAGCAGCGCCCGCTGGTCCTCGCAGTCCCTGACACTCTGCAGTTCCCTCGTCGATTACCTCTAAGGATCAGGCAATCCGCTGATGACAAGCCCTCGAACGGCTCCCACGAAGCGGGGGCCGTGAGGCGTGGGTGGAGAACGGCAAAGGAAGCACCCGGCAGCAATAAGGCAACAGTCTCGATTTGCAGGCACCATCTCGATTTGCAGGCACTCTTGTGTTGTATGTATGCTTGATCCAATCCAGTTCAGATTTTTTTCCAGTTGAGTCCACTCTGCATTTGTTAAATGAGTTTCTTGAAGGATAATGATTTCACTTTCTATTTCTTTCAAATATTCCATAATTCTTCTTCTTCTTGAAGGAGTTCTAAGCCCGTTAACATTCCAAGTTAGAATTTTTATTGATCTCTCTTTTACCATCTTAAATTATTGTTTCTTTTGAGGCAGCCCTTAACTCCCTTGCCGATCTTTTTATGTTCCAGTTTTGAGGATTTTTTTTTTTCGTTTTTCCCTACTTTGCTCCCCACCCGAGTGTATTTACAAAGTTGCATTTTGCACTTGTGAGTTACTTTGGGCTCCCTCCCTGGGGAAGCCTCCCATTTTCTTCTTTCGGGTGTTATTTCACCCGGTTTCGTGCTCCGTTTCTCCAGGTAATTCATTCTTTTTATTTTAATGTGTAGTTGCTTCCCAATATATGTTCTATTATAAGTGTTTCTTTGTCTCTGAGAACTTTCTTAGTTCATTCTTGTTTTTAGTGCATCAAGTTTTGTTCCTTCAGCTCCTGCATTATTGCTTATTCCTTATTTAGTTTGTCAATTTCAATTTGATCTTTTATTAGCTGAATTAGGTTTTCTACCTCTTTTGGTTCCTTTAGGTTGTGCATTTTATTTCGCCACATTATTCTAAGGGAGGCTGGGAATTTTAATTGTACATTTGCTCCGAGAGTTTTCAGCTCCTGCATATACTGCCCCAGCTCCCATTGCCTGTCTTGCGTAGCTTTACAGATATCAGATCGGATACGAAATAACCAGTTGATTTTGTTGAAGTTCCCAATTTTTAGACCCTCACTCAATATTTTTTCCTTCAGAGAATATGTTCTGAAATTTACCAAGATTTTCCTTGGGGTTTTCTTCTCTTTACTCTTTCTGAATGGGTCTCTATGGACTCGTTGGATGTCTGCCGCTAAATCAGTCTTTTTTCCAGGGAAGAAATTCCTCTAGTAGAGATATTACATAGGCCTTAATATCTGCTCCCTCTGAGTTTTCGGGGACATTCAACACGCGAATATTGTTCCTTCTTCTTTGATTTTCCAAAGATTCTAGTTTCTCCTTGATTGCTTTCTCGTTGTCCTTTAACTGTCTTATCTCTCTTTGGTTTGTATCTACTTTTTTGCTTAAGGAGCCAAACTCGTTCTCTACCGCTGTGACTCTGACCCCTAAATCATTTAATTTCTGGTCTAAACTTTCTACAGCCTCTTGTATTTTGTTCTGGTTTGTTTCAGAGATTGCACATTTTTCTCTCATTTCCCCCATTATTTTTTCCATCATTTTATCCAAGCACAGTTCTAGAAAATTTCCTGTCTCACTTTTGTCTATATATTCCTGCTCAGGCTCATCCTCTTCAGTCTCTTGGGTCTCTTGATCATTTTCGATTTCGATTTGTGGTGTGGCGCTTGAGCTTGCTTGCGTTAGGTGACCTGGTTGTGATGACAGGTTTAGTAATAAAGATTGCTTCATTGGGGAGATCGCACTCGTGGTTGGGTCTGGAGGAGACGACGACTGCATATTCCCTCCTGTTAATGTTTCCATGTCTGCAGATTCTTCCACTTCTTTTTCATAGATGGGGCTGATGCTCTGATTGCCTGATGCTAGATTTAAAAATTGTGTGGGAGGTGTGTCCGATGTACTTTTTATATCTGTTGCGTCGGTCGCATTATTTGCTAGACCGTGATTTCCTCCTCTTACTTGTACCACTTGTTGTATTTTAAAGTATGACCTTAATGATGGAGTAATCTTTATTTTCTTGTCTTTGTTTTTCCTTGATCCTCTGCTTTTTATACTCTCTGTCAATTCCTCTGAGAGTGGGGGATTTTTTACGTTTTTTTTTGTGCTTCTAAGGGGTCATGCACTTTCTTTTTATCGGCTGTAAAAGGCTCTGTTTGCTTAGGTTTTGGTTCCTGAGGCAATATGCTGATCTAATTACTCCCTCTTCTGATCTCTCTGATACAGGAAAAAAGGTTCCAACTCCTTGTTCCTTCCTTGTTCTAGATCTTGTGAAATAATTAAAGTGAAGTGGGATTTTTTCTTTTTTGTTTTTACCGCTTTTATTTTCTCCCAGTGAAAGAGTAATGTGGTTATTGTAAATTTTTTCTGGACTTTGTGACAATAAATCTGTATTATTTTCTTGATTTTCTAGTTCTACTTCAGCTTTTTCTGACTCCGTATTTCCCCGTTGCTCACTGTGACTGTAGCCTTCTTTTTCCACTTTTTCCACTACCGCATTTGGAGAGGGACTTTCACCTCTCTTCTCACTCATCCAGCAAGGGGTTATTGACCGTTTTTCCTTTGTTATACTTTCACAGTGTCCTCTTCCACACTTCTCTCCAAGTACAATCCTTTGATTGAGGTTTTCCGGGAGGTTTTCAAAAATAAAGGGTGTCCGATTTTCCCTATGCCCCACACAGGAAAGTTCTTTGTTATCGCCTCGTGGTACTCCCACCATATGCTCTGCTCTAGCTCCTGTCTCCTCTATGCAGTCTGCGCAGTCTGTGCAGCCGCTTACAAGCGCAGCGGTATTGAGCTCTCTGCTGCTGCTGCCGGCGCTGCTGTTGCCCCGGAAGAGAAACCTGATCCTGAGGAGTTTCCTCCTACCGTTCTGGGCAGCTTCCCGAGCTCTCTTCCACAGCCCGCCTGAAGGATCGGGTGCCCGGCCGACTGCCGGGACCGGGATTTGCCGCACTAGAGCTGTGACCCACCCCGTCATGTGGTTCTTGTGCCTCCACACACACGGCTCAGCCCTTCGAAATGCAGCAGAGGTGAAACACAATGCGGGGCTTGAGATCACACCGCCTCCACCGATACCGCGTCTGCCTACCACGGCTACTCCGCACGCATCGGACAGGTAACAATGATGGGCTCCGTCCAATTGTTTGTTTTACTCCGATATAATGCTCAGAGATACATTAGACTTATTAGTGTTTTTCGGCCAGGTTATCAGTCAATCGGGAAACATGTACAGTTCGTTTTTACCTGGAGTCTCTTACGGAGCTCGCGACGAGCGTCTTCAGCCGGCCGCCATCTTCCCCCCCAGATATTAGTGTTGATAACTTTCAGGATGAGATTAGAATGCTAACACAGTCTGTTCAGAGAAACCTAATCATGTTTGCATATATTGTCATAACACTCACTACAAAAGTCAAACTCGTTATCGTATTGTGTCTTCAAAAACTGAGGAAGACAACAGAGATAAGTGGCATGAATTTGCAGCCTATTTATTTGTAGAGGAACACTTTGATTGTTCCAGACAACAAATTATATGTAAGTTCTGTTCTAATTAGTTGGAGAATAATAGAATGCCAGCTAGAGCAGTGTATACAATCCAAGCTATAGTTAGTATGGAGCCAAAGACAGAGAATTTACCTCCAACTGAGCTCCAGAAAGGTCTTGAAGGTAGAGTTGTATGATTCCATTGTATTTCAAGCTGAATATTGAAACTTTAGGGATACAGAGAGAATTGGAAGAATCTCTTACTATTATTTGTCAATTATGTCCCTATCAAGAGCAAAACAAATAGCAAGAGTTAGTGGATGTTAGTAAAGCAAAAAATGAGCAATAATATATCTGGAACAAAATATGTATTATATAAAAATAGATCTTCAAGATATAACACATATGGAGTATGACACATCATCATTATCAAAAGTTCAGATTGAAATGGAGGATTGATCCAGACCAGAAGAAATTTATGAACACTTCGGTATTTATTCTCTGTATTCTAAAGAGAATATTTGTGATACTATTGATCTTTTTCAAATGTAAAAGGAAAAAGGAGTTCCCTTGAGTGGGTGGGATAAATAGCTTGCTGTTTTCCCCATCTGTTTCCTGCTGGATTAGGTGGTAGATATGATGACCGGCCTGTACAAATACCGCCAGATGAGTATAGATCAACTAGACTATATTCAGAAGTTCCAAGATTGGACAGTGTATTCCCTTTATATCTCATCTACTATTTGAGAGCTACTAGTTAGATCTGTCTTGTGCAGTAAGTCACATTCTGAAAACAGGAGTGAATCTGCTAATTCTCACAGCAAGGGAATTTGTTGACAAAGTGCAACAAAAAGATGAAGTTGATTAATTTGCTAGCATGCCAACATGGCACCACCAATGAGTATTAGTATCGTCTACACGGTAAACTAAAGTATGCGTGGGATGATCTGCTTGAATTCTTGCGAGCAGCAAATTCAAAGATAGAGGACCTCAAAGTGAAGAAAGATGGAGAACTTTGCTCATTGAATCCTCCAAATGTTTGCAGATATTTCAACCATAGGTTTCAATCCATGCTGTCTTTTACATGCACCAAAAATAATTGCCTTCTTGGTGAATTAACTAATTCATTTTGGTGTAAAGAGTACCAAGCTAGAGGTGCTTCACATATTTACATGCTGTGCAATAATATATAAGAGTAGAGAGGCGCACACAATGAAGTCAGTGATACAAGAGAGTTCATGAAATGCGTAGATCATCTGTTCTTATTTTAAATATATTGTTTATTTTCACATACAACGGCACAGCCAACGCGTTTCATTCCAATTCGTGCCTTGGGAATTTCATCAGGGCATATACTAGACAATCAAGTCCGTGCGATGATTCTCGATGGGGTTCCTCTTAGGAAGTTGATGTGAAAGAATGATCACAGTAGATCACAGTGTATTCCTGAAAAGTGCTTCACACTCAATTCCAAGTGGAATGGTGGTTCGAGTCCCCTGGATTGGCTGGAAAATATCACTATGAAGAGTCAAGAAGTATATTGATTCCGGACCCCGTAGGCACACAATAATTTATTATGGCCATCCTTGGAGTTTTAGAATGATAATAAATAAAAATGTATGATTTATTTGGACTGAATTACAAATGAAACCATTACTGTGAAGATTGCTTTTTTATATTTATCCCTGAAATTGATTCTGAACGATTTCACTACTTACAATGATCAGATTCTAAAACTGTGCCTTTTGTGAACTTATTGAAAAAGGCTAACCAAACTATGGCCTGCCCAAACTGTTGATCAGAAGTTAGGTCTACATTGTTTTTAGGAACAACTGGAAAATACCTTATAGTAATGCTACAATGATGCAGAGCAGAGGGTTCCAAATTGAAAATCCAAATTACAAACTTCAAAGCTGGAAAAATATCAATTTTGGGAAGAACTTGGGAATAAAACTACATCAATCGTAAAATTCATATGAACACTTATTTTTGAACTACCAAACTCCTATCTATTCTTTTTTCAACTGAAGTTCTAGGGAGGAATTTTGGATACAAAAAGTGGTGTATGGTATTTCTTCTACATAGTTCAACTGTGTTTTATACAATATTTGGCCTATTTAGTGTAAGATCTTTAAAAAGGTCTTCAACATTTAAGAATCTTTTCATCTTCCATAAAGGAGTTAATTTAACATCCAAATCCAACACCTACTAATTAAAGTCTCAACTGGATGAACGTAATCCAATTACAGCAGTCTTAAATTGAGAATAAAAACTGCCTTCAAAATAAGACAATTATCCCCTTTTGTTTCTTCAACCAAATTTCTACATACCATTTGTGAGAAAAAAGTATTGTGTGTGATTTTGTCTACATGAATCAACAGCAGTGTACACATCATTTGGTCTACCAAGAGTGATGTTTTCAAGAGGATTTCCGACATTAAAGAGTGGTTTAAAGTTAAGTGTGGTATTGTAGCAGATGTAATAATTAACACAATATTTCTTACACAGGTTTGTTTTGATTAGTATAGTAACTCCAGATAAAACAACAGATTCATGAATTGTAGTGAGTGCAATGCATAGAGTCACTTATTTAAAGTGAAATACAGTGCATGTTTTTTTACAATAAAAGTGATTGTTTTCCCCATTGTTTGAGTATGATGATTTATACAGACCTCCATTTATTGCAAAAAAAATATGAAAGTTGAGGACAGTAAAAAAGGTAAAATCAAATGATTTAATGTATTACAACTTAAGAAATGTCTACTGTTTTGTATATAATATGAACATTTGTAGCAATTCTGTATAATGTAAAATGAATATATTTATGTTTCAATTCTTTTTGTACAGAAGAATGGCAACATCTATTGGAGTAATGTAATCTACTAATTAGTTCTTTCTGTGTTGTTCAACAAACTTACATCATCAAGGTACGCACCGAGGCAGAGAATGATACAGCCGCTGAGACATCCACTTAGCCAATTGCACACCCATACATCCATGCATGCACCCTATCACTCACTCACACAGTCACTGACGCAGAAATTCACTAACTCGTACAGCTACTAACACACTCACTCAGTCACCCATGCTGTCACTGGTATAACCCCTCACTCACCCATAAAGCCGCTGACACACCCACTCAGTCACTCATACAGCTACTCACATATTAACTCAACTCAAGTCAAAATCAGCTTTATTCAATTTCTTGTTTGGATACTCATAAAAGCTTACACTAATAAATACATTTGTCAAAATTTCTGCTATCATAGATAAAATCTAAAATCAAAAACATGTGATAAAAACTAAAATATATAACACACAATAGTGTCAAATATGTGTAGAGTAAAAAGAAAAAGCACGATATATAGGGACACAACTAATCATATTCATACACCAGTTTGAAATACAGTGAGAGAGCTTTCCTTTCTGTTATAGCACCCCTGTTAAAAAGGGAAGTAGCATGATAAATATCATCAGTATCAAGGCTACCTAAAAACGTATAGACGTTCTGATGCATTATAAAATTCTGCGACAGTAAAACCGGATGTACAAAATATTTCCTAATTACACTATAAAATCCACACAGTAATATAAAGTGCACTGAGGATTGTACTGACACTCCATCACATCTATGGAGTCTATTAGACCACGCATCTTTTATTGGAATAGCTGTAAGACGATGTGCAATACCTAATCTGAGCCTGGTAAGAAAAAATCTTTTCTGAACACCTGTTATAATCACAAGATAACCCTGCAGCCCAGATTGTAAAGGTCCTTCCTAGTAATTAGCCACTGAGACTTTTTTCTTTTCTTTAAATTTACTCTCAGCTGCTTCACTCTCAGCTGCTTGCTGATGGGTAAAGATGGCTTTTAGTTCTTTCTTACCAAAATGTAACTTATTTGCTGGGTTCTTATCTGAAGATCCAAATCAATTTCCGTAATTAGCCTATTACTATGAACCAGCCAGGGGATTTTGTTGCTATGCAAGGTAGTCATTAATTACTCCTCTTGAGAATTCCGTGCCTGGGTTACTTCAGATATTGAACCAACCAGTTATCACTCTAACATCAATTATATCCTCCACAAAGGTTACACTTAGTGAAGATGGTAGGTTTTGTACACGGTACTGAGAGAATCCTAGTCAAAAAGGAATTTTACTGGGTTCGTAAAATGTTGTGCCCCCGAAACCCCTAGGGAGTTGCTGTTGGAATACATTTACTCCTGTCAACTTTACTTGCAAACCATTTCTAATTCTAAGTTGGGGTACCAGGAGCCAGAGCTTAAAAAAAGTACCCCAGGATAAGAGAAATTCCTTAATTATTTATGATCCCTAACAAAATGTGATTTATTTTCAGCTCTACCTCTTCCACACACCATAGTAAAGGTCTTGGACAGATTAAGTATAAGGCTTTAGTGCTCTATAAATGCGGTGAAACCTTTGATCAGATTTGAACACTGTTTGCAGTTCTAGACATTCTAGACATTAGTACTGCATCATCAGCATATAGAAGCAACCAGCATGTTGCTATTGAAGTTGCTTGTCAATCCCATTCACATGAAGGGAAAAAAGGGTGGACCATATAACACACAATCTAGGGGTGCGCTCTCCCCAGCCCAATTCATATAAACTCCCTCTCCTAGCTCATACAACCATGTAAATACACACTTACTGACTTATCCAGCTACTCACATATTCACTCACTCACTCACTCATACAGGCACTGACACACACACACACACTGACTCACCCATACATTACTAATGTACTCACTCACCCATACAGCCTCTGACATACCCATTCAGTCATACTTCACTCATGCATCCTCTCAATCACCCATACAATTACTCAACCAAGTACTCTATTACCCATTCACCACTCATCTACTCAATCACCATTACAGTTATTCACTCACCAACTCAGTCATCCATACAGTTACACCAACACCCTCTCACTCGCCCATACAGACACTCTCACACACACACACACCCATGGAGACACTCATGCATGCACTCAGTCACCTGAACACCACTTATGCACTCACTCATCCATCCATAGAGCTACTGACACACCCATTCCCTCATCCATACTCCACTCATGAACCCTTTCACTCACTGATAAAGCCGCTCACACTCCCAGTCAATCATCCATACAGTCACTCATGCATACACTCACTCACACATACATCCACTCACACATCCACACACTCACTCATACAGTCACTGACACATCCATTCACCCACACAGCTACTCATGCACCCACCTACGCATCCATACAGTTACTCACAAAGCGACTGTCATATGCATGCAGGCACTCACACAGTTACTCACTCATTCATAGAGGCAGTCATGCATTCCTTCACTCACTCACCAATACATCCTCACATATGTGCTCATTCAGTCATATAAGCGCTCAATCATTCACTCACACACTTATAATGCCACTCATACACTCACTAGTTCACTTGTACAGCAACTCATATACCCACTTGTTCACACATAAACCCACCCATATACTCAGTCACTCACTCATACAGTCACTCACACACTAATACACGCACTCATCCACCCATTCACTCACTCATATCATCAGTCACTTACCTATGTAGACACTTACACACCCAATCAGTCATCCATGCAGCCACTAACACACTCAGTCACACACTTAAATAACCACCCCTCTTTAAATACACACACAGACATAGAGTTAATTTTTTTAACCATGGGAGGTGTTTCTTCCCCTCCTTTTTTTCTGGAACTTAGTTTATTTTTATTTTTTATTTTCTAACATTTTATATTTTTATTTTTTCAAATAAAAATGGTAACAACTGGAGAATTTCTAACCACAAACACAAAAACAGTGGAAATACTTGAGTAAATTAGAAAACATTTAGTAGGTACGTTGCCTTGCTGGCTCCAGAATAATATCGACAGACTGCTCACCAGCTGTCAGGTTAGTATTGCAGTCAAGGTAATATGTCCTTATACGCCTCAAATCAGGAGACATTTCTGGCTGTTATCTCTTCACTTCTGCTAGCACTCTCTCTCTGGGAGCAAGTGGTGCAATCCTGGAGGTGGATGGTCCCTCTCCGGCTCTCTCCTTCTGTGCCCTCTTCAAGTTTGTCTTGTGGTAGGTTTTAAGGCGGTACAAATTCCTTGTTGTGGGCGAGAGTATTTTTGGCAGTGTCCCTTCAAGGAGTCTCATTGCACAAGCTGCATTTCAAAAATTTTGCAACTGATTTGGTTTCCCCAGATGGCATTAGGAAGAAATCCCAGGCAATACTTTGCCTTTTAGAGTCTGGTCCTTCATCGCCAGAGTCTTCCTAATATTCCTCTGTTTACTGCTTGTCTGGTTGCTGTGGCACCTAACGCTGCTCCCTGCCCCCTGTTTCCATTTTGATTGTAAAAAATGATGAAAGAAATGCACTCATCTTCACAATTAATACAACACACCTATAACAAAGAAGCAAATACCCATTGGAACATTCAAGAAGGAAGAATTGGAACCTTCAAGAAGGAAGACATAGATTGTAACTACCTTTGCAGGTTAATGAAAAGTCAGCCAGTCAGTCAAAAAGCTTTATTTTCGGTTAAAAACCATAAAAGCACATATATACACAATAAAAAAAGCAAGTCATTAATCAACAATATAATACATTCATAATAGCAGCAAAAGATCATAAAATGGTTAAAATTGCAATAATACAGACATGACAGAATCCTATCCCAATTCAAATAGAGCAATGGGTGGACAAGTAGATCGGTCCCTAGGGATATTATTTGTAAGGTACCTTCTGGATAACAGTGTTTATGCTAGCGCAGAAGAGGCAATTCGACATTTTTTTATTATATTGCCTCTTGTGCACCACGTAGACAGAAGGCATCTGGCAGTCGCAAACACAATCAAGGGAGTGGTATCATATTTTAAAATTCTAAATACCTCCCTATAGTCCCTGAGACCCCTGGACTTACATAATTGGATAATCCATTTAGCTCTTGCCTTAGAGTGGAGAGGGCAGTAGAGCAGAACGTGCAGATCCGTCTCTTCGCTACCTTCACACCCTGGGCAAGAACTTGATGTATGGGGAGCATCTGGCCACTTATTTATCACGGCCCTCACTGGAAGTGTTCCATATCTGAATTGAACATATAATTTCTTGGCCAGTAAGGGCGGGATATCATCCAGAAATTTCTCGAATAGGGGTTCAACCTTGACATCCAAGAAAGTATTAGTCAGCCAACCCAAAGAGGGATTCATTAATGTAAGTTCCGTTCGATATTGCTTAAGTACATTGCCCAACAACCTCTTGGTAGTCAGGACACAGGTTTCCTCAGGAGAGGACCACAAGTCTCCCCTACCCAGAGCATGGCAGAGCTGTTTAACCTTCTTTAGCCATGGGATTTTTCCCACACCCCTTATGGACAGAAGGTCCCTTAGGTACTCCATATAGCTTGGGGGTGGACCAGAGTTGCCTCCAGTACATCCGGGGGCGATTGAAATAATCTCCTGTATGGGGTACAGGCCTAAATCAAATCATAATGGGGTCAAGGGAGTATTCTGGGGAAGTCTCAAACGCCGCCTGATATAACTATTCTCGGTAGAAGATAGAGAGGCGGCGCAAACGTGACCTCAGAGGTTTGCTCCGTAGAGCGCTCCACCTCTCGCCTGGTCTTTGTGGATTTCCGCAGGCGGTCCCAATGATTTAAGTGAGCACTCATTGTAAACCTTTAGAATACCGCCAGAGGATTGGGGCAACTTGAGGTTAGCCATGTAGGACCCCCAATCCATTCTATTGTTTAGTGTTACCCCCAAGTAGTCAAAGGTGGACACTTTTTCCAACACCGAGCCATCTATATGGGGGTGGGGGCAGTTGGATGATTTGTAGACCATATACTTAGTTTTGGAGAGGTTAATCTCCAGGTTCCTAGATCTACAAAAGGAGCAAAACGCCTCCAGTGTTCGCTGTATACCCATGGAAGATTTTGATAGCGGAAGGGTATCATCAGTGAACATCAGGGCTGGTATCTTCCGGCCTGCTAGACTGGGTTGGTCTAGGTCCCTCGCTCCCATTAGATGTTCGATCAACCCATTGAGGAAGAGGAATAAGAGCGTGGGGGCCAGCACGCACCCCTGCCTAACTCCCTTTTACACCGGAAACGGTGCTGAAAGCTCCCCATTCCTCCCGTACCTCACCCTTGCATAGGTACCTTGGTGCATATGTTTAAACATATGGCACAGATATATCGGGGCACCCATCTCTAGTAATATCGCCCAACGCTTATCCTTCTGGACCTAGTCAAATGCCGATTGAAGGTCCACAAATATCAAGTACAAACTACCTGCCCCCATGGATACCTTCTTCCAGTAGACCAACCGTAGTCGAAACAGTTGGTCAATGGTGGAGACCTTTGCTTGTAAGCCAGCTTGGAGGGAGGTTAGGATGTGATGTTCATCCATCCAACTCTGCAGCCTTGATAGTAAAAAGCGGGTGAATAAGGGTGCATCAATGAGACTAATGGGGCAGTAGTTGACCGGGTCGAGAGGGGAAGCCTTTTTATGGATGGGAATAATTTCGGCAACCAGCCAGGTTTGGAGGATCTCCATGCCCTGTAGAATGGCATTAAAGTATAGCCACATATAGGGGAGCCATACCTTCTGCTCGCTCAAGAATAGATCTCCAGGGATCCTGTCTAAACCCGGAGCTTTCCCAGAAGACAAACCTTTGAGGACCGCCTGGATTTCAAGCAAGGTACAGGGTGGGCAAACAAGACCCATTGTGTCTGGAGGAGCTAAAGCCGATGTACTCATCAAATGAGCTAGGTCTACTGGAGATGCGGAGTGAGAGAGAGAGTAGAGGGGCTTAAAGTGGGCTAGTCAGACCTTTTCACTCAGTTTGGAAGTTATGGCGGACGACCCCTCTGCCGATCATGATCTAACTAGATTTCAAAAGTTCCTGTACTCACGTCGTCCTGGGCTACTCTTATACTTTCCCATCTTAAAGCCTCCCACTCCGACCTAGACTCCTTAATGGTTCTTTTGTAGATGTGTCTAGCCATTCTAATACTCAGCGGAGACCCAGATTTTACCTCCTATGCAAGTGCGCTTTTAGCCGCCCTACTATTTTTGTTATACAAATGGGCCTGGTTTTTTACCTGTGGCCTCTTATTATCTATGATGAAAAAATAATCGGCCAAAGTAGAGAGGAGCTTAGAATGGATATTCTGTAGATCCTGAAAGTAGTGCAGGTCATAATTGACACCCTGGAGGTCAAAAGCCTCTGTTAAGGAGCCGGCTACATGTTGGTATATCTAAGCTAGTTTGTCTGGGGCTAACGCGACCTTAGCCCACCTGATGCGTCTACCACCCGCCACTGTAACTAGATTCGAATCAGTAAGAGGCTCCAGTACCCTCAGTTTGTTTTGGTGTCCCAGTGTGCAGTTTAATTCTAGCGATAAAAAGGTATGGTCGCTATCTACCCTTTGGATAACAATGAAGGCTCTCATTTGCGCCCAGCATTCCACATTAACCAAGATGTAATCAATGGTTGTGTTTTTCCCCAGTCTATTATAGGTGCTCGTGCCAGGTACGTCGGGAGGGAGTCTTCCATCACAGGCCCTGAGGCAGTGGGTTACTATCATCTTATTAATCTGGAGGACCAACGGCGTTATTCGCTGTACCGGGTACATAGTGCACTCCTGAATCTGCCAAATGGAGTACTATTCTATGGTTACAGAGGGGATCCCAACCAGGGGTTCAAAATGGCAATTAAAATTGCCCCCGATAATTCTATGAATCGGATAGGGAAAAAAAAAGAAGGAATTCCTCAAGGGGCTCTAACATAGATGGACCCAGCTGGTGGGGTAATGTAATGTAATATATGTAATATGCTGTTTTGTAGCGCGCTCAATTACTACCGGAGTATCCTGGCGCGGAAGACCGCTGGGGAACCCGTCCTGGCTTTCCCTGTGAGATGGTCCCTTTCTGGGTATCTCCAAGGTGAAACCAGGCATCCCCGGCGTCTGTGGGGGTCCGTTGTAGAGATGAGGCAAGCTTAATGCCCAGAGTTGCAGAGTGTGATCCCTGGTTAGAGTAGGCACAGAGGATAGAATTATCGAGTACGTTGACCCTGGTCCACGACCCTGCCGCGTCGGGAATTGAACCCTGGTCCCGGGCCGTTCTCTGCTTCCCGGTCTGCTGCCTCTAACCAGTGAGCCACACCACTCCACTGTGGGTGTAGGGCGTAAATATATATTAATCACTATCACTATCGCACCATCTAAAAATGTAAGTGCAATACAAAGGATGTCCAGAGAGTGGGAATCTATTACCTTAGCCGAACACCCCAAATGTGAGGCAACCCAAATGCACAAGCCCCCCCCCCCGAAGGTCTTCCCCTGGGGCCCTGCACAGCCAGTGTGTAAAATGTTGCAAAGCCCACCCTTATAGGGACAGTCAGGAGCCAGGTCTCTTGGAACAAACACAAATCATACCTATCCATCAACTCTCTCCATTCTGGATTGGCTAGCTTAGAACCTAGGCCAGCTACATTCAAGGACCCAATTAAAGATCTGCACATCTCAGCCCTAGCAGTGCTGGTTCTAAATGGATGAAGCAAATTAGTAGGGGGGATCCTATATAGGTGTGGATGTCCAACTCTGTTCGAACTCCTGGAAGGCTAGTGTTTAGGGTTAGTGGAGATGTTATCATACCTCCCACCTTAGTCCTATTAGCCATCTCGGATAAGCCCTCCTCAACACTCGCACCTTCCTCCACATGGCTCCTGTCTACATTGGAGACCGTTTCATTGGGCCCCGGGTAATGAGGTAGATAATCCACGTCATTAAGGACACTGAAGCTATTGGCTACGGGTATGTTGTAATGTAGATCCTGTCCATCCTGGTGAAAGTATGTTAGTGCAGGGCCACCCGGTGCTGGAACTCGTAAATAAAAATACCCCAAGTGGTGAGTATTAATTGTACCCGTGATGTGGGGACCTCCCTGTTCGAGGATGTGATTAACCACACCGGGATCCCTAAAATTAACAATTACGCAGTCCCCACTGATATCTTTGGGTCTAGTCGCTAGCCAGCTGACTCTTCTATCGAATATAATTTCCCAGTGGCCTGTACTCATAAGGGGTCTATATCTATTCTTCAACTCAGGGAATGTTTCGCCTGGCTCACCTACCAGCCTAGGAACTCCTGTTAGAACCACCACGTACGGAGATGCTTTGGGTGGTAGCTGGGGGCAGGGAGGGGATTTTTGGTTTGCAATGTCAGAAGATTTCAGAACGGGATTAGATAATGCCATCCCTGGTTCTGGCCGCTGCTTTCCTGGGGCTTTTGCAGTAAGAAGAGGATTTCAGGGAGTAAGGCCAGCTGTATCTAGATGCACCCTAGGTGGAATGACTGGGCTAGAAACAGAAGTGACAGTGGAACATTTCTGTATGTTTAGAGCAACCACATCCTGTGCCGGGTTAACTAGGCAGAGACCTTCATTTAAGCTATTGCCTTTAGTGGCCTGCTTACATGTGCCTAAGGCCGCTTTCACTATATTATTCCCAGTTGGAGTCGGTAGCTTTGTTATTTATCAATGAAACTAGTTTTAAAGTGAGGATTTATGAGCTGTTCCATTTGCGTCTGGAGATCAAATAATAGGCGGGTAGCCCAGACCGGGCATGCTACAGTAGAAAAGAAGGTCCCTGGCTCAGGCTGTGGAGGATCAGGAATAGGTACAATTCTCTTCGGTACTTTTTTAAGAGGTTTCAACTTCTTAGTTCTGGAACGAGACTTAGATGCCTTTTTGTCTGCATGGGGGGCTGGGGATGGTGCAAGATCAATAGAGGCGCTATCATCAGGCACAATCTGCGCACATGGTAACTCGGCAAAGGAGGACATTGGCATTGAATCAGGAGAATTAACAGTGGCTAAAGAAAGATCCCCAGTAGGCACAGGGTGGGGCATATCAGGAGAAAGTGAGAGGCGTCTTTCAGTACTCTCTATAGCCGACGCAACCACCCCTATTGCTTTTTGTAGCATTTTGTCAATGGCTGTTAGGCTCGGCACTGGTTGAGTCATCACCGCTTTTTGCCTTGTGACGGGGCGAGAAATTGGGGGGTTGGATTTGCACATAGTGCTCAACGTGAATTCTTATCAGTTTATATTTCCAAACACTTGAGTTTAGGTTAAGAAAGAATTAAATTTAGAAGAAGTAGACTAGTCGGTAAAAGATAATAGGGCCCTAGATCAAGTTTCTATAAACAATCTAAGAATGGCACAATGGGGCCTAGCTTTGACTGAATAAAATATTAATAATAATTGCTGCAACAATAAAAACAGAAAGTCCCATACAATCACTTCCAGGAATGCCAAATGGGGTGGCCCTGCCTGGCCTCCTTTGGCCCCTGACAGCCCGCCCTTTGCCTGGGCTTAGCCCGGCGACCGCCCGCGCACGTCCCGCGCTGCGGGTAGAGCTAGTTGGTTTTAGGTCCTTCCGGGTTCCTGGCGAGGTGAGCACTTGCCGATTTTCTAGCACCTCCGGGCGCAGGCAGAGGCATCACAGGTGTGCCTTGTGACCCGGGGCTGCTGGAAGTGGTAGTCCCGCTGGCCGTTTCCCTCACGGTGCAGAAAGGCAAAGAAAAGCACCCGGCCATTCCCCTCAAGGCTCCCGGGCTGGTGCTGTCGCTGCGGGTAAGTTCCTGAGCAAGTATATTGACCTATACAGTGCAGCCCTAGAGTCCTTTACCAGAGGTATATCTGAGCCCTATGGAGGGCTCCTTGTGCCTCTATATTACTCCCCTGAGTCAAAATGGCACCAACAGCGTCAGGAATTCAAAGTTCTGACCAGATCCTACCTAAATATTTCTCAATAGTGATTTCAAGTTTAAAAGCGGAATAAATGCTTACTCTGCACAGCAGGTGGTTATGAAAGGGTGATTACCACGCTCCCCTGTGCCGGGCTGCGCTCCCGCAATCAAAATACAAAATAGCGGGCTCACCTCCACAGCGCATCCCTCTGTATGCCCTCGTTATGCCCGTCTACTTTTTTGTCCCGGTCCGGTAGGCATCTGCACAACACAGAGGGAAAGGCCCACGGCCTGCGCCAAGCCCCCGTACCGCCCCAGGCACACAGGGGTAGCGCGGCAGACCAGGAGCCAGCGCCGGCCTCAGCCACCAGGAATGTCCACGCCGGGGCTGCTCAGGCGTACACTCACCCACTGCGTCGCGGCCATAGCAGGGGCTCCGGGGTCGCTCCTGTCCGCGCCGTTCAAGAGCACACAGCCGGCCCCCACGTGGTCCAGGCACCCCACACTGCAAGCGAGCTGAAAACACCGGACCACCCGTCCGGAAGTAGCGCAAATCCACTGGGGCTCCGATGCGGGCAGAATCCTCACACCACCATTACCGGTCACCACAGAGAAACCATCAGGTGCCGACTGTAATAATGTAGGATTTCCACAGGATATGTTCATCAAGTAATATTTATTCAGCCCCAACCAACAGTGAGCTGGCAACTGACACATGTGGAATTTACAAGACAAGGAACATTGGTGTAACATGGTTCCAAGCTCTAGGTTCCAACATGGAACCAGCACACCCAGGAAGACAGGTCATTACACTTCTGCCTCTTAACCACCAAACAGGTTTACATGTCCAGCAATGAAATAGGCAACAAAAAGATAAGGAAAAACAAAGAAGAAATTACCTAGACATAATCACGCAATGTGAACAGGAGGCCTGCGTACTCTCACACTCTTATGAGAATATTTAGAACCCAGGTCAGGAGCAATAACAAAGTCATCACATTTCTCTTTTCCCCCAAAGTGAGAAACATGACTATTGTTCCAGATACGACCATCCTCCGTCTTGACAGCATTTTTGAAAATGTTCACAATGGTTCTGGGAACAGAGAACTTCGACCAGTTTTGACAGCCCACAGGAGCCCTAATCTTTACTACCTCCCCCACCATGAATTTGGAATCCTTTGCAGAATTTCTCCTGTCTACATATATTTTCCTTTTCCTTTGTAGACTCAATTCCCTTTCTCTCCAAGCACCCAGATCATTATTTTTTACACCCTTGTCTGCAGCCATCC
The DNA here is from genome assembly GCF_964263255.1 of Lissotriton vulgaris. Lineage (NCBI taxonomy): Eukaryota > Metazoa > Chordata > Amphibia > Caudata > Salamandridae > Lissotriton > Lissotriton vulgaris. The sequence goes on from NC_141689.1 coordinate 203,958,096, forward strand.
AAGCAGGACATAAACAAGTGTTAGGAGCTCTACCCTTGAAAAGCTCAAACAGAGTTTTTCCTGTAGTAGAGTGGGGAGAGAAACGATAAGCTGAAATTCTGTTCTGTAACTCCTTTCTCCAGTCCAAATTGTTAACCCTTGCCAACTGAATACTCTCCTTCAAAGTTTTGTTGAGTCTCTCCAAAGCACCATTTGCCTCAGGATTGATACAAAGAAATATTCTTGTGAATTATGCTACACCTACTGAAATACTCAACTTTCCCTGAACAAAATTGAGGCCCATTGTCAGAAAGAATGGAGTTCGGGAAACTCTCCCGTTTAAACACACTCTAAAAAGGAAATAACAGACTCACTTGTAATCTCCCTTGCCAAGCTAACCTCAACCCACCTAGAATACAAATCCAATAAAACCAACATAAATGGAGTTTGATGCTCACCATGTAAAGGCCCCACAATATCAACTGCAATTTCATCCCATGGGGACCTAGGCAATCTCCTGCAAACCATTAGAGAAGATCTCGTCCTCAAAACTTTATCACTGGCCTGACCAGAAGAGCAATCCCTAACGGTACGTTCCACCAACAAATCAATACCAGGCCACCAGAAGTCCATTCGTATACGTTCTTTCGCTTTTGAGATACCAAAGTGCCCCTCATGAGACATGTCCACCAAAACACTCCTGAGATTAACAGGTGGAACTAGCCTAGTACCTCTCATGAGTAAACCATCCACCACTGCCAACTCATCAGCAATCAAAGACCAAGGTTTCTTTAAAGAACGAGACTCTCCACCTTCCAACAACTTAATGACTTCCTTTAAATCTTCATCCTTACTCAGCTCTTCTCTCCACGCATCCTCCTTCACCGCTCCCAAAGTAACGTCACACACCTTTAACTGAGCCTCCAAATCATCATCCAAAGTTTCCTCACCACTCTCTACAACATCCACCAGCCTAGACAAACAATCAGCCGAGACATTAGTTTTTCCTGGAATATACTCAAACTTGAACACAAACTCCTGCAAAGAAATTACACATCTTCTAATTCTCGCTGAGATTGAGTCTAGCCCCTTTTTTCAAACACTTCCTTTAGCGGCTTGTGATCAGATCGTACGGTAAAGAAGGAACCCCAAACAAACTTCCTAAATTTATTCACAGCCCAATATATACCCAGCGCCTCTTTCTCTATGACAGAGTAATTCAACTCCTCCCCCTTCAAGCACCTCGAAGCACAAGCTATTAGGACCTCTTTGTCTCTCCTCACCTGTAACAACAAAGCACCCAGACCCTTACTGCTAGCGTCAGTTACAATAAACGTCAGATCCCTTAGAACAAACGCATGCAAATTTGGTGCATTCCTCAGATCCATCTTCACCTGATCAAACTCTCTGCTACACTCCTCAGACCAATTGAATACAGAACCTTTACACATGATTTTCCTAAGATTAACAGTCTTATCAGCGAAATTTCTGACAAACTTATTATAGAATTCTGCCATCCCCAAAAATGATGACACCTCTTCTTTTGAACATGGCTCCTTCAACTTTTCGATTGTTTCAACAAGATCCTTTTTTGGACAAATGCCCTTCCTTGAAATGTGGTGGCCCAAATAATCCAGCTCATTGACACCAAACTTGCACTTGCTCTGACGCAGAGTTAATCCAACATCCATCATCTTCTTCAACACCAGACAAAGTCTCTCATCATGTTCTTGCTCATCTTTACCAGAGATAAGAACATCGTCCTGATAACATCTTACTCGTGGTATTCCTTTGAACAGATCTTCCATAATTCTCTGGAATACCGAGGCTGCCGAAACCAGACCAAAGGGCATTCTTAAAAACTTGAATGCGCCCATTGGTGTGATAAAACTAGTAAGCTCTTGACACTCTTCTTTTAGCGGAACCTGGTGATAGGCCGAAGCCATATCCAAGGTGGTAAAATAGCATGCTCCATCTAGTGAAGAAACCAACTCCTCTATGTTTGGCAAAGGGTACTTGTCAACTATGACCTCTTTATTCAAGGCGCGGAGGTCAACACACAGCCGAATCTCATTATTAGGCTTCCTCGCGACCACAATTGGTGCGAGCCATTCAGTAGCTTCCACTGGTTGTATGACCCCAGCCGACAACAACTTTTCAATCTCTTTACCTACAGCATCCTTCACACATATTGGAATACGCCTTACTTTAGCAACAACAGGCACAGCACCCACCTTCAGTTTTATGTTGTGATTGTAGCCCTTTATACATCCTAGTTTTTCACTCAACAACTCTTTAAAATTCTTTATGAACTTGTTCTCACCATTGTCTACAGCCTGCACTTGAATAACTGGATGTGCATTAGGATTGAGACTCACACCCAATCTTGCCTGATGAGTCCAACTCAACAAGTTGTCACCTCTGTTTACCACATACATTTTTGCTTCAGCATACCTCCCCTTATATTCAATGCAGTCAAAAAAGTAACCCATTATTTTTATGGGATGATCCTGATAACCTGTTGGTCTAATATCACGTTTACACAAAGATTTTTTCTTTCCAAACGCATTTTCACACACTTCGTTTGAAATGAAAGTAACATGTGAGCAAGAATCAAATTTCATCAACACGCTTGCTTCCCCAATCAACACAAAATCAGAAGGATGTTCTACCACACCATCATTAATCTGAAAACTAAACAACCTAGTCTCAGTCCTCGTATCTCTCCCAACTCTTGTTCTGCAATTTCTACCAATGTGTCCCTTTCTACCACACACATTACAATTGAACTTAAGGGCAGGACACTCTCTCGCATTTGCCATATGCCCATATTTCCCACATCTATAACAAGTTCCTTGAAAAGGTGTAGTGAATTTTTTACCTGACTGTTTTTTAGGACAACTACCTTCAACCTCCCCTTTCAACTTTTCACCCTCGCACACTTCTTTTTTCTTTTTCTCTTCATCTCTCTTTACAGCCTGACACACCACCTCTTGTGTTGAAGAACTACCTGGCTTTTCTTCCTTTTTCTCCTTGCTCAGTTCTCCAACGCATTTTAACATGTGTTCAACCCTTTTTGCAATACCTACCACCTCTTCTAGAGCAGGTTCATCCTTTAGCCACAACTCTTCCCTTATTTTATCACTCACACATCTCAAAACAAACTGATCCCTAATTCGTTCTTCCACCAAACCCCCAAACTTGCAACTAGATGCCAACTTTCTTAGTGCAGTGATGTACTCTTCAACACTCTCTTCCTTGCCTTGCTCTCGTAACCCAAAATAATACCTTTCCATGATGGTACTCACTTTAGGAAGATAATGTAAATCCAACTGCCTAGCACATACCTCATACTCATTCAATCCTCTTTGTTCTGCTTGTGGAATAACTGGAAGAGTCTCTAAAATCTCCTGGCCTTCTCCGCCCAAACAATGCATCAATAAGGCATGTTTCCTCTCACCACTTAAATTCGCACCACACACCCTCGCGTAATTTTCGAAAATGTTCTACCATTTTTTCCACCTAATAAGTGGTTCACCAGGTTCCATTAGAAAGAAAGGGGGTGCAGTTGCATTCTGCATCTTGCTGCCCCTATACCACTTAACACACTCTAACCTTATTCACTTTTGTTCCTTTAAAAACAATGTTCCACCTCCCTTCCCTCTTTAAGGTGTGCCCATCACCGTTGACAGGCTCCAAGATGTCAATATAGGACTACAAGAATCGAGACCGATCCTCCTTTCCAGTCACTGCTTCAAGTTTGTGACACTTACTCTTCTCCATCAAGCTTCTCCGACATTGCTCTTCCTCCCATGCTCACTCGTTTTTAGTTCTCCTTTACCAGTAGGATGAGAGCTCCTTCAATGTCAATGCCAAACCACCGCTCCACACGTTGTAGTCTTCTCGAAATACAAAAAACGAAAGAAAAAACGAGAGAAGAAAAAAATCCAAGATGGCCGCCACTAATCCTTCACCAACATTCAGTCTTGTTTTCAAAGAAGATTGAGCTTCTTTTTTTTCTTTAAACCAAGTCAAAATGGCCGCCCCGAAACCAAAGCGCTTGTTTCTTTGACAGGTCGAGCTTGTTTCCTTTTTCCCAACTCAAAATGGCCGCCAACAAACAATCGAGTCACTTTCTATTGCCAATCTCGCTTGTTTTTTTTTTTTTTTTTTTTAAAACGCTCCCATTCAAAGATGTCAGCCAAGTTTTCTTCAAACAAAAGGTCTTTTTTCTTAGGGAGATTGCCCTAGAAAATCGACGTCACTTTCACACTCCGTTTTTTCAATTCCCTTTAAAAAAAACATTAAAAATGACTACCTTTGCCGATTTTCATCGCGTTTTCGACTTTCCAGAGTCTCTTTACCACGTTTCCTTTGCTGATCCACGGTTGACCCTTGAGGATGAGGATAAATCTCCCTACATCGAAGCAGCAGTCATGTGAGTTCTTTTCTTTGCATTCAGCTAATCTCCTGTTGTTGAGGCTAGTCTGCACGAGTTGATCCCCGTCCTCCAACGTCACCAGTGTAATAATGTAGGATTTCCACAGGACATGTTCATCAAGTAATATTTATTCAGCCCCAACCAACAGTCAGCTGGCAACTGACACATATGGAATTTACAAGACAAGGAACATTGGTGTAACATGGTTCCAAGCTCTAGGTTCCAACATGGAACCAGCACACCCATGAAGACAGGTCATTACACCGACTCTCGAAAGGCCTCACTGCGTAGCCTTTTCCCCAGAAATGCCCCATATCTGTATCAGGTTTTTCTATAATCACTTTCCAGCATAGATCTGATCAGTTTACTTCAGTAAATATGCCCTCCCCCTGCTACGGGATAATCAGGTTTATTTCCATCACGTTCGTTCTCCAGTACAGTCAAGGTGCTTTTGTTAATGAAAAGTGTCTTCTCCAATTATATCTCTATTTTACCAAGTCACATGATCTTCGCAAACGCCATCATCTCGAATACCGCCATTGTCGCAAGGACAGTTTGACAGTTTTCAAAAACACAAATCTTTCAAGATTTGTATGCAAAACCGGAACATAAGTGCCCAGGTAATTCACAATGAATTTGTTTCAAATAAAACAAATACAAATAAAATACACACTTATTAACCAATGGAAACAAATGGCAAAGACAGACACAGAGAAATAGTAAAATAAGTTTTCCATTAGTAGCTGTAGTGTCCAATATACACTAGGCATTTACACAATGGGAAAGCATTTATTAATGTGCCAGTAGAATGTACTGAAGTTGGGTAGCCATCTTTTGACAAAACTGTAGACTCTTCTTCAAAAGAATAAGGTTTCGTTATGGCCCTGATGTTCATTTCAGATCAGTTAAATTGCAATGGGAAGAACTTGCACTTATAAACATAGCAGGTGCCCCAGGTGATGCTCCACTTGCGTAAAATGAAATGATTCTAACTTCTTGGGCTTGGCAAATGCAAATGAAATATGTTTCCTCTAGTATTCTACATTGAAAAATTATCTGTAATCCTTAATAGAAGTGAATGTATTATCAATCTATTGGAGTGCAATCTGATTTTGGCTGACTGTGATGAATGGTTGATTCGTTAACGTGTCCTCCTAAGAGCAGAGTGCATGGTTCTCCCTTTTAAATGCCCTAAGTATGCAAATGCTCAAAATCAATTCCACCATTCAAACACACAGACTCACAGACCCGTACAACCACTCACACACCCACCCACCGACAAACCCATAGCAGCAGTCACACAGCCACTTACTGACATACACAGCACTGACCAAACTCTTCACAGACCCACACAGCCACTCACAAACCTACTCACAGACCCATAGTGCCACTCACATTCCCAGTCTCAGACCCACAAAGACACTCACACGTCTACTCACAGACCCACAGGGCTTAGTGGGGGCAATGGACTTCCTCTTCGCCAGTGGAGGTTACAGAGTTTTGTCCACTCCGTGCTCCTCTTGGAGTGCGAAGTTTGCAAAAACTCTGCTGTTGCACAGTGCCCAGCCCACCGCTACTTTTTTCGACACCTGTCATCGCCAGAAACTTCCCAGCTCATTTTACTTGCCTGCACTTAAAGATGATAACTTCTGCCTAGGCATGCAGGGTCATGACCCCTCTGTATGCTAGATTAGCAGGGAACAATACAACATGTGAACTTTGCCACCCCGCTTCTCATTAATTTTACATAATTCGAGCTCAGCATAAGGGGCCAAACTCACCTGTTGAAGGGAGGAACCACCCCTTAACTGCTCGGTGAACCCTTCTGTGTGGAGTAGTGCAGGTACTTCACAGCTGCTACTGCTCCTTGAAGCGCTGCTTTCTGCGGTGCCTCTACAGGTTTCGTCACCCCTGGTCCACTGCGAGGGCAGCACTTACACGGGCAGTGCAGGTCCTACTTTTCCAGAGTTGCCACTTAATATGCCTAAAAGAAGTCAATCCCTTAGTTCAGCCCACACTGAAAGGCACACGTTTTCAACATATGTGGCAAATAGCGAAGTCCAGGCTCATAAGGGAGCCCATTTATAACAATAAGTGGCAGCAGGACCAGGAAATAAACCTGCACCTCTCCCTGCAAGATGTCAGTGTAAATGGGCAGGTACTCTGGAAATTGAGGGGCATATTACCAACAAGCAGCGATATTTATCGCTAAATAGGCTTAGCGATGATTTTTTTATCGCTGCCTATCGCTATTAGCAAAGTTTTTCTCCATTGTGCTAAAATATCCAGCGATAGCGGCGAAATGCGTGAATATCGCTGAGAATACAACGATATTCACGCATTAGAGACAAAATGCTCTTAGCCGTGTTATTCACCTCCCATTGGATAACATGGCTAAGAACTGGTCTGAGCAGGCGTTCGTTTTTGGCGATAGTGGGAATATTTCCATCGCTACGCCTGCTTTGCTAATAGGCGATAGCGACGTTAGCGACTGCTTTCAGTCGCTAACAGGTTGGGTACGCCCACTTTGCATCTCATTAGCGATAAATATCGCTGACATGCAAAGCGGGCCCTCAAACCACTCGCTATCGCCTAAAAGCTGCCGCTAACATCAGTTAGCGACAGCTTGCTAATAGAGCAATAGAATTATCCCCGCTTAGCAGCCGGAAACAGCCGCTAAACCGGCGATAATTGCCTATCGCTACCCTTGGTAATATGCCCCTTGGTGCCTGCACTACTCTTCAGAGGCTCAATACTTTTAACAGGAGGGTGACAACACTTCTCTACAGCAAACAGGTTCTGTAAGACTTCCTGCACACCAATGCTTCCATTTCAAACTCCGAGTGCATATTTTCCAAGCGATAGCACTGACAAGATGCATTCAGGGTCTCCTGGGTAAGAGCACTCCAGTGCATCATTCCAAATTGCACAAGAAGCAAAAGTAAACCACACACAAATGTGAGCCCTGTGGCAACAGTTTTGTGTCAGGGCCTTGGTGTCTGCAATGAGAATGCTTCAGCAGCGCAGAAGCAGTCCCATGTCTACCATGTGAGGTTCATTCTGGGAGAAAAAGGGCACCTCTTGGCTGCCCAATATATCACAACTAAAAGATGCAACTAGAATCCAGACTACAAAACACTCGTGGCAGCCCCCTATCTAACAATCACATTCCCAGCTCATAGAAAACAGAAATTGATGGGACTCCATCTGGGGAAATTTCCATCGACTATGGACCAACCTATCTGGGTGCACGACGGACCCAAAATCTGTAGACTATGCGGGAGGAGTAATGAGGACTTCATTCATCTTGTCTGTATCTGCCCGAATCTAGCTCAAGCTCGAAGTTCTCTTTTAAAAAAGTCTATGAATGAGCGGGGCATAAGAACGTGCAGATCTGCAATTATGGCAACCTTGAACCCAGTAGACACGCGATTGAACTGCCTACTACTAAAGTTCCTTGCAGCCCACACCCAAGCGCTAAAGCACACCCGGGCACCCTGTCCACAAAAGGATAACATAACTGTGGTAGCTCGGGGAGAGAGCTCTCTGGAACATTGAAAGTGAAAAAAAAAACAAGAACTTCTGCACTAAGTTAGACAGACTGTATTTTAATTACACTTTATTCTATTTTAAATAACAAACTTGGTATTAGACTGAGAATGCTCTAGAATATACCAACAGAGATCGCACTTATATATCAAGAAATTTTTAAACATATTAGTCGACTCTTTTAAAATGTATTGTTGTGGTTTTAATTAACTGAAACAATAACATTTTTCACCTAAAAAACTAGAATCCAGGGGCACTCTGACATGGATGCACCCCCTACCCACCTCGCTGCTTCAGCGCACTCACGGGCTGGCCTGACTGTGGCAAAGGGGCACGCTAGTGCCAAAACAGCGATTTGTGACACAGTGCCAATGTGGCAAAACACGTCATCACTGTGACCGAAACAGAGTCTTTCCAACAAAGCCCCCAACCACCCCAGGCAGCCCAGAAAGTGAGGTTGTATTTCATCCTGGCAGCAATATACCCACCTTTTATTGAGACCAGATTCTGCAGTAAGTTTATCCCTGAAACAGATGTAAGCACCAATCAGTCCTGCACATCATGAGATGGGCCTCGCAGTGAGAATAAATATCACCATTCACCCAACCACAGTGGATGCTTTCTAAAAACCAGACCCCCTTCCCACAATATATAATTCCTGCTTCCAATAAGGGTTATGTGACATGCCTTTTCTTCAAGTAACTATGCAAGCATAGTGACACCCTTCCTTCACACATCAAAGCTTCTTAGAATGATATTACAGCCGTTTTCAAGTCCCTGCAGATCTCGCTCTTCCCTACGCCTCTGTATCTGCCACACTGGAAGTTTGTAGCTCAGGACGTCTAGATTCAGTCATTCAAGCAGTCTGGTGCAATAGTGTTACTGTCACCCAGTTCTGCCTCGTGACACCCCTGATAATTAACATATATCTATCTGTCTTCATGCAACTTTTTCAAAACTCATTGACCAAACGGGGACCTATATCTTGTGCCCTTAAACCCAAAGCTCCTTGTGCACTTGAGTGCATTCGCCATATCACACTGGCCATCAAAAACCCGCACCGTTCAGCCGCCTGGTCAGCAGTAGTCTATCCTTGCTATGCAACTTGGCATGCAGGTAGTCATAACCAACCATCTATTTAAATCTTTGACCCGCAGCAATACCCATTGGCAACCAGCACTGCATAACCTAAGCCCATTGGCCAGCAGAATGTTCCAAGTGCCCCTTCACCCTGGCCCCTATTCCTTGTGCATTTATCACTCAGCAGCAAGTCAGCATAATGTTGTTTTGCTGTGTATGCTTTTCTGCCACTGTTGTTAACGTTGCCCCTTTACTGTGACTCACTCTAGAATTCTGTCAATTTCATAACAAAGCAGTTACAAATGCCAAACAATGACCAGAAAAATGAACTTGAGTTTCAAATCATTAATTGTTGCAACAATAAGCAACATTGCCATCTGGTGGAGCTTTGTCTCTGCACCCAGCCGTGTGCAATATTAGAAACATGTCACCATCTCAGAACCAAAGATGACTGGCTACAGAGTGAACTGTAGCAGCTAGGTTGATTGCAGTCGGGACTTGGACGCTTCTAGGCTTCACAGAGCCTTTATGATACCACCCTACAGCAAGACTTATAGCTCACAGACTGCCTGCCACCTTCATTCTGTTTTCCAGCAGCAAGTCCTGCTGTTTTTAAGCTCCCTGCAGTAGGAGCTGCAGTAGCACATAGTGTTTTATCCTTCCTCTCCGATGCACATGGTGCACAGTAACAGAGAAGGCAATAACATGGGAGGTGGTGGTGGATATCTCACCTGCCGGAGACTTCATCTAGTGCAATTACCTGCTGTGTAAGTGGCAGGCAGCTGTCACTTTACAGAGAGGTCACTGACACCCCTCAATGTGCCCAGTACTGTGAGAAGCGGGAGCCAAAGGAAGGAAGGAAGGGAAACCATGTTTGGAAGGGTGTGAGGTGGCAGGGGCATGGGGCATTATGCATACTCTACACAAATAATTATAATTTCAATATGCTGCTGTGCTCAGGTTTGGAAGGGTGTAAGGATGGCATCACATACATACTGCCCTATTGACACATCATCATTTGTGTGCTCAAAGAATGCAGAACTCCAGGAGTGTTTCTGCCAGAGAGTATGGGTCATTACTTGTAGGCCTGACTAGAATAATGATGACAATACTCCTTACTCCACCTGCTCGCGGAACTCCGTGGAATCTCACTGAGTTTTTCAGTAACTTTGCGGAATTCTGCGAGTGAAACTCAGTGAACTCCGCCCAGGCTTACACATGGCCACTCACACACAGACTCACAGACCTGTAGTGCCACTGACAGACTGACACACATATCTACTCACAGACCCATGCATCTACCAATACACCCACTCACTGACCTGTACAGCCACATACTCCAAAGTTTACAGATTACAGTTAGGAAATACATGTTTTTTAAAACATAGACATTCACTGAAAAAAAACAAAGGTTACAGGGATGTTATAGTTAGGAAATAGTATTTTAAAAACCTTCGAAATTCACTGAAAACATTTAAGGTTACAGGAACGTTGTAGTTAGGAAAATGCTTTTTTAAAACTTTATAGTTAGGCTCAGATTTCACTCTTACCAAACCATAGAAATTCAACAGTTATAGTTACCCAAACCAATTGTAAATTTTTCCCCTGTAATGCACTGCGTATGACCTCACATAATACATCACTCATGACATGGTCAGTGACATCACTGATGACATCACTGATGACGGCATCCACAGAACCACTCACACACCCATTTTACATCCCTATATGACCTCTCATATTTCTACTCACACACTCACACAACCCCTCACATACTCATTCAAGGAGCTGTACAAGTTTGTACACAACCACTTACTCATCCATGGACCCACACACACTCACTCACTCAAAAGGTTCAAAAAACACTTTATTAGGATAACATTGTATCCATAAAAGCACAACACAACAACAAACAAGTTAGAAAGTGTACAAAGAGAGTCATATAAAAAACCATTGGCAACATACAATGTACGATAGTCTTTTAAGTTCATGGAAATTCATTAATGGATGAAAGTTCAAGGATTAGGCATCATTGGACATGAACGAAGTGCAATTCTCAAAAAAGTGCCTGTGCGAAAAACCAGGTCTTCCTCATCCAGGGTAAGTAGCCTCAAATAGGCATTTTCCAAGCTGATGAGCATATGCTTTTTGAAATACGGAGTTAAAAGCCACTTAATATACTTCAAATAGTAATTACAAAAGAAAAAAACATGTAAAATAGATGGCCATCACATGGACAGGGTATACGATCAAGGTCAGAGTGGTGGCCCAGAGGAAAACATATTTAATGGTGCCTCCCCTCAGACGAAGCAAATGCTTCTTTCCCAATAGCTCATAGGTAGAGTAATGTAGTTAGCCAGCGGGGGGTACAGAATTTTCAATAGCCATGTAGCTATGGACAAGTGATTTTTTGATTCATTTTCAATCCTTTCTGCTCTATATGTCAAATAGAACGCACTCCTAAGCTCATTTTTGTTTGTGGTCATTGCAGTGCTGGAATCTAAGAACATTCTTCCCTTGTTAACGCTACATAGGCTCTGGTACACCCCTGACAGCCATGGTATATCCTTCCATTTCACACATCCCACACAATCACTAATGATCTCTCTCGATAGGGATGCAGCCGGATTTTTCCAACCCGATAACCAAAAAGGGGCGGGACAGTCACAAAGCCATTCATCCAACCAGTCACTCACCCATACAGCCACTCACACAGCCACACACACACACACTTATCCAGCTATACAGCCACCCACATACCTATTCACTCACCCATACAGCCTCTATAAACAGCCAGTCACTCACCCATACAAGAACACACACACTCTCTCATACACCCAACATAGCCACTTACAAACTGTAGGAAACTGGCTTTATATATACTACACCAAAATGAGGTATAGTGTTTATAGAGTCCATGTGACCCCAGAAGTAGGCAGAGGATAAAGTTAGATATAACCTTACTCTCTATTTGTGGTAGAGTAGTTGAGCAGTAAGGCAGTATCAGAGGACAGTGTTAAGCATTTGATGTACACACTCAGTCAGAAAATGACTTCACACACTCAAGGACTGAACTTTAGACCAATTGTTTTGCTATAAAAAATATACTATGGGTTTATTTTTAGAACCTGATTTTATAACAGTTTGAAAATGCAATAGGAATTGTACTTTGTTTCATTTCCAGGGGATGCAGTATATTGCAATACTTAGCCAATACAGTTCATTGAAATGAATTGGCTTTTTCAGCAAATTACAGGTAAGTTACTTTTTACGTTACTTTTCTAGCTCAGTGCTGGATACATGGAGCACTGGGACATTTCCAGCAAACAGGTAAGTAAATAAGTTTTAGTTCTTCGTGCGATTTTTGAAGAATATGTTTAGATTTCAAAATTCCACACGTAGAAACTTTTTGGAAGAAAATTGTCAATGTTATCCTATGAAGGATAAACAGGTTATCAGTTCAGAAGTAAGTTGTTGACTGAGGGAGTTAAGTTTCTGGGGTTAGACTCAGGGGCCCCCCAGGGTCAGTGATGCACTCTTGTTACACCCTCAGCAACACTAGGGCGGCCGGGGGCAGAATGTTGAGGCCCAAAGATATCCATATGGGTGATAGGGGCCTCCGGTTGATGGCTGCAGGCAAGCTGGCCACTGGGTTGAGGGAGCAAAGCTCCTAGGGATTAGGTCAGGGCAAATGGGAAAACAAAGTAGCACAAAAGGTGCACCCTCAGCGGCACTGAGGCGGCTGGGTGCAGAGTGCTGTTTCGACGTTGAGCACCCAGTTGTTTTTAATGGAGAACCTCTGGTTTGCAAAAGCACTGCGGGCAGGGAGACGAAGGACTTCTGGGTGCGATCACCACTTCGAGAGGTAAGTTGTGAAGTTAAGGGTTGGTTAGCCACTGTTGGTTTGGGCACACAAGGCTGAGGAGCGGCGGGTGCAGCGGTGCCGTTTGGGGTTAGATCTTCTTACCGACTCGTGGTTGCGGTTAGGGGGGCCCTTCAGGATTTAGTCTGCAGGCGTTGGCTGGAGGCTTGAGGCAGTCAGGGATCACCGGATCTCGTGTCAGGATCGCCAGGGTGACCTCCTTGTGGTGTTTTTTTACTCGAGCTCCGGCCAAGATCGGCAGGAGCAGAGTGGGCTGGATTTGTGGTTTCTGGCTGTTGCCAGAGGTTGCTGTTTGAACAAATCCTGTGTTCATGGGAGAAGCAGTCTTTGGAAGCGAAGGCAGGCAGGTCATCTGGGGTTTTTGAGGTTGCTGGCTGTAGGACACACTGGGATTTTGCGGGAGCAGGTTCGAGGGGAGACAGGCAAGTAGGGCTGGGGCCAAGTCAGTGGGCATCTTACAGAAGCTCTCCCTGGTGAGGGGAACTGGGGCTGCGAGCTGCTTGTATTTGTATTGTGGTGTTAACTCTGTTACCTGTTCTTAATTACCATTCGCATTTGGTGCACTTTTAATATTTTTAATATTGTTCCGTTTTTACCTGGGGGCTCTTCAAATAAATAAGGGGAATGAATTGTTGAGGCACACTGACACCATTAACATTTCTCGATCTCCCTCACTCGGCCCAGCCGCTTTTTTGCCGACACTCGGCGGCGGTGGGCGCCATCTTTACTGAGGTGGGGAGAGCGCTCTAGTCGCGCCGTTCTCCCGCCCTTTTCTCTCCCTATATTATGTGTAGGCCGACCAGACGGCGCAGCGGGCTGGCGCAGCGTGCGCGCCGATTGCGTGCCGGTTGCGCGCCGAAGCCGCGCCTAAGCCAAGCCCGTCTGCGCCCGTCCGCGACCGGAGTGCGCCGGACGCAGGGCAGGCTGTCCAAATACCCCCTACTATCAGGTATGACAACAATGAGTTATTTGCATTACGCTCTGAAACGGGCGCTCACTGTAAAGGCTGCCTCCCCATTGATCCTCTCTCGAGACCCTTCTTATGTTTACATTGTAATTGGACGCCCCCTGCGATAACCTTTGAAACCCTTGACTCGCCTTCCCCATTAAAGTTCAATCCCACTTACTTTAAGGGAGGTCTTATAAATGCCAGGTCCCTATCCTGTCACTGTCAAGACATACACGACCTAATATTAGGCCATGATTTGGATGCCCTCTTTATCACAGAAACGTGGCTTAATGATTCATCCAATCCTGATCTGGCAACTGCCCTCCCTGTAGATTTTACCATTTTTAGACGAGACAGACCTCTTGGGCGTGGAGGCGGGGTAGCACTTGCCATTAAGAAAACTTTCCTTTGCCATACTTTTGATCTAGGCCACCTTAAAGACAGCGAGGGCATAGGCTTCTCGATTAAAATTAACGCCTCTACCTCCTTTTCAGGAGGACTTATATATCGCCCTCCTGGCAATGCCACGTCCTTTCTGACTCCTTAGATGATGTGCTCGGAGCACTTATGCTACAGTATCCTAACTTTACTTTATTAGGGGATCTGAATATTCATTTGGAATCCTGTGTCGACCCTCACACCATCTCCTTTCTACATTCGCTAAACATTTTTGGGCTATCCCAACTTGTTACCGCTCCTACCCATAATGCGGGCCACACTCTCGACGGCATTTGCTCTAATCTCATAACTTTGACCACGTCCCCTCCGATCCCTCAAATCTGGATGGATCACTGCTTCATCCCATTTGAGATCGAGATACAAGCCCCCACCTTAGCCAACAAGAAGCGCTCCCACCCTTCCTTTGCAGTTAACTGGAGGAAAGTGACGGAACGTATTAAGTTGAACTCCCATCATCTGGCTAAGGCCCCAAAACTAATTGGAGACGCAGTAGTTGACTCTCGCACTTTCCATGCTTGGATGGACCAAATTGTTTCGTATAATTCCGACCCTAAAGGCCATCATGCGAAATGTCATAAAAGAAAACCAAACGCACCCTGGTTTACCCAGACTTTAACTGACAGCCATCTTCTTTGTCGAAAATCAGAAAGGAGATGGAGAAAAACCTATGATGAAGCCACAAGAATACTTTATGTCCAACAGAGGAAACTCTATCTCTCCAGCATAAAAGTGGCAAAAAAGGAATACTTCACTAAGGCCATAAATGAAGCTCATCAAAATCAAAAAACTGTCTTCACAATAGTTAAGTCTTTCACCCACCCGAAAGCTCTCATGCCCGAAATTCCACCTTCTGAAATTCTGTGTAATAAAATCGCAGATTTCTTTGTGGATAAAATTGCCAATATTCAGAAAGACTTCCCCCCTCTTCCGATTACTTTCCATGAGGTAACGGATAATTATCCCCTTTTTGGCAGTTTTAAACCTGTTTCCTTCCAGCAAACAGCCAAGGCTATTCTGGCCTGCAAATCAGGAGCCCCCACTGACTCCTGCCCCCCTGGCATCCTTCATCATTTAATCGAGGTCGTAAATCCGTGCATCAACACCATCATTAATGAATCTCTCGAGCATGGGATAGTGCCCAACGACTGGAAGAAGGCTATCGTGAAGCCCCTGATGAAGAAGCAGAACAAATCTCCTACTGATCTCACCAACATACGCCCCATCTCACTCCTACCTGTCCTTAGTAAGATCACGGAACAGTTAGTGCATGGAGAGCTAAAAACATTTGTAGAGACCCACAACATCCTGCATCCTCAACAGTCGGGTTTCCGCTCCGGTCATTCTACCGAAACAGCCTTGATCGAACTAGCTGATTCCATCAAGTTCATGCAGGATGAAGGAAGGCAAGCCGTCCTCATCCTGCTTAATCTAACAGCAGCGTTCGGCACTATCTCTCATGTCATTCTGATTAATAGAATGCGAGAGATCGGAGTGACAGACACAGTCTTGGCATGGGTAAAATCTTTCCTGTCTAACAGGTCCCAGTTTGTGTCTTTGTGTCCCTATCTATCCAGCGAAAAACCCATTACATCAGGAGTGCCCCAAGGGTCCATATTAAGTCCTCTCTTCTTTAACATCTATATGGCTCCCCTTCTCGCTGTGATAGAATCTCATGGGATCCTCGTCACGTTATACGCTGACGACACACAACTTGTCGTCACTATTGACAAAAACTGTACGGACGCAGACTTACGATTCCGAAATTGTCTCTCTGATGTATTTCAATGGTTGAACAAAAACCACTTGAGGTGCAATAGCGCCAAGACTGAAATCATACCGATGGGTAATGATCTATTCTTCTGCCCGAAAGACTGGTGGCCCAAAGGATCAGAGGCCCCACCCAGTGCAGTATCTTCCGCACGGAACTTGGGCGTGCAATTTGATTCATCACTTTCTTTCGATGACCACGTCAGGATCACTGCTGGACGCTGCTTTGGACTTATTAAATCTTTAAAAAAATTCTTCAATTTCCTCCCCATTGCAGCTAGAAAATCCGTCGCGGTAGCTCTAATACTCTCCCGACTTGATTACTGCAATGGTTTAATGGCTAGAGTGAAAAAGTCCACTCTTAGAAGGTTGCAGAGCATACAATATGCAGCTGCTAGATTGGTCCTGAAACCCCCCAGAAGGTCATCAGCTTCAGCAGCACTAAATTCCTTGCACTGGTTACCATTACATAAAAGAATCCTTTTTAAACTTCTTCTCACTGTCTTCAAATCCATGAAAAACACAGGGCCCCATTACCTTGCTAATCGCTTCACACGTTACAACCCCTCGCGATGTCTGAGATCCTCTGGTACAAATCTCATCACGATTCCAAGATTCAAGTACAAAACCAGGGGTGGGAAAACCTTTACCGTTCTGGCAGCAAGGGCATGGAACAACTTACCCGTCAACCTCAGACTCATTGAAAAGGAGAGCCTTTTTAGGAAACTCCTTAGAACATGGGTGTACCAACAACCAGACACCTCTGTACTGGCAGCCATCTAGACCCAGTTTTTCACCACGTATCACCTTTCATCTATCTACTGCACGCAAGCTCAGCGCCAAGATGCTCCTTCCGGAGCTAATGTTTGCGCTCAATAAATACCCATAAATAACAAATATCAAATATCTTCCTCTTGTTAGCAGGCTGCATGGCTGTTCGGTACTTCTTCTTTTCTTCTTCTCATTTCTGTATCTGAGGAAGCGAGGTTCAGGGTGCCCCCTAAATACTATATTTAGGGGTGTTACTGGTAAGTAAAGGGCAGGGATCAATGGGTCTCTTCCCTGGGGTGGGTACACCCCCAATTGTGCCATCCTCCAGTGGGAGGGGGGGCAGGAGCCTGTCCCTGGTTGGTTTGGTTCCCCCATACCCAAGATGGCAGGGACTCAGAGTTGTGCTTCACCTCGCCTCCCCCACCTGAGGGGTGGAGGTGGCTGAGGTGGGCACACCTCTTTCCCTCACTTGTTTTTCCCACTGCCTCTCCCACCCAAATTGGGAGGTAGAACCAGTGGAGACCAGTTGCTGAAAGCAACAAATGGTCTGGGGAGGCTCACAAAGGCAGCCTGCCTTTGAAGCTTCCCCTTCGTGAACCCTGCCCATCTTGGGGGATGAGGCTTGGCATCACGTCCCAGGATGTGCATTGTTTCAGGCCCCATAGAGCAGCAAGAACATGCCTGTTGGTGGCAGCCTAATCAGCCACCCAGTCAGGTCACTAGGAGGTGGTCGAGTTTCAGGAGGCATCTCTAAGATGCCCTGTTTTGTGCATTTTACATTAAATCCCACACTTGCATCAGTGTGGGTTTAATATGCTGAGAAGTTTGATACCAAACTTCCCAGTTTTCAGTGTAGCCATTATGGTGCAGTGGAGTTCTGTCCATCAACTGTGGTTTTTGCAGTGGAGTTCGTAATGACAAACACCCAGCACCATATACTCTTTTAGACTATACTGATACCTGCTCCAAAACATGTATAACCCAGTACAACCGTATGCAAAGAGCAACTGACACAGATGCCACAAATAGATTGCAATTGAATGAGAATCTGTTTAACCTGCGATCACAGAACCTACCAGCAAGCCTTAGAATGTACTGCACTTCAAACTTTTATGCCCACCACCTCTGAGTTAGATATATCCGCCCTAGAGAAGCAGGGTACAACCAGACTTACATATGTCTCCCACACATACTCCACTACCTCATCGTTTTTAACATGGCAACAATAGCCTATTCATATGGGTTCGCAACACATCGAAGGCTCACTTTATTTCATCATAAAAAACAAGCAGAGCGTCAACATTTCACATTATTACAGGAGAAATTGATCGTGCCAGTTATTTGATTTTTAAACCCAACACATTGCAAAAGACTGGTACTCGAATAAAATACTCACGACGGTACAAGCAACATGAAAGAATAGATTGCAGTAAGTATTCCTTGTAATCCTTCAATGGGTAACTACATTACCCAGAAAGCCCTGCGGGATTCCCGGTTGCATGATTATGTAAAAACAAAGGAAAACCACACGTCGCCAATTCAATGCGGAAGTAAGAACAGAGATCGGTTTTCTCTCCACATTCAGAACAGCAGACTCAGGTAAAAAACACGAATAGACCATTTATTTCAAAGGCCTTCTTACAGACACATTCCAAATGGGGAATACATCGCAACACTTGTAAACGATCCGTTTTCTTGATCGTAGATATTGCGGGGACGCTCATGCCAAACAGAACTGACCTGTTAATAAACAAAAAGAACTCCATTATCGTTTCAAAACAAGTAAGTCCCATTAAGCATGGACCATTGATAGAGTGTTTTCAAACGGCAACAGTCTTTTGTAAAAAATGAATAAACAGACACAGAATCCCTTTCCTCCCACAGCGACGACTACAACCAATTAAAATGTTATGGGCACCTTCAGAACACATCTTTGTAAGTACACTATGGTTTTTGGATATATGTCAGCGTCGGGCTTAGCAATGACTTGTAATCTGTTAGAAACAACGTTCAGTCTAGGTGGCTCATGAAAAACTTGTGTTTCTGTTTTTAATTTTAGTCTTCAAATTGAGAGTCGTTTAATTGAACAGCTTTAAGGTAAGATGTTTAACAATCTGCCACTGGTTATAGCGAAGAGGTTAATTGTACCCCCAGCTGACGCAATACTATCATTATTTTGTTTTCCAGCTACGTGGTCCTGCTGAGAACTCTCCACAATTTAGAGACTTCGAAGCGCGTATTCAAGTTCTTCTTTCAGCCTTAGGAGTTTTTTAAAGAGAAAAAACTGTTTAAGAAATTTAAATATGTATCCCATAGCTATTGTTTGAAAATAATGCAAGCATAATTTATGATGTTTTTTAATTTGAAAATTGAGACTGTGTGGAAAGGTTGTATGGTGAATGTATGAATACACGAAGAGAGTATGAAAGGTGGTGAACTAGGTAAAGTTTAAAATGTGTTAGTTGATTTCATGATATTACAAGGTGCAAATGTCAATTATGTGTAAAAAATTGGATAAAATGTAAAAAGGTTTTGATATGTAAAAAAACAAAATAAAGCAATAAGATTTGTTTCAGACAGAAAGCAAAGTCTATATAATATAGTGTTTAATGTCAATATGTTTTTCTAAAAAAACTTGATTGTAAATAGAGTGGCAGTACTGGCAGTTGTTTAGTTGCATAGTATATTGAGGCTTGGCCTTACTGCTCCGAGCCCCAACCCAGTTGTGTTTTCAGGAATGGACTTGGGCACTGTAGGGGCACAGAGCTCATGCACCTGTACCCGCGCTCCTGGCATAGGGCACACAGCTAGAGGGGTGACTGATCTATGGCAGGGCTGTATTTTGTGGGCATGGCACACAGGGATGTGTGCCATGTCGACTCTTCACTTTGTTCTGCACCAAAACACTCAGCCTGCAAAGGCAGTGTGTGAGTGTCAGGGTACAGGACCTCTAAGGATGGTACAATAAGTGCTGAAGCCCTTAGAGCCTTCTCTGGTCACAGTGCCCTGGGTACCTGTGGTACCATTTACCAGGAGCTGACATGTGGCCACAGATGCCAATTGGGTTTAGGCTTCAATGCAATTTTAGGGAAGGAACATAGGCCCTGAGTACCTGATTAGGAGGAGCCCAGGGCACACTCAGTCAAAGAACATCAGCAATTCCGCAAAAAGTGGGGGTATACCGTACAGAAAGAGGGTACTTTCTCACACATACCCATTAACACATTCATACAGGCACTCCTACATCTGCTCACTCACCCATACAGCCATTCAGATAGACACTTGTGCTCCAATACGGCCCTCACAAACCCATGCAGCCACTCAGATGACAAACCATAGCAGCTGTCACATAGCCACTCACAGACATACACAGGCACTGAAGTAACCACTCACAGACCCTCACGATCCCAGTCACAGGCCCAAAAAGGCACTCCCACAACTACTCACGGACCCACACAGCCAGCCACACACCCACTCACAAACCCATAGTGCCACTCAGATACCCACACACAGATCCATACAGCCACTCACACACCCACTCACAGACCCATAGTGCTACCCATATTCACACTCACTGACTTATACAGCCACTTACACACACATTCTCAAAGTTTACAGGTTAAACTTAGTAAAACAAATTTAGAAAAATGCAGAAATTCACTGGTAAAACCAAAGGTTACAGGGATGTTAAAGTTATGAAATAGTGTTTAAAAAACCTTAGACATTCACTAAAAAAGACAAGGTTACATGGATAGTATAGTTAGAAATTAGATTTAAAAAACTTAGAAATTCACTAAATAAAACCAAAGATTACACATGATATAGTTAGGCTCATACAACTCACTCATACAAAACCATAGAAATTCAGTAGTTATAATTACCTGAGCTGATTATAACTTACACCCCACAATGCATGGCTTATGACCTCATATATTACATCACTCATGTCAATGCAACCTAAATGCAGTTTTTAAATTGCCACATCAGCTTGGCAAAATAAACACCTTGTCAAACCTTAAACTCATCATTTATTACATATAGGTCATTGCTAGGGTCATCTCTAGTAGTTTACATGGCAGGGTACATAGTAATTAAAAGTTTGTTGAACATGTTCTTTTTAAGTTTTGCATGTCCTAGTAGTGAAAAACTTCACACATTTGTTTTTCATTATTATGAGTCCTACCTCTTTGATAGGATACCATTGGGTTGTCTTTTTACATTTGTGCTAACCTTTGATTATGAACAGGTAGGTGTTTAATGTTTAGTGTATAAGAAATTAAGTTTCAAAATCCTCTTTAAAGTCCGATTTAGGTTACAACTTTGAAAATTACACTTTAAGAACGTTGCTATTTTCCTGCCTTACCTACTTGGTGCTGGCAGCATATTCCTGGCCAAATGTGTAGGTATAGTTTGCACTTAGACTTTATTTAATCCCCTCATACAGCCACACAATATAGGAATAAGTTGTGCCTGGATTGACCATCACTGGCAGGATGACGGGGCAGACCTGGGCACAACCCCACTTGCCAATCAATAGGCTGGGCCCTGCATTCACACAAATGACTTGTCACCACTTCATTGTTCATGAAGCAAGCCTCTAACCAGAGCAGGGGAAGCTGGAATCTCCAAGCACTTTAAAGGGAATTCAGTAGATACATCATTCCCTTCAAAGAAGGCACCAGGTAGAAACATAGAACCCCAGACCCCCTCTTCAACACAATTTCTGGTCTGGACCTCTGGAGAACTATAAGTTGACTGCCAGCTGCTGTGCGATTAAGAAGACGCTTTTCTGCACCTGGAAGGACTGCTTTGATGCTCAGAGCCTACCATGCTGTTTGAGGTCTGTTCCACTTCTTGAACCCAGGACTACCAGGTGGCTGGCTACCTGGTCAGACCCCCCAGGGATGTAACAAGCTCCACCCAACTTGAACTCACACCTGGACCCAGAGTAAGCCCTAACCCCCAGGTGCTGCCGCTCAAAACCTGGACCATTGGTGGAGGTGTTAAAGGTGTTTAGATAGCCAAAATCAAAAACTTGATGAAAACTGCTGTGAGAACTGAGAGGAGACTGGGACCAACCCACGCATCCTTCGTCCAAGGTGAATCACTGGTCAGCCTGACATCGTGGCAGCTCTCTCTTATTTCTTCATCGCATCAGCAAATCCTGTTCTGGCGTCCTTCACAGAAGGGATATCGAGTCTCACAGAGTCCTCGCTGGCTACAGCCTCCTGCCTCGCCCCACTGTAGCTTTTTGGCTTCCAAAAAAGAGACTAAATCCGAACATGTAAATCTTAAATGCGACTTCATCTGGCAGCTCTCTGATGATGCTGCCTCCCCCTTGGAAATTTCTCACAGCCTTACTCCACTGAACTTTACCTTCACAGTCCAAAGGTAAGCTTTGGCCAGGCCCAAACCACAGTTGACCATATTTTAAGACTTTGACCTGGTCTAGCGTGACTAGATGTCCCCGGTTGGCGCTTTGATCTTTTAGGCGCTAGTTTTTATTTACATTTCAAAAATTCATAACACCTTTTCTTCTGATTGGATTTTTGTCCTTTTCGTGTCAAATAATTTATTTAAATTGTCTCTATTTTTCTAAATTAGTGTTCGATTTTTGTGTGGTTCATTTTCACTTTATTTCTTTTTGAGTGCTGCATAAATATTTTACACATTGCCTCTAATTTAAGCCTGACTGTGTTTGTCTTAACACCCCACTCAACCAACAAACCAAATTCTTACATTGGTGTTCAGTGACGGGTGAAAATCTACATGCAATGCCATCTAGTGATTTGTGTAACACAAAAATACAATTCAAATATTTAGACATAAGTTGACTTGTATTTTAAAATCTGCTTAATTTTCTATTGGCTGTTTTATCCTTCCTCTAATTTTAGAACCCTATCTCCCTTTTCTTTAGACCATGGAGATGAAGCTGCTCAACCTTGACACCATTACCAGGGCCGACCCACAGCGGTTCTTCAAGGAAAGAAGGGCGTAGGCAAACAAAGCAACAAAGTTGAACCTCCAGATAGCCATGAAAGCCTATGAGGTAGTCCAAAGGTAGCAGCCCACAGCAGAGAAGGATGATCCACTAAGGATGATGAGAAGGAGGACCCAAATCTGAGCCCTGTGTTGCAGGAGGACCACAACTCATCTCGAGAGGATGCTCGTAAGGGGGTAGGATGCAATGTGTCTGCCCGATGCCTCTCCCCAGAGGAGCTGTAGAATAGGATGGTGGCGAGGGAGCTTAAATTACAGCTTGCAAAATGAAGCTGGACGCATAGGAAGGGAAGGCAGAGATAAAGAAAGCCTTGGCTGAAGATACAGTTCTGCCAGAGCATGAGATGATATTGGAGGAACTTGAATTCAATGCCAGGCAAACCCCAGAGTCAGGCAGCAATGGTGGCAGGATTACCCGAGTGTCCACTAGAGAAAAAAGTCCACATCCCAAAGGATTTGCTGGACAACTTTTTGCTGAAATTTCGTCCTCGTCCGAAGGTACACACAAACCACGCCCAAGCCTAGTCTTCTATCTGACTAGTGGTTCATCGCGGTCAGCCATATGTTTCGACTTTCAACCAGTTTCACATGACTATATATCTTTGGTCGGCCATTTTGATCTATTAGGTATTAGTTTTTATATTAAACTTTATAAATTGTTAGCTCCGGTAGTACTGGTTGGATTATTGTTGTTTTGGTATCAAATAATGAATTAAAATGTTCTAAATTGGTGTGAGATTTTTCATGTGTTGTATTTTCACTTTATTACTGTTTGAGTGTTGCAAAAATACTTTACACATTGCCTGTATGACTGCTTTTGTGCCAAGCTAATAGAGAGTTAAGCACAGGTTAATTTATTGAGTTTAGTGGTTCACCCTGACAGAGATTGGAAGGCGCCAACCCCCATCGGGGAATGGCGTCGTTAGTGGCAGCCAAAGGGCCGACCCGGAGCCGGGTCACTTCCGGGTTGTGTGACCCGGAAGTGAGCGTCGCGTCAGGACCAATGGGAACAAAGGACGAGGTACGCCCCGGAAGTGTTAGTAGGGCGCGAGGCTTAAAAGCCCGCGACCAGCCTAGAGGCCCCCTCTTTGTCCGCTGATCATCCAGGAGTCGGACGTCTCCAAGAGAAGACATCGTGGGAGCATCGCGTTGGAGTATACAGCGAGAGTTACCCCGACTCGTGGTTTAGGTTAGCGGGCCTTGCAGTGTGTGCTAGATTTCCTTACAGCCTTTTACAGCCTTTCGTGCTTAGTTTCTGGATTTAAATGTTGTTGGCAGGGGGGGGGTTTGCAGCGGTAAATCCTCGTGTCCGGGGGGGAGGGCGAGCGCTGGCGCTCGATCATCCGATTTCCTGGGGCCCGGGCACATCCGTGGCGCGGTGGGCCTAAAAAGCCGTTTGCCTCTCTCGATAAGTTTTTTAACGTTGTTTTCTTTAAGTGCAGGATGCCGTCGAAGAAGGTACCGAAGGGTAAACAACCCGCAGCCAAGAAGGAGGAATTCCTTGCCTTTACGGAGCTGCTGGAGTTCACAAGAGAGAAGGGCATGGATTGGGTACTTAAGAATATGAGAGACGGGGCTAAAGCAGATGCGAACTCTCAGGAGGAGAGGGGGAGAGGCAAAAGAACGAAGCAGACCCCAGAAAAGCTTAGAAGCTCGGCCAGAGGCAAGCGATCTAGGCCAACGGATTCACGACCAGTATCACCAGGTGAGGAGGAGGCGCCAGAGGCAATTGATTCGAACTCAGGCGCAGAAAACGACACAGATGACGCCGATGGGCAGTATGAGGCAACTAGGCCTACGCTGATAGGAGGGTTCCCCGTCACTTCTGTGGGGGGGTCCGGTCCGCACGGTATGTTACCGCCAGTAGTGGCACAGCCGGGTAGCGGAGTGTCGCAAGTCTGGGTTCAGCCCGGGGGGGTCGCTCAGTTACCAGGGATGCAATTATATGGGTCACATGGTCAGGCGATAGGTAGCAGCCCGGTAAGCTCAATGTTTCCTGCTTACTCAGCTCACGGGTCCCCCTTAGCGATGACCGCTTTCTCCAATCTAGGGTGTCCAAGTCAGGGCTCAAGGGCGAATGCAGTGGGTGAGGTTCCGGGTCCCTCTAATGGCCAGATGCATGGAGGGTTTGGGGGGCAACCAGCTGGTTCCCCATTATTAGCTTTCAGCCCTCTAATGTTTGGTTCTTCCTCGATGACCTTATCGCCATCCGCGGGGATAACTTGGCATGTGCCAGCAGATATGAAGGACAGGATACTCAGAGGCGAATACATAGAAGTGTTCGACCTTATCAACGCGGGGGTGGCGGCCGGAAAGCCCAAAGCCGGAAAGGAGGGAGATTACAATCAGAAGAAATCATGGGTAGAATGGTCCATGAAGAATTGGATCACAGGATTTGCAATATATGCCGCTGTTATGCTTGAAAAATATCCTGTTTTAGGCCCACAAATGATGAGTTATATATCATTGATACATGGAGCGGCAACAGAGTTTCCAGGCCAGGGGTGGCTGAAATACGATAAAATGTTCAGGCAGATGAAGGCAGTTCACCCGGGTATAGCATGGGACCAACGGGAGATTAATTTGTGGCATACAGTCTTTTATTCCACCCCTTCAACGCCTACCCCAGTCCCCTCAACTCAGAGCCAGTCCTTTCGGACTGACAAAGGGGTCGGTGAGAAAAAACAGGCCTGCTGGCAGTTTAATAGAAATGAGTGTACCAGGGGGGTCTCGTGTAAATTCAAACACTGCTGTTCCTACTGCGGGGGTACCTCTCATCCCGAGATTAGGTGTTTTAAGAAAACCAGTAACCCCAAAGAACAAGCCAGCCACAACGCCCCAAAAGGAAAGCCAGCTAAGACCCCTGAAAAAACTAGCAACTCCAATTAAACGGCATGTCCTGACACACCTCCTCAGTAAATACGATAATCTTGGGGAGGCTCAATTCCTACTGCAGGGTTTTACAATTGGCTTTCGCATCCCGTCTTCAGCCCCACCTTCCATTGTCCCACCTCGCAATCAGAGCTCAGTGTTGCGAAATATGGAGGCAGCTCGAGAAAAGATCATGAAGGAGGTAGCGTTGGGGCGGGTTGGGGGTCCTTTCACAGAACCACCTACCCATAATCTGGTTTGCTCCCCTTTGGGTCTAGTTCCGAAAAAGGAGGAGGGTAAATTCCATCTGATCCATAATCTGTCGAGTCCCCCAGGGCTTTCAGTCAACGATAAGTTAGACCCGGATCTGTGCTCAGTGAAGTATACCAAATTTGACACGGCTATTGAGAAATTGCAGGCATTAGGGGAGGGAGCTCTAATGGCTAAAGCCGATATTGAATCAGCCTTTCGATTACTGCCCGTGCACCCGGACGACACCAGGTTCTTGGGCTTCACATTCGACGGTAACTATTTTCTGGATTTGTGCATGCCTATGGGGTGTTCTATTGCCTGTGCAGTTTTCGAGACTTTCGCAAGGTTCCTAGAATGGGCGGTTGAGCAGTTTCTGGCCTCGGACAACTCACATGCTGTAGTCCACTACCTGGACGATTTTCTGTTCATGGGTCCCGAGGGTTCCCAGTCGTGCAGGAAGGCCCTGCTGGGCTTCCAGCGCTTGGCTGAGGCGCTCGGAGTACCTTTGGCGGCGGAAAAAACCGAAGGCCCGACCACGTGTTTGACCTTCCTGGGCATAGAGATTGATACGACAGCAGGAGTGTGCAGGCTGCCAAAAGTCAAGGTCGATGCCTTTAGGGCCGCTATTGATGGCTGCCTGGGGGCAAGGAAGGTAACCTTACATCAGCTACAAGTTCTTTTGGGTCAACTAAACTTTGCTCTGCGGGTCATTCCTATGGGCAGGGCCTTCTCCAGGAGTATAGCGAGGGCGATGTCTGGACTGCGGGCCAAACACCACAGAGTGAGGCTCTCAGCCACAGTTAGAGAGGATCTTATGATTTGGAGAAGTTTTTTGAGGGACTTCAATGGCACGGTATTGTGGCGAGCAGCCTGTTCTTCTAATACGGATCTTGAGCTGTTCACCGACGCTGCAGGTAGTATTGGTTTCGGAGCTATATTCGGTCAAAAATGGTGTATGCAGTGCTGGCCAGATGAATGGATCGAGCGAGGCCTGACTACTAACATTTCCTTCCTTGAACTTTTCCCCATAGTGGTGGCTTTGCACTTGTGGGGAGATCTGCTGGCAAACAAGAGTATAGTATTCTGGTCAGACAATATGTCCGTAGTCATGGTGATTAATAGCCAGAGGGCCACCTGTACTTGGGTACTCAGGTTGTTGAAGGAATTGGTTTTGCAATGCCTGAGCCATAATGTCCAATTCACTGCTAAACATGTTCCAGGTGTCGAAAACAAAGCGGCTGATGCATTGTCTCGTTTTAAGTTAACAGAGTTCCGGGAGCATTGGCCCCAGGCGGAGACGTCAATGTCAGCCTTCCCAGCGGAGCTATGGAAGTTTGGTGCCCCACAGCCCCCGAGTTGATATCTGCATCCTTGGCTCCAAGGACTATGAGTATGTATCAGAGGTCATGGGAGTCGTATATGGCATACCTGAGGGGTGTGGGTGTAGCGGACATCTTTGCCCCCCAGAGTGTATTAGGCTTCATCGTGCAGCAGAAAGAGCAAGCGAAGTCGGTAGCATTCATGAAAAGGCAGCTGTCGGCTTTAGCATTTTATGCGGGTCTACGGGGGGTGTCTGATCCGACTAAAGACCAGAGAGTTAGAAGAGCAATGAGAGGTTGGGAGCGCCTAGCGCCCGGGGAGAAAGATTGTAGGAGGCCGATAAACGTAGAAAAACTGATAAAAATCTTAGGAGCTCTCCCTTTCGTATGTTTTTCCCAGTATGAGACACAGTTGTTCCGGGTGGCCTATACCTTAGCCTTTTGTGGGGCTCTGAGAATTTCAGAATTACTCCCAGCGTCTAAATCAGATAGGGAAGGGGGTCTGAGGTGCTCTGATATAATCGAGGCCAAAGGTGTCCTACGGCTAAGGGTGCGGAGATCGAAAACGGATCCGCTGGGGAGAGGTACCTGGTTACAACTGGGTAGAGTAGAGGGTGAGCCCTTCTGTCCGGTCAATTTGCTGAGGGTATTTCTCCAAGTTAGGCCCCAGGGAACTGATGATAGACTCTTGATTCATGAGAATGGGTTACCCCTTACCAGGTTCCAGTTCACTCGGGTAGTAAAAATGGCCTTGGCACGGATCGGAGTGGATCCGGCCGAATTTACATCACATTCGTTTAGAATTGGAGCAGCGACAACGGCTGCTGGCCTAGGCCTACCCGAACAGGTAATCAAAAGGTTGGGTCGCTGGAAATCATCTTGTTATGAACGTTATATCCGCCCGCAATTAGTCTGACGTATCTTTCGCTTGCGTTCCTTTTTGTGAGAATCGACTGCCTGTATCTCTTCACATTTACTCTTCATATTTACTTTAGGTACCTCCCCTAAGAGAACCCAAATCTGTTGGTGCGGCCACTCCTTCATTCGCAGGGCCGGGGCGCACTTCGAAAAGACACTCATGGACAGGGTGACCATGATGCGAGGTTGTGACCATCATTGGGTGGGAATAGGCGGGCAGCGCCTAGCGGACGTCCCGAGGGATGTAAAAGCGGCTCTGGCAAAAGGCATGCCTTCGCCAGACGTATTCGTGTTGCACTGCGGAGGCAACGACATGATTCCAGGCGGGAGGAGAGAAGTGAAGGAATCCCTGTTTTCTACCCTAGCAGCAATCAAAAACATTTTCCCAGAAGCTATAGTACTGTGGTCGGAAGTCATCCCAAGACTCGTGTGGGCTCGGGGCGCACCCATGAAGGCAATAAACAGATCTGTCAAAAGACTGAACCAATCGGTGGCGGAAATCCTGAAACAATCGAGTATTAAAGCGATTCGCCATAAATTAATTCAGGCAGAAAGGCCGGAGTTATATGCAAAGGACGGAGTCCACTTGTCGGAGGCGGGTATGGAGATATTTATAGAAACAGTCCTAGGAGCCGTCTCCGAAGCTCTCGAGCGCAGGGGGGGGGGGGTCGAGTCCGCCAGTAAGCTCCTCGTCCTGTGGCGGGGTTCCGGACAAGAATACCACGGGAACTTCTTGTCTAGAGACAGTTAACTCTGAACAGGTTTGCTAAATCAGTATGGACTCTGGGCTGGCGGGAGAGTTGGGGCCGACCTGCTGGTGGCCTTGGCTTTTCAGCCCTACCCCAGAGGCCGCTGGTTCCCAAGTGGGCGCTTTCCTCACCTGCGGCTCTGTTGACCAGAAGGGGGTTAACGTATGGGGCAGGTGATCTGGATTGTGGCCTGCTAGCGCAACCCTGAAGTCAAATAAAAGGCCCAGTGGAATGGGCGGTGAATGTATATATTGTATTATAAGTGCAAGTTTATTCCTAAATACTGTATTTGAATATGTACGAATAAATAAAGAGATTGGTGGGTCAATGAGGTAATTGACCAGAGAACTTAAATTTTAATAAACAAGCAGCACACTGCAGAAAATCAAGTACGACTCCCGAGTTTGATGTGGGGTTGGGTCCTTGTAAAGCATGCAGTGTGGCGGGGGGAGAATGCACTTTGTCTGCCATCTATGGAAGGCGCCAACCCCCATCGGGGAATGGCGTCGTTAGTGGCAGCCAAAGGGCCGACCCGGAGCCGGGTCACTTCCGGGTTGCGTGACCCGGAAGTGAGCGTTGCGTCAGGACCAATGGGAACAAAGGACGAGGTACGCCCCGGAAGTGTTAGTAGGGCGCGAGGCTTAAAAGCCCGCGACCAGCCTAGAGGCCCCCTCTTTGTCCGCTGATCATCCAGGAGTCGGACGTCTCCAAGAGAAGACACCCACCCACCCATCCCTATTAATAAGGTTTCGATTAGGGCAGTAGCGGGGTTCCGGACAAGAATACCACGGGAACTTCTTGTCTAGAGACAGTTAACTCTGAACAGGTTTGCTAAATCAGTATGGACTCTGGGCTGGCGGGAGAGTTGGGGCCGACCTGCTGGTGGCCTTGGCTTTTCAGCCCTACCCCAGAGGCCGCTGGTTGCCCAAGTGGGCGCTTTCCTCACCTGCGGCTCTGTTGACCAGAAGGGGGTTAACGTATGGGGCAGGTGATCTGGATTGTGGCCTGCTGGCGCAACCCTGAAGTCAAATAAAAGGCCCAGTGGAATGGGCGGTGAATGTATATATTGTATTATAAGTGCAAGTTTATTCCTAAATACTGTATTTGAATATGTACGAATAAATAAAGAGATTGGTGGGTCAATGAGGTAATTGACCAGAGAACTTAAATTTTAATAAACAAGCAGCACACTGCAGAAAATCAAGTACGACTCCCGAAATTGATGTGGGGTTGGGTCCTTGTAAAGCATGCAGTGTGGCGGGGGGAGAATGCACTTTGTCTGCCATCTATGTGACTATTGTTTGAGCAGGGTTAACACCACACTGAATCAGAAACCCATTTTCTCACACCAAGTCTTCAGCTTCTTGCAGAATTCAAGAAGTGTGGAGGAGGCTCTTATGTGTCATGTCAGCTCATTCCACACTATAGGAGCGATTCAGGAGAAGGCTCATCCACCCGAACTTATCTCTGCATGTTTGGAATTTGTTCAAGTAGGGTTTCGGGTGGCAGAAGATACTGGACTTGCTCCAGGTCTGAGCTGGAGTACATTTAACTCTGCTTTGTGTCCTTTTTGGTTGTAGTAACTTTAGAAGTGCAGTTTGTGTATTGCAGCCGGCTTGCTATTGTGTTGGTGGGTGTCTGTCTCTTCATAAACCATTTTTAGCCCTCCCCAAGCCCCTTATTACTCCTCCCTACATCCCTTGCATTTAATTTAAATATAAACCTTGTGTCACCCACTCCTTTCTTCCTCCCACATTTACTACTAAGGGCCTGGTTCCGATGCTGTTAGGAATGCTTCCTAACGGCATTTGCTCCGTCCAAATCGGATAGGGAACGTGTCTTTCTGATTGACTCTGAAAGGTTTCCGACCTGCCGGGTATGATGCAATTTAGGCATTAGGAATAGCCCAATCCGAGCTCAACATCTTTTGGAATGACCGAGCCTTACGGAGCAGAATCATTCATCTCAACAATGCTGGATTTGGGCAGCTTTTTCGAATTGTGCCGTCCGACTTGAATTTGCGGTCGGAATCAGACTTTGGGGGCCAATTGTGCCCCCCCTGCACTCGGAGAAATCCCTATCATGCCGGTGGGGGTACCCATGGGTCCCTATTTACAAGCCATGCAGTGTGGCAGGCACCAAGGGGTTCCCGCCACATGGTGCCCGATTTTCCCCACCCCCCCTTTCTTCAATCTGAGTCTATGCATTCAGTCAGAATGGGAGTCTAACCAAATCGTATCTGGAAGCATCCGGATGCATTGTACTCGGTTGGTTGGACTTTCCCGATCCAATTAGGTCAGAAACCATTTCCAAACCCATGCGGTCAGGAAGCTTTCAAAAACCGCATCAGAATTGTGCCCTAAGTATTAAACTTACATATGTGAGGCTCTCCCCATACAAAAATTAGGAGGGGTGAAGATTGACTTTTTAGGTTAGCAAATTGCTTTATGGAGGAAGTAGAAATGTTGTAGTATTACTTTGAAGAGAATATGGAGCCCCTACGGATTGTTTGAAAATGAAAAGGCTACGTTTCAACACAATTTTCATTATCTGTGTTTCGAAATTAATTAACTATTTATGAACATTATACTTTGAATGCTTTTCAATGCTAATTGTAAAAAAGCAAATAGTCTAATGCTAATAATTTCCAAACATCTACCTAAACTTCAAATGAGTGCAAAAAGTAAAGAAAGGCAGCAACTCAATAAAATTCCAAGCCTTTGAAAAGGCTTGAATTTTTTTTTTACTATTACTGTACTACAGCAGGGTCAGATTAGGAATATAAAGTTTAGGCGCACAGCACATAATGTGCAGGTAAATTGGCAGTGAGCATGAAACGTGCATGGGAGGGGTGGAGGCGGGTTGAGGACCAGGAATGACACATAGATTGCTTTAGACACAACAGAAATGAGATGGCGCACAGCTAGTTAGTAAGCTAAATGGAAACTGGCAGGGTAGGGTTGCAGACAGGGCTCAGTGTAATTCGTAGCCTCCTAGCATTTCATTTGCTTGTGTTTAATTTAAAAGTTTACATGGAATGGGCTACTCATTATTTCTTTCTTAAAACGTGACTGACCAGTGCAGCAAAGATAGAGTCACATCATAAAACAAGATGCTACATATGCCTCAGTTTACTACCCTCCTGGGCAGGCAGTTTATAGTATTTTTCCCTAAAGCACTGGGGTGGAAATCCAGTGTAAATGTGATTAAGTGAATTCTGTTTTAAAATGAGCTTTAGCAATGCTTCGTACGCTTCAGCAGGTGTCTTCGAGAGAATTGAAAGGATTTTGCACAGAATTAGTATCTACAATAAACAACACTAATTAAAAGGCAGGGTTTATACTGCTGATCTAATGGACCTTCATTCGAGGAAATGTCATTGGCAGGTATTTGACAGCCGAAGGAGAGCTCAGTGACTGCATTGTGTGAAGACACATCCTCAGAGCTGAGTGCTTTGGAAGGTTTAAGGCCTATGCTAGTAATTCTAGCCTGTACAAAGTGTCTGTGCTAAAGCAATGCTTGCCATTGACAAATAAACACGCTTGCACATTCTCCTAAGACGAATAAAAACACAGAATCTCCTTTTCCTGTAGCTCACTGGGAGACCCTGAACAGCAGCCAGCCCTGCAACAAGCACTGATGAATAGCTGCTCAAAGAATATGGGGAAGCAAAGAAAAGTGGGTCTTACACACAGACTGTTCTTGAATAGCCATCAATAGATTAGTCCCATGTGAACAAAGTAGATCTTCTGCAATTCATTAGAACATTCTAGGACTAGGAGAACGGAGAAGTATTCTAGCTGCCCTGAAGGGTAAAGAATTACAAAGGGCTCTCCAAGAGTCACTTAAGTGGTCTACTATTTACCAAGTAGATGACCAACGAATGGTTAGTGGTGGTTGCACTCATGTATTTCAAAAGCGTTTTTTTGTGATTCTGTTGATGTGGTTGGTGCTGCCGAAGTGAACCTTCTGGGCCCAAGGTTAATATGAATTCAAAATATGCGTTACACGAGGCCCGTGTAACGTCCCTTTGGCGCACTCGAAAAATTCTTTCTTACTCGTTTTTTTCGTTAACAATTGATGTTTATTTTCATTCAATTCATTGGTATTTCTTCAATACATTATTAATTGTCATAATATATACATTTATTTGCCCAATGCATTTCGGGCTGAAGCCCTTCTTCAGGGACTGAGTCCTACAAATTAATCCAGATTTACAAGGCTTTTAGTTATTTCTGGTGGTACTGTACCAAATGTCAATGTAACATATACACATCATTACAGTTTGTGCAGTGCTCGAAGTGGAGCGTCCGGTGTGCGTAATCAAACATGAGGTGATAGATCACGCCAAATGTAAGATGCAATTCAGTAGTATAACATATATCATAAACGTACATTGGTGTGGTTCACATATTTTGAGCGTTACCCAAAAAAACGGGATGAAAGTTCAACGTGTGAAATGGTGAAATAGTGACTTGATTAGTCAAAAAACACAGTATCTCAAATGTGTTCCGCATGCTTTTGACACCTGGGGTGCTAGCCCGTGAATGAATATACACTAACCTGAGGCTAGAAAAACATCTAGCTTCGAAGATAGATTTTATGAAGGGTTCTGTGGGTTTTAAAGACAATGTGTTAGCGGGATGGTCAAAGAATAGCACGACATGTAGTAAAGGGAAAACGATGGCAGTTAGAGAATGTCTTACCGATATTTTCTCGACGTTCTGTGTCTGTGTGGTGGCGTCCGGAAGTGTATAGAACGGTGTCAGGAAACATTCGGTGTCCGTGTTGTACTTGCGGAATATTTAAAGGAGAAGCATTTCTCAAAGCAGACACAACTTACTGTGATGTCTTCCACCACAACAACTAATATTGCCTCCATTCCAAGACAAGGATGTACACCTGATTGGACGGGGACCAACAATGGCGTTTCTACAAAACGTAAGGTGATGTGAGAATCATTATATTACTAGAGGAAAGGGGAGTGGGCAAATATTTGTGTATTTCCTTAGTGTATTTCTGGTGATAGGTTTACCCAACAATTAGAAATATGTTTACCTCTTAAAAGGAAGTGAATTGTGTTTTGTAGTACAAGAAGCAACTGTGACAGTGCAGGGAGTGTTGTGTGCCCTGGTTAGGCCCATGTAGCAAAGCTGCTTATTTCTTACATTGTCTTCTTTTGCACAATACCATTACTGCCCACATTCTTGTGCATTACAATGTTGGATTCATTTACCTGAAACTACTGTAGTGAAGGCAGGGCTTTACTTGCGCACATTGCTATGTTAGCATAGGCTTATTAGAAGTTTAAACACCATTTTACCTTTTTGCTGCTTTTGCACACAACACTAATGTAACTGTTGTTGTAAATTAGGCTGCATAAATTGCTTCACATGAGAATGGCTTGTTTTCAACGTCCCTAGACTTACATCTCGACCTTAGTCTGCACAGTGAGTGCTGAAGCCTCCAAGGTTATCAGAACAATGTTAGGTGTTGTTCTGGCTGATCGGCTCATGCTCTGGAACATGCACGTAGCTGCAGCTATCTGAAATTCTGGCGTCTTTAATATCACACTGCCTGCATGATTTAGACACTTGGAAGAAAACCCCTTTCCAGAGAGAGAGAGAGCTTTTGCAGATCCTGGTGTGATTTACTCCTGCTGATCCTGGAGGTATGGGGTCACCTATTTAAGCCTAAGAGACATTCTAATATTATATAAAACATAGATCCTAGCTAGGGAGGGTTGCATCCAGGACAATATAGTATCTGTTTCCACCATCATTATAATATGATTTCTCCTTTTGTGTTTTATGGAATTGTAACAATGCTGATCATAATATTTTTAATCATATGCCTGCTTATGCTCGCAAAAATACTGCATCTTAGAGCATGTCATTAAAATAAATATTTTAAAAGTATTTGTGTCTCTTTTTTTACCCATGTTGTGGAGTGGTATGAGAATATACCGAAAGAGGGTTATTGATTCCCACCATGCCTGAGAGTAACCTAAGTCGCATGTTCTGGGTTGTCTAATCATTGGTACCATTGCTATAGGACGAAGAGCTAATGTGACACTGATGCTAGTCGGTTAGGGGTTCGAGGTACTGAAGTGAGTTTTTTAGTCCACCACAATTCACTGATGTCCTGGGTCTCTGTGCACAGTTCTGTGTATGAGCAGATTCCCCGCAACACTACTTCTATTTACACATCTGGCTTTGCATACCATTATCACAATGTCTCAAACACTGAGTACAAGGCCTTTAGGCATGAATGTACAAATGTTCTTCTATCTTCATCCACGGGGCAACAGGGCTCTCTACATATCCATAACATAATCAGCATCTCATAGGATTAGAAGAGGAGGCTCTTCAGCTGACAACGAGGGTCCCTGCATGCTGAGACTTTACCACGCAGCGGTCTGACATTCTCCGTAAAGGGTATTATAGTTCATAACCAAGACAGGGTCCTACATTTTCTCCCGCCAGATAATAGGGTTGGATCATCTCTAGAGGGGATTCTTGGCTTTATACCTACACACACTCTAGATACACACAGAGAAGGGTTTGCATCATAGGCTTATGCCTGATTACTATCCTGGATACATACACTGTTCTAGCACTATGGTAAAACTGTCTCTACTATTTACTGTTTTGGTCTTTGTAATCACTTTCATCTGCTTCTGTCAACTGATTATCGCATCACATGTATTTTATACAAGTATAACATTGGTTCAATAAATATATTGGAAATGTCCCATTGTGAATTCTCTGCATATTTTCTCTGAGAACAAAAGAGCATGCCTGACTGAGCAAGAGGTTCTGATCTGTTACCAAAATCACTGAGGGATCAGAGTTGTTATGTTTATTGATTGCCAGAAACCTTTCGCTTCTTTTTCAGGTTAGGGGGGCTTATGGTGA
Organism: Lissotriton vulgaris; assembly: GCF_964263255.1. Lineage (NCBI taxonomy): Eukaryota > Metazoa > Chordata > Amphibia > Caudata > Salamandridae > Lissotriton > Lissotriton vulgaris. The sequence continues at coordinate 203,994,000 of NC_141689.1, forward strand.
CACTGTTAGCTAGCTGGTCTCTAGGCCAAGATATCCTGCGGGGTGCATGGAATCATTCTAGGCATATCACCAAAGTTTATGTTGACCAACAAGTGTGCAGATCCTATGGATTAGCGGGAACTACATGACAGCAGGTGACTATGGAAGTATCTATTTTTTAGATGGGCTGGGATGCAGAAGAGAGCCACAGAATATGACAATATGTAACCTTCTTAACTGTCAGAGACTGAACCTTGTTGGAAATTTTCTTTGAAAAAAGCAACACAGTGAGAGTGGCATCCAGAAAGTCAATGGGAAACAAAGAGTGTTTCTAATTTTCTTAATCTTGTAATGTAAATGATGTAATACACCTTGCATATGGATTCTGAGGGAACCAGGGGCGTAGCTTCCTGTCTCTATCTCATATATGTTGCACAAATATTTTTGATGGGCTTTTTGAGCTGTGCTCCTTTCATAATGTTTTTCAGGGTGTTTTAGCGATGTAATTATGCTCAAGCATGTGTGTGAGATGGAAAACTCTTCCTTTAATGGCGGATGAACTCTCTGTTGACTAGTGCTCTTCTGCTCTCTCCTTCTTCCTTTGGAGTTATTCCCTCTTTATCTCTCCCACGGCTGAGTGTGTCCAATCTCAGCTCTCTCTTGGGTGTTTTGCCTCCCTGAATATTTAGGTAGGGCCCCCCTTTCCACATAATTTAGTGCCTCTCAGGCAAGTATCAAGGTTTAGGTGCACATTACCCTTAAGTTCAATTCTTAGCATTCAGCAACTTTTGCAAATCTCTTGTTTTATAGTCTCAACCCCCTGTGAATAGCACAGTGTCTGATTCTAGCAGGACCAGTGTCCAACAGCATGAGTTACACGTTACTCTTGCTTCTGGGAAAGACATGCCAGCTTGAGTCTCAACCCATGATCTGGGGAGGACCGCTGCAGAACATCAGCCGGAGCTGACATCCGATATCCTCAAAGGCAGGTGTTGATTCATTCAAGAGAAGGACCCACTTCTTGGTCACTCCTAAGTTGCAGTAGGCAGGCTGCCAAGGTCATAGGTCACAGATATGTAGGTTCATTCACTGCTGGAGTAACATGTGCAGTGGAATAGCACACTGGAGGCACAGCCATTGAAGTGCTGCCCCACAGTCTACCTCAACACAAATTTCTGGATGGCAACGCACTCCACCAAGCTTCTTGGGACCTGTCCACACAGAGTCTCTCTTAAAGGTGGGTGGGCCATAGTTGGTTGACACACACCGCACCAGGGGTCAGGCTGGTCTTAGTGCTCAGGTCAGTCACACCTCTTCATGGTTGGCAGGCTCCATCCTTTTCTCACGCACCTCACGGTAGAGATTCAGCTTCTTCCTGCAAGGCCCGATTCCAAGTGAGGATCCCTTACATCGGAGAAACTGGCTGAGAAGAAAACCTCAGCTCTGAGTGAACATCAGTCCTCTAGTCTCTTTGCAGCTCACTGCGTTCATTGGTTGAAGAGAATTTGGTAGTGGAATAACAAGTGGCTCAGTTGCTTCCACATTTAAACAATTAAAGCAGGCAGGGGTTGCTGATTTTCTGTCTGCACTTTTATGCGGTACTTTTTCTTTCATCTATTCTCCCAACATGTTCTCCAGACACAGGATTCGTGCAGTGTGAAACTCCTCACACAAGGGTAGTCTCCAGCCATGAGTGTGGACTATAGAGGACAAAGTAGTATGACCTGTCTGCACCTAGCTATCCACCATCCACGACAGCCACAATGGCAATAATCAGGAAAGAGACAGGGGAATTCCCTCACCTAATAGCAGTGCTCAGGTAGACCAATCAGTATCTCCTCTCAACAAAAGGACATAATCGAATTTCTAAAAAAGCCATGTCTCCTTTTTTACCTCTTCCTTGTTTGGGTCTCCTCCTCCCACTTTTGGGAATGATATTAATACACTTCCGCTGTCTGGGAACACACCCTCACCATCTTGAGCACAGGAACAGGCCAGGCACTTCTAAAATTCACCCTTAAGGCCTCAATTACTCGGTTCACTCAACACACAGTGCATGTATCACACAGGTACAAACATGTGCATTTATAACATGTGCTAGGGATGCTAGCAGTAAGATTTGATTTACCAAATAGAAGCAGAACTTGATCAAAGTGGGCCAGTATGCCTCCACTTCAAAGACATACAAAAGGTCCATAAAAGGAACACAGTGAATAGGGGAAGGCTTTACTGAGCCACTGGTGTACTCTCTGGTCCACATTTCCAATTCATTGTAATCCACCCAAAGATTGGTGCAAGGGCGCCTGCATTGGCACTACGCATTCACAAGAGCACCCGTGCAGGGAGATAGCTGAGGGGCGCCATAAGATACTAGTTATGGCGCTTTTAAGCTTTCTAATGTACGCGCAGCGTGCTGCCCTGCATTGCATGAATGTTTGATAAATATTCCTTTCTATTCTATAGCAATGCCTTGGACCATGGCCAGGCCGCAGATGCATCCAACCGATTAACCATACTTGGTGGCAACAAAATAGGTATTTGTACTGGTAGAAGCTTTTAGTACAAAAACCAAACGCAGGAGTGCAAGGAAGACATGTCTCACTTTGAGAGATGCAGCCTGGTCTGAAGACAGATCAGTACTCATGAAGAAGGTTCTTGTTGTTGATCTGCTCACATAGTCGGATGGAGATTACTTTCTTGATTACTTTTTGTGCTGGGGCAGAAGCTAGCACAGTTGAATGGGTCCAGAGTCAAATTGTACATCGGGGGAGGGTCTGTTCTTTCTTTACAGCTTCAGGGAAGGTTTCTAGGCACAGGTAGATGAAGTATTGTGGGAGCGTCAGAGCCTTCCTTTGGAGAGATTTGATGAAGGATGCAGGTGGAATGACGTCTTCTGAAGAGGTATCCTTGTGCAACTTCGGGATGTTGGTGAGTTCAGTGTGAAAAGAAGCTGATGTCGGCACACCTTTGTGTCGAATTGCGGGGAAAGGGAGGTGTATAAATTGTGATTTGGAACCTAATTTTTACTAAGGTTTTGGGTAAAGAAGCAATTGATGGTATTGTACTTATCCACTTACTGAGTAAATAGAGGAACTGGGAGTTGAATGATGCATTGCTTGACAGCTATGCAAACAGGGTTGGTTCTGTTAGATACTTCGATGATGGTAGTTCTGCAGGTGATAATGCCTTTGAAATACCTTGAGACCATTGAGGGCATTGGGGATGTTTGTCTTGCCTGCATTTCTTTTCCCGTTGAGTGGGGTACACTCAGTTATAATATTGCACCAATGTGGGATAATACAGAGTGTCAATAAGGCAATTTATTAGTGCAAAGTCACTTTTCGTGAATTATCAAGTCATTTGTGCTTGACTAACATACAGAAATCGCTAGGTGGATCGAAACTATTCACCTTATGAAGAATATGTGAATATTTGAATATGTGAATATCATCAAATACATACAGCATGGGACTTTGCGAATGTCATATTAAAATATTACATTTGCAGCGCACTTGCTTAATTCTTATTTTGCACGTTTCTATAAAAAAGAAATCACATATGACGCACAGGAAGAAAATCCGTTCCTTAGCTCATGATCCATGGAAATACATCTTCTGTTGTTCAAGTGGAAAACCTGTGGAAGGAGCGCAGCTGCTTGGCGCTGTCTTAGACAAGAAAACAAGCCTCCTAACCGGCCACCACGGAGCACCTCTCACTCTGTTCCCATGGTAACGCTTTTATCCTCTGGTGCCCACTGCGTCTCTAATGCTCCACACTAGTTGGACTCCTTGGCACCTGCCTCCGGTGCCCGGTCTTGTCAAACCTTATTAGACTGAGAATCTATTTCTGCTGCACTAGTGAAGGGAGAAAAGCAGACAAATTTAGTTCACCTCAGAGCTCTCTGAAACCCACGAAAGTCAATTTATCAAGTTTTCAACTAAATGCAGAACTTGCCTCGGGCAAACATGCAGATGTACAACTGCTCTGAAGTCTCCATGACATTAAAAATACCAATTTTGGATACGGTAATCATGTTAGATATGCAAAAACGCTGAGGGCCTTTGTACAAAATCCTCAAAGTAGATTTATCATAATATATAAGTCAAATACATGTTTTTATATCATACCGGTAAAAATACATGAAGCCTAATAACGCGTTGTATTTGCAAGAGGTGTATTAATGAGCATGCATTCAAACATTTATTATTGTATCGCAAAAGCACATATAAAGGCCTCAGTAAACTGACTTGAGAAAACTCTACGTAATGCCTTTCAGATTCTATTTCTGGAATCACTTCCCAGAAGAAAAGATCTCGGGCCACACTGACAAGGCCTACAGTAGACTGATCTGCACTCTACAAGCATCTGTACATCATACAGGTGTGAACTGTATCAACATGAATAATGGCACACTACTTGCAATTCAAAGATCAGCCTTTCATCCTTTCTGACGTCGATAAAATGAGTACCATTGAGTTGGGTAACAATGCACATCTGTTATTCAGTGCCAAGGTACCCCTGTGCGCTTTACAAATACATATGTCATGTTATGACAATCGGGATTTAGGGCACTCCTAAACACAGGAAGGAACACCTCACTGGGCACTGAGGAGAAATAGGCTGGAGAGGCGTCAATAAATGGAATTACTACAGATGCACCATATAATTTGAACAAAACATTGTATGTTTTGATGTATGAAGGGGAATTGACCCAAAAGGGACATTGCATTGAGTGGGCCTCAATGCTGCTCCATTACCTATCGAGGGTGATAAATAACATATCCCTCTCAATGGACTTGCATGTATCAATTACACCATTTTGTGTTGTTATGTGTAGAAAAGATGCACAAAGATATAGTATCAGGTCACAGCGGTGAAATTCATGAAGTAAAAAATTACAATAATACCGGGCCTGACTCACAAAGATACAATCACACGTTTCTGTAGTTTACGATTGTTTGCTTTAACAAAGGGATTTTACGAGTAGCATCTTTACGACTGTGGAGTCTCCGTACATAAAAGGTTAGGACAGTCCTATCTTTTTATGTCTTGAGACTCCACAGAAGTGAAGATGCTACTCGTAAAATACCTTTGTTAATAGCAAACAGTCGTAAACTTACACACAGGTGTTTGTTTACCTTTGTGAATTAGGCCGTCAGTTTTTAAGTTCTGTACAGTGACTGCAAGATAGAATCTTGCAAGAAGTAAGCAGCGACTTTCTCAGTCGAGAAGTTGTGCTAAGTTAATAACATGGAATTTATGTCTGCCCTGTAGTAATAAATGAGCAGATGAACACTTATCACTACACTTGTTCCCAACGACATGCTTTCTTCCAACATGTTTATTGTGGTCTTGCTACAGGCAGGAGCAGCTGTCTCTTCCAAACAGCATTGTATACAATACTGCATACAGTGGGCTCTGGGCCATCTTCTTGCACATGACTGGATGCTTTCTTCTGACTCAATAGCTTCTCCCCATATTCATGTGTTCATTCCAACTCTAGAGAACGCATTTATCCTTGCTTTGGGTTGGAGTTTTTTTTATTATATTACCTTTCATTTGTGTTTTAGCAATTTATTGGAATCTCTTTCTGCTTCTTCTTCTCATTCACACCATTGAGAGCGTACTACGCCTCTTTCTGTTGACATCCCTCACCCAAACTCACTTTGACTTTTACCCTTCTCCAGTACCGTGTCTTGGTACACGTCAGTGTTTCCTTAGCTCGCTTTCTCTCTCCCCTTTCCCACCTCGCTCTCCCCTCATCTGTATCAGTCTCTGTCTGTCTGGTGTCTGTTTCCTCCAACACCATCTCCTGCTCTTTCTCTAAAACAAATTCGAACAACTCCCTGTGCCCCCTCTCCTTTTCCTAATGACTTGCTTTCCCAATGGAAGATGACTATAAGGTTTTTCTGCCATTGATAAAGCCAATAGCATATTAAAACTGTATTTTCTATACTTTCAAGATGGCCACAACATTGCAGCATGCCAAGTTTCATCACACAACAGCAGTGGTTTTGCTGACGTTCCGAAAATACAGTATCAAGTTAGCCGCTTGTTGCTACTGGCATTGCCAATGCTGCCAGCTCAATTTTTTACGCCTTGCTTTAACCCCTTCACTGCGGCGGCTATTCCGCCGCAGTGCTAAGGGGTTGGGGCGGAAATACGGCGGGCGCATGCTGGTGACGGAACCGCTCCGTCACCAGCGTCGGTTGCGCTGTGCTTATGATGGAGCGGTTCCGTCATGGCCCGCCTGCTCAATAGAACGCTCAGCGCAGGCGTGGAATTCGCACCACGCAGGAGCGTCGGGCAGGCCATGACGGAACCGCTCCGTCATCAGCACAGCGCCACCACAGCTGATGACGGAGAGGTTCCGTCATCAGCAGGGGAGGGGTTAAGGCAATGGCATCAACTGAAAAGACCGGTTGGCTTTGGTAAAGCTTTTTTCTCTGACATGGCTTTTAGATAGCGCGAACTAGACCTGAGACATCGGGTATCAGAGCACTTTACACAAGCACCAGTTTCGTCACAGGACACATCCATTTTTGTTAGGCATGTTATTATTCTTGCTTCCGGAGAAAATGTCTTCACTGTTTTAAGAGTATATAACTATTGTGTTCCCTGTCCTCTGCATGAAACAAAGAGGTTTTCACATCTACGCTTAGCATCCCATTGGCAGCAAGATCTGTGGCGTGATTACACATATTCTATAAAGCCTTGTTAGAATTGGTGGTCTCTAGTTGACTAAGGTATGCCGCTTGCCCAAGTAGGGACCCTTGCTTCTATTCGGATAAGGGGAGTACACACTATAGATAACCCCTGTTTACCCCCTTGGTAACTTGGCAGATCAGAAAGGCTTATCCCCGTGGCAATGTGTAAAGTATTTACACCCAATGCACAGTAGCACAATGAGAACACCAAAGAAGCAACACCACACCAGTTTAGAAGAATGAGTAATATATTATTTAAATTGTGACAAGACCAACCAATCAAACATACATAATATTAACAGAACAAATGTCAATGGCCCATGGGTGGGCCTGGTAAAACTGGCAGAGACCTGCTCTTAGGAGATGGAGTGCAGGGTTCAACACTGATGAAGATTGCTAGGCAAACCCCAAGTCATTCACAGTGGCCCACAGCTCCCGAGGCTGGTCCTCTCATTTCACTGGTCAAGGGCCCTGGATCGTGCTATGGGAGCAGAGGTGTGTCTCTTCTCAAACCCAACTCAATGGCTGTGCCCCCGATGGCCCTTGGTCCTTGGGTTTTCAGGCAGTGCCTAGGCCAGGTGCATGGCTGCGGCATAGCTGCGTTCTTCATGATGGCCTCATTGACCCTTCTGCACTTCTCCTCGAGCAATGGGTATGCGGGGAGGGGCTGGGCTTCCTCCTCAGCCTGCACAGTGGTTGACCCGGCAACATGGGACATCTTCAGGGTTCTTTCAGAAATCGAGCCACGTTGCTCGTCACTCCTCAACCTTCAGCGCAAGCTCGGAAAATGCTTTTGGGTGTCACTTGGCAATGCAGGGAAACCCCACTTGGAGATTTTTTTAGTTCGGGCACAGCACATGCCTACACAGCGCATTAAGCACAACATATGCTGGCTCAATGACTCAACCTCAAACACGGCATGCACTGGTGCAGTGACTCTATCTCCAAGACAGCACATACGTCCTCAGTGCCTCGGGTGCTGCGGTGGGAGTGTAGAAAAAGGTAGGGCTAGGACCTTTCTCAAGATTTGCCCGGCGCTAACCGCCCTTGTACCATTCAAATTACCAAGCAATGAGGCAGGCGCCGGAGACCAGAAGGCAGGAAACAGAAGTTTATTCCGACGGAGCAGAACACATCAGATCAGACAACAAGGTATCGTCTCGAGGTGCTCTAATAGCCTCTCGGAGGCCTGGCCTCTTATACACTGGTTTATGGCATGTGACCTTCCTTTATTACAATCACAACTGTGTAAGGCAAGAAAAAAGTCATCCCCGCAATCCTCGTGTTAATCCCACCCCCATATACCTTCACAATGGAGGTCCTCAACCTGCTGATAAGAGAGAGAGTCATCACGCAGCTGAGTGTTTCGTCGAGTCTTAGGATGTGTGCGCCTGATCACGTCACAGGGGGTGGGGGGAGGCCTGGATCAATAGAGGGTCCTTTGAAGGAGAGCGACCTCATACAATAAGGGCAGTAAATGATATCTTCTCGGCTTAGGTAATGGCCTCGGACCTGTGTGGACAGTCGGACACGGGGTGAGGGGCCATCAATGGAGTGGTATTCATGCTGCGTGGACAATCCAGCGCAGGGGGGAGGTTGTTCAACAGAGGGGCATTCATGGGAGGGGAGGAGGTGTTGGTCAGGCGCTGGCATGACTTCCAAGGACAGGGTCATGCAGATGGGTCATGCTCGTAAGGAGGAGGGAGGGGGAGCCAGGGTGCGCGGAGGATGCTTGCTGGGTCAGAGGGGCGCGCTGGCGATCGGTCGTGGACAGGGAGACCATGATATCTAGAATGGCTGCCGTGCGCGTAGTGCATAGGTGACAAGCTGGCGCAGATGATGTTCAGATCGCAAACTAAAATTCCACAGTCCTCCCTTTTAACATGTCTCGCCAACTTGTCAGTTCGGATTTATCCCCATAAGGCCACGTAGTTCTACTTCATAGAGGGGGCTCATGTGCTCATTTCGGAAGTCCAAAGTCTTTGGGCACATATAGCTAGAAAGAAGGCCGAACAATGGTGGCAGACATTGGATACCTAAGCAACACCCACATAATATTACAACAGGTATCAGCACGAAGGAAAACAACTTCCAACCCCAATTTTTCAAAGTGTCCCAAAACCAGCTCCCAAGCGACCATCCTTCCTGCTCTTGGTGAACCTCTGAGGACAGTCTGTGGAGGTGTTCAATGGCTTTGTAGACTGAAGGCGAGTTGTCAGGTACGTAGGTGCAGCAGCTGGATCCGATGATGCGGCATGCTCCTCCTCGGTCGGCTAGGACTACGTCTAGGACGAGTCGATTTTGAAGGGTCACAAGGCGGACCGCCTGAAGTTCCGCAGTGTTGTTAGCGAGGATGCCAGCCGTGATGTTGATCGTTGTTTCTACGGCCTGGGTCAGGTGTCGGATAGCACGGCTGTTTGCCATTGGACCCCACAGAGGAACAAGTCCCTTTGCTGCATCCAGGAACTGTGCTCCGGTGGAGTCGGTTTGTCCAAGGTCGTCTGCACGCCTCTGCCGGTGGTGGTTGGCAGGGGCTACATATGTGGGTGGAAGAACGAAGGCAATATAACAGGTGCCCTTCCATCCTCTCGGGAGCCAGGTGTAAGCCTTGGTGCCACACACAAAGTACATATTCGGAGAAGCAACAAAAGAAGGGGGTTCAGCTGAGTCCAATGTTCTGGTGACTCGGCAGGCGCTGTAACCCACCAGCTGCGTTCCCTGGCCTTCTAGGCACACGAGGCCAGTGACATTGATCACGGACAGAGCCACAGTCAGGGTGGCGGTAGTTTGTTTCTGCAGATGAGAGAAGGTGGTTCTGGCTGGATTGTGGAGCACCTGTACTTCGACTCGTTCTTTGGCTGGAATGTCTTTGATGAAGGTGGTGCCTGCGAGCGCAGGACACAGGGCAGCTGGAGTCTTTCCTGTTTTGTTCAGCCAGAACCCAGAGTAGAAGTGTGACACTGTCCGGCTGGAGGTGGCATTGTCCCTGTGGCTCTCTTGCATGAGGATCAACCAGGCGAGGCAAGAGCCGTGAACTGAGAAGGGTGAAGGGATGAAGGGGATGGAGTGTCCAGTGGCATGTGGGAGCAACCCGCAGATCCAACAGTTCGTAGCATTTGCAGCAAGGTTATGTTGGTGCAACAGTTGCACGAAGGAATTGTTCCAGAATTCCCTGCGCCTTTCTCGGAGCTGAGGCGACAGGGAGATTAGGTGATGCTCTTTCAGGGGTGTTGGCTGTGCAGTGGGTAGCAATGCCTCATGAGCCGGTGTGCTTTCCTCCAGAATCCAGAAGGAGGTCATGAGGAGGAGGCAGAAGAGGAAAACAATGAAGAGTGCAATTGTCTTTGATTTGTGCAGGTTGTCAGTCTTTGGATTTCTATACTGGGTATTTCCCGTTGTTTCCATCATCTTCTTATCTGGCGCTTCCATCATCTTCTTATTTGGCGCTTCCATCACCTTCAAGGGGCTCGGTAGTGGGCAGAACCACAGACTTCGTTTAGCTTCTCTCCCGGCAACCCTTGATTGTGTGTAGGTCACCGTTCTGAGATTTTAACTTAGTCCGTGGCCTACTTAGCCGAGACTCCCTCCTTTCGACGCAGGAAATACCCTTCTCTGGATGGCACAGTAGGATCAGAGAATTTTGCAAGTTCGAGTGCCTCAGTATCTGGATAACAGTCCAATATCGGTCGGTCTTTGCTCAGGAGCTCTTCTTGGGTGCTGACGTTTTCTGTCGTGGCCAGGTTTGCAGAGACCTTCCGGCAATGATGCGCGTGCAGCCAGTGCTTCTTCCCCTCCACTCGGAGTGCCGTTCGGGTGGTGATCAGCACTTGCCAGGGGCCCGTCCACCGAGGTTCCAGACTCTTGGTTCGCTGGAAATTTCGTATCAATACGAAATCTCCCGGTTGGATGTCGTGACCGGGGCCCCTGGAAGCATCGGGGATGGCCTGCTGCACCTGTTGATGAATGACAGACAACGTTTTAGTTAACTTGCACAAATAATCAGATAGTAGGACGTCTGGGACGTCATGAATGGAGGTCGGTTTGGGAGCAGTCCAGAGATTCATTGGCCGCCCGAACACGACCTCGTAGGGGGTCAAATGGTGCTTGGTGGGAGTGGAGCGCATTGATAACAAAGCCAGTGGGAGGGCATCCGGCCAGTTAAGTCCAGTGGTGGCCACTATTTTTGCCAGTTTCAGCTTGAGTGTGGCATTGTGGCGTTCCACTAGACCAGCGGATTGGGGGTGGAAGACCGCATGGAATCGTTGCTTCACCCCCAACCCCTTCAGGATTAGTTGGATGACCTCAGCTATGAAGTGGGGGCCATTGTCGCTCCATAAAATTCGGCAAAGGCCATAGCGAGGGAAGAATTCCTTCAGTAGTACTTTGGCAGTAGTCATGGCAGTGTTGTCACGGGTTGGATAGGCTTCTACCCATTTGCTGAAGGCACATACGATGACTAGTACATACTTCAGGTTTTGGCATCTCTCTAGTTGGATATAATCCATCTGAAGGACCTCAAAGGGGTGATTGGGGGTCCCAAACCCTCCCCGGGGCACTACAGCTCCTTTCCCGGGGTTGTGTTGCAGACAGATAAGGCATTGTCGAACTAGGCGTCTGGCTGAATCAGGGATTTTGTCGTTATGCCAGACTTTGGAAATGAGTTCAATCATGGGTGCAGATCCTATGTGTGCGGGGGAGTGAGCCATGGTCAGTATGGGAATCAGATATGAGTCGGGCAGCATCCATTTGCTTGCATCCTTCGTTCGCCAACAGCCTTCCTCATCCTTCAAACCCACCCCTGCCCACTTAGTCAGCTCGTGAGGGGTGCTGGCCGATTGAATGTCCCTGATCATTATCCTTGTGTCACTCCATGTTTCTGCTTGTGACCTGGTCACGTACATGTGTGTCGCTGTCCTATTCTCGGCTGTGGTTCGTGCAGTGATGTCGGCCAGTGCATTCCCTTGTCCAACTAAGTCTGTCACCTTTTTGTGTGCCTGACATTTAATCACCGCTAATCGTTTGGGGAGGAGAACTGCTTCAATCAGAGCGGAGACTAGATCTCCGTGGAGGATCGGGGTGCCGTGGGACGTCAGGAATCCCCTCTCTCTCCACAGGAGCCCAAAATGGTGGACCACTCCGAAGGCATACTGGCTGTCCGTATATACATTCGTGGTGGTCCCTGCGGCTATGGTGCATGCTCGGGTGAGGGCTATCAGCTCTGCTGCTTGGGCAGATCGTTGTGTGATGCAAGCTGTCTCAACTACTGTTCGGGCTGTCGTTACTGCATAGGCAGCTGAGGTGGTGCCATCTGGGAGTTTGATGCAAGAGCCGTCTACCCATAGCTCTCCATCAGGGTCAGGGAAAGCAGTGTCTCGGAGGTCAACCCTACTCCTAGTTTGTTCATCCGTGAGGGTCACACAGTCGTGGATGGGGGGAATGCCGGGGTCATTTTCAGGCAGGGGTAACAATGTGGCAGGATTCAAAGTCGTGCATCTCTTTAGCGTGATGTGGGGTGCAAGTAGCGTCAGTTCATACCCTGTCAGCCGTGCGCTAGTCAGGTGCTGGGTTTTGGTCTGGTTCAAGAGGGTGTCAACTGCATGGGGTACTAGCACTGTGAGAGTGTTGGAAAGTACGATTCCCTCGCTCTGACGGATAGAGACAGCAGCGGCGGCTACTGCTCGAAGGCAGGCAGGCAAAGCTCTGGCTACAGGATCAAGAGTGGCGGAGAAGTAGGCACAAGGGCGCTGCTTAGGACCAATTGATTGCGTTAGGACAGACAATGCGCATCCCTCCCTTTCATGGGTGAAGAGGGAAAAGGGTTTGGAGTAATCCGGAGTTCCTAGGACAGGCGCTGAACAGAGAGCATCCCGTAATTCCTTAAAGGAGGCTTGACACTCAGCGGTCCAAGGAAGCGGGGAGGGGACATCTTTGGTCAGTAGGGCAAGTAATGGTTTCACAATGAGGCTGTAATTAGGCAACCACTGTCTGCAAAAAGATGTTAGGCCAACCAAAGAGCGGACCTGCTTTTGTGTTTTCGGGATGGGGGTATCTAGGATGGTTTGGATTCGGTCGGGTGTAAGTTTCCTCCCTTCTTTGGACAGAAGATGGCCTAGGTAAGTCACCTGTGGCTGACAGAACTGTAACTTCTTTTTGGAGACTTTATGGCCATTTTCTGCAAGAAAGTGTAGGAGTTGGACGGTGGCTGTCGTTGCAAGGGGGGTGGTGTCGGCCGCCAAAAGGATATCATCGACATATTGGATCAACACCACTCCCTCTGGAAGCTGGAAGGCATCCAGCTGTCTTTTGAGGGCCTGGCTGTAAATGCTGGGACTTTCAGTGTACCCCTGGGGAGCTCTACAGAATCGGTACGAGCGGGATTTTAGAGTGAAGCCGAAGAGGTAACGGCTGTCTGGATGGATGGGGATAGAGAAAAACGCGTTCTTAAGGTCGATAACAGTAAAGGTGGTGGCAGTGGACGGGATGAGGGTCAGAATGGTGGTGATATCAGATACCACAGGATATTGGGGTACAACCACTTTGTTAATCTCTCGCAAGTCGATGATGAAGCGGTACGCTTTCTCATCTCCTTCACCTTGCTTCTTAACTCTAGGTAGGATTGGGCTGTTGCAGACGTTGCTAACCACCTCTTCAACCACTCCTGCGTCTACCAGAGACTGAATGATCGCTACCAGTGCCTTCTCACCCTCTGGCGATATCCGATACTGCGGGAGTTTCGGGAGCATAGCGTCCTGTCGTACAGTTATGTGAATAGGATCAATCATCATTCGCCCCACATCAGAGTCATTTTTGGCCCACAGGTACGAAGGTATGGTGTCAAGCAGGGATAGGTCAGCGTCAGTTATAGAGCACATGTGTCGTGGGGGACGGGATCTGAGCATGTCTGGGTTGTCGTACAGGATGACTCGTATTCCATCTGGGGAACACCTAATGGTAGCTCGAAAATGCTTCAGTAAGTCAATGCCCATAATGGCGTCAGGGGAGTTGGAGGAGAGGAGAAATGTCGCGTCAGTAGTGTTGTTTTCTAGGTCAAAGGTAATAGGTACGGACAGGGGGTTAGTGGAGGGCGTCCCATCGAAACCTATCGACGTTATGTGTGAGCCAGACAAGGGTGCCCTTGGAATCAGTCGTTTTGATAACACACTACGTGTCGCCCCAGTGTCTACCAAGAATGGAGACTCTGTACCCAAGACCTTAGCGGTGACATAAGGACCTTGCTGGTCAACACAGAGCTCGACTGGATCCCTCCCTTGCCCCTGGCAGTCCTATGCAAAGTCGGGGGCATGTTCACCTTCAGATAGCTGATATTGGTTCTGTCGGGGACGGTCAAATGTGTTCAGTCTTCCTGATCTGTCATTATTGGTGTCGTTGGGGCTCCCTCGTCCCTGTATTCTATTCCTCGGACTACCCGCCACATCCCTGGACTCCCTATTTCTGTTCATTTCTATCAGAACTGGACACTGAAATTTCCAATGACCGAGCCCTTTGCAGAAGGCGCATTGGTCATTGCTAACGTCTCTACGTCCAGTGTGGGGTGCTGGGGTGTGATCTTTAGGAGGTAGATCTCTGGGGGTGGTTGATTGGTAGTTCCCCCTTTGGTGTTCCCGTCCTAGCGCTATACCCTGTATCTGGGCTATCATTACCCTTTCCTTCAAATCTTTCTTCTTTTTCTCGGACGCCCTATCATTCTCATTCTTTTGGTGCTCGTAATACTGAGCCATCTGAAGGATAGCTGCGGGTTTGGAGGCCCCCCAACTACTCTCACTCGTCTGTAGTTTTTGGGAGACCTCCTGTGTTAGTCCCTTTACGTAATTTTGCACAAACAGGTGCTGTCCGGTTGCGGTGGTCATATCTTGGCCACTGTAGTCGGAGAACACGGTCTCGAATCGGGAGAAGTATTCTGACACATCCTCCTGGGGTTTCTGTCGACAGGCCGTGACTATCGACCAGTCTACTTTTCTTTCCGGGACCAGGGTTTTTAACTTCTGGACTAGTTTGTCTGGGAGTTCCAGTATGTCCTTCACTGGTTTACTCCCCGGCTCTCGCTGTCTATCTAGTTTACCGAGTTGGTCCCAGGTATGTCCAAACAGATCCGTGTGGTCGACCTTCCGGATTTGCTTCCACACATCAGCTGGCAGGCATAACCCAAAGAACAAGTCAATATCTGCTAAAGTCATTATTGTCGAACCCAAGGCTGTGCCTAATTCGGTATAAAATGCCGTCGGGTTCTTTCTTAAGTCGGGCAAGGTTTGCTTAAAGGTTAGGATGTCTTGTCGGTCCCATGGTTGGTAAACCCAATTGTACACAACCCTCCCCTTTGCATTTTCACTATTAACATCATCGCTCGTTCCCTGGCCCCGTGGCGGGATCCAGTAAGGAGCCGCCTCTCTGATAGGCATCATAGTATTGGCTACCTCTGCCGAGGTTGTTTCAGGGACCGTAACCTTGGTTTCTGGTTTCTGTTCCGCGAGGTGGCGGAAGACCTCAAGCATTTGCATGAAGAGCTCCGTCGCCTCACGTTCAGTCCCATCTCCAACATCAATCTTTCTATACAGTGTTGTGAGTTTAGCGGGACCCTTACTCTGATACCTATCTTCATACGCGTTCAGGGTGTGGTAGCTGAACCGCAAAATGAAATGCCGTCTATGGCTGTCGGCATGTGAATTATATACGCTCATTGTGTATTCTTCGCTCTCCCTTCGTTCTACCAATGTCTTTGCTATTTCGTTGATCCCATCCCGCTCATCTTTGCTTAACCTACTTAACCTGGCGGATGATTGTTTGCTAGCCTCGGGGTCGTCTAACGAAGTTGTTAATGTGGCTGGTGCGGAGGCCGTGAGGGCCGGTGCACTAGCACTAGGGCCACTTTCACTCACACTCGGGGCTTGCAAGTTTTGTTGGCTGGGAGCATATGGAGGGGGCATGTAGATGATCGGTGGACCTAGCAATAGCTCATCGTTTGCCCGTTGTTTGGAGGGTAGTTCAGGGTAGAGCGCAGAGGGGGTCCTAACAGGACATTGGCCTGTTGACCCTGATTCTTGGTTTTGTGTAGCTTCTTTTCTTTCTTTTATTTCTTCTTCTAGTTGCTTTGCGGCCAGATGGGCTGCCTTTCGTAATTCTTTCCCTATTCTTGCTTCTTCTCTTTTCTTTCGTTGTTCCGTTTCTTTGCGCCACATGCCGATACTGTCGAGCATAGTGGGCGTGGTCTTATTCTTCTGGAGCGCTATTTCTAATGTTTTTATTTTATTTTCACTAAAGGAACCTATCAGTGGCCACTGACTTTCAGGGTTCTTTTTCGTATATTTATGCCATAGTCTAGTGTAAGCTATAGCGACTAGTCCATACTTAGTGAACATGTCCTTATTAGGGGTGCCCTCCAGTGGAGCTGGATGGTTCATCTCTAATAAGCGGTCCGGGCTAAACAGGCTACCAACCAGTGGGGAGAAGATAGGCATGACGGTTTACACCGGGGACAAAAGTCTGCACTACCTATCTTATCACGGCGGGCAAAGACTAGACAGAATATTTCTATTCTCCGTTGTTTGCCGGCGGTGAATACCTCAAACCAACCAATACCGAATAATCGGTCAATCAAAACAATTCAGTGGGGAGAATAAGTGGGTACGAAAAGTTATCGTTACCTACTCTTTCTCTACCTGCAAAGAGAGACCTTGTTCTTCCCTGTTTGCAGAAAAAGAATCTCCAGACAATAATCCACGAACGATAGTTCGGGAAACAGTGGGGGAGGAAAATAGGCACGACGGATTACAATAGGGACAAAAGTCTGCGTTACCTATCCTTCACTGTTTGCAAAGAGAGAGCCTGTTTGTTTTTCCCCGTTTGCAGACAGCGAATCTCCAGAGGTTTCAACAAAGCGTAATACTAGTATTATCCAAACAAACAATTTTCCTCAATTCGTCGTGTTTACACGACCTTACCCGGACCGCATGGACGGTTTCCTGTCCTCTGGATCCAGCGCCCGATCGTCCTCTCTCCTTCGTGATGTTCGCGGCACTCCTGATGGTTCCCAGTCAGGACCGTAGATCACTCGAGAGAGGTCTGTTCAGAACTAGTGAAGGTCGGATGATCGGCTGTCAGACGAGGGTCTATCGGACATGAGCTCTTCCCGATCGTTGCAGTCGTTCACTCTGTCATCGGGACCTCTCCCACTGGATCCACGTGTCGCTGATGGGCCCCACGCTTTGGGACGCCAATTGTAGAAAAAGGTAGGGCTAGGACCTTTCTCAAGATTTGCCCGGCGCTAACCGCCCTTGTACCATTCAAATTACCAAGCAATGAGGCAGGCGCCGGAGACCAGAAGGCAGGAAACAGAAGTTTATTCCGACGGAGCAGAACACATCAGATCAGACAACAAGGTATCGTCTCGAGGTGCTCTAATAGCCTCTCGGAGGCCTGGCCTCTTATACACTGGTTTATGGCATGTGACCTTCCTTTATTACAATCACAACTGTGTAAGGCAAGAAAAAAGTCATCCCCGCAATCCTCGTGTTAATCCCACCCCCATATACCTTCACAATGGAGGTCCTCAACCTGCTGATAAGAGAGAGAGTCATCACGCAGCTGAGTGTTTCGTCGAGTCTTAGGATGTGTGCGCCTGATCACGTCACAGGGGGTGGGGGGAGGCCTGGATCAATAGAGGGTCCTTTGAAGGAGAGCGACCTCATACAATAAGGGCAGTAAATGATATCTTCTCGGCTTAGGTAATGGCCTCGGACCTGTGTGGACAGTCGGACACGGGGTGAGGGGCCATCAATGGAGTGGTATTCATGCTGCGTGGACAATCCAGCGCAGGGGGGAGGTTGTTCAACAGAGGGGCATTCATGGGAGGGGAGGAGGTGTTGGTCAGGCGCTGGCATGACTTCCAAGGACAGGGTCATGCAGATGGGTCATGCTCGTAAGGAGGAGGGAGGGGGAGCCAGGGTGCGCGGAGGATGCTTGCTGGGTCAGAGGGGCGCGCTGGCGATCGGTCGTGGACAGGGAGACCATGATATCTAGAATGGCTGCCGTGCGCGTAGTGCATAGGTGACAAGCTGGCGCAGATGATGTTCAGATCGCAAACTAAAATTCCACAGGAGGGGGAAGAGCAGACATTGTAATTCTTCAAAATAGGCACGGTGAAGACTTTGTTATTCCTGAGACTTCCACAACAAGAGGCAAGCATAAACAAGCCCTTGGAGATCTTCTCAAGCAGGATACCACAGCATGGTAAAAAGAGTCAGTCAGTCATTTTCCTCTGCCCACAGACAGAAGTAGTACGTGCAGGCCAACCCACACCTCACACAACAGAAAGCGTAGGTGTTAGAAATGGGATTTCTTGTTGGCCAGGGCAAGCGCCTAAGTCAGGTACAAACCACCACTCTAGTCAGGGCAAGAGAGTCACACGCAAAAGATAACCCCGGCTCACTCCCTTGGAAGCTTGGCACAAGCTGTCAGGCTTATCCAAGAGGCAATGTTTAAAGTGTTTGCGCAGCACACTCACACAGCAGCGAGACACTAGGCACACCACAAAAGACTCTCCACACAAGGTTATATAAAAACAGTCTTTCTATTACTCATACAACACATTAGAATGTATTCACATATATAGACTGTGCCATCTGGCACTATGTATTACTTTACAGGGGATAATATAAACAAAACGGACAGTCAGGCCACTGTCATAACCATTAGAACCCACAGAATTAGTGAAAACAACCAGTAAATACTAGCAACATTACAATTAGCATAAATAAATTGTGTCAAACATAAGGCCCACCTTTCACCATAACACATTATGCATGAAAATATTCAGCAGGGCACCCTAACAAACATTTGCAGCAGTGCACACATTAGAGAATCACCATCACTGTGATTATTCCTGTGATAGCTATGTCACATTATCACTGTGGTCACATGGGACCAATTCCAGATATTTATAAGGTATGGCCAACTGCAACACCTCCCAATTACATCAGGGCATAACATATTGTGAATCTGGTGCCCACTGTAGGCATAATGCCATTATTGCCCACATGATGGAGTAATTCCTCCTAGCGTGCACATGATAACATATATATGCCCCAGTGAACCATGGCATCTGCTTGTCACAGGGCACATGAATACCTTGCTGTGCCCCAATTCACCCCCACTGGTGAGGGGCAGCTGCCCACCTTCTCGTGGTGCAGCCACTGTGTTAAATGAGGAGGGGGGGGGGTGTCTGGGACTCACGCCGCAATGACAACGAAGGGTAGAGCAATGCTTCCCTTAGGGTGAGATGTCCTCATGTAGTCCCCACTCGTGAAGGGAAAAAAACTGCCTATGGCCTTCAGACGGGCCCCGCCCACAACCAGGCTCAGGCCCATTGCCTGTTACATCTGCAGCGCTTCCGGTTGGCTGTCTACTGCTGGTGACCCACCTCTCCCTCTACCAGGCGGGGGAGGTGGAGAGTTGCGGAATGGAGCCCGCAAGGCTCTGGTCCTACCTTTGGATACCCGGGTAGACCACCTCAACCCCCAGGCCACACATGGGGATCTCACCAGCACGGGAGCCCCACCCGCCTCCAGGTAGAAGGCTTGCCTGACTTCAGGGTTGCTCTTTCCTCCTTCGTGGGAGCCCCGCAGACTGCCCGGTGCGGCTCCTCCTCACAGTGCAGTCACCCTCAATGGCTGCCGCCCATTGGGGATTGAGCTTGTTCTTTAGATTTCAGGCAATAAAACTGGAAGTGCCCACCACGCACTTTGGGTGAGTGGAAACAGGGGCAATAAAGTGGGGTTCAGGTAAATGACGTCACACTCCAAACCCAGGTCTAGGGCCAGGAACCTCCAAGAGAATAAGCAATCGGGTCTACCCGGACCAAGGGCACAGCAGCACCCCTGGAAGTGTGCTTGGGACATGACAGCAGAATGCAGCCAGGCAGGCCAGCACCGGGGTCGCAGCGCAGAGGGGCAGTCCTTCTCTCAGCGTAGTCTGGTCCCTAGGCAGTTCCTCCTTGCAGCCGTACATGATGTCTCCCTTTTCCAAGTAAGCACCAGTTCAACACTGTCATGGGGTCACAGCCCAAGTACTTATACCACTTGTCTCCTTTGTGCTGGCCTAGCACAGGATTTGGGGAACAAGTTCAAACCAGTTCTGGGGGGCACTTAAGAACATCCTTTTAATGCACCAAACACCCTTATTGTTAGTGTAGGTTGTGGCCGCAGATACACCACAGGAGGGGGGGCATTGCCAGCATTGTGGAAGGCAGGCACAGTCCTATTCAGGCCCAGGTGCTACTTGTCCCACTACTCCAAATGCAGATGGGTCTATTCAGCCTAGCACTGACTCACCCAGCCCCTCTGGAACCACTGCACCGCCCCAGCCCCTGTCACTCCAGTGCCAGACATGCAAAAAACAACAGACAGGCACAAAGACACATAGCACACATAAATGCCATCTTCTAAAAGTGGCATTCATAAAATAGTGATAATAAATATGTGCCCACCATTCTGCAGCATTTATTACCACTATTTCAAATATACCAAACTTGATCACGCTACTCATATCAAATCAGGAATTACCACTGACACATTTATCAGGGAATTCTGAATGAATTCCTATGAGAGGGCAGCCTCACAGTAGTTAGAAACCAAAATGGCTGTTTGTCACCACCAGGACATGCCACACAGTTAAGGCACATGTCCTCCCTTTTACCTACATTGCACCCTGCCCATTGGGCTAGCTAGGGCCTACCTTCAGGGTGACTGATATGTAGTAAAGGTGAGTCACAGACATGGCACCCACTTTATGTGCTTTGTCACAGCTGCAGTAAACTGCATGCACAGGCCCTGCAATGGTAGAGACCTGAGACAGGTTCGAAAGGCTGCTTTGGTGGGTGGCGCAAGCAGCACTGCAAGCCCATCAGTAGCATTTAATTTACTGGCCCAGGTATCTAAGATACCACTTTACAAGGGACTGATATGTAATTTAAATTAGCTAGCAGGTTTAGACCAATCTTACCATGTTTATCATAGAGAGCACATGCACTTTACACTGGACAGCAGTGATAAAGTGCCCAGAGTCCTAAAATCACCAACACCAGGTCAGAAAAAATGCCAGGAGGAAAGTAAAAAGTTCAGGGATGACCCTGCAAAATGGGCCAAGTCTAACAGTAGTGCTCCTTACACAGCTCTTCAGCTCTTCTTCTTGGCAGGGTCCTCTCATTTCCAGAGGTGATCTAAACTCCTGGTGTTTTAGGTTAATTACTTATACCACATTTTCTCTTTGTTCTCTTTGTGGCAAGGATCTCTGAGTTCAGTCCAAATCAGTTCTGCCTTCCCTTGTCCAGTTTAACTGCAGGACGTGGAGATAGCATTGTGCAAAGAAGACACATTCTATTTAGGTGCTAGTGAAACTTATCTCACCACTCTAAATGCAGACCAGGTTTACTCAGGCTAGGTATTAGTCAACAAGGAAAGGCAGGACACACCTCAACCCCCTTGTGACTGTTGAGAGGGAATGCACATCCCCAGCTCCTGTAACTCCAAAACCTGACCGTGAATACACAAAAAGGCAGAGGAGCATAAGATGGTTAAACAAGAAAATGCCCACTTTCTAAAAGTGGCATTTTCAAACACAGACAATTTAGAAACCACCTTTACTAAAAAGGTGTTGTTGGAAATGGCCCTTTTTGCAGGATTCTCCCCAAACTTTTTGCTTCTTCCTCTCTTATTTTTCCTGACCCGTGGGTGTTGGCAATAAGACTCTGAGTACTTTCCCACTGCTGATCAGTGCTAAAGTGCATATGCTCTCTGTATAAATTGTTATTGTAATTGGTTATCCATGATTGGCATCACCAAGAAGTCCCTAGTAAAGTGCACTTAGTGTGCCAGGGCTGGTGATACAAATGCTACTAGTCGGCCTGCATCACTGATTGTGCCACCCCCATGAGTAGCCCTAAAATGGTGTCTCAGACCTGCCACAGCAGTGCCAGTGTGCATTCTGTGAACTGCTATGTCAACCTGGTCAGTGTCCCCACTGATCAGGCCTAACCCTTCCCTTTCTGTACACATTGTTCATCCCTATGGAAGGCCCAAGGTACCCCCTTGGGCAGGGTGCAGTGTAAGTGAAAGGTAGAGCATGTACTAGTGCAGGTGACATGCACTGCTAGTGAATAACAGCCATTTTCGTTTTTCAGTATTGTAAGGCTATCTTGCCTATAGGTTATCACTGGGAATGTTGGCTACAGTGGCAACCAGCATATCTTCCCATTGGAGCAAGGTAGGACATAAAAGTCTGGTATCCGTAAACTCAGAATTTAATAACACATATTTTAGGAAAGATTGTTTTTAAATCCTGTGTTTGAGAGCAGCTCTTTAAGAAAGTTGCTGTTCTCTTGTCTGACCTTTCTGTGTGCCCTGACCTGTTTGTGAATTGACTGTCTGATTTGAGACTGACAGGGGCTGGGGAGCCCCCAGGAGGCTGCCTGAGTCAGCCCTAGGCTGAATGACAGCATCTGCATCTTGAGTGGTGGGAGGGGCTAGTACAAGGGCCTGAATAGGGCTGCGCCTGCCTTCCACAATGGTGCTCCTCCTCCTGCTGAGTGGCTGACGACCCTGCCCCTCTCTCTGAAAGGAAAGGAGAGACCAGGAAAACAAAGTGCTCAAGGAACACCCAGAAATGGTTCAGACCGGGCTCAGAGCCCTACTGCACAAATGGAACAGAGACTTTTAAGGGTATAAGTACAGGATCCCTGACTACAGAAAATTAGATCATCCTGGAATCAAGATGGAACCTCTGCCAAGGAGAAAGCTGGAAGACTGTCCTGCTGTTGCTTTGCTGGACTGACCTGCAGTTGCTTTGCTTTCAAGGAGAGGGGAAGGACTTTGCTTTGTCCCCTTGCTTGTAGGAATCTCCAAGGGCCTGAAGAAGAGTTGGCTCCCTGTTAAGAAGTCCCAGGAACAAAAGGACTTCACCCCACTTCCCTGAACTCTGCTGAGAGAGTTCTGTCCTTCCTCGAGTGCTTGGCCCATGTATGGTGCCTCTGGAAGTTGTACCTGTGTTGTGAAGCTGGTAACCAATATTTAAAAAACTTTATGCAAAGTTTATTGCATTGCTCACTTGTGGAGTGCATCCCCGTCAGTGCAAGGAAATTCCCACCGCTAAGAAGGCAGAGATCGTCACAGCGCCTTTTGCCGCTGAAAGAGTCATCGTATCCTTCGCTTGCGGGACGCACCAGACCGGTGCGGGAAGATTACCATCGCTGTGAGTATCGTCGCAGAGCCCTTCATTACTGGGTGAGATCATTGCACCGCTTGCTTGCGGACCGCATCACATCACTGCGAGAGTCGTCGCAGAGCCATCACATTGAGGGGCCGCAAGAGGAGAAGATGGACGCTGCGCTGCGCATTGCTGCCGCACCTGAGATCATCGCCGTCCCGAAGATCGTCGCATTGTACCTTTTGCGAGACGCTTCCACCGAAACATGTGCACTGGAATCAATGCAAAGTATTACATCCCTCCCCATACAGTCACCGCAGCACGCCGCAACAACCAGCGGGGTTGTTGCATCGCCTCCCCAGGGTCCCAGGAGTGACGCATCGCTTGCTTTTCTCCGCTACAGCTTTGACTTTGGTCGCATCTAAAGGTACTGTTGGCTAAAACGTGACACAACTGTGGATTATTTTAACGCGACCTTAAGAACTCATTTGAAACCATATTCTTGAACTGTGCATTTTGGATTTTTTTCGTTTTGGTCTTGTTTACTTTAGATTAAATACTTCTATTTTTCTAAACTGTTCTGGAGTCCATTTGTGGTGTTTTCACTGTGTTACTGTGAGTGTTTGTACAAATACTTTACACATTGCCTTTGATAAGCCTGACTGCTCATGCCAAGCTACAAAGGGGGTGAGCAGGGGTTATCTAAAAAGTGTATCCTCCTTACCCTGACTAGAAGCAAGGGTCCCTATTTGGACAGTGGTACCTACCTCTGCCAACTAGAGACCCCCAGATCTAACATTGCTGGTCAGTGGTGGGATTTGAACTTGTATTTGTACTAGACCCACAGTGGCTGGTGTGCATCACTAATGTGTGCAGACCACTACGCCACCAAATACTATGGTTGAGTTTTTTTTTGATTGGTTCTATTTTTGAGTAATTCTTCAAAGCATCATGTCTCTGAATGGAAAAGCACCCAGTGTGGGAGCAGCAGAATTGGAGTTTGTCATTGAGGATTTATATTCCTACAAAGTTGCAGAGCTTCAGCAATTCTGTCACAAGTTTGAGTGCCCCATTAAAAGCAGCTTCATGAAGGATAAGCTGCATGAATCTTGAAGGGCTGGTGGGAGGCCCAAGATGAAAATAATGCAAATGGAAGGGAGGGGTTTCAGCCCCATGAATTTACCAGTGCGCAGTCCAGGCTCAAGGCCTGGCAGCAACCATTCCAGCCGGGGTCTGACCCCAGAGGAAATAGAAGAGAACCAAAAAGTAAGAATCTTTGACTTGGAAGTCATGAGATTCAAGATGAAGCAATTGGAAATGGAGAAAGGATGTTGGAGGAGAGCAAAAATGCCTATGCCCCGGAGGAATTGAAATTGACCTTGGCCCATGAATTAAGAATGACGGAGCTTGAGTTGGAGCTCTAGAGGCTTGAGGCCAGGAGTGTCTCAGCTGAAGAAGAAACATGGGTATCTCAAGAGGTGAACTTTGCTGAATTGGAGGTGAAGTCCAGCTCAGATGGTGGCAGCAAGATTATAGTTTCCAGTGCTGGGAGAAAGGTACCAACACCCAGAGATATGGCGCCTGACTTGAGGGAGGGGGTTGACATACACCAGGGTGTTCAGGTTTATGATGTATCTCCAGTAGTGTGCAGTGTCCCTGAAGTAGATTGGGGGACTGACTCTAGATGAGAGGTGCAGGGAGGGGGGGTTCCCCCATGGTAGAAACCTTGGTGTGTGAGTGTGAAGATCAGCCAGAAGAGTGTGGGTTGTGTGACAGAGACAGTAGTACACTGTATTGCCAATCTCAGGAGAGTGTGTGCGGTACTTGTGTGAGGCACTGGAGGGTGAGGCAAAGGGTAGCTTGGTTAATAACTGTGGGGGCTGTGTGATTCATTTGTTGGAGAGCATATTTTAAGTCCCAGTTTTCCAGAGCTATGCCAACACCCAGTGTAGTGGGAGGGGTGTATGGGCTCACGTCCTGTCTCAGTGGAGAAGGAGTGAGTGTGAGGCTGCATGTCCCAAGGTGCCCAAAATCCAGTCCCAGGGCCCTGAGGGTTCCTTAAGGGAACACCAGGTTGGGGGCCTAGAGGGCGCTAGTAGGCTGCTTGAGGAGGAACTCCTAGTGTCTGGTGAACGGGGAGTACCTGTAATCAGGCCTCCATCAGTTTTGGTGACTGGCAGTGCCACTCCAGTTGGAAGGGTGCAGAAGTCCAGACTGAGGGGTGAGAGGGGGAAGGAGTCCCCAGTGGGAGAATCAGTGGGACAGGGGCCAGCCAGACGGGTGGAGTCTCCCAGGAGTGACCATGGGGTCACCACTCCTGTCCTGGGGGATCCTTGATGCACTGTCAAGTGGACAGGGGTCGAGAGATCTGCACCAGGCATACTGTCACTGGACACATGAGTCATGTGTCATTCTCAGGGCGGTACTGTGTGAGTCCCCAGAAGTCCTGACTTGCCAGGCAAGTGCACAACCGCAGGTATTGGTCCCTGGGTTGGGAGACCAGGTTCAGGATCTGCCTGACCTGGAAGGAAGGACATCTGTAACCAGTGTCCTGAGCAGTTTGTCTTCCAGGGGTACCCCTACTGTAGGGGGGGGGGGTGCAGCGCTCTGGAAGGCGGTACAGAGGGAGGGAGTCCTTGCCTTTGACCCCGGTGAAACCCGAGGGTTTAGACCCCAGGTTCGGAGATCAGTTGCTATAGAGAGATCCTGAACTGGTGGGAGAGTTAAGTTCTGAGGGTGACTCTCCTGGAAGGAGAGGGCAGGACCCCAGAAGGAGAAGTAGGGGGAGGAGAGCCTCTGGTCAATCTGAGGGTACAGGCCCTGGGCTGGCGGACCAGTGTCAGGATAGCCTAACTGACTTGGCAAGTAGGAGAGTGGAGAAAAGGTACGAGGAACCTAGGGCTACTGCCCCCCACTCTCTGACACCACAGAGGTTTGAGAGGCCTGACAGGCATGCGGCCTGGTTCTCATCACTGGCAGCTGTCAGTGGCCCCCGTGGCTGGTTGTCCTGGTGGACAGGGTTGCCCTTTGGAAGGGGCAGGAGTCTCACCCAAAGGGTGGACTGGGCCACACCGTTGGGTTGGCCAGGTGGGTACTGTCTACCAGTGTGGGCACATCTGTGATGAAGTCCTGGTGTGCCGGGCAATTGTTCCACCGCAGGGGTTGGTCCCTGGTTGGGGAAGCCAGGTTCAGGTGTTGTCAGATGTCAGATTACCACCCAAACATGGCCCGTTGCTGCAGGAGCGAGGATGAACCCAGTCCGCTCCCACAATCCAACAGCAGGTCACTTAAACCTTATACAGCTGACCCGCAATTTGAATGCAGGGAGAGGGTGGGATGAAAATCCGGAGGAGAGAAAACACACTACTGTTGGCGTAATCAGGTATGTCCCACAGGAATCAGATACAGCTACACCTGCATATAGGGAATATATAAGGAAACAGAATTACCCAAAAGTACAGAACTCTCTCTATGAACATATAGCAAGCAGACAGGCCTTCCAAACTCACGGAATAACCAGTCCATTTGTGGTGTTTTAACTGTGTTACTGTGAATGTTGGTACAAATACTGATACATTGCCTTTGATAAGCCTGACTGCTTGTGCTTAGCTACCAAGGGGGTGAGAAGGGGTTATCTAAAGAGTGTATCCTCCTTACCCTGACTAGAAGCAAGGGTCCCTATTTGGAAAGTGGTACCTAACTCTGCCAACTAGAGACCCCCAGATCGAACAGGAGATTTTTATTTTATTAAATTCTGAGTTCGGAGAGCCTAATTTCCATATTTATAGCTGTTCCCATTTGAAAATTGCACATGTAAAATTTGAAATGTTACAGTGTTGCTCCAATGTTAGCCAATGGGAGAGCTACCAGTGAACAAGCATTTGCAATGCAATAGGTCTCACATTTGAGAGAGTTTGAGCTATTGGCATTGTAAATAACAATGCCTTTTATTTATGTGTTTTGGAAACCTGCAAGCGGTGCACTTAAATAAAAGGGATTTTAATTTACAATGCCAATAGCTCAATATCTCGCAAATGAGAGACTTATTGCATTGCAAATGCTTGTTTTTCTTCCTATCAATATCAGTAATAAGTCCAACATGTGTCAGGCTCAGGGGAAAGGCGACAGAGTGATAGGGGTCCCATCTGAATAGTGTCTACCTCGGGGAGTCCTGCACGACTGAGGCAATGAACTGCTAGAGCGGAGCAAAATATTGTTTTCATCACTCTGCTAGAGAGGAGTGGAAAGAGTGCCTTACAGAAGACTGCCCTCTTAACCTTTATGCTGACATCTGCTTTATTTATTTGTCCTTAGAGCAGATGTGCGTTTAATTTGAGGTCGCTATCTTTGAGTGACATAGCAATAACTCTTAAATAAAATGGAGTAGGCTCATTCTCAGCAAAGCACTCACATAACCAGCTTGGGCTGCCACGAAACTCCATAACATAAGAACACCTTGTTTCAAACCCTGGGCTTTCTCAAACGAGTTAACATAAACTGATGTAACCATTCCAAATATATTCCATCATACATGCAATGTAATAACCCTCAAACCAGTTACCACGCTATTTCGAAAACCTAATAGCAGTCAAGCTCTTCAAATAAACAAGTACGTGATCTTGTAACCACAATATGTACATGCAGTTGAGGGGGAAAGGTCATGACAATTTCCTAACACTTAATAAGGGTGTTCTTGCTAGAAGAGGCTTTACTACAAATACCGCAATATCGGTTTCGGAGTTTTGAAAGGAAGCAGCGTCTGTCGCTCATGGGCAGGATCTCACACAAAGAAGTGGTACTGGTTGCAACATCCAGCTATGTTGATGAAACTAGTTTGCTTAGGTCTTTACATTACTCAAACATGACATATTTGACGATTGCCTGGCACAAAATGGCTTCAGGTCTTTGAGCCAGCAAAGCGTTGCCAGGGCAATGGAAAACGCAAGTCCAGTTATAGTTACTTTGCCTTCACCAACAGAGCACATTAGAAACATGAACTGGCACCATCACGCATACAACATATTTACTGTTGTGAACTCTGCTCTTTATCACCTTATGAAGTCACCCATTTCTGACTCCATCATGTGAACTCCACCAAAATGTTTTGTGGGTGTCTGAAGTAACTGATTTCCATGTATAGCACTGAGTGTACGCCTAAAAGTTAAGTCTTGTGTAATCAATACGGAGACATAACCTAAAGCAGACCGAAGACCGACTGACCTTCAGGAGGCTACTCAAGACCTGGCTGTTTGAGCAGTAGCAGCGCCCCCTCACCCCACAGCGCCTTGAGACCCTTACGAGTGAGTAGCGCGCTCTATAAATGCCGTTATTGATTGATTGATTGATTGATAAATTATAATCACAGTGGAATGTCCATCAGGCATATTGTGTTTAGCTGCAAGAGACGAGGGATGGGTACAGATGTTATATGCAAATATAAGTCTAACATGGGAACAAATACTCAGGATGCCCCCTTAACCCATCGGTTCCTCACCTGCTCTGGACCTGGCGCCTCGGGTGACTGCTCCGCCTGCTGACAGCAGGGGCGGCAGAGAACAGCTCTGCCCGCACCTCCTGCCTCCATTGCTGCTTTCCGTGGCACAGCGGGGCCACAACGCCAGTGCAGAAGGCAGCACATCAATGCTAAGCAGAATCTACGGACTATGCCGGCACCTGATACATGTGGCACCGCTGGACCTGCCAGGTGGCACCGGGGGCTCAGAAAACACGAGGAGTCGCAACACAGCAGACTTCGAAGGTTAGTAAGCTCACACTGTATCATAACCTACCAACCAGCTCAGATCTCCCGACCACATCCATCTCCAGCAGCCTTCAGATATGAAAGTGAGGCAGCAGAATCCTGACCCTGAGCTGCAGTTTGTACGTGATGAGACAATAATTAAAAAATAATGATGAAAGAGGTCGCCGTGATAAAATGTAAAGCACAACACCGGTGCATATATAACTTATTAGCATGGCGGCCCATAAAAAGGGTACCAAGGATATAAAAAAATAATAATGATGCAAGCAGGCTCAGCGCTAAAATATAAAGTGCAGTGCCTGTGCAAGTTCAACTTATGTGTATGGAGGTCCATGAAGCGAGCACCATAGTGGAAATAAAATGCTGTGGTGACACAACATCATTATAAAAAAAACAAGTAGTCCATATGCATAAAACATGAACAGTTGCAGAGTAATAAAACTGTAGCTGGTCGGTGCTCCTTCTGATAAAACAGAAGGGATGTATCGGGAACACCAACCAATTAGGAGCCCGGAAATCAGAATAACGCATACATTATCCAATCGCAATCAGCTCGCAAACAGTAGGCGGGATTACACTTGTACTGCTTACAGATGGTCTTGCAGACACTGCATGCTTGACTTAAACATTAAATTGGCAGTATTTCACTATCAGGACATCTAAAACACACCAGTACATGTCCTACCTTTAACATACTCTGCACATATAAGAAAAGGGAAGGTTGGGGCCTGGCAAGTGAGTGCACATGCCAGATTGACATGGCAGTTAAAAACTGCACACGCATACACCGAAGGCAGGTCTGAGACACATTTGAAATGCTACTTGTGTGGGTCGCACAATCAGTGTTGCAGGCCCACTAGACGATTCAGAAAAGGGGGTGGTGATGAACAGAGTGTCTGAATTAAGCAGACCACTCTTACCCAGTCCAAAGATCAGGGCTTGATCCATCACCGTTATTCATCTCACTGCACCATCCCAGCTCAGAACCTGGCTATATGCAAATCAGTCTGTCCCTGGCCCCGTGCATCATGGGAACAGGGCAGACTAAACTACCAAGCCAATTCTTCACCAGAAAGGAGACAAGCTACCGGGGACCGGTTTCTGGCATTTTTCAGCCTTCTTCGGCCCGGCTTGCTTGAATCCTGATGGTGCAGTGAGAAAGGGACTCATGTCTGAGTATACCCTGCCACACCTATAGTGGCCAAAAACGATTCAGAAAAGGGGGTGGTGATGAACAGAGTGTCTGAATTAAGCAGACCACTCTTACCCAGTCCAAAGATCAGGGCTTGATCCATCACCGTTATTAATCTCACAGCACCATCCCAGCTCAGAACCTGGCTATATGCAAATCAGTCTGTCCCTGGCCCCGTGCATCATGGGAACAGGGCAGACTAAACTACCAAGCCAATTCTTCACCAGAAAGGAGACAAGCTACCGGGGACTGGTTTCTGGCATTTCAGCCTTCTTCGGCCCGGCTTGCTTGAATTCTGATGGTGCAGTGAGAAAGGGACTCATGTCTGAGTATACCCTGCCACACCTATAGTGGCCAAAAACGATTCAGAAAAGGGGGTGGTGATGAACAGAGTGTCTGAATTAAGCAGACCACTCTTACCCAGTCTAAAGATCAGGGCTTGATCCATCACCGTTATTCATCTCACTGCACCATCCCAGCTCAGAACCTGGCTATATGCAAATCAGTCTGTCCCTGGCCCCGTGCATCATGGGAACAGGGCAGACTAAACTACCAAGCCAATTCTTCACCAGAAAGGAGACAAGCTACCGGGGACCGGTTTCTGGCATTTCAGCCTTCTTCGGCCCGGCTTGCTTGAATCCTGATGGTGCAGTGAGAAAGGGACTCATGTCTGAGTATACCCTGCCACACCTATAGTGGCCAAAAACGATTCAGAAAAGGGGGTGGTGATGAACAGAGTGTCTGAATTAAGCAGACCACTCTTACCCAGTCCAAAGATCAGGGCTTGATCCATCACCGTTATTCATCTCACTGCACCATCCCAGCTCAGAACCTGGCTATATGCAAATCAGTCTGTCCCTGGCCCCGTGCATCATGGGAACAGGGCAGACTAAACTACCAAGCCAATTCTTCACCAGAAAGGAGACAAGCTACCCGGGACCTGTTTCTGGCATTTCAGCCTTCTTCGGCCCGGCTTGCTTGAATCCTGATGGTGCAGTGAGAAAGGGACTCATGTCTGAGTATACCCTGCCACACCTACAGTGGCCAAAAACGATTCAGAAAAGGGGGTGGTGATGAACAGAGTGTCTGAATTAAGCAGACCACTCTTACCCAGTCCAAAGATCAGGGCTTGATCCATCACCGTTATTCATCTCACTGCACCATTCCAGCTCAGAACCTGGCTATATGCAAATCAGTCTGTCCCTGGCCCCGTACATCATGGGAACAGGGCAGACTAAACTGCCAAGCCAATTCTTCACCAGAAAGGAGACAAGCTACCGGGGACCGGTTTCTGGCATTTCAGCCTTCTTCGGCCCGGCTTGCTTGAAGCCTGATGGTGCAGTGAGAAAGGGACTCATGTCTGAGTATACCCTGCCACACCTATAGTGGCCAAAAACGATTCAGAAAAGGGGGTGGTGATGAACAGAGTGTCTGAATTAAGCAGACCACTCTTACCCAGTCCAAAGATCAGGGCTTGATCCATCACCGTTATTCATCTCACTGCACCATTCCAGCTCAGAACCTGGCTATATGCAAATCAGTCTGTCCCTGGCCCCGTGCATCATGGGAACAGGGCAGACTAAACTACCAAGCCAATTCTTCACCAGAAAGGAGACAAGCTACCGGGGACCGGTTTCTGGCATTTCAGCCTTCTTCGGCCCGGCTTGCTTGAATCCTGATGGTGCAGTGAGAAAGGGACTCATGTCTGAGTATACCCTGCCACACCTATAGTGTCCAAAAACGATTCAGAAAAGGGGGTGGTGATGAACAGAGTGTCTGAATTAAGCAGACCACTCTTACCCAGTCCAAAGATCAGGGCTTGATCCATCACCGTTATTCATCTCACTGCACCATCCCAGCTCAGAACCTGGCTATATGCAAATCAGTCTGTCCCTGGCCCCGTGCATCATGGGAACAGGGCAGACTAAACTACCAAGCCAATTCTTCACCAGAAAGGAGACAAGCTACCGGGGACCGGTTTCTGGCATTTCAGCCTTCTTCGGCCCGGCTTGCTTGAATCCTGATGGTGCAGTGAGAAAGGGACTCATGTCTGAGTATACCCTGCCACACCTATAGTGGCCAAAAACGATTCAGAAAAGGGGGTGGTGATGAACAGAGTGTCTGAATTAAGCAGACCACTCTTACCCAGTCCAAAGATCAGGGCTTGATCCATCACCGTTATTCATCTCACTGCACCATCCCAGCTCAGAACCTGGCTATATGCAAATCAGTCTGTCCCTGGCCCCGTGCATCATGGGAACAGGGCAGACTAAACTACCAAGCCAATTCTTCACCAGAAAGGAGACAAGCTACCGGGGACCGGTTTCTGGCATTTCAGCCTTCTTCGGCCCGGCTTGCTTGAATCCTGATGGTGCAGTGAGAAAGGGACTCATGTCTGAGTATACCCTGCCACACCTATAGTGGCCAAAAATGATTCAGAAAAGGGGGTGGTGATGAACAGAGTGTCTGAATTGAGCAGACCACTCTTACCCAGTCCAAAGATCAGGGCTTGATCCATCACCGTTATTCATCTCACTGCACCATCCTAGCTCAGAACCTAGCTCATTGCACCATCAGGATTCAAGCAAGCCGGGCCGAAGACGGCTGAAATGCCAGAAACCAGTCCCCGGTAGCGTATTTCCTTCCCAGTATAAGAATTGGCTTGGTAGTTTGGTCTGCCCTGTTCCCATGATGCACTGGGCCAGGGTCAGACTGATTTGCATATAGCCAATTTCTGAGCTGGGATGGTGCAGTGAGCTAAAAAACAGTGATGGATAAAGCCTTGATCTTTGGACTGGGTAAGAGTGGTCTGCTTAATTCAGACACTCTGTTCATCACCACCCCCTTTTCTGAATCATTTTTGTCCACCATAAGCGTGGAAGAGTATACTCAGATGTTAGTCCCTAGCTCAATGCACCATCAGGATTCAAGCAAGCCGGGCCGAAGACGGCTGAAATGCCAGAAACCGGTCCCCGGTAGCTTGTTTCCTTCCCAGTATAAGAATTGGCTTGGTAGTTAGGTCTGCCCTGTTCCCATGATGCACTGGGCCATGGTCAGACTGATTTGCATATAGCCAAGTTCTGAGCTGGGATGGTGCAGTGAGCTAAAAAACGGTGATGGATAAAGCCTTGATCTTTGGACTGGGTAAGAGTGGTCTGCTTAATTCAGACACTCTGTTCATCACCACCCCCTTTTCTGAATCATTTTTGTCCACCATAAGCGTGGAAGGGTATACTCAGATGTGAGTCCCTAGCTCATTGCACCATCAGGATTCAAGCAAGCCGGGCCGAAGACGGCTGAAATGCCAGAAACCGGTCCCCGGTAGCTTGTTTCCTTCCCAGTATAAGAATTGGCCTGGTAGTTTGGTCTGCCCTGTTCCCATGATGCACTGGGCCAGGGTCAGACTGATTTGCATATAGCCAAGTTCTGAGCTGGGATGGTGCAGTGAGCTAAAAAACGGTGATTGATAAAGCCTTGATCTTTGGACTGGGTAAGAGTGGTCTGCTTAATTCAGACACTCTGTTCATCACCACCCCCTTTTCTGAATCATTTTTGTCCACCATAAGCGTGGAAGGGTATACTCAGATGTGAGTCCCTAGCTCATTGCACCATCAGGATTCAAGCAAGCCGGGCTGAAGACGGCTGAAATGCCAGAAACCGGTCCCCGGTAGCTTGTTTCCTTCCCAGTATAAGAATTGGCTTGGTAGTTTGGTCTGCCCTGTTCCCATGATGCACCTGCCCAGGGTCAGACTGATTTGCATATAGCCAAGTTCTGAGCTGGGATGGTGCAGTGAGCTAAAAAACGGTGATGGATAAAGCCTTGATCTTTGGACTGGGTAAGAGTGGTCTGCTTAATTCAGACACTCTGTTCATCACCACCCCCTTTTCTGAATCATTTTTGTCCACCATAAGCGTGGAAGGGTATACTCAGATGTGAGTCCCTAGCTCATTGCACCATCAGGATTCAAGCAAGCCGGGCCGAAGACGGCTGAAATGCCAGAAACCGGACCCCGGTAGCTTGTTTCCTTCCCAGTATAAGAATTGGCTTGGTAGTTTGGTCTGCCCTGTTCCCATGATGCACTGGGCCAGGGTCAGACTGATTTGCATATAGCCAAGTTCTGAGCTGGGATGGTGCAGTGAGCTAAAAAACGGTGATGGATAAAGCCTTGATCTTTGGACTGGGTAAGAGTGGTCTGCTTAATTCAGACACTCTGTTCATCACCACCCCCTTTTCTGAATCATTTTTGTCCACCATAAGCGTGGAAGGGTATACTCAGATGTGAGTCCCTAGCTCATTGCACCATCAGGATTCAAGCAAGCCGGGCCGAAGACGGCTGAAATGCCAGAAACCGGTCCCCAGTAGCTTGTTTTCTTCCCAGTATAAGAATTGGCTTGGTAGTTTGGTCTGCCCTGTTCCCATGATGCACTGGGCCAGGGTCAGACTGATTTGCATATAGCCAAGTTCTGAGCTGGGATGGTGCAGTGAGCTAAAAAACGGTGATGGATAAAGCTTTGATCTTTGGACTGGGTAAGAGTGGTCTGCTTAATTCCGACACTCTGTTCATCACCACCCCCTTTTCTGAATCATTTTTGTCCACCAAAAGCGTGGAAGGGTATACTCAGATGTGAGTCCCTAGCTCATTGCACCATCAGGATTCAAGCAAGCCGGGCCGAAGACGGCTGAAATGCCAGAAACCGGTCCCCGGTAGCTTGTTTCCTTCCCAGTATAAGAATTGGCTTGGTAGTTTGGTCTGCCCTGTTCCCATGATGCACTGGGCCAGGGTCAGACTGATTTGCATATAGCCAAGTTCTGAGCTGGGATGGTGCAGTGAGCTAAAAAACGGTGATGGATAAAGCCTTGATCTTTGGACTGGGTAAGAGTGGTCTGCTTAATTCAGACACTCTGTTCATCACCACCCCCTTTTCTGGATCTTTTTTGTCCACCATAAGCGTGGAAGGGTATACTCAGATGTGAGTCCCTAGCTCATTGCACCATCAGGATTCAAGCAAGCCGGGCCGAAGACGGCTGAAATGCCAGAAACCGGTCCCCGGTAGCTTGTTTCCTTCCCAGTATAAGAATTGGCTTGGTAGTTTGGTCTGCCCTGTTCCCATGATGCACTGGGCCAGGGTCAGACTGATTTGCATATAGCCAAGTTCTGAGCTGGGATGGTGCAGTGAGCTAAAAAACGGTGATGGATAAAGCCTTGATCTTTGGACTGGGTAAGAGTGGTCTGCTTAATTCAGACACTCTGTTCATCACCACCCCCTTTTCTGGATCATTTTTGTCCACCATAAGCGTGGAAGGGTATACTCAGATGTGAGTTCCTAGCTCATTGCACCATCAGGATTCAAGCAAGCCGGGCCGAAGACAGCTGAAATGCCAGAAACCGGTCCCCGGTAGCTTGTTTCCTTCCCAGTATAAGAATTGGCTTGGTAGTTTGGTCTGCCCTGTTCCCATGATGCACTGGGCCAGGGTCAGACTGATTTGCATATAGCCAAGTTCTGAGCTGGGATGGTGCAGTGAGCTAAAAAACGGTGATGGATAAAGCCTTGATCTTTGGACTGGGTAAGAGTGGTCTGCTTAATTCAGACACTCTGTTCATCACCACCCCCTTTTCTGAATCATTTTTGTCCACCATAAGCGTGGAAGGGTATACTCAGATGTGAGTCCCTAGCTCATTGCACCATCAGGATTCAAGCAAGCCGGGCCGAAGACGGCTGAAATGCCAGAAACGGGTCCCCGGTAGCTTGTTTCCTTCCCAGTATAAGAATTGGCTTGGTAGTTTGGTCTGCCCTGTTCCCATGATGCACTGGGCCAGGGTCAGACTGATTTGCATATAGCCAAGTTCTGAGCTGGGATGGTGCAGTGAGCTAAAAAACAGTGATGGATAAAGCCTTGATCTTTGGACTGGGTAAGAGTGGTCTGCTTAATTCAGACACTCTGTTCATCACCACCCCCTTTTCCGCAGGCCCACTAGAAGCATTTGAGTTGAAAGCCCTGGCACCCTCACTGCACTTTACTGGGGACTTACCAGTAAATCAAATCAGCCAATCATGGATATCCAATCATAATTTACACAGGGAGCACTTAGCCAAATGGTTTCTCTAGACCAATGTATTCACCACGATTATTCACTAGAGGGCCTCAGTGCTCCTGTGTGCTCGCCTATGCTCGGGCGGGTGCTGGGGTAGGGATTCTCTGTACAATCCTTTTGGCTTTCCAGTGTATGTGCTTTCACTTTAGGCTAATGGATGGGGCCACTGGGCACTCCTTCTGTTTTTTTTTTTCTCAAATGATTTTAGCATGGGTGGAAAAGACTTTACAGGATGTGATATTATGTTTTTTCTATGCTGATTTGCAAATGAACACGCTGTACGCTAAGCTCAGGTAGCAATATCCATCCACCTGCAGGGAAAAATCACAACAAACCATCTTTTCCTAAACTACCAGACTGTCTTCAAACCATGATGCACCACTGATGTGACATTCACACAAGCCTTGGTTGATACCACACCCTTTAATGACAATGACAAATTGTGTTCTACCCAGACTGTCATGGCATTCAATAGATTGGTCTGTAAAGTTATAGTCAACATCCTATCAATGAACACTGTGCACAATGTAAGCCAACCAGACTTCAGCTATCACTAAGACTGGCCCAGGCTCATCCTCGTGCAGCTTTACATAGGCACCAATCTCACTAAGAGAGCCAACTACAGAATGAAAAGATTAACATTCTACTGCTTACTACTTTTCCCATTAACTAAGGCAGAGGCAAATGTATTACATAAAATATACAATGACACTTTATTTTAATTTAATGGATTTTACACCTGCATTTGATCTGATTGATAAACTGTTGCTAGAGGGCAAACTTGGTCACATGGGTATAATATTGAAGAAATGTCATTGCTGTTTGTACACAAATACATGGCTAGAAATATGACTTTGGATAACATCCTGGTAGCCAGTGTATACTAGTTTTTTTTCTTTTTAGCCTCTGTCTAGATGGCAGAAAGCATGAACACCCTTCTCCTTACTTGGAAGGTATGGCAGTACCAGCAATGTGTGAAGCAGGCAATGGGTTGCTTTCTTCTCTGTCCCAAATAGGCCCACACAATTATATCTGTAAGAAATTGGGTTAATAGTTGTAAGGAGTGGAAGCCCCACTCAAATAATAAACACAATCCCTAACAGGGTGACCCACAAGTCACCAAATAAACCTGTTCCAAATCATTTGGTAAAGTGGCACATACTCAGTCAGGCTTAAATTAGATTTCATTTGTAAAGTATATGTGCAGTACTTAAACAGCAATAAAGTGAAAACATCACACATGAAACATGTAAAACCAATTCAGAACAATAGAGTTAATTTTAATAAATAAAATGAAACTAAAGAGACAAACCTCGAATCATTATAACCTGAGACATGAGTTTATAAATGTTTAGCTGAAAATAGTTCTAAAAAGCACATAGCACCACTCACAGTGATCTGGTCAAGCTTGACCCGGATAAGTAGAAGTTTAGGCTGGCCACAATGGAGCGCGCGTTGAATGAAGGGACCAGGTTTGGCCCGCTGAAGTGTTACCCTCCCAAATCTATGGAAGGAGCTGCAATTTGTATTGCCGCTTCAAGGGGCAGGCCCGGCATTGCAGTCAGTCACTGTTTTAGAGCCGGTTGCATTGATGGCCAAAGGGGTATGTTGCTGTTGGTGTGAAGTACAGGTATCAGTGGATATTTGCATAAGAGGTTGATGTTGATGGTCCCTGTTTGTTGCAAGGAGTTCAGTTCAGAGTCGCGAGGAGCCCAAAACTTCATTATCTTCACCTTGAGTTCCGGAGGAGTACACTCTGATGACAACCACATGTCTAGGTCCTGTGGGGAAGTTCTTGGGGATCATTACTCACTTCAGTAAAAGCCAGCATGAGGTTTCAAGCAGGCCCAGTTAATGCTGGTCAACTGAAAAGTTGAAGGTATGGCCTCTGGAAGCTTGTTGAGTTCCTGTAGCTCAATCGGGAAGTTAGTCAACTGACCCTTAGATTCACTTCTGTGAGTCCTTGGTTCAAGTTGGGCAGGTCCAGTAATACTTCTTCAGATGGCAGGGAAGTCCTACTGAATTATCCACCTTTCCAGGAGTGTTTTGATGAGAGGTTCTGAAGATTCCACTTTTAGCCCCAGTGCCAGCCTGTGGATGGGAAATGCCCCTTTGTCTAACCTTCCTCCTTGCCTGGGTTTGGCACTAAACTACCTAGTGTAATAAAGGCCATGCTTACCTGGCAGTGAGTTGCATTTGTTAGTGACAGGGTAGGCACCACCCAAAAGTCATGAAGGAGGTGGGCAAGCCCTGAGACTATGTGTTGAAGCTCAGGAAGGGCTCAGTACAACCCCCAGGAGATCCTGTTCAGGAGAGCAATACCCTGCTCTACACCCAAGGTCCCTTTTTCCCTATATCTGGAGGAATGAACCAAACACCACAGGAGAGCTTTTTACAGCCACTGGACACTGGCAGAAAGGCACATTTAGTTTTGGTAGAAAAATGCCAACTTTTAAAGAAGTGTAATTTTAGGAATATTAACATAAATAAGGACTTTGCTATAAAAGAGATTTTTAAGTTAGTCTATGGGAGCAGGGGAAACTAACTTTAGGAGGGGCACAATCAAGTAATCAATCAATATGTGTTTGTTGAGCGTGGCCAATTACCAGTAAGAGTATCCAGGCGCTGGATTGCTAGGTTCCGTTGAAAAGCCAGGTCTTGAGTTTCTGCCTGAAGTCGTGAGAGAAGGTGATGATCGGTGGTGGAAGGGGAATCCATTCCAGGATTTGGCAGTAAGGTAGAAGAAGGAACGACCTCCACTGTAGCTATAGTGGATGCGAGTAATCAGTGCGAGGGAGGCGTTTTGGAAATTCAAGTGGTGATTGATGTATGCTGGTCCTTGACCATGAAGGGCTTTGTAGGCGTGTGCCAGCATCTGGAATTGACATCTTTTCTGGATGGGGAGTCAGTAGAGTTTCTAGAGGTGGGGGTGATGTGAGTGTATCTCAACGTTTTGATTATGAGTCTTGCTACTGAATCCTGTATTGTCTGGAGTCTCGTGGTTCCTGGGCACAGTGTGCTGCAATAGTCCTGCTGAATGGTGACTAGGGCTTGCATCACGATTTTTCTTGTGTTAAATGTGGAGCCATTTGAAGATTCTTCTGAGCATGCGGAGGGTTTAGAAGCAGGCAGAAGAGACTGTGTTGATCTGTTGTTTCATGGTGAGTTTGCTGTCCAAGATGATGCCAATGAGAAGGCCACAAGGTGTTGTTGCAAGGGGAGGAGTTGTTCCCAAAGATGGGCACTTAGGTCTTGCCAGTGGTGAGCTTCAGACAATTGGTCTTCATCCAGCAGAGATGTTCATTGTGCACTTGTGGGATTTGGTCCTAATGGTGGATGGGTCTGCTAAAAGCAAGAGGATGAACTGGGTGTCATCAGCGTAGGATATGATGTGGCTTCTGATGATGTTGGCCAGGGGCATCATGTACGTATTGAAGAGTCTGGGGCTGGGGGAAGAGCCTTGAGAGATGCTGCAGATTGTGTTCTTTGATTCTGAGGTTAACTGTAGTACACAGACTCTCTGGTTTCGCCCTGAAAGGAAGGATGCAATTCATATGCAGGTGTCTCCTTGGATATGATGAAGTTGAGTCTCTTGATGTGTGTGGAGGGATATAGTGCCCAACACTGCAGAGAGGTAATGAAGGATCAGGGCTGCCAATTCTCCCCTGTTGAGTAGGGTTCAGTCGTCATTAGTGGAGGTGATCATAGTGGTCTTGGTGCTGTGGGTGGTGTAGAAACCAGATTGGAAGGCACCAAGCAGGTTATTTCTCTCCAGGCATTTTGTGAACTGGTGGTTAATGGCATTCTTGGGAACTTTGGTTGGGGAATGGAAGCAGTGAGATGGGTTGGTAGTTCTTGAGTCTACTGTCGTTGCCAGAGGGTTTCTTGAGAAGGGGTCTGACTTCTACATGGTTCCATGCATCGGAGAAAGTGACTGTGGTGATGGGAAACATTGTTTACAACGCTGTGTTTACACCGCACTACCTTTACAACAATGCCATTACAACGCAAGTCATTACTACGACTTGCACTGGATGGCGCTGTTGGATAAGGAATATTGTTACCTTTGGGGGCTGTTAGATTAAGGGGAATTGAGAATTCAGGCACTCTGACACTCTTTACACCTTCTCTTCCTCTCCTTTCAGCCCAGCCGCTTTTTAACAACATTACTCGGCGGTGGGCGCCATCTTGAATGAGGAAGGTGAGGTCAGCGCTCTAGTCGCGCCGTCCTCCCGCCCTCCCATTGTATTTAGGTGAGCCCTTCCCAGCGCTCCGTGCCTTACAGATGCTCTCCCTGGTGAGGGGAACTGGGGCTGCGAGCTGCTGAAGAGGTAGGACAAATGCGATTTGAGGCAACTTGATTTTAGCTTTTCTTGCACTATATTTGGAGCGTTTTTATACCTATTTTAAAACCGCCGTTTTTTACCTTTGGGGGCTGTTAGATTAAGGGGAATTGAGAATTCAGGCACTCTGACACTCTTTACACCTTCTCTTCCTCTCCTTTCAGCCCAGCCGCTTTTTAACAACATTACTCGGCGGTGGGCGCCATCTTGAATGAGGAAGGTGAGGTCAGCGCTCTAGTCGCGCCGTCCTACCACCCTCCCTCCTTCCTATAAAATGTGCTATCCATTCAGACGGCGCAGCGGGCTGGCGCAGCCTAAGCCAAGCCCGTCTGCGCCCGTCCGCGCCAGGATCGCGCCGGGCGCGGCCCATGTTGCCCTAAACCTTCCAGCTCTCAGGTACGACTCCAACGCGCTGCTTTCATTGCGCCCGACAACAGCAAACCACAATTGTAAAGTTCTCCTCCCCACCGATCGCCTCTGGGGTCCATTTTCCTGCCATTCCTGTAGATGGTCATCCCCGGGACACCCTTGCTCAATTCCTTCTCTCCCTCCCCCACCCCCTCATAAGCTGGACACCATTAATTGTGGACTTATTAATGCCAGATCTCTAGCATGTCATGGACAAGACATCCATGACCTAATCTTGTCTCACGATCTTGACGCCCTATTCATCACTGAATCCTGGCTAAACGATGCTTCTAACCCAGACCTGGCAACCGCCCTCCCCCCTGATTTCACCATCTTCAGGCGGGACAGACCCGGCGGTCTGGGAGGTGGGTTGTCTATCATCGTTAAGAAATCCTTCAGGTGCCACACATTCGATCAGGCCTCTCTCAAGGACTGTGAGAGTATTGGCTTTGTGATCCAAATTAACTCCTCCTCCTCCCTTTCAGGAGGACTCGTCTACCGCCCCCCTGGGAACGCCACGACATTCTTGGACTCCCTGGACGAGACTCTGGGATCGCTCATGACCCACTATTCCACTTTCACCTTCCTCGGTGACTTTAATCTCCATTTGGAAGCCTGCACAGATTCCCACACCTCTAATTTCCTACACTCACTTGAGATTTTCGGCCTTTCTCAACGGATCTCCCACCCTACCCACCGGGCCGGGCACACGCTGGACGGCATCTGTACAAACTTGGCCTCTCTAGATGTCTCTCCCCCATTACCACAAATATGGACAGATCACTGTTTTATTCCTTTTTCCATCAAGGCCAAACCCCTATTGTTACCGCCCACTAAATGCCCTCCCACCCCCTTCCCTACCAACTGGAAGAAAGTGGCCGAGCGCATCAAGCTGAACCCCCAGTTCCCTGTCCACCCCCCTCCTATTGTCGGAGAGGCATTACAAGACTCTAAAAACTTTCATTTGTGGATTGACAAAGTGGTCTCTGCCAACTCCAACTCTACCAATCAAAAATCTGTTCAATGCAAAAGGAAGCCCAATGCCCCCTGGTATACCCAAGCCCTTACCGATTGTCACCTAAAGTGCAGGGTCCTTGAAAGAGAGTGGAGGAAAACTTACGATCCCACTTCTAGAACCATATACATCCTGCAGAGGAAACAATACCTCTCCAATATAAAAAAAGCCAAAAAGGTATTCTTTACCTCAGCTATAGAGGAAGCCAATCAGAAACAACATACTATTTTTAATATAGTAAAGTCCTTCACCCACCCAAAGGCACTGGCACTTGAAATCCCCCCATCACAAACCCTCTGTGACCAAATAGCAGATTTCTTCATTGAAAAAATCAACAACATTCACAAGGATTTCCCCCCCCCACCAATTCATATACAAGATACCAACACTACTATACCTTTGCTGAGTAACTTTACAACAGTCTCCCTGTCACAAACACAAAAGGCCATTATGACCTGTAGATCGGGAGCCCCTACTGATTCCTGCCCCCCGATTATTCTACACCACCTCATTGAGGTCGTCAACCCGTCAATCAATGCCATTGTTAACGAATCCATCAACTCCGGCATTGTCCCCGCTGAATGGAAGAAGGCCACAGTTAAGCCCCTCATGAAAAAACAAAATAAATCTCCAACTGATCTATCCAACATGCGCCCAATCTCTCTACTCCCAGCTCTTGGCAAAATCACCGAGCAGTTAGTCCACGAGGAACTAAAAATTTTTGTGGAAAATAATCGCATCTTGCACCCACAGCAATCTGGCTTCCGCCCGGGCCATTCCACAGAAACCGCACTGATCGAACTATCGGATACCATTAAGTTCTTGCAGGATGAGGGTAGACAGGCTGTCCTCATCCTGCTCGACTTAACCGCAGCCTTCGACACCATCTCACATGCCATTCTCATCAACAGAATGCGTGAGATTGGTGTGTCGGGTACTGCTTTGGCCTGGATAACATCATTCCTATCCGATCGATCACAAACGGATTCCCTAGGCCCCTTTCTTTCTGGCGAAAGACCCACCATATCAGGTGTGCCCCAAGGGTCCATACTGAGTCCTCTCTTTTTTAATATATATATGGCCCCCCTCCTCACGCTGATCGAATCTCACGGGATACTCGTGACTTCCTATGCTGACGACACTCAGCTTGTCGTCACTATAGATAAAATACATCCTGACGCCGCCCTGAGATTTCAAAATTGCCTTTCTCAAGTCTTTTCCTGGCTCAACCTGAATCACCTTAAATGCAACAGCGCCAAAACCGAAATAATACCCTTAGGCAAGGGCATCCTCTTCTCCCCCAAAGATTGGTGGCCCCAAAATTCTGAAGCCCCTCCGAGTGCGGTCTCCTCGGCCCGCAATCTTGGGGTTCAATTTGACTCGTCCCTCAGCTTTGACGAGCATGTGCGCATTACCGCAGGGTGCTGTTTTAGTCTGATTAGACAGCTAAGGAAATTCTTTGACTTCCTTCCCATCTCAGCCAGGAAATCAGTCGCGGTGGCTCTCATCCTTTCCCGGCTGGATTATTGTAATGGCCTCCTGGCAGGCATAAAGAAATCCTCCCTCAAGAAACTGCAAAGTGTCCAACACGCAGCGGCCAGGCTCGTTCTCAAACTCCCCCGAAGGTCCTCGGCCTCCGCAGCCCTTAACACTCTTCATTGGCTACCCCTCCACAAAAGAATTCTCTTCAAGCTTCTCGTCACGGTTTTCAAATCCACCAGGAACACTGGCCCTTCTTACCTGGCTAAGCGCTTCCTGCGGTACATTCCATCTCGTTGCCTGAGGTCGTCAGGAGCCAATTTAGTTACTGTACCTCGAATAAAACTAAAAACAAAAGGTGGAAAGACCTTCTCATTTCTGGCCTCCAAGGCATGGAATTGTCTCCCCCCCAGCCTTAGGCATGCCCCCTCAGAAAGCCTTTTTAGGAAGCTTCTGAAGACCTGGATTTTCCCTCAGTCTGACTCTTCGGTCCTCGCAGCCATCTGATTCTCGCTTTCTATTGCTGGTTCTCTGTTTGCTCAGCGCCAAGATGCTCCTTCCGGAGCGATAGTCGCGCTATACAAATTCCAATAAATATCAAATATCAAATATCAAATATTGTAATTTTATATTCCAACACCTTCCCTACTGTTACGTGGGCTGGTGTTGGAATATAAAATTATAATAATCCTCAATCCGCGCACACCAACGTAAGTCGTTGTAACGACTAGCGTTGTAATGGCAGCGTCTGTGGTGATGGATTCATTGAGAATAGTGGGGGCTTGACAGCTGATTTCCTTGTTTCCAAGGTTTAAAAAGCAGTAGGGGCATGGGTCTACTTTTGCTCCTGCGTGGATGGAGTTCATGATCGATGGTGGTGGTCCATGTGGTGAGCTGTTCCCATGTGGTGTGCGACCAGTCGAGTGTGGCATCCGTTGGTGTAAGGATGCTGTTGAGGTCAGTGGGTTGAGGATCAATGTTCCCAAAGATGCTGGATATCATGTTGTAGAAATAGTTTGCTAGAGTGTTGCAGAGTTCCGGTGATGAGAGATCATGTTCTCAGTGGCTGCTGGGCAGGAGAACTCTCTGACGATGCTGAAGAGTTCCTTGGTGTGTATGACACAATTTTTCCCATTGAGATTGATACTAGGGAAAAACACCAGTATTTACATATTTGGGATGGCCAGAGTTTGGGAAATCTAACTACATACAATTTAAGGACGTCCATCATCTAATTGAAATACCCTGGTAACTTCCAGTTCATGAAGCAAAAATTAACAACGTTTCTGGAAATCATATTTTAAAAATATGACTGACCAATTTAAGTATATCAATGAAGTGGACAGTACCTGGTGACCAAGAGACTAAAATATGCTAAAGCATAATGCATGCTTTATGAGTAGATAACTGTGAACAGACTTTGTGGTAAGGTATTTTAAGTTGCAATTTCTGGGAAACTGGCAAGCATAGCATAAAATGCATGCTTAATTTAGAAATATTCTGCACCTGCCCTTTGCAGGTTTAAGAAAATCTTTAAATGTGACTCATTTAAAAGAGAAAGCTTAAAAATAAAAAACTGACATGTTAGCACTGTCACATGGCCAGTAGCCCTAAATCTGTTCTTTGGAGGCATGGGCTGAAATGTAATGTTTGTCTTT
The DNA here is from genome assembly GCF_964263255.1 of Lissotriton vulgaris. Taxonomy (NCBI): domain Eukaryota; kingdom Metazoa; phylum Chordata; class Amphibia; order Caudata; family Salamandridae; genus Lissotriton; species Lissotriton vulgaris. Next base: position 204,038,849 of record NC_141689.1, read on the forward strand.
ATTATTATGATTATTATTATTTTTAAATAGCATTTATTGACCGCATAGCTACCTGTAGGCATACCACCACTAGCGGCAGAACTAAGAGGAGCTAGATGGTTAAAGAAAAAGGCCTTTTAAAACAGCCAAGTTTTGAGGAGCTTTCGGAATTGGAGATGGCAGGACTCTAACCAAAGTGTGCAGGAAGAGTATTCCAGCTTCATTATACGTGAAGGACTTTCCTCCTCATCTCACCTTTTTGATTTTAGGAACTGTGGCTAGATTTACATTAGCTGACTGTAGGCATTTCATGGGATGATAGAAAGGAAACGAGGGTCTCATTGATTGATGGGCCCTTCCCCCTTAAGGTTTTGTGGACTATGCAAAAAGACTTAAACTTTATTTTGTCTGAGAAAGGGAGCCAATGAAGGGACTTCAAGGCTGGCGTAGCCGATTGAGTTTGGGGTGTACCAAGCAGTAGCCGAGCGGCACAGTTTTGAATGACTTGGAGGATGTGTTTTGAGATGGGGGTATGCAGAGATGTATAATTAAGCACAATATGTGGTATTAAGTGCCCCCTGCCATATTGTATACAGATATTGCAACTCACTGACCAAATGGAGGAACAAGGGCAAAGACTGAGCATTTTTATAAAGTCATGGGCCGCCAAGTTGACTTATAATACCTTCAAAATATAAAGTGGAGTATTTTATTCACTATAATACATCTTCACAACATCACCCTTTCCACAAGCCACTTAAATCCTTGGTGTGTTGTTTTTCCATACAAAAGATATAAAGGACAACATTAAACACATGGACAAAATTAAACACATCAAAGACAGTTAGAAATTTGTTGTAAAAAATGTATTAGAATCAGTTTATTATAAGTTGCATTATGAAAAATCTGTAGCTCATTCACAGAGATAATATAAATTTTCTGGAGCATGCAGAAGATAAACATGTTGCTATAAATATCTCCTTTCTGCTGATACCAGTTCCTTTAGGTAAACAGATCAGCAGAATCATGAAATGCCAGTTTTCCATTTCATAGTTTAAACTGCAGCTGTATTTATGCTCTGACGCCTGTCCTTCACATTGGCTGCTGGCTTCAACAGCTGACTGTGTGACGTCACAACTCAACTGGAATAACCTATTACAGTCGAGCAGCTGCCATTTCTTTATTACAAGTAACTAGAGACATCACAACTAATAATAATAAATTTGATTTGCTTTTACAGGGACTGATCCCGTGTATTATATTACAGTATTAAAGCAGAGAATGTCATTTCAACCCATATTTTCCGGTGAATCAAAAATGAGGGAAAGGAAATCGACTTTGTTTTTCTGTCGGCAGGAAACATGGGGCCTTATTTATGAAGGCCTTGCGCCGCCGGTGAGTCACTTTTAACATGGGAAAAAGTGACGCACCGGTGGCGCAAGGCCTTCATAAATAAGGCCCATGGAAGGGCTAATATTTCTGAAAATCCAATTTTGCATAGAACCCTTCTTTTTCTTTGTTCCAGATTGCAGTCCTTCCAAGGGGCTCTCTATACTGCGTCACAGCGAGAGGACAAGGTGGTACCTTCCTTGTTCGATTAGCCTGAGAGGCGCTTGTGGCTCAAACCCAAAGGTCGGACCGCTCTTGGGCATTGATCAAGATTGATAGGCAGATGCTTGAATGAGAGAATCTATAGAGTTCACTTAATAATAATCGAATGCAGCCTTAATAGCTGTTTTTGTCGAAACGTATCGATTGTATGGAGTATTTTATACAATCTTACAAAATTAGGCTTTTTGGGTACTAGTTAGCAAAATAAAATGATATTTGTGACCTACAAATGCTTTGCAAATATCTTGCATTTTCCATAAATCGTAATCCCACTATTTTGAAATTATAAAAATTTGAATCAAATTATGTATGATATGCTTGGTTTGCATTGGAGGTAAGTGGAGTTTGTTTTCACAGCACTTTTGATAAGATCAGATAAACCCCTACGCAGGATTCTCTCAATCGCTTTTCGAGAAATTCGAGCAAATAAATATTAAAACGTATTATCACTACCAATGCTGGCAGATTTCTCGGCATGTTAATTTTCATTTAAAAATAGCAAGGGCAAGACAATCCATTCCAATAATAGAAATCTAAGTGAGATGTTGCTAATAATTGGGCAAACTCAATGCAAAACCATGCATTTGTGTACATTACGTTGAGGGTTTTTGGACTAAACGTCACAGTTCCTTCAGATGACCATTGGATTGTGTGCACACTGGACGTTGCACATGTTTACCATTTGCACAGAGACACAGCAGGGTAGGGGCAGGTGTATTGTCATCATACTAAAGGGCAACAGAAATGATGGGATAAAAAAAAACGTTTGGCAACTGGAAGAGTCAATTCATGATCTCTGAGGGGAGAGCATGCCATCAGCTGAAAAGGAAATGCAAAGCCCATTTTAGCATCAGGATAGATGAAGAAAAGAATAACTTTGTAACACATGGAATGTAAGATATAAGGAGTAAAGCAGTGCTTAATTTGTGAAAAAAAGTGCCAGGGCCCTCGTCAGGAGAACACCACAGCTTACTCCACTCAATGCCCTGCCAGCGCTGCCAATGACCTTATCAACTACTCGCCATCACACTGCTACAAGAGCGACAATTCAGACTGCTTGAGGCCCCTAAATCTATAAGACTGGCGCGGGGAGCAGGTATTAGTAGGTTTTAATGTATATTCAATTAATAAACAGCTGTTGTTCTGCTCAACTCTAAATTACGCAACCATCACCACCATGTGGTAGCGGTCACAAGTGCTGGTGCTGACAATTAAGTGCCAGTCCCGAGAACTGTAAACCACCGGCTCAAATTAAGCACTGATAATAAGTGACCTTAGCTCCTTAACAGACACCCTTTTGCTTCTGAGGTGTAAGGGGGAGAGCGCGGTGGGAATTTATGAGAAAAATAATCTGCTTTAATGGACTTGATTACTTTCTCTTCCTGCCCTTTCCTCTGTGACTCCTGAGGCCAGAAGTTGCAAGAGCAGTGGCATAGGTACTAACGGACAAGCCAGGGCTGATTTGATAGGGGTAATATACTGAAAGCCCACGTGATGTGTTAGATGACAATGTTGTTAGCTCGGGAGTAGTCACATGTCAGGTGTTGTCTCGATGAGTGACTGTGTGTGTGTGTGTGTGTGACTGTCATTCAACTCGAACATGTCCCTCATACCCTTTAAGACAGCCACCTGGCGCATAAATATGTTCCAAGAAGTATGGACTCTGCAAAGATCCCGGGGAAGGGAAGCCAGCACCCAGAAGAAGAACCTAAGCCAAAGGAAGTAAGATTGAAGCCCTGAGAAAGGGCGCAAGATATTTACCAGTTTTTCCACTGGCTACAAAAAGTAACAGGTCATGATAAACGTTCTTGAGACTCAAAGCGACTTCAGAGCTGGTGATACCACAAAAGTGAGAATGGTGACATCACATCAGTGAGAATGTTGACATCACACTAGTGACAATGGTGACATCACACATGCTGGAACAGTGACTTGGGACTTTTGTTTTCGACACACTCCCTCTCCTTCTACTTCGATCTGAAGCTTGAATCTTCTTAAATGCTGCTCTCTAATTCCTTTGAGAAGTGTTTATTTTGTCTTGCTCAGTAATTCTGAACTCCAATCTTGCTCTTCAATATTGCGTGCCATCTGTACTGCCTATTTGATTTTGGAAAAACTAAGTAGAGCCATTTTAATTTCTGAAATATTCACAAAAGCATCATGCCATCCCCAAAAAACCCTCTACCGGGAACTTTTCAATGAAAGAAACGCCACTCACTCAACAGGAATGTTCGCATGCCATATTCCCTCCCGCATGCCCTTAAGGTGCCATTTTATTATAGAACATATTAAAATGTAGATACCTGATGGAGACAACGAAAACAAATTAAATTTATATTCAAATGTTACCCAAAGCAATAAGCGGGCCGTATGCTTCAATGAGCCTTACATTTGAAATGAGACAGAATGAGCAGTGTTAGCCGTGGGGAGGCGGCAGCCTGAGCACCGAGGGCTGGGCTCTCTGTCAGCGGATGTGTTTTGTGTGATAATAGAACAGGACATGTTTAAATACACAATGGCATATATTAACTAGGAAACTGAAAACCGGCTATGAATCTGGAGGGTTCGAAAGGCGCGGCTCAAAACGGATAGATCAGAAATAACACAATTAGTTGATAAAGATGCCTGCTAGCCTCTCGATTTAAAAACTATTTGAGTGCAACTTATTCAGTTCAAATGTCATCTTACTCAGAGGATGATCATTAACCGTATGATAACATGTATGTGTGTAGAAATTAAGCCTTTGGGCCAGATGTGCAGATGATTTGCGAGTCGCAGATTGGTCACAAACCTATTTACAACCATTAAAGAGGCCTTTCCGTATGTGTGTATGCCATTCTGCATCCACAAATTGCGATGTGACCATACGGGCCAGATGTATCAAAGGGTTTTGCCCATTCTGTGTCTATGGGGAAATATGTTGATACATATGGCCCCCTCAATTTCTGATTTGGTGTTGTTAGCGACTGATTTTTTAGACTTGCAAATATAGAATCGGTATTTGTGAGTCGTAAACCATATATTGGAGGGTGTCGCAATTTGTGACATTCAATTTTGTTCTGATTCCATTCAGGTGGTAACTGTGGGCAAACTATTAAAGCTGTCCCACAATGCATCATGGGTTTCCACAATGGCTGCACTTTAGCTGACTGCGATGAAGAGGCTATTCCTGTCTGCCCAGCAGAGGAGGAGGAGGAGGCAGACACAGGCTTACCATATTCCAACAGACAGAGAAGAAAATGTATGCGAAATACAGGCTGAGCAGCGCAGTGATGTTAGATTTGAAAGATATACTTAAAGCACATCTAGAAAGCAGTACCCTGCGCCTCATTTCCATCCTCATGCATGTGCATGTGTTGTGCTCACTGCACCTTTTGGTCTTGGGTAGCTACCAGGGGGTGATTGCTGTTGCCGGCGGGGTGTCCTAAAGTGTGTTGTCACGTTTCTTTAGGGGTGCCTAGATACCATGCTCTTACAGATAAACAATGACAAACACCTTCCCAGGAATGCCGGGAAAATGCACAATGCCAAATTAAACATTCACAGGATTGCCAAATTCACCCATGTATTAGGATATGTAGATAGGACTCCTGTTCCTATATGACCTCCTGCACGTATTGAATATCTGTTCAGAAATTGGAAAAATACCCATTCTGTTGAAATTCAAGTGGTATGAGATGCCCATAATGTCATCATAGATATAGTGGCAAAATGCCCAGAGAGCACCCATGATGCATACATATTCAGGCACAGTGAAATGCAAAAACACCTGGAACGCGGAGAGTTTGACAAGGCTATTTATTAGGTGATGGGATGTTGTAATATTAAGGACATGTATGTGTCTCTCTATTATCGGGTCATGCAATGCTCATATTAATAATTCTTCTGCCTGGTGACAGTGCATATGCATTAGCACCTTGGATTCTGTAGACATACCTAGACCCTGCAGACCAAAGTGAGAGGCATTATAACATTGCCCATCGACGCACCAGAGCTGTCATCAAAAGGACCTTTGCATTCTCAAATCAAGATTCTAGTGCCTGTACAAGAATGCAGATGCACTCCATTATGCTCTGGAGATAGCCTGCAAAATAGTGGTAACCTGTGCCATTTTATACAATAAAGCTGCCAGGAGTAGCCTATATCTCAATGTGGAGGACACAGTTTCAGAAGAATAAGAGCCACAAGCCCCTCTACAACAGCCTGGAGACCAGAGCATAGCAGTGGAGATGAGATACCAAAAGGATCATGTAGCAACACATTACTTTGCAAAGAAAGTTATGAATAATATGGCACTCACGTAAATGACCTGTGCGTAGCCAATAGCGCAAAGTAAAACAACCTTTAATGCCAGGCCACTCATTTTCTTTCAATTTTTAAAGTGTATGAATAACCACATGGCAAGTACAATGCAACAGAATGTTAGTGACATCACCAAACAAATAATAGCGATGCTAAATTGCCAACTTTAGATCTTGTCCATCAATATTTTTTGCGGGTACGGCCAACATGCCCTGACCATCATTGGTCGCCAAAAGGGTTACGCGGCTGCTGAGACACAGGGCACGGGCATCAGTCACCGATACACTGCTCACACTTGCAATCTCCTCACTGTTCAGAGGGGTGTCTCCAGCTCCTCCTGCTACCTATGTGGTCTGTAGAAGCACAACAGCTGACGTGATCCGCCCTAAGCCCTAGCAACATCACTGCTGAAGTTTTCCATCTCCACCTGCAGTGTGACAGCCCATCTAGGGAGGCTTGTAGTGGAATAGGCCAAACGACCAATGGAATGATTTAGCCTGTCCATTCTTGTAGCAGCACTGTAATCACGATGCCTCTGATGTGCACAGTTGGCCACCATTTGTTGACATAAGTCCTGTCTGACAGTGGTCGGGCTCACTAGATTGGTGTTCATTGTGGCCAAATGTGTCCCAACATTTTCAGAGCCACCAGTAATGTTCTGCTGCATGTTCCCGTTAATGATTTTCAACTGCTTGTTTTGCAAAGGTTGATTTTGGAGCAGGGATGCCTTTAAGCCAAGAAACAACTGTGCAGAGGTACCATCCTCAACAGCTGAATGTACCCCACTACGCCTTTTGCGCCCATGCCCTGGAACACACTGGTGTTAATTCACACTTGGCAGTGGGATTGGATTTGGTGGCAGAGGGACATCATCATCCTCTGTTGCTGTGGCCTCTTGTTACAGTGACACATTTCAACGTTGGGGTCTTGATGTGCTTGGATCTATGGGGTGGGTTCCTCTGTTGTCTTGTTGGAAACATCCACCCAATCCACACTGATGCCCTCAGCATGTACCTGAGGGAGATCTGTAGGACAAATTAGATACATTACATTCACCTACATGATGTGTTGCCCAATACATGTGAATATGACTCCTAAGCTGACTTTTTTAACTACATTGCTCATAATGCACTTTCATGGTACACTACTTATCAAATACGAGAACAACTGTTTGATTCATGCTGAAGGACAATGTAGATTTGGACATAAATGTGTGGTCTGAGATGTGTCAAAAGTAAATAATGAACACTTACTATGTGAGATTCCTGGTGCAGAACTGTCGATGGTCACAAAACCCACAACAGCCCAAAGCTCCAGTGTGGTCTATTCCATGGTCTCAAGTCCAGTGGGTGATGGTACTGTTGGTGGGCCGCCACCTGTTCCCCCAAATTCCTTGAGTCACGGGCCACCTTTTCCTTTGCACGTGACGTGAGGTTATTCCACCTCCTGTGGATTTCATCTATGGAGCAATGACTGACTTCAATGGCATTGATTTTGGCTGGAATTTCCCATCAGAGTTTCATTTTTTGCGAGTCTGACACTGGCATTAATGCCCTTTCACATAGAACATCATGGTTCTCACAGCACTCCTCTGCGAGTAACTCCATTTGGGCAAATCTTAGTTTTCTTTTCTTCCCTACAGGTGTTTTTTCAGTTGTGTGGCTGGCCATGGCTCATGCTTTGGCTCTTTTGAGTTTGTTAAGCCTATGCTGTGTATGGCAGCAGAACTCCTCCTCCAGTCAGGTTGGTTCCCAGGCAGGTTCTGTGAGGCACTTCCTGGTTCAGAAGTAATTACCCTTGACCATTATTTTTCCCTATTTGCAATGCAGTTCGCAATTTGCAACTCGATTTGCAAAATAGCAAGTCGGAAACAAGTTAAATCACAGTTCGGGGGATCGCTTTTAGCGGGTAATAAAATTACAAAGTGACTTGTTTCTGACTTGCTATTTTCTGACTCATACTGTATGTATATGTGGATTTACAATTTCCTAATTGTGATTCGCATTGATTTATGAATAGTAACATTCATTTGGGTATGTACACGCGGCCATGGGTGCTTTACAAGTTGTCTATATTTTAATATCCAAATGCTCCCCACGCCCAGGTACAACTGATTCCACTGAGTACGTATTCACTGGGTGCAAAATGTATGCACCATTCCGCACTAGAAGCCAAAGACTGTGGGATAAATTTGAATTATGATTTCCCTTGGCAAAAAGCCTGTGGGCAAACACCCCAGAGAGTAAAAATTTGAGCTTTTTTATCAATCCGATTCTGATGCAAATAATAAATTGTTCTTGAAATGAAGATTTTAAGGCAAATGAAATAACTCTCGGAATGTATTTATTTAACAATAGACATGTGGCTTCTTCATAACTACAGATTTGTCTTTAAATGTTGGCTCCATATCCGGGAAGAAATGTCTTACACACTGTAACCAGGTGATACCAATCTATGCCAAATAGGAATCTATATAGAAGGATTTATGATCTTCAGACACTGGAGTGAGGACTGAAGTGTGCCCATTTGAAGGACGTGGTCCTCTAGTGCCACGTGGGTTGTACACAACCAACTGCTGTGCCTTTCCAAGAATGACGTAAAAAACAAGGACCCCCTGAGTGGTGGATAAATTAACTCCTAGGTCAGGGAATTAAACATTTGAGAAAAAACAACCTAGGCAGTTTTACAAGTACTTGTCTGTTCAATAATAGAAAAATAAGGGACCAATAATAAGTAAAAGAACACAGTATTAAATTGTCAACACATTAAAAAAGTTTTCATAAAAATGTCATTTTATTTCACAGTCAATAAAGTAAAAAACAGTCAAGAAATACCTATTACTAAAAGGAACATACAATAAACAAAAACAATACAATAATAACATAAGATATAATTAATAAAGAGAAGAGTTATGTATTGACATGCGTTTCGGCGACCAGCGCTTTCTTCAGGACCAACTCTCTATTACATAAAAACAAAACAACAGTACATAAAAATATCAATGAAATAAACCAAAGAGCATGTAATACAACAATCATCAAACGAAATCAGAAATTAATACAAGGCAAATGCATTTATTAATTGGTTAAAATAGCAAATTCTAACGACAATTTAGAACTGTGCAAACAACGCATAAAAATATATTCAGAAAGCCCCTCACAAGACAAGTTTCAAAATCCAAACAGATATTGATTGTTTTGAATTAAACTTCTGTGCTCATATGATCAGTTAGGCTAAATAGCCGACTTGCTAAATGAAGAGCAATTGTAATAAAGAAAAAAGGAAGGTAATAGTAGGATCACAGAGAAGAGAAAGTGAGAAAATGAAAAACGAAAAGAAAAGAAAAGAAAGGGATAGGTGGGAAGAGGCCCACGGGCTTTAATCAAGTACTGATACACCTAATCACGAAGGTTTAAACTTCATGAAGTTTTGTTCTATATACGAAAACACGAAGGCTTAAATCACATTGTCTTTACTTACTTTATCAATTTAACACGAATTGCACAAAATGATTTCTCTCACTGCCAATTTGAATGTGGACTGCAGTCTTAATAAAAACAAAACCTGTTGAAAAAGATAAAATAAAACAAAATATAAATGATAGATAAAAATTCTTCAAGATAAAATATCTCAAAAGTGCTCTGATACTCGAATTCCCACTTAAGGGGCAACATCTAAAGATTCCTGGGGGTACTCGATCGAGAGTGTGACATCTGAAAAAATGAAGGCTCTGACCGGTTTCTAAAGGGACCTAATAATAGCAGAACATCGATAATAACATGACCCGCTAAACATCAAAACGTTCGATTTAGTTGTTTGTATACAGAGATTTTCAAATGCTCTTACTAAGCATGCACTCTCCCATACAGAGTTGTAACAAGAATAATAGTTACCGGCTCCAAAGACACTTTTTTAACCCTGTTCCGAATGATAATGATTTTCAGGTGTCGGCGTATCTGGATTCTACGCACACTACACAAGGGGAGCTGAAATGGAGAAAAAACGTGTGTGATTAGCATAAGGTATAAACCGCTAAATATAGAGGAAAGCGAGGGAACATTCCACGCATATAATTATGTAATTAGGGTGGGAAGCCACCTACGTTAAAAAACAAGGGGGCATATTACCAACAACTAGCGATAATTATCGCTATGTTGGTTTAGCGGGGATATTTTTATCGCCGAGCTGCGGCGATTTTTATCGCTTAGGAACCTTGCTATTATCAAGGTTTATCTCCTAAGCGATAAAAATCGGCCAAAATGCATGAATATCGCTGAAAAGTCCGCGATATTCATGCATTACCGAGCTAATGCTCTTAGCCATGTTATCCACCTACCATTGGATAACATGGCTAAGAACTGCTCATGGGCAGGTGTTAGCTTTTGGAGATATTCGCGCTTAGCGCAAATATCTCCAAAAGTTAGTAATAGGATATAGCGATGTTAGCAACTGTTTACAGTCGCTAACATCTTGGCACGCCCACTTTGCATGTCATTAGTGATAAATATCAATGACATGCAAAGCGGGGCCCAAGATGGTTGCTATCTCCTACTAGCTGTCGCTAACTGGTGTTAGCGACAGCTAGGTAATAGGGAGATAATTTTATCTCCGCTTGCTTGGCTTTTAAAGCCAAAAAAGCGGAGATAAACCCCCTTGATAATATGCCCCAAGGTTCTTTCTTCAAGACCGAAACTTCACAAATTTTAAATCCGGCTCGACTGTGTGGCGAAATACAAAGCTGTTTGTTCCACGGTCAACAAACGTGAGAACGTGATCTACAGAAGACCGAACAAATAAGAATTTATTCAGGAAAGGCCAGCATTTGCTGTGAAAAGGATAAAAACACACTGGGTACAATTAAGGGAAATTACCTAATTCCCAGTAAACCCTTGCTTTGCCTCTGGATCCAAACTAAAGTATTCTTCAGAGGTCACTCAGATAGGTATGTTCACTGTTAACACACAAACGAGAGAATACTTAGTGCCAGCTATAATTACTCGCACTTTCAAACAAAGAAGGCCAGTCGGGTTAAGGATTACGGCTTTTCCCATTTGAACAGACGTACCTGAATGTAGGAAACGGAGGAGGTACGCGCGGAGGCTCGCGATAACACCTGTGTCTCAATGGACATCAGAAAGCGGGGAGGTATCAAAGGATCAAGGGCAAGGTCATTCTTAAATGCCTGCCGGGTGATACTGTGACCGCCCAGAAGGGGCGTGAACTTCAAGAGTAATGCACCTATTTAGACACATACGGGCATTGGGTTCATTGATGAAACTAGAGAAGGGACTACATGGGAAGGAATCATTGTAATTTTTGTGCTTATTTGATCTCTCTTTAATATCTCTCCTTTTGCTTTCTTCTATATTTTTCTCAGGTAATATGGCTCAATTAAAAACCTTTGGGTTTGCTGATGAAGAATTCACTTTATTGGTAGGTACTTCCAGCACGTTTGGCAATGCTTCAAATGATACAGTTCGCACTCAGGATGACCTGAAAAAATTAATTGATCTTAAGAAAAAGTTAAGGGGAATGGAAGCGCATGGAGAATTTGTGCTGGCATACCTGAGGTCAGGCGTTATACCCATTGGTTTTCGGGTACGCAACATCCCGGGGCTCTTCGTATATCGCCGCGCCTTTCTAGAGAAATGGAGTATGATTGCCAGCAGGTGCTCGTGTGATCTTATGATCCTTATAGTCGAAACTGCAAAAGAACTTTCAGTAGAGATTAAAACAGAAGTTGAAGCTCTGGAAGAACATATTAAAAAGAATGGGAGTGTAGAAGATGCCCTTAAAAAGTTAGAAGAAGCCAATAGAGAATTAGAATCAATCGCCAACACCTAGAGAAACGTAAAAATGATACATTAACAAAGGACAAATGATATTATTCGATTGAGAACGCATATCCGTACCTTAAGGTGGATTTCTATAAAGAGAACCACTATGTGGATGACAACAGGAACCAGCAACAGAGAGATAACACCTTCTCAGAGACGTCCGATTCGGACAGAGAGGGAAATGAGGGATACTATGAGCCCGAGAACAATTTTAATTCTGCTCAAGTGAAGCGTAACCAAACTCAGTCTTTTTTAGGCAACCGCGGGTCGAACAGGGGACGCCCCAGAGTGAGGTTTCAGGCCCAAAACAGAGGGGGCTACAAGCCTCAACATCACTAACAACAAGAGGAGCCCCAATGTTGTTAGGGAGATCAGAAATCGCCAGTACTGGAAGGCGGGAATGTAATTCCCATCTTTAATTTATCCAAACCATCACTTGATGAGCACAGTACCAGTTTACTTTCTAAATGTCCCTCTTTCGTTCCCCACTCGAGCGCCAATATTTTTGAACTTCATAGTGACATTATTTCCTTTTTTCGGAAAATACGCCTCAAAAAATATTTTTCTGCAGATAATCTAGGCTCTTCACTACAGCCAGCCCAGACTCTTAGTCTTCCTTCCACCTTTAGCCCTTCTTAAGAACAACTCTGGTTAGAAGTAGAGGCCTTTGAGTTAGTTGTCCTTAAGAAACTAGAACAAGCTACTAAATTTATACCAAAGCCTTTATATAATATCAATACAGAAGAATATGACACATTACAATCTCTTGCTAGTAATACAACTATTACAGTAAAAAGTAGTGATAAAGGTGGAGGAATTGTTTTAATTGATACAGATAAGTATGAGCAGAATATGCTTGCAATGTTGGAGGATCCTGTTTTTTATATCAATATCAGATCCAATCCAATTAATAGAATTAATAAAGAGATTGCTGCCCTAACTACTCAAGCAATAGATAGAGGCGATATTACTAGAAAGGAATTTGAATATTTGAATTTTAATACTGGAAAAACTGCATGTATTTACAGACTTCCAAAAATGCACAAAGACCTGTCTAATCCTCCGTATAGACCCATCGTTTCCACTCTAGGGACTGCAACAGAACCTTTATCTAAATACGTGGATTCCCATCTTCGTCCTTTCATCCCTAAGATTGCTTCCTATATTAAAGATACTGGAGCAATGATTAGGAAGGTGGAGAGCATCACTTTTAATCCCACGCAAGATTTACTGGTTACTGTTGATGCAGAATCTTTATACAGTAATATCCCTTTAGTTGAGGCAATGGAAACCACGGAATGGTTCATTGACAGACATGAGATACCATATCCTAAAGAATTTGTTTTGGCATGCCTTAAGATCGTTCTAACTGAGAATGTTTTTGAGTTTGGATCACGCTTGTACCGCCAGAAACGGTGATGGATCAAGCCCTGATCTTTGGACTGGGTAAGAGTGGTCTGCTTAATTCAGACACTCTGTTCATCACCACCCCCTTTTCTGAATCATTTTTGTCCACCATAAGCGTGGAAGGGTAAACTCAGATGTGAGTCCCTAGCTCATTGCACCATCAGGATTCAAGCAAGCCGGGCCGAAGACCGCTGAAATGCCAGAAACCGGTCCCCGGTAGCTTGTTTCCATCCCAGTATAAGAATTGGCTTGGAAGTTTGGTCTGCCCTGTTCCCATGATGCACTGGGCCAGGGTCAGACTAATTTGCATATAGCCAAGTTCTGAGCTGGGATGGTGCAGTGAGCTAAAAAACGGTGATGGATCAAGCCCTGATCTTTGGACTGGGTAAGAGTGGTCTGCTTAATTCAGACACTCTGTTCATCACCACCCCCTTTTCTGAATCAGATTAGGGGTGTATGCATGGGAGCTTCAGTGGCTCCTTCAGTAGCCAATATTTATATGGCCTTTTTTGAGGAAAAATGTATCCATAACGAAATTGCCCCTTTTTTCGAGTCTGTCTCCCATTGGTAAAGATACATTGACGAAATCTTCTTTGTCTGGACGGATCGGAGGAAGACTCTTTTGGAATTTCTGACATGGCTCAATGCCGTGGATCAGAATCTTAAGTTCACATACCAGATTAGCGCAGACAGGATTGAGTTTTTGGATATTATGATCTTCCATGACAGTGGAAATGTAAAAGTGGATTTGTTTATAAAACCGACAGCAAGAAATACCTTGCTGCACTTCACTAGTTTCCACCCCCGCAATCAAAGGCAAAGCATCCCCTTCTCCCAATTCTTGAGAGTAAGGCGGAATTGTACAGACCTTTGTGATTATGATAGGCAGGGTGCTGAAATGCGAAAAAAAATCCTAGAAAGAGGATACCCTCACCGGCCGGTGAGGGATTCATACAAGAGAGCGCGGTACTACGATAGGGACTCCTTCCTTAGATCTAAACTGAATAAAAACAACCAACAATTGGTTTGTATTACAAGGCATTATACCCTGGATTCAAAAGTAAAACAGGTGATCAATTCATCATGGCATATTCTTAATAGCAATGGCACTAGTGAGCAAAAATTAGATAAACCTCTATTCGCCCATAGACGAAACAGGAATATTAAAGATCTCATTGGACATTTCAGGTTCAAGGAACCTGTTAATCAAGGAACTTTATTACAAAGATCCATACACATTAACCAAGCGATTACGGATACATACAAATGTTCTAGTTGTATGTCCTGTTCCAATATTCTGGAAGGTGAATCTTTTACCAACAATGGTTTCACTGCCTTAGCCACTAATATGTGGAATTGTAAGACCTCCGATGTGGTCTAGTTCATCTAATGTCCATGTTCTCTTGGTTATGTGGGTGAAACGTCACAACCAGTGCAGGTAAGTCTGACAGAGCATCGCTCTGGCATCAGAACGAAAAATTGCTTTCACCTATGGTGAAACATTTTTTGGAGTACAGGCATGGCCCGGATAAGTTCAAATGGCGCATCCTAGAGAAAATAAATAGTCCAGATACAAAGGGAGGTGAACAGATACGTAAGAAACGCAAGGTTTTTTGGATCTTTTCCCTTGACACCTTCAGGTCGGGATTGAATAGTGAGATCCCTTGGGAAAACACAATTATCTGACACCTATCTGTGTGACAGACCCTTAGCTGAATTATGCACTTTTTCAGCTAAAATAGTTTAGCTGAATTTTGTCCATCCCCGCGTATGTATTTCATCCCTGAAGGTTAATTGCCTTTGGAACTGTCTAATCTTTTTGGCATGATGAGGTGCACTTTTGGTGACACATTGCCCGTTTATTCCATCCTTGTGGTTATTTGTCCCTTGATGTATCGAGTTTTTTTGGGAATGCTAGTTTTCGAGTTGATAGACTTATATCTGTATAGTATCGCTCTCCTTTTCGTCCTACATTAGTGATTATAAGTAGTGATCATAATTTGTGTTTTTGGCCTTGATTCAATGGCTTGATACAAGGAGTTTCCTTTCCCCTTGTGCGTTTTATAATTTTATAATTGTATTTCCTTTAATTATATATTTCTTTTACCTACATATCAATGAACGGTATTGTTTTTTGGTGTTTGTTCGACTGCATTCATTCGCATGTAGTCCCTTCTCTAGTTTCATCAATGAGCCCATTTGCCCGTATGTGTCTAAATAGGTGCATTACTATTGAGGTTCACGCCCCTTCTGGGCGGTCACAGTATCACCCGGCAGGTATTTAAGAATGACCCTGCCCTTTATCCTTTGATACCTCCCCGCTTTCTGATGTCCATTGAGACACAGGTGTTATCGCGAGCCTCCGCGCGCACCTCCTCTGTTTCCTACATTCAGGTACATCTGTTCAAATGGGAAAAGCCATAATCCTTAACCCGACTGCCCTTCTTTGTGTGAAAGTGCGAGTAATTATAGCTGGCACTAAGTATTCTCTCGTTTGTGGGTTAACAGTGAACATACCTATCTGAGTGACCTCTGAAGAATACTTTAATTTGGATCCGGAGGCAAAGCGAGGCTTTACTGGGAATTAGGTAATTTCCCTTAATTGTACCCAGTGTGTTTTTATCGTTTTCACAGCAAATGCCAGCCTTTTCTGAACAAATTCTTGTTTGTTCGGTCTTTTGTAGATCACGTTCTCATGTTTGTTGACCGTGGAACAAACAGCTTTGTATTTCGCCACACAGTCGAGCCGGATTTAAAATTCGTGAAGTTTCAGTCTCGAAGAAAGAACCTTGTTTTTAACGGAGGTGGCTTCCCGCCCTAATTACATAATTATATGGGTGGAATGTTCCCTCGCTTTCCTCTATATTTACCGGTTTATACCTTACGCTAATCACACACGTTTTTTTCTCCATTTCAGCTCCCCTTATGTAGAGTGCGTAGAATCCAGATACACCGACACGTGAATATCATTATCATTTGGAACGGTGATAAAAAAGTGTCTTTGGAACCGGTAACTATTATTCTCGTTACAACTCTGTTTCGGAGAGTGCATGCTTAGTAAGAGCATTTGAAAATTTCTGTATACAAACAAATAAATCGAACGTTTTGATGTTTAGCGAGTCATGTTATTATCGATGTTCTGCTATTATTAGGTCCCTTTAGAAACCAGTCAGAGCCTTCATTTTTTCAGATGTCACACTCTCGATCGAGTACCCCCAGGAATCTTTAGATGTTGCCCCTTAAGTGGGAATTCAAGTATCAGCGCACTTTTGAGATATTTTATCTTGAAGAATTTATATCTATCATTTATATTTTGTTTTATTTTATCTTTTACAACAGGTTTTGTTTTTATTAAGACTGTAGTCCACATTCAAATTGGCAGTGAGAGAATTAATTTTGTCCAATTTGTGTTAAATTGATAAAGTAAGTAAAGACAATGTGATTTAAACCTTTGTGCTTTCGTATATAGAACAAAACTTCAAGAAGTTTAAACCTTCGTGATTAGGTGTATCAGTACATGCAAGGACCTATGGAGCCACATTGATTATAGGCCGCGGGCCTCTTCCCACCTATCCCTTTCTTTTCTTTTCTTTTTTCATTTTCTCACTTTCTCTTCTCTGTGATCCTACTATTTACCTTCCTTTTTTCTTTATTACAATTGCTCTTCATTTAGCAAGTTGGCTATTTAGCCTAACTGATCATATGAGCACAGAAGTTTAATTCAAAACAATCCATATCTGTTTGGATTTTGAAACTTGTCTTGTGAGGGGCTTTCTGAATATATTTTTATGCGTTGTTTGCACAGTTCTAAATTGTCGTTAGCATTTGCTATTTTAACCAATTAATAAATGCATTTGTCTTGTATTAATTTCGGATTTAGTTTGATGATTGTTGTATTAGATGCTCTTTTGGTTTATTTCTTTGAAATTTTTATGTACTGTTGTTTTGTATTTGGGTAATAGAGAGTTGGTCCTGAAGAAGGCGCTGGTCACCGAAACGCGTGTCGATACATAACTCTTCTCTTTATTAACTATATCATATATTATTATTGTATTGTTTTTGTTTATTGTATGTTCCTTTTAGTAATAGGTATTTCTTGAATGTTTTTTACGTTATTGACTGTGAAATAAAATGACCTTTTTATGAAAACTTTTTTAATGTGTTGACAATTTAATACTGTGTTCTTTTACTTATTATTGGTCCCTTATTTTTCTATTATTGAACAGACAAGTACTTGTAAAACTGCCTTTCCAAGAATGAACAGTCCGTCAGACAGTAGAGAATGAAAACTTACATTTATTCAGGTATATACTCTGCAGATAACCCCATCAGACCTTCACCCTAGGATGTCTGTCGAGGGGACTGACTACCCAGGGTACGCTAATATATAATGAACCTCCCTGGAGACTTCGGCCACACCCCTGATGTAAAACTACCTGCTTGAGTCAGGCATGAACAAGGAAGGTACACAGAGATGATCTAGCACCTGCCAGAGGGGTGCACTATCAGCATCTCAAAGCCGCTGTGCCGAGTCTCAGCGTCTCCTGACGTCGGAGCAGATCTACATGTATACAATGGAATGCGAGAGCAGAATAATTGTCTGTAAGTAAGTCGAGTTGCAGCCTTGAACAGGAAAGAAAATAATAACGAAGTACAGTGTTATGCTGAGGCAAGCAATTCTGAATACATGGGGCCTAAAAAGAGTACAGCCCAGGCAGTCTAATAGGGATTATGAAATACAAAATAAAGTCACACTGTCTAATCGAAGGCCTACATGCTGCAGGGATAACTCAGTGGGTTACATAGCGTAATACGAATGCATATATTTTAGCCACACACTGCTTACCTAATATAACATGACAAGTACATTATAGAAGAGGGGAATTTTAAATCTAGTACATAATTAGGTCTCAATATTTCAAGTTAGCAACTTTGTGTTGTAGTCATTTTGTTACAAAATCTAGTACCTCCACCTATCTATTTTGGGCCTCTCATGATCTTTTATACGCACTGCTGTCTGATGAAAGTGAATCGCTCGCTGGCCGTGATGCACAAAGAAAAATGCATCAACTGTGAAATAGGAAGTGCTCACACACAAGCCCAGTTTTGTGGGGGGGTATTTCATATCTCAGAAGATTGTATAAACACTTTAATATTTTGAGTTGTTTTATAATAGCTATGTGTAAATATGTATGGGTTTTAAATATTTTTATTATTTTGTATTGAAGAGGCTTATCCTTAAGTCTATAGTCACATTATTTTCGATGAAATACTTATAAAATATAGATGCATGCATATAGGTTGTACCGTGGATTTAGGTATTGATGATGTATTATGAACAGAGTGTATTTTTGTTTATATTTTGGGTTGTACAAGTTGTAATAAATCAAGGCATATGCAACTAGTGTTTTTTCAATGGCCCTGGGATGTCATGTTTTGGCAAACAAAGAACACATGCAATGTGAGTATAAAACAGAAATAAAGATCAGACAAGTTTTATCTTCTTTCATTTGACTTATTCCCCTGTCCCGGGACCTGTATTGTGCATTTCACGGGTCTCCCTCGCTATTAATATTGAGCCTCTCCACAGTCAAAGTTTTCACCATTTCTTCACATTTACTGATGATCAGAGCCACTTGAACGTGAGTCCTCCCTGCAAGCTAAACCTGTATCTTAAGTATTTCAACTGATTTAACTTCACGGAAGAGCTCATCATCCCTAGACCTCAGGACATCTTGGGGCATATTATCAAGGGCCTTTTCGTCGCTTTAGCAGGACTTTTTCCCGTAAAGCGGCGAAAATGTCATCGCCCAATTACCAAGGTGTCGCTAACACCAGTTAGTGACAGCTTGTAGGCGATAGCGAGCATTTTGGGGCCCGCTTTGCATGTCAGCGATAATTATCGCTAATGACATGCAAAGTGGGCATGCTGAAAACAGTTGCTAACATCGCTATCACCTATTACCTACAAAGGCGAAGCAATGGAAATATTCCCGCTAAGCGCGAATATCTCAAAAAGCTAACGCCTGTTAATACCAGTTCTTAGCCATGTTATCCAATGGGAGGTGGATAACATGGCTAAGAGCTGTTTCACGCCAATGCGTGAATATCGCTGTATTGTCAGCGATATTCACGCATTTCGCCTGATTTTTATCGCTTTTGAGATAAACCATGCTAATAGCAAGTTATCTCAGTGATAAAAATCAGTGAAGCGCGGCGATAATAATTTTGCCGCTAACCCTATTTAGCGATAAATATTGCTGTTTGTATGTAATATGCCCCCTTGTTCTCTATGGACTTTTCCTTTGTCGATATCTGAGACGTCTTTTAATTCTTGCATTTGCTGTCACGAATGAGGCATGGTCACTTCCTCCTAATACAACATTTTATTTTTTTTATCCATATTCTGATTTGTTGCCCATCGGTCTCCTTATAACAATTGACTGGTTGGCTGAGAGAGCCTTTACTAAACTTTCTTTTAGCTGGATGGTCTTCAAGACGCCTGCTGATAACGATCTTTAAATATAAACCAATCAAAACGTGCTCAAATATAGTCCCTCTCTTATTAAAATCGCCCCTAAAACAAAGCTCTTCTAGGCGTGTGCCTAAAGTCCTGAGAACATCGCTTTGTATCATTTCACGCGTTATAATAATTATTTACAAATTATTTTTTCCCAGGTTAATATCCTAAAATTTGCAATACATTTCATTTTTATCAACACCTATCAGAACGTCCATGCCTTCACAATTGTATTGTATTGCATTTATATAGCACTTACTACCCCTGACAAAGTGTCGTCGTTCACTATATTGCCTACAAATATTGCTGACCCAGTGCCCCTCCCCAACTTGGGTCCACCCCTCCCACTGGAAAGTACTAGCTTTGTGTAGCCCTTGAATCCTATCATCCTATCATATGCAGACTTTGCAAACTCCAAGGGGCATATTATCAAGAAGAGCGTTACAAGTATCACCGATTTAGCGGCAGAAAACTGCCGCTAATATGGTAACAATGGGCTTGATAATATGCCCTGGAGAATTCCAATAGAAGCCCAGCTTGACACCATATTATCAAGCCCATTATCGCAGTTTTAGCTGCAGTTTTCTGCCGCAAAACCGGTGATAATTTTTTACGCTTTTCTTGATAATATGCCCCCAAGTTTTCTGGACATTTACATTTGCTGTTATAATCTGTGTTTCCAGATCTCAATATCGCTTTTTAAAGCCAAACACATTTCAGGAACCTACATGCATTGTTGCCCCTTTTCAGGACAAGTCTGGTATGTGTATTAACTCTAATGCGTTTGATTTGACTTACCTCTTTCCCCCTGAATACATCAGCCTCGTTTCCTGTCCCCATAAATGATATAGCCAATTCATTTGTTCAACCAGTAGCAATCTTTTTCTCTTCCAACACTGTTCTGGATGTGATTTTTAGACGTGTTTTTTTCCTTAATGTGTCTGTCTATTGTAAGATAGCGCCGAGAAGCTTTTGTGTTCGAGTGCTATAAAAAATAAATATTACATGGTGTGAAATAACAGGCAATATCATGCTCCTATGATCCATCAAGCATGTGAATGTGGCAGACAGCGGATGTAGAAACCTCACCTCTGTGCAGAGTCACCATTAATGCTGGCTTTCCAGGGGTTGGTGACCCTTTCTCGCAGATTCACAGCCCTTAGCCAGGTTTTTATAGGCCACCATAACGCTTTCCTTCTGCCGTACTGACATCAGTAAATCGTTTGCCTTTATGTACGTTTTATGTAAAATTAGCTTGCAAGGGGCTTATATCCCGTCCGGAGCTAGGCTGAAAATAATAGAAGGAAGGAAACATATTCATTAATCACAACACATATGTGAAAATATTTGGCAACCTGCGCGCGTCGTCGTTGGATGCTCTTGCCTCCGTCCCCTAAATACCGCATCACGGCCGGAGAGTGGCGCGCGCCGGTCCCTCGCATCGGATCCGGAGAGTGGCGCGCGCCGGCCCCTCGCATCGGATGCGGTTTCCAAAGTTTGAAAGTGTCCTCGAACAGTATTACCAGCAGCAAACTTCATAGGGCAAAAAGTTGGCGCTAGTGCTCGCTCAAGATTGAAGGACAACATAAAAAGATGAATGCTCTGTTTTAAAAGGTTATGCTGCTGTCCATCAATGTGACATGGGATCGATGAACCCTATCACGCCATTTGATTGTCACCGAGGAGAAATTCCCCTTCACAGGCGATACAGTAGAAACGCATTTCATTCTCATCCCGATGAATTTAGTCAAGATTAACCCCTAAACCTCTCATTGGAACATTTCTAGAAGATATTTTAATGGAAATACTTTTCTAAGTTTTAATGTGCTCAAAACCTATCTTTGCTGTCAGTCGAGGGAGTGATTGCGCATCCTAATGTCGTGATTGGCTGGTTGGCTGTCGTTTTGTACTTCCAGCATACACGGAAGGTCCTCAGTTTGTCATTGAATAAGTGCAGAACTGCAGCTAGATTTCATGTGTGCTATTTCATGTATTGCATGGATTGAATACTATTAATTGTGCAGGTATTTTGGAAGTCGTATCCCTTTAGTCACTCATGCATGCCTTTGTGAATTGGCCTGGGAATGCAATTGTAATATTCAAGGACTATTTATATACAGTTATTAAAAATAGGAATGACTGAGCTCTCTTTGCACTTTTACTAATAGGAGCGGGTCCTTTCAAGGCCCGCACACAACAGCACTTAAGAGTAAGTCAAAGAGCATTCCTACAGTATTACTTCACATACTCACAAATGATTTTGTGAATCAGATCGAAGTGTTAAGAATGCCCCAAATAGACCACTAACGTAGCCAGAGAATGTCATAATCATGAGATTGTGCTTTGGAGAGCTTAACACACCTGAAATGATGCCTGTGGAGTAACTTCTGCACATAGTTCAGTACTGATTGTCATGATTACAACGATGATAAAGGTAGATGAGTCGCAGGGATAGTCTTCTGGTTGCAAAATGACTCATTGATGCAGTGGTCTGGATTCCAGGCAGCAGGCAAATGAATGATTTTAATTTGGACTGTAAAGTATAACAAAAGGAAGGGTTCAGTGACTTTCTCGCTCCATGTTTTTAAGAGGCCTGAGTCAATACTGCTGATAGGCGATCTGTCCTTGTTTGCGTCCAGGTGCACATTAAGGCAGGTGCGCTGGGCGTAAATAGAGGAATGGCGGCCTAATATGATGAAACCGTTACCACCAGGGCAGCTGGCCGGTGCATTCAGTGAAATACGGAGCAACCCCTTCTAAGCCTCTCCATGTTTCTCGGTGTAGGAGGCAAAAAGCCTGTACTTTCCAATCCAATCCAAAAATTCTTTATTTCGGTCATTTAGACCATAAAAGATGCAATACATATTTCACAGTTAAAACTTCACTATTATAAAAACACATCACATAAAAATACTTCCCATAATAATCCAGATGTAAATGAGGGTTAAAAAACAGTTCATAACATTGTTCGAACATTTAGTGATTTTTTTTCTTATATGTGAGGCAGAGTACTAGTTTTCAGTATTCTGTACGCATACAAGTGACTCCTAAATCCCAAGTTCCTGCATAACGGCACCAGCCAGTATTTTCTTGGTCTATTGTATGCTGGGCAGAAAAACAAAAGATGAATTTCCTCTTCGTCTTGGTTATTACAGCCTGGACAGATTTTGTCATCCCCCTTTAGCCATTTACACGTAAAGGTTTTGATAGGCAAGGTGCCTAGCCTCCTTTGTATAAACAATTTTCTTGCTAAAATTGGAAAAATAATATCCATAAAACCTTAAAATTGATAGGAATTTTTGGATTCCAGAAAACGATCAGTTAGAGTGCCGTTGTTCGGTGCAGACACCAGAAGAGCTAGTCTTTTCTCCTTATATATTTGCACCAGTCTTTTGCGGGAAACCCTTTGGCAACCTTGTTCAGGAACCTCCCACAACTCAGGCAGTTTTATACGATACAATTCTTTCTTTACAAAAGCCAGCCAGGGAATTCTATCACGAAGGTTCAGGTTCATAACATGAATAAGGTCTTGCCTGTAGGGTGCGAGGTCACTGATAGTCCAGAGCCTGTGCCAGAACCTTACTGGCTTTGACTCGAGCTCTTCAGCAATAGAAGGGAGACCCACGTCTATTCTTAGGGGGAGCAGGGGTGTGCCTTGATGGAGAGCCAAATGGCGTCTAAGGAAATTGTTTTCCACTCTGGCAAGTTCTTGCCCTGCTTTGTACCCCCATAGCTCGCTACCATAGGATGCGGCCGCTTTTGCTTGGGTTTTGTACATTTCTACTGCTGGGCTGATGGGTTTAAAGGTTGAGGTGTTTACAGCCTTCAGAATTGCTCCTGACAGTTGGGACAGCTTTAGCCGGGATCTTGCTATTTGGGGGTCCAAGGATAAGTTCTCATGTAATGTTACCCCCAAATACTGGAAAGTTGTTACCCTTTCGAGACTAGCTGAACCCAATGTAGGGTAGGTCTGGTTTTAGGGGATGGATTAAATATCATGAATTTGGTCTTCTCTGTATTGATCTCTAACCCATGTTGTCTACAGAAAAGGCCAAATCCATCTAAAATGCGTTGGATCCCCATCGGGGATTTGGAAAGCAGGAGGGTGTCATCAGCAAACATAATCACCGGCACCCTCCTGCCTGCCAAAAGGGGGGCTTCATTGTCCCTAACATTTTCAAGATGGGATATGACACTGTTAACAAAGAGGCAGAACAGGGTTGGCACCAGGACACAACCCTGCCTTACCCCTCTGAGAACAGGGAACCTTGATGTCAGCGCTCCATACCTCCCGCACATGACCTGCGCATAATTACTATCGTGCAGCCTAATTATGGCATGCAATAATTGGGCAGGAACACCCAGCTTCCTCAGGACCTCCCACAGTTTCTTACGTGGGACCAAGTCAAAGGCTGACCTCAGGTCCACGAACACCATGTACAGCCTCCCCCCCCTCAATCCTCACCATTTTCCAATACAGTAGGGCGAGGCGGAAAATCTGGTCCATGGTGGACGTGTTTGTCCTGAAGCCAGCCTGAAGGGGACTCAGAATTTCATTGGCCTCCATCCAATCTAAAAGGTGGTCCAGGAGAAGGCGAGAGAATAGTTTTTGGGGGACATCTATGAGGCTGATCGGCCTGTAGTTGGCTGGGAGAAGAGGAGAACCCTTTTTGAAAATAGGCACTATCTCCGCCCCCAGCCAAGTACAGGGGATCTCCATACCTCCTAGGATGGCATTAAAAAGAATAAGGAAGTACGGGCCCCAGATCTCAGGGTGATGTCTAAAAAGGTCACTGGGCAATCTATCAAGACCTGGGCCTTCCCCATTGCCAGTCTCTCTATTGCACCGACCACCTCACCAAGGGTAAATTCCAAACCAGCCGCAGGGATAGATATGGCCTCGGAGGCCACATCATTGGCAAGTAAAGTGGTATCTTGATACAATTTGCCAAAGTGGGCCTCCCAAGCAGAGGAAGCAATGCTGGGCTCCACTGCCGCTTTAGCTTCTCCTGTGCAAGTATTTACCAGGGACCAAAATTTTCTAAAGTCCTTTGCTACTAGTGCTGAGGAGAGGTCCTACCATTGGTTCCAATCCCACTCCGACCTTACCAGTGCCAAGGCCTCCTTGTATTCCCGCCTAAGTTCAGCGACCTTAACCTTATTTGGACCTGCTTTAATTGAGGTAATTAGCTCTGACTTAATCTTCTTCTGAAATGGCAGTTATGAAACTGCCCAACTAGACTGTTTTATCTGGTCACTGCAATGGTGGCCCAATAAGTACTACATTCCACTAGTGATATTTAACTTAATGGTCCTAGGTACAATGGTTACCACATACTAATCAATCAATCAATCAGTCATTTGTTAAGCGCACTACATACCCGCGAGGGTCTCAAGGCGCTGGGGGGGTAGGGGGTGGGGGCCGCTACTGTTTGAACAGCCATGTCTTTAATATCCTCCTGAAGGTCGGGAGGTCTTGGGTCTGTCGTAGGCTCAGTGGGAGGGTGTTCCATGTCTTGGCGGCGAGAAGGGAGAAGGATCTCCCACCAGTGGTTGTTCTTCAGATGCATGGGACGGTAGCGAGTGAGAGGTCGACGGAGCATAGCTGGCGGCTGGGGGTGTAGAAGGAGAGCCATCTTTTGAGATAGGCTGGCCGGTCTTCTGGAGTGCCTTGTGTGAGTGGATGAGGAGCTTGAAGGATATCCTCTTGTTGACAGGGAGCCAGTGCAGGTTTCTCAGGTGGGGGGTGATGTGGCAGTGTCGTGGTACATCGAGGAACAGTCATGCAAAGGCATTTTGGATGCGTTGTAGTCGATTGATGAGCTTGGTCGGGGCTCCCGCGTAGAGGACATTTCCGTCGTCGAGTCTGCTGCTGCCTGGGTGACTGTCTTTCTTGTATCTGTCAGGATCCATCTGTAGATTTTGCAGATCATGCGGAGGGTGTTGAAGCAGGAGGAGGAGACGGCATTGACTTGCTTGGTCATTGAGAGCGTTAAGTCGAGGATGATTTCGAGGTTGCGTGTATGGTCGGTGGGGGTCGGGGCTACCCCCAGTGCCATTGGCCACCAGGAGTCGTCCCAGGCTGACAGGTTGGAGCTGAGGATGTGGACCTCCGTCTTGTCCTAGTTCCGCCTCAGACGGCTGATATACATCCAGTCGGCGACGGCCTTTATTCCTTCATGGAGGTTGGCTTTGGCGGTGATGGGGTCCTTGGTGAGGGAGTGGATCAGTTGAGTGTCATCTGCATAGGAGATTATGTTGAGATCGTGCTGTCAGGCGACGTGTGCGAGTGGGGATATATACATGTTAAACAGTGTCGGGCTGAGGGAGGATCCTTGAGGTACGCCGCAGATGATCTCGGAGGCTTTGGAACGGGGGAGGCGGACGCTCTGGGTTCTGCTGGAGAGGAAGGAGGTGGTCCATTCCAGAGCCTTGTCTCGGATCCCTGTGGCGTGGAGGCGTGCACGTAGTGTGCGGTGGCAGACAGTGTAGAAGGCATCGGAGAGGTCTTGGAGGATGAGTGCTGCAGTCTCCCCATTGTCTAGCAGGGTCCTGATGTCGTCGGTGGCGGCGATGAAGGCGGTCTTGGTGCTGTGGTTGCTGCAGAACCCTGACTGGGAATGGTCCAGGATTCTGTTCTTTTCGAGGTATCGGGTTCGCTGTCTGTTAACGATTTTCTTGATGGCCTTGGCCGGGTAGGGGAGCAGAGAGATGGATTGAAAGTTCTTGAGGTCGCTTGGGTCTGCCTTGGGTTTTTTGAGTAGGGCGTTGATCTCGGCGTGTTTCCAGCTCTCTGGGAAGGTCACGGTCTCAAGGGAGAGATTGATGACGTTGCGTAGGTGAGGTGCGATGGAGCTCCTTGCTTTGTTGAAGACGTGGTGCGGGAATGGGTCTGACGAAGAGCCAGAGTGGTTTGTGCTCATGGTCTCGATTGTGTCATCCACAATCCAGGCTAGCAAGGGCATGTGGTCGATGGTGTGCGGAGGGTCTGTTGTGTTGCTGTCTGTTGGGGCTGTCAGGGTGTTGAAGCTGTCGTGGATGTCTGCTATCTTGTGGTGGAAGAAGGTGGCGAGGGAGTCGCACAGGGCTTGCGATGGCGGGATGTCATTGGTGTTGGAGCTGGGGTTGGAGAGTTCCTTCACAATGTTGAAGAGCTCCTTGCTGTCGTGTGCGTTGTTGTTGAGGTGGCCTTTGAAGGAGGTGTTCTTGGCGGTGGTGGTCGCGGATGGCGTCCTTGTGTGCTGCATGGCTGTCCGGAGTTTGTTCACTGTGCCATTTCTTCTCTAGTTTCCGGCAGGCTTGCTTGGAATCTAGGAGTTCTGGGGTGAACCAGCTGGCCCACTTGCTGGTGTCTCTGAGGGGGGGTTTCTTCAACGGGCGAGGGTGTTGGCGTAGTCCTCTATCCAGCGTCTGAGGTTGTGGGCAGCGATGTCAGTGTTGGAGGGTTCGGTGGGTGGGCTGAGAGCGAGGTTTGCATGTAGTTGGTCTTTGGTGATTTTGCTCCAGCGGCGGCAGGGGATCCTTTGGGTGCAGTGTTGGGTTTCTGGAAGATTAAGTGGATGCAGCGATGGTTGGTCCAGAGGAGTCCGGTGGTGTGGCTGACAGAGCGGGCTTGAGGAGAAGACGGGGTCGAGCGTGTGGCAGGCGGAGTGGGTGGGCGTTGTGACAAATTTCCTCAGTCCAAGGTTGGTGAAGTTGTCGATCAGGGTGGTGGAGTTGCTGTTGTTGTTGTTCTCAAGGTGAAAGTTCAGGTCTCCAAGGAGGATGTAGTCGTTGGAGGTCAGGGCGTGCATCCTGGTGAAGTCGGCAATGGAGTCGCTGAACTGGTGGCGGGGTCCGTGGGGTCGGTAGATGAGGGTGCCTCTGGGGGTGGAGTGTGGATCTCAGAATGCATGTGTTCAGTGGTGCTGAGCGCGTCGTCAGTGATAGTTGAGACCCTGATGCTGTTCTTGTGGACAATGGCGATTCCTCCTCCGACTCCGTTGGTGCGGTCTCTGCGGGTGATCTTGTAGCCGACTGGGATGGCTATGGAGATGTCAGGTGCGGAGGAGTTGTTCAACCAGGTCTCTGTCAGGAAGGCAACGTCTGGGGAGGTTGTGTTGAGCAGGTCCCAGAGCTCCACGGCGTGTTTGCGTGTGGAGCAGGTGTTTAATAGTCTACATCGAAGGTGGTTGTGGTATTTCTTGGCGGGTGGTTTGTCGTCTCATTGTCTGGTGTAGCTGCAGTTCCGGCAGGTGAAAGGACCGTGTGTGCGTTTCGGGGTGGCTTTGAAGCAGTTGTGGGTCCGTCCGGGGTTGAGAGCGTGCAGAATGGTGGCGTCATAGTGGCGGTGGTCATCGTGGTGGGTGCGGGGGCCAGGGGTTCTGGCACTGGGCGCGATCCAGGCGCGGACGGGCGCAGACGGGCTTGCAGCGTGCCAGCGGTGAAACCGCGCAGCAGCCGGCATATATGGGGAGGTGGGAGTGAGGAGCAGCTGGAAGGCAGGAGGCGGGGGCAGCGAATGGGCAGTCAGGGGGCAGAGCCGCAGGGGACGCAGCGTTACACAGGCGGTGAGTGGCGACAAAGGAAACAGAAGGCAAAAGGGCACAACAATTGAGGGGGAAACGAGTGGTACAGTGGAGAGAAAGGTCACAAAAGGGCAAAAACGTCACACGAATGCAGAGGGAAATGAGTGGCACAGAAGGCAAAAAGGTCACAGGAAGTGCAAAAAGGTCACAAAATATGGGGGAAACAAGTGGCACAGAGGCAGAAAGTTCCCAGGAAAGGGCAGAAAGGTCACAAAAAAACAGGGGGAAACGAGTGGTACAGAGGGAATAAAGGTCACAAGAAAGGGCAGAAAGGTCACAGAAATGCAGGGGCAGCTAAGCAACAGAAGGCAAAAACGGTCAGGGAGACGGGGCTGCGAGGGGAGCATAAGGAAAAACGGGGCAGAAAGACACGGGGGCAGCGAGGGGAGCATAATGGAAATCGGGCAGGGAGACACGGGGGCAACAAGGGGAACAGAGGGAGCGGGGAGACAGACAACAGCAGTCACAGACACAACAATGAAAATGCAGTCACTACAACAGGAGCAATGAAAGAAAATACAGGCAATACAATGGAGGATGAGCAAACCTTCGGCCTACCACTGGCCACCAGGGATGTGGTGCAGGTGTAGCCTGCAGGTGGAGGAGGGCCTCGAACTTCCTCAGCAGCAGCAGATGGGGCAGGGACACACAGGCGGTGCTGTGCGGAGGGGGAGCGACCTACCTGGAAGGGTCAAGGGTCGCTTTCCTCACCATGCAGCGGCTAGCTTATATGGGGAGGTGGGAGGGAGGAGCATCTAGGAGGCGGGAGGTGGGGGCAGCGAATGGGCAGTCAGGGGGACGGGGCCGCAGGGGACGCAGCGGCGAGGGGAGATGAAGGAAATAGAAGGCCAAGGGCACAACAATTGATGGGGAAACGAGTGGCACTGAAGGCAGAAAGGTCACAATAAGGGCAAAAGGTCACAAATATACAGGGGGAAACTAGTGGCACAGAGGCACAAAGGTCACAAGAAAGGGCAGAAAGGTCACAAAAAACAGGATGAAACAAGTGGCATAGAAGGCAAACAGGTCCCAAGAAAGGGCGGGAAGGTCACAAAAAACGGGGAGAAAACGAGTGGCACTGAGGCTGAAAGGTCCCAAGAAAGGGCAGAAAGGTCACAAAAAACGGGGGGAAACGAGTGGCACAGAGGCTGAAAGGTCCCAAGAAAGGGCAGAAAAGGTCACAAAAAAACGCAGGGAAGCGAGTGGCACAGAGGCACAAAGGTGACAAGAAAGGGCAGAAAGGTCACAAAAAACGGGGGAAAACGAGTGGCACAGAGGCACAAAGGTCCCAAGAAAGGGCAGAAAAGGTCACAAAAAAATGGGGAAACAAGTGGCACAGACGCTGAAAGGTCCCAAGAAAGGGCAGAAAAGGTCACAAAACACAGGGGGAAACGAGTGGCACAGAGGGCACAAAGGTAACAAGAAAGGGCAGAAAGGTCACAAAAAACTGAGGGAAACGAGTGGCACAGAGGCAAAAAGGTCCCAAGAAAGGGCAGAAAGGTCACAAAAAAATGGGGGGAAACGAGTGGCACAGAGGCACAAAGGTCACAAGAAAGGGCGGAAGGGTCTCAAAAACGGGGGTAAAACGAGTGGCACAGAGGCACAAAGGTCACAAGAAAGGGCACAAAAAACAGGGGGAAACGAGTGGAGCAGAGGCAAAAAGGTCAAAAGAAAGGGCAGAAAGGTCACAAAAAACGGGGGGAAATGAGTGGCACAGAGGCAGAGAGGTCACAAGAAAGGGCAGAAAGGTCACAAAAAAATGGGAAAACAAGTGGCACAGAGGCACAAAAGTCACAAGAAAGGGCAGAAAGGTCACCAAAAAAACGGGGGGAAACAAGTGGCACAGAGGAAGAGAGGTTACAAGAAAGGGCAGAAAGGTCACAAAAAAACGGGAAAACAAGTGGCACAGAGGCACAAAAGTCACAAGAAAGGGCAGAAAGGTCACAAAAAAAATGGGGGGAAATGAGTGACACAGAGACAGAAAGGTCCCAGGAAAGGGCTGAGAGGTCCCAAGCAAAACTTGGGGAAACGAGTGGCACAGAGGGCACAAAGGTCACAAGAAAGGGCAGAAAGGTCCCAGAAATGCAGGGGCAGCTAAGCAACAGAAGGCAAAAACGGGCAGAGAGACACGGGGGCCACGAGGGGAGCAGAAGGAAAAACCGGGCAGAGAGACAAAGGGGCAGCAAGGGGAGCAGAAGGGAAACCGGGCAGAGAGACACAGGGGCAGCAAGGAGAAAAGAGGGAGAGAACGGGCACAGACCACGTACAGGCAGCGGCGGAGACAGACAACAGCAGTCACAGACACAACAATGAAAATGCAGTCACTACAAGGGGAGCAATGAAAGAAAATACAGGCAATACAATGGAGGATGAGCAAACCTATTGCCTTCCACTGGCCACCAGGGATGAGGCGCAGGTGATAGCCTGCAGGTGAAGGAGTGACTTGAACTTCCTCAGCAGAGGCAGCTGGGGCAGGGACACACAGGCGGTGCTGTGCGGAGGGGGAGTGACCTACCTGGAAGAGTCAAGGGTCGCTAAGGACTTACATGTAAGTTACACCACCCATCAGGATTTTAACCTCATTAAACAAGTATTTATGGGTCAGAGCACATGCACAGGGGCCTGGGTTGCAGTGTCCCATTGTACAGAGCCCAACAACCAACTGCATCAGTGCAAAAATAGAGATGATACTGCAAAAAGAGGCGCCGTCATACATGTATCAGATAAGAGACATGCTAATCAGAACAGCTCCTTAGCTGCAGGGAGTGACCTGCAAAGAGGAAAAGTTAGAAGTGTAAATCTTAAAACTTGGAATGACATTGAAATGATATTGCGTCATAAAATCGATGAGTTGCGTTGAATATGATCTTATTAATAGTAGTGTTGTTTGATTGTTTTGACTGTATTTAAAAAAATACTTGAAAATGAAAAAATATTAAAACTATGCTTTACGTACCTCATCAATTGTGTACTTTGCTGTAAATTAATTCTATGCATATGAAGAATATCTATTCTGCATGGTAAACACCCAAAATATAGAATGAAAAATATCGAGAGGACAAAATATGGAATAGAAAAAATTGAGAGAAAAGAATATAGAATAAACATATAATAGTTGGAAATAATTTTGACATATAGGTAAGTAATATTGAATGTCATTATATCGAATATAATTTTATAAAATGTCATAATATAGAATGTCATTAAATAGAATGTCATTATATCGATTTTTTAAATTTTATTATATGTTAGTATATGTGTTAAAAGTATATATTATTTTTTTAATCCATGTTACAATTTTTTTAAGATAATGAATTTTATGTTCATTCATTTTTGCGTATATTAGTTCCGTAGCGGGTTGTGGGTTTATAGGGGAATAGGGTGGGAAGTAATTTCATTTAAATTTTTTATAAACATATTTATTAATTAATAATTTTATGGTTAATAATCAATATTGGTAGTTAAGTTAATGAATTCATTATTAAATATTTACAAAGTTATTAATAACACATTTCAATTAATTGATAAATATGTAAAGTGTGTAAATTGTTATTAATTAGTAATTAATTATTAGTTATTAATAATTATTGTATTAATATGTTAATTATGTTACTTTTTTAGGAGTGTGTTGACTGTTTATAGGGGAGTATGGTGTGTATTTAAATATTAGAAAATACATTTGTATTAATATAATATTTAATCAAAGATAGTTTACACTGTTAATTGTGTTGATTAATTTAGATATTGTTTTTATTTTTTTATAATTTTGATTAGCTAATTAATTCAATGTTAATTCATTATGTTAATTTATTAATATTTTAGACTATTGAAGGTGACATTTATAGTGGAAAATAGTAAGAGGTGAATTCAATTTAAATAATTCATTATTTTTTTAATTAATTTTAAATAAATTGTAGGACTGGTTATACTAAATTATTCCTCTACGCTATCCAACACTTTCCCTACTGTTTCACTCTTTGGAGTGGGATTAGTAATTTTTATTCCTACGCTATCCAATGCTTTCCCTACTGATGCACTTTATGGAGCGGGAATAGTAATTTTTAGCCTTACGCTATCCAACGCTTTCCCTACTGTTGCATTAACTGGAGTGGGAATAGTAATTTTTACCCCTACGCTATCCAGCGCTTTCTCTACTGTTGCACCCACTGGAGTGGAAATAGTAATTTTTACCCACCTGCTATCCTACGCATTCACTACTGTTCCACTCACTGGAGTGGGAATAGAAATTTGTACCCACCCAATATCCAACAAATTCTCTACTTTTGCACTTGTTGGAGTGTGAATACTAATTTTATTCACTTAGCTATGCAACAATTTTAATTTTGGTATATTAAATGTAGTGTAAATTATTAATTAAAATAAACAGTATTACTTTAATTATTTGAATTATTATACATTATTTATTTTTATATTTATATAATAGGTTGATACATATATATGTATATATATGTAAAATATTTTTAATAATGTTTTAAATGTTTTAGAATTAAGATGAATACATATTTTATATTATTAAGTAAATATATACGTTAAAATTTTTTTTTTATATTACATTTATTATTGTTACATTTTGAGCTTTTTTACATTATTGTAACTATGTTTTATTTAATTGTGTTTATTATTTAATTACTTTTATATTATTTCTAATACATTTAAAAAATTCGATATTTTAGTTAACTTTATTTTAAACATTGATATTTTATGCTCTATATTTTAGTACTTACCTGTTTGTAGATAGGGGCTCGATATTCTGTCCCTCGATATTTTGGCATCGATATTCTAGACAGTCGATATTCTGTCCCTTGATATTTAATCACTGGTCCATTCTGTATATGTGCTTTAATTGAAACATAGTTCTTATGTCTGGTGCACGCAAGACGTTTTGTCATGAACGAAGAGAGCATTTATAATCTCAAGTGTCAGCCACTTTTGAGATCAATCAACAGGACTATTGACCTTGTTCAATTTTTATATATAGTGGTAGCCAGCGAAGGAGCCTCAAAATGAGCATCTTTGCACTATGTCTTCGAATGCGCCATGAAGACTTGAGATAGTGAATGGAAAATTCCTCTGTGCTACAAAGACCACTCAGCAGTGTGCTCGGAAGGCTGAGCTAGGTGCCAACCACACAAACACCCTCCATTCAGCCAAGGGCCTAATACAACTCTCTGCAGCCCATATGGTGCAGGAGTACCCTCTCACTTTTTAGGGGGGCCTAACCATGCAGGAAGCAACCATTGAGCCAAGCTTTTTGAAACATGGGAAATCTCGAAGGCTCCTCAGCATTCTTCAGTGGGGCAGGACATAATGCTGCCTTACTTCACTGCTTTCAGCTGGTCATGTGGGAGATGAACAACTGTGCCCGACTGTTCTGCCTATCATAAGCCCTGCACACTGACCTCTGGTAATTGGAATGTTTAGACCAGCAGGACTCACCATCTGAACGTTTGACATGTTTACATCTGGCTGCTAAGTAAATTGCTTGAATGGACTACCCGGAAAGGCTTAGCCAATTGTCTCAAAGAATCTTGTAGCAAATGTTCTTGAATATTATTTAGTTTTTTCTAATAAGCATTCATAGTTTTATAAAAAAAAACGTAATTTTGTATCGATCTAAACAAGCAAATAGTGCAATTAAAGATATGTTAAGCAATTTCTGTTTTTTCGTTTTTTTCATGGTTGACACTTTATTTGTTAGATGGATCCTTTTTCACACCAGAATTTTAAAAGAAGAGATAGTTTGGGCCCAGTGAAATGAATCACCTGATACATTCCATATCCTAAGTTTGTATTGCTTAGCATGGAGCGGGACATCCTGATTGGCTGAGTTACTTGGACCAGATCTTCCCTGCTTCCAATTTGGATTAGAGCATTGCAAGCTTCATTTAGGTCCCACTTCAATGTTTCTGGTGGTTTCCTTGTTTGGAAAGAATTCTATGTTAGGACTGAACGCTCAGATTAAGTCTATTAATCGTTAATGAATAACTCAGAGCAGTCAATGAAAACATTACTTTTGAAAACAAACTACCTTTCCCTTGAATACCACAAATTGTCACTAGTTACAGGTACCAACCAACATGGAACTAAGCCCATAAATGTCTCAGACACAATTTCTCCTCCCCTTTCTTTGCTGCTGTTCTGCTGAGTTAGGTGCTCCATTCAAGCACGACTGTACCTTTTTGACATGCTTTTCAATCTCACGGGTTACCATTTGTGTAGAGCTTGAGTTCTAACATACCCAGCCTTTGTTTCCACGGTGATTGCCAATTGTATTGTATTGTATTGTATATTGGATTTATATAGCGCTTATCACCCAGGGGTCTCTAAGCGCTTGCCTTGGGAACCCGTCCTGGGTTTTCCCTGTGAGATAGCCCCTACAGGGCATCCCCAAGGTGAAAGCCAGGCATCCCGCCGCGGGGGGGGCATTGTGGAGATTAAGCAAGCTTAATGCCCAGAGTTGCAGAGTGTGAACCCATGATTAGGTCAGGCACCGAAGCGAGAATTATCGAGTCTGTGGACATTTGGGCTCAAGACCCTGCCGCGTCGGGAATTGAACCCTGGTCCCAGGTCTGACCTCTGCTTCAGGGTCTGCCTGCTCTAACCAGTGAGCCACACTTCTCCAATTCAGGCCTCATTATTATGTTCATTGCAGATTTGTGTGCTTTTATGGTAACAACGTTGCGTATTTCAATGGCTTACCTGTTGTATTTCTTGTGTGGTCTAGTGGTATAACTCTAGAGTTGCTACAGTCTGTGGAGCCTTGTGGAGCGGGAAGCAGGCTTTGTTGCTGCCAATCAGCACACCAGTCCTATTTCTATTTCAGCTAGGGAGCATAAATGCATGCCAGTTTACCAAAATCCCTTGAAATGCTCCTCAGAGCGCAAACCACGGCTGTTATCTTCAGGTTCCTATGAGGTTCCTACACCACACGCTGACTCTCGCCTGTGCTGAAGGGCTTACACCACTGCTCCTCCAGGTGATACTCCCCTGGTGATGACCGTTACGTCAGACTGCAATGCGTTTTTTAAAATTTGATCAAGGGCACCCCCGTCCAGGAGGTCTGCCAGGCTTGCTGCCTCCACACTCTAATCTTACCTGATCATCACGGCTAGCTTGGGCCTTCTTGGCTCCCCCCCCTCATCTCTGATAATACCGTGTGTGACTGCATAGGGGTTAGCATACCCTTTGCACTGCTAATATTGCTTATTTTTCTGGTACGACCGTGAACAGGAGCGATTGGAAATTACGTGAATCAGTATTCGAGCCCCTCAATTCTGAGCTGGGGTCCCTGACAAGTGGCTTGTTTGCATCCCATCTCAAAAGGCAAATACCAGTCTTTTTCAGTTGGAAACCGGACCCTTTGGCGCAGGCTACAGATGCCTTCTCCTGGTCTGGTTAGAGGGTCAGAAATGTGCGTTCCTACCATTTGTAATGATATCCAAAGTCCTGGCCGAAATATGGCTTCAATCTAGAGATAATACTTGTAACTCCATTATGGAAAGCTCAGCCCTGGTTTCCTGTCCTCTCAAATATGTTTTGTGACTTTCCTATGCAGATTCCAATTCCTTCTCACAGACCCTGCCTTTCAAGATCACCCATTGATAATCTCGAGTCAGCTCACTCTCATGGCCTGGGAAGTTTTAGGAAACAGTGGAATTTGCAAAGCTTATTGCAGAAAGCAAATTTATATATACAATAGGCCTGGTCAACAAACACCAATAAAACATGGGCTTCATCATGGAGGAAATGGTTGATGTTACAAATGGGGAGCCAATCCAATGGAAGCAGATTTGACTATAATAGTTAATTTTCTGTCCCAGATAGTGCATTTGGGTTTGGCTTACAGGTCAGTATATAATTTTTGTTCAGCCATCTCAGCGGGTCATTCCACATTGGATGGTTAGCCAG
This sequence comes from Lissotriton vulgaris, assembly GCF_964263255.1. Classification (NCBI taxonomy): domain Eukaryota; kingdom Metazoa; phylum Chordata; class Amphibia; order Caudata; family Salamandridae; genus Lissotriton; species Lissotriton vulgaris. The sequence continues at coordinate 204,075,001 of NC_141689.1, forward strand.
TAGGTGAATATTCTCTAGTATGAAAACGAATGAGAGGTATTGGACTGTGTTTGCCTCCTAAACCTCAACACTCAGTTTTGTGGGACATGAATACAGTCCTCGGGTCCCTAAAGGGATAGCTGGATAATGGAGGTTTATCTCGTAATCAATTGTCAGTGACATTAACTATGTTGCTCTGTTTGATTTCTTGCAAAAGAATTTAATTTGCTCAAGTACTTGACTCAGCAGGTAGAGCATTTTCTCCGTCTAGTGTCTCTTTTACCATTTTAAAATCTACCAAGACTAGCACAAGATGTGTATCTAAGTCTACGTCCCCAGATAACCACAAACTGGGTGTGAACCAAGACAGAAACCAAGTAGACAATTATTTACCACTTTGCAGAAACCATTCAGACTAGTGTCTACTGCTACTCTTGCTAGGGGGGTCGGGTTAAGATGGCTGTTTACGGAGGCAGGTACTGATGACACCAGTTTTGGTGCCTTTGGGTGAGAAGGGCTATGATCTCGAAGTCATTTTCGTTAGTCTCCTGCTTAGACAGCAGGCAGCTAGTCATCAGAATCTATATTCAAAACTTTTTACCATAAACCAATTGCTGATGTAGCTTCTATTGTTAACAGCTAAGAACAAGCCCAATCTGATCAACTTGTCCTATCACAGAATAAACATTTACTAGTTTAGGTATCAAGAATTTGCAATTCTGTTAAGCATTTGCAGGCAAGTATTATCCCACCCACTGCTAACTGATGTATACCAATGAAGCCTGATTGTTTAGTTAATTATGTTGCTGGAGTTCAGACCAATCTTATGGCTTTTGAATTTTGTTACTGCAGGCAGCAAGGCTAAACAAGGAGGAAGCCTACAACAGCCCATCAACAGGGTTTGCCCCTGTGGATGGGTATGACACAAGGTGACTCTCTCTCGACCAATTATCCCATGATATATGTTGCCCAGTTGGCATTCTGTTTGGGACTGTTCATGCTAAAGTAGTTCACAAACAACAAAGTTATGGGATGTGTTGTTTTTTTTTTGTATTTCCTGTTGGGGATTGTTTGGCCTACGAGCAAGGAAAGAGGAGGCAGAATGGTGTCTCAGACATTGGTGGGCTTATATCCAGGTTGACTGGTACATGTGGCTTGTGAGAATGTGTAGTATTCATGGGAAATGTAGTTTCTTTCAAATGTAATGCGTTCAGTGGCTGCTGTGAGTTATTCAGTAAAGACTGTGAAGCCTAATACTTGCTCTGTGTCCTTAATTGAATTGACAATTCTTGGGGTCTTATTTATGAGAGCCCTGCGTCACTTTTGCACCATGTAAATTGGTACATGTGTGATGTAGGGCTCTTACTAAAATTTAAGAAGCCATGCAAGGTCACCCTGTCAGATCTGGCATCCTTTGCGTGGTTCCCCTTAATTCTTGCCTCTACCCCCTGTATTTGTAATTGTGTGTTGGATTTAGTTTTTGCAGGTTTAGGTACTCCATGCAGTTTGCCACTGCTGCTCAGTGTCAAAGTGCAAGTGCTCCCTTTGGCAATTGTAATTATGATTGGGTATCCATGATTGCCATATTTGATTTACTGGTAAGTCCCTAGTAAATTGCACTGAGGGTACCAGGGCCCTTAACTCAAATTCTACTAGTGGTCCTGCAGCAGTGGTTGCGCCACCCAAACAAGTAGCATTTTTTAAAATGTGACTCAGACCAGCCAATGCAGTGTCTGCGCACAGTTTTAACTAACAAGTTGACCTGGCAAGTGCAACCACTTGCCAGGCCTAACCCTTCCCTTTAATTACATGTTAGTGTTGTAAAAGGTAGGACATGTACTGTTGTTTGTTACATGTCCTGATAGTGAAATACTATGCATTATGTTTTCACTATCGCAAAGACTATCTCTCCCATAGGTTATCATTGGAGCTGCCTTGCAACATTTTACATGTGTCATTTTCAATGGCAAACCACTAGAGATTTGGAGTTACGGCTCTCTGAACTTTAAACATTTATTAACCAGACTTTTAGTAAAGGTGGCTTATAAATTGTTGGTTGGAAAATGCCACATTTAGAAAGTGGTTGTTTTCTTGTTTAACCATCCTGTGTGCCTTTGACTGTTTGTGTATTCATGTCTGGTTTTTGAGTGACGCGAGCAGATGATGTGCATTCCCTCTAGACAGTCACAAGGTAATGTTGAGGTGTGTTCTGCCTTTCCTGGGTGACTCATAGCCATGCGGAATAGACCTTTCTGCATTTAGAGTGGCGGGAGGAGTTTCCACTAGCAATGCTGTCTCCACCTCCTGCAGTGAAGCTGTACCAGGGAGGACAGAATTAGTTTTTACTGAGCTCAGAGACTCAGGAAGCAACGACTACTAATAGAAAATGGGGTATAAGTATTGGACTTAAAAACCCAGAAGTTTAGATTACTTCCGGATCAAGAGAACCCTCTGCCAAGGAGAAGGGCTGAAGATATGTGAGGAGGTGTACTGCCTCGTTGCTCTGTGTTACTTTGCTGAGTTTTATTAATTCATACTCAAGTATGCCTGGTATTGTGATACAAAGAGGGCTAAGGCTAGTACATTGCCTGAAACTATACTCTATCAAGATAATCAGTTAGTGTGTGTTGCAATGAGATTAATTACATGGAAGGAATCCTTTTTAAGGCCAAGAACCCTCACTCACCCAAGAGTGCCGTGCTTCATCATTGGGTCCCCTCCTCACACCCGGACTGCAAGGTCCATGGTGTGAGCTACAACTTCCAAAAGGGGGAGGAGCAGAGGTGTTTTGATGAGCAATGGAAATAGAGTCAGTGAGGGACAGAGTGCTTGTGAAAATATAATATGTGGTGTTTGTTAAAACTACCTCCAGAGGGCCAAAATATCTTTATTCTGGAAAATGCTTTGTAGTATTGTTTTTGTGCAGGAAAGTTTCTCTACCTGCACAAAAACAATCTTGCCTGCAATGGAGGCACCATTGCACCATGGTGCGAGGGTGCCTACTTTGGCACTAAGTTGCCAAAAAGGCACCAGCGTAGGCAGAATGGACAGAAATGCACCATAATGCTTAAATATGGTGCATTCCTGGCATTTCACTCCACATATGGCAAACCAGAAAAGCACCAGAAAAGCACATTGCAGCACTGCCCTAAACCAAAATGGCAACCTTTTGGTTCTTCCATCTTTTTTTCTGACCTATTGTTTTTGGCTATAGGACTCCGGGCACTTTACCACTGCCAATCAATGGTAAAATGCATATGCTCTCTGTGTAAATTGTTATCATGATTGGTTACCCATGATTGGCATATTCGATTTACTGGTAAGCTCCTAGGAAAATGCACTGGAATGTGCCAGGGCCTGTAAATCAAATGCTACTAGTGGGCCTACAGCACTGATTGTGCCACCCACTTGAGTAGCCCTGAAAATGTATTTAAGACTGCCACTGCAGTGTCTGTGCACCGTTTGTATACTGCCATATCGAACTGACAAGCGCACCCACTTGCCAAAGCCCAACCATCCATTTTCTTACATATAAGGCACCCCTATGTTAGGACCAAGGTACCGCAGGGGCAGGGTGCAGTGATTGTGAAAGGTAGGACATGTACTGGTGTGTGTGACGTCCTGATAGTGAAATACTGCCAATTTAATTTTTCACTATACAAAGGCTCTCTGCCCTATAGGACAGAATGGGAGATACTTTGTAACATCTTACAAACATAACTTCCCATTGGGACATGATAGAAAAATATAGTTTAGGCTCTCTGCACTCAGAATTTAGTAACACATCTTTTAGTAAAGATGATTTTGAAATAGTGTGTATGAAAATTCCACTTTTAGAAAGTAGGCATTTTCTTGCTTAACCCTTATGTGCGCCTCTGCCTGATGTGTATTGACTGTCTGGTTTTGGAGTGACAGGGGCTAGGGATGTGCATTTACTGTAGACAGCCACTGAGGGGGTTGAGGTGTGCCTGGCCCTTCCAGTATTACTCAGAGCTGAACTGAATAAGGCTTGGTGCATTTAGACTAGTGGGAGGATATTTACTTGCACCTGAATAGGGCCTGTCTTCCTTGCACAATGCTGCCTTTACCCCCTGTGGTTATGCTGCACCAGTGAGGACAGAACTGGTTTGGACTTGGCTCCTGAACAAAGAGAATAAAGACATTTTGGGGTGTAAGTATTAGACCTTAAACGCCAGAACTTTAGTTTACTTCTGGAATCAAGAGGAGCCTTTACCAAGGAGAAGAGTTGTGAGGAGGATTACTGCCCCTTTGCTGTGTACTGTGTGGGGTCGGCATGCACTTGCTGTTTCTGCCATGGAAAGGACAAAGACTGGAATTTTGCTTTGAACGTCCTTGAAGAAGATCTCCAAAGGGCCTGTGCATGCTGGCCTCCTGTTTTGAAGTTTCAGGGACACAAAGACGTCACACCCAGCTCCCATGAACTCTGCTGCTGAGAGTTCTGGCCTACCAGAAGGAGCCTGTTCCAGTTGTGGGCCTCTGGAGGTTATTCCTTCTGTTTGGAGCTGGAAGAAAGGAAGAACTGAAGAAATCGATGCATCACTTTTTTTGTGGTTGTTTTTACGACACAGCACGATGAGCAAGAAGAATCTCAATGCATCCCCGCACCGCTGCCAAAACCGACACAGTGCTTGTTGCCGCTGCAAGAACCAATGCTTTGAGGGATCGCGGCTGAAGAAACTGACGAAGCACCACTAGATGGCACTGCATCGATCGCCGATTCCTCCTGGATTTCGACGCATCATACGTGTGCGGCAAGGTTTCCAGATGCAGCACCTGCGGACCAGAATAGTCTTGGAGGTGATGCATCCATTCCCCCTACAGACCAGAACGACACATCACTTCCCCTGCATGCCTCCTCAAAGTCCCAGGAACTGACGCATCTCTTTGTTTCTCAGCACTTCCCATCTCTGCATTTTTTTGGCCTTGTGAATTTTGACGCATCTACAGGTACTTTGCATCCATAGTTTTCTATGGACCCAGTTGTTTGAAACCATTGAAAAGCCATATTCTTATTACATGTATGCTGGATTTTTGTTTTTTGGTCTGTTTGAGTTTAGACAAAGTTATTTTATTTTTCCTAAACTCGTGTGGTGTCCATTTCTGATGTTATTGTTTTATTATTGTTTGTTTTGAACACAAATACTTTACACATTGCCTTTGGGGTAGGTCTGTCTGCTCGTGCCAAGTTACCCAGAGGGTGAGCAGGGGTTATCTAAAGTCTGTATCCCCCTTACCCTTACTAGAAGCAACAGTCCCTATGTGGACAAAGGTACCTGTGCCAACTAGAGACCCCCATTTCTAACAAGGCCCTTGATGCGTAAACTGGAATTTCTCTTCAGCTCGTGTACTTTTCAGCTCTGCATCACATTTCAGTTGTTGGACAGCTCTGCCTTTCAGTCCTGGGGTGCATGCATGCCCCTTAAATTTGTCACTGTACAGCTAGAAGTCTTGGTTAGAATATTAAGTTATGATGGAACATGTTTTGTGCAAGTGGAATGTGTTGCCTCACTGGTTGATCTCCTAGCCTGAAAATATTCACACAGAGCAGAGAGACTATGGTACATAAAAGAAGTTGCTGCACAAAAGTAGCTCAGCTCTGTGGTACACATGTGCACCACTCCCAACAAATATTGCAGCATTTCACAGAGAAAATACTCATAGGATAAGCTTGAGAATCACAGGGTCAATAGAGCTTTGTTCTACAGGTTTTAGCGTAACCCTCATCTGTCTGAAAGCCTAAAACACATCTTTACATAATGCAGGTCATTTTCGCCCACATATGTCACCCGAGATTAACAAGAATGAATTGCTCTACAGGACTGTTACTGCTACATGTCTATCACACAAATTCAGCCACCAGGCCTTTCTGTGGGAGTGCCCCCTGAATATCAAAAGCACAATAGTGATTAGACAAAATAATCACAACAGACTATAAAAAATAAAATGTTCACAAGTTAGTAAGTCTAGATTTTCCATACCTAACTTCACATATATGTACATATGTGATATACATGGGAAACAACTGTTACACAATGGCTAGAACCACGCTGTGCCTTAACAGCATGGCCCGAAGCACGAACTTGCCTTTACATCTCATTCCTTCACCACACAAGTTGTTACAACAATTTTTAAATTAAGGAAAGCATTGTTGGATTGATGTTGGACCAACACTTTCCCTACTGTTGTGCAGACTGGAGGTAAAATAATAAAATATAATATTCCAACTCTAGCGACTTGTGATAACAGAATGCGTTGTAAAGACCCATTCGTTGTTTGGACTGCAGTATTAATGCTTGAGGGATTAATATATATACCTTAAAAATACAAGGTCAGGGGTTAGTAACAGCAAATCTATATCTCCCAATATGCATTTCCCTTTTGATAATTCATCCTTCGATAGTCTGTCCTCGGCATTCTTGTGCCACGTTATTGCTGTTGATAGTAAATAATACAGTCCTCAGAGTCCGTGTTCTCCTTACATACATGCTAAAAGCACACTAACTCTGCATTCTGTACTGAAGCCTACAATAATATGGGCTCCCAAAGACATTCTGCAGATGACCATCTCACTCAATCACCTTCCACAGAATCACTGAGCATAGATATGTGCATGCCATAAAAAGCCTATTCCCACCCCACTTTTCCAATAGTGAGTTTGAGAGTGCTTCTTTGACAACAGTGTCCCATTTCCACACAAGCAGCCGCAGCTATTCACCATCTGTTGGAGGCACTCCTGCTTGGAAAAAAGGAGACCCTCCAAAGGAGAGTGAGGTCCAAAGCATGCTACAGTCCAAAGGTGATACCATCATCCCCATGTCTGTTTGGTCCACGCCTCAGGGTCCCTTATGTATCTCCATGCGCTCACTTTTTGCTCATTTAGTCGCCATGATTGTTTTTCATTCTGGGATCTCGCTCCCCTGTTTAGGGTTTTTGACTCCACATATCAGCAGTGTTGTTATGGGGCATGTGTATCAAATACCGTTATTGCGATTCTCAAATAGCGATTTTTTAGAAAATACCTATTTTAGAATCGCAAAATGGGTTGTAATAAAGAATTGGCAAATAATTGTAGATTCCTTGGCATTCCTTATATGCGATCGGGAAAATTGCGAATCGCAAATAAGGAATACCTTCCTATTTATTCCTGTGGGCTAGGAGGCCCATCGGAATGAATGAGAAGACATTTTCAATTTGCGATTCGCAATTAGAGAATCCCAAATTGAGAATGCAATTTCAAGTGTGCCAGGGTGTCAAAAGGACTGGCTGGCGTCCCTGACTAGTGGCTTGTTTGCATCCCATCTCAAAAGGCAATTACCAGTCTTTTTCAGTTGGAAACCGGACCCTTTGGCGCAGGCTACAGATGCCTTTTCCTGGTCTGGTTACAGGGTCAGAAATGTGTGTTCCTGCCATTTGTAATGCTACAGTGGCGTCACTAGAGGGGTGCGGGGGGTGCGGACCGCACCGGGTGTCACCCCATCATGGGGTGACACCAATCTGGTTACGCTCGCTGTCTCGCTGTGTTAAACAAACACAGCTCTGCACTGCAGTGCATTGTGCAGCCTCAATTCTGCTCTCTGCTGCTTCATTATAGAGAACGGTGCGCAGCGCACGCAAATGCTTACAGATTAAAATACTACAGTCATTGCAGTGCACGTCGCCACGCACGCACTCACCACCTACTATAGTGGTGATGTGATTATGGTGCGATGCGCGGCGGCGTACCCAGTTTGTGGGTCCCAGGGCCGTCAATCTTTAGCGCTACCAATGACGGCCCTGGGACAGCCCCCGCGCGCTGTGTTTCTCTGACGCGTCACGGTGGTCGCGCGCCAACACCACGTCTGTGGAGAGACAGTCGGGGAATAAGAATTGTCACTGACACCTCGAGTTGGTGTTTGATATTGCACGAGCGCCGTCGTCTCCCTCCCCTTCATCCAGTAATTGTGGAGGCCGAGGTGAGAAGAAATGTAATTTATATTATTATGAAGTTTACGTGTCACACCCTTTCCCTCGCTGGGCCAGCCCTTAATATATGCAGATTGATTGAGGGCAGCAGGGGGCCTGAGCTGAAGTCGTCTCACATGTATTCATATGTGTATTCATTATGAATACACATATGAATACATGTGAGACGACTTCAGCTCAGGCCCCCTGCCAATCATTGTACAAGGCTTTAAGGTTGCAAATGGCACTTTCTAATTCCCTGTGGTGTTATTGTGTTCTTTGTTTAGGGTTTCCTAACTGTGTCCTTAATGTCAGATACTACCGAAGCGAAGCCTGTGAGCAGAAGCAATTGACTGTATCTTTTGTACTAGGTATTGCTTCATGACTGGTGGCAATGAATACGTTCCTGAAGTTTGCTAGGAACTTTACGCATTACACAGCGATGGTGGCAATGTTTAGCCTTATTATTTAAAATATGTTTAGCGTTAGTGTGGCAGCAGAGCGCTCGTTGGGCGACTTTAGCACCAGTTCTTGGTATGTACTCATAATGTATGTTACACCTGCTCAAGTGTAAATTCATTTGCATTAGTAAAGTTGCATTTTTATTTAAATTTTTTTCGCCATGAGGAAACCATTTCGATTTTTTGCGATATTTCTTCTCCTTTTCTATCATTGGCGATATTCCTCCTACTAAAGCCACACCAGGTTTGAAGGTTTTCCTTCCTATTTTCACCATGAAAACAGATTTACTACTATCCATAACAGGAGTGAATCCCTGAATCCTCCCAAGGTGTGATGAATTAATCACGGAGAGGTTTGCGAACACCTACAAACCCTCACTCAGGTTTCTGAGTGTTCTTTAAATCTACAAGCACTCAGGTTTGTGTGTGAACCCGTATACCCATAAACTCTAAAATTGTGCGTACTCCCAAAGTTTCCAGGACCTGCCCTCCCGAGATAGCTGCTCCTTATCTATTTGATAGGGTTCACCAAATGAGTTTGTGTTGTGAACTGGACCCTGTGAATTAAGTGGGGAATATTTACATAGTGATTATAAGGAAGTTCTGGCCTCGATTTTGTTTTGTGCAGTTTTATATAGCTCGAACTCAACCCGAAAATATGAGAGCGCTTTACATGAGCACCAGTTGCGTTTACAGACGGACACATTCATTTTGGGGGGGCACAGGGCAATTAAGTGATTTGCCCAGAATCACAGGATGTTTGAATCTCCTGCCAGACTCGAACCTGGTTCTTCAGCTTCAAAGGCGGCCACACTAGACCAGGAGGGCCTCCATCAAACCCTCGTGGGCCTACTTTTGATACCCCTTTAGGAGAGGGCCCAAGAGAGGAGGTCCATGCGGTAAGTCGTGAGGGGGTGACACCATGAGTTACCCGCACCGGGTGGCACTAACCCTAGTGACGCCACTGTAATGCTATCCAAATCCTGGCCGAAATATGGCTTCAGAATCTGGATAATACTAGTAACTCCATTATGGAAAGCTCAGCCCTGGTTTCCTGTCCTCTTAAATATGTTTTGTGACTTTCCTATGCGGATTCCAACTCTCTGTGGCCTTCTCACAGACCCTGCCTATCAAGATCACCCATTGATAATCTCGAGTCAGCTCACTCTCATGGCCTGGGAAGTTTTAGGAAACAGTGGAATTTGCCAAGCTAATTGCAGAAAGCAAATTTCTATATACAATAGGCCTGGTCAACAAACACCAATAAAACATGGGCTTCATCATGGAGGAAATGGTTGATGTTATAAATGGGGAGCCAATCCAATGGAAGCAGATTTGACTATAATAGTTAATTTTCTGTCACAGATAGTGCATTCGGGTTTGGCTTACAGGTCAGTAAATAATTTTTGTTGAGCCATCTCAGCGGGTCATTCCACATTGGACGGTCAGCCAGTAGGTGAATATTCTCTAATATGTGAACGAATGAGAGGTCTTAGACTATGTTTGCCTCCTAAACCTCAGCACTCAGTTTTGTGGGACATGAATACAGTCCTCGGGTCCCTAAAGGGATAGCTGGATAATGGAGGTTTATCTCGTAATCAATTGTCAGTGACAATAACTATGTTGCTCTGTTTGATTTCTTGCAAAAGTATTTATTTTGCTCAAGCACTTGCCTCAGCAGGTAGAGCATTTTCTCCGCCTTGTGTTTCTTTTACCTATTTTAAAATGTACCAAGACTAGCACAAGATGTGTATCTAAGTCTACGTCCCCAGATAACCACAAACTAAGACAGAAACCAAGTAGACAATTATTTACCACTTTGCAGAAACTATTCAGACTAGTGTCTACTGCTACTCTTGCTAGGGGGGTCGGGTTAAGATGGCTGTTGACGGAGGCAGGTACTGATGACACCAGTTTGGTGCCTTTGGGTGAGAAGGGCTATGATCTCGAAGTCATTTTCATTAGTCTCTTGCTTAGACAGCAGACAGCTAGTCATCAGAATCTATATTCAAAACTTTTTACCATAAACCAATTGCTGATATAACTTCTATTGTTACCAGCTAAGAGCAAGCTCAATCTGATCTTCTGGTCATATCACAGAATAAACATTTACTAGCTGAGGTATCAGGAATTTGCAATTCTGTTAAGCATTTGCAGGCAAGTATTATCCCACCCACTGCTAACTGATGTATACCAATGAAGCCTGATTGTTTAGTTAATTATGTTGCTGGAGTTCAGACCAATCTTATGGCCTTTTAATTTTTTTTACTGCAGGCAACAAGGCTAAACAAGGAGGAAACCTACGACAGCCCATCGACAGGATTTGCCCCTGTGGATGGGTATGACACAAGGTAACTCTCTCTCGACCAATTATCCCATACTATATGTTGCCCAGTTGGCAATCTGTTTTGGACTGTTCATGCTCAAGTAGTACACAAACAACAAAGTTATGGAATGTGATTTTTTAAAATGTATATTTCCTGTTGGGGATTGTTTGGCCTACGAGCAAGGAAAGAGGAGGCAGAATGGTATCTCAGACATTGGTGGGCTTATATCCAGGTTGACTGGTACATGTGGCTTGTGAGAATGTGTAGTATTCATGGGAAATGTAGTTTCTTTCAAATGTAATGCGTTCAGTGGCTGCTGTGAGTTATTCAGTAAAGACTGTGAAGCCTAATCCTTGCTCTGTGTCCTTAATTGAATTGACAATTCTTGGGGTCTTAATTATGAGAGCCCTGCGTCACTTTTGAACCATGTAAATTGGTACATGTGTGATGTAGGGCTCTCATTAAAATTTAAGAAGCCATGCAAGGTCACGCTGTGAGATCTGGCATCCTTTGCGTGGTTCCCCTGACTTCTTGCCTCTACCGCCTGTATATGTAATTGTGTGTTGGATTTAGTTTTTGCAGGTTTAGGTACTCCAAACAGTTTGCCACTGCTGCTCAGTGTCAAAGTGCAAGTGCTCCCTGTGGCAATTGTAATTATGATTGGGTATCCATAATTGCCATATTTGATATACTGGTAAGTCCCTAGGAAATTGCACTGAGGGTACCAGGGCCCTTAACTCAAATTCTACTAGTGGTCCTGCAGCACTGGTTGCGCCACTCAAACAAGTAGCATTTTTTAAAATGTGACTAAGACCTGCTAATGCAGTGTCTGCGCACAGTTTTAACTAATAAGTTGACCTGGGACACACATACCTGTTGAAGGGGGGAGGCGAGGAGGCCCCCACTGCAGCCGCCACCGCCAGGAGTCATTACTTGCTGCCCACAGCGCTGCCGACCCGGGACTACATCTCCCGGCAGCCTCAGCGGCGGCGCTGCGTCGCGACATCACAAGTGCGCTAGGAGGCGCTTCAAAGCTGCGCTCTGCTCGGCGGAGCGGGGGGACACACATACCTGTTGAAGGGGGGGGCGAGGAGGCCCCCACTGCAGCCGCCACTGCCAGGAGTCATTACTTGCTGCCCACAGCACCGCCGCCCCGGGACTACATCTCCCAGCAGCCTCAGCGGCGGCGCTGCATCGCGACGTCACAAGTGCGCCGGGAGGTGCTTCAAAGCTGCGCTCTGCTCCGCTCCGCTGGACGCCGGGCGAAGCCGGGGCAAAGGGCGGGCCCTCTGTGGCCCTCAGAGGCACAAGGAGGCCGGGACGGGCCACCCCTCTTGGCTTCTACAAAGGAGGAGGTACCGAGTTGTTTTACTTTACCTTCTTATTGATCCCACACTGTACTGTTTATTGTTGATGTTGCAGCTCTGATTTCCTCTCATCATGTCCATCTGGGAGGAGCTGAATGCCTTGTGTGGTACGAATTACGTCCAGGACGTATCTACCCCCCTATAGTGGGTAGTGATGCTGATGAGGAAAAAGATAATGACACTGAGAATTCTTCTAATGCCGACAAAATGTACACTGCCCCTCATTTTCTCCCTCCAAACCACCTGTAGTATTGCCGATTGAGGCTGTGAACAGAATACAGGACCCCACATCACCACTCCAACTGACCTTACTGGTCCAGATTGAGCAACTTTTAATATCTGCACTATCACCCCTGGTCACAAAAATCAACGATTTGGGGGACAGGTTGACCAGTATCGAAAAAACAATATTAAGGAACTATACTCCAACTGAAAAAACTGCTACACCCATTCATCTTATTCCCCCCATGAACAATGAAAAGTTCAAGCCCACGACACGCACGAAAGTTCAAACTTTTGAACCCCCCATGACTACACCCAATCCAAGAGGCCGGAACATTACTTTTAACTCCGTACCTGTTCCCCATAGAGTTCCCAGGACCGCTCTAGAAAGAAGGAATCGGATTAACTTACCTCCAGAAGCTGCCCCATACGTGACTGTTCTCTCTGGGGTCCCTGCACCTAGTCAGGGCAAATTTGAAACACACCAGGACCTGCTAAACAAAGCCATTTCCTGGCTAAAACAAAATAGACCATTGCCATCTGCTCTAGATGGTGGAATCCTGATTGTCAGGAGGGTGGGGTGGCTAGGTACGTCGCCGAAAGACATCCCGGGCGACCTGATTTTAATTAAATTCAAGAGTAGGAACATTGTCCACTACCTACGATATTCCTAGCCCAAAGAGGGAGATGGCCCCATTTGCATCTGGGACTTGTATGATTTCTATCCCGGCCCCCGATACCATCCGTTCCTAAGGCAAATGTCATTGAACCATAATTCTTGGTGAAAGGGGATTCCATGAACCTTGTGCTATTAACCCCCTACCCTCTTCGATTTTGCACGTTCCTTTTTCTTTCAGCTGAATTGTCAAATTGATTTTAGTTTGTTTCATTAATTGGTTCCTTTTTTACACTGTAAATGAAATATTGAGTTATTTATATATGTATGTATCTTTTTTCTTGTTGCTTTTATGGTTTTAAACTAAACAAACGAATAAAGCTTATTTGATTGATTGATTGATTGATTGATTGATTGATTGATTGATTGATTGATTGACCTGGCAAGTGCAACCACTTGCCAGGCCTAACCCTTCCCTTTAATTACATGTTAGTGTTGTAAAAGGTAGGACATGTACTGTTGTGTGTTACATGTCCTGATAGTGAAATACTGTGCATTATGTTTTTACTATCGCAAAGACTATCTCTCCCATAGGTTATCATTGGAGCTGCCTTGCAACATTTTACATGTGTAATTTTCAATGGGAAACCACTAGAGATTTGGAGTTATGGCTCTCTGAACTCAAAACTTATTAACCAGACTTTTAGTAAAGGTGGCTTATAAATTGTTGGTTGGAAAATGCCACATTTAGAAAGTGGTTGTTTTCTTGTTTAATCATCCTGTATGCCTTTGACTGTTTGTGTATTCATGTCTGGTTTTTGAGTGACACGAGCAGGTGATGTGCATTCCCTCTAGACAGTCACAAGGTAATGTTGAGGTGTGTTCTGCCTTTCCTGGGTGACTCATAGCCATGCGGAATAGACCTTTCTGCATTTAGAGTGGCGGGAGGAGTTTCCACTACCAATGCTGTCTCCACCTCCTGCAGTGAAGCTGTACCAGGGAGGACAGAATTAGTTTTTACTGAGCTCAGAGACTCAGGAAGCAACGACTACTAATAGAAAATGGGGTATAAGTATTGGACTTAAAAACCCAGAAGTTTAGATTACTTCCGGATCAAGAGAACCCTCTGCCAAGGAGAAGGGCTGAAGATATGTGAGGAGGAGTACTGCCTCGTTGCTCTGTGTTACTTTGCTGAGTTTTATTAATTCATACTCAAGTATGCCTGGTATTGTGATACAAAGAGGGCTAAGGCTAGTACATTGCCTGAAACTATACTCTATCAAGATAATCAGTTAGTGTGTGTTGCAATGAGATTAATTACATGGAAGGAATCCTTTTTAAGGACAAGAACCCTCACTCACCCAAGAGTGCCGTGCTTCATCATTGGGTCCCCTCCTCACACCCGGACTGCAAGGTCCATGGTGTGAGCTACAACTTCCAAAAGGGGGAGGAGCAGAGGTGTTTTGATGAGCAATGGAAATAGAGTCAGTGAGGGACAGAGTGCTTGTGAAAATATAATATGTGGTGTTTGTTAAAACTACCTCCAGAGGGCCAAAATATCTTTATTCTGGAAAATGCTTTGTAGTATTGTTTTTGTGCAGGAAAGTTTCTCTACCTGCACAAAAACAATCTTGCCTGCAATGGAGGCACCATTGCACCATGGTGCGAGGGTGCCTACTTTGGCACTAAGTTGCCAAAAAGGCACCAGCGTAGGCAGAATGGACAGAAATGCACCATAATGCTTAAATATGGTGCATTCCTGGCATTTCACTCCACATATGGCAAACCAGAAAAGCACCAGAAAAGCACATTGCAGCACTGCCCTAAACCAAAATGGCAACCTTTTGGTTCTTCCATCTTTTTTTCTGACCTATTGTTTTTGGCTATAGGACTCCGGGCACTTTACCACTGCCAATCAATGGTAAAATGCATATGCTCTCTGTGTAAATTGTTATCATGATTGGTTACCCATGATTGGCATATTCGATTTACTGGTAAGCTCCTAGGAAAATGCACTGGAATGTGCCAGGGCCTGTAAATCAAATGCTACTAGTGGGCCTACAGCACTGATTGTGCCACCCACTTGAGTAGCCCTGAAAATATATTTAAGACTGCCACTGCAGTGTCTGTGCACCGTTTGTATACTGCCATATCGAACTGACAAGCGCACCCACTTGCCAAAGCCCAACCATCCATTTTCTTACATATAAGGCACCCCTATGTTAGGCCCAAGGTACCGCAGGGGCAGGGTGCAGTGATTGTGAAAGGTAGGACATGTACTGGTGTGTGTGACGTCCTGATAGTGAAATACTGCCAATTTAATTTTTCACTATACAAAGGCTCTCTGCCCTATAGGACAGAATGGGAGATACTTTGTAACATCTTACAAACATAACTTCCCATTGGGACATGATAGAAAAATATAGTTTAGGCTCTCTGCACTCAGAATTTAGTAACACATCTTTTAGTAAAGATGATTTTGAAATAGTGTGTATGAAAATTCCACTTTTAGAAAGTAGGCATTTTCTTGCTTAACCCTTATGTGCGCCTCTGCCTGATGTGTATTGACTGTCTGGTTTTGGAGTGACAGGGGCTAGGGATGTGCATTTACTGTAGACAGCCACTGAGGGGGTTGAGGTGTGCCTGGCCCTTCCAGTATTACTCAGAGCTGAACTGAATAAGGCTTGGTGCATTTAGACTAGTGGGAGGATATTTACTTGCAGCTGAATAGGGCCTGTCTTCCTTGCACAATGCTGCCTCTACCCCCTGTGGTCATGCTGCACCAGTGAGGACAGAACTGGTTTGGACTTGGCTCCTGAACAAAGAGAATAAAGACATTTTGGGGTGTAAGTATTAGACCTTAAACGCCAGAACTTTAGTTTACTTCTGGAATCAAGAGGAGCCTTTACCAAGGAGAAGAGTTGTGAGGAGGATTACTGCCCCTTTGCTGTGTACTGTGTGGGGTCGGCATGCACTTGCTGTTTCTGCCATGGAAAGGACAAAGACTGGAATTTTGCTTTGAACGTCCTTGAAGAAGATCTCCAAAGGGCCTGTGCATGCTGGCCTCCTGTTCTGAAGTTTCAGGGACACAAAGACGTCACACCCAGCTCCCATGAACTCTGCTGCTGAGAGTTCTGGCCTACCAGAAGGAGCCTGTTCCAGTTGTGGGCCTCTGGAGGTTATTCCTTCTGTTTGGAGCTGGAAGAAAGGAAGAACTGAAGAAATCGATGCATCACTTTTTTTGTGGTTGTTTTTACGACACAGCACGATGAGCAAGAAGAATCTCAATGCATCCCCGCACCGCTGCCGAAACCGACACAGTGCTTGTTGCCGCTGCAAGAACCAATGCTTTGAGGGATCGCGGCTGAAGAAACTGACGAAGCACCACTAGATGGCACTGCATCGATCGCCGATTCCTCCTGGATTTCGACGCATCATACGTGTGCGGCAAGGTTTCCAGATGCAGCACCTGCGGACCAGAATAGTCTTGGAGGTGATGCATCCATTCCCCCTACAGACCAGAACGACACATCACTTCCCCTGCATGCCTCCTCAAAGTCCCAGGAACTGACGCATCTCTTTGTTTCTCAGCACTTCCCATCTCTGCATTTTTTTGGCCTTGTGAATTTTGACGCATCTACAGGTACTTTGCATCCATAGTTTTCTATGGACCCAGTTGTTTGAAACCATTGAAAAGCCATATTCTTATTACATGTATGCTGGATTTTTGTTTTTTGGTCTGTTTGAGTTTAGACAAAGTTATTTTATTTTTCCTAAACTCGTGTGGTGTCCATTTCTGATGTTATTGTTTTATTATTGTTTGTTTTGAACACAAATACTTTACACATTGCCTTTGGGGTAGGTCTGTCTGCTCGTGCCAAGTTACCCAGAGGGTGAGCAGGGGTTATCTAAAGTCTGTATCCCCCTTACCTTACTAGAAGCAACAGTCCCTATGTGGACAAAGGTACCTGTGCCAACTAGAGACCCCCATTTCTAACAAGGCCCTTGATGCGTAAACTGGAATTTCTCTTCAGCTCGTGTACTTTTCAGCTCTGCATCACATTTCAGTTGTTGGACAGCTCTGCCTTTCAGTCCTGGGGTGCATGCATGCCCCTTAAATTTGTCACTGTACAGCTAGAAGTCTTGGTTAGAATATTAAGTTATGATGGAACATGTTTTGTGCAAGTGGAATGTGTTGCCTCACTGGTTGATCTCCTAGCCTGAACATATTCACACAGAGCAGAGAGACTATGGTACATAAAAGAAGTTGCTGCACAAAAGTAGCTCAGCTCTGTGGTACACATGTGCACCACTCCCAACAAATATTGCAGCATTTCACAGAGAAAATACTCAGAGGATAAGCTTGAGAATCACAGGGTCAATAGAGCTTTGTTCTACAGGTTTTAGCGTAACCCTCATCTGTCTGAAAGCCTAAAACACATCTTTACATAATGCAGGTCATTTTCGCCCACATATGTCACCCGAGATTAACAAGAATGATTTGCTCTACAGGACTGTTACTGCTACATGTCTATCACACAAATTCAGCCACCAGGCCTTTCTGTGGGAGTGCCCCCTGAATATCAAAAGCACAATAGTGATTAGACAAAATAATCACAACAGACTATAAAAAATAAAATGTTCACAAGTTAGTAAGTCTAGATTTTCCATACCTAACTTCACATATATGTACATATGTGATATACATGGGAAACAACTGTTACACAATGGCTAGAACCACGCTGTGCCTTAACAGCATGGCCCGAAGCACGAACTTGCCTTTACACCTCATTCCTTCACCACACAAGTTGTTACAACAATTTTTAAATTAAGGAAAGCATTGTTGGATTGATGTTGGACCAACACTTTCCCTACTGTTGTGCAGACTGGAGCTAAAATAATAAAATATAATATTCCAACTCTAGCGACTTGTGATAACAGAATGCGTTGTAAAGACCCATTCGTTGTTTGGACTGCAGTATTAATGCTTGAGGGATTAATTTATATACCTTAAAAATACAAGGTCAGGGGTTAGTAACAGCAAATCTATATCTCCCAATATGCATTTCCCTTTTGATAATTCATCCTTCGATAGTCTGTCCTCGGCATTCTTGTGCCACGTTATTGCTGTTGATAGTGAATAATACAGTCCTCAGAGTCGTGTTCCCCTTACATACATGCTAAAAGCACACTAACTCTGCATTCTGTACTGAAGCCTACAATAATATGGGCTCCCAAAGACATTCTGCAGATGACCATCTCACTCAATCACCTTCCACAGAATCACTGAGCATAGATATGTGCATGCCATAAAAAGCCTATTCCCACCCCACTTTTCCAATAGTGAGTTTGAGAGTGCTTCTTTGACAACAGTGTCCCATTTCCACACAAGCAGCCGCAGCTATTCACCATCTGTTGGAGGCACTCCTGCTTGGAAAAAAGGAGACCCTCCAAAGGAGAGTGAGGTCCATAGCATGCTACAGTCCAAAGGTGATACCATCATCCCCATGTCTGTTTGGTCCACGCCTCAGGGTCCCTTATGTATCTCCATGCGCTCACTTTTTGCTCATTTAGTCGCCATGATTGTTTTTCATTCTGGGATCTCGCTCCCCTGTTTAGGGTTTTTGACTCCACATATCAGCAGTGTTGTTATGGGGCATATGTATCAAATGCCGTTATTGCGATTCTCAAATAGCGATTTTTTAGAGAATACCTATTTTAGAATCGCAAAATGGGTTGTAATAAAGAATTGGCAAATAATTGTAGATTCCTTGGCATTCCTTATATGCGATCGGCAAATTGCGAATCGCAAATAAGGAATACCTTCCTATTTATTCCTATGGGCTAGGAGGCCCATCGGAATGAATGAGAAGACATTTTCAATTTGCGATTCGCAATTAGAGAATCCCAAATTGAGAATGCAATTTCAAGTGTGCCAGGGTGTCAAAAGGACTGGCTGGCGTCCCTGACTAGTGGCTTGTTTGCATCCCATCTCAAAAGGCAATTACCAGTCTTTTTCAGTTGGAAACCGGACCCTTTGGCGCAGGCTACAGATGCCTTTTCCTGGTCTGGTTACAGGGTCAGAAATGTGTGTTCCTGCCATCTGTAATGCTACAGTGGCGTCACTAGAGGGGTGCGGGGGGTGCGGACCGCACCGGGTGTCACCCCATCATGGGGTGACACAAATCTGGTTACGCTCGCTGTCTCGCTGTGTTAAACAAACACAGCTCTGCACTGCAGTGCATTGTGCAGCCTCAATTCTGCTCTCTGCTGCTTCATTATAGAGAACGGTGCGCAGCGCACGCAAATGCTTACAGATTAAAATACTACAGTCATTGCAGTGCACGTCGCCACGCACGCACTCACCACCTACTATAGTGGTGATGTGATTATGGTGCGATGCGCGGCGGCGTACCCAGTTTGTGGGTCCCAGGGCCGTCAATCTTTAGCGCTACCAATGACGGCCCTGGGACAGCCCCCGCGCGCTGTGTTTCTCTGACGCGTCACGGTGGTCGCGCACCAACACCACGTCTGTGGAGAGACAGTCGGGGAATAAGAATTGTCACTGACACCTCGAGTTGGTGTTTGATATTGCACGAGCGCCGTCGTCTCCCTCCCCTTCATCCGGTAATTGTGGAGGCCGAGGTGAGAAGAAATGTAATTTATATTATTATGAAGTTTACGTGTCACACCCTTTCCCTCGCTGGGCCAGCCCTTAATATATGCAGATTGATTGAGGGCGGCAGGGGGCCTGAGCTGAAGTCGTCTCACATGTATTCATATGTGTATTCATTATGAATACACATATGAATACATGTGAGACGACTTCAGCTCAGGCCCCCTGCCAATCATTGTACAAGGCTTTAAGGTTGCAAATGGCACTTTCTAATTCCCTGTGGTGTTATTGTGTTCTTTGTTTAGGGTTTCCTAACTGTGTCCTTAATGTCAGATACTACCGAACCGAAGCCTGTGAGCAGAAGCAATTGACTGTATCTTTTGTACTAGGTATTGCTTCATGACTGGTGGCAATGAATACGTTCCTGAAGTTTGCTAGGAACTTTACGCATTACACAGCGATGGTGGCAATGTTTAGCCTTATTATTTAAAATATGTTTAGCGTTAGTGTGGCAGCAGAGCGCTCGTTGGGCGACTTTAGCACCAGTTCTTGGTATGTACTCATAATGTATGTTACACCTGCTCAAGTGTAAATTCATTTGCATTAGTAAAGTTGCATTTTTATTTAAATTTTTTTCGCCATGAGGAAACCATTTCGATTTTTTGCGATATTTCTTCTCCTTTTCTATCATTGGCGATATTCCTCCTACTAAAGCCACACCAGGTTTGAAGGTTTTCCTTCCTATTTTCACCATGAAAACAGATTTACTACTATCCATAACAGGAGTGAATCCCTGAATCCTCCCAAGGTGTGATGAATTAATCACGGAGAGGTTTGCGAACACCTACAAACCCTCACTCAGGTTTCTGAGTGTTCTTTAAATCTACAAGCACTCAGGTTTGTGTGTGAACCCGTATACCCATAAACTCTAAAATTGTGCGTACTCCCAAAGTTTCCAGGACCTGCCCTCCCGAGATAGCTGCTCCTTATCTATTTGATAGGGTTCACCAAATGAGTTTGTGTTGTGAACTGGACCCTGTGAATTAAGTGGGGAATATTTACATAGTGATTATAAGGAAGTTCTGGCCTCGATTTTGTTTTGTGCAGTTTTATATAGCTCGAACTCAACCCGAAAATATGAGAGCGCTTTACATGAGCACCAGTTGCGTTTACAGACGGACACATTCATTTTGGGGGGCACAGGGCAATTAAGTGATTTGCCCAGAATCACAGGATGTTTGAATCTCCTGCCAGACTCGAACCTGGTTCTTCAGCTTCAAAGGCGGCCACACTAGACCAGGAGGGCCTCCATCAAACCCTTGTGGGCCTACTTTAGATACCCCTTTAGGAGAGGGCCCAAGAGAGGAGGTCCATGCGGTAAGTCGTGAGGGGGTGACACCATGAGTTACCCGCACCGGGTGGCACTAACCCTAGTGACACCACTGTAATGCTATCCAAATCCTGGCCGAAATATGGCTTCAGAATCAGGATAATACTAGTAACTCCATTATGGAAAGCTCAGCCCTGGTTTCCTGTCCTCTTAAATATGTTTTGTGACTTTCCTATGCGGATTCCAACTCTCTGTGGCCTTCTCACAGACCCTGCCTATCAAGATCACCCATTGATAATCTCGAGTCAGCTCACTCTCATGGCCTGGGAAGTTTTAGGAAACAGTGGAATTTGCCAAGCTAATTGCAGAAAGCAAATTTCTATATACAATAGGCCTGGTCAACAAACACCAATAAAACATGGGCTTCATCATGGAGGAAATGGTTGATGTTATAAATGGGGAGCCAATCCAATGGAAGCAGATTTGACTATAATAGTTAATTTTCTGTCACAGATAGTGCATTCGGGTTTGGCTTACAGGTCAGTAAATAATTTTTGTTGAGCCATCTCAGCGGGTCATTCCACATTGGACGGTCAGCCAGTAGGTGAATATTCTCTAATATGTGAACGAATGAGAGGTCTTAGACTATGTTTGCCTCCTAAACCTCAGCACTCAGTTTTGTGGGACATGAATACAGTCCTCGGGTCCCTAAAGGGATAGCTGGATAATGGAGGTTTATCTCGTAATCAATTGTCAGTGACAATAACTATGTTGCTCTGTTTGATTTCTTGCAAAAGTATTTATTTTGCTCAAGCACTTGCCTCAGCAGGTAGAGCATTTTCTCCGCCTTGTGTTTCTTTTACCTATTTTAAAATGTACCAAGACTAGCACAAGATGTGTATCTAAGTCTACGTCCCCAGATAACCACAAACTAAGACAGAAACCAAGTAGACAATTATTTACCACTTTGCAGAAACTATTCAGACTAGTGTCTACTGCTACTCTTGCTAGGGGGGTCGGGTTAAGATGGCTGTTGACGGAGGCAGGTACTGATGACACCAGTTTGGTGCCTTTGGGTGAGAAGGGCTATGATCTCGAAGTCATTTTCGTTAGTCTCTTGCTTAGACAGCAGACAGCTAGTCATCAGAATCTATATTCAAAACTTTTTACCATAAACCAATTGCTGATATAACTTCTATTGTTAACAGCTAAGAGCAAGCTCAATCTGATCTTCTGGTCCTATCACAGAATAAACATTTACTAGCTGAGGTATCAGGAATTTGCAATTCTGTTAAGCATTTGCAGGCAAGTATTATCCCACCCACTGCTAACTGATGTATACCAATGAAGCCTGATTGTTTAGTTAATTATGTTGCTGGAGTTCAGACCAATCTTATGGCCTTTTAATTTTTTTTACTGCAGGCAACAAGGCTAAACAAGGAGGAAACCTACGACAGCCCATCGACAGGATTTGCCCCTGTGGATGGGTATGACACAAGGTAACTCTCTCTCGACCAATTATCCCATACTATATGTTGCCCAGTTGGCAATCTGTTTTGGACTGTTCATGCTCAAGTAGTACACAAACAACAAAGTTATGGAATGTGATTTTTTAAAATGTATATTTCCTGTTGGGGATTGTTTGGCCTACGAGCAAGGAAAGAGGAGGCAGAATGGTATCTCAGACTTTGGTGGGCTTATATCCAGGTTGACTGGTACATGTGGCTTGTGAGAATGTGTAGTATTCATGGGAAATGTAGTTTCTTTCAAATGTAATGCGTTCAGTGGCTGCTGTGAGTTATTCAGTAAAGACTGTGAAGCCTAATCCTTGCTCTGTGTCCTTAATTGAATTGACAATTCTTGGGGTCTTAATTATGAGAGCCCTGCGTCACTTTTGAACCATGTAAATTGGTACATGTGTGATGTAGGGCTCTCATTAAAATTTAAGAAGCCATGCAAGGTCACGCTGTGAGATCTGGCATCCTTTGCGTGGTTCCCCTGACTTCTTGCCTCTACCGCCTGTATATGTAATTGTGTGTTGGATTTAGTTTTTGCAGGTTTAGGTACTCCAAACAGTTTGCCACTGCTGCTCAGTGTCAAAGTGCAAGTGCTCCCTGTGGCAATTGTAATTATGATTGGGTATCCATAATTGCCATATTTGATATACTGGTAAGTCCCTAGGAAATTGCACTGAGGGTACCAGGGCCCTTAACTCAAATTCTACTAGTGATCCTGCAGCACTGGTTGCGCCACCCAAACAAGTAGCATTTTTTAAAATGTGACTAAGACCTGCTAATGCAGTGTCTGCGCACAGTTTTAACTAATAAGTTGACCTGGGACACACATACCTGTTGAAGGGGGGAGGCGAGGAGGCCCCCACTGCAGCCGCCACTGCCAGGAGTCATTACTTGCTGCCCACAGCGCCGCCGACCCGGGACTACATCTCCCGGCAGCCTCAGCGGCGGCGCTGCATCGCGACGTCACAAGTGCGCCAGGAGGCGCTTCAAAGCTGCGCTCTGCTCGGCGGAGCGGGGGGACACACATACCTGTTGAAGGGGGGAGGCGAGGAGGCCCCCACTGCAGCCGCCACCGCCAGGAGTCATTACTTGCTGCCCACAGCGCCGCCTCCCCGGGACTACATCTTCCGGCAGCCTCAGCGGCGGCGCTGCATCGCGACGTCACAAGTGCGCCAGGAGGTGCTTCAAAGCTGCGCTCTGCTCCGCTCCGCGGGACGCCGGGCGAAGCCCAGGCAAAGGGCGGGCCCTCTGTGGCCCTCAGAGGCACAAGGAGGCCGGGACGGGCCACCCCTCTTGGCTTCTACAAAGGAGGAGGTACCGAGTTGTTTTACTTTACCTTCTTATTGATCCCACACTGTACTGTTTATTGTTGATGTTGCAGCTCTGATTTCCTCTCATCATGTCCATCTGGGAGGAGCTGAATGCCTTGTGTGGTACGAATTACGTCCAGGACGTATCTACCCCCCTATAGTGGGTAGTGATGCTGATGAGGAAAAAGATAATGACACTGAGAATTCTTCTAATGCCGACAAAATGTGCACTAGCCCCTCATTTTCTCCCTCCAAACCACCTGTAGTATTGCCGATTGAGGCTGTGAACAGAATACAGGACCCCACATCACCACTCCAACTGACCTTACTGGTCCAGATTGAGCAACTTTTAATATCTGCACTATCACCCCTGGTCACAAAAATCAACGATTTGGGGGACAGGTTGACCAGTATCGAAAAAACAATATTAAGGAACTATACTCCAACTGAAAAAACTGCTACACCCATTCATCTTATTCCCCCCATGAACAATGAAAAGTTCAAGCCCACGACACGCACGAAAGTTCAAACTTTTGAACCCCCCATGACTACACCCAATCCAAGAGGCCGGAATATTACTTTTAACTCCGTACCTGTTCCCCATAGAGTTCCCAGGACCGCTCTAGAAAGAAGGAATCGGATTAACTTACCTCCAGAAGCTGCCCCATACGTGACTGTTCTCTCTGGGGTCCCTGCACCTAGTCAGGGCAAATTTGAAACACACCAGGACCTGCTAAACAAAGCCATTTCCTGGCTAAAACAAAATAGACCATTGCCATCTGCTCTAGATGGTGGAATCCTGATTGTCAGGAGGGTGGGGTGGCTAGGTACGTCGCCCAAAGACATCCCGGGCGACCTGATTTTAATTAAATTCAAGAGTAGGAACATTGTCCACTACCTACGATTTTCCTAGCCCAAAGAGGGAGATGGCCCCATTTGCATCTGGGACTTGTATGATTTCTATCCCGGCCCCCGATACCATCCGTTCCTAAGGCAAATGTCATTGAACCATAATTCTTGGTGAAAGGGGATTCCATGAACCTTGTGCTATTAACCCCCTACCCTCTTCGATTTTGCACGTTCCTTTTTCTTTCAGCTGAATTGTCAAATTGATTTTAGTTTGTTTTAATAATTGGTTCCTTTTTTACACTGTAAATGAAATATTGAGTTATTTATATATGTATGTATCTTTTTTCTTGTTGCTTTTATGGTTTTAAACTAAACAAACGAATAAAGCTTATTTGATTGATTGATTGATTGATTGATTGATTGATTGATTGATTGATTGATTGATTGACCTGGCAAGTGCAACCACTTGCCAGGCCTAACCCTTCCCTTTAATTACATGTTAGTGTTGTAAAAGGTAGGACATGTACTGTTGTGTGTTACATGTCCTGATAGTGAAATACTGTGCATTATGTTTTTACTATCGCAAAGACTATCTCTCCCATAGGTTATCATTGGAGCTGCCTTGCAACATTTTACATGTGTAATTTTCAATGGGAAACCACTAGAGATTTGGAGTTATGGCTCTCTGAACTCAAAACTTATTAACCAGACTTTTAGTAAAGGTGGCTTATAAATTGTTGGTTGGAAAATGCCACATTTAGAAAGTGGTTGTTTTCTTGTTTAACCATCCTGTATGCCTTTGACTGTTTGTGTATTCATGTCTGGTTTTTGAGTGACACGAGCAGGTGATGTGCATTCCCTCTAGACAGTCACAAGGTAATGTTGAGGTGTGTTCTGCCTTTCCTGGGTGACTCATAGCCATGCGGAATAGACCTTTCTGCATTTAGAGTGGCGGGAGGAGTTTCCACTACCAATGCTGTCTCCACCTCCTGCAGTGAAGCTGGACCAGAGAGGACAGAACTAGTTTTTACTGAGCTCAGAAACTCAGGAAGCAACGACTACTAATAGAAAATGGGGTATAAGTATTGGACTTAAAAACCCAGAGGTTTATATTACTTCCGGATCAAGAGAACCCTCTGCCAAGGAGAAGGGCTGAAGATATGTGAGGAGGAGTACTGCCTCATTTATCTGTGTTACTTTGCTGAGTTTTATTAATTCATACTCAAGTATGCCTGGTATTGTGATACAAAGAGGGCTAAGGCTAGTACATTGCCTGAAACTATACTCTATCAAGATAATCAGTTAGTGTGTGTTGCAATGAGATTAATTACATGGAAGGAATCCTTTTTAAGGACAAGAACCCTCACTCACCCAAGAGTGCCGTGCTTCATCATTGGGTCCCCTCCTCACACCCGGACTGCAAGGTCCATGGTGTGGGCTACAACTTCCAAAAGGGGGAGGAGCAGAGGTGTTTTGATGAGCAATGGAAATAGAGTCAGTGAGGGACAGAGTGCTTGTGAACATATTATATGTGGTGTTTGTTCAAACTACCTTCAGAGGGCCAAAATATCTTTATTCTGGAAAATGCTTTGTAGTATTGTTTTTGTGCAGGAAAGTGTCTCTACCTGCACAAAAACAATCTTGCCTGCAATGGAGGCACCATTACACCATGGTGCGAGGGTGCCTACTTTGGCACTAAGTTGCCAAAAAGGCACCAGTGTAGGCAGAAAGGACAGAAATGCACCATAATGCTTAAATATGGTGCATTCCTGGCATTTCACTCTACATATGGCAAACCAGAAAAGCACATTGCAGCACTGCCCTAAACCAAAATGGCATGAATGAGGCCTTTTTTGCAGAGTTGTCCCCAAACCTTTTGGTTCCTCCATCTTTTTTTTCTGACCTGTTGTTTTTGGCTATAGGACTCTGAGCACTTTACCACTGCCAATCAATGGTAAAGTGCATATGCTCTGTGTGTAAATTGTTATCATGATTGGTTACCCATGATTGGCATATTTGATTTACTGGTAAGCTCCTAGGAAAGTGCACTGGAATGTGCCAGGGCCTGTAAATCAAATGCTACTAGTGGGCCTACAGCACTGATTGTGCCACCCACATGAGTAGCCCTGAAAATGTATTTAAGACTGCCACTGCAGTGTCTGTGCACCGTTTGTATACTGCCATATCGAACTGGCAAGCGCACCCACTTGCCAAAGTCCAACCATCCATTTTCTTACATATAAGGCACCCCTATGTTAGGCCCAAGGTACCGCAGGGGCAGGGTGCAGTGATTGTGAAAGGTAGGATATGTACTGGTGTGTGTGACGTCCTGATAGTGAAATACTGCCAATTAAATTTTTCACTATACAAAGGCTCTCTGCCCTATAGGACAGAATGGGAGATACTTTGTAACATCTTACAAACATAACTTCCCATTGGGACATGATAGAGAAATATAGTTTAGGCTCTATGGACTCAGAATTTATTAACACATCTTTTAGTAAAGATGGTTTTGAAATAGTGTGTATGAAAATGCCACTTTTAGAAAGTAGGTATTTTCTTGCTTAACCGTTATGTGCGCCTCTGCCTGATTGTGTATTGACTGTCTGGTTTTGGAGTGACAGGGGCTAGGGATGTGCATTTACTGTAGACAGCCACTGAGGGGGTTGAGGTGTGCCTGGCCCTTCCAGGATTACTCAGAGCTGAGCTGAATAGGGCTTGGTGCATTTAGACTAGAGGGAGGATATTTACTTGCACCTGAATAGGACCTGTCTTCCTTGCACAATTCTGCCTCTACCCCCTGTGGTCATGCTGCACCAGTGAGGACAGAACTGGTTTGCAATGGGCTCCTGAACAAAGAGAATAAAGACATTTTGGGGTGTAAGTATTAGACCTGAAACGCCAGAAATTTAGTTTACTTCTGGAATCAAGAGGAGCCTTTACCAAGGAGAAGAGTTGTGAGGAGGAATACTGCCCCTTTCCTGTGTACTGTGTGGGATTGGCATGCACTTGCTGTTTCTGCCATGGGAAGGACAAAGACTGGAATTTTGCTTTGAACGTCCTTGAAGAAGATCTTCGAAGGGCCTGTGCATGCTGACCTCCTGTTCTGAAGTTTCAGGGACACAAATACGTCACACCCAGCTCCCATGAACTCTGCTGCTGAGAGTTCTGGCCTACCAGAAGGAGCCTGTTCCAGTTGTGGGCCTCTGGAGTTTATTCCTTCTGTTTGAAGCTGGAAGAAAGGAACAACTGAAGAAATCGATCACTTTTTTTGTGGTTGTTTTTACGACACAGCGCGATGAGCAAGAAAATTCTCAATGCATCTCCGCGCCGCTGCCGAAACCGACACAGTGCTTGTTGCCGCTGCAAGAACCAATGCATTGAGGGATCGCGGCTGAAGAAACTGACGAAGCACCACTAGATGGCACTGCATCGATCGACGATTTCTCCTGGATTTCCACGCATCATACCTGTGCAGCAAGGTTTCCAGATGCAGCACCCGCGGACCAGAATAGTCTTGGAGGTGATGCATCCATTTCCCCTACAGACCAGAACGATAAATCACTTCCCCTGCATGCCTCCTCAAGGTCCCAGGAACTGACGCATCTCTTTGTTTCTCAGCACTTCACATCTCTGCATTTTTTTGGCCTTGTGAATTTTGACGCATCTACAGGTACTTTGCATCCATAGTTTTCTATGGACCCAGTTGTTTGAAACCATTGAAAAGCCATATTCCTATTACATGTGTGCTGGATTTTTGTTTTTTTTGGTCTATTTGAGTTTAGACAAAGTTATTTTATTTTTCCTAAACTCGTGTGGTGTCCATTTCTGATGTTATTGTTTTATTACTGTTTGTTTTGAACACAATTACTTTACACATTGCCTTTGGGGTAGGCCTGTCTTCTCGTGCCAAGTTACCCAGAGGGTGAGCAGGGGTTATCTAAAGTCTGTATCCCCTTACCCTTACTAGAAGCAACAGTCCCTATGTGGACAAAGGTACCTGTGCCAACTAGATACCCCCATTTCTAACAATTCCCTTGATGCGTAAACTGGAATTTCTCTTCAGCTCGTGTGCATTTCAGCTCTGCATCACATTTCAGTTGTTGGACAGCTCTGCCTTTCAGTCCTGGAGGTGCATGCCTCTTAAATTTGTCACTGTAAAGCTAGAACTCTTGGTTAGAATATTAAGTTATGATTGAACATGTTTTGTGCAAGTGGAATGTGTTGCCTCACTGGTTGACCTCCTAGCTTGAAAATATTCACACAGAGCAGAGAGACTATGGTACATAAAAGAAGTTGCGGCACAAAAGAAGCTCAGCTCTGTGGTACACATGTGCACCCCTCCCAACAAATATTGCAGCATGTCACAGAGAGTCTTACTCAGAGGATAAGCTTGAGAATCACAGGGTCAATAGAGCTTTGTTCTACAGGTTTTAGCATAACCCTCATCTGTCTGAAAGCCTAAAACACATCTTTACATAATGCAGTTAATTTTCGCCCACATATGTCACCCAAGATTAACAAGAATGAATTGCTCTACAGGACTGTTACTGCTACATGTCTATTACACAAATTCAGCCACCAGACCTTTCTGTGGGTGTGCCCCCTGATTATCAGAAGCACAATAGTGATTAGACAAAATAATAACAACAGACTATAAAAAATAAAAAAATCACAAGTTAGTAAGTCTAGATTTTCCATACCTAACTTCTCATATATGTACATATGTGATATACATGGGAAACAACTGTTACACCGTGGCTAGAACCACGCCGTGCCTTAACAGCATGGCCCGAAGCACGAACTTGCCTTTACACCTCATTCCTTCACCACACAAGTTGTTACAACAATTTTTAAATTAAGGAAAGCATTGTTGGATTGATGTTGGACCAACACTTTCCCTACTTTTGTGCAGACTGGAGGTAAAATAATAAAATATAATATTCCAACTCTAGCGACTTGTGATAAAAGAATGCGTTGTAAAGACCCATTCGTTGTTTGGACTGCAGTATTAATGCAGGAGTGATTAATAGCTGTGTGGTTCCAACATACAACCCTCATATATACCTTAAAAATACAAGGTCAGGGGTTAGTAACAGCAAATCTATATCTCCCAATATGCATTTCCCTTTTGATAATTCATCCTTCGATAGTCTGTCCTCGGCATTCTTGTGCCACGTTATTGCTGTTGATAGTGAATAATACAGTCCTCAGAGTCGTGTTCCCCTTACATACATGCTAAAAGCACACTAACTCTGCATTCTGTACTGGAGCCTACAATAATATGGGCTCCCAAAGACATTCTGCAGATGACCATCTCACTCAATCACCTTCCACAGAATCACTGAGCATAGATACGTGCATGCCGTAAAAAGCCTATTCCCACCCCACTTTTCCAGTAGTGAGTTTGAGCGTGCTTATTTGACAACGGTGTCTCATTTCCACACAAGCAGCCACAGGTATTCACCATCTGTTGGAGGCACTCCTGCTTGGAAAAAAAGGAGACCCCCCAAAGGAGAGTGAGGTCCATAGCATGCTACAGTGCAAAGGTAATCCCCTCATCCCCCTGTCTGTTTGATCCACGCCTCAGTGTCCCTTATGTATCTCCATGCGCTCGCTTTTTGCTCATTTAGTCACCATGATTGTTTTTCATTCTGGGATCTCGCTTCCCTGTTTAGGGTTTTTGACACCACATATCGGCAGTGTTGTTATTGGGCATATGTATCAAATACCGTTATTGCGATTCTCAAATAGCGATTTTTTAGAGAATCCCTATTTTAGAATCGCAAAATGGGTTGTAATAAAAAATTGGCAAATATTTGTCGATTCTTGGGCATTCCTTAAATGCGATTAGTAAATTGCGAATCGCAATTTACCCCTTTGCTGCTGGCCGATTCCCCTACTGTGCTGGGGGGAGGGGGAGTGCGCACAGCACTCTGGTGCTCATGATGAGCTCAGCTCGTCATGAGCCACGGTTCTTGTGTGCTCGTGATGAGCTGAGCTCGTCATGGCCACGCCCGTTTCAATAGAACGCTCAGTGCGCGGGTGAGCGTTCTAACGGCCGTGACGAGCTCAGCTCGTCATGAGCACATGAGAACCATAGCTCATGACTTGCTGAGCTCGTCATGAGTGTGGGAGGGGTTAAGGAATACTTTTCCATTCATTCCTATGGGCTAGGAGGCCCATAGGAATGAATGAGAAGACATTCTCAATTTGCGATTCGCAATTAAAGAATTGCAAATTGAGAATGCAATTTCAAGGGTGCCAGGGTGTCAAAAGGACACCCTGTTGCACCCCCTAAATATGTATGTGTGCACATGTGGCACACATGGCATTTTGAAAAATGCAAAAAAGTGCATTTATCAAAGAAATCGCAAATTACCACCAACTTGAAGTTGGTGGTAATTTACGATTCCTTAAGGTCAAATTGCACTTTTTCTGTGCTTCATACAATGCATTTAAGGAATCGCAATTTGCGATTCCTTAAATGCAATCGCAAAATAGAGAATCACAAATTTTGCAAATCTCTAATTTGCGATGCCCTTTTGGGATGGTACATACCAAAAGGCCTTTTCCCGTTAGCAAATGGGCCGATTCTGAGAATGTTCCTGTTTGCAAATGGGAAATTTGCTTGATAGATATGCCCCATTATCATCCCTCGTCCTTACAGTTCATTAAGATTCTCCAGCGGGTTGCTTTCTCTTTTAAACTCTAAGATTTACTAGGGATCTTTTTCTATCCTCTCCGCCACTATTGCCTGTACTCACGAGAACCCCAGTTTGTTTTCCAGATGGTATTGGCCAGTTGTGGCTCTTCAATGTCTTGCTGCTTGCAAAAAAACAGCCAGAGTTATATCAAATCTCTCCCTTTACCCCCGGCTGGGGACAGTCCTGGACTTCATTATCCGTTCTGTGTTTCTGACCTGGCTACCTTCATTTATCCCTCGAGGTATCATCAGTTTTTTGTTATACTCTCAATTACATTTTCCATCCAGTTCTGCCTGTGGCATAGGTTGCTCTAAATTAGTGCGCCCCCATTCTTATCAGGTCAGCATCACCAGTACTCTGAGCAAGATGAGGTTTCTTCCTCCCTTGAGCTTCAAGTTCGCACCTACCTAGGTATTATCTACTCCTTTACTAGTTTCTCCAGATTGCCAATGTGGTTTATTGGGGAGTTTCTGGCTTTCTCTATTTGTACTACTTTATTCTCAATCTCTTCTTGGCTGGCGTTTCTTAATGTTTATCACTTGTGTAGGGATATAAGGTTCTTGATTCACTCTCAATGCACGGCTCTGCTTCTTATGCTATCAGGATTGAATTGTCGCCCCTCTCACCTTAGCATCAGTGTGAAACTTCTTTTTAAGTTATTGAAGTATTTGTACTCAGGTATGCCCTTTATTATTGTTTCAGGCTCCAGGTGTCTGCTGCTTTTGCTCCCAGGGTTTTAAGTGCCCTGAAGAAGGAGTGACCAACACCTGGGGTCTTTCACCGAAACGCGTGTTGGCGCGTGTCCCCATCTGATTGGAACAACCTTTCTACAAAATTGATATTACTCCATGTCTGTAAGTCTTGTCTATATAAAAAATATATAAAGAATATGCTTCAACTATTCATTGAACAGAAATGAGCAAACTGTTGAAATTGCCATAAGACACAGCAAAAGGAAACGTTCCTGTACAAATGTATTTATGCGGCATGTTGGACCAATTCTGGTTGAGGTTATTGTGTCCGATAGCGTGTGGTTTTGCCTTGTCTAAGTAGTTGGATGAGTGAATTTATGAGAGTGGTGTGGATCGGATTTCATGGTTGGGTGCATGGCGCATCATATTTGTGTTGCCTTCGCCTGGGCATCTAGCAGTTGTGTAATTATTTATTTATACTCATTTTCTGTATCTATTTTAATATCTATTTATGTATTTTGGCATTTCAGTATATTATTGATATGTATAATAAACTTATGGTATATACCCCAAAACTTTGTTAAATGACATATATTTGAATTCTCTTTTTTGCACCGTTTGTCATGCTTGGTGGTGATGAGGTAACTCATTTTCTCCTTTTTTATCTTTGAGGTTTAGCTGACATAAGTTTCAGGCAGTGGGTTGTACTTGATTGACAGTGAGCCCCTCATCACAGACTGAAGAAGGACTCTCCACACCTCAATATCCCGAAGGTAAGTGACAAAAAATAATGGAAAATACTGGGGAGGGGGTCAATAGAGCATGTAAATATGAAACAACTTAAATACTTAAAGAAGCTCATTAATATTTTGCTACCATTGCTTCTCTAGGACATGTCACACATTCTAAATTGGTCCGGGCACATTGTACGCAGAACTTGTTAGCAAAAAGTTAGCATCTTCTGAGCTAAAGGTGCCCGTAAATTTGGTTCATAAAGTTTTTGTGAATGTCTAAGCTTCTGGCAGTTCATACAAAACTTTTAAAGTCGGTTTCAAGTTCTATAGGGATCAGTTCCAGGAAGATAGGTTCGGCTGTAGATTTATTGTGCAAACCAACTATAATTAAGTTGTTAATAATTAATGTGTTTGAAGAGTAGAGCGGTTACTGCATCTCAAATTCTAACACACGAAGTGTTCTTTCCAGACATCGTTATGGGCCAATAAAGGATAGAATGAAGTAGAAGAGAAAGTTATTTAACATTATTAAGAGTTTATCCTCCTAGAATTACGAAAATTATGCTGGTGTCAGTGATGAGTGCGTTAAATGTGTAAGTGTTAATTAAAAATAGCCTTTTTTAGAGCTGTGGAAACTAGAAAGGGGCTACAGTGATTTCTCAAGACGTTGGAGTAATAAGTTGCTTCCTTTGAAGGACAAAGACTTGTGATTTAGTAGGTCTGAAGTTAGCCTAGTCCCTTTTTTAAAATAAAAAGTATTATGGAATTACCTGCTTGTAAGTGCTTTCAGTTGACCCTTTTCATTCATATTTGCAAGTAGTGTCATTCAATTCTGTCCATCATAGTACACGGCATGCAGGAAGTGTCAGTCTACTTAAGCCATTGGCTACTAACCTTGAGTGATAGCATCCTGCAAAAGGCACTCCTGCCCAGAAAAGTAGTCTCTGTCACTAACAGAGATTTTTTTTTTAAAGAAATATTAATTTGGTTTTAAACTTTAAAAGGGCCTGGCAGCTCACCAGATTGTACTACCATGCCATTGCCCCTGCTTGCAGTGGGTCACATTACACATAGGTAATGAAAGTGGCACTTGTTAGAAATGGGATTTCTGGTTGGCTAGGGCTTGCGCCTAAGCCAGGCGGGAACCACCACTCAGTCAGGGCAAGGGAGTTACATGCTGAAGTTGACCCCAGCTCCCCCCGTTTGGTAGCTTGGCATGAGTCAGGCTTATCCCAGAGGCAATGTGTAAAGCGCTTGCGCAACACACACACAGCAGCAACACACTAGGCACACCGCAAAAAACACTCCACACAAGGTTATATAAAAAATAGCCTTTGTATTATACAAAAAATATTAGAATCATAATCACACATATACACTGTGCCAACTGGCACCAGGTCATAATTTACAGGGGATATTATACATGACAGATCCAATCGGGCCACTGTCAGAACCATCACAAAGCACAAGCAGTAAGAATAACACCACCAGTAACTATTGGTACAACACTGCACTCTGGAACATATTATGTATAAACATAATAGCATAACATAGGGCATCAACACATGGTGCATATCAACAGTCATAATAGGCATACACGCATTATGCAATCAATGTAGGGCCTGACACTCTACCCACACTGACCCCTGGCAACCTGGCCTTCTGTGGCTTTTAAATGCCCTTTGTCTCAAATGTCAGGGCTCTACTGTGGGGCCTTTCACTGGCCCTCTGGCTGCTTTGCAGTAAAAGCAATGTCTGTCATGCACTGGGGCCCGGGGCGGGGGTGCAACTCACCCTTTCTCCTCACAAAACAAACGTGCCACTGTTGTTGCAACTGCCCACGCTCTTGTGGGGTGGGCTCCTGCGAACAGAAACTCAGAATACAGGGTTGGCTCCTGCTGGACAAATGAAGGCACCAACATGCAGGTTGAGAACCCCCCTCCTATCCAGCAGCATGGGGGAATCACTACGCTGGTATTCCCTCCAAATCCTTTGCAGCCCAGCGCTGCATGGCCCCAGCGCTCCTCCTGTCCTGGAACAAGGACACAGCATTCACAGGACATTTAGGCAAAGTTTCGGGGCACAAGGCTGGGCCCAGGTAGGCCAGTTCCCAGGGCCCTCCAGCAGAGAGGCAGACCATTGTGGCTGTACCTCCTAAAGCCCACCCGCAGCAAGTCCCCAAAAGCACAAGCAAGCACCCAAACATGGGGTCACAGCCCCAGTATATATACATCATTTTTCATTGTTTGCGTTGGCACAGGGCTTGGGGAGCCAGCCTCAACAGGTTCTTTAGGGTATTGGAGCACTTCGTTTACAGTCAGGTGGGGGCTCGGGCATCAGACCACCACAGAGGGGTAGAGCAAGCGTTCACCCAGGCAGGCACAGACCTATTCAGGATCAGGGGACTACTCCTCTCAGTACTCCAAATGCGGATCCCCTAACCAGCCTAGCGCTGACTCACCCTGCCCTCCCTGGAGCCACACACACCCACTAACCCCTGTCACTCCAGAGCCAGACATGCAATACATATCAAGCAGGCAGACACATAGCACACAGAAATACCAACTTCTAAAAGTGGCATTTCTAAATTAGTGATAATAAATCTGTGCACACCATTGTGCAGCAATATTATTACTATTCCAACTATACCAAACTTGAACATGCTGCTCCTCTTATATCAGGAATTCCCATTGAAACACTTATCAGGGAATCCCCAATGCATTCCTATGAGAGGACATCCTCACAGCAGTGAGGAAACAAAATGGCTGTTTGTCACTCGCAGGACATGTTATGCATTTAAGGTAAATGTCCTACTTTTTACCTACAATGCACCCTGCCCATAGGGCTAGCTAGGGCCGAACTTAGGGGTGACTGACATGTAGTAAAAGGGGAGTCACAGACATGGCACAACTTTTAGGTGTCACATCAAAGCTGCAGTAACACTGTGCGCACAGGACCTGCAATGGCAGAGGCCTGAGACAGGTTTGAAAGTCTACTTTGTTGGGATGTGCAATCAGCACTGCAATCCCACCAGTAGCATTTAATTTACCGGCCCTCGGTATCTGAGATACCACTTTACCTGGGACTGACAGGTAATTTAAATACGCCAAACAGGTGAAGACCAATCTTACCATGTATACCATAGAGAACACTCACATTTTACACTGGACAGCAGTGCTAAAGTGCCTATAGCCCTAAAACCACCAACACCATGTCAGAAAAAAGGCTAGGAGGAAGGCAAAAAGTCCAGGGATGACCCTGCAAAAAGGGCCAAGTCAAAAAGCACTCATTAAAAAAGGAATTTTCAGCTCATTCACAATGGTCCTGCATGTGCACATGTGGCCCATCTATGAATGTTTTCATTGAAAATTGGCCCATATTCCGAACACTGTCAAGCAACACAGAGCAGCCGCCTAGGAGAAATTGAACTCTCCTTATCTCTCCCTAGCACCAGCGCTGATTTCAGCTGCCATGCACCAGGCACACACCTTAGTGACAATGCACTAGGGTGTGTGCCTGTGTCTAGCATAGGTTCTGTACAGGAAGGGTACTACCTGTGCAAAATACCTTGCCTTGACATCTCCAAATGCATTTACTTCTTTGTATGTGTGCTGCACAGTGCAGCACGCGTGCAAAGTCAGAAAGGCATGTAGAAATTTAAAAATGTCTTTGTTTCACTCCTGCTTTTCAGCAGCATTCATTGGATGTGCTTTTTTCACAAATGTTAGTGAATCAGGTTCAGGGTAAAAAAGCATGTGTGGTTGCATGGGCCCATCCATATAACTCCCCCTTAACGCTAAGTAATGCAAAGCAACATTATTTTATTTGCTTTGCGAATCCCAAACCAGGTTTAGCATCGCGTTAGCACTTAAAAAGTTATGTTAACCCGACAGCAAATCTTTTAGAATCTGAGCCTATACGTCTAAAATATGGCAAGACAACAGCCTGTGCATGCATATAGATCTGACACAGAAGCACCAGCTGTTTTTTTTTTTTTTTTACCCACTGAACTGTTGGCACAATTTGGCAAAGATATATTGCATAATATGTGCATGTCTGCCGCTTTGGTGGCTGCAGCTCAGGGCTTGGAGAAAAAAGGAGAGGGAGAAAATTGAGAGGGGAAGGAAGGTACAAGATGAAGAGGAAGAAGGAGAGAGGAGGACTCCTTCTATAAATATAAGATACGCAGACTTCCATTTATGTCCTGGTTTGGCATGGCTCTGACAAAGGTTAAATGCCAAAGAGACCACCAAAATTAAAAGCATCAGAAGAAAGTGATTGTAAAAGGGAATATTGAATCCTGACTGTCCACTGATCACAATTTCATGAGTGCAATATTGACTACAATATTAAGGGGGAAATATCGACAAGAAAGTGCAGAAAGGGAGATAAGGATTTACTAATCTTTACTGCACATGTATGTACCTTGAAGATATACAAAATGCAATGGTATGTAGATGTGGAGTTAGGTATAGAAAATGCATAGCAATTGAGGGCATAATTTATGGAATTTTGGTTTTGGCACCACAGCAAGGCACCCTGCTACACCACCCTGCGCCAAAGTGAAAGGGCAGGAATGCACTGTTTTTAAGCAATACTGTGCATTCCTCTACTTTCTTCCTGTGCTGACACCACTTTAATAGCCTAGTGCCAACGTAGGCACCATTGCACCATGGTGCAAGTGTGTCTCCAATACAGGCAGGATTGTTTTTGGGCAGGAAGTGGCATGTTCCTGCACAAAAACAATACTATGAGGCATTTTCTTCTATGTGTGCTGCAGAATGATGCACATATTTCTCCTTGTTACGTTTCATCCCAGGAGGTGTACGGATTTGATGCTTCTGCAGGTTTGCATCACTTTGTAAATCTGGGGCAGCGGCAAATTCCATGGGTGTTGCATGGGGAAACCCACTGCAATGCCCATGGGATGCCTCCCGGGTACAGAGTAAGGCAGCGCAGTGATTTCTGCTGTGTCACCTAACTCATGCTTTACGAGGCCACTCAAAGCCTGCATGGCTATGCATGGCTTCATAATTCTTTATGAGAGTTGTGCATCACACTTGCACCGCTTTACGTGGTGCAAAAGGGACGAGGGCCGAACTAGGGCCCTTATTTAAGAGGCCTTGCGTCAGTTTTGCGCCGCCGGTGCGTCACTTTTTGTGACGCACCAGCGGCGTACAAAATGCGCCTTGTTGTGCCATATTTAAAAAGTGACGCATCTAGGTAGATGCGTCACTTTTTAAACCCCTGCTCCACATTATACCTGCGTCAGGTATAATGTATGCAGAGGGGGCGTTCCCCCGCAAAAAGCCTCGTAATAGTGACGCAGTGAAATCTATGAGATTTCACTGCGTCACTTTTAGGATGCTGTTGCATCAAAATCTTGCGCCTGCCTCACAGCAGGCGTAAGACTGACGCAAGCCCTTTCACACGGGGCTTTCCCCATGTGAAAGGACGCATTGCTGGTGTTGCGTCACTTTTGTGACGCACTCCAGCAATGCGTCACTTTTGCGCTTACAGATGCGTCAGAAATACTGACGTATCTGTAAGTCCTTGTGACATGATGCGTCATACATTAAATATGACGCATCATTGGTGTCGCAAGGAGTGCGCAGTGAAAAGTGACGCATCGCTGTTTTCACGCAGCGATGCGTCACTTTTCATAAATGAGGCCCTGGGAACGCAAACCGGCTCTGACAATTGAGTCAGGCCGCCCGTGGGGGGAGAACGTGAAAAACACTGCTGATGCTTTTTGAACAGAGGAAGCGATATTACAGCAATACTGCAAAACCGGCCCCTGTATAAAAAATGGCCCCCACTGGTCCAAAACCGGCCCCCATCCTTACGGCCCACCGGGAAACCACCTGCTGCTTGCTACGGCCAGTCCGGCCCTGCTCAGGGCTCTCATAAATAAGCCCCTTAGCTTTCCTTTTCTGTCCCTCGAATTGCTGGTCATGATACCGTGACCAATCAATATTTTGGATTTGAAAGTCCTAGTCTACACCAAAGGATGTCTATATTCTTGACACTGAATTTGAAAAGGCGTATGCAGCAAACAAGTTCCCGATATTGAAATCTCCATGCACAAGGCACTACACGAATGGGATTTACAAAGCTCCAGCTAAGGGGAGGTAGCTGAATTGTCACTCTGTAAAAAAAGAGAAGTTAGAATGAGCAGCATTTGAGCATTGGTAATGCACAGTTAACCAACATATCCCCAAAAACCATGAGCACCAATGGTTCCAAGAACAGTGACACAAAATATGCAAGAACATTGGTTTGCAGAAGCGACTTAAGAGTTATACAGAATTTAATAATATCTAACGAATTGTGGGGAAGTTGTACATTTAACTTCAAGCGAGATTCTTTTTTCATCAGAATAGTCAATCAGTACTAAAAGAAGCTGCTTTTAATGGTCATCGTTCATTTTTAAATACATTCCCTTTTTTTCTTTTTTTTTAAACTCTTATAGTGTGTTTTCTAAAGGATTACCAGCAAATCTGCACCTGGCAACATTGCTTTGCGACATGACAGGCTGTGTGACTTCATGTTTTGACAGTGAGAAAACAAATGGTGCCAGTACCGTTTGCACAAACCATGGTTTTCTACAATTTGAAGATGAAAATGTCACAACATTGTTGCTTTTTTTTCTGTATACGTTCATCGTGGATTTGCCTGTGGACAATGTACGAGGAAGGGGTGGGCAGAGAAGAAGGTAACCACCAGGACAATGCAAGCTTTGCACGCTACTGGGAACCCCGGTCTGGTTGCAAACATCTCTTTCACCCAAGTTGAGATGAACAAATTTCCTTTAAAGAAGGTCTAATATGTGTCAGTGTCTGAGGAAAACTAGCTTTGTCTGTTCCTCATCACAAAAGAGACAGCACAAAGGAAAATGGTGATAACCTCAGCGTCTTCAAACCATTATGGGTGAGTAGCCGTGCTTTACAAGCATTTGATTGATTGATTAACACATGGTGAGCAGCGGATTCTTCATGTAAAATTGGCGAATAGTGGTGACTGCATCAAATTATGCCTCAGCCAGTGTGTCCAGTAGCAAGTTTACGCTTCGAAGAAGGGACCAGTTCACAGATTTTTTTTTTAACACTCTAGTTCACACTAGTTGTGCAAAGAAACATCTTTGCGTCGAATCACGAGCTCCCGACGTCACACCTGCAGATGTAGCTTCCATCTAAAGAACATCCAGAATTATGGTTCAGGGTCTAAACTCAGAAATGTTGTGTTGGCAGCAGTCGAGAAAATGCACCGGATTAGCCAAGCAAAATTGTCTGGATCACCAGAATTGTTTTAAGTTTGTGTCTAGTGACAACTGATCTACATAATCAGTCAAATGCTGCTAATGCTCTGAAATGTACTAAAACGTTTCAATCAAACCATTGCCAGAGTACGGAAGCGAAGGCTTTTCACCATAATTCATTAAGGATCATGGGTATGGATTTATCCATCTGTAAATATATATTTTCCCTCTCAGGAAAAATGAAGCGAAGTGAATTGCTCCAGTGCGCATATCCACAAAATGTTTTCTTGCTGGTTATTCAACCCAGAGACAATCCTCAGGAGTGTGGTATATAAAATTATATTCACATGAGACTCTACAACTTGTGCAAATTGCCATGAGGATATCTGGGACAATTTGTGGATCGTTTAAAACATATAAGTCAATTAAAATTTAGGAATAAAGCAATGGAATAGTCGTTTTCTGACTTCTTACAGAAGTGTTGTGACTTGACCCCCAATGGGCTTAAAGAACACAGTGAGGCATATAATAAGTCAGAGGAGATGACTCCCAAGGTGGACAGGGACAATAGAATACAATGTTACCTGTTTTGATGGTAGAATATTATAGACTTTCTAAGATAATGTTGTATTAAAAAGTTTAATAATGCTTGTGACAGTTCAACACATACTCAAAAGAGTTTTTCAAATTGGCAAGTAGTTTCCAGGTTGCTCCTCGAATCCCTTGTCAGTCGCCCTAAACTGGAAGAGTGAATTCATTTTACTCATGCTGAAATCTGCATGTGTATTTTCGCTTGAGAAAAAAGGAGGAAGTGCAAAAGGTGTTTGCATTTTTTTTCCTTGTTTTTATCGCCAGAGGGTAAATATTTAACCCTATTAAAGAACACTTTTCCTAACACCACCCCTAGTTTTGGTGTTGTTTACCTTCCCTTCCTGTAAAGGGACAAAATCCTGTCTTTGACAGGAGTACATCTCTGACCATTTCAATGGTCGCAAATAGCCAGGTAAGTTTGTGGTGCTCGCCAAAGTACACGCGTAGCTATAACCTTACTTCCATGGGAGATTTACTAACACTGCCTGAGTAAACTCATTTACAAAAATAAAATAAAAATCTTGAATTGGAAATTTCGGTTTGACTCGTAAATCAACTCTTCGCGCATCTCTGCTAATCAGCAGGGATGCGCCAGAAGAGTTGTGACGCATCTGCCCACCCGTGCGCCACCACTGATGCGCCGCATAAATGCGGTTCACCGTGGCGCTCGGATGGGCAGACGCATCCCCAGCGGAAATGGGGCGCATTGCTAGACACAGCTCCTGCAAGGCTCGGGGGTGCCCCATCTTCACAATGCTGCGTCAATCCTTACGCCTGCTTCAAGCAGGCGCAGGGTTTTGACGCAGCATGGCCATAAAAGTGACTGACTGAAATCTGGTAGATTTCACTCAGCCACTTTAGGAGGCCTTCCTGCACCGGAACGCCACCCCCCCCCCCCCCCCCACCCCCCCTTGCGCAGGAACTCCTTCTTGTCAGGTAGGGCTTTACAAAGTGATGCATCATGTTGTAAGTACCCCGCACCATGGCGCTGGATTTGCACCGCCGCTGAGTCACAAAAGTGGCGCAACAGCTGCATAAAAGAGGCGCAAGGGGCTTGTAAAACTGCCCTAAGTACTTTAGCTACCAATCCGGCTGCCTCCAGGGGACTCCCAGGGGCAAATGGGTGTGGAGTTAATGCTGTGTTTTTGTAGCTTACCTGCCCTCATTGGAGCAGGGAAGTCAAAGCAAAGCATGGGCTGTATTGCAGTGTAAGCCGCACTCAGCAGCATCTCTGTGGTAAGCAAATCAAAGGAGCGTTCATTTAAAGTGCAAATGTACCTCAGCAGTTACATTTGTGTTCTCGCCTTCTCCTGTGATAACTTGCATGCTTTGTACATAGGAGCGATGACGCAGAAGCAATTGCCGAGATCAGTGAATCCTGTAAACCATGAAGAGGCCGGACACCAGCAGCTGCGGCAGAATTTAATTCCTTCACATCCATCATAAAATCAATACTTGGACCATGCACTCCTTCCTCGCCCTCGATTGACCCCGGAATGCTATTGTCTTCCTTCTTGTCATTTTGTTTAATTCCTCCGCATGCTTGCCTGCTTCACCTTTCATCATGAGTGAAGTCCAGTAAATCCTTTGATGGATTGACAAAGCTTCCTCTCTTCTGATCCTTTGTTTGACCAATGTTTCCTGACCATAATCTCCAGGGTTAACACTCCGAGCAGAAGATGATTGAATCACAAAAATCTCAATTCGATTCAGCGGTCAAGGTTCAGATTAGGGCGGACACCCCTCTGCTGCTTCCATGCTTTACTAAACAAGGATTTATGATGAAAGTGCGACAGTGTTCTAAAAGGAGTCTAAGGGAAGACACATTTTACTATTTCAGTTCAAGAAGTTTTGAGTCCGACTGGAGAAAACATTTTGGGGTTTGGCTAGACAGTGTACCCCCCAATATCGAAACATGTTTAGGATTACACAGTCATTAATAGATGGCTAATAAAGTTTAATAAGGTACAGAATTAGTTACTGCATCAGATTTCATTGTCTAAACTCTGAGGGGCAGATTTACTAGCCCTGTATGGCACATTTGCGCCGCCATTGCGTCACTTTTGTGACACAGCGGTGGCGCAAAGCCAGCGCCATGCTGCGGGGTATTTACAACATGACACATCTAGGGAGATGCGTCACATTTAAAGTCCTGCGCCACATGTGGGTGTTCCAGCACGGGGGGGGGGGAGTTCCAGCGCAGGAACGCCTCCGAAAAGTGGCTGAATGAAATCTACAAGATTTCACTGAGTCACTTTTACGGCCATGCTGCGTCAAAACCCTGTGCCTGTTTGAAGCAGGCGTAAGGATTGACGCAGCATGTTGGGAATAGGGGCACCCGAGTCTTGCTGGAGCTGCGTTGCGCTTGTGACCCGGCTTCAGCAATGCGCCTCCTTTCCGCCAGGGGATGCCACACACCACGGTGCGCTGCATTGTAAATGTGGCGCATCAGTGGTGGCGCAAGGGTGGGCAGATGCATCGCAACTCTTCTGGCGCATCCCTGCTGATTAGCACACATGCTCCAGAAGTAGTAAATCTGCCCCGGCCTGATTTTCTTTGTCTTTGCAGATGGGTTGGTGCTGGTCTACATTATTACCCTTGGCCCCTTTGCATTGTAAATGTGGCGCATCAGTGGTGGCGCAAGGGTGGGCAGATGCATCGCAACTCTTCTGGCGCATCCCTGCTGATTAGCACACATGCTCCAGAAGTAGTAAATCTGCCCCAGCCTGATTTTCTTTGTCTTTGCAGATGGGTTGGTGCTGGTCTACATTATTACCCTTGGCCCCTTTTGCACAGACTGCGAGTGACCCCGGTCTTTAATCAATGGTTAATGTTAGCTCGCGTGCACCCAAACACGATAATTGCCACTATCAAATATCTACCTTTAATGCTCGGTGTTTGTGTGCTTCGTGAGGGTACAGGCACATACATGTGCTTTTATGCGTGCTTTGTGTTGGGTGGGATGGCTGCATTTAGTTACCATCATCAAACACCTAGGCAAAGCTCGCCCCCACCTCATTAAAAAACGGAAAGTTAGCGTTGTCACGTGAGGCGATCAAAGAAGATAGAACAGGACTTAAGTGAATGCACAGAAACATTGTGAATCATTTTGCAGCCTTTGGAAACCGCAAATGTAATAATAGAACGAGCTTTAGAAAATATTTTATTCAAGCTTGTGATGTCATACTCTCATAATTTAAAATAATATATTAATGAGTATTTGCATGATTTGTTTGATTAAACCAACCTAGATTAAGTTTGCACCACACATGAACACGCGGGAAACTAATTATATGTGCTCTTGTTGCATTTGCAAGTCTGTTTTTGTAACACATTATTAATATTGTCCTGTTTGTTATGTCTGTCCTATTGTCTTTGTCACTATTAATTTGCAGCTGATCATTCATGGCATGTGCTTTTATATGTGCTTACATGTATGTCCTATGTTGTGTTTGTCTGTCTGTGTATTATTTAATCATCTTTTTACTCTTTCAGAAACATAAAGCTGGATTACATGAAGAATGGTAGTTATTATATGTGTTGCTTTATTTGTTTGCTTCTGCTAGTTGTCATTTATTAATGGGTTAATTACTAGCAGGGAAAGGGTGGGTAACAGAAGGATTTATTTTACCTGAA
Organism: Lissotriton vulgaris; assembly: GCF_964263255.1. Taxonomy (NCBI): domain Eukaryota; kingdom Metazoa; phylum Chordata; class Amphibia; order Caudata; family Salamandridae; genus Lissotriton; species Lissotriton vulgaris. Next base: position 204,119,175 of record NC_141689.1, read on the forward strand.
TTAATTATTCTTTTGTGTTTGTTTAAATAATAGTTTTTCTGGAAAGTGACGCAGGCTGAAAGTGGCGCAGTGACGCAATCAGAAGCAGCGCAGAAAAGGCCTGCTGTTGTTGAAAGCCACATGAGAAACCCATATTTTGAAGTGGATGATAAACTTCTATTTTGAAATCACTAGAAAATGAACTGCTAAAGTCAACTCTGTGGAGTGGGTTTGGATGTGCCACGGAAAGCTCAGAACGGTCAGGCTCAAGGCTGAAAGGAAGAGACGTGACAAGATTTCATATTGCTTGAACATTTTTGCTACAAAATGTAGCGGACTAAGGAACTGTCGCCAGGATTCTGTGCATGAACAATGACTCTGTGTAAAGCCTGGTCTCGTGGTGGAAGATGTCACAGTTTACTGTGGCGTGAGGTGATTCAGCCAATGGAGAGCCAGAATTCAGCTGTTGGAATGTGAAAAATAGTTAGCTCAGCTTATTTTAGGGTATAAGAATAGGCTTTAGCTGAAAACTTTTGGCTTACGCTCTTGATTCCAGACGGACGTGTTCTGCTGTCCGTTGATTACACGTAAGAAATGTAACTTTTTAAGACTTTGTTTTCAGGCGATGAGGGTAGAGATAGAAGAGATAGTTAGGTTTTGGAAATGCTCTTTTCACTTATTTCTGCTAATGATTAATATTTATCTTGAATTAAGTTCTCTTTATAAAATGATGAATAAAACTTACTTATGACTTTTCCTAATGCTTGCTTAATAAAGTTCCAAACCTAAGTTTTCTTAAATATGTTTTAATAAACTTTTTAAAATGACAAGCTGGTCTTGCTTATTATAGATAGTTTATTGCTAAAAGTTATACAACATATAGTATCCATTCACCTCACTCACTATGTTTATGGGCCTGGTATTGATTGGTAAGTGTGATAGTGGATTGAGTCATCATTTATAAAGAATTTTAGTTTCTGGGCTCTATCAGTAACTTCATGAAGACATTGATCGTCACATCAGTGTCACGGGACGCACAGTTAGTCGGAACAGGGACAGGGGAGGAGTAGGTTAAACAGGAATGTTCAGAGACTGTAGGGAACCGTGGCTACTGAGCGAGGATACAGGGGCAGGAGGAAGAGCGCGCGCATTCACGTGAACTGCAAGGAAAGGACAGAAGGGCCCGCTCAAGAAAGCTGAGAGAACAAGGGCAGCAAGCAAAGACAGACTGAGGCAAACACTTCAAGCCACACCCAGTGTTGAATTGGCCCTGACTCGAAGCAGCTGAGCTTCCGTCACAGCTGACGTCATTCCGGATCCCTTCACCATCTCAGAGACACAAGTAAGACATTTGTTAGTCTGTATGCCTATGTTTCATAGCTCCATCCTTCATCTCCTTGTGTTTGCTTTGTTCACCCTAAGTTGGCAGGGTATGCTCAGGCGTGGTTCCCTTCAGACAGACAGCAGTACCCAGACGACAAATAGCAGAACACTATCAATTGTGAACAACTTTGAGGTTGTTCACCTCGTGCATGTGCAACTTAAGAACACAGAGTAAACATTGTGTTCTTTTAAGATTTATTTAAATCGAATAAAGCTTGATTGACTGACTGAGTAAGCAATGGCATGGCACATGGAATTTGTTTGATTACTATTGAACAGAAAACAAATATGAAAGCAGGAAAGAGCAGGCTACACATTCAAATAAAGAGGCATTGTAAGGTTCTCTGAAAGTACATAATCAGTGCAGCCTTGAAGTAGGCAGTGAAACTCCTACTTGTATGCTGTAGAGTCTCAAGCACCAAGATGGGCGGTACTTGTGGGTCCCAAGTGAACAGGAGAGTTGAAGGCAAAGCCTCTAGAAGTTAGGGACCTCCATACACCTCAGTCCTTCAACTGGATACACCTATGCTCAATGGTATGTTCATATTGTCACCTGCCTGAGGAATTCTTCATGATATGAGAGGTACTCCATATGCAAAACCACAACATAACGCTACAATCAATGACATTAAATGGACACTCCTTTCAACAGCTTGACTAATAACTGTAGCTTTCGAAATTCTCCATATCACATTCAAGACCACCGAAATGCAATACCTGGTTTACCTGTATGAAATATTGATCCCAGTGAAGGCATATGGTTGACAAGGAGTAAATCGTGCATATTAATGGAACTTCCAAAGGCCTCTGTAAGGACATCATTCCAATTGAGATGTAAATACTAGCTGTCCCATCCCCTCACTTCTATGTTTGCACTTGCATTTCTCCCTTTATTTCTTCTTTTTTGACTCTGTTTTATGGTATCCTGATCTAACAAATCCACAACCTGCAACTCAATGACTCCCAGGTGCACCATGGGTGATCATTGAGGTAGGAGGCACCTTAACCAGGTCTCCCCACTGCACATCTCTTGAATTGGAAACCCTCCTCAACACTTCACTTTAGATTCTGGCTGGGTCCAAGAACACCATATTGATGCACAAAATATTGATATGCCAAAAATATAAAAAAATAGATATCAATAACACAAATATTGCCTTCGTATACCGCACTAAGCAAACCACAAATATCGCTGTTAAAAATAGTTTATTTGACTCATATCGAAAAAGAAAATATCAGAACCAGAAATATCATTGACTCTCACACAATCAACTACAATAATATTGCCAAAATACTTACATTATTATTAATAAACATGAAATAACTACTTTACATGTTAAACAAAGTATCAAAATAAACTTTAAACACCAAGAAACCAATTCACCCCAACGACACCCCTTCCTGCCCCCCACTTTATGTGCGGTAAAAGTGGACATAACTAAGTGCGACTACTACTTGCCTCCCAATCTAGTTAAAGGAAAGGGGTGACCCTGTGTCCCTCAGAACATGGGTAATTAAAGGCTAAACAAAAAGGGGTTCTGTTGGGGAAGACAAAATTACTTTGACAATGCTATTAATGCAATCTGGGGTGCGCTCTCTGAAATACACAGCTTGCAGAATATAATTACTTAACCAATATGTCATTAGATGAACTGGTTTGTATTGTTTCTTTTTATCAGAATTACGTCATTCAATGATATCATACAATACATGGATAGACTGTCAGGATAAGTGTTAAAGTGCAATTGAGTGACATTTGTGTTTAGTGCTCAAAAGGTGAAAGATATATACAGTGGAACCAATTTCATATATACAGATACATACAAGTGTATCACTGGCCAGCTACTGATTTAACGCCAAGGATCCCTATTCTTCATGGTGGAATCCTGGTGATGCTGGACCTAAGACAAGCATTGACGTTTTGACCCTGAGGTGCCCCAATCGGTGGTGGTCACGGGGGGCCTTTTTCAAGACAGGTGTTGGGGGGGGATTTTTGATTTGGCAGTTCAGTGTTCAGGGCTGGGGACCCTCAGCCTGAGCCGGTACAGTACAATGGCCAGCGTATCCGTAGTGTTGTTTCGGTATGGTTGGAGTGTTGGACGGTGGTACAGCGTCCCATCCGTCTGCTGCGCGAAGACTTTACACTTTCATTACTTTTACAAAATTCACATTACAAAAATAATACATACTTTTAACACATAAACTACAGTAAAAAAATCGATATTACTAACTTTGATATTGTGGAACTCAATATTTCTTACCTGCATTTCGATATTCTGCACAACTACATTCTTGCAATTCGATATTCTGTCTATTCGATATCAAAAACTCAATATTCTGTCCAGTCAATATCTTTTTTTCGATATTGTGACTAGTTACCATTTTTATTCAGAAGTCCTTACAAATGCAAAATTACCCTAAAAATACACATTTACCTCAAATTTCTGTCAAGGAAACTTCTGGAATCTGCAGAGACCCACACATTTCCTACTACCAGGAGTTTCCCCAAGTCTCTTGATAAAAATTGCGCCTCACTTGTGTTTCTGAGCCTAGCACCTGCGACATGACAGGGTTATCACATTTTTCCACTTAAAACTGATCTTTTTTTGCCATTTAGATAGCTGTTGATGTTAGGCCCTACTTCAACAGGCACATACAGAATCAGATCTGTGACTGGGGTGAGTGTCTGAAAAGTTTCATCGCTCCATCCTTCATCTCCTTGTGTTTTCTTTGTTCACCCTAAGTTGGCAGGGTATGCTCAGACGTGGTTCCCTTGCTTACTTTGCCACTGGATTCATGCTAGCCTGGCTGATGAAGGGTGTTACACAGAAACTGGTCCCAGGATGGTTGTTTCTGGTTCAGTGAAGGCCTGGTTAGGCAGTTCGGGCTGGACTGTTCCCATGATGCACAGGGTCAAGACTGATTTGCATATAGCTAGGTCTGAACTGAGGTGGCGAATTGAGCTAAAGAATGATGATGGATTCAACCCAGATCTGTGACTTAGAGGGAGTGTCTGAAAAGGTTCAACGCTCCTTGCATCATCTCCGTGTATTGGCTTTCTTCACCCTCTGTTGGCAGGCTATTCCCAGATGTAGGTCCCTTGCTCACTTTGCCACTGGATTAAAGCTAGTACGGCTGATGAAGGGTGTTACCCAGAAACCGGTCCCAGGATGCTTGTTTCCGGTTCAGGAAAGACCTGGCATGGCAGTTCGGGCTGGACTTATCCCATGAGGCACAGGGTCAAAACTGAATTGCATATAGCTGGGTCTGAACTGAAGTGGCAAAGTGAGCTAAAGAATGATGAGGGATTCAACCCAGATCTGTGACTGAGGGTGAGTGTCTGAAAAGTTTCATCGCCCTTCCATCTTCTCCTTGTGTTTACAGAAATCAGCCAAGCTCATACATTTCCGAAAAATAACATCAGGGGAATCTAGGATGGCATGCTTTATGTGGCTTTTACCAGTTTTTCTTACCCAGAAGCCTAGCAAACCTCAAATCAAAGCTAAAAACACACATTTTCCTCACATTTCTGTCAAGCATCTGGAATCTGCAAGGTGCCATCAATTTCCTTTCACACATCAACAAAAGCAGTACCTGCAGTTTTGGAGCCTGTAATTGGCAGCCATCCAGGGAAACCTTCCAAACCCAGAAATTTATGAAAAGTGTACCTGGAGGGGAGTCCACTGTGGTGTGCCTCACATGTATCTCACATGTATCTCACAATATTTTCTTACCCACAATTTCTTGTAACCCTCAATCTTGGCCTAGAATTATATATTTTGAAATAATCTGCTGGGATCCACAAACCTCTGACTATCCAGTATTCCCCCACTTGATCCAGTGCCTGCAGGAGGAACAGAACAGACCAGGATCAGTGATATTTCTCGTGAGGGGCAAATGGCAGAACACTGGGTGGTCAGACGTCTGTATATCCCTGCATATTCTAGAAGTTTATGTCAAAGAAATTGAAGGAAAAAACACAATTTTACGGAGAGCATGAGGTTTTCACAGCATGGATATGAAACATTGTAGGATTCATGCTAAGCACACACCCTGAACTCCCCTTGGTGTCTAGAAATCACTGGGTTTAGTATGTTTCCTTGGAAGGCCCTTGAGCCCAAATACAGCAGCAACCTACATTGGCAAATCAGGTCATGTTTTGATAGTAAAGGTCTACAATAAGAACAACCTCTTACTTGGCCTATCTAGTTCTACAGTGGTTATTACTCAAACTGGCAATTTCCCCATGACAAAAAGTCTCAATACAAACATTGTTTTTTTTCTTTCTTATTTTGTATATTTATCAAAAATATTTTGTTATATTTATGTATATTTCTATGTTGTCTTATACTCTTTTTTATAATTTGTATTGAGGTCACAAAAACATTTACAAATATGACAGAATCATATTATCATTTCAATTTACAAAAAAACATGCTTAGCTTCTCTTAACTTAGAAACAAATTATAGTATCCCCCAACATACCACCATCATCCTTCCATTCTCACCGTTCATTCTACTCATACATACCATCAGTCATACCAACACAAAAAGGATCACAATAAAAGCACATCTGTATGTAGTCCTACTCATCAATCCTGTTTGTCACAGTTATCAAAGAACACAGTTTTAACGTTTGCAAATCCGTCAAATTTGTTTCTAGTTGGTTATTCTTTTCACTTGGTTCTTGGGTGGGACTCCCAGATGTGTGATCTCTGGTCTACGCACGTTTCGGTGACAACCCCCAAATTAATATCACCTTCTTCAGAACCAAAAGAGAAGTATACTTTTCAGTGTATTGGTCTGGGGCTCTATATGTGTTTGAGGACATGGAAGTGTCTCTGATTAGAACGTCTGGTTTGTTGTCATCAGATGATAGTTATATTGTGGGGGTAATTAAGTAACTCCCGTTCAGAGCAATCTGAACACTGGATTATTCACAGCACCAGGGGACCCTTTCAAATGACAGGATACGTTTGCAACTGAACCGTTACAGGCCTGTGAAGCATGATATCCTGGCAGATGAGAGATCATCTTAAAGAGTTCTCACAGTCTGTACTCTGAAATACTTCCATGTCCCCACACCTGCATCGAAATCTATATGGCAATTCCCAAGATACTTTGATGAATTCCTGACCCATTCCCGCATATCTGCCTGCCTGTTGTTGTTCAAGGCAATACTGAAAGTTGTGACAGGTATTGTTATATGGCCATGAATTAACCATTCTGTGGATTTTCTCTCTGCCACAGTGAAAGGTAATTGTTCTAGTTTTTCAATACGCAACATTGTATATTTTGCTTTTCTTTGTGCCATTATTATCTTTTTTTTGTTAGATGGTATGCAGAAAACAGGGACCTACTGTTGATAAATCACCAAGGCACATAACTAGAGAGCAATGATTGTAGCGTCCTGCCTAACAACATATTAGAACGTAACTGACTTACCTTGCAGTAGTATGGACCGATCCTGTTCCACTATATCTATAGCAGAAGATACAATGTTACCCATAGAATACATTCTGGATGCTAAAGTGGTCATACCATTGTCAACCACAGCCAAATCCTTTTCTAAGTTAATTCTGTCAATTTCACAAAGTCTCTCCGCAGCTTCCCGTTGAGAGCCTTTCCAAATTTCATTATAGACCGCATACGAGAAGCGTTTCTGACGCGGCTTCCGGGGACCCATCATAAAGTCCCTTAAATACATGTCTTCTTATAGTGAGGATAAGTGTTGTTTCTCTTGGGACAGTGTCAAGGTTTTTAGCCATTTGAGGCATAACTTCCCAACACTGTATGATGTCACCACCCCTGTATAATCTCGTTGTACATAGCGTTGATCCAGCCTATTGTTACTATACCTTCAGTGTAACCCCTAAATCTTGTTTGACACTTATTTGTGTCTGTAGGCCAAGCTAACCATTCCATCCAATTGAGGTCTGATGAATTGTTTGAGTCCATATGTATGATGTCATCTACTGTATTCTCACCACAAGTTGTAAAGTTTTGCCACCCCTTAAAAGGTATAGGCGAGGGAATCTGAGGTGTGTTCAAAAGTTTGTTCTTGGATAATCCACGACAGGAATTCTGTTGCACAATGTTGTTCAGAAATATTATCTTCTGTGGAATGAGACACGCTTGAAATAGTGCTTCTGATCCCTGAACTTACCATTCCTGTTACAACTGGGGGTCTCTAGTTGGCAGAGGCAGGTACCACTGTCCAAATAGGGACCCTTGCTTCTAGTCTGGGTAAGAAGGATGCACTTTTAGATAACCCCTGCTCCCCCCTTGGTAGCTTGGCACGAGCAGTCAGGCCCAATAAAGGCAATGTGGTAAGTATTTGTACCAACACTCACAGTGAAAACACCACAAACTGACTCCACAACAGTTTAGAAAAATAAAGGTATTGTAATCTAAACTACACAAGACCCCAAACAACAAAAATCCAACATACACAGTTCAAGAATATGGTTTCAAAAGAGTTCTTAGTTTGCATTAAAATAATCCACAGTTGCGTCACGTTTTAGCCAACAGTACCTTAAGATGCAACAAAAGTTCCGAGTGAAATATGTAGCGGTGAAAATCAAGCGATGCGTCACTCCTGAGACCCAGGGGAGGCGATGCGACAACCCCACTGGATGCAACGGCGTGTTGTGGTGACTCCGGTCTGTATGGAGATGGATAAGATTCCTTGCAAGGATTCTGGTGCACAGGTTCCTGTGGAAGCGGCTCGCAAAAGGTACGATGCAACGATCTTTGGGGCGGCGACGATCTCTGGTGCGGCAACGATGCGCGGCTCAGGGCCGATCTTCTCCTCTTTTGACCCCTCAATGTGATGACTCTCGCAGCGACGTGATGCAGTCCGCAAGCAAGCGGTGCGATGATTTCACCCAGTGATGACAGGCTCTGCGACGATACTCGCAGCGATGGTAATCTTCCCGCACCGGACTGGTGCATCCTGCAAGCGAAGGACGCGACGACTCTGGCAACGGCAACAGGCGCTCCGACGATCGCGGCCTTCGTAGCAGCGGGAATTTCCTCGCATTGGAGGGGATGCGCACAGCAAGCAAGCAATGCGTTAAAACTTGCAGAAAGTCTTTAAAATCTTGGTTTCCAGATTCCCAACACAGGTACAAGTTACAGAGGCACCACAACTGGCCCAAGCACTCTAGGAAGGACAGAACTCTCTCAGCAGAGTTAAGGGAAGCTGGGGGTGAAGTCCTTTTGTTCCTGGGACTTCTTAACACACCATATGAAACTCTGTCCTAACTATACCATCAGGAATTGGAACAGCTGTAATGTTCATGAAAGACAGGTCTCTTTGTTCACGACGAGATGATAAATGAGGTTTCAGGACCAAGTTCACTTGAGATACTGCAGAGCGTACTGGGAGATAGTTTCCATTAATGAATAAGCAAAAGACAGTCACTGGGCCATTATAGAATAGAAAAAAACAGAATTCCAGTTGTTATCCGGAGCTGTAGCCATGGTGAGACTAGGTAAATCTTTTTCAGAAAAATGTAGAAGTCATGAAGTTGTTGTTTCCGGGAAACTGGAGCTGGCGTTGTATCAGGTTTACTGGGATCAACAGGGAAGGTATCAAAATCAATGAAGTAGCCAGATGCCATTTGATCTATCTTTGTTAGTTCAGATGGTTTTATTGCACTGGTAGACTTCTCATGTAGAGACATATTTATGTAGATATCTGTGGTAGGCCGAATTGATATTTGTCCTTTATTTGGGTTTTGATGTTTGTTTCAATAGGAACATATTCTAGTTCATTGTTAGTAAGTCTGTTGCTTGGTATTGGTAACTCTTCAAATGTTATGAGACTTTCTGTCTGAACTTCCTGTATGGGAGCAAGAGGAGAGTGTTGGCTACCCAGGGGAGCACAAGGCCTACTATTCAGTATCGGCCACATAGTGTGGTTTGATCAGATCTATGAAGACAAATGTATTTTCTTTTTTGCTGGCAAGAGGCGGAAGAAGTACTGTTCTTGTTTCGTTGACAGCCAGGACAGGTACAGGCTTTCTGTATGATGGTTCAAATTCTTTCTTGTCCACAATCTTTTCTCTGACCAAATCTCCGACTCCTGGGATCCAGGCAGGTCTTGCTGTGACTGATTTGACTTCCCCAAGGGCGGTGCGTTTTACTTGCATGTTGCTTTGTAGTCCCCGGAATTCATTAAAATCCTGTAAAACAGTAAAATGTTTATTGATGTCATAAGGTTTTTCATCCATCACTGTGCTTTCATAATCGAGATCAGGTATCCACATTCTCATCCGACATAGTACTTTGTAAGGAGTGACACCTCCTAGGGAACTTCTTGGCATATTTTTGAGTGCCCTCTGGACCCCATATAGGTGATTGACTCAACTACCACCCAAACCTAATACCCTTGCTGTTAAAGATAGCTTTTTGTCCCTGTTTTTCCTATCCACAACCAAATTTCCCTTGCAATGGTATGGGGAGGAGTACCACAGTACAACAACCAAATCTCCCAAGGCTTCCTTGGAAGCACAAGAGCTGAATGCAGGGCTGCGGTCAGAATGTAATGTGCCACTGTCTATGTCCCTAAAAAGACTTGGAAATCTTTTATAACAGTTTGAGCTTCAGACAAGCGCTGAGGCCAACCACACAGGAATCTAGAGCATGAATCCACTGCCACCAAGATGTACTTGTAAGCCCCATCTGATTGTGGGGATCCAATTTAGTGATTAAAGCTACGGCAGCAGTTCTTACTGGCCCTTGTGCGGCTTCATCAGCCAATGAATTCCATTTAAGTTGAACGTCATCATGTTGATGACTCAGCGTGTGTATCACTTGAGGTCTTGGTAGTTTTTTTTTCAACTCAGCTACCTGTTCCCAAAGTAATTTATGTTCAATTGTACAACCTTTTGAGTCTTTAAACCCATTCTGACCCCAGTAGTGAAGATATTCGTTGTATGACTGGACACAGTAAAATAAATCGCACACAATCAGTGTGGGGAATTTATACTTGATCCGTATTTATTAGTGCCATTAAAAAGGCTTTTAAATCTGCCAGCTGTGCTGTGCAGCCTCCTAGAGACTGTGTCTCTGTACTGCTAGGATGGAATTTGCCTTCCAGCATGAGACCCTTCACAATCACACACGTGGCGCTGTATTATTGTTTACTTCCTATGGTCGGCTGAGCAGAGCTGTCAGTGTAAATAATATATTCATACTGATCTAGAGGCTTTATTTCATTCGGTAGAGGATATTCCTGTGCATATTGCATGAATGCTCACATTTTAGGTGTAGAGTCAATTTTGTAATCTACGTCTGTTGCAGTGAGAGAATTAGCCCATTGTATCCATCTTGGAAGTAAAGCTTAGCATTTGAAATGCTTGCCTTTGTGACAGCCTCTAAGGCCAGTACTGGAGTCATAAAAATTATCTGCTTCCCCTGAGCCAGTGCTCTTTCTCTCACTACAGCAATCTGTACGGCTGTCCGAATTTTTTCTGTGGGAGCAAAACGCATTTCTGCGTTAATGTACAAGTGTGATTTATATGCTATAAGTACTGTTTCACCTTCACCAAAGCTTAGGTAAGTGTACCCAAATTTACCCGCTATAACTTGGATCACCAAATTTGTGCTGTTTATATGAGTGTGTACATGTTGGAAGCTATCATGTTAGCTTGTAGGGAACAAAAGATATCTGTATGTTCCTGTGTCCAATATCTCACTGAAATATCAGGTCTCATTAGGTCGTAAAAAGGTTTAACTTTTCTGTGTAATCTAAAATGTAAGCTCTGCCAAAATTTAAGAATCCTAAATGGATTGTATGTTGGATTGTATGTTTTTTAATGATTCAGAAGGTTGGAGAGCGCATACTCTTCTAAAAAGTTAGCTGCCAGGCTTTTCCCTCCACTTGAGAGGTCATACCCAAAATTAGGACATTTAGGTGGGCTATTTCTGATTTTTTAAATTTAATTTATAGCCCTCAGAGACAAACCCCAAAATGATGTTGCTCACGTTTGTCAAATGATCCATTAAATCGTCATCAGTCAGATAAATATCATCTACACAGGACAAAACACTCTTCATCCAAATTCTGAAGTTACTCTGTTACCCTAGCTGAGAACAACCCACGGCTATTCTTATACACTTTGGGGAGTCGACAGAATTGACCTGAGAACCGAGCGCTGAGAATGCTTTCAAATATCTGCTTCCAGGCACTATATTCTGGCCGAAAAATCCATTTGAGAAATCTAATGTTGTTTTGTATTTTTTCCGCACAATTGTATTCATTAATACAGCACTGTGTGCATTCTGTACTGCAAATGTATTGGTGCATGTGTTCAGATTTCTGTAGTCTAAAACTAGACGGCATGAATTATTGGGTTTCCTTAACAGGGAATAAAGGATTATTCGCTGAAGAGGTGCAAGTTTCAATTACACCTTGGTTTTTTAATCTAAGATCTTCCTGACCTGCTTTTTTGCTTCTTGTTCAATAGGATATTGTCTCTGTGGAGTTGGAGTAGTTTTTACTGGTATTACATGGTAAGGTGACTCAGCATCCCACCGCACATGGTTGTGAGATAAAGCTGGAGCAAGTGGTATCACCCACTCCTGCGCGTATGACTGTTTTAAGAATACCGAGCACCACAGCACCGAGACCGCCCTGATCGCAGTCACCGATGACATCCGAGCGCTGCTCGACAACGGAGAAACAGCGGCCCTCATCCTCTTCGACCTCTCCGCTGCCTTCGACACTGTCTGCCACCGTACCCTAGTACAACGCCTCAGCAACGTCGGAGTCCAGGAGAAGGCACTGGAGTGGATCATCTCCTTCCTCGCTGGAAGGACACAGAGAGTCCGCCTCCCTCCGTTCAGATCTGAAGCCACCGAAGTCATCTCCGGCGTCCCTCAAGGCTCCTCCCTCAGTCCAACCCTCTTCAACATCTACATGAGCCCCCTCGCAGACATCGCACGTCAGCACAACCTCAACATCATCTCCTACGCCGACGACACCCAGCTGATCCTCTCCCTTACAAAACAACCCCGCCACCGCCAGAGCCAACCTTCACGAAGGGATGAAAGAGGTAGCCGAATGGATGAAGAACAGCCGCCTGAAACTGAACTCAGATAAGACGGAAGTCCTCATCCTGGGATCCTCACCCGCCGCCTGGGAAGACTCCTGGTGGCCCCCTGCCCTAGGCAGCGCACCCAAACCAACACACCACGCACGCAACCTGGGCTTCATCCTGGACTCCTCCCTCTCCATGGCCAGACAAGTCAATGCCGTCTCCTCGTCGTGCTTCAACATCCTGCGCATGCTACGTAAGATCTTCCGGTGGATCCCCACCGAGACCAGGAAGACGGTCACCCAGGCCCTCGTCACCAGCCGCCTGGACTACGGCAACACCCTCTACGCCGGAACCACCACCAAACTCCAGAAGAGACTCCAGCGGATCCAGAACGCCTCAGCACGACTCATCCTGGACATCCCCCGTCGCAGCCACATCTCCGGACACCTGAGAGACCTGCACTGGCTCCCGGTCAACAAGAGAATCACCTTCCGTCTCCTCACCCACGCACACAAAGCGCTACACAGCCAAGGCCCAGGATACCTCAACAGCCGCCTCAACTTCTACGCTCCCAAACGCCAGCTTCGATCGACCAGTCACGCCCTCGCCCCCGTCCCCCGCATCCGAAGAGCCACCACAGGGGGACGGTCCTTCTCCTACCTCGCCGCCAAGACATGGAACTCCCTCCCCACCCACCTCCGCCTGACCCAGGACCACCTCGCCTTCAGTAAGCAACTCAAGACCTGGCTGTTCGAGCAGTAGCGGATCTCCATCCCCCAGCGCCTTGAGACCCTCTGGGTAAGTAGTGCGCTATATAAATGCGATGATTGATTGATTGAAGAATACTGTAACAAGGTTAGAAAAGGCCGGTAAAATTACTGTTTCTTCCTTTGGGCACTCCATAACAATTTGAGGCAGCCAATCTTTTCAACCAAAAGAATTTCATATCCATAAGGCAGGTTTTCCCAAAAGGGACCTTTAATTTTCTGGGTTTTCCCCCTCCATTTGGAGTATTATTTCATGTACCCTATGCGGGACACTTACCATCCTATCAGGTGTCTCCAACATGATATGTTCATTCAACTCCACTGTCACCAGAAATTATATCAAGTTCTGGTGAGCTATTGTTACCTCTGCTGCACTGTCTAGCATAGTCAGAGCCTATTTCCGTTCATAAGTTGAGTCCTCAGAATTCTGGGTATGTCTAACTTTAAGACCTGCTACTTTCTTCTTTTTGAAGTGAGGCTTTGTTTTTTTGGTTAATCGTCTTCTAGGATAGTCTGAAGCATGCTGCATGTCCCTGGACTTTGTACGCTCTTCTTGTCTATGTTCTGACCATCCTTCCCTCTCTGAGTTTATTGGTGAACCCTAAAGGAATGAGAGGATAGCGTATCAGCTTCCTGATACCTGTCAGGTTTTTTAATATTCTCTCTATTCCTAAGGTTGTACCTCTTTTCGGAGGCTCCTATTTAGGAGACCCACCCCTGGATTGTGACCTGTTTTCTCTATTCTTTTGTTTTTTATTATCCCTTTTCTCTTTTGAAGAATCACGTGCTTGCTTGGTGTTGTCTTTTTCAAGACGACCCATGAGTTGAGACTTTGTTGCCCTAGCTGCCAAACTATCCCTACCTAATTGGGCATAGATATCTTTGATAATTTTAGGTATTTCACACTCCTGTTGTAAAGGAGGGAAATCATGCAGGCGTTTGCGTATTGGCACTGCTGCTGCCACCTCTTTCATGTTTGTTAATATAATAGTTGATACCTGGGAAAAAATGCCTAACTATTTCATCCCGAAGTTCAGAGCAGGTTCTGCTCCATACTCATTCTGTATTTGTCTTAATACATCTGATATTGCTGCTATTGAAGGGATACAATGAGTTCTGGTGTACATGGCAGCGAAAATTCTACCCCAAGAGATACAATCCTCTATCGGGGAGCAATCTCCATTGGTAAGCAGATTGTTAGAATTCTGTGTTTCTCTTGAGGGCTTGTGTGTGGAAACACTGCCTCTGTGGTATTTTCTGAGCTATCAAGAATGGCATTTGCTCATGTCTAGTGGGCATTTTACCTGTAAATGTGTGTAGAGTTTGTGGAGTGATTTTAGTTGTAGATCCCTGAATTTTTCCTGTAGGTGTAGCCCTTGCAGCTGAAGTGTGAGTGTTTTCGTCACGAACTGTGTCAGGTTTCTGTAAAGTTTTATTATTTCTTTATGAAGTTGACGTAAGTCTGCTGCTGGCATTGTGTCAATTTCTGGATGTGGTGTGTAAGCCTGTAGGACTGGCCAAGTTGCACCATTTCTTCCTAGGGGACTGAGTCTCACTTTTTCTTTTGTATGTGGGAGGGCACCTTTAAATCGGTTTATGTGCTCCTGGTAGGTGAGCAGAACTTCAATATCCTTGTAAGGACAATATTCCTCTGGTATTTCATCTTCAGTGTAAGAATGAAATGTATTTGTGCGTGCATCAGCTGGTGGGAATTTAACCCATGAATAGAACACCTCTGTTCTGTATGATTTGTGTGCTTCAACCGTGAAAGTTACTGGACCACCCCTAACTATAACTCCATAGTCTGCTATTTTTTAAGGTAAAGGCAGCTCTGACATTTTCTGAAATGTTTATTTTGCCTTCTTGTTCTCTTTCCTCTACTACATTCGCACGTTGTGCTGGTGCAGTGGCAGCTTCGTCAGCCATTATTGAAAAGGTTTCAAGGAAACTGAGATAAGGTTTTATGCACAACAGGGATCTATGTGTCCTTCAAACCTGAATAAACCTACAACCATACATAGGATATGCCTACTCGGCTGTGGCAGATTGTTCCCTTCCCACTCCAGACGTCTCTGGATAAAATGAGTAGGGGTCTCTGAGATCAGTACCACTCACCTACTCAGATTTGACTGTTAAATAAGCACCAAACAAACGTTGGCTTTGTCATTGTGTAGTTCCTATAAATCTTTATAGTCCCCTGAATAAGCCAGATGTTTAGCCACAGGTAAAGTGAGTGAAAGGCTAGCAGGTCAGAAAGTTAAGACACACCCAACTTCATGTACAGCTAGAGTTGAGGCTCCCTGAGGCACACTTAAAAGATGTCTCAAAAAGCTATTTTTAACTACTTGTAATTCCTAATGAGCGATGTATCCCCAGATTTCAATGCCATAGGACACCTTGGCGATGCACTTTGCCCGGTACATGTGTAAGAGATCCCTGATCATTCTCTTTCTTGGATTTAGTCTATCCAGGATTTCCTGCATTACCATATAATTGTCTTGAAAATTAGTTCCATGTGAGCACTTCTCTTAAGTTATGCTCTTTGTAGCCATGTTTTAAAAGGCTACTAAAATGGGTGACACAAGAAGTGCTGCAGGCCCACTAGGAGTATTTATTTACACGCTTTAGGCACATATAGTACCACTTTTCTTGGGACTTATAAGTAAATGAAATGTGCAAATAGAGTGTAAGACTAGTTTATCATGTTTAAAGGAAGTCAGCAAGAACAAGTTAAAAAAACAGAAGTGGCAAAGGCAAAAAGTCCAACAAGTTGCTTTCAATTTTGATGTGGTTTACATCACCTTAAGAAAATCAATGCAGATGTGGAGGCTGTGTAATCATGCTTGATTTGTACATGTTTAATGGTGACAGAAATGTTTGATGCGTTTGGTGCTTCGTGTGCATCTCTTAGGCCTTGATTACAAGTTGCTTGTTAATTCTGGAGAAATTATGAATTGAGGTATCTCACACAGAGATTTTGGCTTCTAAACCTCTGGGTGAAACATCATGTATGTAAATGTATGTAAATGTATAGGCATTTATATAGCGCACTACTTACCCGGAGGGTCCCAAGGCGCTTCGACCGCTGCGAAACCCTTCCTGGCTTCCCTGAGAGATGGTCCCTTAATGGGTATCTCCAGGGTGAGACCAGGCATCCCCGGCGGTCTGGTGGGGCCGTTAGTGAAGATGAGGCAAGCTAATGCCCAGAGTTGCCGAGTGTGATCGCTGATCAGAGTGGGCACCGAGGCGAGAGAATTATCAAGTCCGCTGACCCTGGTCCAGAAACCTGCCGCGCCGGGAATCGAGCCCTGGTCCCGGGCCGTCCTCTGCCCTCGGGTCTGCCGCCTCTAACCAGTGAGCCACACTACTTCACCAGGAGAAAACATGTGGGAATGAGCATGGAAATTTGCATCATCACGTCATGCCCCCAAAGTAAGTAATCTCTGCCACACAACCCCTGAATAGTTACCCTGGAACACAGAATAATGAGGCTTATTATAAGGCATTTGTAATCAAGGCATTAGATGCGTTCTGAGATAAATATTGCCTTTTGTATGACTTTTACCTACCTGCCACTTATTAAATTCTGAAAATCCAGGCACATGTCATAGGGTTGGTGTACTCGTAACCACTGTGGACTTCAACAATTGTGTCATCTTTCTCACAGCAACAATAAAATGTGCTTTATCTCTGCTCTTGTGTACATTCTGATCTGTGTTAGGCGTTTTGTTGTTGGACATTTGTGCTTTTCTTAGAGTTATCATATGACATTGAAGGTTTCCGGACTGTCAAGAAGATGCTAAATATCTGCTGACTTTTTGTCCAGAGCATTACAAAGCACATTGACGCAAATGTGTACCTTTATGTGGGACACATTACAAATACAAGTAATGAGCTCAAGTAACTCAGGGCCAAAGTCAAGAGATAAATGATCAATATTCACAAGACTGCTTTTCTCCTTACTGTTGTTATGGTATATGCTACTGCTCCTTTTGGTATTCCTGTGTCTATCTGGTTTTTGGTGTCTGCTAAGTTGCTTTACATTTGTGGTATAGCTGCTTTCAAGATTCTACGTTGACTAGCCATGTCTGCATGCTAGCAATTGACGCTCACCAAAATAGGGCATGTGACACCATTTATTTATTTTTTTATTTATTTATATGCTTATAAAGCGCCTGATTCAATTCCGAAGGGATATCTCTGCGCTTTTGCTTCCACTGTATAGTCACTATTAACTTTCAGCTGTAGGTAAGGAAGGTTAGTTTAGGGCAGTGTGAAGAGATATGTTTTGAGTTTTTTTCTGAAAGATTCAAGGCTGGTGATCAATTTCAGTACAGGAGGTAGGGAGTTCCAAAGGATAGGTCCTTTGTATGATAGAGCTCGACCACCCTGTCCGGCTCTTCTGATTTTTGGGACTTGTAACAGATGATGGTTGCTGGAACGCAGTGTGCGTCCGGGGGTGTATGGAACAAATTTTTCCTTTAGGTATTTGGGTCCTGTACCGAACAGGCATCTATGTATCATACAGCATATTTTGAATTTGATGCGCTGCTTTACTGGCAGCCAATGAAGTTGGTGTATAAGGGGACGGGAGGGAGTTCTGGGGGGGGGGCATTGAGAGCCAGTCTTACTGCCGTGTTTTGGACTACTTGTAATTTATCCAGTTGTTCCTCATTTGCCGATATGTATAGGCCATTACAATAGTCCATTCTGCTTATTATTAGAGTCTGAATGAGTGTTTTCCTGTGGTTGTCTGGCAAGAAAGGGAAAACGCGTCGAAGCAGCCCCACCACATGGAAGCAAGCACCTGTCACTTGTGTGGTGTGTTCCTTAAGTAGGAGTGCCTGATCTAGTTTAATGCCAAGGTTTTTTACTGTTAGTTTAGGGCTTGGGACAGGACCCAGCTCCAAGGGCCACCAATCTGGTGACCACAAAAGAGTTGCCCCCCCAAATAACATGACCTCGGTTTTAGTCACGTTGCATTGGAGGTAGTTCTGTGCCATCCAATGTGCCACTGCTCTCATTCCATCCGCAAAAGTTGTTTTAATTGCGGGTGTGAGGGTTTGGAAAGGAAACAAAAGCTGGGTGTCATCGGCGTATGACACCGGGGTGAGTCCATAAGATCTTATAATGTTTGCTAGGGGGGCCACATACACGTTAAAGAGCGTGGGGCTTAGGCATGAGCCCTGTGGCACTCCCTTAGTGAGCTCCCTTGAGATCGAAGAATGGGAGCCCAGTCTAACACCTTGTGTACGGCCCGAGAGAAAGCTTTGCAACCATGACAAGGCCGCTCCTCCTACACCAACATCTCTCAGTCTGCCGAGAAGAAGTTCATGTGACACCGTGTCGAAGGCAGCGGACAGATCTAACAGCACCAGAATCACTGAGCCCCCTCTATCAACTGACATCCTGATGTTATCGGTCACTGAGAGGAGGGCTGATGATTCTGTGCTGTGATTGGGCCTGAAACCAGATTGAGAGAGGTCCAGGCCCTCCGCTGCCTCGATGTGTTTCGACAGATGAGTGTTCACATGCTTCTCGGTGAGTTTACTGAGATAGGGTAGAAGGGAAATGGGTCTAAGGTTAGAAAGGTCCGTCCAAGGAAGTGTAGTGTTTTTCCGAATGGGATTGATCACTGCTTTTTTCCATTCTACTGGTACCTGTCCTTCTCTGAGGGAGTGATTTATTATTGTTTGGATTTGGGGTCCTAAAAGGGAGCTTAGGGGGCCATCATTTTGGCTGGTACGAGATCATTAGGGGAGCCTGATTTTATATGGCTAGTAAGGAGGGGAAGATCTATGTCAGTGACTGGTGGAAAGGTTAATAAGGACGCTTTCTTTTGTTTAGGGGTGATGGGGATAGGAGTACCACGGTTAGAGCTAGTAGCTTTCAAAATTTTCTCGTAGATTGTATTTATTTTGCTCTCAAAAAACAGTGATATCTCATTGCATAATGGCAATGAGAAGTCATCTGAGCTAACACAGGCTGTGGGTTTGACGAATGCTTCCAGTATTTTGTATAATTCCTTCGAGGAGTTTCCTGCCTCTACCAGTTGCTGGGCCAGACTATTCTTGCGGGCCTTTCTGATGTTTTTATAGTATTGTGATTGTGCTTCAAGGTATGCTTTCATATCCTCTTCTAAATGTGTCTTCCTCCATTTCTTTTCTAGCCTTCTACATCCTTGCTTCTCAGTTCTCAATGCCTCTGTATACCATTTCTCCTGTTTATTTATGGGGAATTGTTTATGCAGTTTCAGTGGAGCCAGCTTGTCTATTGCCTCGATAAGGGAATTATTACATTTACTTAGTGTGTCTTCCACTTTATCTGTTTCCAGAAATTTGGGCTTTTCCCAAACCCTCTGCAGCTCTTCTACTGTAACTCTGTGCCACTGGCGGCACCATATTTGACAATCAATGTCATCACTTATTTGATCATTATACAACCATTAGCCAATTACCAGTTTCCTTTTTGCTACAAAGGTATGAGAGAAAAGTGCAAGTAGTACATACTAGATAATGTAAGCAGGGCACCTACATACTTTCTATTCTCTGGTTTTCTTTGCACCCCTTGAGAGCAGGGGTAGAGAGGGTATTGACGGGGCACCAGGGCATAATAGCGGCAGCTGTTAATATCCCTGGTACTCTACTGAAAAGCCATGGCAATGAGCCTAAGATCTGAAACAGAGGCCTATGAAACTGGCTGGATTTCGTTCATCTGTCCTGCAGACTGCAAAAGGTTAATCATGCTATTTGAAAAAAAATGTTCTCCAAAATATTTGCCCTCATTCCTGTTCACAATTTAGAAAAATGTGCTGCCTTGTGTCATGTTGTTTTTAGGGCTATCTTTTCTTTTACCGTGAACATAGTAAAGCATAACTGGTGTGGTCATGTGAGGCATCCCAAATATGAATACAAACATATAGTATAATGCGTGTGAAATGATCTTCCCAGTAGCCAGTGGACGAAGGTAAGACGTTTATTGAATGGATGTCAAAGGGAGAGAGCTGCCATCCAACTGTACTTGCTAGTCGGATTCCAGGATCCATAGAACCAGAATTGTTGAGTTGCATTCCTTGAGCCACCACAAGCAAAAGATCTAATATATGTCCCACTTTATACAATCACAAATACAATTAAAATAATGATATCTTGTTAACAAGCAAATAGTGAAGATTTTAGAGTA
Organism: Lissotriton vulgaris; assembly: GCF_964263255.1. Classification (NCBI taxonomy): domain Eukaryota; kingdom Metazoa; phylum Chordata; class Amphibia; order Caudata; family Salamandridae; genus Lissotriton; species Lissotriton vulgaris. The sequence goes on from NC_141689.1 coordinate 204,139,534, forward strand.
ACCAATAAGCACTGATAACAAGCATGTCCTTGAATCGCTTTGTACCAGGAAATCCCAAAAACATTACTTGGCATAAATTGCACATATTATTAGAACTCACAGTCTTTAACACATCTAGGTGCCATTGTGACCCTTCTTTGATGCAGAGTTTAAGAACTAGGAAAGCCAATTCACATGGTCTTTGCATCCTTCACATCTTCAACAATGCATACTGGTATTTTAACCACTTTCTTGTGATTCCATATATTTCCATCCGAAAAGAGAACATTGTAGGCATTGACTTATACCACAGGCAGTGGACCGGAACACTTGGGGGAAAAGGGCATGTTGCCCGTGACACGGTTAGGAGTGGGGCGATATGCCACTATCAACTTGTCTATAGCACTTCTCTATTGACTTTCTTGGTGCACAGCCAATGGTAAACCCTATTTTGAAGTATAGTTCTACCTCTCAACAATTCAGTTGCTTTGGGGATTGTTAGAACTGGGATTTCTGGTTGGCTAACGCTTGCGCCAAAGCCAGGCAGAAACCGCCACTCTAGTCAGGGCAAGAAAGTTACACACCAAGATAACCCCTGCTCACCTCCTTGGTAGCTTGGCATGAGGAGTAAGGCTTATCCCGGAGGCAATGTGTAAAGCGTTTGCGCAACACACACACAGCAGAAACATACTTGGCACACCACAAAAAGGAACTCCACACAAGGTTATGTATGAAAAAAAAGCCTTTGTATTACCATAAACACATTAGATCATAATCACACAGATACACGGTGCCAACTGGCACTGGGCAGTATTGACAGGGGATTATTTACACATGACAGGGGCCACATGGGCCACTGTCAGAGTCAGCAATTAGTACAAATAGCACAAAATAATACTTGTAGCACAAAATAATAATTTTAGAACACAACCAGTAATCACTGGTAAAAGGTAGGTACACACTACGCAATACTAATCACCATAGACATAGATCACGCAGGAAAACATAAACTGACTAGTATAAACTATACTAGGCAAAACAACCTCCTAATCATGAAAACACAGTTAGAGGTATCACAGGCATAAAGACATTGCACATTACACATACATCACATTTGGCATTAGGTAATCACCATCACAAACACAGTATACCATCACCTTGCGTAGAATCACATTAGATACTGACCAACTGGCCTTCCACAGGGGCTCAAACTCCCTTTGTCCAACAGTTAGGGCTAGCTGCACAAAGCAGCGACAGCAAAGGTGCGCAACAGTTTAGCCTAAACGTGGCAGCTGCCCACTAATTGCTGGGCAGCTGAAAAATGAGCACTGGCACCACTGTGCCCTCTGAGCCCCTCTCTGCAATCCTGGCAGAAAATAAACGGTCTCCAACGGTTGCAGCTGCCTGTGCTTTCACAGGGCAGCTGAAAGTAAAATTTCAAACTCAGACACCACTGTGCCCCGGACCCCTCACTGGGGCCATATGAACAAATTATAGGCACCGTTGCTGCTGCCCACTGTCAGTGTGGCATATCAATTTATAGAATATACAATGCTAAACAGCTTAAATAAGCAATATTAACTTGTAGCAGAGAAGGGTTTGGCAAGGAAAGACCACTCAACTTCATTACCACGAGCACCACAACAATCACAGTGTGCCCGGCTGGGTACACTGTAAGTCCAATTTAATTCATTTTATCACGCATGGGTTGCGTTAAGTTGAGACACTACGAGATGTCCCTCACTGTTTAGTCCTGACGAGACCTCCATCAAGCAGGTCGAAACACTGTCGACGCTATAGGGAAGGAACCCTTTTAGCACAGTGATTTATGATTTCATATAGTCACTGTTAGCAATTATTGTATCATATGGCTTGGTCATTTCCCTGTGTGAATACCCATAACGCAAAACTGTACAGATCATTTATTATTTGTGTTTGTTTTGTTTTTGTTCACGAAATCACTTGGGACGCACTGCACTTTCCTGAACATATAACTTTTTGTATATGTGTTGCTGTTGTAAATATGGACACTTTCATGAGTTGAAATATAGGAAGTCTTTCTTATAAATTTTGTCTACGTGTGCTTCTTTCCTTGCCAAACCCTTCTCTGCTACAAGTTAATATTGCTTATTTAAGCTGTTTAACATTGTATATTCTATAAATTGGTATGCCACAGGAACCATTGTTCTTTGGATATACACTTTGCCCTGGTTCCGCTGTGAGTAGGGTTCCCTTGTTTCCCCTTTTCGCACTGTCAGTGTGGGGCAGCTGGTAGAACTAGAGCTGGTTCTGTGGGTCATCAAAGCCCCTCCTGCGGACTCGAAAGTAAACAAAAGGAACTGCCAGAACGTTTCAGCGACCCCCAACTGCGGTGCCGCTGTGAAGCCCCCCACTGGGACTTCTCAACTATGCAGCCTCCCAATCGGCCCGAATCACTGGGTCTGTCTGCGGCCTCGTCTCTGCACCCTCTGGAGCTCGGGTAGGACGGTTGGACTTCGGCAAGGAGCCTGCAAGGCTCCCGGCGTCCTGGGCTGCTCGCGGTGCTCCTCCCAACCACGTGGGAGGGGCGCTTGGGTGAACAGCGGCCTTAAGCTCTTCCTTTGCACTGGAGCGCGGGGTAGGCTCCCTTCCGCTCCTTCTCTCGGTACAGCGGGGAATCGGCGAGACTCCAGGCAGCATCTTGCGGGGGTGGGGTGGGCTGTCCTCCTCCATGCCTGCATCACCCTCAGCAGCAGGCGGTACTCTCCCTGAGCCTGGAAGCCCTGCTAGCGTGTACACTTGCTCCCCTTCTGTTTGCAGGAGCGCGGGGTAGGCTCCCGTCCGCTTCCTGTTTTCTTCCAAACACCTAGCACAGGGTTAGGGGGAAACCCGATACAACTGGTTTTGGAGCACTTTGTTGTGCTCAGCCCCTCTCACTATTCACAGGGCAGGCTAGGGACATCAGACGCACCAGAGGGGGCAGAGCCAGCATTGTGGAGGGAAGGCACAGCCCTATTCAGGTCCCAGGTGCAACTCCTCCCTCCCATCTACATACAGATCTCCCAATTCACCACCGGGCAGACCCATCCTGACTCCTGGAGCCAGGCACACCAGCCAGCCCTTTTCACTCACAAGCCAGAAAGGCAATTCACATTCACTGCACACAGACATGCCAACTTCTAGAAGTGGCACTTCTACACTAGCCATATTCATTTTGCACACACCATCCCGCAGAATCCTTTGCCGAAATATCAGATACCGCCGGAACGCCGTTTGAGCCGGTCCGCTTTAGATTACACGAACACAGACTTTAAACGCCGCATAAACGCTGGGATTTGCCATTGAAATCGATTGCAGCAGGGTGTGCATCAGGAAAAACGAATTAGATGTGTGATTACGTTTATCTTAAACTCGTACCGGAAACGTATCCAATAAACATTGAAAAGTAAGAATATCCTCTAAAACGCGTGATCTAAAACAGTTTGGTCTGATTATAACTATCCCGTGTCGCTATAGTAGCAGCCTAACGGATGTTGAAAATGCTAGGTGACTACTAAGTCTACATACAGAGTTTGAAACCTAGTCAATCTGAGCTTCTTTAGAAGTCAGATCTGGCCTTCATTGACATTCATACCAATTTTTACGTCATCTGGACATTTATTCTGTTTTCGGCCATATATATCTACTTTGTTCTATTCTTATAAATAGCACAAAGGTACAGTCCTGAAGAAGGCACGTAAAAGTGTCGAAACGCGTAGACAGGAGACAGGAAACCATCCAACAGTTTTTAAATTTATGAACTATTTAAAGAATTGAAGTTATGCATATGCTATAATGCTACAAACAACTTTTTTATCTTTTTGTGTATAATTATGTATTGATTTTATTGAATATCATTTTATTATAACAAGTATTAAATTTGTATTCTTATATGTACAAACAGTAGTGTATTATCATTTCTCTGTGTGGCTTAAGCCAATTTTCATGTGCTAGTTGGTTTCAAAAATATTTGCCTGGGTACTTTACTCACACATGCTTTTTTCCCCCTCAAGTTAGGAACAGAGAGAACATTTTTCATGGGGTCACAGACGCTTTTTATACACCATTTCCCTTTGTCTCCTAGCACAGGGTTAGGGGGAAACCCGATGCAACTGGTTTTGGAGCACTTTGTTGTGCTCAGCCCCTCTCACTATTCACAGGGCAGGCTAGGGACATCAGACGCACCAGAGGGGGGCGGAGCCAGCATTGTGGAGGGAAGGCACAGCCCTATTCAGGTCCCAGGTGCAACTCCTCCCTCCCATCTACATACAGATCTCCCAATTCACCACCGGGCAGACCCATCCTGACTCCTGGAGCCAGGCACACCAGCCAGCCCTTTTCACTCACAAGCCAGAAAGGCAATTCACATTCACTGCACACAGACATGCCAACTTCTAGAAGTGGCACTTCTACACTAGCCATATTAATTCTGCACACACCATCCCGCAGCATTTAATCTCACGAGTTCACACATACCAAACTCGCCCCTGGACTCCCCACACATCAGGAACTACCATGGTCACACATATCCCCTATGCATTCCTATGGGAGGGCAGGTCAATCTCACCACATGCACACTCAGCATGCGCACGCACTTTACACTGGGACACAGTGTTAAAGTGCGCAGAGGCCAAAAACAACTAACACCAGGTCAAGTTTAAAAGCAAAACATTTTAGGGGTGAACCTGCCAAAAGGGCCAAGTCCAACAGGGATAATATATAGAAGAATGATGTGCTCAAATCCTTCATTGCCAGGGACACCAATTGCAAACCATTGCCCGTCACAATGCTCTCCAGAATACCCTTTCTTTTCCAAAGTTCTTCTGGGATTTGGTCACATCTGTAGTGGTTAATCGATTAGTAAACTTAACTTCTGAACACCTGGAAGAGATTCAACTACTACGATGGCAGATGTTGGGACTCGTACCCAGTACGCAGGAAGGCACTGAAATATCCAATCCGACGTTCTTCAAAGGATCTTCAATTTTTCCAGATTCTAAGGAAGGTACACTAGGGTCTTTTGTGATCTGTCACTCCACTTTTATGCTGTGCAGTGTATAATATGCCTCTCCAAATCACCGTCAAGCCTCAGCTACCAATATTCTTCCCTAATCCTACATTTAGCCACACTCATGCTGCACTGACCCTCAGTCACTATTTTCAACATACAGCACCTTAAACTGTCAGGTACAACCAACATCTTGTCCAACAATATTCCACAGACATGTATTTGCTGATTTCCACACAAACCATGTCCTTTCTTACTGCCTGTACTCACTGTACATGAGAAATCCGCCACTCAGTGTTCTCATTAATACTAGTCACACTCCGTTTGTTGTCCTTAGTTTCACTCTTTCCATCCAACAGCAACCATAACAAACAGACAACATGTTCTTTCTTTCCATGTGCATACAATTCCATCATCCTCAGTACCCAGCCCAAAATTCTGGCCGACATTTGGCCCACACCTTTGATTTTGAAAACATGGGGAAATGATCAGCGGGGATTACAAATTAATCTCCCAGATAAATTTGCTAAAATGGTTTACACCCCACCAAGAAACTAACACTTTACTTTCAATGACAGAATAAGCAGCCTCTGCATCCCTCAAAGGTCGGATGCATAGCCTATGGCAACTTCCTTTCTGTCCCTGCATCACATCAACACAGCTCCCAAACCCACATTACTAGCATCAGTAATAATTATAGTTTTGTCTCTAGTGTCAATTGATTTCAATGCAAGAGCTGCAGCTATTATTTGTTCTTAACCCCTTCTATGCTTATGACGAGCTGAGCTTGTCATGAGGCACACTGGAGCAGTGCTCTTTACGAGCTGAGCTCGTCATAAATGCCGCAGCCCTCCCACGCGCGGCTAATTCCGCCCGCACCAAGGGGGAATTAACCCCTCATGGAAGGGGTTAATGATGCAAATTAATTTTTGCAATCCACGCTCCACTGAAATGAGGCGTTTTTAAAAAAAATATATGCATGCATTTGGTTTTATCTACAAAAATGCTGATAAAACATGAGTAATACCCTGCCAAACCCTGGAATGAAAGCAACTGATCCCTGCATTAGTGACATGGAGCATCTTCAATGGCCTTTATCGATTTCATCTTTGGTGATATACCATTTTCATCTAACGAATGCCCCAAATATACATCCTGTTCACACCAATCTTGCATTTGTCTTGTTTAATAATCAATCCACTTCTTTACCAAATATCCAAAACAATTTTCAGCACCCTAGTGTGAGCTTCCTCCTTCTCTCCAAATGCTTAAAAGGTATCCTGGAATGATGCTACACTTTTTTATACCCTGGAAGATCAGGTGCATTGCCCTTTGTGGACACCAATCCAAAAGACATGCACCTGAATTAATATGCTTCTTCCAGAGTAATGAACGATGTAGGTTGTCTTGAATCAGGATGCAAGGAAATGGGGTAATATGCTGAAGATAAAATTAACATAGTTAACATTTTTTCTCCTTTGATTATCGTCAACAGATTATTTATGCTTAGCAAGAGGATGCCTTTTCAGCTAAATTTTCTGTTCAGATCTTTGAGGTTGGCAGACAAGCTCAAAGCCTTGTTGGACTTTTTAGCTAAAACCACCTGATTCAACTACTCAGCTGCCTCAATTTCCTCGATAGGTCCTTCATTGCATAACCTCTACAGTTCCTTATCTAACTTTGTACCCATTACCAAAGGCACAGAATGTTGTTTGTGTGCTTTAGACATCTCCCTCTCCATTAACACTATTTTATGTAAGAATCCCTTCTGTAAGTCTAACCCGCTCCTAAAAACTTCAGAAAAGTTGTCTTCCCAAGCATCAAAACTCAACTTGATCTGCCCGCAACAAATGGCAAGGATGATTGGGGTCTAGACTGATACATACGTCTCTCTGTTGAGGCCACCCTATTAAGCAAGACCCATCTTTTGCCCTGTATACCTTTGGCACTCCCTTAATCCCCTGAAACTCCAATGTACCCTCAAAGTATCTTAGTAAATCAAGTGGCGTGTTACCATAAGCCACCAACTTTATGTCAGGAGGTTTTAATTCACAATCTGGAAATTTTAAAAGGTGTTCTTCCCAAATAAAGGTGTGACTGGCACCAGAATCCACCATGGTACAAACACGATGCTCCTTGTCTATGGGGATTCCCACCTCACTTATTTGTAGCACAAATTCCTCTATAGTGCCATCACCTTGATCTTCACTAATGCCTCCCACAGAACATATTGGTCTGACTGCAACATTTTTCACTACTTGCCTTGTTCATCTGTGCGAAATACCCCTTTATCTTGCATTTCATGCTATTTTAACCTATATCAGGGCAATTCTTTTCAGTTGCCAGATAACCCATCAAAACACTTTTATAAAGGGTCACATCTACACCATTCAGAGAACCACACCCTCTCTAACCATAATAAGACTTTTCCTTATCAACATTGAATTTAGAGACTGCTCTTTGGAAAGCTTCCACCTTTCCAGTGCTATTAGATATAATTTCCTTCAGTACTTCGTCTGTGTTTTCTGCTGGTTTTCTAATATCAATGGCCTTTTGCAAAGTTAAATTATCTGTGTTCAATAATTTCTCTTGTACCTTTCATACAAACTGATTTCACAGCATATCATCCAAAAATCTTTTATAATTGCACCTAGAAGCTAGCAACCTTAAGGCTGCCATTAAATTACCCAGGCATTTGGCTTTTTTGAAGAACCTTAAATCTCTCCACAACTTCATTTTACTTCTTGCCATAGTTCAATCTAGTCTTTATAATACTGTATCATAGCCATCATATTTCATTTCATCCACTTCCAATTCCAATATGTATTAAATCTCCATCCTTCTGCACCCAAGCAATGCTTAAGTATGGCTAATCGCGAGACACTGTAAATATTTCTCCAACAACAACCTCAACATATGCTTTGAATGAGCCTCTCCAGTCTTCCCATGTTATGGTAGGCTCCCCTGCCATGTTTAGAAAAGGTATGGTGCACGTGTACCTTTTATAATTTGGTAGTGTTTGGAAACACACATGGTAACCCTTTACACTCGTATTTATCATTATTATAGTATTATTATTGCCATCCATTTTGCTACGAGTAAATTGTTCACTTTAGAAACAGTTGCCACTTATTTATACTATTTTCTTTAAATGTACTTGCCTCATAGTTTGCCCTGCTTGCAAAAACTATGTGGAGATTGCATTTCTAAGCAACCAAAATACCACAAGTTCACATAAATGCTGAATAGCTAGTGTTGCCCAGTCCTACCACTCACAGGAAGCCCAAATCAAACTGCTTGTAGTTGAGTAGTTAGTGTAGCCCTATCCCACCACTCACACATAGCTAAAGTCTTAACTGCTCGTTAGAATAGCCCAAATCCTACTACCCCAATAGCTCAAACTCACCAGATCCCACACTCAAGTCTTCTGCCTGGGCAACATGTCGAACTTGTTGACCCAGAAAAATCCTCTCCTCTCTGTGGAATAGCTTTCTACTGCTTGTCACCAGTGAAATAATCTTCCTACGAGCTGATATCGTGGAAGAAGGTAAGATGTTTATTGAAAGGATGGCGCACGAGGAAGCTGCCAGTCAACTGTCTTTGCCAGTCAGACTTCACATTCCACACAACAGGAATCTTGTCATGGCATTCATGAGCCCTCACAAGAAATAACAATGTGTCCAGGGAACAACAAGTGCTGTGTGAGAAAAAAAAATAGGTTTAGGGAACTGGAGCTTGTCAAAAAATATGTCAATCTCTTTCAAGATTAATTTGCATTTCAATCTTGGTATCTTGTCTATCCATACAAAAGAGGACATCATACTGTCTATTTCTATGAAAAAAGAGGTTTGTATTTCACAAGGAGCAGCGCTAAAAAGAAAGTTAAGCAACAGGAGAATAGACATTCGGATTAACGCGACTCGCCTATTTATTGATAATGGTAACTGGTTCCACCGCATTAACTGACAATGTACCTTTTTCAAGAGAGGAACATAGTTTAATACAAAAAGATCTTCTAATCTCACAGATACATAAATGCCCAAATACCTCTTTGGACTTGTATTATATGTCTGTCTAAGTTTCAATAGGAGGGAATTCGTATCACAATTACATAAAATAATTTCTGCTTTAGAATTATTATTCCTATATCCCCCTATTTTTTCAAAGTCTGCAAATATTATTATAGCATCCATTTGGGTTTCTATCTTTGGGTTCAGGAAGAGAACAATGTCATCAGCATATAATTTTATGTTCGTCATTCCTTGAACTGGCACTGTGCGGGCCCTTTTTCCCCTAATTGCAATTGCTAAAGGCTCTATAAATAGTGCAAATAACATCGGGGAGAGGGGACAGCCTTGTCTAGTACCTCTATTTATTTGGCATGTCCCTACATTCATAGAATTATTAAAATGTGGGCCTGTGAGTTCTTATAAAGCTGTTTCAATAAAAATATAAATTCATTTGGGAAACCGAACTTTTCTAAAACTGTAAAAAGGCAATTCCAAGAAACAAGATCAAATGCTTTTTCAGCATCTAAAAACCAAATCTGTGCTTCAACCTTATTGACATTAAAAAAATCTATTGCCTCTATTCAAGTTTCAAAGCTTTATTGGACATTTGTCAGAAAAGCATTCTCCTAACCCTAATACAATAAATACTACAGATAAAAATACTTTCTAAAACACATATTAAACATTTACAGTCGAATTCAATTAAAATACAAAAAGTTTTTCACAATTCATAAAAATTATTATTTTTTTAAAATAGCATTTCATATGACGGAATGGGGGAATAGTGATAAACATAATTCGTTTTGTTGTATTTGACATTAGCGAGCGAGTACGGATTGCCCATGCCCATGCAAGAAATTTTGCTACAGCAACCACTAACGGTGTGGAACAATCGGATTCTAGTATCCTAAGGGCTACCGATTGGCTACGGGTGCCCATGTTTAGGCACACTGGTTTTAGCCATTTGCGCCTAGGGCTAGTTTACAGTGGGCAACAAAACAACAAGTGGGAAATGTGCTCTATTTGATCCTTGCAATGATGACAATGTTCATCCCATGATGGAGACCAGTGTTTCTTAAAAACATTCACTGGTAATGTTCCTATACGGAATTGGAAGTATAGTTTCCTATCATGCGGTCGTTCAATTACGTCCCAAAATAGTTCGCATGACGGGTACATTTTTATATCCAAAAAACGAATTGACAGTTTTGATTGGGATACATTACAAAACATTGTTAGATACACCATTTCCCAATATAGTTCTTTCAGCTTTGTTTTCGAGGGAAAACTAGCCACGTCATTAGTACCCCATAGATGTTCCAATTTCAGCTTTACAAGAAGTCCCCGTAGTTCTTTTAGCCATGGAATACAATGAAAACGATCGAACTTGACAACATCTGTCAGGGCTGCAGCATAATGGCTTAATTCAGGGGTCACCATCAGACGTCTCCAATATAAAAGAGGCCGTAGCCTAGCTATGTCCTCTATATTTTTCCTGCCAAGATCCAATTTTAGGGGAATTATGGGTGTGCTTTTTGGGACCATTACAAGCCCCCGCAAGAATCTATTTTCTGCACGTCCCAGCTCTCCCAAGTTTGAAAACCCCCATAGTTCGGATCCATATAAACAGGCACCCAATACTTTCATGTTGTAAATTTCAAGTGCACAATTTACCGGCTTAGTTAGCGAGGTTCGATGTTTTAAGGCAACTGCGCCTGCAAGCTGGCTAAACTTCAATACTGTTGTATTAATATGCGATTTCCACTTCATGTTTTCCTGTAGGATGATGCCTAAATAGGAAAAAGAGTCCACTTTTTCTAAGGGGGTGCCTTTATATTTTATTACACCTTTGAAGGTGGACTGGTGGTTAAGACACATGAATTTGGTTTTGGTAGTATTCAATTCAAGGCCCTTGCCATCACAAAATTCACCAAAGGCATCAACCACTTTTTGGAGACCGTTCGGGGTGCGTGAAAGTAAAAGCGTGTCGTCCGCAAACATCAAGACGGGGACGTGGGAGCCTGCTATGATTGGGGCGTCACTTGGGGATTTCTGTAGATGTTCAACAATACCATTTATATAAATTGAAAATAGCGTTGGTGCTAGGACGAACCCTTGCCTCACCCCACGTTCTACTGGAAAGGGATCTGTTACTTCTCCTTGCTTGCCCCACCTGATTTTAGCAAAGTTGTTTTCGTGGAGACGAACTAGGAGAGTAAGGAGTTCCTGATTTAGGCCTGCATCAGCCAGGGTCTTCCACAGTTTTTCTCTGGGAACCAGGTCGAAAGCTGCTTTTAAGTCCACAAAAACTGCATACAATGTCCCCTTCTTTAGTGTGACGTTTCTCCAATAGATGGTTAAGAAGTGCAGTACTTGGTCTACACCACTAGTTAAGGGGCGAAACCCTGCCTGGTATGGTGACAGTATATTCTTTTCGTCGATCCATTGTTGCAGTTTATTCTGAACTAGGCGACCCATCAGTTTTTGGGCTGTGTCAATAAGACTGATGGGTCTATAGTTTTTAGCCAGAGTTTTGTCGCCTTTTTTAAATATGGGGATAATTTCAGCTCCCTTCCATGAAGCAGGTACTTCCCCTCCCATCGCCACAGCATTGGCCAACATTTTGAAGTAACTGCACCAGGAATTCCGGTCCGATAAAAATATATCAGCCGCGATTCCGTCCATGCCCGGAGCTTTTCCCCCTGCTACACAATCCAATACTTTACTAACATCCTTTTCATCAAATATTGGATTTTTGAAAAAGACAAGTGGAGGGGGTTAGTCATGGATGAAGGCTGGATTTCGGGCATACTGTGGTTGGAAAAACTCTATCCAATTATTTTTAGTAACATGGTTCTGAGGCTGGGCAGCTATCCCTCCCTTCTCCCATTTTACTGAGGCCCAAAAGCGTTTAGAATCCTTGGCAGCACAGGCCTCCTTTAGTTCATACCAGCATTCTCCGTCCCAGCGTTTCCTGGCCTGTTTTTGGGTCTGTCTATAATGGTTTCTGGCCCTCCTAACTGCTATTGCATTGCCAGTTCTCAATTCCGTACTTAAGTTGTGTTGTGCTAACCTACAACTCTTGTCGTACCATCCTTGTCTATATTGATCCTTTTTCATTTTGTTGGGGGCTACTGTTTTAATGAAGAAGCTTTGGATTTTACAGAAGAGGTTTTCATGGGCCTCCATCATGTAGTCTTTTAAGTTAGACTTCCCACAGTGGGACTTAATATTATTTACTTCATCAACTACTAATTGTTTAAGGACCTCCAGTTTAGATACATCTTCTAATAACATTCTCCACTTCAAATGGCGATGATTGTTTGAGCATGCAACGTCTTGCGTCACCATTTCATTTATGTTGGAGAACCCCCTAGCTTCTTGGTAGGGGTAAAGGGTCAGGCATAGGGGGTTGTGATCACTTTCTAGTTTTTCTTTCACTACCATATCTACCATTTTACTCCAAGCCCTTACATCCAATAATAGGTAGTCAATTCTGCTAGCTGCTCGGCCATTATCAAATGTATTTTTCCCTGTTAAGTCAGAGGGTGAGCGCCCGTTTACTGCTCTCAGCCCTCTTGCTAGACAGAGACTCTTTAGCTGAATTGCCACTGTGCTCCATTTCTTAATAACAGGCACCTCCAGTTGAGGTATTCCCCATTTAGCATCCTCCTCTTCGGCCAAGATCCTATCCTCTTCACCCAAGGGTTCGAAGGTGGCATTAAAATCCCCGCCCACTATTACGTGAGGTGTTGGTGATAACATTTCAATGTTCTGCTCTAGGGTTGTTACAACCTCTGAGGATTTACCACCACCCACTCCCCTGGCATAAACATTAAACAGGACAAGTTGTTGGCCATTTTCCCAACAGATATTGAGTGCTATGATGTTATTGGATGGTATGGATCTTTGTTTAATAGTACAATTCAGTGTCTGACGTATCCAAATTAACAAGCCCCCAGAGGGACGTCCCACGCGATTTCTAATTGCAGGCATATAAAAGTTCAAATACCCCTGTCGAAAGGTTGGGGTCAATGACCAGGTTTCTTGCAACATAATAATGTCGTATTGATCAATGAAATCAACCCATTCCGGTATATTTATCTTATTTGCTATGCCTGCTATGTTCCAAGAGACGAGGGACAGTAGTAATGTCTCTTGATGATGTAGTATCTGACCCTTCTCAGTTTCATTTACAAATACTTTGTTTTCTACAGTTACTATTTCTCCATCCGTCAATTTTGATTTGCTCTCTTTCGCCTCGCTGGCTCTATTTGGGCCCTCTATGTCTTTCTTTGGTTCTCCAGAAACAGGAGTTTGAGATTCCCTATAACCTGTTATCTGCTTGCCTGTTAAATACTTATTCAAGTTTCCTGTCCTTCCGTTCTTTTGAGACAACTGCCTTTTAGGAAAGGCAGGTTCACAACTTGCGAGTCAGTCGCATTCGTTCAAGTCGGATAGGGCAGAATAATGATTTTCCAAGTTCAGCCCCCAGTCACAGATGGGGCCATCCCTAGCCCTTCTATTTCCCACTACTGTCCACTTGGTTCTTAGTATACTTGGTTTTGCTACAAGTCCTCTTCTACTATAAAAGAAATCCAACGTTAGTGGAATAATTTCCGCTGTTCTGCGTTGTGGAGGAAAAATATTACGCAGGACATCTGGTAATACTTCCGGACCCTTAAATATAAAACCACACAATCACCTGGGAATTTCTTGGTTTTAGTCCCTATCCACTTTACCCGTCTTGCTGTTAGCAAGTCTTCTGACAGCTTTTCTTTGCCCCAGGGAGATATATGCATGTTATTGCTCAACCACTGCAATGCCTTGTTTACTAGAGAATCTGGAGACTCAATCTGACCTAATTTCAGAGGTGGAACATTAGCAAGCACTAGGATCAAGGGTGAGGCCTCTACAATTAATTCAACAGGTCTTATTTCTGTATTGAAATCAGAGATTGTAGTATTCCCTTGAATTTGCGGAGGTTCTGTGGCTGTGGGGTTGTTGAGATTATTGCCAGGTCTGGAACTAATTAGCTGGATTGGGGCTAGTATATCTTCTGCTCCTCCAAACGTGTTCCCCCCTGGTATGTTTCCTGTATCTTGCTTTTCCTCGAGTTTGTTTATTATTACGTTTGGAATTTCCCCCACACAATCGTTTTTTTTTTTTAGGAGGGTCTCTAATTTGTTAACTTTATCAGTAAGGTGGTCCATTTTGGATATGAGAGGTTTGATTAACCGGGATATCTTAGATTCCAGCATACCCATGAGCTTGTTTGATATCATATCATCCCATCCTATACTGTCATTCCCTTCCTCCCTTATTCCTTCTATGTCCCTTCTATGTTTACTTTTGGGGGGGGTTGCTGGTTTGTTCTTACTAGACCGCAATCCTTCACTTTTAGCAGGAACCTTAGTGGTCCCTCTTTTTGCTCTTGGTGCGGGAACAGGGGTAGGTGGGGAAATACTCTCATTATCTAGCTCTAAACCGTTACAAGAAATGTTTAACTCTTCCACAGTTAATAAGTCGGCATTAGTATCTGATTGTGGAGCGATAGATGCCGTAGAAACATTAGTCACAGAACAATCGTTAGTTTCATCAGTGAGTAAGTCAATAGCATTTGTATCGTCAAAGTCCGATTGGGTTGCACCTAGTTTTTCTATTTGTGCACAAGGTGGAGAGTCAATAAGTCCCAGCGAAGACCTCCGTTCGCTATTAATTTTTGCCACCACCTGGACTAGATAATTGTCCATGGTGTTGGCAGGGGTGACGGGGGTTTTCAGTCTCGACATGAAGGCCACTCAAACCTAATACAATACAGCAGCTAAATGGAGATGGGACTTTAGTGTCAAGAGTAGTGAACAGACTTATATGGAGCACAAAAAGGTGTGTATCGCCTTACCACAATCGGGCGCAGGGGCCAAGAGGGGTGGTCCAGTCCAGTCTTGCACAGTCTAGAATGGGCTAAAACGGGCCAGCCCTTGGCCCGGGCTTCGCCCGGCGTCCCGCTCGCGTCCCGCTAGACGGGGGTGACGCGCTATTTCAGCTCCTCCTGGCGCGCAGATGACGCGGCGTGTGCCGCTCGGGATTCTGGGTAGGGTAGTTTTTCCCCCCTCGACCGCGCTCCTCTCGGCTACCGTGCTCTGAGATGACAGGGGAGTCGGGCAGCGGGAGGCGGGAGGGCAAGCACCAGTATTCTGATGGTTCCAGTAATTCAGGTAGGCGTCAGGGCAGCAAGAGCTTTCCAGGCACAGAGGTTCCCCCCTCGACCGGGGTGACGCGCTATTTCAGCGCCTCCTGGCGCGCAGATGACGCGGCGTGCGCCGCTCGGGATTCTGGGTAGGGTAGTTTTTCCCCCCTCGACCGCGCTCCTCTCGGCTACCGTGCTCCGAGATGACAGGGGAGTCGGGCAGCGGGAGGCGGGAGGGCAAGCACCAGTATTCTGATGGTTCCAGTAATTCAGGTAGGCGTCAGGGCAGCAAGAGCTTTCCAGGCACAGAGGTTCCCCCCTCGACCGGGGTGAAGCGCTATTTCAGCGCCTCCTGGCGCGCAGATGACACGGCGTGCGCCGCTCGGGATTCTGGGTAGGGTAGTTTTTCCCCCCTCGACCGCGCTCCTCTCGGCTACCGTGCTCCGAGATGACAGGGGAGTCGGGCAGCGGGAGGCGGGAGGGCAAGCACCAGTATTCTGATGGTTCCAGTAATTCAGGTAGGCGTCAGGGCAGCAAGAGCTTTCCAGGCACAGAGGTGCCTCTATTAAATCTTTTGTGTTAGTGCAAAGCAGTCTCCCTGATACAAAACCGCACTGGTCTGTCCCGATGAGTGATCCCACCATCTTGTTGGCAAGTAGTTTAGTGAACATTTTATAATCTGTATTTAAAAGGCTTATCGGTCGATAGTAGTTCACATTTTTGCTGTCTTTATCTTTTTTTAAAATACTAACCACTACTGCCCTACGGAATGATTTCGGTGGGTCGCCCCCTTGTAATAAATAGTTCGCAAGTTTTAAAAATTCAGGACAAAGTGCTGTAGAAAATGCTTTAAATAATTCTGCAGGAATGCCATTCTCTACAATAGCTTTACCATTAGTCAAGGAGTTGATAACCAAATCCAATTCTTCCCTCGTGAAATCGGCTGGCAGTAACTCCTTGTAGCTATTTTCCAAACTTGGAATTGGCAGTTCCTGCAAAAATTCATCAATCATCTCTACAAGGACCTGATGCGATGTCTGAGAAATGTATTTATATTGTTCAAGAAATACTTCACCTATTAGTGGCGTAGTTTCTACACAGGTTTTAGTTACTTTGTGCTCTATGCCTTTGACTCTATTCCTAACTTACTGTTCCTTGGCCTGCCAAGCAAACAGTCTTCCGTACTCACTATCTTCATAGCTTGTCTGAAGATATGTTCTACTTGCCCTATCCCCTAATTCATAATAAAATTCCCTCATTTGTGTTTTGGCACTTGCTATTTCTTGCCTGTTCTCTGAATACTATTTCTAAAATATTCTTGATTAGCATGAGTCAGCCTATTTCCTAATGCCATTCTTTCCTCCTTTCTAGGTTTTTGTTTAGGTATCTCTTTTGAGGTGATTATGCCTTGCAGTGTAGCTTTAAAGGCATCCCATGTGATGTTAATGGGGGCAGAATCCTTGTTTATAGTAAAAAAGGAGATAATCACCTCCTCGATGTTTCCCCCTCATTATTTCCTAGAAAGATTTCCATCTTAATGAGGGTGTGATGTGAGAAGGCATTCACTGTATGCTTATATTTGCTGATTTCCAAACTATGTGAGATTAGAAAAAAATCCAACCTTGATGATAAAACATACTTTGCCGAATAGCAAGAATATTTACGTGTGTTCGAATTATTCAGCTGCCATTTGTCTAAGATGTCTAGATCTGTTTTACAACTCAACAGCGCATTAGCTACTTGTTTTTTGTTTTGCCTTCGGTCTTTTTTTGTAGAATTAACCCCTGGATTTTGCAAAAAGATTAAATCACCCCCCCCCCCCTATAATCTGACTAGGAATACCTGACAGTGCTTGTTTTAGCTGTAAAATCGGGAGCGGGTCACCTACAACTGGTGCATACATTGTAGCAAGTATCACATTTGTTCGATTTATCTTCCCATGTAGGAATGTCCATCTGCTCTTTACATCGGAATGAGATGCCTCAACCTGCAATTCGACATGCTTACCTATGTAGATGCCTACGCCCCTCCGAGCTGTCCCTGACACAGCTAAGCAATGGAAGCCCGCCCGGTTTTTAAACAATTTACTAGCATCTGCTGAGGCTCGTAGATGTGTCTCTTGTAAAAAGATCACATCCGGATGGTGGCTTTTTACATATTTTTGTTTAAACCATTAACGTTAAGAGACAGAATTAACATTTTCCTCCTGTTCATAAAGTCACTGGGAAGATACAAATATGGGCTGTATTATATATAAACCCCTAGGAGATCCATTTTAACATGACGTTTGTACTATATGTGCAAAAATGACATTCCTAAAGTGCAGTTCATACAAATATGCAAACGTATATATAAACAACCACTTAATTTATTGAATTGCTTCTTCCAAAGAGACAGCAATAGACCAAAATACATATACCCCCTAGGGGTATCTATCTTAGTGTGCAGTTTGTACTATATGTGCAAAAATGCATTTCTAAAGTGCAAATGTGCAAAACATATGTATAAATTCTTGAAATCTTTTCTTCCAAAATGACAACAAATTATATAGAAGAGTAGAAATCGTGCATTTAGGTCAACATACTATAGTGCAATTTCGTATTAATTGTGCAAAGAGCTGTTTGAAGTGCAGAGTCAGGTATAAAGTCAAGCCAACTTTTAGGCCAATCGGGCCAAAGTGCTACAGTACAAGTTCTAACAATTATGCAGACATGCATTTTCAACTGTGCAAAAAAAGATGTTCAAAGTGCAAAATCAAACTGACTGTTTGTTAAGCCAATCAGACCAAACTTCCACAGTACAGATACTAGCAATTATGAAAACATACATCAAAGTGCAATACTCGATGTGCGAAATATACAATATACAATATGTACAATAGTTTGATTATGTAACACAGTATCCTTCCTCAACAACACTCTGTTTCCTTCTCCTTAGCTTACTCCAAAAATAAAAATAAATTCTGTCCATGAACTCTTTTTCCAGTTGCTTTAACCCCTTCCCTACACCCTCCCACCCTCCCCAAAAGAAGGAAAACCCCATCCTGTCCCACTATCCATCCTTTTACCTCCCTCTTGTTATTGGATGCCATCTTGCTGCATCCTACTGGGTCCCTTGGTTCACCTCTCCTCCGCCCCTTAAAAAAGCCTTACATATTTTCTTTTTCCTTTATACAGCTATGAGAGTATCCAAAAGGTTTTGGGCTTCCAAAATTTCTGTAAAAATAAACATTTTCCCTCTAGCTATGACTTTTAACTTAGATTGCTGCACAATCATTGTTCTATCGCTGATGGAGGATTATCTCTTCCAAATATTAGAAATTACTATTTTGCGACATTTTAAACTTATATTTGATCCTCTCATGTCACTCAATAAATCCACGGAAGTTCTGGGCTGTTCTACTGCTACCTCTTTATGTGAGGAAGGTTTGTTTATTGCAGCTTTAATAGCAAGATTATTAATACTGCAATTGTGGAGAACAGAGAAGGTGCCAACCTATAATACATGGAGATCACAATTGTCCAGAATATTAGAATTAGAAAAGAAATACGCAATAAGAGCAGGAGCGGTAAGAAAGTACGAGAAATATTGGAGTACGTTTGAAACATAGGAGAATATTTAGCAAGGGCACATAAAATGATAAAACATATGTATTTGTACGGGTATAGCACATTGCACTTTAGTTTAAGTGGGTAGGATATACAGGTAATTACATATTCAAATTTGAATTCAGGACTTTGCACTTTAATCTATTAGGGTTTTTTAAGACTGTATTATGGAGTATTTTGAAATGTATAACTATAATATTGTAATGTTTTGTATTTTGGATCTAATCAAAACTCCTCACTTCTCCAATATTTTCAAATATGAATTTGTATATGGTACAGTTGCATGATTTTAGGTCTATGAACTCTCAATAAAAAAATAATTAAAAAAAGATTAATTTGCATTTCCCTTTCACGAATTTGCATCTAAAGATATAACATTGAGTTTTGTTCTAAATGCAGATTTCACTTTTAACTTGAAAAATCTGCAGGCTTGCTAGACTTCATGTAATAATAAGAATGAGCACCAGGGAGAAGGAGGTACATTGAGATCCAGGAGCTATTGAGAACAGCCTTAAAACCTCTGCGGAGTCACTGGCATTTAACATTGTTTCTCTCACTAGACACACAAAAGATACTGCTGTTCAGGTTATTATTAGGAATAAATCCATGTGGGGGCATGATTCGCAACATGCCCATGCATTATTTTATTATTATTTTTGTACTTTTTTTTAGGTGGAGAATAAAAAAGCTGTTATATGTGCTAGTACACATGTTCACAATCCACTTGCCTAAGGGCACAAGGATAAATGTTCTGGATTAGGCATATTACCTTAAGAGTACAAAAGGAAATCAGTGGACACATTTATCAACACCTTGTGCCGGAACAAAATCGTCAAAAATGGAACACATTACCACAAAATTTTGATTTTGGATTTACTCTCCAGTCCAAAACTTTGCCCCTGGCTCAATGAGGTGTACATTTTTTGGTGCAAACCCCTATCTACAAATGCTAGTCAATGAGTCATTGAATAAAAAACAATGGGTCTCATTTATGGGGATTTTATGTAGGCCAGGACAGCAAGCAACCTTGCTGCGCTACCTTACGTCAAAGTGAAAGGACAGGAATGCACAGTATTTATTCAATATGGTGCATTTCTGTCCTTTCCAGCAGCAGTGGCACCATTTCCGCAGCCTACCGCCAATGCAGACACCCTTGTACCATTATGCAAGAGTGCTTGGGTTGTCAGCAGGATTGTTTTGGGCAGGGAGGGTCATCTGCCTGCACAAAAAAATCCTGAAATCCAGAATGCAGCACACATGGCAAGAGGAATAAACAAGGAGAAATAAGGGTACTTCACTCTGTTATGCCTCACCTCGGGAGACGGAAGGTTTTGGCGCTTCCCCATGTTTACCTGCTCTTGTAACTCCGGGGCAGCGTCAAAATTCATGGGTGTTGTGTGGAAACACCCACCACAATGCCTAAGTAATGCCTCCCAAGTGCAGAGTAAAGCAATGCAGCAATTTGTGTTGATTTGCCTTACTCCATATGAATGAGTATATTCAAAGCTATGCAAAGTGGCTTTGCCTGACCTCATAGATATGATTTTGCAGTTTGTGCCACCAGAGCAAAAAGTTATGCTCTGGTGGGACAAGGGGCTCATAAATATGAGCCTAGTAGTGGTTACATGGTAATGCCAGTTTAGGTCCCATGGAACACCCCCTTGACCAGAGTTACTCAGTGGTACTTTGCACAAAAAATGTATGCCTCCTTGTGACAGGCACTAAGTTAGAGAAAGGGTTTGTTTTCTCCAAACTTATCTGTGTTTGTATGCTGTATGCAAAATATGAAAAGTTTAAACTTTAAGCATCATATTTTGTACTCATAGGTACTCTCCCAGTCAAAAAAACTATGGGGCATATTGTCAAGGACTTATCGCCGAGTTAGCTGCCCTTTATCACAGCCAAAGTGGCGATACATTTATCGCCCTGTTCACAAGCTGGAGCTAACAGCCGATATTGGCAATTTTCCTGCAATAGCAGGCGCAAAAAGCATCGCCACGGATGACACCGGCAACTAATGCTAATCAGATGCAGAGTAGGCATTCCAGTGCAAAAAGCCATGACAACACCACTTCACAACATTCTCAATGACCATCCAGATCTGCGATTAGATCACAAAACATACGATAAGGAGCGTTTGCAGCAAGGAATTAATGCCTGCTCTTTCCTGGTATTAAGTCGGATGATAACCTGCACCAGAAATGGGATCCCAACCCACAGGCACACCAGAAGAACAACAGATGCCATGGAGCGACTGATCATGTAGCTTGGAGCCCCAAGAAGGCCACAACTTCTACCGTCACCTCACCCAGGCCCACAACCCCCCCGGATCCTCCTCCCGGACTACCACAGAGGCAACGCAGACAAAGACAGCGGTCCTTCAGAAAACACACTAGCCTAACAGACTTAACACCAAAGGATGTCATTGCCCACTACAGGCTCAAAAGAACAACCATCCTGTGCATCCTGACTATCATTGCCCACAGGATGACGGTACCAAGACAGCTGACAACCAACATCCCTCCACAGACAAAGCTCCTTGCTGTGCTGCACCTGTTGGCCTCTAGGACCTTTCAACCATCAACTGCCAGAGTTGGAGTAGTCTCACAGCCATCCCTATCCAAGTTCCTCACACCTGTCTTGGATGCCATCATCAGCTTGGTACCCCAGCACCTTTACTTTCCACACACTGTGCGGGAACAGCTGGAGACCAAGCAAGGCTTCTACGCCATAGCTGGATTCCCGCACGTGTTGGTGGAAATCAACTTCACACATGTACTCCTTGTGCCCCTGCCGCCACTGCACACATTTACTGCAACAGGAAGCACATGCATTTGATCAATGTGCAGGCAATAGTGGACAAAATGGGACTCTTTTCCAATGTCGTCGCCAACTACCCAGGCATTCCATCATCAACCAGCGATTTGAGGCTGGCACCTATGGGAATACATTGCTCGTTGTTAAGTACCAAATGAACACACCACACACCTCAACTCCACAATCATGAAACTTACAACTCTGGGAATGCACATTTTACAAACTCACACACAAGATGCCAAACAACATGCCCACCTACCAGACATGACAGAACAACTTACTGTGTTAACCTGGGCAAGCCATGTACACAAGCCATCAACAGAATGGCACCTCAGCCACACAATAGCAAAATGTGGGGAGAGGGGGGAACCAGGCATGTGTGAAGGAGGCAAGTGACCTATGAATGAGAATGTACACAATGCCAAGTGTGGCCTGCATGTGCTGGCCAGACTTCAGTATGCAGACCACAAACATGTCCATGGCGACATATACTGCTGGTGTTTGGAGTGTAGTAAACAGTGGATGCAACCAAGTTACCCCAGGCAGTGGGGAAGATCACGGAAATGTAGCTTGTTATGTCCCCCCATGTAAGAGTGAGCAGAGTGGGCTGGCCCAGCGTGCAGCAGGCCAGCGTAGGGGTGTGAATAAGAAGCCCATTGCTTTGGGCGTGGTTCTCTTCTGGAATGGTCAACATGTCTGCCATGGCAGTGTCTCTCAGCCCACCATGAGGACGATGCTGTGAGCAGTAGTGCCTGCGATCCTGTGCGCCTGCTGCACCCCAGGCCACTGGTCCCCAGAACCATCTTGGCTGACTCTGCGCAACCAGGCCTCACTGCTAACCTCCCCACACCCCGGTAGTTGTAAAGATAGCCTACCATGTGCCTGTGCAAGCTCCAAGCATGAGGCCCGTGACCTTGGCAGCCTCCTCAGACCATCACGGCCTCTGCGACACAGGCCCCCAGCACACCTTTCTCGTTGACCTACTCCACTGCTGCCTCCGGCCTACACTGCCGTCCAGTAGGTCACACATTTGGAATTGAGTCTTGATTCCATGAGGGCCAAGTTCATATGTCAATGGCAGCATTTATATCACAGTACTCCCTTCAATCTGGTGCCACTGACTCTGTGCATCGCAAGCCAACAACACATGTCTGTGGGCCCTTGCTGACTACTGCCCTGGGCCTGCAATGTGGTCAAGTAGGTCACACATTTGGAACTATGTCTTGATTTTTTAATCGGTACAAAAGGGGTTGGTGGTGGACGGAGCTTCTGAATCAATCAGACAATCACACCCAGTCAAGAGATCTGGGTTTAATCCATCACCATTCTTTACCCCAATCTGCCACCCCAGTTCAGACATGGCTTTATGCAAATCAGTCTGACCCTGTGCCTCATGGGAATAGTGCAGCCCGAACTGCCAAGCCATGTCTTCCCTGGATCAGAAACAAGCTTCCGAGGACCGGTTTCTGGCATTCCAGCCTTCTTCAGCCCGGCTTGCTTGAATCCTGTGTGAAAGTGAGCAAGGGACTCACGTCTGAGTATACCCTGCCACACTTATGGCGGCCAAAAGCGGTACAAAAGGGGTTGGTGGTGGATGGAGCTTCTGAATCAATCAGACACTCACACCCAGTCGAGAGATCTGGGTTAATCCATCATCGTTCTTTAGCCCACTCTGCCACCCCAGTTCAGACATTGCTTTATGCAAATCAGTCTGACCTTTTGCCTCATGGGAACAGTGCAGCCCGAACTGCCAAGCCATGTCTTCCCTGGACCGGAAACAAGCTTCCGAGGACCGCTTTTGCATATAGTCATGTCTGAACTGGGGTGGCAGAGTGGGCTAAAGAACGGTGATGGATTTAACCCAGATCTTTTGACTGGGTGTGAGTGTTTGATTGATTCAAATGCTCCCTCCATCACCACCCCCTTTTGTGCCGTTGATTTTTTTAATGCAAACAAAACAGGTGATGGACAGAATGTGGATCAATGTCACACATTCACTCCAGTCCAAAGATCTGGGCCCAAATCCATCGTTTTTTTGCACTCCACACCACCCTGGGTTACACAATGGCGATATGCAAATCAGCTCTGACCCTGTGCCCCATGGGAACAGTCCAGTCCTAACTACAAAAGCCATGTCCTTCCCAGAACGGAATCAAGCATCCGGTAACACCTCTCATCAGCCCGGCTAGCTTGACTCCAGTGGTGTGGAGTGCCTGGGACCCACGTCTGAGCATCCCCAGCACAGGATCGTGATTGCCCAATGATAGCTAACTTTATCTCAGATCTAGAGGCTTTAAACATCCACCTGTGGAACTCTGCTCCTTGCCATCAGGCCGGCCACCTACTGGACCCCATATTTGCAAATTTTTATCGCATTAATGGGTAGTCGACACTACCCATTGTGTGGTCGAACCATTTTCTTGGCAAATTTACCATATGGGCTCCCCCTCACAAAAATATTAAAAAATCAGAAGTGTGGCTCAGAAAATGGAAAAAACCTCAGATAAAAGATCTGGATTAACAACTAACCATATCTAACCCGGGCTTTGAGATAGATAAAATCACAACTGAGGATCAT
Organism: Lissotriton vulgaris; assembly: GCF_964263255.1. Lineage (NCBI taxonomy): Eukaryota > Metazoa > Chordata > Amphibia > Caudata > Salamandridae > Lissotriton > Lissotriton vulgaris. The sequence continues at coordinate 204,163,742 of NC_141689.1, forward strand.
CACAGAATCAATAGCTGGATAGCAGACGCTGCTCTGACGGTCGTCCCCCCGACTCTAAGTAAACAAAAATCATGTAACCCTACAGCTCCCTGGTTCTCAGATAAGCTAAAAGAGGAAAAAAGCCTATGCAAGAAGTTAGAAAGACAATGGAGGAAATATTAAAATCCTGACAATAAAGAAAAGTATAAGCTAGCACTCAATACATACCACCTATCATGTAAAATCGCCAGGGGAGACTTTACCAAAAAAACACGATCTTAGAAGTGCAGAATCACTCAGGGACTCTCTTTAAGGTACTTAAAAATCTAGCTGGAGCAGCAACTCTACCTGAACCTCCTGTCTTATCACCTACCCAATGCAATAACATTGCTAATTTCTTCCACGAAAAAATAGCTACAATATACACCAATTTTACACCCAACAATGATGATATTAATATCAGCTCCCCTACACCTCTCAAAGAAGATCAACAAGAGCTCTGTAGGAACCAAGAAATTAGAATATGGCAACCAATAGACGCTTTGGCCCTTAGGGCTGCCTTAAATAGCATAAAATCAGGTTCACCTCTAGATCCTCCACCTGCACATGTTCTTAAACAATTGGACATGCCTACCTTGGAGGTACTTAGAGCATTATTAAATGCCTCTCTAGAGGAAGCTATACTACCTAATGACTGGGAACACGCCATGGTAGTCCCCCTGCTAAAAAAGGCCAATAGTGACCCCGAATTGTTCTCCAATTTTCGCCCGGTATCTCTGCTACCGATCATGTCTAAAATTCTAGAAAAACACGTCAGTAAACAGCTATCAGACTTTGTCAATAACAATAATCGGCTTCACTACTCACAATCAGGCTTCAGAAAACGTCACTCCACGGAGTCCAACCTACTTGGGGTTACTGAGGTCATACGACAAGAACTGGATAAGGGAGGCACGGCGGCACTCATCCTTTTGGATTTGAGTGCCGCATTCGACACCATATGCCACACCACCCTCATCAAGTGCCTAGAAGACATTGGTATTAGAGTGTAACATTAAAATGGTTGGAGCAATTTCTCCTGCACCGCACTTATCAGGTCTTCTCCAAAAGCAATCGGTCTGAAATACATACGTCCCCATATGGAGTGCCCCAGGGCTCTATATTGAGCCTCCTCCTTTTTAATGTGTATGTCACTCTCCTAGCCAAAATTGCAGAAGAGATGGACCTTACCATCTATTCATACGCGGACGACACACAACTTGTGTTCTCCCTTACATCTTCAGAAAAATCTGACGTCTTTCCCCTTGGATCTGGACTACTCAAAATGGCCAACTGGCTCCACTCTAAAAAACTAAAACTGAATGGGGAAAAAACAGAGCTGTTAATTTTTGGCAATCAAAAGAATCTCTGGGGCCAACTCACTGGCGCGCGGAAATGTGCGCCACCCCTACCGCAGTTCAATCCGCACGCAATCTAGGGATCATAATCGATGATAAGCTTCCCATGCGGACACACACAGCTAAAACGGCCTCCACATGTTTTCTCATCCTCAAATGGCTGAGAAAAATACTGTGGCAACTGCCAGATGGGGCTCAGAGGACGGTCATACAGGCATTGATTACGTCTATATTAGACTACGGTAAAGTACTATTTCTAAGAGTTACGAATAGAACTCTGAACCAAGTGCAATTAGTTCAAAACTCCGTGGCCAGAATGCTCCTCAATCTTCCAGGACGCACGAGGATGACAGACCATCTTAGAAATCTACACTGGCTGAGAGTGTCCAGCAGAGTAAAGTTCAAAGCACTGTGCTACATGAACAGGATCAGCTTAGGAACAGCCCCGGAGTACCTATGTAAAATGGTCCAGAATAACCTACCAGCGCGCAACTTGCGCTCAATGAATCAAGCGAAATTCACTGTGCCCAGGTTAAAAAGGGTTTGACTAGGGGGTCGCTCTTTCTACTTTTTAGCGCCGACACTATGGAATTCACTACCCCTCCAATTACGGCTAGAAACATGCTATCTACGCTTCCGCAAGGGAGTGAAATCATGGCTGTTCAATCAATAATTGTCCCCTACTTCCTTACCAGTAACATTGATCCAGGGCGCCGGGAAACCCTCAGGGTAGCTGTCGCGCCATATAAATACAATAAATAAATAATAAATAAAAATAAATAAATAAATACTGCAATTGAAACCAACCAAAACTTAAATTGTATTATCATAAGTACCTACATTGTGGGATGTCCACGACCAACCCCGTTTTCATGCTATCACTGTGTAAGTTTGTAAAGAGATGAATCAAAAGTGAATCGAATAAGAGTCGATGCTCCCATGGCTGTGCTCCTACCATGCAACAAACATCATGTGCGCCCTGCATGCGATTCTGCACAGTGTCAATACCGATCCCACTGCCTGTCATGCACTTCCATGCCATTACCCCTGTTAGGACTCTAAAACATCATACCTGGAATTTTAAGACACATGCTTTCCTCTTGTTAGATCACTACTCAAGAATCACTGTATAGGAAAACGATATTTCATCAGTACCCAGTTTTCCTGCCCTCACTCATGAAAGTACTTAGCCTTCAGGCGGCTGCCTACCTGAATAGCCGCCGGGAAAGCCCTCTAATCTCTTGCTGCATTAACGCGATACCATTTCCTGCACACTCGTGTCAGCTCGCCTTCCAATTCTGTAAACAACCATGCAATCAAATAACAATCTGTTCTACATGCCGCATATCTCTTTCTGCCGCCATACAAGTACTCGCACTCACCAAACTCCAATGCGCTCAAGTCGGAATCAACGCGTCTCGGTCGCCATGCTACGAACTTCCTGCCACTATATTGGTGGTCACTCCCCTTGTTATTGAAACAGAAAACGGACTACGGAACAGATTTGGAACCGCCATCTTGGAGAAGGTAAACATTACCTTCGTTCCATCATGATTCCCATGGTGTTACAGTCTAAAACTGCTGAAAAAACCTTTACTGCAAACGTGAAATAACAGTTATCCAATCCAACACTATTCTCCAACCAACTGAGGCAAAACTTGGTGCTGTCTATACTCTTCATGCTCCTTAAGGCGCCTTCTTGAAAAGGGAAAAGTGCCCATGCAGTCTCAATGATCTGGACTACTCAAAGTGCTTGATACCCATATCGTTAATAAAGTGAAACCTTAAACACTATAAACTCCTGCAACTTTGTATAAGACCCTCATGATGTCAAAAATCCTCCCTGGCCCTCTGGTGGTGGTATATTGCAAAACTGCTCAGGGTCACTGCTCAAATTTATCTTAAGCACTATTATGGTCTCATGGTGGCTCGAGTGCTCATGATTATTAAACACCAATTGATTCATATGTCAACAGAATTACACTAAAAAGACAAAGAAATTAACAGTTCATTTGTACATATCTGATCATAAAAAACACAACATTTCCAGTTTGTCATTAGGACCACATGGTTCAAGCGTATTCAAATGGCGGATCCAATAGTTTTCTCGTTGAGATAATTGGCGATCGGTGTCAGCATGTAACCTTTCATCAATACTTTCTAACACTGTAAATCTTAATTGTGGTATGGCATGCTGTCTGTCTTTCCAATGCATGGCTAAATTTGACTTGGGGTTACAATTCCTAATCATGCTTTTGTGTTCCATTACACAGACTTTTACCTTCCTTGTGGTTTTGCCCACGTATATCAGCCCACAGGGGCATTTAATAGCATACACTACCATGCTCGTGTTGCAATCTGATGTGTGCCTCAACTTAATTTGTTTGCCTGTTTGCGGGTTTGGGAATACGTCCCCTACTATGACGTTACCACAGTGGCTGCAATTGTGGAATTTTACCATCCCTCTGTGTTGAATTGTACCCGTTGCTTTTGTGGTTGTTTGAGTATTTCTTTTAAGTTCTTCGATCTGGTGTGTGAAAATTTGGGTTTGCCTGTGTACACTGTTTTAAAATCCGGCTCCTGTTCAATGACCTCCCATCTGTTAAGGATACTCTTCTTAATTGCTCTTGCTGCTGTTGAGTGTTTGATGACAAACACCTCCCTTTTCAGGGGTTCCTTGCTAGTTTTAACCAGAAATTCTTGTTTGTCTTTAAGACCCCTTTTATGCATAGCTTTCTCTAGGATCTCATCCGGATACCCTCTGTCTCTGTATGCCTGTGCCATAATTTCCATCTCTTGAAAGCCTTGTGTTTCTTCCGAGCAAATTCTACGTGCTCATAAAAATTGGGAAAAAGGTAGGTGATTCTTGAGTGACATTGTGTGAAAACTGCTGTAGTGTAATGCACTATTGCGATCTGTTGCATTTTTGTAAACCCTTGTGTGCAATTCGGGACCATGTTTTTCTATCAAAATATCCAAGTCATTCATGGTGTTGGCGTGGATGGAGTATGTGATCTTTATCTGATCGTGACACTCATTTAAAACGGTCAAGAGACTGACCAGATCATCATGAGGACCATTCCACACTATTAGAATATCGTCAATCCACCTGACGTATGGTTTAAGATGTTGTGTCCAATGGTGGTTTTGCAAAATATGTGTCTCCTCATACTTGGCCATAAAGATATTGGCAAATGTGGGTGCTCCAGTAAAGCCCATACTGGTGCCTGTTGTTTGTAAGTAAAAGGTGTCCTGCCAACAAAAGTACCCATGGTATAGGCAAAAATGCAGTAACTATAAAAGAAACACATTAATGCCCTCTTCATAGTCATGCCTCAGCAACATCCACTCCACTGCCTCTATTCCCTCCTGATCGGGAATCGAAGTGTACAAAGCTGCTATGTCAATGGTACACAACCAAATCTGCTCCTCTGGAGTTACAATAACCTCACTGATTCTTTTCAAACAGTCTGTGGTGTCCTGTATATACGTACTCCACTGCTGAACCAGTGTTTGCAAAAAGTGATCTAGAAACTTTCCAAATGGCTCATGCAACGACTCGCATCCTGCCACAATTGGCCTGAATGGCGGGTCTACTGGATTTTAGTGCATCTTTGGCACCATGTATATGTGTGGTCTCTTTGGGTGTTGCACAGTCAGGAATCTGTGCATCTGATCATTTATCCACCCCATCTCTTTTGCCTTATCTAGAATTGTCCTTAATGTTGTTTGGAATCGAACAGTGGGATCCGTGTCTAATCTGATGTAAGTATCTTCATTGTTTACATGCTGATCAACCTTAGCCTGGTAGTAAGAATTGTTTAAAACCACCAGGGTTCCCCCTTTGTCCGCTGGTACTATTTTAAGAGTGTCGTTGTTTGCCAGTTTGTTCAATGTGATTCTCTCTTGTTTGGTGAGATTTTTCTTACCCTTGAAAGTGTTGGGGATGTTGTCTAGATCTTTTTTAACCAGAGTTTCAAACAAATTTAGAGTTTTATGAGAAAACTGAGCTGTAAATGTACTTTTGGGTCTAAAGGTGTGTTGCGTCTCTTGCGTGGTTGATGGAACCGTGGGTTCTTGAGCTACTATGTGAAAGAACCATCTCAAACGGAGTTTTCTCATAAACTTGAAAAGTGAAACCTCTGTTTCCAACTTATTTGTGGAGTAAGTAGGTACAAAATTCATACCTTTATTTAACACGCTTAACTCTTGTTTATTGAGTTTGTAATCAGAGATGTTCATCACTAATTCCTCCTGTTTCTTGACTTTTTTTGAGCCTTGTCCCCTCCTTGTTCGCTTGGCTTTGCAGGTGGCTTTTAGGTCGGAGGGAGGTTGGATGTTCTGCCTACCTCTAAAAAAGCCTGCTTTGGGGTGGTGATGGTATCCCCCTGCGCTTCTACCTCCGTGCTGGTACTTGGAGTGACTATAAGTGGTGCTCTGGTGGGTAGAGTATCTTGTTCAGTGGCTACACTTTCCTCAGACGTAGAAGCTTGCGGTTTCTTGAATGCCCTTCTTTGTGCATACTGATCTGCCCACGAGTAGACCTCGTCTAACTTATAGTCTATTGTGTCGCGTTTGAGTTTGCGCAGTTTGCGCTCATGTACTTCTCTGGTATGCTCTTCTAATTTGTCATTGATGTCCTTAAGAGTAGTGGTGAGTTCTTCTTCTGATAAACGTGTAGATAACTCTGTCTGCAATTCCTTAATCTCGTTTTCCAACTCTTTTAAAATACTAGATAGTTCCTCCACTATAAGTAACATTAAATCTAAGAAACACTTATTGAGTATGGAATACCACCTCAACATAAATGGTTTATTGAACTTAAATAACGCGTGGAATACGCTTTACTTTGTGGTACTGTATTAAAGTTGGGGCATGAAGCCTTTGATTAATTTCTTTTCTTAATGTATACTGAAGTTGTTTGATAACCTGGGAAGTTGATCCAGGTCTTCCGTGGAAATCCATGACATCTTTAATGAGCAAATATATACTTTCTGCTTCCTCTGTGGTATATGCCTTGACTTCTGCCTGATTAGATGTTAAATATGCTATTTCATCAAAATCCATACTGGAGCGGTGCTGGGTGTCAAAGTGGGCTGACAGGGTATAAATCACAAAAAGATACGACACCCTGCACTCTTGAGTGTATGAAAACTCTGAGTCTCAAATTTCTCCAAAGTTACCAATTAAAAATGGTGCTGCCACTCAAACTGAACGGCTCTCGTCAGTGGCAAACTATGCAAACAAACAGCTCCTGTTTGGGAATGGCGCACTCATCACACGCCCCTCAAGGGTGCATTTACTCAAACATAATATTCTCTGTGCATTCTTCCTTAATACAAACTTAAACTCAAATTTACAGACTGAATGTCCATTAAACAGTTTGTTCCATCCACAAAATGAATCAAAAAAGTTCTGTTTCTTGTAGACGTCGTCTTTTAATAACACGCTTCTTTCTTGATCTTGTTGCACATTACGTCATGTACATATATGTATTCTTCACAACATCATATCTAGTGTTTCCTAATGCATTTCGGTATTAAATACCTTCGTCAGGGGGTTACTGCAATTGAAACCAACCAAAACTACCTACATTGTGGGATGTCCATGACCAACCCCATGTTCATGCTATCACTGTGTAAGTTTGTCAAGAGATGAATCAAAAGTGAATCGAATCAGAGTCGAGAGTCTTCAAGAAACAGAACTTTTCTGATTCATTTTGTGGATGGAACAATCTGTTTAATGGACATTCAGTCTGTAAATTTTAGTTTAAGTTTGTATTAAGGAAGAATGCACAGAGAATATTATGTTTGAGTAAATGCACCCTTGAGGAGTGTGTGACGAGTGCGCCATTCTCAAACAGGAGCTAGTCAATGACGAAAGCCGGTCAGTTTGAGTGGCAGCACCATTTTTAATTGGTAACTTAGGAGGAATTTGAGACTCAGAGTTTTCATACACTCAAGAGTGCAGGGTGTCGCATCTTTTTGTAAGTTTTGGCCTTGCCAAGGAAATAGTTAATGCGTGTGTCTCTGTTGGGGTGTTGGCGCCATCCGTCCCGCAATGGACTATGTTGCAATATAGCATGCCCCAGGAGTGCGAGCTTGGTCAAAAGGATAAATGAAGGAGCGCAAGCCCGCTCGGGGCCCGGGATAATACATGCCAACTGTTGTGTGTGTCACTATTACCGCAGCATAATCCAAAAGTCTACCCTCAACTGAGTTCAGCCAGCCATTAACTCTACATCTGTGTCCGCCCACCTTCAACGCACACTAGTAAATATGCTCGGGAGGAGGGAGGTGCAGCAGTGAGGCTACATAATACACATTGGTACCGCTCATTTGCTACAAGCAGACATGTCAAACAGGAATCACTAAGTCACACATATCGCACACAAATGAACAAGTGACCCTGCCAATACATCATGCAGAATCAACTATTGACTCAAGTCTCTGTGCATTGTCACAGGTGATCAGGAATATGCACTCTGCCCTTGGATGATGACACCCCTCTGATCCCCAAACACACAGGCCCTGAGACAATACAATTGGGCCCACAAACGCACCAGGAGCATCGTGGAACGCACATTTGCCGTATTGTAGTCATGTTACAGGTGCCTGGACATCAAAGGTGGAATGCTCCTTTACAGTCCAGACATTGTGTGCAAGATGATCATTGCATGTTGTGTGTTGCACAACATATGTGTACGCACCGATACGCCATGGCTAAAAGTGGCAGATGCACCGTACGTTGATAAGAAAGATGAGGCAGGTGGACCACACCCCACTGCAGCTGCAGCAGGAATAGCCCGTAGGAAAACCATTTTCTTCACATGAGCACCTCACATTGTGACAGTCCTTAGCAATCATGGGACAGTAGAAAATGACCACAGGCACAGCATGTGCAAATAAATTCATGACAAATCACATTCCTTGAGTGCATGTCACTCCTCTGTACAAGCACATCACTCTGACAAGTGTAAGTGTAACATGTAGTGCTATCCAAACACAAGGAGATGATGGACAGAGCGCTGAACTTTTCAGACACTCACCCCCAGTCACAGATCTGGGTTGAATTCATCATCATTCTTTAGCTCACTTCGCCACCTCAGTTCAGACACAGCTATATGCAAATCAGTCTTTACCCTGTGCCTCATCAGAACAGTCCAGCCCGAACTGCCAAGCCAGGTCTTCCCTTAACTGGAAACAAGCATCCTGGGACCGGGTTCTGGGTCACACCCTTCATCAGCCAGGCTAGCTTGAATCCAGTGGCAAAGTAAGCAAGGGACCCACGTCTGGCCATACCCTGCCAACTTAGGGCGAACAATGCAAACACAAAGGCCTAGATGTAGGTAATAGCAAATTACTGAATGGTAAATACCGAATTTTACCGATTCGGTATTTACTATTCGGTAATTGCTATGTAGGTAAAAAATTCGGTAAAAATACCGAATCTGTAAGATTCGGTAATTACCGATTCCGTAATTACCGAATTGGTATTTGCCATTGATTCCTATGGGCCTTGAAGCCCATAGGATTCAATAGCAAATACTGATTCGGTAATAACCGAATCGGTAAAATTACCGATTTTACAAGGGGGACAGGGTGTCACTTTGACACACTGTTGCACTCCTGTTATTGGCTTATGTGCCATGTGACACACATACATAACCTTAGGGCATGTCTGTGTGCCACATGGCACAGTTGTACATGCAAAGATGTGCATGTACACTGGAATTCGTTATTTACCATGTAATACTATTACATGGCAAATAACGAATCGGTAATGGCCTGTGGCACTGTTTCCAGTGCCACCTACATCTGTGTTTACTGATTCGGTAAATTTACTGATTCGGTATTTTACAGAATCAGTAAATTTACCGAACCGGTTATTATACCGATTCTGTATATTTTAAGCTCCTACATCTCCATTAGCAAATACCGGTCGGCAATGGCCGAAATCGGCTCTTACCGACCGGTATTTGTCGACCTACATCTGGCCCAAAGAGATGATGGATGGAGTGCTAACAATCTCAGAAATTGAAAATAGATGGTGGGTGTGTCACCTCTGTACAGAGAGGCTGTTTAGGATGTCACATATTCAAATGCCATTTCTGTGTGTCAAAGTACGGAATCCCACTCCTCAGCATTTCACATGTGTCCCAAATCATTACATACGGGCTGTCATTTGTGACCTACAACTGACAATAGGGCTTCTTTTGGGGTCAACAATGTATCACCGTAATGCAGGGATGCACCCTGTGACTCAAGTCCCACAACATGACCAACATGGACGTGAGGGGGAATCACTGCCCCTACCGTCTTCCATGCTTTCATACTTGATTAATCATAGACATGACACATCTGTGTGTATTAGAATGTATTATTCACGTTCAGTGGAGTGTTGAAGCTGTCTTAGTACTTGGCCATGCAGACAACACTTTAAAATGTTGCCCCGTGGAGGGCCAGCCAGAGTCCTTTAGGGATTGACAAGTTACTCGGAAGGGGAAGGGTTCTGTCCGCAGGCTGATTGCTGTGTCACTGTTAAGCAAACAAAATATTGCAGTCCATATCAAGGTCCAAGGTTAGTGTTGCAGAGTGTATCGGGGGACAGTGAAAGGTGTTATTTCAGGGCATGATGCAGAGAGCAGAACCAACCAGAAACAAGCCATATGGAGGAGATGAGTGCTACTGATTCCTTCTTACCACTAAGGCAGATTAATCCTCATATTTATTCTCTGATGTTACATGTGCCTCCCATGTTGGTGGTGGTGTTTGGTCTGCAGCACTGTGTGACACTGACCCATCAGGGGCCGGAGATGTGGATGTTAAAGTAGCAGCAGCACTCATCTGCTCAATGTCTTGTGGCATCACTCCCATGATAAGGATCTGAAGGTCATGGAAGATCCCATCTACAGCTTTCTAATGTGCAGTTGTAGTAGCCATTCTTTGGGCCTGCGCTCCATGTTCTCCATGACCCTTCTTATGTTTCCCAAATGACAGATGACATGGCTGTAGCCACTCTGACAAGACAGTTGTTGTTGTCTCCGAGTCTTGACTTCAGCGACGCCAGCCATTAATTGTTGGAGGGCATGGGGCGGACTGTGGGTGTCCATTAGGGAGTGTAGGTGGTTCCTGATGGGACTTAGACACCCACGTATGGTGTCTAGGTTGGCTGCCATGAGGCCAAACCCCACCCGCCATGTGTTCTTCGGTGAGGTGCTGGGAGCCAGACATGGTGGTGGGTGCTTCCTGCTGTGTGATCTGTGCAGGTGGTGGGCTCACCTTGATGGTGCTAGGCTGCCCTGCTACTGGAGGTGGGGTGTGGAGGTTGTCCATAAACCGTTGCAGTTCATCGTAGTCGATGTCCTGGGAGTCATCTCCAACCTCACTGACGTCATGTAGGGTCTGCTCTGCAGAAGGTGTTGATTGTCCCTACTCAATGTAAAGGGTAGATGCAGTTTCACAGAGTGTTCCATGTATGTTGACGCATTGACAAAGTTTAGATACAGACTGCATGACAATGTACATTGTGACTGTTTGTGAGGAGATGCCTATTTGATGCGGGACAGTGGACATTTATACCACATCACGGATGTGAGGTTGTACTCGTACATTGTCATCTCACAGTTTCCTGCTATGCCAGATGTGATTGCCTATTTTGGACACACATACGTCACCAGTTGTGTCCTGGGTTCTGTTGTGAAAGTGTTGCAGTTTGTACCTCATTGTTGTCAATGTTGAGGTTATGTGTGCTGCATTGTGGGTGAGTTGCCCCTGGAGCTCTGATTTGGCTGCCTCTTATCCCTCTCAGGCGGTGTGCCTTTGACTTCTTGCTTCTACAGTGCTGAGATGTTGCGGACCTGGGTAAATTGGTCTCTTGGTCGAGTTGTGACTCTTGGGCATAGTTTATCCGCAGATATGTTGTTGACATCAGGGGTTGTTTGTGCATGTGGATGTGTCAGAGTGTGACCTGCTCCTTTCCAGATGTGGTCCACACTCAGCCATCACAGTGTTGTGGCATGCACTATGTCATGATGATTGGACTGCAGCCATGCTAATCGTCATGTAATGTCACTTGGATTGTCAGTGTGGCTCACAAATACGCATCTTTGTTGGGTTATGCACATGTGCATGTGTAAGAAGTGAGATTGGTGATGTGTGGAGTGGGACCCCTTTGGGCACATGGTGGGCAGGAGCCTACTTGGTGTTTGTATGTATGCTGCAGTGTGGCATAGGGATCAGGGACATGACCCAGAGTCATTGTGGGTGTGCAGTGTGCTCTACTTAATTGTACATGTGTGCCATTGTGCCCATCTACCCCCGCCCCCCCAGTCCCTGGTCGGTACTCACCCTGTTGATGTTGTGTCAGGTCATATTGAGCAGTGTCTAGATCCCCAACTCCTGGCACCGTATCCCGACTGATGACTGTGGGCACCATTTTGTCCATGTCATCCAGCTCCTGGTGTGCCGCTAGACCCCCACCTCCAATCTGAGTTGCTGCTTTCATGTTGGCATCGAGTTTCTTCTTGGTTTTGCCCTTCAAATCATTCTAGCCCCCTCTTGACCTCTTCCATTGCCTTCCTCAACACTGCACCTGCCTTCACATGGTCCAAGATGGTCTGCCATATTTGCATCTTTGTTGCCAATGACACTTTGGGAATGACTAACAGTTGTTGGTAGTGTTCTATCACCTCCGTAACAATGATCCTGTTTCCTGTGGAATGAACAGCATCTTACTCTTCCTCTTCTCCTTTGCCTTCCCTGACCCGAGCTTCCTTGCTGGTCTGTGGGGCTTGTGGGTTTCGAATTTGCCCTCTGCACTTGGTCCAGGTGCGTCCATGGTGCTATGCAGTTAAAACATTTTATAATGTATTTTTCTCTGCTTTTATAGTGCATTTTCGTGCATGATGCGTGGGAATTGCAGGCCTGTCGCTGGTTATCGCTGATTTGCAGATGCAGAGTAGGCGTTCCTGTGCAGAAACACACGAAAAAAACACAACATCACTTTCACAATGAAATGCAAGATCTGCAATGCAAACCACAACCATATATTTAACACCTGCCTCCTGCCGCCGGACCACTACCTGCAGTAGGCAACGGATCCCAGCACAAAGACACATCTGAAGAACAAACAGCGCCATGGAGATACTCATCATGCAGCTCGAAGCCCCAACAGGACCAAAACACCCACTGGCACTAACCCTGTGTGCTGTGATTGACCATCAGCCTCCGGCGGAACATCATTGGTGTCTGAACCTGTGGCCTGGGGGTTGTCATCAGCAACGGGCAGGTATGGATTTGGGGCCTCATTTATGAGGCTGTACGTCACTTTTACGCCGCCGGCGCGTCACTTTTTGTGACGTGTTGCGCCATATTTACAAAGTGACGCAATCTAGGTCCCACTGCAGCAGCGACAGGAACGGCCCGTAGGAACACCATAATTGACAATTACTTCTCATGAGCACGTGACATTGTGGCCGTCCCTGGCACTCATGGGACAGTACAAAATGTAAAAAAATACAGCATGTTTGAATAAAACATATTTGCAGGTTACAGGTTGTACTAGTACATTGTGTGATGTCACTGTTCCCTGTTGGGCCAGATTGATTTGCCATGTGGTGCTCTTTTGCTGCACCAGTTGTGGCCTGTGTTATGTTGTGAAGGTGTTGTTGTTCGTACCGGGATGTTGTCAATGTTGAGGTGCACTCATACTTATGTGCGTATTCTGCTTGGTGTGTGATTCGCTCCTGGAGCTCTGATTTGTCTGCCACATGTCCCTTTCATGCTGTGTGCCTGTCAGTTCAGTGCTTCCATGGTGCTGAGATCGTTCAGATTTGGGTAACTTGTGCTTTTTGTCGAGTTGTGACTCTAGGGCATGGTTTGTCCACAGATGTGTCGTTGATGTCAAGGGTTGTTTGTGCAGGTGGTTTTATCCGAGGGAGACCTGTTTCATTCCGGTTGTGGTCTGCACTCAGCCACCTCAGTATTGTGCCGTGTACATTGTCATGGTGATTGGACAGCAGCCATGCTACTTGTCATGTGCTGTCCCTTGCATTGTCAGTGTGGCTGACGTTTATGCGTATTTGCTGTGTTTCTCACATGTGCACGTGTTGGTTGTTTGCTTGTTGTTGTGTTGTGCGGATGCCCCTTTGGGCACATGGTGTACGTGGGACTACTTGGTGTTTGTGTGTGTGTGCTGAGGTGTTACCATGAGATCAGGGATATGATCTGAGTCATTGTGGATGTGCAATGTGCACTACTTAGTTGTGCATGTGTGCCATTGGGCCCGTCTCCCCCATCCACCCACTCCCTGGTCGGTGCGCACCGTGTTGCTGTGGTCTCGGTCATGTTGGACAGTGTCCGGATCCATGACTCTTGTCACCGTCTCCCACCTGGTGACTGTGGCCACTATCATCTCAATGTAATATGGCTGAGATACCCGCCACCCCCTCTCAACACAATCCCCAAAAGAGGGAAACCGGAAACAGTTCTTAAAGTTTTTGGATGTGGGAGGGAGTGACCCTCCCGGCCGTATTTATTAAAACAAAAAATTAAAACATTAAACGTTTCATATTATGTACAATTTCCTTATCACATTGCGATGTTTGGCTAACCTTAACATATTCTCTAATACAGAGGTTCTCCTAGCCGAACTAGCATCCTACAAAAACATTCTCTAGAAACACTGAAATTGTACATCCTAACGTTTAAGGGCCAACGGCAAGGTCATAACCGGTGTCAAGATCCCTAACCAGACTTACCCCTCCCACTTGGGAGGGGCGACAGCACAGAGGCTTACCTCAAGTGCAACTACAAACAATTTCCCTTGACTTGACGGGGGCACTTAAGACTCGACGCCATTTAAAGGTCGTTCGAAGACTTGTGTGTGGTATCTAGAAGGTATCGTGGACCTCCCCCCACCCCACACAACTTACCGCATCTGCCGTCGCAGATGACACTGGCCCCGGGAAATTCCCCCAGGAGGGGACTGTAACCCCTCCTACAAAGGAAGGGGCCTTGACCGCCTTTCCTTTACTTCCGGCGACCCGCCCTTAGACGGGACCGCCTCCCCACTGAGGGGCCAATGGCCACCTCTCCCGAGCGCTCCCATCCGTGTTGGGTGACGCCCACTCATAGGGATCTACCAATTAGTGCTCACCGATCATGACCTTACCGCCTACCAAAAATAAATACGACAATTCTTACTCAAACCTAAGAAAACATTGGTCGCTACGACCGAAAGAACATGCTTAAAATGCAACACTACCTCAAATCATTTTAATCGTATCAACTTACACAATATTCACCATACTTTATTAAGAACAACAACAAACTGATACTTTCACAGCCTGTAAACGAAACGAAAACAAACTTATAAAATTCACTTTATTGCACGATGACTTGCTGTCTTCAGGGGCTGGTGGGTGGGTCAAAATTGGCTCTTCGTTCTGTCCCGAGCTCACGAGTAGCGAGGAGGTGCAGCTTCGGAGCACAAGAACAAGAGGACGTCTTCTAGTCTTGCGTCTCTTTTTATCCATCTTCAGGGCGGGCGAGGACCCGCCCCTGCCTGCCCCTAGGGCGGGGCTGGCTACGTCGGTGTCTAGGCCAGCCCACTCTAGGGCGGGAAAAGCCGCGCCCCGGCTACGCCGCTTCGGGCATACCAGCCGAGACGCGCCTCCCGCCCAAAAATGGCTTCCCGGGGGGATCGAGGCACTCTGCCATACGTTCGGGGGGACCGAGTGGTCGCCCCTTTCCATATGGCTGAGATACCCGCCACCCCCTCTCAACACAATCCCCAAAAGAGGGAAACCGGAAACAGTTCTTAAAGTTTTTGGATGTGGGAGGGAGTGACCCTCCCGGCCGTATTTATTAAAACAAAAAATTAAAACATTAAACGTTTCATATTATGTACAATTTCCTTATCACATTGCGATGTTTGGCTAACCTTAACATATTCTCTAATACAGAGGTTCTCCTAGCCGAACTAGCATCCTACAAAAACATTCTCTAGAAACACTGAAATTGTACATCCTAACGTTTAAGGGCCAACGGCAAGGTCATAACCGGTGTCAAGATCCCTAACCAGACTTACCCCTCCCACTTGGGAGGGGCGACAGCACAGAGGCTTACCTCAAGTGCAACTACAAACAATTTCCCTTGACTTGACGGGGGCACTTAAGACTCGACGCCATTTAAAGGTCGTTCGAAGACTTGTGTGTGGTATCTAGAAGGTATCGTGGACCTCCCCCCACCCCACACAACTTACCGCATCTGCCGTCGCAGATGACACTGGCCCCGGGAAATTCCCCCAGGAGGGGACTGTAACCCCTCCTACAAAGGAAGGGGCCTTGACCGCCTTTCCTTTACTTCCGGCGACCCGCCCTTAGACGGGACCGCCTCCCCACTGAGGGGCCAATGGCCACCTCTCCCGAGCGCTCCCATCCGTGTTGGGTGACGCCCACTCATAGGGATCTACCAATTAGTGCTCACCGATCATGACCTTACCGCCACAGGTCCGGATAGTTGACCGGCTATCCGGACCCCCCACAAAAAACTCCTACCTAAAGGTCATGTTTTAACGATTTTAACCAAGCTAAGAAGTCACCTATGAGTAACTCATTCCCCACCCTCGACAAATGCACACCATCCCCCAGATACATACTGTCATCATCAATACAACTATGCGAGATCGAATGCAATGTCTTGGAACGGAACAACCTACTCACTTTATTATTCAATTTTTTAACAGAATGATTCAAAGCAGGGATCGAGATAGCCCCCCGCCACACTTTTCGTGGGATCATGTGAGACCACGCAATTATGCACCCCGGAACTTTCCTCGCCAACCAACTTACTGTGGAAAGCATAGCCTCCAGGAGAAGTCGTCTACCGGTGGTGACCAAATCATTGCCCCCTAAATGCACTATGACTATGGACGGCGGTGACCTCATCCGCTCTAACAAACCCTCAAAAAATTCCTGAAACTGGTCAATACAGAGACCGCCCCTTCCGTAGAAGGACACTCTGTACCCGTATTCCCCAGGTACGTGAATCATGTCACCTGCTTTGAATACGTCTGCGGCCCGTCTCACATATGAGTGGCCCACGACCCACACCTCCTTCTTCACAGCCGGTGACGTGCGACCGCTGGCCTGGTGTAGGGTCGACTGCACAGTTCGCCCTGCCGCGTAGGCTTGCGCAACTGCAAACAAACAAAAGACAAGAAGCGTGAGTACATGATTACAGCTTCACAACATGTGCAATCGCACGTACCTCTTATAACAATTGGAGGACCAACGCCCCACACGTTTCACTTGTTCTACATTAAGACCCCTGGCTGTAGCTTCAGTGGCAGCCCCTATTCGAAAGGAATGGGTCCCAAATTCGCCCGGGTCCAAGCCCGCTGCGGCAATGGCCATTGCAAGCACCCGCTGAAACTGAAACCTCGTCAGTGGGGTAGCGTCTGCATGCCTCAACAATGTCCCCCCCCATGATGCCACCCTTCGTGCTAGGTAATCTTCTAAGCACTGTACCGGACACATGGGTGACTCGGGGTTTCTGCGAATGATCGTGCAGTCCCCTCTCCCATCTTGGTCGGTCTTGGACCTGAGAAAGGAGACAATCATCGCATCACCCCTGATCTGAACATGTTCCCTGCACAAGCCCCCCGTCACATCCTGTTTGTTCCTTGCAACTAGCTCACTAACTCTCATAGCCCCGTGAAATGCCAGCGTAAATGCAGTCCGGAACAAACAGGTTTCGAAAGGGGACGAGCACGTGTTAGGGAGTGTGGCCAGTAACTGGGACAATCTGTCTAAACCTATCGGTCGTCTTACGTCTACCCTGCGACCCTCCAGTCGTTGCCACCCACGCAGCGCTTTCTGAACTGTAAAAGACGCTGTTGGGTCCAGGATGCCATGGGCCCTGGCAACAAAAGAAATGGCGGCACGATGCCTTTGGGCGGTAGCCACCGACTTCCCAGCCTTACGTAAGGACAACAGAAAAAGTACAACCCACTCTTCCTGCCCCCAAAGTCCCCCTCTCTCTGCCCCCAAAAAGGCTAAATAGGCCTGGAACGCCCCTTCATATGCCTTCCTTGTCCTGGGTGCTAGACTCTCTCCCACGAGGTGACGAAGTTCGGGGCACCGAGAGACCAGAGAGCTTCGGGGAAGGGTGCCGGCTCCGGGTCCGCTGACGGAAGGAAACCCGAGAAAGCCTGCATGTGAAAACGAGACAGTGCATCAGCAGCCTGATTCTTCACCCCTGGGACATGTCTTGCTCTGAATACCACGTTCAGTTGCATACACAGTAGGACAATTTCTTTGAGCAGCCTCAAAATTAATTTACAATGGGCTGCCTGACTATTGATGCATTCTACTACGGTCATATTGTCGGACCAGAACACGACAGAATGATCTCTGAACCCTTCTGGCCAGGTTGTCAGGGCCACCAGAATGGGAAATAGTTCAAGGAAAGCAATATTACTCGTTAGCCCCTTCTCGTGCCACCATAGGGGCCACCTTTGAGCAGACCACTTTGTGCCGAAGATGGCGCCAAAGCCTATGCTTCCTGCTGAATCTGTCCATAGCCCAAGCTCTTCTGAGGACACGGCTGGCTTGTTCCAGACGACTCGGCCATTGAAGTCCGCCAAAAATGCTAACCAAATCCGCATGTCCTGGCGGACCTCAGCCGATAATCTCGTGCGATGATGACCCTCTTTTAGGCCAACCATCGCCTGGGCAATTGAGCGGGAAAAAGGGCGAGCCATTGGGATCACCCTCAAGGCAAAGTTCAACTTTCCCACTAATTGTTGCAACTGATGCAGTGTAACCTTAGATGCATTCAAACATACTTGGAGGGTTGCCCTGAATTTTAACACTTTGCTATCTGGCAAACGGAAACACCCCTCCCTTGAGTCCAACTCGATCCCCAAAAAACTCGAGGCAAGTCGTGGGACCCATAGTTTTACCCGGTGCCAATGGCACGCCAAAATGACCCATCAACACACAGAATTCTGCTAAGGCCTGAGCACATTCGGGATTTCCGGCGGGACCAAGGAACAAAAAGTCGTCAAGGTAGTGCAGTACATTTCGGAAACCCGTTTTCTTCGTGAACACCCATTGCAGGAAAGTACTGAATTGCTCAAAATAAGCACATGATATAGAGCATCCCATCGGCATACACCTATCCATGTAAATTGACCCCTGGAACCCGAATCCCAAAAGACGCTGATCGTCTGGGTGTACCGGGAGCAACCGGAACGCTGACTCGATATCTGATTTCGCCATCAACGTCCCGGGCCCCAGGCGATTCAAGATGGCTACTGCCTCATCAAACGATGCGTATCGCACCGAACAAACCTCTGGATCAATTGCGTCATTCACCGAAAGGCCGTGTGGAGCCGACAAGTTATGGATCAAACGAAACTCACCTGGGTCCTTCTTGGGGACCACCCCTAACGGAGAACATACAAAATCCGGTACCGGGGGTACACTAAACGGGCCAGCGACCCGTCCCCGGCTAACCTCTTTCAGAATTTTTTCTTGCACCACAGACGTATGTTGTAACACAGAAAGTTGATTTTTGCAAAACCCTACACCCTGAAAGTCCCCTACCGGGATGCGGAAACCATGTGAAAAACCGTTCCGCAGCACCCCAGCAGAAGTACGATCCGGGTATTCACTGAGCCAGGGAATCATTGCCAAGGTATCAATCGGGGTTGGTAAAGGCGCCCCTCGGACTAGTTTAGACCTGTTTGGCGCCTCCCTTACCCCCGTTCTCACCCGTTCTGGCTCTGCACGCTGACTCAGGATGGGACGACCCACACGTACTACACTCATGTTTGAATTTACACGTTCCCGGAGGTCTGGTACATTTCCCTTTGTTGAAATTAAAGCAGAAACCCTTCCTCCCTGTATTACCTGCGGGCCTCGACTGATCGTCGGTGCTCGTACTTGGTCGAAAGGGCGACCCCACGTTTTGGCGGGAGTAATCTACAACATTGCTCCCAACCAATGGCATCTTTAACATTCCTGATTCTTTCATCTTATCCCATGTTACCGAATCGTAACAATCCCAAGTCAAACCTTTGTTATGTTCCTTTTCTTTTCTGAACAGATTGTCATAACAAAACCAATGGTTACCTTGATACGCTGTCGAGTAACCCATAATTCTTGATTGATAAATGGGAAGCTCAGGAAGCAACTCGGGCCTACGTTCCCCCAGAATTGATGTAAAAATTCCCCACGCATTGCCCCAGTTGCCAATATTCTCATTTATCTTAAAGGCGGCCATTTTTGCGCGCCAAACACTCGGATGCATTAGGTCCTTTTGACTTCTAACATTCTCCACCTCATAATGATCAACAAGCAAGGCGAAAATATTCACGTATTCCCCAGCCCAAATCTTTTCCTTTATAGCTAAAGGCACATGTTGACCCAATCTCTCTCTACGAGAGGGTGCTGACTCGTCCCTTGCAATCGGCAATGGCCGCTTACCTGCACCGGACGCAGCTTCTGCCAACGGCGCAGCCACTTTAGCTGCATCTCTCTTCTTACGAAGCCCTTTGATCAGTGCCTGTGCCTCGGCGGCCGTGGCGCCATCACTACTATCCCCCAACCAAGCTGCTAGCTGTGCTGCCAGCTCGGGGGGCATGTCTTCCTTGGATGTCGGGGTGACGACAACGGGGATTGGATTCCCCTCCCTCGGTACTGGGGTCGGCGCCTCGAGCGGGGCAGAGGGAACCGGGACGTCTCCCCCGGCTGGAACCCTTCTCGGCCTCTTTGGTCTACCTTCAGCCGGCGCAGAGCCCGAACCCTCCTCCCCGTCTCGCTCCGCCAACCGTTTCTTTATGTCGGACACCTCTTTGCAAAGAGCCCGCACCATCTGGTCGGTCGTCATTCTCTTTGCGCCTTTCTTGGGCATCTCTCCGACGAAGTATCTAAAAGACAAAGAGAAAAGATCAAAACGCTCAAAATTGGCTCTTCGTTCTGTCCCGAGCTCACGAGTAGCGAGGAGGTGCAGCTTCGGAGCACAAGAACAAGAGGACGTCTTCTAGTCTTGCGTCTCTTTTTATCCATCTTCAGGGCGGGCGAGGACCCGCCCCTGCCTGCCCCTAGGGCGGGGCTGGCTACGTCGGTGTCTAGGCCAGCCCACTCTAGGGCGGGAAAAGCCGCGCCCCGGCTACGCCGCTTCGGGCATACCAGCCGAGACGCGCCTCCCGCCCAAAAATGGCTTCCCGGGGGGATCGAGGCACTCTGCCATACGTTCGGGGGGACCGAGTGGTCGCCCCTTTCCATTCAGCTCCTGGTGTTCTGCTGGCGCCCCTCCTCCGGGGTGCGTAGCTGCTTCTGTGTTGGCAGTGAGTTTCTACTTGGTTTTGCCATTCACATCAGTCCAGGGCCTCTTGTGCTCTTCCATTGGCCTCCACTGCCATGGTTTGCGGTATTTGTATCATGGGCCGCGGTTTCGGCAGACTATCGCATGCTACCGCCTTCTTGTGAATTCCACGTTAACACAGGGTTATTTTCCTGTGATGGGCTGCGATGTATAAATGTGCTTAGCATACTTTGATGATGTGTAGCACACGTTCTTGTGAATATACCCCTGGGTCTATTCTGCTTGCTCCCTTTCCCACAATGGAGCACAACTCAAAAAATGTGATTGCTGCACTGGATTTTGGGTCAAATTAGTAAATAAACCCCTTGGTGCTTTTGCAAACCGCTTATAATTTGGAAATCCAGGCAAATCTTAAGAGGAAACCAGAAGTGCGTAAATACTTGATGTTTTTCCAAATATTTTTACAGAAAACACATTTATCACACTTTTGTGTATGGTAGGGGCAGTAACGACTGTTGCAATATGGGACAGTAGTCTGTCTGTCTTTAAAATTCAAGAACGTCTGCCACTAACGGCTTCTGTATAGGGTCCCGGCTTCTTAAATTCTGTTAATGAATGCATACACATACGCTTGATTTCCTCTGAATACGAAAATTACTTACACGTTCTTAGGCTAAAAACTGTGAAAGATGGAAAAATATGAGGCATGTAGCAAAATTATGAATTGTGTGTAGCGACTAAAATGTATACATTTCACCTCTAAAGAAATACATTCGATTCTACTCGATGACATATAAAAGCAAAAAGAAAATAAACTTACCTTTAGAAAAAATGAGCATTTCCATCGTCCATATTTTTTTACCAAAATGCATCAATATCTGAATGTGTATTCACATGCGTGGGGCCTCTTGCTGAGAAACTAGAATACTTGATATGAGTCCTACTGGGCGCACTAAATGATCCAGTGGTCTGCAGAACATTGTTATGCATCTAACTTACTTTTCATTAATAATTAATTTGTTGGCAGATCTGAGCCGCTATATGAAATCTTGGAAGAGAGTGCTATGTCCCCTTAAATAAAAAATGGTAGTATTATTATTTATGATAACCTTATGATACATAATGAAGCGTGGTTGTTTTGTAAATATGTTCATAACACTGTCTACCTGACAATGCTCTGAATAACTCCCTGCCCAATTACGAGTATGCTGACAGAGTTGTGTCGGATTTAGGATGTGGTGGCAGCCAGGGAGAGCCAGTCCTGACTGCATAATGACTTCATTTCTGTTTCCTGACCTACCCTACAGACATTTCAAACGGTAGTGAATAGAACGTTTTCTAAAAAATACTGCACATCATCAAATTTGGCTTTTTGGAGTCACGTTGCACAAGTAAAGTTAAAATTCGCAATGCAGAAATAGCGGTCCTTGATTAACAGTATGAAAATAATGCATACATTGCAAACAATTGGGAGTTTTAGGGTAAATAGAGTGGCCAAGGGGAGTTGCTGCCCGGATGCACTGAAGTACGTTTCTGCAGAATTAAGACGTTTATTTATTTTGCTTGAGATTCCTCCCAGGTAGAACAATATAAGTCTTTAATGTATAGATGATTGCTTTAAAGCTATCAGGTGATAATGGTTGGTGGTTTACTAAAGCGATCTTGTATAAGTGCTCTATCTCTTACATCACACCAGTGTGAGGGGTTTTGAGCAAGACAAGCCACTCCTGTGGACTCCAATAACCCCCTCTAAAGTTCCTCTTGCCTTAGTGGTTAAATTATAATATAGTAATACTCCTATAGTGGATGTAATAATGTCTACATACTTGCTGGGTCAGCAGCCATTATTTATTGCAATTAAGCTCCTGTTGATGTTACTGCAGGGTTACTTGCCACAAAATGAAATTTCCAGTTAGCCGTCTGTCATTGAGGCCTGTGGACAATGCTCTTTGTTTTTCAAACTCATAAAGTGGTGGAATTCTTTAATTAAAGCAAAACATCACATAACCTAACGTTTAGAACGTTGTTTCTCTGTCTGTAGGGCTTTTGGAAGTGACTATCAATTGCATGGTATTCCCCCTATGTTTACCTTTTTTAACTGAATTCAGTTTTTTTGGCCATTGGAAAATGCAAACTTTACTACTGCTAACCCGTGTTAAAGTGCCGGTGTTCTCTCTCTTGAACAGTGTAAAATTGGCATATTGAATTTACTCATACGTTCCTAGAGGAGGACACTACAAGTATCTAGGGCCTGTAAATTAAATGAATGCTACAAGTGGGCTGCAGCACTCTTTGTGCTGCCCACTAAAGTAGCACTGTAAAACATGTTCCCAGGTTCATCCTTGCTGCATATATGTGCAGTTTGAAATGGCAAAATAAACCTTTCACCTGGCTTAAAACAATAATGTTTAGTACTTATACGTCACCCTAAGGTTGGCTCTAAATGATCATAGGCCATTTCCTTCCGGAGAAAACCTACAAAGTCGGTTTTCACTGTGTCAAGGATGTCCATCCAATAGAAAAACATTGGTAACATTATATCAAATTTTAGTGCTCAATTTCAGTTCGGGAGCTGCTAGAAAGTTGCTTCAAGCAATCCTTTTTACTAGGAATTTTAAATCCAACGTAATGGTAAAGTCAGGTTTCATATTACTCTTTTGAAACTGACAATTTTAGAAAGCTGTCATTTTCCTGCCTAAGACACATGTGCCTTTCTGCTAGTGTACATTGTCACCCAACTTGCTCCCCTGTGATGTGATGTGAATTGCTCCCAGACAGTGGACAGTGGACATGGGTGTGAGGAGGTGTTTTCCTCCTTGAGCAGGATGTCCTGGTGGGCTAAGTCCACCCATTTTTTTAGCTTTAACGGGTGCCTACCCATTCACCTGCAGATGTAGCTCACACCTAGGCATGCCTTCCTTTGTCTTCTTATTCAGCTTGGCTCCAAATCCAGTGGGATGTGGGAGCGGTCAGAGAACTGGGAGGGTTTGCCCATTATCCTAGTGACACCCCTGCGTGGGCACAGGGAGCTCTGATCAAGGGAAGAAGGGATCTACCATGTTGGATTTAGGTAGAGATGTATTTTCCCGCTTCTTCAACGAGGAAAGTGGGACCCTGCTTTCCGGCAACCCGTTGTCATCGAGCTTTGCTTTGAAACTAGCTTGAGCCACTGACACTTCATCGACGACTGTTCACCAGAAAAATGTCTACTTCTGAAGGTAAATTTACTACTGGGATGAACCTAGTACCTGTATCAAACCTGGGCTCCTCCACAGTTGGCCTTAACCTTTGACTTTGACCCGACCTAGTGCTAGCATATAAATGTGGTTGGAACTTTGTGATTTATGAAACTATTTTTAATACAAACTTTCATATCTTCAGTACTAATGATTACATTTTGGTGTATTTCATTAATGAAAATGTACTTTATTTCTCTAAATTTGTTTGTGATATTTTTTGTGCTTGTTTTCACATTATTACTGCAGAAATACTTTAATCATTGCCTCTGAGTTAAGCCTGACTGTTTTGTACCAAACTACCATAGTGTTGAGCACGGGTTTATTTACTCAATTTAGTTGTTCACCCTGACAAGGATTGTGATTAATATTTGAGGTGGGTTCTCTGCTCCCTAAATTAATACTGCAATTTTTTAATTTTTTTCTGGGCAGTGACTGCCATACCTTCTATGAGTCACATACAAGAAAAGGAACAATGGAAGGCCTAACCTTAGTAGGACAGGCCTTCTGGTGATCTGAAGTTGACAACCCTGTGATGGATGGGCTTCTGCTAAGAGGAGTCCATGGTGGACCTGTCTGAGGCTTCACTATCAGAAAAATTGCAATTTCCCCATCTCTAAACAAGTTGAGAGGAATAAGGGTTTGACAAATGGGAGACTGCTGATATGCACTATTTATACCGTACATGTTTAACGGTCCTCACCTTTGCCATAATTACATGCCCACCTGTCTCCAGGAAAACACACACAACTACCAGACAAGCATGTTGATAATTGTCATAGCACATGTGATGAAATAAAATGTGATATTTTATCTCCCATTGAGTAGCAAACAATACCATAAGAATAGTGTAGTGGTTTCCACACAGCTGAGTACTCCTGCTGCAACAGTGATAGCTAATTGTCCATCTTTGCAGTGAAAGAAAAACTAACAGTGTGTTGAAGACAATACAATCAACCTGAAAGTGAAATTAACAATTTAAGTTCATTAATCTAATTACCATGCCTTGGACCATTCAAAATTATTTAGATGCAAGGGAAATCTTTAAAGTTCTTGTAAAGCGGAACAAGAATCTTTGTTGCTTGCTGCAGTCAGAGATTCACTGTTCTAGACTATGGACAACTGCACAAAAGATTTGATCCGCAACAATAAAAAAAAACGGGGGAAACATTTCCAACAAGATATTGTAGTTAACATATTCCTTTATTCTTTGAATTAAAATGTCTTTCTTCACAGTAGCCAACACGTTTCGTCTTGTTTAAGGACTTCAGGGTTACAAAACACAGACAACATACAATATTAAAATGTTTTTGTTAAAGCCAACGTGTATGTTAGACTGACTCGTTTGCACAATGTATGTAACCATTCAATACGATTCTATTTACATGATTACATACTCGTACCTCTGAGGTCATGTTCACACTAAGCACATAGCTTTGACTGCTATTTACAATGTTAAATCGTATTCCAACAGAGACCACAAGGTATGACAGTATGGGAAACTCATATGACATGAGTACTGTCAAACACTTATACCATACATATGTGCTTTTGCAATATTATATTCACAAATAATGTTGTTGTGTTATCATACATACTTACAAGCTGAGCGGAATAATATCCCAAGTCAGGGATTGCATTAGAGAAAACTCCTGTATCTGTATAAGGTGGTATAGGGAGATCATGACCCGATGAGTAAAACTACTTTGAAGGGAAAACATAGAAGAGAACACTAAACATACTTTATCGAGATTGGGTATTATGATATCCCAGTGATCCAGGTATATTGTCATTTAAACTAAAGTTGCTGGTTAATTACATAAGAACAATAAGAATATACCACTAGGGAATATAATATCCCTCACTCCTTATATGTATTTCAGAAAGGATGATACGAGGTGGATGGCAGCTAAGTAAGAAGAAAACGTACACTATACCACTATGTACAGTTACAGGAGTTTTCTCCAATGCAATCCCTGTCTTGGGATGTTTTTTTGCTCAGCTTGTAAATATGTATGATAACACAACAACATACTTTTATTTGTAAATATAAAAGCACAGATGTATGGTATACGTTTTTAAGAGTACTCAAGTCATATGAGTTTCTCATACTGGCATACCTTGTGGTCTCTGATGGAATATGATTTAACATTGTGAATAAGAGTCAAAGCTATGTGCTTAGTGTGAACATGGCCTCAAAGGTACGACTATGTAATCATGTAAATAGAATCTTATTGAATGGTTATGTAAATTGTGCAAATGAGTCAGTCTACACAAACAAGTTGGTTGTTAAAAGATTTTCAATATTGTATGTTGTCTGTGTTTTCTAACTCTCACGAAGTTCTTAAGCAGGATGAAATGCATTGGCTACTGTGAAGAAAGAAATTATAATTCAAAGAATAATGGAATATGTAAACTACGATATCTTGTTGGAACTGTTTCCTCACTTTTTTTGTATTGTGTGCGGATCAAATCTTTTGTGCAGTTGATTGTTGTGAAAGTTTCTTTCACTCATTTAGGAAACTAAGGGGTCTTGTTTCCTTTGATCTTCACACCATAAGCCAAAAATATTCCAGAGACATAAATAAGTGCGGTATTGTATCTTAGACCTCTTTTGTGAATCCTAGACTATAGACAGTTTACCAATGTACCCTTTAAATTCTATCACTACTCAAACTGATCAACATGGTGAACATATGTAAACATATACAAAGAAAAACTGAACTATACTGATACAAGATAGTAGACTGTTAGCAAGTTAAGCTCAGTGCAGGTATCTCAAGTTTCAGACAGATCGGGCAAAGGAGACAAAGTGATAATGGCGTTCAAAAATAATTTAATTTGGTAATATGTTTGATGTCATATCATGGACCGGTATTAAACTTGGCAGAAACATAAAGTGGCAGTCACAAATAATTGTATTTGATAATATGTGTGATGTAATATCTTGGACCAATATTAAACTTGCCAGAAACAGAGTGTGCTTTGCTTACCCTTTGAATATGGAATTTTATTTAAATCCATTAACATTTCTGGGGAAGGGAGAAAAGGAGTTAATTTGCTAATAACTTGCTTACCTGCAGAAGAGTACTATCCTTACCCTTTAAACATGCATAGCATGGGTTGTTTATGGGCCCTGTAGCATGGCTGGGAATTTCATTTGTGGACCCTGTTTTAACAGGTTTGCCGAACAACCTTCGGTATTGCAGACTCAAAATGGGCACCTGGGGGCTTGTGAAAAAGGGACTTTTAATTTTTCATGAACATATATGGACTGTTTGAAAACCTTTGTTTAAGGACTCTTCACACAATAATGACCCAGATATCTCTAACGTTTATTCCTTCCAAACCCACTGGCACATTATAGTAATGCTGCATTCTTGAAAAATGCTGAATTGATTTACTCAAATCAATAACACTTTCTAAATCAAAGTTTTAGTTTCATGCCAAGTTGTCAATGATTCCTTTTAGGATTTCAATCTATAGCAGAAAGAAATGATTCATGTGGGAGTTAGAAGGGGATATGCTTCTTCACTGACCACTCCTTTAAGTGTACATGGATCTCAAGGTGCCACAAGTAAGTTCAACATGGTATCAGCGAAATGTTGTTCAGAGGTGTAAAGCTGTACCAGAGTTATTAGTGAACAAATATTTATTTTCACACAGTCATTAAACATTGCCTCCTTTCTCAGATATATATGAAATCTGAAATTTCTACACTGGGTTTAACATGATAAGGGGTTGCTGAGTTCACTGCTACTTTGTTTCTGCCCTGACATTGCCGCACCAGGTGGGGAACACCCTCAACTGACCTGGACTTCTGCTTGCCGCTGCTCCTGTCCTGTTGCCCTTTCCCTCCGCCGCTGTCGCCATTGACCATCAGGCGCAGTCGCAGAGAGGGGGAAACAGGGAACTGCATCTCCCAGGAGCCCTGAGTGCTCAACCCGGCCACGCCCATAACGTGCACAGAGGCGCTTAAAAAGCGGTGTCATCTCCCGCCTCACGGGACGCGCACTGGCGTGCGCCGGGCTAAGCCCGGGCAAAGGGCGGGCCGTCTGTGGCCGTCCGGGGCAGGACGAAGCTGGGCTGGGCCACACCTCTTGGTTCTGCTGCACCGACTCGCCTGGATCATTATTATTGTGAACTCAAGGTACTTTACATTACTGACCTCGAGATTGTTTCGTCATCTGAAATATGGGTAAAAATTCTCTTGTTACAACACGCTCTAGTACCAGACAGAAAAAGTGCACTACTACCCCTATGCCAAGTTTGACCGCAATAGATAGGATGTTGCAAAAAACAATAGGGGTAGTTGCAACAGCTATAGAGAGCATTGAGAGACGTCTATCGTTCCCTCCAAATATGTGTCTTCCTTCATTACATACTAACACCACTGCAATACAGGCAAATTCATCTGATTCTATACTTTTGGATTCCTATGCAGAGCTCCCAAGGATAGAGGGTAATTACACCACCTCGCCACCACAAAACCCACCCCTTATACTGTCTCCTATTGCTAGCAGACTTTCACAAACCCCAATTCTGCAGCCCCAAGATTTATTCGTGAAGTCCTCCCTCTCAAAAAATTATTTAATGGACTTAGAGGGTTTGGACGCCTCCTCCTTGGGGCCCTTAATGCAGGTTAATTGCCTAAACGTATTAGATAGGCCACCAATCCCGTTAATTAATGAGGAAACAAGCCATCTAATTCATAATGACTTGTTATTAGTTCAGGAGGCTTCTTTAACTAATGATGCTTCTTCTTCTAAAACGGTTAATCGATACCCCCAAACTCGAGCAAATACTGGAGGTACGATAAAAAGAAAAAGGACAGAAACCGTACAAAAAGGGAGGAATCCAAAAACATCGAAAATTGTAGATTCCGCAAATCCCGAACCAGGGTTACTTGTAGGTAGGTTTTTAGTAAGGTCTGATGATGACCAAGGGAGACCCATCCAAACCACTATAGGTAACTATGCAGATACTATTCCTCCCGCCCCCACCGAGGAAGTTGGAGGGTCAATGGCACATATAGAGCATGTTGTTAGATCATTGATCCTCCCCCTTCTTGAAAGAATAACATTGGTAAATGAAAAGCTGGAGAGATTCGAACAGTTAACTCTAGACAATTTTACCTCCTTAAGAAATCTGATAAAACTTGAAGTTAGAGGGAGAATGGAGAACTCAGCGCCACCTCTTGGGGATCCCGCATCTGCTACAGGAACTGCAATTGGTGTAGCCACTGTTCAATCGACAGAGGTAGGGATCCAAAATGGTCCTATTAGTAACAAACAGACTAAAAAAGCCCCTGGTAAAAACAACTAGTGTAGGTAAAAGTGCGATGGAGAGGGTCGCTTGTTCTGAAAGTACACAAAAAACAAAAGACAATTATGACAGTAATTCGAAATTTCCATTGGTAACGATTGACTTACCGCCAGAGTCATTACCATATGTAATTGTGCTTACTGGCGTCCCAGAACTAAAGAGTGGGAAACCAGAACCTTATCAGAACTAAAAAACAAAGTGATATTCTGGTTGAATAAGAACAGGCCGATCCCTAGACACCTGAAAGGAGAAGTATTGTTTGTTAGAAGGGTCAATTGGGTAGGAAGAAGACCTAAAGATATACAGGGAGACACAATCATTGTTAATTTCAGGGATAGCAATGTAGTAAGATTAATTTGCAATGAACGCGCGTTTGCGGAAGCGCCTCGATCGGCGCCGGAGTCACGCCTGAGTCAGCCGGTCTGCGCCCGTCCGCGCCTCGGACGTGCCATATGGCTATGGAGCTACCAACACCTATTAGTAAGGATCCTTCACAGGTATTACATGAGGCGGAGAACACTCCGAATATTGGTATTACATATACATCGGAATATATACGATCTTTAAGAATCCCTAGGTCACCTCTTTGCACTCTACTAGAATTAGGAAAAAGAGATGGTTGCCAAAATTGTTATCTCTAACCTAGACCACAAAACCATGTTGATCATAGAGGGAGACTTCAACAGGAATTTCGAACCAGTTATGGGCCTAGAAGATATTTATGGGGAAGAAGACAATGCCAATAACATTCCCCGCATTGATGGAATCCATACAATAGCTTGCACAAAAGGCGCCCTGCAACTGTTAAAAATAACAATGGAATATGGTCTACGCTCCTGTAATGGGCGATTCCCATCAGATTGCCCAAGTAAACCTACCTTCAAAAGAGGTTGTTGTGCCAGCCATTTAGATTATATATTGGTTTCTTTAAGCCTATGGCCAATGCTTCTGGACCTGAAGGTGGATAACCGTATAGAAAGTGACCACTTGCCTCTCTCTTTGACCATCCTTAGCTCTTTATTTGTGCTTCCTATGGAGATGGTCTCCCGAGACCACAACTCACCACATGACCCTCTAGAGTCTAATAATCGCAGGTCCTTAAAATGGCCTGCTGTGATGGGTAATGCAGGTATTATTAAGCAAATCTACGAACTTTATGTAACACTTATGTCACCGCTAGTTGATACTAACTCCGAAGGTTCCTCCCTAACAGAAGTGCATGGGAATCTGATACTGCAACTTAGCGAGATTCTTTCAAAAGGGCCAAAAAAAGAACAATTTGGCAGTAACAACTGTCCGAAGGAAGGACTCTGGTATAATAAGCTTGCCGTCAGGCCAAATCAGAATTAATAAAAGCTGTAAAAGGGAACCAAATAAATATTGTTAGAGACAAAAGAATGTACTACAAAAAAACCATCTTATTAGCAAAAAAGGGATGGGATGAAAAAGTTTGGACGGACTTGCTTCAAGCATGCAAACTGAATGACCAATCTTCGTTTCGGAATCTTATGGCCTGAGGCACTAAAGAAGGGACTCCATCTAGGGATAGGTTTCTTGAAGAAAATATCTGGGTCAAACACTTTTCTACATTGTATTTGTGTGGAGGGGATGAGGAACAGTGGACACATGTAAACGCAGAATTAAATCCATGTGAAACATCCTTAACATTCAGTTTGACAGATACTATATCAGCTGTTAATGCAGTCAAACAGGGAAAAGCTCCAGGCCCAGATAAAATACCCGGGGATCTTTGGAAACATGAGAATCTCTTGTGGGCTCCAAACATCAATTTGCTCAGTAATGATATTGCAAGAGGAGCTCCAATTCCGGAGACTTGGCGGGCGAGGAAATTGTGACTATTTTCAAGAAGGGAGACAAACTCAATCCATCACACTATAGACCTATCAGTTTGATAGATGTCCTTCAAAAGATTTTTGCTCGCCAACTTTTAAGTAGGTTAAATATGTGGATCAAGGATAATTCTATTTTAACAAAAGACCAGGTAGGTTTTAGAGCTAGAATTAGTACGGTAGACCAAGTTTTTAGATTTTTATGTCTAATCTGGAAATACATCAATATAAGGAACTCTCACTTATATGTAGCTTTTGTGGACCTCATAGCGGCCTTTGATCTGGTCCCCAGGGGAAAGCTATGGAAATTGTTAAGGGACAATGATGTCCCCGGGGACATTCTCCAACAACTGATCAGGTTGGATGGGGGAAACTAGGTGGGGACCTAATTGAGAGCTAACAGAGAGAATAGATATAAAGAGGGACGTCAGGTAAGGCTGTTTCATGGCACCAACCCTCTTCTCCCTTTATGTAAATGACATTCCAGACACCCTCATGGGCTGCGAGCACGACTCTCCCAAGTTGTGTGGTCAAGCCGTTCCGGCCCTATTATTTGCGGATGACACGATTTTATTCTGCCAGACCCCTAAAGGACTACAGAACCTACTGAATAAATTCTGGTCCTATTGTCTGGATAAAAAACTCAAAATTAATTCTTCTAACACTAAGGTCATGACGATCAGTCCTCATAAGGGTTTTAACAACGTTTTTTTGTAAATAATGAAAAGATTGAACATGTGCAAAATTTTGACTATTTGGGTATTATCCTCGATACTAAAATGAATTGGAAGCCACAAATAGAAAAATTGAGGTTAAGATTAACACAAAACCAAGCCCCCATAATTATGAAGCATAAGAATAGCCTTGTTAGAGCAGTATCACCTGCAATCAAGCTATTTAAATATAAAGCTCAATCGGCTACCCTCTATGGGGCAGAACTGTGGGGACACGTAGTAAGAGATGCCTTTTCAGTACAAGAAAACAGCTTCTTTAGACAGCTTTTAGCTGTTCCAGGTTGTACCCCTTTAATTCCTTTATTCTGGGATCTGAATATACGTCGCTCTGGTGACTATGCCTCCCTACGTCCACTACTATACTGGGTTTGCCTGTGGTCTACCGACGAGTTAGTGGACTATAGAGAAGTACTAAAGGACATAATGCAAATAAAGAATACTACTCGGTTGGCATGGTTAGTGCACATCAAAAAAATTGTTTCTTAAAGCTGGGCCTATGTAGTCTCTGGACAGATCCTGACTCCCTTACTCATTCTTCCAAAAAACTGCTGAAGGCAAGGTACTGGGAATATACACACAGCTGTTTATTACAAAATCTAAAGTAGGAACATTGACCCTCAAATTCTTTCATGTTAAAATTGAAAGTAAATTTGAATGCTTTATGGATGAAATTCTGCCCCCTGTGGCTAAATAATGGTATCTAAAGTACCGTTATGGCATTCTACAAATCAAATCTAGAACGTCAACCTGGGTGTGTAATAAAGGACCTAGGGGCAGTCCAAACCTGACTTGTGTGAACTGTGTGATATGGGTGCTAGGGACGATGAGGCCCATGTTTTATTTGTATGTCCTGCACACTTGCAGGCAAGGAAAAAGTGGATTAAACCCATTTGCCTCCTCTTAGGCTTTCGGAATATTAAAGATGGGGAAAGAGTGTTCAAGGGCGACACGTCACAGACTATAGTATTCAGTCTGAGACATTTTTTTCTTGCTGTGGCGATAGGTAGGAAAAGAAATGACCTAAAAATGTAACAGTATTATTAGCACAAGTACTGATATGACATGTATTGGCCATAAAGCTTAATTTATTGAATGTAAATATGCTAAGCACAATGGATGTTTTACTAAAGTCCCCTCTATATATATTTTCACTCTAACTATAACATGTGTAATGTCTTACAGATTGCCATGATTCAAATACCCACTAGTCTTAACATTTCATAATATAACAGTTCCAGGTATTTGTAAGCTTTTTTTAAAAAAAAAGAAGTTATCTATTATATTTATTTGTTTATATATGTATTACCTCGCCCACGGACGTTTGGACTTGTTTTAAAGGATTGATGAATTTATATTGTCTCTGGAAGAATTTTTAATGTCTCCACAAACTGTGTGCCCTTCAAGGTCAACCTTTTACTGAGTAGACATTTCATGTACGTATGTATGTACCAACTCCACTTCCTTCAATTGGCATATCCTGTTTATGATGAATGTTTTTAAATATTGTATTGTATTCTTTTATGGTTTGTTTTAACCGAAATAAAGATATTGATTGTGATGATGATAAGAAACTGCCAAATGTACTCAAATTCACTATAAGGCACCAAAAACATTAGCAGATTGTAACAAATTGGGATTCTGGTTGGCAGAGTTATGGATCTTCTCCAAGCAGGAACTAAAATTCCAGTCAGGGTAAGGTACCGCACACCCTAAATTATTCTGTGCTCCCCCTATGGTAGCTTTGTTACATACACAGTGGTCCCTCACACGAAGAATGATAGAGAAGCAATGATTTTAGATATACAGGAGATATATATTGCATTGTCCAGAGGGACAGGAATATTTTGTGAATTTAGAGAAAAACAATAAATTGGAAACAAAATCTCTGCAACATTAAGAACATGAAAAAGAACAAAGGCTCGGGCATATCTTAATGCTTTGAAAAAGAACATCACATTTGCAAGCATAAATAAAGGCAAACACGATAGCACAATTCAATGATACATATGAAAGTGTCAAGTTGTCGAGGAGTCAACTACGTTTCGATCCAATACATTGAATACCGGGATCATCTTCAGGACATTGAGTTACATGCCTGAGACGGATACGTGTAGATATAAAGGAATTAGGGGAGATACGAAAGAGGAAAAAAGGTGGTGAATAAAAGGATATGGATTTGAAGCATTAGAGAAGTCAACCCTAGGGTTTGGAGATGTTTGGAGAACCAGGCAAACATGTAGAAATGAAATGGTGGGTTTCAATCTCTCTAGTTACTAATACATCCAATTGCTGAAAATGATACAGAAGAAGGAGCTTATCATCAACAAATATTGTAGAGGTGAATATTTGAACCACTGGTGATTCAATGTGAACATTTTGTTGCGCCCGGGAAACAGCAGAAAGATATCCTCATGAAGGTGAGCATGTGGGTGAAGTAAAACAGTCCTTGTGGACTTGAAAATTGTGGCAAGGGTAAACTGCCCAGCTACAGGGAACAGTTAGTCCAGCAGTAGATCTGAAAAACTGGGAGGCTGCCCACAAAATCTGTAAAGTGAATAATTAAGGTCACGGATGGTGTGGGTGTGACAACAGCCTAAGGCATTAATTAGAACTAAGGCCTTACAACACCCTCTGGTAGCTTGGTACAGAGCAGTCAAGCTTAACTAGGCAATGTGTAAAGTATTTATGCAACACTCCAAAAGGTAACACAGTGAAAAGACCACACCAGGTTAGGCAAATAGATAGTATTTTTATAAGCAAAATTAGAGCAATATGACAGAAATCCAATATGCAGAACAGGAGATCTGAATTTAAATTGTAGTGATTATAACCGTAATGCGCCAACTTTTGCTATTTTGTCATGCTAGACTTGGTCAGTTCTAACATACAGGCTGACTGCGATTGAGCACAGATCAGGCACAGTGACCAGCATTGGCAGGCTACAAAGTACCTTGTTTACATCAACAATGAGGGAGATGTGAGGATCAGGAGAGGCGATGCATCATCATCGATCTTTTGGAATGGAGGCGACACGTCAGATGGGTCGGAGAAGAAGGTGCTGTGCAGGTGGTAATGCGAGGCATTCGATCCTCGCAGCAGCAGCGATGCTTTGTCGTTGATAAAGATGTGCCGGTTCCACTTTCACACTTTCAAAGGTCCAGAACCTAGATTAGCACCTCTTGTATAAGGCAAGTCTCACAGATGGCAGAGTCCATATGCAGCAGCAGGTGAGATTAAAGCCTTTTAAGTCCCTGAGACTCCAATCAGGAGGCATGCTAGCAAGCCCTAGGAGTCACTCTGGTCCTGGGTTCAAGTAATGTGAGTCCATTCCTTCTCACCCAGACAAATAGGTCAGCAGGTCAGCACAGCAAGAAATCAGTTAATCCAGAGCAGTAGACCAAGTGGCAGTCCTTCAGCACCACAGCAGTCCGTCCTCCTGGCCTCTTATCCACAGAAGTGTATTGAAGTGGTAAGGTGTAGAAGACCAAAGGACTTGAATAATGATCCAGAAAAGGTAAGTAATCCAAAAGAGGTTTATTCGATTAGGTTTCCGATCACAGGAGGAGCGCCTCATCAGCCAGGAGTCCAAGTAGCAACTGACCAAGCACAACGGACACCTGGCTACTGAGAGCAACTCCACATTCAAAAGAATACATTAATACATTCTATGCACATGCACAGGCATGTGCACACGAAATAGAATAATCATCAGCACGAGAACAATAATAATAAGATTCAACACACTACATCACCTTCCCCCTTATGCAAATGCAGAAAAGAGAATTAGTTAAACAATTAAAATGAAACAAATTCGTTATATCTTGCAGGAGGTCTTCTAATACGACCACTGCGACTGCAAGACGGAACTGAAGGAGAAACAACAGCAGGGGAAGCATTGTTAGAAGGAACAGGTGCCGTAGAAGGTAAATCTACGTTAGCATGAAATATTTTTGGCTGAAGCCAATGAGACCAATCACAACCCTCCTGAGTGGATAAATTCTTCCTCCTAGAAATGAGGGTAGCTTGATCTGGCGTCAACTTTGCCAACTGTCTCACGTTCCACCAACCTTTGTCCCCCAAAAAGACTGCATTTTTACTGACTTTAAGGATTTGCACAGGACTTGAGAACATAGACAAACCTTTAGCAACTTTATAGGGCTTCTTGATCATAACCCAACCCCCCACCAACATTTGAATGTCTTTTACACATTTTGCCCTGTCATAATTTTCTTTCATTACAGCCTGTTTCTGTTTGACTGCAAAGCCTACATTATCACTAACAGGAGGAAATTGAACGTCCTCCCCTTTCCTTAACCAAGCAGGAAACAAAGGAGAATGAAACTCCCTTCCCCGCAACAATTGAAAAGGGGACACTTGGGTTGTACAATGCGGTGAGACGTTATAGTTCCAGATTTTCTTTTCCAAAAATTTAAAAACATCCACACCAGATGCTATGGCTGTCTGAATTCCTTCTTTCAAAACTTTATTGCCCCGCTCCACTAGACCATTAGATGAGGGCGAATAAAGTGCCACCTTCAATTGTTTCACATCATGCGTTTTCAAAAATTTACACATCTTGTCAGAGACAAAATGGGTCCCGTTGTCAGTTACCAAGGTTCGAGGGGCTCCTTCCAACAAGAACAGTCTTTCAAGAAAAGAAATGGTATTATTTGAATCCGGAGCCTCTACAAACCTATAATACATCCATTTAGAGAAATAATCGATTGCTAAGATAAGGTACCTCTTTCCTTCTGGAAGAACTTTATATGGGCCAGAGAAATCTAAGGCCACCTTCTCCCAAGCCATCCCCGGAAATTGGGAAGGCTGCAAAGGGGCCTGGTGGGTCTTCCAATGCTTATCGGACAAAAGACATTCTTCACAACTGTCCACAGTAGTTCTAACCTGCGAGTCGATACCTGGCCACCAATAATGAGCTTTGATCCTCATACAAGTCTTGGTCACACCAAGGTGACCCTCGTGTGCTAACTTGACAATCTTGTTCCTTAAACCACTGGGGGGACCGAACTTATCACCTCTTAACAAAACTCCGTCTTTGACTGATAGTTCCTCTGCCACCTGAGCAAAATTCTTTAGATCCCCAGACAGGTTCCTAACATCTGGCCAAGTTTTAGCCGAAAACTCCAAAGCCTGTGACAAAACACCATCCATTTCACTAGCTTCTTTCCAATCCTTTTCAGAAATGGCTGAACTCCAGTCCTCCACAGCATCCACCATAGAGACACATTCCACATCTTCTTCAACTAAGTCATCCTCATCATCTTTGTCCATCAACATTCTGGACAAGCAATCTGCCCTGAAATTTTTACCTCCCGTGATGTGCCTTAATTCGAAATTGAATTCCTGCAGTTTAGAAACCAATCTGGTCAGCCTAGGAGACAGGCTATTGGTACCAGAAATTTTGCTGAAAATAAATGAAAGGGGTTTGTGGTCAGATAGCATTACAAACTTGCGGCCCCAGATATACATTTTAAACTTTTGTGCCGCCCACACACAGGCTAACGCCTCCCTTTCAATTGTGCTGTAGTGCTTTTCAAAGTCCTTCAAGGATCTAGAGGCAAAAGCTACCGTGTGTTCCTTGTCCTCCACCTGTTGACACAGTACGGCACCAAGCCCTTTCATACTTGCATCTACTGCAATAATGCACATAGAATCATCCCTAAACGCCTGAAGGGAACGTGCAGAGACAATTAAATCCTTGATTTTAGCAAAAGTCTCATCCAACTCTTTTGTCCAAACAAACTTTTGACCTTTCTTCAACAGTAACCTCAGAGGTTCCACCACTTGGGCGTACCCTTCCACAAATCTGGCATAGTACTCGGCAAGGCCCAGAAACGAACGTAGAGTGTCTTTATCACTTGGGGGTTTAGCTTCCATTAAAGCCCTAACAACAGAAAATTTTGGTCTAATGCCAGTTTTCGAAATTGAATGACCCAAATACTCTAACTCAGACACTCCAAACTTGCATTTGTCTTCCCTGACTGTCATACCCCTACTGCCGAGAATGAACAAAACCTTTTTGAGTAGCACATTGTGTTCCTCCATCGTTTTAGCAAAGACCAAAATGTCATCTAAGTATGCTTGAACTCCCACCAGATCCCCAAACAAAGAGTCCATTAACCTTTGGAAAACACTTGCAGCTGATGCTAACCCGAATGGAAGCCTCAGAAATTTAAAAGCACCAAACGGGGTCACAAAGGTTGTTAACTCTTGAGAATCCTTGGACAAGGGAATCTGGTGGTAAGCGGACTTTAAGTCCAACAATGAAAACCACCTAGCACCACCCAGATTTGCTAGTAGTTCTTGTATTTTGGGGAGGGGATGACAATCAATTTTGATGTTTTTGTTGAGACCCCTGAGGTCTGCGCATAGCCTGATCTCATTATTTTTCTTGCGTGCAACGACGATGGGCGCAACCCATTGGGAGGATTCTGAAGGTTCTATAATCTTGTCTCTAACAAGATCCTCAAGCATCTTTTTAAGTTCCGCCCTGACACTAAGGGGAACAGGGCGAACCTTATGGAAAACAGGTGATGCTCCGGGAATGAGTCTAATCTTGTGTTCTGCGCCACTCACCAAACCAATTTTATTACTAAACACATTTTTAAACTCCCTTAACAATTCAGTTCTATCGATTTTAGTATCCTCAATAAAGCAAATAGGAAAGTCACGTACTTTGATTGGATTTTCGTCTCCAGGAACAAGATATAGACCCATTTTAGCAAGGTCTTTCCAACCTACGATATCTTTCCCTTTAATCGCCACGTAGACTTTTGTAATAATGGATCTACCCAGGACTTCTACACTTGTTAAGAAAAAGCCTAACATGTCAATATCTTTCTCCCCGAAAGCTTTAGAATTAACATCAGATTGACTTAATTTCACATCCTTTCCCCATTTATCAAAAAATGTAGAATCCCTGAGGATAGTAATGGGAGCACCAGAATCAGCCATTACCTGTAGTTTAATGTTGTCAATTATGGCTTCACACAAAGGTCCCTTAATAGGTTCAGAATCATCACACTCCACCATTAACATTAAATTATCAAAGGTGTCGTTACATTCATCCATATCCACATAGTTGACCTTGACAGATTTCTTTTGGAATCTGCAAACCTTTTGGAAGTGTCCAACTTTCTTACACCCCACACACCGTTTGTTCATGGCGGGACACCCTTTGAAATTTCCAATGTGAAATTTGGACCCACATCTAAAACAAAAATTTTGCTTATTTGTATTACCACTAGACTTAGTCTGCCACTTTTCCTTAGTTTCTTTACTAGAAATGGCATATAAACCATCGTCAGACATATCATCAGAAATGAAGTTAACCTTAGTGGCTGAATCTAAAGCCATGGCTTTAGTAGAAGTTACGGATCTTTCAATACTAAGGCTAAGATCGATAACTTCGGACAATGAAGGATTCTTACAACTTAGAATTCTTTCTTTCACCTTGGTAGAAGAACAATTGAACACAAATTGATCACGAATGTAATTATCCAGCAAAGGACCAAAATCACAGGTTATAGCTAACACCCTCAATGCTGAAATATATTCGTCAATTTTTTCATCCTCCTTTTGCTTTCTTTTATAAAAATTGTGTCTCTCCAGCATGATATTAGGAGATTCTTCAAATTGATTCTTTAACCTGGCAATAGCCTCTATATAAATATTCCATTTGTTATCACCTGAACCAGTAGCAGCTGGAGGGGGAATGGGAACAAGGCTCTTAAAAATGCGTTGCGCGGCCAACCCAAGACTGCCAAAAAGAAGAGCAAATTTCCTAGGAGGAGAATAGTCCGAAGCATCAATTGCTAAAATGTGATTCTCAAACAGGCCAAACCACTCTGACCATAATAACGTAGGTTTTCCAGGTTTTTCAAGGAAAGGAGGGGGTTGAGTGACCTCCCTAACAGAAGCCATGTTACAAATATAAAATAAGGAAGTAAATATGTAAAACCTATAACATAGAGAAAAACAAAAAAAAACCTGAAAAAAACACAATCTGCAGAAAGAAAACGTTTTGGTTAAAAGGCACCAAATATAGTTACTGTTACAATTAGATGTGGTAGCAAGGCGTGTGAATCGCCGGTACACACGCAGGGATAAAGCGTTGCTAGGACTGTCTGTCACTTGAGCAGTCCATCGCTTAAACTGCCTGTCGCTTGAGCTGCCTGCCGCTTGCACTGCCTGTCGCTTGAACTGCCTGTCGTTTGGACTGTCTGTGAGGAGAGTGAATCTCCGAGCGCGAACCTTCACCCTTTACCAAGATGGCGGCCTTGCGTAGCGTCCAACGTGCGACGTGACGTCAGTGCGCAGCGTGGAATCCCAGAATTCCACGCGTATCGAGAGTTCCAAGGATTCCGAAGGTTCCAAGACGTGCTGCCGGAGTTCCAAGAGACCGGTAAGCGCGTAATTCAAAAGTAAAACGAGGCAATTTTAGTTTCAACTCTTAGAGTAAATCCGATAAAAGCATTAAATCCCCAAACGTCTTTGAAGAAGTTTATCGTCTCCAGAAACACCGACGACACTTAAATCCAGAAAAGTGTTGGTGAAACAAATTTGAATCCGCTCCTCCTCTCTCATGTAAACGTGTCCCAAATAATCCGAAGATCCGCTTTAAGTGACTAAATAAGCCAGTATGGAATAAAAGGTCATCAAAGGATCGTTCGCCAAAATTCAAATTTGACGCGAATTCATCAAAAATCCTTTTGCGTGGGTCGGTGATGGAAACAATCCCGATCGTCGCCAATATGTAGAAGACCAAAGGACTTGAATAATGATCCAGAAAAGGTAAGTAATCCAAAAGAGGTTTATTCGATTAGGTTTCCGATCACAGGAGGAGCGCCTCATCAGCCAGGAGTCCAAGTAGCAACTGACCAAGCACAACGGACACCTGGCTACTGAGAGCAACTCCACATTCAAAAGAATACATTAATACATTCTATGCACATGCACAGGCATGTGCACACGAAATAGAATAATCATCAGCACGAGAACAATAATAATAAGATTCAACACACTACATAAGGTCAGAACTCTAGTTCATATTCCCACTGGTGCTTTTGAAGTAGGGCAGGCCCACTGGCAGCATTTAATTTACAGTTCCGGGGTATACGGTATACCACTCTACAAGGGACTTCCAAGTAAACCTAATATGCAAAACAGGTGTAAACTAATTATACCATGTTTTAGGCAGAGAGCATATGCACTTCATCATTGGTTAGCAGTGGTATAGCGTCCAGAGACCTCACTCACACAAAAATGAATTGAGAAAAAAGGAAGCAGCAAGGCAAAATGTTTGGGGGTGACCATGCAGACAGGGCCATTACCAACACATCCCCCTCCAGCCTAAAGCCAGCATAGTCAAATCAATGCCTTGATAGACATCCCTGCTTGGGCAATAGAACATGGACAGCGGCCCTTTACTGCGGGGGACTTCAGTTCCAAGCCTCTCTGAACTCAGTTGCATACCTCTGCCTATACTCTCCTGAACCACTGAATTGACCCATGGGGAACACTTCTCATCAAAGTTGACCCATCTGTGCAGCGACTAACCTTAATTTGCGTGCTGATGCATGCCAGTAGGCAGATAGTACCACCATTGCCAACAAAATGTTGTGGCCCAATCCACCCCTGGGTTGAGACATCTGTCTCTAACCCAAGGACAACTCTGTTAACAAGGAATACAACCAACAGCAGCCACTAACAGCTGTCAGTATTCACATTAAGGCTCCAAGCCATCCAGGGCTCTCGGAGGTTCCTCAGAGCGGGAGAAAGCAAAAGCCCTAGGTGCCATGTAGCCTTTTTCCACCCTACCTCCGGCCAGTTCTGGGGTGTTATCCTGAAACTGGTCACACAGTCCAGCACCATGAGGTACTGGGGTCACGAGTGAGACCTCCTTCACCTTGCCCCTACATCTGAGCTTCTATACCCTCTGCTTCGGAGTGGTACTCCCAGAAAACTGAAGTGCCAGGGCACCCTGAGTGACCGCCCCTCTCAGGTCTCCTGACACCTGGGTTAATTAATTCCCCAGAATGCAGTAAATGAGTAGAAATATGTTCTTAAAGTTCACTTAAAAGAAAAAAGCACATCCAGTTTCAGTGGCAACTACACAAGTAGCAAAAGAGGAAAACCTGGGTAACCCTGTATTCTAGAAAGAAGCAAGGCTATGCTGTGGTCCGCGATAAACACTTTGCATACCGCTTCAGTGCACATGCACAGGTAGCAGAAACACTTCCAGTGACATAAATTATACAAGATATGTAATAATAGTTAGACTTTACCGGCATGTTGCATGTTTTTAGTCAATGGCCAAATTAAAAGTTATCTGAAAAGCTAATTTGGAATTGTTCGATAGGAATGTTAAAGTTAAACTCCACACCCCACTGTGGCCGACATGTGCTCACATTTTGTGTGACACACACATTTCTTGCTTTATTCATTGGCCCAAAAGAGAGTCACATTGATATTCAAAATAAGCTGTAGTTGTGATTGTAGGTATAAATATGTAGGAAGTGTCTTTGCCGAGGACTTGAGCTGTTCCTCTGCCCTCCATGGTGCAGGATCTGAATATTTATTCATTGCTGAAATGTGCTCATAAATTATTTGTAGAAAATGCTGTATTCGTTCTATTTTGCGTCTACAAAGAGGCAGTGGTAATTATATCCCGCAATTGTTGCTTGTTGTGGTTGATTGCTCACAAACTCTTTGTGTTGTTCATGCTGGCTCAGGTGCTCTAAAGAAGTGTATTGCCATACTGTGACTGCTAATGTTACTATTCTAGAAAACAATGTTAAAATCAACATATTGGTTCCAATTCCATAGAACCTTTCTACATGCAAGTTATTTGTGTTTGCTTTTCAACAGGCATGTCTGGCACAGTTAAGAACGGAGATGCAGCGAGTGCAAGGTAAGTGGTTTTAGTCAATTATTTATTTAATTTTACCTATCACGTCTTCTGTTGAATCCCCCCGCACCCTGCCCGCCCCATCGCTCTTACCTGTGCTGGCCATGCCTGCTTTGCAGTGTGTCCTGGACATTTCCACTGTGACATTTTACACATGCATTGGTGCATACAATTGCACCTGCTAACAGTTTGTCAGTTTGGAATTTTGTGCATAGCTATCAGCTCCTGAGACCTTTTTTTCTTCAAAGGAATGGTCTGGCTATATTTTATTAGTAGCACTACATGTATATTATTTGAGACGCCGAACAATAAAACATTTTTTTTGCTTTATTATAATACATTTAGGCATGCCTAAATCCATTAAAAGTGCAAAAATATATTTATTTCCCTGGGCAAGATCCTATTTCTGAGTGACACTGGAGGAATTTGCATTGCACATGTGATTTCCTCAAAAGAAATAAAAGCAATATTGTTGGAGTGTGTTTGTGGACATTCCAGTTTGAATCCACCAGCATCAGATAGAGAATGCCCACAAGCTTTCAACACTCTGGGTAGTCAATACCAATTTGCCGGCAATTTCCCACCATAATAATGATTGTAAAATTACCCCAGTCAAGGCAAACAACAGGGAGTACTCCTTAAGGTAATGACAAACAGGGGAGGAGATAAATAAATGGGAAAATACATTCAAGTGCAAATTAACTTTTTCTCCCTGTTTTAGCATAGAGAAATGTTCACCTGTTTGAGTTTAAAATGAGGGAATAATTATACATAGGATTACTTCTGAGATTCTTCAACAGTTGCGAAATCCTTGAATCGTTTTTGAAATATTGAAAATTCGGAAATATTCTTTGTGTTGAAGAAACCTACCTTCTATTGCAGTTGGAAAGCGTATTCTTGATACTGTTGAAATGTCATCATAGAATAGTTTTCATTGTTTCCAATTATTTTATGTACCTTATTTGCATTTCTGACATTTTCATTTCTATAGTTACACATAACATATTCTGATGTATATGCATTATGTGAGAATTACAGTTGTAGGAAATGTTGTTCTTTTTTGAGGATTCCCCAATTGCTTTGCTCCTTTTGAACTTTGTGCATGTTGCCTCTCCTACACAGAAATAAAATGCTTGTGCTTCCCCTTTAAACATGGTTACAGTTTCTTACCCCTAAATAACATATTTAACTTGCCTACACTCTCTTAGTATGTAGTGTAGTAAATGCACCCAGAGCCTTTAGTTAAATGCCACCTGTGGACTGCAATAGCACTCATTGTGGCGTAAACAGAGAGGCCCTTGAAAACATAGACTTAGGTCCAACATGTGCAGTCTGACTGCGGGACACTAAACATCAGGTGTGAAACCTGTGTAATAACAGTTTTGACAGGCAGGAATCACTCCTTTTAAATATTAATAGGTCTGCCCTAATTACGCATTGTAGCACCGAAAGTAGGGTGCCTGAAATTTAAAAGTGGAACATGTGCAATATTAGAATTGACATCATATGGCAGTAAGTAGGTCAAATCTCTGTTTTCACTGTTAAGGCTGTGGCTGAATCCTAGAAAATGTGAAAGCAAAGATTATCAACTTTATTCTTAAACATTTGACAGGAAACAACTGCAAACATTATTACAGGCTATTTTTCAGATTGATTAAAAATCCAATTTAATGATAAAGTCATGTTTTCAAAAAATATTTAGGAAAACTATATTTTGAAAGTTACCTTTTACCTGCCTGATCATCCAGTAATCTGCATTAGCCTACTGACAGCTGGTCTGCTCCATTCTTGGTCTTACTTCCAGAGAAGAGCAAATGGCCGGGTGAAAGTGTTTTTCTTCCCTTTGCAAGAAGACCAATTAGTGTAGTCCCAGGAACTTCATTAACTAGTAATATTTCCTGACTTTTCACAACTGACTCTAAGGGGAGGGGAGCAAACCCCAGAACTTTTTGTGAGTTATCGCAGAGGACTAATTACTCCAGCCACACCTCTCGGTGGACATACACACTCTGCACAAGGGTAGAAGTGTTTTTCCATCTGAAGTGGAGGAGTAAGGTGCAATATAGGACTGTTTGCAGTA
Source organism: Lissotriton vulgaris (assembly GCF_964263255.1). NCBI lineage: Eukaryota > Metazoa > Chordata > Amphibia > Caudata > Salamandridae > Lissotriton > Lissotriton vulgaris. The sequence continues at coordinate 204,208,607 of NC_141689.1, forward strand.
GGGAATATAATAAGTGATGACAAATTAGGTAGAGCTGCCCTTGCAAGCTTTTAACCCATTGCTTAGGGAGAAACCAGGAAACGTGAGGCTCTGCCAAACACTTTCTGAGCCTACAGACGATCAGAATAGGAATTGACCTGCTGTCTGTGATCTGAGGGAACCCCTGAGGAACTGAACCTTCTTCCACTTCTACTCAGGACAACATCATCATCAACAAGGCTCAGTTGGTTGGCCTATGTGGCTACAGGGACACAAAAGGATGCAAAACCCTAAGTGACCAGGTAACCAGGGCCAACCGGCCCAGTGCTGAACTTTTCTGATGGCCTCTGCAGGAGTGAGTCCTAGCCCAGATGTACTGTCCCTGAGATCCTGAGAGCATTAGAGGTGAACCAGAAACCACGAAAGGTTGTAAATAAAACAATTTTTAGAATTGCAAGACATTCATAACCATTAGGGGGACTTCACAGCAAAGGTACAAGACTTCAAATTTCAAAGCACCTTCCATGGATGCAGTTCCAGGCTTTCCCCACTGGGGGATTTTGAACTCTATGAAAAGCCTGTGTCAGAAGGTAAAATCTTTGACCAGAGGAACCCTGAGGGTGTTTGGAACAAATATTGAATACAAAATATTGTGATACAAAAATATAGTGTCAAAAATATTGTCTACAGGCATATCGAAGTCAACACTATAGGTTTTAAGTGTTGCTTTTAATACTGTAAAACAGAGGTCTTCAAACTTCTTTGCTCTGAGCCTCCCCTAAGCAAAGTTTTTGAGGTTGGGCCCCCCTCCAAAACTTTATGGCAAGGTTTGGAAAGGAGCAGGAGGGGGATGGTTGCATGCAAGTGCCCGGTCTTATGAGTTGATTTCCGGAGTACTTTTCCTATAGTTTATAAACTGCACTAAATATAAGACTTATACAACAGCAAATGCATCAAACAAAAACATGCATTACCCCAAACATACATATGCCCATAATTGGGGTGGTGTGAGCCTCTAACAATCTTGGACCCCAATGCAACTACACCTGTTGCGCTGATGATAACTGTATTACTGAGTAGCAGGCTACTCCTCTGCATCTTTTACCTCTTCCCCACCATGACAGACCATCACCTCGGTCCTAATGCTAGAAAGGAAAATAAGCTCTCATGCACCTTTTTAAAGGTAGGCAGTCATAATTGTGATGCAGTGGGCCCCTCAAACCCCTGGGCCCCAGCCCTGCTGCATCTGCTTCCTTAACGATAATCAGCAGTGGCCACTTACAATCCTGGCAGCAGCGTCAGCTTCACTTATGAATGAACCTTTGAAAAAACAATTAAAAAGCACTTAAATTGTCCCCTTCTTTGGGGTATCTCTCAGAAAAGGCTGCATCTGGCCATTTGTAAACATAAAAATGAGTCCCCATACAGTGCTCCCTATTCTGGACCTTCTCTTTTACAATATCTATCAATCTGGCTCCTTTTATCTGTCTCTTAAACCATTACTGTGAGGCCCCAGGGATCGAGAGGATTATGGCTTTGTATCTGAATGTAATCCTGCTGACCTTCTACCTGCCACCTCATGGAATTAGCTTTCACAAAAAACTGCCCCTGAATGGTTAATGCTGACTTTGAGGTGCCTCTGCCAGAAAGCGAAGGGTGTGGAGGTAGTGCAGAAATTTAAAAAAGAAACCAGCCGTTAATTGATTGAGTTGCTTAAAGCCAGGGCCACTGGAATTACGAGTTTCTACAGCAGCAGCATTTACCACATAATTGAGATTACCACATTTGCTACATAATCCACAATCTGAAGATTCCAACAAAAGAAACTTGATTCTAGCTCACACAGAACACAATTTACTTAAAACGTGGCAAAGTGTTCCATAGCATTGGAAGCCCTTTGCAAAGATTGACTGGAAATCATGAAGTTGCTTACTGCTGTATTTAGGTGTTTTATAGATTTGACACATAATCCACCATCTGCCACATCATCTGTGGATATTACCAAAAACAAAAAAAATTATTCTAGGTCAAATGGTTCCAAAGTTAGTAAAAATGCTATGACACATGGTGCTGGGCAGTGGAAGGCCCTTTGCAAAGCTGGCCTGGTCTTCTTTCTGTTGCTTATAGTTATATTTCGGTATTAAACTGGTCCTAATGAGGTGCAATCAATGCCCAGACAGTGTTACCAAGTTTTAAAATGAAAAGAAAATGAAGCAATGGTATTAAAAAAAACGTGCTGCATAATTTGCTCAACTCTGTCTCATAATTTGTCCCTCTTCTGCCGCATAATTCGAGTGGCATTACTTAAACACTGGACCTCAAGCTAAGCATTCTAGGTTTGTGTGAGGTACAGGCGCTCGGCAAGTCTAGAACTAAGCCCAGTAGCTCTCAGGCACCTATGACATGCCTACCGAATGTTAGAACTACCCACTCTTTGATGTGTGCATTTTAAAAGTTAACGTTTTTTAAACAAAAAATTATTAACTCTTCATCCCATAATATAATATGACAACCGTGAATCGAGCAAGTGAAAGCAGCAATGCCTTCTTGTGCTCAAAACCAAGACACTGACCAGCAAGGCTCGTCCTCGTAAAACACAACCAAAAGCATCAACAAATAAAAGCGGAAAAACGCAAAGTACAAAAGTTGCATTTAGTACTGCACAGTTAAAGCGCACATTCAAACAACCTCTCAAACAAATATCGTTTTCACTAGCACAAACACACCACAAACTGATTTCACATTAAGAATTTGTGCAGCCTTTACTTATTGAAACATAGAGAAAATACATGTTTCAGGCAAAATAAGTCTGACCATTCATAATTACTTAAATTGCAAACACAGCAAAATTGGTTCCTCTATTTTTGTTGAGGGTCTTTCATTGACCATAGCTTTTTTGATAATATGTCTATAACTCATTATATATCAATATAACTTACTTAAAATTATGGCCAGGTCAATAAACAAGCTCATGCGGTTTCAGACCCGTTTCTTTATTTCACTCTTGTGCAAAAACCTTCATGTAACATGGACTTATCAATGCCTCTTCATCTATGCAGCATTAGGTGAGCAGAACGATGAGCAATGGTGAAGGTAGATTTGACGTGTTTCTGCACCAGTAAAATGTTCTGTGTCCCAGCCCCTGTTGGGTGTCATTTGTGTTGTGCTTAATAAAATGCTATTCCAATTTGGGACAATTATCCACGCCCTAGAGGAGTTCTACAACATCTGTTTAATAAAACATTTGCATTATTTCAAGGGAGTTTCAAAGTCTGTTCAGGAACGATCTTTAAGGGCTAATTGTGTAAGCTCTGAAATGCTAGGGTTTCCTGGCGACACCTTCCTTTGCAGCAAATATCACTGCCCCCCCCCCCAACCAAGTATCTGTATATTTAAATAAACCTTAATTGAAATTAGTGGCATGAATAATAGATGAAATCTAAACGTGAAGAAAGAACGAACATTTGCAATGAAATGAGTTTGAGCTATTGGCATTGACATAGCTATTTACAAAGCCAGTAGCTTAAATTCCAGCAAATGCAAGACCTATTGTTCCAAATGCTTTTCAGTAATCTCTTTGACCTTGCCTGCCACACTCAGTGACCCCTGCCCCCAGGGCACTCAAATCACACTTGGAATAAATGAAGATGGCCCGGAAATGCAGCAAATAAACAAAGAACGCACTTCCAGGCCATCTTCATTTACATATACTTGGAGGGGCAAGTGCGCCCCCTGGGAACCCATCCACGCCCCCCCCCCCCCAGGGGGGCGCGCCCCAAAGTTTGAAGACCTCTGCTGTAAAACATATTGATTTAGAAAATACTGTTGTAACTAATATTTGTAAGTGTTATTTTGTACGCAATTTAGTATAATTAGTTCGATTACACATGTTTAATACTTTTTTTATTTCAGCTTTTAATGAGAGAATGTATCAGTTATGCAATTGGTGAAATTTGTCTTTTTAGTTGAATTAATGTCTAAAAAAATGGATTCATAATTTGTTTTTGCAGCCTGATATTGGATTTTGGAAGGGGGACTTCAAAAGTGAATAATGTAATGTAAATGTAATGTTCATTATTTTAATGATATGCAAATGAATATTGTAAAATGTGTAATTGTATCTTGTTACAATATAAACGTTTAATTTTTTTAAATAATTAGAATTCAAAAGTAAATCACAAAACAAAAAACAAAAAAAGTAAAAGCATAGAAAAATAACTTAATAAAGTACAATAGTTGTAAAACAATAATAACATCTTTTAATTATATAATCTGTGCTAAAAATGATAATGGGAAAATATGTTTAAATATTACTTTTGTTTTTATCTATTTATTGTGTAAGTAAATGATGCTAATATATATATTATATAAAATAACACATATATATATATATATATATATATATATATATATATATATATATATATATATATATATATATATATATATATATATATATATTCACTGAAAAAACCATAGGTTTGACACATGTTATAGTTAGCGGGAAATTTTACTGATATAAAACCAATGAAATTCCACGTTATAGTTAGTTGGACTCACTATAACTTGCGCGTGCAATGCACTGCTGATGACGTCACATATTACATCACTCATAACATGGTCAGTGACATCACTCATGACATCACTGATGACTCCATCCTTGTGACAGAGTGACAGACCTCCTTTCAGTGTAATGTAACCCTTGAAACACATATTCAAAAATAGAAACTGAAATTTAAAAAAAAATGGTGATACCCATATCAGTTACAACAAGTAATTCAGTAATTCCACCATCTATATACATATCCACTCATTCACCAACAGTTGTATATAGTCACTCATACATATACTCACTCATTATATGAAGTGATACACCTATACATCCTGTTACACACCGACAGTCATCCAAAAGTTACTCACACACATACTCACACGTGCAAATAAACTATTGAACATTCATTTATTTGAATATAGAGTTATACACACACTTCCACCTTACTTCTATTGAAAATTACACATATTTATTCTCTTAAACAATCACTTATAGAAACACATACTTATTTAAACAGGAACTCTTACAATCTCTTACTCTCACATATACTCACTTATATACATCAATATTCACATATACTAGATTAAAACATATGTCGTTACTGATAAAGACACTAGTGAGACAGTCATTCACTCACTAACAAACACATATACACACTCATCCACCCATACAGTCCTGCACATATGCTGTCTTCAAAACACATACAAACAGAGAGTCAGTCACTCATGCATCTATGTGCTAAGTAATACCCCCACCAAACCATATAGACACTTATACTGATACTAAGAGAAACATCTAATAACCCATATACATACGCATGTAGCTACTTACCAACACATGTAGCCACTTATACACAAAGTGAAACACTAATATATATATTTAAATATTTAAACATTACTCACAAATATTTATTTTTCAGAAAGACACATATTCACTGGATGGTGTCATCAGTGATGTCATGAGTGATGTCACTGACCATGTCATGAGTGATGTAATATGTGACGTCATCAGCAGTGCATTGCACGCGCAAGTTATAGTGAGTCCAACTAACTATAACGTGAAATTTCATTGGTTTTATATCAGTAAAATTTCCAGCTAACTATAACATGTGTCAAACCTATGGTTTTTTCAGTGAATTTCATAGGTTTTTTAAATGCTACTTCCTAACTATAACGTGTGTAAAACCTAAGGTTTTTTCTGTGAATTTCATTGGTTTTTAAAATGCTAATTCAGAAAAATGTCGTGTATGCAACCTATACTTTTGTCAATAAAGTTCTGGCAATATTTTTTTCGAAAACAAGCCGTTTTCTTCACTGTTCAAGTTGCATAGAGACTCCTTGTAAAGCAATACAGAATTCGAAAGTCTGTACCTTGCCTTTTTTTAAACACATTAAAATTTGTCTGTAAATAAAAATAGCCTTACTAAACTTTCGTGCGCGACCCGGTGTGCGCACTCTCGGCAACAGTTGTCAATTAAATGGATATCGCATTTCCAGGCTTTCGTGCGCGACCGAGTGCGCGCATCTGCCTATATATTTCGTGAAAACTTTGCAATTTGCACTTATTGAATTTCTTCATACACCCCTCAAAGAACTTATAGTACGTCAAAGAGACTGTACCTAGACTTCTTTTTTATTCTTATGAAACTTTTCAGTAAATGGAGCCGAATGTCTTTTTAAACTTTCGTGCGTTACCGGATGTACACACCTTGGTATTTTTTTTAGAAATATAAAACGTTTCATACTTTAACAATTGTGTGCTTAAATCCAGCTCAGAAGATATACAAAATCAGGATGGTAGTTGGTTCAACCCGGACCGTTTATTAGAGGTAGATCGTCCGACTCCACCGGAGGACACCCCTAATAAAAAGGACATATATATAAAATGCGGACTAGCCGCTGTATCGTGCTAGCAAACTATAACATATAAATCGTTAGAAAAAACAAAAGGAATCGAGCAAAATCAGTAGGCCACTGATGGGATCTTTTTTTGACCTCGCTAAAATAGAAAAATTAGGAACAACCCCTCATGAGAAATATGAAACTAGTGAGAGGAACCGAGCTCGATGCCATGATGGCTGCAAGACAGCTCGGCTCCGCCGCCCACCCCACCCAAAGTAACGACAAATATTATAAAGATATACAACACACCAGCAAAGTAACAGGGTAAAACGTTTTATTAAATAACTATTTACATGGCAGCCTGCTGCAACATGAAAACAACACTTTCAATTGGTTCTTAACCTCTTCGCCGCTAATGACAAGGGTAACTCGTCATGGACTTTCCATTGATTTCAATGGAAATTGTATGAGCAGAAGAATAATGCCTTAGCAGTAAAGGGGTTAATAGTTTCAATTCTGGAATTTACACGCAGCACTCCACCCACTTCCCTCACTATCTTTTCTACTCTCAAGAGAGAACAACGTCCTACATCTTTCGGAAGACTTTGGTGAAATGGCTACCGTATCTCATTCATCTTCCGAATCTGATCAAAATGATCGACTACCTTTAATAAGAAAAAATAAATCCTTCATCTGGCAATTTTTCACTTATCCTGAAGATCAAAAGAAAGTGAATGCACCAAAAGTAACCTGCACGATATGTGACTTGGTTCTCTCAAGAAGAAATCCAGCAAAAAAATATTCCTTTTCCATACATACCATGGTGCGGCATGTCAAACAAGTGCACCCTCTGCAATTTGCAGAGGCAACGACAAGAGCCCTGGCCACGCTATTACCATTAGAGGTGGCCAGCACATCTTCTGATCGACGACCTGTATCTCCATCGAGTGCAGAGATGGACTTCAGATATTTAACTATATATGGTCTATAACCTATGGTTTTTTCAGTGATTTTCTTTGGTTTTTTAATAGCAAATATCAAAAGCTTTTTTGTGGAAAATGACTAAAATTAGGTATACATAAGCGGCGTTCATTTATGTTCACCACAGCCATTGTTAAAAGTAAAGTGAAAGTCGCCACGCCATCTAGTCCCTTTTAGGCCCCATCATGCACGTAAGTAACAGCCATTTTCTGTGTCATGGCCTCTTTGCCCACTGCCAATAGCCTATGATTGTTCGAAATTGGTTCTCTTTGGGTCATTCTCTGTTCACAAATAAGCACAAAGTCGCAATACTCTGTTTAGTTTTTGCAGATAGTGAAGGATAGGTAGTGCACACTTTTGTCCCCTTTGTAACCCGTCATGCCTATCTCTGCCCCGTTTGTTGGTAGTTGGTTCAACCCGTTTATTACAGGTAGATCGTCCGACTCCACCTGAGGACCCCCCTAATAAAAAGGACATATATATAAAATGCGGACTATCCGCTGTATCGTGCTAGCAAACTATAACATATAAATCGTTAGAAAAAACATGAAACTAGAGAGAGTAACCAAACTCGACGCCATGATGGCTGCAAGACAGCTCGGCTCCGCCGCCCACCTCGCCCAAAATAACGACAAACACTATGCAAATATTATAAATATATACAACACACCAGCAAAGTAACAGGATAAAACGTTTTATTAAATAACTATTAACATGGCAGCCTGCTGCAACATGAAAACAACACTTCTAATTGCTTCTTAGTAGTTTCAATTCTGAAATTGAACACCCAGTACATCCAGAGGTGATGTCCGACAAGTTGTGTGGGGGGATGCTTTGCTAATGCCGCCACCCCCACCACCTTCTGTAGGAAGGACTCTGGATATGCTTGGTCCCTGAGAGGCTTCGATGTCCCTGCCTTGCACAAATGTCATAAGTTCTGGATGTTGAGTGCCATACTTCAGGGTCCGACAAGTTGTGTGGGGGGATGCCTTGCTAATGCCGCCACCCCCACCACCTTCTGTAGGAAGGACTCTGGATATGCTTGGTCCCTGAGAGGCTTCGATGTCCCTGCCTTGCACAAATGTCATAAGTTCTGGATGTTGAGTGCCATACTTCAGGGTCCAAGAAATGCGGACTCGGAGGGGGCGCTTGGCTCCTGCCCCCTCCCCAAGTCTTGTTCCCCTGGTATGGCCTAAGATCGCCCCCGACATAGGCGGCCGGCTCCCGGGGTCAGGCGAAACTTCTTGCCTTTTGATGCCTCTTCCATTCTGGACCTTGTCCCACAATCCGTTTGACCTGAAGACACGTCCTGCAGTGCCCTGGTCCGACCATCACATATACCTGCGCCAGGAGATGGCGTGGGGTGCACTGGAAGGGAGAGGCGGCGCGAATGAGCCTCTCCCACCTCACCAGGTGGAGGTTTCTTAGCTACACCCCAGCGCTTCACTCGGCCAGCTGAGTTGCGCCTGCTCCTGCAGCACAGTGCCTCGCTCGGCCAGCTGAATTACGCCTGCTCTTGCTATTACACCGTCTCACCCGCCATCCGGCTGAATTGCACCCACTCTTCCGATACAGCGACAGGCGGCTGCCACGGAGCTCAGGAAATGGCGGTCGGCTCCACAGACTTGGGCCTGGCCTGCAAGGATGGCTCTGGTCAACCCTGGAACTCGGACGCTTGACTGCTAGGGCATGAGCCCCATTCCCAAAAGCGTCCCCTCAGCCTTGAAGATTCTACAAGAGTCACCGAGGCCCCCGACTCCTGCAGACTTCCGGTGGGGAGCGACTGCCATGATTGCTCTCGGAATGGCCACGACGTAGCCACGGGGTGCTCTCATGCTGACGCCAGCTTCAGTCTGAAACATCCAGAAACACTGTAGACTACCAATTCGATCAGTTCCGGTGGAGCCCCAACGACGTATCGCGTTGTTGCGTAATCCGTCATATGACGCGCCGCGTTAGCGCACCCGGAAGTGCTCCGGTGCGCGAGGCGCGAAGCACAGCTTCCCGGAAGCAATCCGGGGTGCGGCGCGGATCGCGTAACGTAAGCAGTTACATTTCAGTTGGTTCTCCCTCACAATATTTTCAATGTCACATAAAAGTCACCCATCACCCACAGCCATCTCTGGCTGTTTCCATGGTAACACCTCATTCTGCACCTGGCTGAAGGCACAGGTCAAAAGTTCATATCTCAACGTTCTACAGCAAAGTAACAACACTGTTTTCCCTCCAGAAACACCTGCCAATCCACAGCTCTGTTACATGTCTTTTTTTTTCACACCCAATAGTACTTTTCGTTTAACATAAACATTAACATGCAACGTACTGTTCAATCTCCACTTCTTACAATCAACCAATCATTTTTATTTTTTAAACCACACCCAGCCTCTTCCTTTTTCTTTATTTAGAATTTCAACTTCTAACTACCATTCCACTTCCAGAACCGATCGGAGGACGACTACAAATCCCTTGAAAATGAAGGTCTGGCTAATAGGACACAGTTATATTCACTGGAGTGAATAATATGCAGTAAGCAGACGAATTTGCAACCTCGGCTTACCAAATGTACACATAACATGGATTGCCAAAAGAGGATTGAAATGTCACCAATTGATTCCATTGGTGAAAACTTTTATGCATCTCCCAGAACCAGACCTTATAATTGTGCACTGTGGTGGGAACGATCTAGGCACAATCACTGGGGTAGGTCTGGAAATGCTTCTAAAAGACACCTTTCGACAATTGATGACACTTTTTCCTTGATCTGCCTTGGTATATTCCAATATATGCCAAAGACAGAAATGGAATTGGTCCAATCAACATTGTGCACAATTTGAGAAAGCAAGGAGACATGTAAATAAATCTGTTTCTGCGTTCCTCAGAGATTATAGCATGGGTTCTATTTACCACAACAACTTGCGATACCACATGCAAGACGTCTATAGGAGAGACGGTGTTCATTTCACGAATGAGGGAAACAGAATCTTCCTCTGCAACATCAGGCTCTGCATCGGTACTTACTTATAAATGCAGAAAACACTCAATTAACACAATGGCTCTTTTCAGAGCCACCTTATATCTAAGCACTCAAACTTCTCATTTATCTCCATTTTCACACTCTTGTAAAAAGGTGTGCGCGACCGAGTGCGCGCACCACGCAACTTTTAAAAAAAAATATATATATATATTTTCGCCTTTAAGGGCCTTACTGCACACCCTGAGAAAACCTACACAGCAAAACAATCTCTACCTTCTCCCCTTTCCATGTTCCAACGCTTTGAAATCAACAATATATCTACTCGCAATGACAAAATTGCGGTCAACGTCACGCAGCAAAATTCCGCTCGCGCGCGCAGCCGCTTGAGTGCGCGCACCCGTGCGCGCGTATAGATATATAATTGACTTTAACTTTAATTTCCTCAGCAACTACTGAACGGATTTACACCATTCCAAAAAAAGCGTAATCTGCGAGCCGGACTGTACAGTTTTGCCAAATTTCTTATAAATCCATTCACCCGTTCGACCTGTAGCCGAGTCTAAAGGTACTATGGAAAATAACATGGAGAAAACTTGTTTTGGGACCCCCCTTTTATATCAGCCCCCACTTGACCAATCCCCCCCAAACTTTTAGGGAAGGAGGGCAGCGGACCGAGCCATCTTTTTTGAGAAATTCGCTAAGATTCCTCAACCAGGGCCAAAGTTATTCCAAATAGAATGTTGAGGATTTCCTATGGAAACTAGCTCCTAACTATAACTACCTACTGGCGACCGCCAGTAGGTAATACATATATATATATATATATATATATATATTTATATATATATATATATATATATATATATATATATATTACCTACTGGCTATCGCCAGTAGGTATATATAGTTAGGATTTATTCCCTATGGGATTTCTGAAAATTCTATGTCTAATAACTTTGGCGTTTGTGGACGGAATCGGCTGAAGTTTTCAGGAAAATGGCACATTTTGGTTCTGAGCAGCCCCTGGAAATTTGGTGGGGTTTCGTCAAGGGGGGGCTGAGAAAAAAGGGGGGTCCCAAAACGCGTTTTTTACATTGAGTTTTCCATAGGGCGGTTGGCCTCACTTTTAGCTCGAACGGCTGAATGGATTTGCACGAAACTTGGCAAAATTGTAGGGACTGGTAGCCCGATGTGCCTTTGCTAGGTCTCAATATATGTGCTTCAGTGGATTTTGAGAAATTAACGTTTAAATCAAGATATGTATCTGTAACAGCGCTCCGGGCAGCGATCCGGTCCGCTTACTTTTCGCTTATCGGAACTTTGCGCGCAGAAAGCTGATTGGCTCTCCGGTGTCTGTCAACATTCTAAACATTCCGGAGCGGCCGCCATCTTGTCTCTCGGTAGGATCGAGAGAGAAGAAGAGGTGAAAAACGAAAGGGGAATTTAATGAAAGGGGGCAAGGTATCCCCCTCTTGACCCCCTAGGAATGTTGTTGGGGTTATTAAAGGGTCCCGTGGGGAAAAGGAAAAAAAAATGATTTTTCACGGTAGAAGCGCTTCACGGGCCGCAAACTGGTAGCGAAACGGGAATTCGCCATTTTGTGCTTCGTTAATTAAATTACTAGGTATAAGGGGGTGCGGGAGACGTATCCTAATCCCCTATGTTTCCTGAGGGTGGCTGAGGAGGCTGATATATGTTGATACATCTCTTCCAGCGGCTGTGCGTGAGCTTTTTTTTATTTTGCTGCGTGACAGTCCGGAGCGGCCGCCATCTTGTTTCTCGGTAGGATCGAGAGAGAAGAAGAGGTGAAAAACTAAGGGGGAATTTAATGAAAGGGGGCAAGGTATCCCCCTCTTGACCCCCTAGGAATGTTGTTGGGGTTATTAAAGGGTCCCGTGGGAAAAAGAAAAAAAAAATGATTTTTCACGGTAGAAGCGCTTCACGGGCCGCGAACTGGGCCGCAAACTGGTAGCGAAACGGGAATTCGCCATTTTGTGCTTCGTTAATTAAATTACTAGGTATAAGGGGGTGCGGGAGACGTATCCTAATTCCCTATGTTTCCTGAGGGTGGCTGAGGAGGCTGATATATGTTGATACATCTCTTCCAGCGGCTGCGCCATCTTGCCTTTTTCCAATGCCACAATTTTGTCGTGCACGGCAGCCATTTTAGATGCCAGGCTGGTCCCAGGCTATCACCTACCCCTGCGGATGTAGTTTATGGCCCCAGCTGTAGAGAATTCAGACATGCCAACTCTCCTGATTCAGGCGTGTGACTACTGATTTCAGTGCTAGTCTCCCGCCTCCCGATTTCTGCAAGCAAAAACCCGGGGGCATATTACGAGCAACTAGCGATAATTTTTGTCTCTAACTTGTTTAGAGACAAAAATTATCGCCGCACATCGGCGATTTTTATCGCAGATAAACCTTGCTATTATCGCAGAAAAGTCAGCGATATTCATGTATTATCGAGCAAATGCTCTTAGCCATGTTATCCACCTCCCATTGGATAACATGGCTTAGAACTGCTCAGGGCAGGTGTTAGATTTTGGAGATATTCGCGCTTAGCGCGAATATCTCCAAAAGTTGGTAATAGGAGATAGCGATGTTAGCGACTGTTTCCAGTCGCTAACATCTTGGCACGCCCACTTTGCATGTCATTAGTGATAAGTATCACTGACATGCAAAGCGGGGCCCAAGATGGTCGCTATCTCCTTTTAGCTGTCACTAACTGGTGTTAGCGACAGCTTGGTAATAGGGAGATAATTTTATCTCCGCTTTCATGGCTTTTAAAGCCAAAAAAGCGGAGATAAACCCCCTTGATAATATGCCCCACGATTCCTTGGGGGTTTCAGCTGACAGGGCTTGGTATTGTGTTACATGGTAATTTTTCCAGGAAACGTCAGAGGGTCGATGCAGGGGTTCTAGAAGAGGTGATAAACCATTTAAGCCTCATGAACAAGCGCATGGTCTTTTAAAGATTTGTGAAGTACTCGGGGCGGCGGTGTGTGTGTGCCCTCTTTTAGGAGCGGGCGGGGGGGCACTGCCAGCAACTTGCCAGGTCAGGTAGTGTTCAACACGTGCATCACCCTTTCTCTGCCTGCTATTGCGCTCCATGCTTCTGAAAGGTAAGAAAAAGAACGTGCATTTGAGTTTGAAATGTCCGATCCTGCAGCAGCACACTTCCAAAGCCCACACATGACAATAACCTGATTCAAGGCCCCATTCACCCGTTTTTAAAAAAATAGATAACACTCCAACAAAGTAAGATTATAAAACTTTATTAACTATTAACTATAACGAACGGAACAAAAACTAAAAACATTTAAACATTTTTCAACACAAAAAGCAACAATGGTTAGAAGCTGTCTTTTGTGCGAATAGTCCCAAGGCAGCACAACGTGCAGAGTTCTGGACGGCACCCAGGTGATGTCGCCTGGGTGCCGCACTGGTTTTGGGATCCTACAATGCAGCACAGAAAAACAGCGTGGGGCGTCCCGGGTGGTGCGGGGGGAGGCCTCGTCAGTAGCGGTCTGTTGTGCGAATAGTCCCAAGGCAGCAGAACGCGTTGAGATGTTGATGGGACTGTGTCCAGTGTCACATGGCTGACACAACATGTACGACAGGCACCCAGGTGATGTCCAGTAAACTGCCGCACTGGTTTTGGTATCCTACAATGCTGCTCCGAAAATTGGCATGCGGCGGCCCGGGGGTGGGGGAGGCGGCGTGAACGGGCCTCCCCAGGTGGCGGCCATCTAGCTGAGTTGCGCCCGCTCTTGCGGCTACAGCGTCTCGCTCACCATGTTGTTGAGTTGCTCCCACTCTTGCAGTGCAGCGATAGGCGGCTGCCACATGGCTCTTAAAATGGCGGACGGCTCCTCGGTTTTGGGCCTGGTCCACTGAAATGGCCCTGGGACACCTTGGAACTCGGACGCTTGGCTGCTAGGGCTTGGGCTCCATTCTCGAAAAGCGTCCCCTCAGCCGTGAAGATTCTACAAAAGTCTTGGGGGCCCCCGACTCCCGCAGGCTTCCGGTGGGGAGCGGCTGCCATGATTGCTCGCGGAATGACCACGACGGAGCCACGAGATGGTGGTGCTCTCATGCTGACGCCAGCTTCAGTCTGAATGATCCAGAAACAAGGTGGGGCTTTCATCGTTTGGGAAAAAAAATGTTCTAAACCAATGAAAAGTGTTATTTTTAGGTCATATGACCAAGCCTTCCATCTTTAGGAAACCAAAAGTAAAATGAACCAATGAAAAGTTTTATAAACAAGTCACATGACCTGTTATGCGGCATAGGGCTACAAAAAGCGTAGAAAATCCGTTGGCACGTGAGGCGGCGTCAGTAGCGGACCGATGTGCGAATAGGCCGAAGGCAGCACAACGCGCCGAGATCCGGATGGCGCCGAGGTGGTGTCCAGCAAATTGCCGCACTGGTGTGGCCATCCTACAATGCTGCGCCGAAAGACGGCGTGTCCAGCTGAGTTGCGGTCACTGTTGCGGTACAGTGACTCGAACGCGCCGAGATCCGGATGGCACCGAGGTGGTGTCCAGCAAATTGCCGCACTGGTGTGGCCATCCTACAATGCTGCGCTGAAAGATGGCGTGTCCAGCTGAGTTGCGGTCACTCTTGCGGTACAGTGACTCGAACGCACCGAGATCCGGATGGCACCGAGGTGGTGTCCAGCAAATTGCCGTACTGGTGTGGCCATCCTACAATGCTGCGCCGAAAGACGGCGTGTTCAGCTGAGTTCCGGTCACTCTTCCGGCACAGTGACTCGAACGCGCCGAGATCCGGATGGCACCGAGGTGGTGTCCAGCAAGTGGCCGCACTGGTGTGGCCATCCTACAATGCTGCGCCGAAAGTCGGCGTGGGGTGCCCCGTTGGCTTATGAGGTGATGTCAGTAGTGGACTGATGTGTGAATAGGTCGGAACCAGCACAAGGCGCCAAGATCCGAATGGCAAGTCCTGGATGTTGAGTGCCTCAGTTGAGAGTTCTGAGCAGTGCTTGTAGGACTGTCTGAAGCTTATTTGCACCTGCTGCAGCTTCACTATTGCCCTGGTGTGGCCAAAGGTGGCACATGACATAGGCGGCCGGCTCCCGAGGTCCGGCGGAATTTTTTGCCTTTTCCTTTCTGCTTCTTTTCCTACAATCCGTTTCATCTGAAGACACGACCAGGTCCCTGAATGTGTGCAGGGGGACGCTATTGATTGAATGAAAATGGCGGCTTGACACAAAGCTGACTCAAGCGTTACTGTTGATGCTATACAGACAAAAATTGGTTTTCAGTTTGTACATTCTTCAGGATTTTTTTTTCCATCCAAGTCTGATTGAGAGTTTGTAGAAAAATGGCTTCAGATTTTCCACATACTACTCTTCAACATTCTTCCTAAATGTAACAATGTGAAACTCACTAGGACAATGGCTGTTTCTGTTTCCTTTCAAAATGCTGCCAACAATATTTTCTGAATGGAAGACACCATCTTGTAGCATAAAGGGACGAAAGGGGTTCTGGTCTGGCCGATGGTTGGTGGAGACATTTTGACTATATCTTGGACCTGCCCGGCCTCGCCCAAAATGGCGCCGGTATAAATGGGACTCGTAACTCCTTGCCCGCAAATGTATATCTAGAAAATGTTATTGTAAGTGGCCGTGTCGTATTTTAATTACAAAATGTACGTCCACCGATTCCGCAACTGTTAGACACCTTTGTTCTTGCAACCTAATGGCCCGCTCGTTACGTTCTTCTACAGTGTAAATGTCTCCTCACATATACGAATACAGTTTGCTCCGTGGCCGGCCCACGTGGTTATAGGCCCGTATTTGTATACTGACATTTTCACAATAAAGGTTTTTAAAACAAAACACGGTAGTAGTATTTACATTGGTAAAGTTTTTACTTTTAGTCACTGTTTTCGAATCAGTAAAGGCAAGTGAAATAAAGCAGTCCAATTACATGACGGATAAAAGGTATAATATGTAGGAACGCAGTAAAGATAAATGTTTAATAGCAGTTGTGTTTTTCATGTCTGCAATATAAAGTGATCGATAAGAATCTGATAATCAGGCGTATCGGCGACTAAGATAGCAGGCCGAATCTCTTTTACTCAACGGCTCCGTCATGGAAGGAAGAAACGCCCTTTTTCTCGAAAAAGGAATATATTTTACTTGCAAGACAGTTGTAGATTTTCCGGGAAAGTACATTAGCCTGGAATATTATAACATATGTTTGAAAAAAAAATATTGTTCGAAAACAATAAAAAGCGTAATTTTTAGGTCATATGACCAAGCTTTTCATCATTAAATTAACAAAAGTAAAATGAACCAATGAAAAGTTTTATTAACAAGTCACATGTCCTGTTATGCTTACGTTGCGCGCTGCGCGCCACGCCGCGGATCACTTCCGGGTGCGGTAACGCGGCGTGTCATATAACGCATTACGCGACAACGTAGGTCAAGAATATAGTCAAAATGTCTCCACCAACCAGCGTTCGGAACACAACTCCTTTCAGCAGTCCAAAAAGTTCTGTTAAATGACAACAGAGGGGACAGGCAACAAGAACCATCAGTCAAAGAGGGGAGGGCAAGTTCTTCTCTTCCGGGTCATGTTGGGGCGCTACCGGAACTGATCGAATTGGTAGTCTACAGTGTTTCTGGATGTTTCAGACTAAAGCTGGCGTCAGCATGAGACCACTACCATCTCGTAGCTCCGTCGTGGCCATTCCACGAGCAATCATGGCAGCCGCTCCCCACCAGAAGCCTGCGGGAGTCGGAGGCCCCCAAGACTTTTGTAGAATCTTCACGGCTGAGGGGACGCTTTTCGAGAATGGGACCCAAGCCCTATCAGGGAAGCGTCCGAGTTCAAAGGTGTCCCAGGGCCATTTTAGTGGACCAGGCCCAAAACCGAAGAGCCGGCCGCCATTTTGAGAGTCCTGTGGCAGTCGCCTATCGCTGCACCGCAAGAGTGGGCGCAATTCAGCTGGATGGTGGGCAAGACGCTGTAGCCGCAAGAGTGGGCGCAACTCAGCTGGATGGGACAAGGTTCAGAATTGAAGAGTCATCAAAAGGCAAAAAGTTCCGCCGGATCCCGGGAGCCGGCCGCCTATGTCGGGGGCGATCTCAGGCTACACCAGTGCTATAAGACTTGGGGAGGGTGTCGGAGCCAAGCGTCTTCTCCGAGTCCATGGCCATCACACCGCCCCTCAGGGGCCTCCGTCAAGCTGTTTAGGAAGGTAACATATCACATTGTTTTCTAATGCAGTCAGGTCCACAAACGACACTCACTTACTTTGAGAATAGTGAAGCTGCAGTAGGTGGAAATAAGCTTCAGACAGTGTTACAAGCGCTGCTCAGAACTCTTAACTATGGCACCCAACATCCAGAACTTATGCTATTTGAGAATGGCAGTGACATCGAAGCATCTCAGGGACCAAAACCATTAACGTACTTTCACGTATGAAAATCTTACTTGGGGAGGGGGCAGGAGCGAAGCGCCCCCTCCCAGTCAGCGCCACCACACCGTATGTTGAAAATTTGAAGCCATCGTTCCACAAAGTCAACCAAACTTGGATTAAAAATCTAGAAAAATGTACAAACTGAAAACCAGTTTTGGTCTGCATAGCATCAGTAGCAACGCTTGAGTCAGCTTTGTGTCAAGCCGCAAATTTGATTCAACAAAGCACAGACATTCAAAAAGGCTCAAATTCAGAACTCTAAACTATGGCACCCAACATCCAGGAGCTTGCCATCCGGATCTTGGAGCCTTGTGCTGCTTTCGATCTATTCACACATCGGTCCACTACTGACATCATCTTATAAACCAACGTTATGTAAATAGTTTTTTAATAAAATGTTTTACCCTGTTTCTTTGCTGGTGTGTTGTCTATATTTTTAATATTTGCATACGGTTTGTCGTTATTTTGTGCGGGATGGGTGATGGAGCCGAGCTGTCTCGCAGCCCTCAGGGTGTGGAGCTCAGTTCATCTCACTATTTTCGTATTTCTCATGAAGGGTTGTTCCTAATATTTCTATTTTAGCGAGGTCAAAAAGAGATCCAATTTGTGGCCTACTGATTTTGCTCGATTACTTTTATTTTTTTTACACGATTTTTCACTATCTGCAAAGACTAAACAGAGTATTGCGACTTTGTGCTTGTTTGTAAATAGAGAATGATCCAAAGAGAACCAATTCTAAAACAGTAAATGCTTGGACAACAATCAATCAAATGGAGAGACAAGCAGCCACGACGGATTACAACGGGGGTAAAGGCCTGCGTTAACTACCCTTCAGTATCTGCAAAGAGAGAGTACTACTAAGACAAAAGAGGGGAGGGGGGGGTGCAGCGTTCAAAGCACATCAGCGTGCATAAATACGAAAATGTTTTTATTTATCACGTACTTGACATTTTTAAGCTTTTCATATTTGCTATTAAAAAACCAATGAAATTCACAGAAAAAACCATAGGTTATAGTGGATATATAGTTAGGAATTTGCATTTACAAAACCTTGAAAATTCAATGAAAAAACCATTGGTTTTAGGCCATATATAGTTAGGGATTTGCATTTACAAAACCTTATTTTACTCGCATAAAACCATTGAAATTCCATATATAGTTATAAGCGCTAACTATATATCGCGCACCCGCAATCCACTGCTGATGATGTCACATATTACATCATTCATGACATGGTTAGTGACATCACTGATGACATCACTGATGACATCTCAAATGACATCACTGATGACATCACTGAAAACATCTCATTTGACATGACTGATAACATCACTGATGATATCATTCATGTGATAATACGATGAACCTCTTCAGACTCTAATATAACCTTAGATACAATCAGTGTAAACAGACACTCACAGACTGTCACTCATCCATGGAGTTACTCACACACCTAGTCAGTCATGCAAAGAATCAATCACACCTCCATTTCCTCAAATATACAGTTATACAAACTTTACTTATTCAAACATATACTAACACATATTTACTCTCTTATACAATCCCTGATACAAGTTCACAATGATCCATACAGCCACTCACACATTCACTGGCTCTTATGCACAGTTATTTATATATGTCAACTCTCACATGTACTGTGTTTTACATATGTACTTACTTTGACATGTAGCACTGAGATATCCATTCACTCACCAATACACTCATGCACACAGTCAACCGCCCATACAGCTGTTTCCACATGCACTTTTGAACCCATACATCTAGTGAATCAACTGCTCACACATCTATGCACAGAGTCATACACCTCCCAGCCACCCACACACACACTCAGTCTCCCATACAAATACTTGGGCAACCAATCAATAACCCATATAGTTACTCATATAGCTCCTGATCAACACATGCAGCAGTTTACAGAACAACAGACATAATGATGCACAAATTAAGACAGTTTAGTCACTAACCCATGCACTCAGTGAGACACATTTAATCACTCACTCAATCAGTCAGTCATGCACCTAGTAAATCCTTCATCCAGACACTTATATATCCACTCATTCTTCAATATGTAAAACATATTTTAACTTTACAGAAACATACAGTCACTGGATGTTGTAATCAGTGATGTCATCAGTGATGTCATTTGAGATGTCATCAGTGATGTCACTAACCATGTCATGAATGATGTAATATGTGACATCATCAGCAGTGGATTGCGGGTGCGCGATATATAGTTAGCGCTTATAACTATATATGGAATTTCAATGGTTTTATGCAAGTAAAATAAGGTTTTGTAAATGCAAATCCCTAACTATATATGGCCTAAAACCAATGGTTTTTTCATTGAATTTTCAAGGTTTTGTAAATGCAAATTCCTAACTATATATCCACTATAACCTATGGTTTTTTCTGTGAATATATATATATATATATATATATATATATATATATATATATATATATATATATGTATGTATTACCTACCTATATATATATATATATATTACCTACTGGCGGTCGCCAGTAGGTAGTTATAGTTAGGATTTTTTTCAATGTTAAATCTCAAAATTCTATTTGGAATAACTTTGGCACCGGTTGACGAATCTGCCTGAAAATTTCCTGAAAATGGCCTCGTCGAGCTCCGGTCCTTCCCTGAAAGTTTGGGGGGGATACGTCAAGCGGGGGCCGAGATAAAAGGGGGGTCCCAAAACGCATTTTCCCCATGTTAATTTCCATAGGGCGGTCAATTTCACTTTTAGCCCGAACGGCTGAATGGATTTACACCAAACTTGGCAAAATTGTAGGGACTGGTAGCCCGATGTGCCTTTGCTATGTCTCAAGATATGTGCTGCAGTGGATTTTGAGTAATTTAGGTTCAAAAAAATATATATATCTATAGGCGCTCTCCGGTGCGCGCACCGGAGTGCGCTCCAGGCGCGACACGCGACTTGCGCGCAGAAAGCTGATTGGCTCTTGGGTGTCTGTAAACATTCTAAACAGTCTGGAGCGGCCGCCATCTTGTGTCTCGGTAAAATCGAGACACAAGGGGTTTGAAAAAAAAGGGGCAAATGACCATAAGGGGGAAGAGTAGACCCCCTCTGACCCCCTAGGTTTGATGTAGGGACTAAAATAGGGTCCTGCAGGGCATTAACATTTTTTTTTCGTTTTGCGCGGGGGAAGCGCATGGTACGCGCACCGGCGAAGCACGGGGAAAATCCAGGACCATATTTATGAAGGCCTTGCGCTGTTAGTTTTGCGCCTCCTGTGCGTCAATTTTTGTGACGCACCAGCGGTGTAAAAAAATGCGCATTGTTATGCAATATTTAAAAAGTGACGCATCTATCTAGATGCGTCACTTTTTAAATATAGTGCAACGAGGCACATTTTATTACACTGCTGGTGTTATGCGTCACTTTTCTGTGCGCACTCCTTATGACATTCCAGATGTGTCATATTTAATGTATGACGAATCATGTTGCAAGGAGTTACAGATACGTCAGTATTTCTGACATATCTGTAAACATAAAAGTGATGCGAGGCAGGTGCAAGATTTTGACGCAACAGCATCCTAAAAGTGACGCAGAGAAATCTTATAGATTTCAGTACGTCGTTATTACCAAGCTTTTTGCGGGGGAATGCCCCCTTTGCATACATTATACCTGACGCAGATATAATGTGGCGCAGAGTTTTAAAAAGTGACCCATGTACCTAGATGCGTCACTTTTTAAAAATAGCGTCAGGTATAATGCATGCAGAGGGGGTGTTCTCCCGCAAAAAGCTTTGTAATAGCGACGCAGTGAAATCTTTGAGATTTCACTGCGTCAGTTTTAGGATGCTGTTGCGTCAAAATCTTGTGCCTGCTTTACAGCAGGTGTTAGACTGAGGCAAGACCTTTCACATGCTGCTTTCCCCATTTGAAAGGACACATTACTGGAGTTGCGTCACTTTTGTGACGCACTCCAGCAATGCGTTACTTGGAATGTCATAAGGAGTGCGCACAGAAAAGTGACGCATCGCACCAGTGGTGTAAAAAAATGTGCCTCGTTGCGTTATATTTAAAAAGTGACGTATCTAGGTAGATGGGTCACTTTTTAAAATCAAGCGCCACATTATATCTGCGTGAGGTATAATGCATGCAGAGGGGGTGTTCCCCCACAAAAAGCTTTGTAATAGCGACGCAGTGAAATGTTTGAGATTTCACTGCGTCACTTTTAGGATGCTGTTGCATCCTTTAAATATAGTGCAACGAGGCACATTTTATTACACTGCTGGTGTGATGCGTCACTTTTCTGTCCACAGTCCTTATGACATTCCAGATGTGTCATATTTAATGTATGACGAATCATGTTGCAAGGAGTTACAGATACGTCAGTATTTCTCACATATCTGTAAACATGAAAGTGATGCGAGGCAGGCGCAAGATTTTGACGCAACAGCATCCTAAAATTGACGCAGAGAAATCTCATAGATTTCAGTACGTCGTTATTACCAAGCTTTTTGCGAGGGATTGCCCCCTCTGCATACATTATACCTGATGCAGATACAATGTGGCGCAGAGTTTTAAAAAGTGACCCATGTACCTAGATGCGTCACTTTTTAAAAAATAGTGTCAGGTATAATGCATGCAGAGGGGGTGTTCCTTGCAAAAAGCTTGGTAATAATGACGCAGTGCGTCACTTTTAGGATGCTGTTGCGCCAAAATCTTGCGCCTGCTTCACAGCAAACCTTTCACATGGTGCTTTTTCCATGTGAAAGGACACATTACTGGAGTTGCGTCACTTTTGTGACGCACTCCTGCAATGCGTTACTTTTGTGTTTACAGATATGTCAGAAATACTGACATATCTGTAACTCCTTGCGAATTGATTAGTCATATATTAAATATGACATATCTGGAATGTCATAAGGAGTGCGTCCAGAAAAGTGACGCATCGCTGTTTTCACGTAGCGATGCGTCACTTTTCAGAAATGAGGCCTCCAGTTTATTCACTGTGTCATAACTTTCTTTTCTAACACTCACCTTCTTTCATTCCTCCTACTTCACTTCCTTTCACCTCTCATACCTTTCTGTTCTTTCTTACTCATTCTCCTTTCAATTATCAATGCACTATATTTCACTTACTCTTCATTTTTTAAGAATATAGCTCTTTGATGAGAATTGGAGGTAGTTCTGAAAAGAACTTTTGGTTTTCTTCTTTTAACTGAACAGGAACAAAAACAGGGAATGGAAACTGCTCAACAGTAGCAAAAAGAAAAGAAAAAAATTAGGGGTGGGAAGGGCAGCGATGGTTCTCCAATGCTCGAACCATGAGCAGGACACTTTGCTCCCCATAGGTGAGGAGTTGATTGCAGTATCTGCATCTGACGACCCCATGGTTAAATGCAGGTTGTATGTTTGCTACCTGCTCCTGTGATTGTTCTCTTCCAGAAGAAGTTGCTCCTCCTGTTGATGTAGAGGCCCCATCTCTGGGAACCTCTTGTGCCAGAGCCCTGACACTTTCCCGGGCAAAATTCTGGGGGTGCCTCCTCTCCACATGGCGAATCATGGTGAAGTTGCCAAAAGAGTATTTTTTTTGGGGGTTACCCCGTGACAGGACCTGTTTGCAGATCCTGCACTCTACTTTTGGTGCATTCACCTTCTTCTGGTCTGCTGGAAACTTAAAAAATTTCCAGATGAAATGTTCTTTGACCTTCGGCTGAGGAGGCTCTTCATCAATGAAATCATTGGAGTCATCTTCACTGCTGGATTGTCTGGCAGCCATGATTATCCAAGAAATATGCAACAGCAAAAAAGGCAGGTCTTTCAGTCACAAAAGTGAAAGAAGAAGTGAAGGAAATGGGTGGGGATTTCATTCATTGTAAAAAAAAACTGTTAGCAACCAATGAAAAGTGTTATTTTAGGGTCACATGACCCGACGCGTTTACGCTGCGCGCTCCGGAGCACTTCCGGTGCGTTTACGCAGCGCGATCGTAGGCGCTTCCGGGGCGCAAACGTGGCGCGATCGTAGGCGCTTTTGCGTGCGTTTATGCGCCGCGAACGTAGGCGCTTCCGAGGGCACTTACGTTGCGCGCCGAAGTGACGTCATCAATCTTTTATAGAAATGCATAATCATTTTCCTTATTAAAAAAAACTAATTTTATTTGTATGGTACGAAATGTTTTGCATTATTATTAACTTTTCATTCATATTTTTTTTCACGAACGACAGTTGCGCTCTGGGTGCGCTTTCAGATGAGCTCTCGGAAAAGCTTACCGGAGAGCTTAGCTGAAAGCTTCCCGGAGCGCGCACCCAGAGCGCAAAAGAAAAAAATTATATAAAAAAAATGAATACTTAAAAAAAAACAGCAAATTGTAAAAAAAAAAAAAGGTTAGAAACTCGATATACAAAGGAATTAGCATTTAAAAAACCTATGAAATTCACTGAAAAAACCATAGGTTTCACACCAGTTATAGTTAGGAATTAGCATTTAAAAAACCTATTAAATTCACTGAAAAAACCATAGGTTTCACACCAGTTATAGTTAGCTGGAAATTTTACTGATATAAAACCATTGAAATTCCCACGTTATAGTTAGATGGACTCACTATAACTTGCGCGTGCAATGCACTGCTGATGATGTCTTATTAAGCCAGTTAACCAATCAATTTTTAAAAACCATCCATTTAGACACTTATTTAAACATTTATTCTTCCATCAACTTTTACATATACATATATAAAATATATTTATTTTTCAGAAAGACACACATTCACTGGATGGTGTCATCAGTGATGTCATGAGTGATGTCACTGACCATGTCATGAGTGATGTAATATGTGATGTCATCAGCAGTGCATTGCACGCGCAAGTTATAGTGAGTCCATCTAACTATAACGTGGGAATTTCAATGGTTTTATATCAGTAAAATTTCCAGCTAACTATAACTGGTGTGAAACCTATGGTTTTTTCAGTGAATTTAATAGGTTTTTTAAATGCTAATTCCTAACTATAACTGGTGTGAAACCTATGGTTTTTTCAGTGTATATATATATATATATATATATATATATACACATATATATATATATATAATATCATATATTATATATGCTGGAAAATGGTTTCCAGTGTACCTAGACTACCAAGGGGGTGAAACCGAAACCTGAAGGAGCAGACCAGCCGAATAATTCATCCATACTAAAGGTGAAAACTAAGCCTCCATGTTTATTCACAAAACAAACATGACATATTTCAACCCAGAGGACTTGATCACATGATCATGTAAAAAATGAGACACGCTCCCTTTCACAGCCAATTAACCTTAGTACACATTCTCTATCTCGACTTCCCCACCGCCCACACAGGGCCTCCATATGTTTTTATTCAAGTATGTAGGATTTATATCCAACACATAGCCAGGTTATATCATTTATGTCACCTCCATTATTGGTGCTCTCATTACCTCTCAAACACAATCAAGATATAGACAGTGGGAACCTTAACGTCGTCAAAATACATTTATGAATACTGTGATGTACTGTTACTACGATCTAATGCAACATGAATATCATGATATGCATAACCTAGAGTAGGCAATTGGTGTTTGCAAACACCAAATGTCAACATGGCATCTATGTACCTAATTCAAATCCTACAGTCTTATCTTCCCCCTCTCTGTATCCCTACTTAAGAGTGCTGCACCGTTCTATATTTATATTTATTTATTTTACCACTGCATCTCTATGCATATGTACTGCTTATCCTGTGTTTCAAAAAGGTTTGAATTCAAAAAAATGTGACAAGAAAGAAATGAGCAAAGCATAATGGAAAAGTACCGGTGCCATGTTGAAAGTCCTAAAAGAAATGCAAAATATATATAAATCGAGAACAAAACATATCAACGAATATAATTTAAAATATTAGATGACAATCTGAGTACTACTAAGGAGTGGAGTTATAATAAATATTAAGGGCCTCATTATGATCTTTGTTGGATCTACAGGACATCGATAGCGGTCTGACTGACATCTGCTGTGCAGTCTGACTGCCACAATCAGCTGTGAAATAGTCGAGGGCAGGGTGGACGGACTGACTGTGCCTCTAAGCCCATCCGACCATCGGTTGGAATGCAAATCCCTACAATAAGGGCAGAGTCTACGCAGGCACCACAGTAGGGATTAGTATGTCCATTTCAAACAGTCTTTCAATGGTGGTTCAACCATTTAAAAGCCTTCATTTTTCCAATGCGGCTTGTGCTGAAGCCCTTTTCCGACTGCAGATCAAGCTGCACTGGAGTAAAGAATGGATTCCAAGTCAGCCAGTTTCCATTCTGACATGATGCTGGTCAGACAAGCGTCTGAACAGCATTGTAATAAGCACCTAAATGTCCAAAATAAAAGGATCGAAACATCAGGCCCACATGCACATATACTTCTGAAGAACATTATGACAGTAATATGGCCCAAATCGGACACGCAGTCCTTTCAACAAGTAAATCAATGTGTGCCATAATATTATAATAATATTATCCCAGCATGGCACTAACAGTGTTCAAGTTCAAGTGTTCAAGTATTTAACAGTTGTCTCTTGATCCTTATCATATGTAGGCTTTAGAAATGCATTCCCACTTCCATAGCTCTTCTTCCTTCTCTCTGCTCTACCATGATAACTAAATCGGTTTGTTTAATTCAAAATGTGTCTCAGCTATTTACAATGTACTTTTCCCCTGTTCTATAACAGGTTCCTCAATCTTCCAAATAGTGATATAAGGACATAAAGCACAGACCACCACTTTTGATATGTTAACAAAATTTCTATAACTCGGCACTCTCCAAAAAATATGACACTATTATAAAAAGTGTAGCAAAATGTCATCCCTAAGCAAAGTGATTGCTCACAGGAAATCAGTCCAGTCTAATAGACTTCTGTAATTCCATTTAATATCAAGTGACAATGTTTCCTACGGATAGTAAAAACCCAATAATCAAACACAGATATATATTCTTTCACAGAGATCTCAATGTCATTAGTTGATCCAATGAGGTTATGTTGGTATAGCCTCCCTGCTGGCAATGATGGATACAGCTCTATGTATTTATGTAAATGTAAATGTACATGTAAATGTACCTTTTATAATAGTGGTATAATTTTGGAGAGTGCGAGGTATAGCGATGTTGTTAAATTTTGCACAGGAGATCTTTTGAGCCTCTGTTCGGTGACATCCATGGTAGTGGGGTGATTTAGCTTTGTTACCTTAAGGGGCACCAATACTGTTACTCATATACTGACTAGCTTAAATAAGAGATTGGGAACTTATGTGCTATCCTGAAAACTGTCACTACCTTTCTTGTTTTTGTTGAGTTTACTTTTGATATGTTAGACAGGATCTGCCATCAATGCCACCACAGAGACATGAGAAGCAGTTCTAGTAGATCAACCACCGCTGTGTCCACTTTTCCTTCACCAAACGCACTGTTACTCTGGTAGAAGCTGGACCAAGGTCACCAATGAACAGCTCACCACCGCCCTAAGCGAAACCCCTCCATCAACATTCACAGACACCAACACTGCAGCACGCAACCTCTACCGATGGATTTCCAACTGGGCAGACACTTCGGCTCCACTGAAGAAAGCCCCAAGCAAGCAACACTCCAAGAGAGCTGGTTCTCTCCCACCCTTCATGAGTATAGACACACCTGTAGATGTTTCGAGAAGAGATGGAGGAGCAGCAAAACCCCAGATGAGAACTTAGTTTTCAAGACCGCTGTCACAGCACACAACGACCTCATCAGAACAATGAAGAAAGTGACCCTACCAGAAAGGATTAATGCCAATGCACTCAACAGCAAGGAACTTTTCACTGTGGTCAGAGAATTCACCAGGCCCAGCATAAAGAATGCGGACATCATCCTCCCAAGACCTCTGCAACAACCTCAGTACCTACTTCCACTGCAGGATCAGGGAGATATGTGATAGGTTTGACAGCCTCAATAGCCAAGACCCTCCCACCCAACCCGCAACCACCACACCCTACAATGAATGAATGAATGAATGAAACCCGATTTATATCGCGCTACTTAGCCCAATGGGCGTCAAGGCGCCTAATCCAAATGCCTGTGATATCCCTGGAGCATGCTTACTGGTAGGCCTTGACAAAACACCACCTTTTTAGTGCCTTTCTAAAAAGGGACAACGAGGGTTGCATCTTAATCTCAGCGGGGAGGGAATTCCACAGTCGGGGGGCCACAGTGGCAAAGGCCCTACCTCCCCATCTGACTTTCTTGATACGAGGGATACACAAAAGATTCATATTGGAGGAACGAAGGCTCCTGCTGGGGGTATAGCAAGTTAGCAGGGAGCCTAAAGCATCAGAAGGTCCTGCCAATAGTGCTCCAAACGCCAGGCATAGAATTTTAAACGAAATTCTGAGCTGGATCGGAAGCCAATGGAGATCCTTCCTGGTTAGGGTGGCGGAGAAGGAATTGGGGACGTCCAGAACAAATCTAGCTGCCGCATTCTGCACACTCTGAAGGCGTTGAATAAGGCCCTTATTGATATCTGCTAACAGAGCATTGCAGCAATCCAGCCAGGAGGACACCAGCGTGACCACGGTCTGCTTACGGGCCTGAGGGGAGAGATAATGAACAATTCTCCTAAGAATCTTAATAACTCCCCAGCAGGTAGCCACAGTTCTGTTTACCTGGAGGTTCATAGTCAGCAAGGTGTCAAAAATAACGCCAAGATTCCTGGCTGAGTGCGATGGAATAGGACAGGCTTCCAACGAAGGGGCTCACCACTCACTGGACCAGATATCCTGGTCCTTACCAAAGACCAGCACCTCAGTTTTATCACCATTCAGCTTCAAGGAATTTTGAATCATCCATTCAGAAACTGCTTGCATGCAGTTCCTGAAGACAACACCGGACACCAACAGACCCTACTCAGCTTGACCTCCCTCAGAGTGGATGACACCATGAAGATCATACACTCTGGAGCACTGTAGGACCCCTGCCAGCATCACATCTTCAACAGAGCAGGTACCACCATCGCCCCCAAACTATGCCTCATCATCAACTCTGCCCCCTTCCTGGAAGACTGAAACCATGCTGAGATCAACACCTTACTGAAGAAACCCTATATCGACCCGAAGGACCTCAAAAACTTCAGACCCATCTCGCTTTTCCACTTCCCAGCCAAGGTCACCAAGAGGCCATCAAAGCCCAACTCTCTGAGTTCATCAAAGTGAACAACATCTTGCATCTCCCCCAATCTGGCTTCCGAAGCAACCACAGCATTGAGACCATCCTACTCACCGCTACAGATGATATCCGCGGCCTCCTCAACCAAGGGTAAACTGAAGCCCTCATCTTCCTGGACCTCTTGCTGCCTTCAATACTGTCTCTCACCACACCCTGCGCTCAAGACTCCACAACGCCGCCATCCACGTCTACGCCATGGAATGGATTCACTCCTTCCTCTCCGGCTGAACACAGAGTATTTCAGTAATATCCGTCTGGAGGGTGGCAGGAAAATATATGTCAGCAGTAGAAAAGGCAGAAAGTGATTCAGACTAGTAGATATAAATACTACAAAAAGAGACCCCAGAGTTCCCGGACTGCTGGCCAGGTGGGGCAGGAGTGGAGGAGCACAACAACTGAATATTCTATCCACACGGAAAATCAAATACAAGAACCCACTCAGGAAGAAACATACTAAACCTTCATGTTTATTCTCAAAAACAGCAAGATGCACTTTAGCCCAGAGGCCGTGATAACATGATCACCAAAAAACTTGAAAATCATATATATAGAAAAGATATGGACAAAAAACAAGTGAAAAGTGTAGGCTCCATGTTGGAAGTCCTAAAATTAACACAAAATTGAAAATAAATTAGAAGAAAACATAGGAACTACACATAATTGACAATATTTCATCTTTATCAAATTTAAATTCAAAAGCTTTATTCCACCTTCTCGAATGAGATCATAAAAGCATACATTTAAAAAAGTGGCTAACACATTAATTATAAGCTATACAAATTATTACAATCAGCAACAATAAAAATCAGTTAGTGCCAATAAGTACATGGGAATCTAAAAGTACAATTGATTTGCAAAACTGGAAACACCATCGTTGGTTAAAAACTGGCTGATGTTGTCTGCCGTAGTGTTGGAATAGAGGCCTATCTATACAAGGCCATGGTTGATGTGTGGGAGCCCTAGAATAATGGGGTCTGAAAGTATGAGCTCTGGAGTTATAGTTAAGATTTTGGAAAATAACATAGGGCGATGGTAGGTATAGAGTTCGGAGCGGCCAGTAGAGATTGAGGGTAAAAGTAACTCAGGTCACGGGTAGATATGCCACCCTCTACTCTGTCCAGATACCAATCGACAATATGGGTGACCACCCTCCGATCCCTGAAGTTGATGGTTACAACATCCCCCTGAATATCTTTGGGTCTGGGCCCCACCCAAGCTAATCTTCTCACAAAGGCTATTTCCCCTTTGATGTTAGGGGGCAGGGGTCTGTTGTTATGTAGCCAATGAAGGACTTTATTTTTAAGATCTGTGTGGCCTTCTGTCCTCCCTTCTCCCAGCTCTGGGACCCCAGTGAGGATAATG
Source organism: Lissotriton vulgaris (assembly GCF_964263255.1). Classification (NCBI taxonomy): domain Eukaryota; kingdom Metazoa; phylum Chordata; class Amphibia; order Caudata; family Salamandridae; genus Lissotriton; species Lissotriton vulgaris. The sequence continues at coordinate 204,239,007 of NC_141689.1, forward strand.
ACGTAGGGGGCTGCCTCTGGCGGTAAATCTATGTGTGGCCCTGCACTGTTGGAGTCCTTAGCGGGGGACATGCCCTCCTTAATGTTATATTATTAATTTTGGGAGCGTTTGTAGTACCCACTAATCCCGCCTCCCTAGATGACTTTGGGGGGTGCTCTTTGTTGGCAGGTGCTGGTATTACGTTAAGTGTAAATGATGGAGGTTCCCCTATAGTATCTGTTACTGTGACTGGTGAGCCACACGATGCACTTGGTGAGATATGCGGTGTCAATTTCTTTAGGGCCTCACCGTTTGAATGGGTTTCTTCCAATATTAGGGACATTTATTATTATTATTATTATTATTTTTATTATATGAAACTTGTAACGCGCTCAGCTTACCCGGGGGCATCCCGGCGCGACAGACCAAAGAAGGAGGAACTCGATTACTCACTACTGTGGGAACAAGTAGGTTTTAAGGAGTTTCCTAAATAATAGGATCTTGGGCTCTGAGCGAATCTTAAGGGGCAGAGAGTTCCACAGAGATGCCACCTGTACCGAGAAACGCCTGCCCCCAGTCCGAGCTCTCCTAACTCTCGCAGATTGCAAAAGATGTTGCTGGTCTGAGCGCAGAAGGCGTGGAGGTTTATAAGGACGGGCCATATTAAAAAGGATGGGGGGGCCTTTGCCATGTAGAATTTTATGGGCCGTACACAACGCCTTGAATTTCACCCGCTCCTTAACAGGGAGCCAGTGAAGTGCTTTCAGGGCTGGGGCCTGCTGACTCTCTCTATGAGTGGTAGTAGGAGAGATCTTACTAGTTGTTCCATACTCTCCAGTACTGCTTCGTTGAGATTAAGAGTGGGGGATACGGTCTTTTGCGTAGGGTATAGGGCAGGGCTACCTTTCTTCTTAGTGGGGCTTGTCCGGGGTCTAAATATCTTTGCATGCCTACCCCTATGGCTGGATCTATGATGTTACAACGCGTTATTTTACAACGCATGCTGTAACATCGCAACTTTTACAACGCAGGTTCCATTACATCGGATGTCATTACAACGCAGGATTTTACATAGCAGATGCTATTACATCGCATACCATTACATCGTAAGTATAGGTAAGTATAACTTTTTAAAAAAAATGTAATTCAGTTAATTTCATTAATTTTATTTTACTAATATAATTACAATAATTGTAAAAATGTCATTAATATAATTTATTTAAATAAGTTTAATTTAATTTTAAATAGGAATTAATGTAGTTTAATTAATTTAATATAATTTTATTAATTTAATTTAATACATTTTATAATAGTAATTATTTAAATTTAATTAATTTAATTTAATTAATATAATTGAATTAATCTTAAAATTGTAATTAATTTGATTTAATAAATTTAATTAATTATAATTTATTTAATTAATTTAATTTAATTAAAGTCGTACTTTTAAAAAAATAAACCCTAAAAATACCCCTGTACCCCAAAACCCAAACCCAGCCCTAAACCCTAAAAATACCCCTGTACCCCAAAACCCAAACCCAGCCCTAAAACCTAAAAATACCCCTGTACCCCAAAACCCAAACCCAGCCCTAAAACCTAAAAATACCCCTGTACCCCAAAACCCAAACACAGCCCTAAAACCTAAAAATACCCCTGTACCCCAAAACCCAAACCCAGCCCTAAAACCTAAAAATACCCCTGTACCCCAAAACCCAAACCCAGCCCTAAAACCTAAAAATACCCCTGTACCCCAAAACCTAAACCCAGCCCTAAAACCTTAAAATACCCCTGTACCCCAAAACCCAAACCCAGCCCTAAAACCTAAAACTACCCAAACACCCCAAAACATATACCTCAGTACCCCAAAACATATACTCATGCTTATTTTAAAAATTACTTAAATTAATATATTTAATTTATAATATTAAAAAACATAAATAAATATATTTATTTATAATTAATATTAATTAAATTAATTAAATAATATTAAATAAAATAAAAAAAATGATATACTTACCAATACTTACGATGTAATGGTATGCGTTGTAATAGCATCTGCTATGTAATATCCTGCGTTGTAATAGCATCCGATGTAATGGAACCAGCGTTGTAAAAGCTGCGTTGTAACAGCATTACGACGTAAAAGTTGTGTTGTAACAGTAACATACCCCTATGGCTATCCCCAGGCTGCATTCTCTTTGATGAAGGCCCCTGTGGTGGATATAACGGCTGCTCCTGGGTGTTCTTGTTCCCTACTTTGGAGGGGGACTCCTCTCGTGTGGAGTGTAAAGAGGAATCCAAGTTTACTGTATCGGTAACTCCCTCCTTAGAGGGATGTAGAGTTACCAGGGGGTCCTGTAGGAGTAGGGGGATCCCCAGATCGTTTAAGATGTTATTTCCTGTGAGTTGTGTGGGCGGTGATATTACACTTTGAATGGAGCCCAAGGACGAACGCATGTTAGAGTAGGGTTCTAGGGACAAACGGTGTTCTGCGGCTGCAATCTCATGATCTAGCTTATTGACAGCCTTCGTTAGAAAGTGATCTATAGTCCCTCTAAAGGCCCGGCCCGCCAGAGAGTTCCTGAATGTACTTGAGCCTTTAGACATAACGTCCCGGGAGCTTGTAATGTATCAAATAATTTGTGCAGAAAGAGTAGTGTTAATATAGCCCACAGGGCAAGGGGGAAGTCTCTTACTTTACGTCAGAATTAGTGGGGCCAGAGGTATGGCCCGGCCCGGCCTCGTCTGGCCTTGGACGGCTCGCCCTTGTTCCAGGCTTCTCCCGGGACGCTCCCGCGAGCTGCCGCGCAGCGGTATGTGTCGCGAGGTAAATAGCGTCGGTAGGGGGGCGGTCCTCAATCCCCCGCTGCAGGTGTGAGTGACGAGATTGCTCCTGGGAGTGGTAGTCCGCGCGCTGACAAAGCACGTCTCTCCCGCTGCAGATTCTGGCAAAGTTCTGGCAGCAAAGTCCCGCTTCTCACAACGTAGCCCCCACAATGCAGGCCTTCTCCCAAAACTCTATGTCACAGCTACACCTGACGCTGCGGCACCCGCAAAGCGGGTGCGGCGAGGTGCAAATAGAGGCGTCAAAAGGGGGCTGTGCTCAAGCCCCCGCTGCAGGTGCGGGTGACGAGATTGCTCCTGGGAGAGGTGGTCCGCACGCTGACAAAGCGCGTCCCTCCCGCTGCAGATTACGGCAAAGTTCTTGCAGCAAAGTCCCGCTTCTCACAATGTAGCCCAAACAATGCAGGCACTTCTCCGAGAACGCTATGTCACAGCTACACCTGACGCTTCAGCACCAACGAAGCGGGTGCGGCGAGGTATATATAGAGGCGTTGTTAGAAATGGGATCTCTGGCTGAAGGAGGCTTGCCCCAAAGTCAATCAGAGACCACCATTCCCAAGTCAGGGCAAGGGAGTTACACGCCAAGATAACCCCTGCTCACCCTCTAGGTAACGTGACGCGAGCAGCAAGCTAAACTTGGAGGCTATGTAGGTTAAGTGTTTGTGCTCACACCCTGCAACAACACCCAAGGCCCACCACAAAGGAAACTCCACACAAGGTTATATAAAAATAGCCTTTGTATTATACCAAAACACATTAGATAAAAAACACACACTTTACAATGTGCCAAAAGGCACGGGGAGAATTTATAAGGGATATGTACAAGACAGGGCCACCTGGAGCACTGTCAGGAAAAGACACTTTGAGGTTTGGAAATAGCACTTAAAATATAAAATTACTGTAGCACCAAATAGCAAATAGAACACACAACCAGTAACTACTGGTAAGAGGTAAGTACCACCTACGCAACCCTAACCACCTTAGGAGAATATTACGCAGGGAACCAGGGCCTCACTAGGAACACCTGCATTAGAAAGAACATCCACCTAAGTATCACCATACATCTAGGGGTATAAGCAAGAACATATTACACATGATGCATCACAACATTCAGAGGTGCAGCAAATAACAATTCGCAGAACTCACATTTAGTCACCACCTGTGACAGTACCTAGGCCAACTGGCCTTGCTGGGGCTAGGACACCCTGTGTCCTAAAGTCAGGGGGGCCTAAACGAGGCAGCTGCCCACTAAGTGCTGGGCAGCTGTAGATAATGATGGGGCCAACGTTGGAGCCTCGCAGGCTCTGAAGAAATAGAATGTCCCCCTGAGCCTCTCAGGGCTCTAAACAAATGACTGGCCCCTTTGAGCCTCACTGGGCTCTTTGCAAACAATTGCGGGTGGTGAACCTCGGGGCTCTGCACAACAAAATGCCCCCTCTGAGCCTCCGTGGCTCTAAAGTCAGAAATGCCCCCACAAGCCTCTCGTCGGCTCTACAGACCAAATGCGGGGTCATTGGGGACCCCCTCTGGGGGCTCGAGTAAATGCTTCACCCGTCGGAGTCCCTCCTATGGGGACTCGGACTTGGGTTTGGGGGACCCCAAAACCCAAACCTAGCCCTGAACCCTTAAAATACCTCTGTACCCCAAAACCCGAACCTAGCCCTGAACCCTTAAAATACGCCTGTACCCCAAAACCCATACCTATCCCTAAACCCTAAAACTACCCCTGTACCCCATAGCCCAAAACTATATCTGAATCCTTAAAATACCCAAACACCCCAAAACATATACCCCTATACCCATACTTACCATATCCAAACATAAAAAAACATGCTTTTAACATTCATGCATTTACAACGAATTTCGTTGCAAATGTATGCGTGGTAAAAGCATATAAAATGTAATGCCATGTATTATAATGGCATTGCGGAGTCATGGTACTTTCGTAATGAAAGTATGCAGAGTGATGGTATGCGGAAAGAAAGTTGTGGAATAATGGGTGTTTACCCTCCCCCGGCAAGTACATTGGTGGCACGGCGGCCCACATCTCCAGCAACATACTCATATTTTTTCACCACCCATTTGAAAACTGCACAGGTCTCTCTCACTTATGGCCAGCACCGACATACACTTTTAGACACACCTCCCAACACAAGTTCTAGAATTGCGAACTTTAGAGCTGGGGAGCTACGTACAAATCTCGGCATCAGCTCAACATCCTGTGATTCCAGGCAAATCACTTTGTCGCCCCATTCCTACCACAAATGAATGTGTTCTTCTGTAATGTAAATTGTGCTCATGCCATGTTGTCGAGTTTGCGCTATATATTATTGCAAGGAAAAATAAAGTAGGGAAACTTGAGTTCACACACTACTGAACGCCACTCTTAAGTGCATCAGCAGTGCACTGTGAATCGGAGCGTTTCACAGGCCTGTCACTAATAAGAAATGCTATCAATACAAAATCCTACAAAACAATATACTACTGGCCGGCAGCAATTCATACCCGGAAAACATCAGGACGGGCTGCTAGTAACATGTATATGTGTATACTATATATATTTATATCTATATATATATATATATATATATATATATATATATATATATATACATATATATAGAACATGTATATCAAATGATTGTTTTGAGGTATGTATACTATATATATGTATATACAAATATATAGTGTACATATATCAAAATTGCATAGCTCCGATTGGCTGACAACACTTGAGCCAGTAAGAACCACTAACACAACCATTTACCCCCATAGGACCTGTCATTCAACCACTCCCACACATCCCCTCAGACACCAATTCACAGACCCATACCACTACTCATACAACCAATCGTGCATCCATAGAGCCACTCACACATCAACTCACTCATACTGCCACTCACACACCCACAGAAAAACGCCCAACTGTAACTTACACAGCCACTCATTCACTCATGCAGGTACTCACACCCGCACACTCACCCATACAGCCACTCACTCACCAATGCAGCTACTCATGCATCCAGTCATCACACATACAGACACGTACAAACCCACTCATACACCTTACAGCTACTCACACACCCACACAGTCACCCATTTTGCCACTCACCTCACAATGCCACTTACTCACCATTAAAGCTAGTCACACACCCTTACACTCAGTCATACAACCACTGACACACTGACACAACCACTTACATACCCATTCACACATCCATAAAACCACTCACGCAAAGTCATTCATTAGTATTTTGATATACGTAAAAATAATAATTTTTACCCACAATATTTATGTTGTTGATGTTTGTAGTTTTTTAAGTTAAGTATAGGAAGGCAATATTTTTAGTAAAAAATATTTTTATCTGATATTTTTATTGTTTGATATTATTGCCTTCATATTACGTCAGTGAACCAGCTTGAGGTAGACAATCCGTGGTTCACCGTGGTGGGCCTTCAATTGTGCGTAGGTCCTATTCCGCTCCTTCAATAGACTATGAATGGTACTTAGTGATTTCTGGCATTATTTTTACTTTATTTTTGAAGCTTTAAAAATTCATATTTTCTGTGCCCCTTATTGGGGTTTTGTCTTTTTGCTGTTATTTTGTCTATCTATGCGTCTAATTCAATTTAGGTTATTGTTTGGTGTTTTGACTTTATTACTTTTTTGGGACTGCATAAATACTTTACATATTGCCCTAAGTTAAACCTGTCTCCACTATGCTAAAGCTACTAGAGGGCTGAGATCAGGTTAATTTAGTCACATTTATTGTTCACACTGATGAGGTTGTGTTTTTATTATATTAGGTATGCGACTGCTCACCCCAAATGATAATCCAATTGCATACAGCAACAACTAATTATAAATTATCATTCAATTGACTCTGTTGGCACAGTGGACTACTATATCCTCTCCAGGGAACTGAATTTCAGCAGAAAAAAGTTAAAACATGTATATAAAATATCCATTTGTGAACTGCCCAGAAGGACGAAACGCAAAATATATGATGATACAGTCAGACAGGGACCTGTGGATGCGACGCACAGTTACCAGAATTCAACTTTTTTAACCCATGGTCTCATCAGGTGAGGACTCCACAGCTCTAGAGCCATATTCAGACTACTACATACCTGTTCTGCATCTATTAGTTCCTGCTTGTAATGATTTCCAACTTTAGTGTCATTAGCAAAAGAAAATTTTCCCAAACCAACTATGATATTTTTCAGCCCTGTACTCTCTCTTAATGCACAGCATGAGTCATGCGTTTGAGTTTCAGACATCTTCCACTATCCCAGCTCCTCAATGCAATCCACCAGTAAAATCATATCCCATCTTAGAAATCTTTTCTGGATCTTGCTTCTCAAGAAAAGCAGGGAACATAATATACACCCTAGCAGAAATACTTGCTTTGCAAGCTTCATTGAAAAATCAGGGACCTTTCCTTTTGAACTGACACCACATGCTCCTTTGCTGTGGTGGGTTCTGACCCTGGTGAGTGTTCACTGCCTTGTTGTCTATGCAGTCCACCTCGATCCTACTAAGAGAAGAAATAGAACAGTGGAGTTAGTGCTGCAGTGGTCCTTAAAATACAGTACTATTAGGATACTGTGCATTGATACCATGAGTTCCTTTTACATCAATAACAAATTGCACCACTAAAGCTGACGAGAGGAATACATTCAGATGTTATTAGCATCCATCTAGAGACTTAAGAAACATCTCCTACTCGGAAAAGGATTATGCAAATCTGCGACATGTATGAGGGCATACAAGTGAATAATAATGTGGTACATCTATGCATAATAATATTACTGACATTTGTGATTTTTGTAAAATCTGATATTTATTTAATTTATTTTGACCGTTTTGTATAGCGCGAACAAGACCCTTGCGGGTATCAGAGCGCTTTACAGGGCAAATATAGGATGACAAATACATATACAACACAGAATTATGGAGTACAGTACTGATAACTATTAAAATTAGCATATATCTACAGGAATGCGACTGCCCTAAATTACCTGTTCCACACTCTCTCTTATGCAGACTATGACAGAAAATCCAACAGGGATGTGCATGTTTCCTAACAGCTCAGGCGTATGGCAGATGCACAAATAAGGCCCGATTCACAGAACTAACTTAAGACAAAATCCTAAACTTACTACCATTTTGGTATTCACAGAAGGCACTTACTAAGTGAGTAAGTGCCTTCTGTGAATATCAACATGGTAGTAAGTTTTGGATTTTGTCTTAAGTTAGTCCTGTGAATCGGGCCCAGAGTTTATTTGTACGGGTCACAATGTAAACAAAGGTCATTACAGAACTTTAGGATCGGAAAACTATTTTGAGGAAAATAGCAATTCAGCCCATTCCGACTGAACAGTCAATCACAAATCTCCTCACCAAAAGCATTAAACAATGTAATTCCATTACCAATGACAACTCAAAGAAATGAGAAACAACGTGACCAGAGCTTTCGAAAACTAACCTCAAATGCTCCAGCAGTAATCATGTTAGTGCATGAACAATGATCCCTAATGGAGAAGAACAAGCAAACTATAATCACAGCGAAATGGTAATTTAATGTACAACTATAGTGCACAAAAGTAAAAAGCAGAAATGAAATAAAGGACGTAGTGAGTGTTAGAGACAAACATAGTCAGTGTCAGTGCTCTTAAAAATTTGATACACATGTAATAAACATGAACAAAGTGTATATCAAATCAGTAAAGACCAGCATGACCCTTGATAAACAATGAAATCACCTGGACTTGGTCAAATATGAACTCAGAGGAATGTTCTCTCGGTCTCGATATTTGACCAAATCCAGATGGTGATACTGTATTTACAAACCGATTGAAACGTCGTCGACTTTCACACAGCCACATTCCATTTTATGTCAATGTAAATGCATTGACCAAATACACTCCAGGTTCTTAGTTACTTCCTTTTAGTAATCGCATTTTTTAAACCGAAGCTAGTAAACCACATGGTGCAAGTGACCTTGAACCCCACCACCCTCTCAGTTTTTAGTTCACCATTTCATTCTCCTTTGCAGCCTATTTCAGTGATGTTGTCTGGAGTAATACATACAGAACACATTCATGGCATGCAAAACAAATACTGATAAGTAACTCAGGTAACAATAGACATAAGCTTCTTTACTTCTCAAAAATATCAACCAAGCTGTAAGTAATATATATTAAACAGCGAAAAGATCTTGAAGCTGTTTAAAAGGGACATTGATCTCATCATCAGGCAAAAACAGATTTGTAGCCGAAAGTAGTTTGTAGTACATAAAATCAACAACAGTATCTTTCACTTCTCCAGAAGTGGCAGAACTGATGTGTTCAATAGGAAATAATTTCCGAGAGTGGGACATGAATACTGCGAGAATTTACATGCAATGATTCTAGTTTCTATTAAGTCCCTGCCTCCAAGACTGGGCCTAAACTTCAGCAGATCAAAAGGATCACCCATATATATGCCTTCCAATGGACAAAACCAGAACCACATATTACATATCAAAAACTATAGTCACCCCCTTACACATTTTGCTCCAGTGCTGATGGTTATGACTGATAGAACACTACAGTCTGCTGCCCCCCATATCCCATTGCTCTCTCTATGTGTATATTGACATACCCAATTAACAAGGACTTTACCCCCCCTTATAAGAACCTAGAAAAAGTATTTTCTACCAGGGGTACCGAGGACATGGGTGACAAAGAGGTCCCCAAGGCCTGCAGCACTTTTGTGTCACCCTGCGTGACCCACGTAAACTACTGACCGCAGAAGCAGTGCAACTGGTCGAACTTGACTCTGCCCTCACCATGTGAGGAAGAGTCAAAGCACTGCCTGTAATATATATCACTCCCCCCTTAAGGAATGCTTCATAAAGCCCAGGAGGCAGGGTCAATATATTTGAGGTGTGGACATGTAAGAGCATATGTATGTTGTTTGAAAGTGGGTTATTAGTAGTGGTAAATATATGTCTACCCCTGGCAATAAGACCACTAGCACAGAGCAGGGCTCGGAATAGGTCTCAGGAAATGATTCCCATGCTCAACCCTTGGCGGCTTGGCTGTGAGCAGGCAGACTCAACTTTTAGAGACAGGTATGTAAAGCATTTAAAATAAACAATTCAGTAAACAATGAACACACAATATAAATGTAACACACTTTTATTAAAATAGGACATATTTGTATCTTTATAATGACCCCAAAATAAAAACAATGTAATGTAGGGAACCAGAGATATGAATTTTTAAAGATTTAGCACTATATAGCACATAGAAACCTATAGCGTTAGGAAATCTGGTCATGCTAGACGGGACATAGTCAAAGTTTCAAGGTGACAGCAATAGACCCCTGCTCTGATAGCCCTCACGGTAGGCCTCAGTCAAAGTTTTTACCTTCTGACTCAGAAACATTCCTGGAGCTTTTTCTGCTTGGGTCTCTCGATGCTCTCCACCAGTCCGGGTTCAGTCAGGGTTCACACTGGAAGTTGGACCTCAGGAGCTTTTCAGTTAGATGAACCAGGAGGGCTGGCCTGCTCGCGATTGAGGGCGCCAGCTTCGCGGGCTAGGTCGAGTCGGTCCACTGAGGAAGCATTTTTCCAAAGTTGCGCCAAACTTTTCCAAACTTCTTGAACTTCTTCCTAAAGTTCCTTTTGGGGTCTCGAAGTGTCTAAAACACAATCCAATGGTCAAGCATCTCTAAGATTTTCCTTGAAAGTTTGGGACTTCAGTTCCTGCAATCCACTTGTACAAACCCCTTACAAATCCACTGGAAGCATTCCAGGCTTGGGATTCTTGGTGCTGATGGTCCAGGTGAGCTCTGTTATTCTGTATCTTCCAGGGAGTTCACTCTTTATTTCTCTTGAAGCAGGATAGGTCCACAGGGCTCTAGTTCCAGATTGAGAAGCTGGCGCAGTCAGTCAGAGTGCAGGGCCTGTTTGGAGCAAATTAAATTCCCCCCTCAGATACTCATTTAGTGTTCTCTGTGGTCAAACAGGAGGACACTACTGTCCAATGAGGTACCTCAGAACATGGTAATTTCCTCCAAAGTGTGGCACAATGGTCCGCCAGGAAGCACTATTCTTCTCAAATGCTATATGGCTGAAGTCTTAGCAGAGAAGCAAGAGCTAGCTAAACGACCTTCCAATATGGGTCATTTCCATTGCTCCCCTCCCTAGAACATCTGCAAATTCCTTCCCTAAGCCTGCCAGCTTGATGTGTTCAGAGTGGAAGGGGATAGATGGAGCTCACTGTCTCTGTATGTCCCCTTCTACTTTTGAAACCGATGCTATACAACCCCTACCCCCGCTCTGCTGTTCCCATAGCAAAAAGAACAATTGATGGACAGAATGCAGAACAATGTCAGCTCTTGGAAACCTATTTCAAACCTGTTTTGGATTTCTGCCAGCGCCAGGATGCCTGCAATGGTGACAGTCACGCTTTACAAATTCTTAAAATAAATAAATATAATAATAAATTCACCCCAGTATAGAGATATGGGCCTAAATCCGTAGTTTTTATGCTCACCATGCCATTCCAGTTTGGACCTAGCCATATGCAAATCAATCTATTAATCATTTGTAAAGCGCACTATATACGCGCAAGGGTCTCAAGGCGCTGCGGGGGACCTACTGATCGAACAGCCAGGTCTTGAGCATCCTCCTGAAGGTCAGCAGGTCTTAGGTCTGTTGTAGGTTCAGTGGGAGGGTGTTCCATGTCTTGGCGGCGTGGTGGGAGATGGATGTCCCACCGGTGGCTATTCTTTGGATGCGCGGGATGGTGGCGAGTGAGGGGACAGTAGAGAGTAGATGGCAGTTGGGGATGTAGAAGGAGAGCATTCTGTTGAGGTAGGCTGGGCCGGTCTTGTGGAGTGCCTTGTGTGCGTGTGTGAGGAGCTTGAAGGATATACTCTTTTTTATGGGGAGCCAGTGCAGGTTTCTCAGGTGGGGGTAATGTTGCTGTGGCGTGGTACATCGAGGATCAGTCGTGCCAAGGCATGTTGGATGCGTTGTAGTCGTTTGATGAGCTTGGTCGGGGCTCTCGTGTAGAGGGCATTTCCGTAGTCGAGTCTGCTGCTGACGAGGGCCTTGGTGACTGTCTTTCTTGTATCTGTCGGGATCCATCTGTAGAGCTTGCGGAGCATGCGGACGGTGTTGAAGCAGGAGGAGGAGACGGCGTTGACTTGCTTGGTCATTAAGAGCGTTGAGTCGAGGGTGATTCCCAGTTTCCGTGCATGGTCGGTGGGTGTCGGGCTTCCCCCAGTGCCGTTGGCCACAAGTAGTTGTCCCAGGCTGAAGGGTTGGAGTCGAGGACTAGGACCTCCGTCTTGTCTTAGTTCCGCTTCAGACGGCTGGTCTTCATCCAGTCGGCGACGGCCTTCATTCCTTTGTGGAGGCTGGCTTTGATGGGGTCCTTGGTGAGGGAGAGGATCAGCTGAGTGTCATTGGCGTAGGAGATTATGTGGAGGTTGTGCTGTCGGGCTACGTGTGCGAGCGGGGCTAAGTAAATGTTGAACAGTGTCGGGCTGAGGGAGGATCCCTGGGGTACGCCGCATATGATCTCGGAGGCTTTGGAACTGAATGGGGGAAGGCGGACTCTCTGGGTTCTGCCGGAGAGGAAGGAGGTGGTCCAATCCAGAGCCTTGTGTCAGATCCCTGTGGCGTGGAGGCGTGCACGTAGTGTGCGGTGGCAGACGGTGTCGAAGGCAGCAGAGAGGTCTAGGAGGATGAGTGCTGCAGTCTCGCCGTTGTCCAGCAGGGTCATGATATCATTGGTGGCAGCGATGAGGGCAGTCTCAGTGCTGTGGTTGCTGTGGAACCCTGACTAGGAAGGGTCCAGTATTCTGCTTTCTTCGAGGTATCGGATTAGCTGTCTGTCGACTGTTTACTCAATTACCTTGTCCAGGAAGGGGAGCAGAGAGATTGGCCGGATGTTCTTGAGGTCTCTTGGGTCTGTCTTAAGTTTTTTGAGTATGGTCTTTTGATCTCAGTGTGTTTCCAGATTTCTGGGACGTTTGCAGTCTCGAGGGAGCGATTGATGACGTTGTGCAGGTGAGGTGCAATGGAGCTGCTTGCTCAGTTGCAGACGCTGTGCAGGAATGGGTCTGGTGGAGAGCAGGCTGAATTTCTTGCTGGTGTCTCTGTGGGGGGGGTCCTTCAGCAGGGCAAGGGTGTCTTGAACCTAGGCCCAATGGGAACAGTCCAGCCTGAACTGCCAGGCCAGATCTTCCCTGGACTGGAAACAAGTATCCTAGGACCGGTATTGGGGTTTCACCCCTCACCAGCCAGGATAGCTTGACTTTAGGAGCATGTAGAGCACAGGATCCACATCTGGCCATACCCGTCCCACTCGGAGTGACAAATGCAAAAAGACAAATTGATGGACAGAATGCAGAACAATGTCATACATTCACCCCAGTACAGAGATCTGGGCCTAAATCTATCGTTTTTGTTCTCACCATGCCATTCCAGCTGGGACCCAGCCATATGCAAATCAGTCTTGACCCTACGCCCAATGGGAACAGTTCAGCCCAAACTGCCAGGCCATGTCCTCCCTGGACTGGAAACAAGCATCCTAGGACCAGTTTCGTGTAGACCGTTCCTGTAGAGTAGGGTCCTCTTACAAGAGATAGCCTTTCTCCCTTGGTGCCACTTATCACTTCATCAAAGCAGCCAGGCCTGACCAATCAGGGCAGACCACTGCAAGGCTGAATTTCAGACTACAGACAAGAAAGATTTATAACTTCTTGTCTGTACATTTTAGGATAAATTCAACAACAGTATATTGTTGGATTTATCAATACCATTCTCCTAATTTATATTTTTTGGTTGTTCCTTGAGGTAGTTATGAATGCTAACTATGACAATGTTAACTTATGTGGATGGGTATCTACAAGGAGGAAAATGAATTGTTGAATTTCTCCAACACCAGGGCCTATAAACCTGCTTTGACCCCACCACCCCTCTGACACCTAGGGGAGTCTTACGGGCCCTGCATATGTAAAAATACTGTAGATTTTCAATCTACAGTGCTCCTAGCACAAACGTAGATTTTAGAAAGCACTTTACTACAATGAGGAAAGTGAAATGTGCAATTTTTCTATCCCAGGGCATATAAAACTACTTTGAGTAGGGACCTGACCCCCCACATCATGGACACCTAGGAGAGAATTTGAGGGCACCTAATATGACAACATATTGTAGTTTATCAATGTGTAAGTGCCAAAGTCGAGTTTGGGCACAATTTACATTTAAAAGCAGTTCTGCAACACCGGGCTGTTTTAAAATGACATCAGGCTGTAGTAGTGTGGCTCACTGGTTAGAGGCGGCAGACCCAGTGGCAGACCCAGTGAAGTAGTGTGGCTCACTGGTTAGAGGCGGCAGACCCGAGAGCAGAGGACGGCCCGGGACCAGGGTTCGATTCCCGGCGCAGCAGGTTTCTGGACCAGGGTCAGCGGACTCGATAATTCTCTCGCCTCGGTGCCCACTCTGATCAGCGATCACACTCGGCAACTCTGGGCATTAGCTTGCCTCATCTTCACTAACGGCCCCACCAGACCGCCGGGGATGCCTGGTCTCACCCTGGAGATACCCATTAAGGGACCATCTCTCAGGGAAGCCAGGAAGGGTTTCGCAGCAGTCGAAGCGCCTTGGGACCCTACGGGTAAGTAGTGCGCTATATAAATGCCAATACATTACATTACAGGCTCTCAGCACTGAACACATACAAGTGCAGAAAGGGCTGCCATGCCTTATCATATACTCGGGACTTAAAGGTAGTTTTTAATTCTCTTGCCCTATTATGTAATAGGGACTTATAGGGTAGGTCATGCCAATCACAGGGGTACCCTAACAGATAGTGTACTCTAGTATTCTGAGTGTTTTGAGCATAGAACTGGCCTTGGGCCTGGCTAGGTAGAGCACAGGACAGTTAGTGTCGGTTACCACCAGTACTAGGCAGCAATAAATGAGCGGTGCCCAAGGCACAAGATGACTTTACAGCATAGCCCCCACAAATGAAATGTGATGGGTTACTAACCTACATCCTAGTAGTCCTCACCAGCTAAGTGGAATAACCTGGCAAGTCCATCAGCATTTGCATGGGCAACCCCAGGTCTGTGTTCCACTGTAAAGACATTTCCCTGTAGGGAAATGGACCACCCCAATAGCTGGGGATTCTCCGCTCTCATCCACATGACCCACCTGAGAGACCTGTGGTCAGTTGAACACGAAAGTGAGTCCAAAAGAAGCCTGGGCAAAGCACTACAGTACTTGTGCGTAGTGTGCGCTACTTCGCATTACGCGAATTGCACGTAGCACAGTGCAAAAACGCGTAGCGTAGTGCAGAAGTCATTTTTTGCTTGCTCGCGGTCCTCAACGTTAAGTTGGCGACCGCGAGCAAGCCAAATGACATCCGGGAGAGACTTTTTCCTCGTTTGTGATCAGCAAAATCAAGTTGCTGATCGTGAGCATGGAAAATAAACCACCCGGCGAGCTTCTCAACACAGAGAGGTCAGGTTTCTCATTGCGAGTTGTCGCGTATGCTCGCGACCGCTCGCGATGAGAAACTACCAGTCCGCATTGAGAAAGCTGCAGCTCGAGTAGAAATCTACTTGAGTGGCAGAAAACAAGTTTGCACAATGTGGACAAGCATCTGGCACTGTGCAATCGGTGCAAACAGCATTTTGCACAGTGCACTACGCAGTTCACGTAGCTACACATAGCCCGTGTAGTGCGAAGTACTCTGTGCGTAGCTACGCATAGCGCTACTTCGCAAACTATGCCCAGGGTTAGTCCAAACTAATATGGTCTCAGCTTTTTTAGCAACCAAACAACAGCAAAAGCCTCTTGCTCAATGGCACTCCACCTCTGCTCTCTGGGGAGAAGTCACCTGCTAATGGAGGAAACTGGCTGATCAAGGGCCTCCTCCTTTAACTGTGACAACACTGTCCCAATCCCTTGTCCTGAAGAATATGTCTGAACCACACCTTCCTTAGTGTAGACAGGGGCCAGCATCACTGGTACTGAACACATAACAGCTTTCAGGGTCTCAAAAGCCTTCAGACATTCTGAGGTAAAATCCTTCTTCTTGGGCATCTTCTTAGAAGTCAGTTCTGTTAGGGGAGCCACATGGGACTCATAATGTTGAGCAAATTTTCTATAGTACCCAGACAGACCAAGGAATGCCCTGACCTGTGTCTGGGTAGCAGGAGCTGTCTAATCCAAAATAGTTTGAATCTTGGTTTGGAGAGGCTGTACATAGCCTCCACTAACCCTGGGCGTGGTTGGCATAGTAGCGTTACGCGTAGCTACATGAAGTGCGCTCCGCACTACACGAGCTACGTGTAGCTACACGCACTGCATAGTGCACTGTGCAAAATGCTGTTCGCACTGATTGCACAGTGCCGGATGCTTGTCTGCACTGTGCAATCAGTGCAAACCACATCTTGCACAGTGCAAGCAGTCGTTTTCTGCCGCTCAAGTAGATTTTTACTCGAGCTACAGCTTTCTCAATGCGGACTGTTAGTTTCTCATTGCGAGCGGTCGAGAGCATACGCGACCACTCGCAATAACAAACCTGACCTCCCCACGCTGAGAATCTCGCCAGGCGGGTTATTTTCCATGCTCCCGATTGGCAACTTAATGTTGCTGATCACGAATGAGGAAAAAGTCTAGCCAGGATGTCATTTTGCTTGCTCACTGTCGCCAACCACGAGCAAGCAGAAAATAACCCTAAGCGTGTTTGCACTGTGTTACGTGGAATTCGCGTAGTGCGAAGTGCCACAAACTTCACAAACTACCCGAGCATAGCATAGTACTCTGCCCAGGGTTAGCCTCCACCTACAGGGTGGTCCAGATATACCACAGAAATATGCCCTATTTGACACTTATTTGCCTTAATAGTCAGGCCTGCCTGCTGCATGGCCTGACGTACTTCCCTCAGGTGGCTTAAGTGATACCCCCAGGTAGAACTGTATACAGCTATATCACCCAGATAAGCTGCAATGTACTGCTCTTACCCAGACAAACTCTGTTCACCAAGCTCTAGTAAGTGGCAGTGAATTCTTTAAGCCACAGGGCATTACCTTGAACTGAAAATGTCCCACTGGTGCTGTAAATGCTGACCTCTCCTTTGCTGTTTCTGCAAGGGCAATCTGCCAGTACCTGAATTCAGGTCAAATGTACTCAGGTACTTTGCAGCCCCTAACCTCTCAATGAGCTCATCAGCTCAATGTAGAGGGTGTTAATTCAATGGGGTAACCCAATAAGTCAAAGGACCTGGGTATCAATTAGTATATGACAACTGTGGTCCCAGACATATCATCAAAAATCAATGAATGTATTATTCTTAATTCATATTTTTGGAAACTGATCCATAACAACAAACATGGAGATGTAATTCTTTTCAAAGCCAGACTTCCATAAATTGTGTCGTACCTAACATCTGTTAGTCAAAGAGACAAACAATTTTCTTAATCAATCAGTATATATCAATTTTATTTTCAACATTTTTATCAAAACAATTCAATAGCAAAAAAGAAAGACTGCAGATTGCAGTGAAGAAAAAAAGGGGTGCTCAAGTGAATTGAAAAGGGAAATGTAATTTGAAAGAACAAGGTTCAAATTCTATGTACAACTAAAATTACAATTATTCTAGTTGAACAAAATGCAGAAGCCTACCCACACACTTTTTCATTACTGGGTTGTATAAGGGAAGGGGGGAACGAGGTTTTAAACGTCTAGGCCTCAAAACATGGGGGTATGATCGTCGACGTTTCGCCCCTAGTGCAATAAGGGGAGTTTGACACCTCTGCTGCGGGTCTTCTTCAGGACTGGGCGGGGGGAAGGGTGGGACCAAAGATGAAAGAAGCAGGTCGCGTTCCGACAATAAATTAATCAAAGCAACCCGTTAATGGTTTGTTCAGTGTTCGTCCAATAATTTCCTCATAGCGAATATTCCATTTTAAAAAAAGGAAGGGAATTCCAATGTTACTTCATGCTATTTGCCCAAACAGGAGCAGGAGTCACAAGGAGGCGGTGCTGTAATATGAGCCCCAATGTCCCGTTGAGGGGAATAACGATTCCTAAATCCGAAAAACCGAACCACAATTGAATTGACCGGCCCAAAGGAAAGCAGCGTTCAATTGCGGTTCCGTTCCGGATCAGTTTCCAAAAATATGAATTAAGAATAATACATTCATTGATTTTTGATGATATGTCTGGGACCACAGTTGTCATATACCAAGGTAGAGGGTGAGCATCAGTCTTGGTGACTGGTCCTCTGTAGTCCACACAGAGGCTTAACACTTTTGTTCCCCCTGGTGATTAGGATTGGGCAAACGACCCACGGGGGGTGCCCATTGACTGTCAGAAGGCTCAATTACCTCCAAATCCAGCATCCTTGGCAACCTCACCCTTAATGCTCTTTTTATCATGGTCAGAAAACCTGTACCAGTGTCAATATGGTGCACACACCACTCAGTGATGCCTTCAGTCAAAAAGAACAGGACAGCAAACGGCTCCAGCACCTACTTGCAGTCTCTGTGTAACTGGTCTATCAGTGCGGGAGAGAGTATGACTCCTTCCACTGACCTATCTTGCACATTGTTGGAGGTAGGGCACAAGCTCAGTTTCCTCCTCCACTCCCTCCTCCATGACCAGTAGCATGGTCATGTCTGCCCTGTAATGGTGGGGTATCAATCTGTTCACATGCAGGACGCTATGAGGGCTCCTGAGGGTGCCAAGTTCAACTAGATAGGTATCCTCACCCTAATTTTAAATATTGGATAAGGCCAACTCCACTTGTCATGGAGGGCCCTGGTTGCCACAGGGTCCAACACCCTCAACAACGGTCCAGGAGTAAAATCAGGCATAGTGCCTTCTGATCATACCAGTGATTCATGAGCTCCTGGATAGCCTCAGGTTTCCTGCTTGTCTTGTACATGTACTCTGCCATTCTAGATCTCAGGCCAAACACAATGTCCAGCACATTCTCATTTGCTTCTTAGAGAGGCTTCCCCAAAGACTCTCTCAGCAGGCACAATGGTACCCTCACAGGGTACCCAAACAACAACTCATAGGGACTGAAACCACCCCCTTTCTGTGAGACCGCCCTGTATGAAAACAGTAGGCTTGGGAGGAGAACATCCCATCTCCTCCTGTGTTTCTCAGACAAACCATTGATCATGCCCTTCAGTTTCTTGTTAAACCTCTCCACCAGATCATTTGTCTGTGGAACATATGGGGTGGGGAGCTTGTAGTTAACAAAACATTCATCCCACATTGCAGTCAGATAGTTGGACAGTACGTGGACGTGGTCCTGAAATGGTTTGACTCCTTCTTTCAGAACCGCTTCCAAACAGTAAAAATAAAATCCTTCACATCCGACCCTCTCCCAGTGACCAGAGGGGTCCCCCAAGGATCCGTTCTCTCCCCTCAACTGTTCAACATATACATGGTCCCTCTCACCACCATACTGAAGAAAGCCAACATCCCTTTCCATCTATGCACGGACGACACACAGATCTACATAAAAGCTACTTCCTATAATGACATTCTAAGGCTCAACAACACTCTAAAAGAAATCCAAGACTGGCTAGGGTCGAATCACCTCAACCAAGGAAAAACCGAGATCCTCCTCATCTCCAACAAAGACAACAACCCCCAAATGACCGAATGGGTGAAAGCCATCGACATTCTCAAAGGAAATCTCACCCTGACCAACTCAGTAAAGTCACTTGGAATCACCCTGGATCATAAACTAACTGTGTCTAACCACATCAAGAGCTCCGCGAAAAGCGCATTGCTTAACCTGAAACTCCTCAATAAAATCAAACCTCACATCCCACAAAAAAATCTCCAACAAGCCACCCAAGCACTGGTCCTGTCCAGACTGGACTATGGGATCGCAACCTGATCCGGCACAGCCAAATCCCACCTAGCGCCACTGAAAACCACCCTCAATGCAGCAGCCAGAATGATATCAGGTGCAAGGAAATTTGACCACATATCCCCCGCACTCAAAGATCTTAAATGGCTCCCAGTGGAAATGCGCGCAAACTTCAGACCAGCCTGCCTAACACACAAAGCCCTACACACAGGGAAACCGGAATATTTAGCCTCCAAGCTCAAGAAAGCGGATCAATCAAGAAATCTCAGAAGCTCGAACTCCCTACTACTCATCCCCCTGAAAACCCGGAAACAAAAAAACGCCAACTGCTCATTTGCCGGCAACGCCCCAAAAATTTGGAACTGCATCCCAGTGGACATCAGAAATACCCCCTCCTTTCCAGAATTCAAGAATCGTCTAAAAACCCTCTACCTCAACAGCGCGTTCCCGAACTCTACCTCTAGAGCGCAACATGGAACTCGCACTACCTCGAAAACACTACCTCAAAACCGCCCCCTAGGCGGAAGACCTCTATGCTAATCTATGAACTTATATGAACCCTGTTTATGTTATACTGTACTATCTTCGCACCTGTTTTTCCCGGACTAAATGTAAAGCGCTCCGATACCCTCGGGTCTGGCCAGCGCTATATAAAACTCCAAAAATAAATAAAATAAAATAAATAAATACGTTTGTGCCTCTATCTGACACAACTGCTTTCAGAAAAATCATTCTGGTGATCACACCAAGCAGTGCCCTAACCACTGCAAGAGCATATATGGCTTTAAGAGGTAATGCCTAATGTTACTTGATAGCATGGTCCACTACCACCAGGAAATACCTATTCCTTGATGCAGTAGGTGGGTCAAGTCAACCAGCAATGTCCACCCCAACCTTTCTCAGGGAACCTCATCTACTGGCAGTGATTTCAAGGGAGCCTCTGTCTTGCCCCCTGCTTTGGCACTGGCCTGACAGGTGACACAGGAGCTGCAAACTCCTAAACCTTTTCAGACATATGGAGCCATTTGAAATAGTTCAGGGACCGGTTCCAAGTCTTAGTATGTATCAAATGACCGGCAAAGGAGATATCATGATCCAACATCAGGATGAACTCTCTGCACTTCTGGGGCATCAATAACCTCCTGGTGCCCCTCTCCCTGCAGTTTCTGGCCTCAGTATAAGGCAGTCAATCTTCCCATTAGATTCTGTGAAACCCACTGTCACCCCCCTCCTCTTTCTTAGAGGCAATCCACCTCAAGTTTACATGGTTGAGACAGTCTCTCTGTCCCCTAGAAAACTCCTCTCTGGAGGGTCCACCTGTTCCTGTCAGTTCTGCCAAATCTGAGCTCTGGCGGAGATGAAGACCCTACCTCAGAGGCCAGAGTCTTCCCATCAGGGTCAGATTTCTCCTGCACCTCTGGAGTTCCCTGGCCTGGCTCATTAGGCCCAGTGCCCTTGTACTGGGATGCTTGACCCATTGTTCCAGGATCCAGGCACCCAGCCTTTCCCTTCTGAATAGTCTGTGACCTAGTAACCACACATACCCATTCAGGGAGCTCCAACATTTTCATATGGAGACCTGTCTCCATCTATCAACACTCAGATGTTAACCAACTGAGAAAATCCAAACTCCTTCATGAGATCTAAGAACGTAGCAGAATCTTTGCACTCTGTGTCTTCCTAATGGGAATTAGAATTACCCAAATAGCAAAATTGGGGTTTGCAATTTTAGGTTCCAGTTCTTGGTTGCGTACCTCAAGTAACTGAATATGAAAGCCAGGGGAGATCAGTAGACCAAAAGCCCTGAGAAAGTAGATTTATTATAAGCTTTGATTCTAAACCATGCCACCTCATGTTTGGCATGTGAAATCAAGCTAGTTGTAGGCTTTTCTGTTGCGTCCTAACTGCAACATAAAATTAATCTTAGGTGTGGACAGGATTGGTCATCCTGACAGGATGACTGGGAAGGGCCTGTAAGCAGCCACGCTTGCACTTTAAAGGGCTTTGCCTCCTGAACACACAGAAAAAAACCTGACACCAGTGTATTGAGGCCTTCATGGGCCCACATTGGTTCTCCGTTTTAGTTTTATATTTTATACATTTTAGGCTGACATCATTTTAGCATGTTATTGTTATATGTGTTGCTTGCACAATTCTATTCTGAGAAGATGCTGTACATGCTGCTTGTTTTTAGAAAGCCTTTCCTGCTACATAAGGCTAAGGCCAAGAACAACAGAACAAGATATTCTAGTGCTTGCATCGGGCGTCAGGAGACAGCTTACAACACCCAGTCACATTATTAAATCAGAGCTGTACCTCTTACAGTGGTTGTATTAAATAAACAGTGCACAGTCCCTTAACGACTCAGAGGGTCATTCCAGCCACAACAGTCCTGGAACAAATGCCGTGTTCGACATGCAACTATGATTATGCTGCTCTTCTACCCTACTAAGATGGATTGCCAATTTGACATCAGGCTGCTTCTTAGGTCCAGTTATCCATGTATGGAGACTCAGGCTATCCTAAGAGATCAGGCAGAGGGTGCACCAACCATGCTCTCAGAGAAGTTACAGAAATCAGATTGCCATACTTGGACTGTTCATTCTTTTCATTATGTTCTTCATGCTGGTTATGTTGCTTTGTTTTATCTGCCTAATAATTGTAGCTCATTCTTTCTATTGAAAATTACGATTGTTTCAATAAACGTTTTGAAACCTCAATTTGCATCTTTCCTCGTGTTTACCATGGGCATGTATATGTAAACAAAAAACTTGGTAAGATCTGTTTCCACTATTCCCTTGGGGATCGGAGTGTCATGTTTGAGGTTGCAAAATCACCTGTCACCCAGTCACCCGAGAAGGGTAGGGGTTTGGGTGAGGTACTATGAGCTAGACAGGAATTAGGCCAATGGTCTAGCAGGTCTTAGTCTCTGCATTCTGAAGTCATCTTGCCCTAAGAAGCAGTCCTACCTTTTCTCTTGGGACCTGCATAACACCAGGTCCTCCCTGTTTTGCCACCCCAGACAGTTTGGAGCCTTGACAGTAGAAGGGGAAGAACTTTACAGAACCATATGTGGGTGTATAAAAGGGAGTTCCCCAACACATAGGCTTGCACCAGGTATACATATTGCACCTCAAGAGCCATTCTTCAGAACACTTCTAGACCTATTGAAGTTACAGAATAAGGATTGCTTAGCTTCCTGGAGACTGCCCTGCTGCTTAATACTGAGAAGAGAGATTAGCCTTACTTGCCTTCATTAAGGCTTAACCACAGTGACGCTAAGGATCAGTTGGATGACCTCATGTGTGAGATTAAGACACTCAACACTCATCAGAGGCTTCCCTGCAACTTCCCAGCTGACCTGCAGCAACTGAATCTGCCTGGACCTGTATGAAGCCCTCTGCTGGGGTGAGTGGCTGATCCGCAAGAGGTGCCTCCCCAGGCCCTGAACCCTTGGCTGGCATCAGAATGCTTTCTTCTATATACCAGGTGAAAGTCCTGAAGTTTGAGCTCCTTGCAGCCACTAACAGGACCATTCAAAACAACACTCTGCCTCTCACGATGAACGCAAACATGAAGCACCAGTAAGACCTGCACTTTGTGTCAACAGAGACCACCATCAATGACAGGCAATGCGAGACCTGCAAAATGGGATACAACAACAACAGCCCATGATGAGTGACAACTTGAAGCTCTAGCAACAACCATCTGCAACGCCCAACTGGCTGTTCCTATTCCAGGGACGATTGTCAGCAACACCCAGCCTGCTCTCCGTGCTAAAGTGCTGACCATCCACAACACTCAGACTCCTTCTCACAGCCTACCCCAATCAAAACACCAGACTCATGACCTATTGCAGTCAGCCTGAACTTATGACTTTTTGACAAGAATGACCAGATAACCACAGTGCGCCTTGTGCTTCTAGGTGCTGTTTTCACGTAAACAATTTGATTTTGCATATGTGCCTACATTCGGTTCTACTGATTGGATTTTTTACATTCTGGTGTTGTTATATTAATTAAAATCGACTCTAGTCACCTCATTTGGTTGGAGATGTTTCTACTGTTGTATTTATTACCTTACTACTGTTTGTGTGCTACATAAATAATTTACACATACCTCCAAGTAAAGCCTGACTGCTTTTGTGGGTAACTACCTGAGTTTAAGCACAGGTACATTTAGTGACTTTTGTGGTTCACCCTGGCAAGATCTGTGCTTCTTATCTGAGTGGGGCTTCCACCCCCCTTAACTAATAACCAACTGTCTTAAAGTTTGTAATTTAACATGCAGTATTAATGAGTGTGTGCATATTAAATGTGTTTTTCTTTTTAAAAGAAAAGGTGCTGACTGAACAATAATTTACTGAGTCCAAATGTGGTGCACCGGTAAATATGGATTTCTAGCCCACAACACATACCCTAAGTAGGCTTTGGTACCTGGTTCTCAGTAATAAGACAATTGCGGACCTATTAATTGTGAAGGTTTCACACCATTCACTCCAATAATTATCCGATTTCTTACATAGCACATAGAGATTTATGCTGCAACAGCCATTGATCTCATGCAGAGATCTTTCACCGGCATACATGTATGAACATGGTAAGGAGATCCGGTTACATTAAAGCTGTATCCAAGCCAGGCAATTTCTTATATTTTGCCAGTTTTGTTATTTCTCAGGTACTATGCCAGCATCTGTTATTTCACCGGTACTGTGTGATACACATAACTAGTATTAACGACAGTTCATTGTTTTGCCAATCCTTTGAAATGCTGTTCTTAGTTTCTAAGGGTAGCACTGCTTTAGAATTGTTCTCTTTGTCTAGAGTGTTAATTGTTCTCTTTGTCTAGAGTGTTAATTGTTCTCTTTGTCTAGAGTGTTATCCCTAAACCCATGTATCTTTTTGTACCCCAGGCATTGGTGTTCATCAAACTCATCACCACTCTTTTCCTGATGTTACTAGCCTCTGCAGGGTCTACACAAGTACTTATTAGTAAAACATCCCAAGTTGGAATACTTCTACTCCATTAAGAGGTGGTACAAACAACACTTACCTCAAAAATATCGATATGTGACTATATAGGCACCCAAATTCTGACTTGACAATATTGGCAGGGTTGTGCTTACGTAGGGGTTTCATATGTTTACTGTCAACATCTCAAAGCCGATATTTTAGTGCCACAGCATATAGACAGGTAGCTAACTTAATGGAATGCACTCAGAGGTAACACTTTTGTAGAGGTCTACTCAGTACCTCCTCAAGTTGCACATGGTTATGTGCCCTTGGCTTTACTCAACTTAGCTACTTTCAATTTTTTTTTCTATTTACAAGGTATTGCGGTTTGCTTGTGTTACAGCTCACATACTTTATAAAGGTTTGTGAATATTACTGAACTATAGCTGTAAATTCCACTTAATGTTTAACACAATGATTTACTTAACGTTATTTCTAACAACTAGATTTAATTTCAGCACAACTTCTGTCTGCAGCGCTGTGGGTTCCTTTACTAACAGTCTGTTAATATAATAAGTTGACAGGAAGTGTCACTCCTGTTTTAAGCATTTAAAATTACTTGACCGTCTCCTTGTACACTAATGATTTATTATGACAGTTATGATCATACCTACCTCTTCTGCATACATATAATTAGCCTTTATTTCAGTAGTCCCCTTAGCTCAATGTGATTTAGTCAAAACAGGCGATCAATCTTCCACTTCTAAGGTGTACATTGCATGCATATTCGGATGGTCAGAGTGGCAGATATTTGACAAGGTCAATAAACTGGGATTGAATATTGTAAATATATACTGCAATTTAAAAAAGAATTCAGTGTTATTGTCGTTTAATTTTTTAATTTATGTCCTTAAATGTTAATATTTTATATAACAGTTTATGAAAACATTAAGGCCAAGCATAATGTGATATCTTCCTTTTAATTTATTCTGCAATTCCAGGAGCTCCTTGTGCACCCAGTAAATACTGAGAATTTGATAAGAGCAGTACATGATTCAAAATAATCTTTTTTAAACACTGAGTCAACCTTCGCTTTCTTATCTCCAGGTCTCAAATGTTTCCTCTTGATACAAATATGAGGCAAATTCAATTGATGTCACCTTTCAAAGTTCAAGTTAATATCTACAAGATGGTATATATATATATATATATATATGTATACATTATGCTGCACAACTTATGGTGAATAAAGGGCTCCTCAAGTATCACCGCTGTGTCCTTGGGCACTTTTTCTGTGTTGTCTTTTCTGTCATAAATATATATATATATATATATATATATATATATATATATATATATATATATATATATATATATATATATATATATATATATATATATATATACATTAGGAAATCCGCATTATTCTATTGCCAATAACTTTGGCGCAGATTGATGAATCTTCTTGAAATTTACCAAACGTTTGGCCAGATCAGTTACGCTCCTTCACTGAAAGTTTGGTGGTGATTGGTAAAGCGGGGACTGAGAAAAAAGGGGGGTTCCAAAACGTGTTTCCCTCATGCAATATCCCATCGGACCTTTGGCCACTGGCTGCATCCTGAATGGTTGAACGGAATGACACCAAATTTGGCAAAGAGGTAGTCCTCAGTTCCGACTTGTACCTTTTGCTGATATGATGTCAATCAGTTCAGTAGTTCCTGAGAAAATTACGTTTAAAGTCATTTATATATTTATGGGTGCAGTTGTAAACATTCGAAACCAGGAACTGTTGGCAGCCATTTTGTGCCTCGGTAGAAGCGAGGCTGAGGAAGTCAGTGGAATATGTGTTCAAAATGGAGAAAGGGGGCTGGGTAGAAATAATGTTATCCTCTAGACCTGCCCAGGGCTCACCTTTTTAAAATATTTTTTTTTAAACAGTAGGTGCGTGTAGGGTGCGTGGACTGTGCCGTAAAATAAATAAAATAAAATAGAGGTTTTTTTTCAATAATTTTTTTCCGGGGGGAAAATATCAGAGGCAAAATTATTACATTTTATGTGTGGCCCAGGGGCCCCCCCAGCCTAAGGGATCGTCACCCTCCAGGGCTAAAAAGAAAAAAGTTGGGGGGGGAGGAGTTGAAGGTCCTGAAGCTGCGGGGATCATCACCCCTCGGGGTTTATGTATTGTGGGAAGGCATTCCTGGAGCACTCGAGGGCCCCGTTACCCCCCTGGGCTACATAAAAAATCATGGCTGGGGAGGTGGGGCTGTAAGATCTCTAAAGCCCCGGGGACCACCACTCCCCGGGGCTTTATGTATGTGGGAGGGCCGACTTTTGCAGTGTCCTGGGGTGCCCATACCGCCCTTTCATAGCAAGGAAATTTGTTTTCTCTTTCAAAATCTAAATCAGATTGCTTTTCCACACGGGGGGCAGCATGTTAGTAGCTCCTGCTGTGGAAAAGTAATGCCGGTTCCCAAATGCATAGAGGATGTGCAGCAAAGGCGCTGGTGTCACGCACTGTACAGATTATGAGTCATGCATCCAGGGAGTGCACAACAGGGGGTCGCACTGAGATGGGTGCGCAACTTTTACTTTTTCCGTTAAAAAAAAGCCCCTATCAGTACTGTCGTATCCCCCGGGTATTGTACAAAATGTTGGGGACCATGAGGGGAGACACTGTGCCCCCACGGTCCCACCGGCTTCCCGCGTTCTTCGGAGCCGGCATTGCTTTTCCACATGGGGAGATGCTAACTTGCATATGGAAATGCAATCTTGTTTGGATTTTGAAAGTGAGAACAGATTTCAATGCTCTGTCTTTCAAAATGCAAACTAAGTTTGCTAAGGGAGGGCGGTAGCCGCAAGACTCCCGCCTTCTCATAGCAAACAGACGTGGCAGCGGGGGTAGGCACCCCAGGACACTGCAGGAACCAGCCTTGGGGTGTGGCGGTCCCCAGGGCTCTCGAGGGCACCAGGTGGAGGGCTAGTAAGCCTGCCTCCTACAATACACAAATCCCCGGGGGTGGTGGTTCCTGGGGCTTGAGGGTCATCGTTGAGTCCCACACACTTCTAATTTTGTTGGGGGGGGGGCTTGAATGTGAAAGTGGTGCAAGGGGGTTGTAAATCAGGTACACAATGTTTGTTTTACTTTGCTTTCCTTTCTGTCTTGTAGAGGATCCAGGGTTAATATAACGTTTTCTGTACAGCCAGTACCTTTCAACTCTACCCCCAAACAGCTTTCTACCTGTTACCATAGTAACAGTTCATGGAACACTTACGTGAGCACAGAGGTTAGAAGTTCACCACACTATGTTGTCTAATGGAAAAAGTTACTGTGCTAGAGTTTTAAAACGTTTCCATAGGAACAGTTAGTCATAGCTATAGACTCTGGTAAAGTTCTGGTAAAGAGTTAACCTCAGAATTATACTTCAAATTATAAATATAATTTCTATTGGGGACAGCTAACCCCCCCCCCCCAAAAAAAAGACGTATAATTTTTTTATTAACTTTTATTAAAACAACAATAAATAACTGGAAATGTAACTTAAAGTTAGCAATGCAATAAATAACTAGAAACATAACTTTAACAAAACAATATAATAAACAAAACATGATATGAACTCCAATAGAAGTATGGTAGGTAATATGCAAAACAAAAAAGAAAACTAGTGTTTAAAATTAGATCGATGTGACTAAATGAGGTCAAACATTACAAGTTAAGGTAACACTTGACGATATTTTCTTATTTTTACGTGTGCAGTGTGCCTGGCACATTTCACTTGTGTTATAGGCTCGCGTTCAAGCGGTGTCTGTATGAAAGTACCTACTGCGTCTGGTTTACATTACAGATCAGCAGGTCTTTAAAATGATTCAGAGATAATATAGAATTAGATGAGAGATTAAGTCATAATGCAGGACAATATTCTTTAGAGCTTATTTACAAGACTCTTTTTGTGTTACTTTTCTAATGTTGAAAGCGACGCAAAATTGGGGCAAGGGGCTTGTAAATAAGCTCTTTTATTTCTAATGCATTTAATTGGAGGCATCTATCTAGGCCGCTCTGCTTACCTTGAGTAAACACTTTGATCAGCAGAACTCACAACTTGAATTTAGCTTTGGTTGTACACGGCAGAGTGGACAGCAGCGTCCATAACTTTAAAAGATAAAGAGAAACAATCTGAGAGAGAGTGAGAGCGAGAAAGAGAGAAAAACATCATTAAAACTGTAAGAGAGAGAAAGTTATAGATGGAGCAGTTAATTCTGGAGAAAATACTCAAAGCTCAAATTGTGCCTCCGTTGTGCTTCCAAACATGTGCTGCTTTATAGTGCACCCTCCAGTTTAGTGATCTGAAAGATAGTATAAAGAGTTAGTAATAGCATAGTCCACACAAGTGCACACGTATATTTTTGCTTTATTTTTTTTACCCTCAGGATAATGTATTTTATCTAGTTCCACTGCAAGGAGGTGTCTGTGCGCTGTTTTTTTTCCAAAGAACTATATTCCATGCATTCCCACTGCATAGCTGTGAGTTGTCAATTTTGGGTATCTAGACTGTTGCACCCCATTGACTTGCAGAGTCCGGAGGTGAGTGTCTTTCCTCGAAATTCAGAAGCAGATTTAAAAGCTCATTTGCGCCACTTTTCCCATGTTAAAAGTGACGCAAAAGTCATGAAAGGGGCTTGTAGATCTCCCCCCTAGACTGCTGTAATCTATCATCACTTGTCGGTGGTAATTGTACATTTCTACGCAGTAAAGCTGCTGCACACTACCCACTCTCTCCTTTCACAGATGACTTGTCGTTGTTTCGGAAACAAGCTTATTTGCTCACCTTGTTGCATTGGCATGATTCAAAGAGCGTGCACTACGTGTCAAAGCAGGCTTCTCAGGCATTGT
Organism: Lissotriton vulgaris; assembly: GCF_964263255.1. Classification (NCBI taxonomy): domain Eukaryota; kingdom Metazoa; phylum Chordata; class Amphibia; order Caudata; family Salamandridae; genus Lissotriton; species Lissotriton vulgaris. Next base: position 204,268,578 of record NC_141689.1, read on the forward strand.
TACAATGGCCATGCATCATCACAGCATACATGAACGTAGAGCTTTGTAGGGTATTTTTTGGGGGGTGACGCCAATTTGTGAAACACAACCTGTAAGATAAAAAGGAAGTTAACATTGTGTGTAATGTTTTTTATCAAAGAGAGAGGAAGTGAGAGAGTGACTGCAAAGAATATTCGCAGCTCAACTTTCTGTCACCAGTGTGTTTTTCACTATGTGCAAGGACATATGGCTGAGATACCCGCCACCCCCTCTCAACACAATCCCCCAAGGATGGGAAAACGGAAACGGTTCTGAACTTGTGGAAGGCGGGAGGGAGTTACCCTCCCGTCCGTATTTATTAAAATATGAAACAAAATTAAAACGTTAAAATAACAGTTTCATATCATGTACAATTTCATTTACACATTACGATGTTCTTGGCTGACCTTAACACATCTCTAATACAAAGGTTCTCCTAGCCGATACTAAACATCCTGCAAATGCATTACTCAAACTTTGAAATTGTACATCCTAACATTACGGGCCAACGGCAAGGTCGTAACCGGTGTCAGATCCCCAATACCAGAACTCCCCCCTCACTTGTGAGGGACGGTCGCACAGTGGACTGTACCTCTGTGCCAACTTCCAAATTTCCCTTGTCTTAGCGGGGGCCCCCTGTTAACTCGACGCCATCTCTAGTGGTCGTCCGAGGACTCGTGTGAGGTGTCTAGAAGGTAGCGTAGATCCCCCTCCCACCCCACACAACTTACCACATCTGCCGTCGCAGATGTCCTGGCCCCGGGAAATTCCCAGGAGGGGCCCTAGCCCCTCCTCCCAAGGGAGGGGCCTATGGCCGCCTTCCCTTTCGGCGTCCCCATCCTTAGAGGGGACCGCCTCCCCGTTTGAGGGGCCAATGGCCGCCTCCCCCCGGGCGCTCCCATCCATAATGGGTGACGCCCCACCTCTAGGGATCTTCTAATTCATGCTCACCGATCATGACCTTACCGCCCTACCAAAATAAATACGACAATCTAAGACTAAAGTGGGGAAAACAATATATACTTAAGCAAATCAACGTGTAATCTCTACCAGGTATCCAGCGCAACTATTCTGCTGAATAGAACATGCTGAAAATGCAAAAAATTATCAACTTTATTACAAACCAAATTACCAACTTTATTCGAAACAACCTGTAAGAAAACAATATCACGACACTCGACTTTATTCCAACAAATCGCTGTCATCAGGGGCTGGTGGGTGGGCCAAAAATGGCTCTTCGTTCCGTCTCGAGCTCACGTGCAACGGGGAGGTGCAGCTTCAGAGCACAGGAACAAGAGGATGCTTCCTTGGCTTGTCGCTCCTTTTATCCTTCTTCGGGCGGGCGTGAACCCACCTCCAATCCGCCTCCAGGGCGGGGCTAGCGGTGTTGGTGTGTAGGACAACCCCCTCTTGGGCGGGAAAAGGCGCGCTCCGGCTGCGCCGCTTCGGGCATACCAGCCGAGACTCGCCTCCCGCCCAAAATGGCTTCCCGGGGGGATCGGGGTACTCCACCATACGTTCGGGGGGACCGAGTGGTCGCCCCTTTCCATATGGCTGAGATACCCGCCACCCCCTCTCAACACAATCCCCCAAGGATGGGAAGACGGAAACGGTTCTGAACTTGTGGAAGGCGGGAGGGAGTTACCCTCCCGGCCGTATTTATTAAAATATGAAACAAAATTAAAACTTAAAATAACAGTTTCATATCATGTACAATTTCATTTACACATTACGATGTTCTTGGCTGACCTTAACACATCTCTAATACAAAGGTTCTCCTAGCCGATACTAAACATCCTGCAAATGCATTACTCAAACTTTGAAATTGTACATCCTAACATTACGGGCCAACGGCAAGGTCGTAACCGGTGTCAGATCCCCAATACCAGATCTCCCCCCTCACTTGTGAGGGACGGTCGCACAGTGGACTGTACCTCTGTGCCGTCTTAGCGGGGGCCCCCTGTTAACTCGACGCCATCTTTAGTGGTCGTCCGAGGACTCGTGTGAGGTGTCTAGAAGGTACCGTAGACCCCCCTCCCACCCCACACAACTTACCACATCTGCCGTCGCAGATGTCCTGGCCCCGGGAAATTCCCAGGAGGGGCCCTAGCCCCTCCTCCCCAGGGAGGGGCCTATGGCCGCCTTCCCTTTCGGCGTCCCCATCCTTAGAGGGGACCGCCTCCCCGTTTGAGGGGCCAATGGCCGCCTCCCCCCGGGCGCTCCCATCCATAATGGGTGACGCCCCACCTCTAGGGATCTTCTAATTCCTGCTCACCGATCATGACCTTACCGCCACAGGCCGGATAGTTGACCGGCTATCCGGACCCCCCACAAAAACTCCTACTTAAAGGTCATGACTGCAAACTCTGTAACCAAGCTACGAAGTCTCCTATGAGTAAAGAATTCCCCACCCGGGACAAATGAACTCCATCCTCTAGATACATATGGTCCCCCCTGATACACCCATGCGGAATAGAATGCAATGTACTTGTACGGAACAATCTACCAAGTTTGTTATTCACCTTCTTCACTGAATGATTTACAGCAGCCACAGAAATAGCCCCCCGCCACACTTTTCGTGGAATCATATGGGACCATGCAATCGTGCACCCTGGAAGCCTTCTCGCCAACCAACTCACTGTGGATAGTATCAACTCGAGAAGTACTCGTCTACCAGTGGTCACCAAATCGTTGCCCCCAAGATGCACTATGATTACAGATGGCGGTGACCTTGTCCGCCCTAACAAACCCTCCATAAAACTTTGAAACTGGTCAATACAGAGCCCGCCCCTTCCGTAGAAGGTCACCCTATACCCGTATTCCCCAGCCATGTGAATCATGTCACCTGCTTTGAATACATCTGCGGCACGCCTCACGTATGAGTGGCCCACGACCCACACCACTCTTTCCTCAGCCGGTGATCTTTGACCGCTGGTTCCCAGGTGTCGGGTCGACTGCACAGTCCGCCCCGCCTCGTAAGCTCGCGACACTGTAAACCAAACAAAAACAAGAAGCGTGATTGCAAGACATAGGCTTCACAACATGTGCACCCGCACATACCTTTTATAACAATTCGAGGACCAACGCCCCAACTGTTTCACTTTTTCCACACTCAGACCCCTGGCTGTAGCCTCTGTAGCAGCCCCTATCCGGAAGGAATGGGTCCCAAACTCGCACGGGTTCAAGCCCGCCGCTGCGATTGCCATCGTTAGCACCCGCTGGAACTGAAACCTAGTCAGTGGGGTGGCATCGGCGTGCCTCAGCAAGCTTCCCCCCCATGATGCCGCCCTCTGCGCCAAATACTCAACGCATGCTACCGGGCACATGGGAGATCCTGGAATCCGCTGAACCACTACACTGTCCCCGATCGCTTTCTGATCGGTCTTGGACCTGGCAAATGAGACTACCATTGTCTCCCCCTTAATTTGAATGAGCTCACGGCACAGACCTCCCCCCGTATCCTGCTTGTTCCTCGCTACCAGCTCGCTTACTCGCATAGCCCCATGGAATGCTAATGCAAAAGCGGCCCGGAATAGCACTGTCTCTGATTGAGATGAACATGTCGCAGGGAGTACGGACAGTAACAGGGCCAACCTTTCAAGACCTATCGGGTGTCTTTCGTCCACTCTGCAACCCTCACGGCGTTGCCACCCACGCAGCGCCTTCTGCACCAAGAAAGACGCCGTGGGATCCTGTATGCCATGGGCCCGTGCCATGAAAGAAATGGCGGCCCTGTGCCTATTGGCCGTAGCCACTGACTTGCCTGCCTGATGTAATGATAACAAAAAGTTCAGGACATACTCTTCTTGGCCCCAAAGCTCCACCCTTGCTGAACCCAAAAAGGACAAATAAGAACGGAACGCCCCTTCATAAGCCTTCCTTGTCCTGGGTGCTAGACTCTCTCCCACGAGGTCTTGTAGTCCGGGGCACCGAGAGACCAGAGAGCTTCGGAAAATGGTGCCGCCACCGGGTCCGCTGAGGGCAGAAAACCCCAGAAGGCCTGCATACGGGAACGAGAAAGCGCATCAGCTGCCTGATTTAACACCCCTGGCACATGTCTTGCCCTAAAGTGGACGTTTAGTCTCATACACAGCAGGACAATTTCCTTCAACAGTCTCAAGATCCATTTGCAGCGTGCTGCCTGATTATTGATACACTCAACCACGGTCATATTGTCAGACCAGAACACCACAGAGCGATCACGAAACTCCTCCGGCCATGTTTTCAAGGCCACCAGAATAGGGAACAGTTCGAGAAACCCAATGTTACCTGTCAGCCCACTCTCGTGCCACCATGTCGGCCAGGTTCGTGCTAACCAATGATTACCCAAGATGGCGCCAAAACCCACACTCCCTGCTGAGTCAGTCCACAACCCCAGCTCCACGGAGGAGACCACTGGTTTGGTCCACACGACACGACCGTTGAAATCCGCCAGGAATGCCAACCATATGCGCATGTCCTGCCGGACCTCTGCCGAGAGCCTTGTGCGGTGGTGCCCTTCCTTAAGGCCGACCATGGCTTGAGAAATCGAGCGGGAAAAGGGGCGAGCCATCGGTATTACTCTAAGGGCAAAATTCAGCTGACCCACAGCCTGCTGCAACTGATGCAAATTTACCTTCGTCTCACTAATACATGTTTCAAGCGATGCCTTAAACTTCGTTACCTTTTCGTTAGGCAAACGGAAGCACCCCTCTTCGGAGTCGAGCTCTATTCCAAGAAACTCGAGCGAAGTAGCCGGGCCCACTGTCTTACCTGGTGCCAATGGCACACCAAAGCGAGTCATGAGATCACAAAATTCATTCAAAGCCTGTGTACATTCTATGTCCCCGGCTGCCCCCAGAAATAGAAAATCATCAAGATAATGCATAACATGTGTAAGCCCTGTTGTTCTTGTGAACGCCCATTGCAAAAAGCTACTGAATTTTTCAAAATACGCACAAGAGATGGAGCAACCCATTGGCATACATTTATCCATGTAGTAGCGTCCTTGAAACATGAAACCAAGGAGACGCTGATCGTCGGGGTGTACCGGGAGCAACCGGAACGCCGACTCAATGTCCGATTTGGCCATCAGCGCTCCGGGCCCCAGGCGATTCAACATGGCGACAGCCTCATCAAAAGATGCGTACCGCACCGAACAAACTCCCTGGTCAATCGCATCGTTCACCGAAAGACCCCTTGGAGCTGACAAATTATGTATCAACCTGAATTCCCAAGGGTCCTTTTTGGGGACCACTCCCAGAGGCGAACAAACAAAATTGGCAACAGGCGGCATGTCAAACGGGCCGGCAACCCGACCTCGGGTCACCTCCTTCCCAATCTTTGCTTGTACCACCACCGTATTCTGCAGAACCGACAGTTGGTTCCTACATTGTGCTTTACCCCACATGGTCTCGGGGTGCGAGGACTGCCCGCACCCAGCACATTCATGCCTAAACCTGCAAGATCCCTGCGGCCTAGTACATTTGCCTCTGTTAAAGCTCCAGCAGACCCCCTTTTTACCTGAGTTGCCATTATTCCTTGTATGCTGATCATTGCTTGATCCTGCCCGAAAGGGCGCCCCAGATAAATGGCGGGAAGACTCGACCACATTCCCCCCTAAAGATGGCGACTTCGCCGTGCCTGACTTCTCCATTCTCTGCCAGGAAATGGAGTCGAAACAATCCCACGTCAGGGATGAGTCGTGCTCCTTGGACTTACGAAATATGCTATCGTAATAAAACCATTGATGGCCACCATATGTTCCATAAAATTCCATGATACGTGTCTGATACACGGCTAATCCCACCAACAATTCGGGCCTACGTTCCCCCATAATTGCAATGAACATTCCAAACGCTCTGCCCCAATTGTCGATCGATTCCTCAACTCTAAAAGCGGCCATCTTGGCGCGCCATACACTAGGATGCAGAAACTCCTTTTGATTTTTAACATGTTCAATCTCATAGTGATCGGTCAACAAGGAAAACATGTTCACGTATTTATCAGCCCATATCCTTTCTTTTACCTCAATCGGGATATGCTGAACAACTTTTTCCCTCCTTGAAGGTACCGATCCCTCCCCCGCAATTGGCAACGGCTGCTTACCTGAACCGGCCACTGTGACCGTAGTTCCTGCCGAACCAACGCCCGACACTGGTTGTTCCACGGGAGCCTGCGGGGAAACAAAAGGAGACGGTGCCTTCGCAGCATCTTTCGATTGCCGCAACTGCTTCATTATTGCCCTGGCTTCCTCAGCCATGGCCCCCTCGTTCCCTTTGCCTAACCATGCCGCCAACTGGGCAGCCAGCTCAGGAGGCATATCCTCCCCGTTCACTGGAGTGACTACCACAGGGATCGGTTGGCCCACATCTGGGACCGGAGTCGGGGCCTCAATCGGGGTGACCGGGGGCGCGGGGTCGCTTCGGGAACCGGGGCCTCCCCCCTCGACGCTCCCTTCTTGGCCCTTCTACCTCTCCCGCTAGGGACCACTCCCGGCAAGGCTGGGCCGATGACTCTCTTAGGCCCCCCCACACCATTCATTACCGCCATCTGCTTTTTCATATCCGCCATGTCTTTCATCAGCATACGAAGCATCTGATCGGTCCCGATCCTCTTTCCGACCTTCTTGCTAGGCATCGTCCGCTTATACTCTTCAAAAGATCCTAGGCAGGAAGCTCCGAACTCACTGAAAGAAGAAAACACACGGTTAATTCTCAAAAATGGCTCTTCGTTCCGTCTCGAGCTCACGTGCAACGGGGAGGTGCAGCTTCAGAGCACAGGAACAAGAGGATGCTTCCTTGGCTTGTCGCTCCTTTTATCCTTCTTCGGGCGGGCGTGAACCCACCTCCAATCCGCCTCCAGGGCGAGGCTAGCGGTGTTGGTGTGTAGGACAACCCCCTCTTGGGCGGGAAAAGGCGCGCCCCGGCTGCGCCGCTTCGGGCATACCAGCCGAGACTCGCCTCCTGCCCAAAATGGCTTCCCGGGGGGATCGGGGTACTCCACCATACGTTCGGGGGGACCGAGTGGTCGCCCCTTTCCATAATGCACCCTGAAGCTCTACATCTGAAAGATAGTAAAAGAAAGATGTTATGATTGCTAATTGTTACTATCCTAATGTGGAGTTGAATAACATCGCCCTTTCACACATGTTCCTTCTCATATTTAAAATAACTATTTGTATAGTTTATATTCCGGACGTTTGATTGATTATAAAAACATTCCTGCTATGGGAAAAAATAAATATACATGTAATTTGATTCACTATATAGGACTGCGTAAGTCTAAATCACTGCGTCACCTTTTTGTATCCAGTTTGCTGCAGCTCATGGACTCCCTCCCATACGCACCCAGGCCTCACTGCTCGCGGTTTCATGAACAGGACACCTTCTACATCATGTAGTCCCGATCTGCCACCAAGAAATCTGACATATCGTGCTGAGTCTTGATATCGGTATGGCTAATGACATACTCGTGCTCCCATCATCATCATCACAGGTTCTTCACAAGCTCAGTGCTTCGGGTACCACTAACTGAGTGATCAAGGAGGCCATGCATGTGGTAGTTGGCCACCTTATTCAGTAGTTCGGGCCTACATGAGGCATTTGAACCAGTAGGACGGGCCATTACAGTGGTTGGGATCGTAGCAACTCTAAAATGGCATAGAACACGTGCACCCCTTCTTTTTTATAGGTAGGGTCGCGTGTGTAGTGACAGATGCGCTGGATGGTTGTGGTGTGTGTGTGTATACCAGCCATGCGGGAGTGTGTGTGCCATTCTGACAACTAGACCTGGAACTAAGAATTCATTACAATGAAAATCTGGGCTATGTAGCGTTGTTGTGTTTTCCTGGTAGTGTAAGTGGAGTGGGCTGGCCTGCCGTATGCCAGTGCTGCTCGAGGCTCTGAAGCATGGTTCCTGAGCTATGGGCATGATTCCGTTGTGAGCTATATGAAAAAAGTGATTCAGGTGTCCGTTTTGTAGTGCTGACGTCACCCGGGTCTTAAATGTTAATGTGTCATTATATCTGTAAAGTTCCACAACTTGGCCAACATGGAAGGTATGGGGTATCACTGACTGTATATTCGTTGATAGTTGCACACATAAAATATGGTAGACATGACGTATTTCTGCGATTATGACTGTTTATTGTACATTCAGTGGAGTGTTGTAGCTGTAGTAATATAGGGCTGTGAAAGGTTTAAGTTGTAGTTTTTGGCACATGAAGGGCAGCTAATTTATATACGTAGGTGGTTATTCAGGTACACTGTACAACTTGATGCTGAAAATCAGTGTTTGAGTCTCTGAGTTGCATGCACATCCTGTTATTGTAGAGTAATGACGTAATGTACGTGTGCCTGAAAATGTATTGTAAATATGGTGCTCAGGTAAATAGCTGGTAAAGTTTTGGGTTGATTTTGCCCTATATAAACATACCTTAAAAAAAAAGAGGAATAGCCTACACTGACTGCCACAGGTAAGTTGGTTGCATACGCTATTTATAGCACAATATAATGTGTTAGGGGGCAGGAGCAGCATTGTACAAACATAATAAATACACAGACACAGATAGATAGTTGAAGTCGGTACGGGCTCAAATCCATTTTATTAAGTTGCTGTTTGTAACAAGTAGAATAGTAAAAATGATATCATATACAGATATTTAATCATACCGGTTTATGACTTCTGTTGTACAAAGGTAGAAACATTGTATGTGAAATAATGTGCAGAACATTCTATCGTAAAGGCTTAATGAGTTGTGGCGCACTGGAGTAGGTGCAATTTGTATGGAGCCCGTGATGACGAGTGGTTCAGGCAGAGCGCACTGGTAAAAATATGTTTTGACTATTGAATTTTGCCTTAACAAGGGCACGTGGCAATTATTTATGGTCTACTGAGTTAGTGGTACGTCTGGTGTTTATCGTGTGCTCACCCTGCGATGATGCGTGGTCTGAGGGGGCTGCACTTAAACCATTCACTGTTGCATACTGGACTATATAAACTTTTATGGGGGGACTAGCATCGATGGTTATCAATTGCTCTGTAAACTAGGTCTACTGATTGCTCCCCATAACAAATTAAACAATTCCACTTCACGCAGTGCATTCTAACTTTCTCAAAATGGTGACGTATGTCTGGTGGCAATGCTGAAGGTGATTTACCAGAGGTGATTGCTATTGCTGGTGGTGGAGGTACATTTTGCCACAATTTGCTTCATTTTTTGTTATCATAGTTCACAGAATGAAATAATGTAAGGAGTTTGCACATACTAGCAGTGCAACAGCACTATTTTTCCCTGCTTTAAATTAATTGAGGCTGAATTTAATTCTGTCTGTAGTGTAGATGAAAAGGTAAATTCAAGTTGTGAACCCTACTGTGCACAGTGTATATATAGAATCTAGTAGTCAGAACAGTTATAAAACAATGCTTTTTTCACTTTTTTAACAAAATCTGAATACATACAGTATAATTGTCTGGGCATTAAATAAATCTAGGTTGAATTTCGTACTGCCTATAGTGTAGATGTAAAGGAGGAATTGAAGTTGTAAACCGTGCTGTCCGCAGTGTACATCTTAGGGTGGAGTGCATCATCAGAAATCATAGTGGAAGTGGAAGATCGAACATGTATGCAACGTTCATTTGATTATTCAACTAAATCTATAAGTGATATAAAATAATTTTTTGAAGCAAGGATACTAAAGGGATATTGTGTAGGGTATGATAGGCGTTATACTTAGTTTGGTTTCCACTGAGTTAATGGTACCTGAAACAACAAGGTTCTGTGGAGCTTGCGATGATGTGTGGTCTGGGCAGGATGTACTGATAGTAATGTTTTTTGTCTTGCAAATTCTTGCTTAGTAGGGGCAAGTGGCGATTTTGTGTAGGTTTGAGGGAGGTTACTTTATTTGGTACTGCACTCCATACTTACAGAATTAAGAATCAGTTAAATGCTGCCTGAATACGGCCATGTAGTGATGAATTATGGTGCACTGAGTTAGTAGTACCTTTGGGACTGAATGTATACGTAGCCTGCATTAACGCAAGGGCCGGATAGGCTGCACTGGGGATAATTTTTTTTAATACTGAATTTTGCATTAATAAAGGCTTGTGGTGATTATTTATGGTGCACTGAGTTAGTAGTAAGTCTGGTGTTTAGTGTGTGCTCATCCTGCAATGATGCATGGTCTGAACGGGCTGCACTCAAAGAATTGAATGGTGCATACTGGATTGTATGTTTATTGAGGGGTGGGGTGCTATTAATGGTTATGAATTTTTCAGCAACAACATTATCAGAATCAGGTTATTCTTCCAGTGGTGTAGCCATTTTTGTCTCCAAAAAAGAAATTCAGATTTCCAATGAAGAAAAAGTGAGGCTCACAATTGTGAGCAATGCTATCCACAGTGTAGACTATCATTAAGTGTACCTTTGCACTTGCAGCGTGAAATTTATTATTCAAGAACATCTATATGTGATATAAAAAAAAGTTGTTAAAGGAAGCATAATAAAGGGATATTGTGTAGGTTTTGATAAATGTTATACTAGTTTGGTATTGTAGTCTGCAAATAATAAATCAACAGTGTAATTATTTGTAAGCTCAGCTGACCGCAGTGTAAGCAGGAGGCCACGACAACGTGACATTGAGTAGAGCTGTACAGTATTGGTAATTTAGTGTGTGTTCACGCAGTGATGATAAGTGGTGGAAAGAGTTAGTGGCACCTGAAGCAACAAAGTTCTGTGGAGTCTGCGATGATGCATGGTCCAAGCAGGACGCACTGGTCGCAAAAGTCTTTAAAATCAAGTTTTCTAATATTGATTGTCCATTCACAGAAGTAAGTTGAAGTATATCTCCAAAAAATGATATATTTTCTTCTAAATAAGTCATCTCATTCAAAATGGTCATGTGGCGATGATTTCTGGTGCACTGAGTTAGTAGTACCTATGGCGCTGAGCTTTTACGTACCCTGCGATGATACATGGTCGGGGAGGAGGCACAGTAATTGAAGTAATGTCTTTTGTTGATTGAATTCTGCATGAATTTCTTTTTAAAGTGAAAGTTTGCCTCATTGCTGACATAAAACTGTTCATTCTTCTTTGCCATGATTTATGGTGCACAGAGTTATTAGAATCTTTGGCGCTGAGCTTGTACATACCTTGCGATAATGAGTGGTAAAGGTGGGCCGGATTCCGACCAATGTCTTTTCTCTATTAAACTCTACTTCAATACGGCCACGTAGCGATGAATTAAGGTGCACTGAGTTAGTAGAACCTTTGGGACTGAGCGTGTACGTAACCTGCCATGATTCGTAGTCCGGGCAGACCGCACTGGGAGCAATATTTTTTGCCTAGTGAATTCTGCTTTAACAAAGACATGTGGAGATTACTTGTGGTGCAGTGAGTTAGTGGTACGTAAAGAACTCAACATCTGCTCATCCTGCAATGGTTCGTCGTTCGGGCGGGTTGCACTGGTGCAATGTCTCTTGGCTATTGGAATGTAAATGTAAATGTAAATGTGTGTGTCTTGTAAAGCGCACTGCTACCCGGAGGCGTCCTGGCGCTATAGACCGCTGGGGAACCCATCCTGGCTTTCCCTATGAGATGTTCCCTCCTGGGTATCTCCAAGGTGAAACCAGGCATCCCCGGCGTTTGTGGGGGGCCATTGTGGAGATGAGGCAAGCTAATGCCCAGAGTTGCCGAGTGTGATCCCTGGTTAGAGTAGGCACTGAGGCAAGAATTATCGAGTCTGCTGACCCTGGTTTACAACCCTGCCGTGTCGGGAATTGAACCCTGCTCCCGGGCTGTCCTCTGCTTCCGTGTCTGCCGCCTCTAACCAGTGAGCCACACCACTCCACAGAATGCGTCATGTGAGCCACACCACTCCACAGAATGCGTCATGTGCAATCGCCATTCCACCTGAAACGTGAGCCCTCACAATGTAGATAGAATGCAGCTGTCAGAACAGATACCAACAAATGATTTTTGTGACTTATGTAAAAAAATACGAATACATACAGTAGAATTGTCTCTACATTATATAAATTAAGGCTGAATTCCCTACTGTTCATATTGTAGATGGAAAGTTGAATTCAAGTTGTGAACCCTACTGTCGGCAGAATAAACTTCACTCACCCAAACAACTGTTTCCACATACATTCTTAACATCATATACATACTAAATCAACTATTTAGTATTTGCACATCTTTGGACAGTCACTTACTTCTCATCCAATCACATACACATTAACGATCCCATACAAATACTAGCTTAAGTATTTAATAACTAATATAGCCTTTCACATAGCTAGCAACCAACTTATGTAGTAGTTTACACAAGAAGAGATAGAGTGATACAGATATGCACACAGTTTAATCACTATCCCATATATTTAGTGAGACACTTTAAATTAGCCACTTAGACAGTCAATCACACTGCTACTAAATCCTCCATCCAGACACTTATAAATCAACTCAGTTTTCAATGCAGATTGCTATATATATAAAACATATTTAAATATCTAACCAAAACACATGCACTGGAAGATGTAATCAGTGATGTCAGCAGTGATGTCATTTGATATGGCATCAGTGATGTCATCAGTAATGCCACTGACCATGTCATGAATGAGGCAATATGTGACATCATCACCAGTGGATTGCGGGGGTGAGAGTTACAGTTAGTACAACTAACTGTAATGGAGACATGTCAATGGTTTTGTAAGAGTGAAATGTACAGATAACTATAACACCCCTAAAGCCTATGGTTTTTTTCAGTGAATTTCTAAGGTTTTTTAAATGCTAATTCCTAACTATAACCTGCCTGAAACCTATGTTTTTTTCAGTGAATATATATAGTCTCTTCGGTTCTTCCTACGGCAAGAATCATTTGTGGCATATTATGCGCGCTGGCCCGGCCGCGCTGGAAGAGATCCGCCTTACAAAGTGGACAGAGTTTTAAGGGCAGCTTCGGCAATCTTTGTTTCTCCAGGGTACTGGATCGACTCTGTTCCACCGCACCCAGAAACAGCTTTGACGCTGCTGAACAACAGCAGTCCGTGACTGCACGGAGGAGTCGTGGGTCACTGCAACCGCGAGTTCAGGTTGGCTGGCTGTGGGAAATATGCGGGCAAGGTGTTTTGGGGACACAGGAGAGAAGCTTTCTTTCTACTTCGACACTTTTCAGCAAACCTGAGCCACGTTCCTAACTCTCTCCAGGACCCAGGAGGGACACTCGGAAGCTGAGAGGAGACGCTTACCCTGCACACCACGAGAGGTGTATGCTGGGACATGTAGTTTGCCGATGCAGCTACATTGGACTACTGACGCTGACTCAGCCCACCTGGAGGCGCCACCAATGGCAGAACGGACGGTTACATATCAGGTGTGCTGGCCGGAAGTGTTGCTGTTAGCTGGCATTTCATAAGGACAGCAATGTCGAAATGCGTCATGCCACATGCTTCTAAGAAAATAAAGCTGCTTACCTGAATTCCCCTTTGTGTCTCTTCGGTTCTTCTTATGTCAAGAATGATTTGTGGCATATTATGCGCGCTGGCCCGGGCTCGCTGGAAGAGATCCGCCTTACAAAGTGGACGGAGTTTTAAGGGCAGCTTTGGCAATCTTTGTTTCTCCAGGGTACTGGATCGACTCTGTTCCACCGCACCCAGAACCATCTTTGACGCCGCTGCACAACAGCAGTCTGTGACTGCACGGAGGAGTCGTGGGTCACTGCACCCGCGAGTTCAGGTTGGCTGGTTGTGGGAAATATGCGGGCAAGGTGTTTTGCGGACACAGGAGAGAAGCTTTCTTTCTACTTCGACACTTTTCAGCAAACCTGAGCCACGTTCCTAACTCTCTCCAGGACCCAGGAGGGACACTCGGAAGCTGAGAGGAGACGCTTACCCTGCACACCACGAGAGGTGTATGCTGGGACATGTAGTTTGCCGATGCAGCTACATTGGACTACTGACGCTGACTCAGCCCACCTGGAGGCGCCACCAATGGCAGAACGGACGGTTACATATCAGGTGTGCTGGCCGGAAGTGTTGCTGTTAGCTGGCATTTCATAAGGACAGCAATGTCGAAATGCGTCATGCCACATGCTTCTAAGAAAATAAAGCTGCTTACCTGAATTCCCCTTTGTGTCTCTTCGGTTCTTCTTATGTCAAGAATGATTTGTGGCATATTATGCGCGCTGGCCCGGGCTCGCTGGAAGAGATCCGCCTTACAAAGTGGACGGAGTTTTAAGGGCAGCTTTGGCAATCTTTGTTTCTCCAGGGTACTGGATCGACTCTGTTCCACCGCACCCAGAACCATCTTTGACGCCGCTGCACAACAGCAGTCTGTGACTGCACGGAGGAGTCGTGGGTCACTGCACCCGCGAGTTCAGGTTGGCTGGTTGTGGGAAATATGCGGGCAAGGTGTTTTGCGGACACAGGAGAGAAGCTTTCTTTCTACTTCGACACTTTTCAGCAAACCTGAGCCACGTTCCTAACTCTCTCCAGGACCCAGGAGGGACACTCGGAAGCTGAGAGGAGACGCTTACCCTGCACACCGCAAGAGGTGTATGCTGGGACATGTAGTTTGCCGATGCAGCTACATTGGACTATGGACTCTGACTCAGCCCACCTGGAGGCGCCACCAATGGCAGAACGGACGGTTACATATCAGGTGCGCTGGCTGGAAGTGTTGCTGTTAGCTGGCATTTGATAAAGACAGCAATGTCGAAACGCGTCATGCCACATGCTTCTAAGAAAATAAAGCTGCTTACCTGAATTCCCCTTTGTGTCTCTTCGGTTCTTCCTACGGCAAGAATCATTTGTGGCATATATATATATATATATATATATATATATATATATATATATATATGCCACAAATGATTCTTGCCGTGCCAATGCACTTTATTGCGAAATTTGCACAGAAATACATGTAAAAATGAATTGAAGATGTACATATTACTATGAAAATGTGTCTTATGGTATTTATACCGATATGAAATGTATGCCAAAATGCAATATGGAGCCAAAATTGCTATAACAACCAATGTACAGATTTGTTATTATTATTAGAGCACTGTCACTTTAAATTGCATCACTAACAAAAGAGAAAAAAACGCAAATGTTGGTATATAAGAAACCAGGTGACCATTTACTGTGTCATGTGATCAAGGTACGTCAGTACCGAAACGCGTAATGGCCGACTGAGTAACAGCTCAATAAACCGACAATTTTTCTACTTACTTGGGTCTGTGCTCCATGTGTCTCTTCGGGAGAAGAGAGCGCCTGCGTCCTGCTTGCGAAGTGGAGTGGCGGAAATATTGATGACCGGTGTCCTTTCTCTACCGGTATTACACAGACCCCTCGCCTGAAACTGAAAAGGGCTTTTTCCGGAGTACAGAGGAGGCGTCCGGCAACGGACAGAAAACTCACAAGTTATCCAGGAGGATTGTAAATCTACGGAGGGCCCCCCAACGGTGCTACACGTGCAGCAAGTTCTTTACGGAGTAAGCGGAGTAGCGGGAAGTCCCAGGTCGGAGGACGCGAGACGTGCCGGCGAAAAGCTGAAGGTAAGAGCTAACAAAGCACGGCATCAACAAGTTGGGTGGCGAGGAAAGTAAGCTTTGTCACGCGACCGCAGTGTTTGGACACAACGGACACCCAGAAGCGGTAGTGATTAAGCAATAAACCATCGGTAAATTGTAAGAGCTGTTACAATGTCGTCAGACACATTGAAAGATCGAGAGGCTAAAGCGGTGGAAATGTTTGATGAAGCTGTAACGCCGCGACTGAACACCAAATCCCAGAATGCACCTGGGACATCAAACGCAAAAAGTGACACACTAAAGGACAAATTTCGGGCACTGGAGAAAATGTGCAAACAGGAGCAAAGCAAATGGTGGGAGGGAAGGTCACTACAAAGATATTTGGACGTAAAACGAGTACCAAGGGGCTTGCGTATCCTCCTGGCACCGAGCTATGAAACCCCCGACCCAAACATGCTGGAAGAATGGGCGGAAGCTAATCTGGAGTCATCGAGAAAGCTGATGATAATTCTGGTAAAGTACGCGGAACTGGACCGCGCAAAACTACAAGAAAAAATAGACGAATTGAATGAAGAAATAAAAAACATGGGACAAACAGATGAAGCAAATAAATTAAGACAGGAAATGACTAATAGGCTTCAAAAAGAGGAAGAAAAAATAAGAGAGCGCAAAACATACAAGTATCACCGAGACAAAAACGATTATGAGTGTGGCAGAATTTTCACTTTCGCCAAAAAGTACGAAAACATGAAAATCTCAAAATTCAGTGGCATAAGAGGTGCGAACAAAGACTCCAGACAAAACATTCAGGGAGGATCATCAACCTCCAGCTTAAGCTCAGCAATCGAAAGTGACTCTGAAGACATAAGATCTGGACGAGTACCAACCAATATAACAATGGTGGAAGAGCTTGATTTTTTAGTCGAGGAACAAAAACAAATCCTTCGGCCAAAGCGCCAAACATCAAAACCGCCGGGAAAATCAAAAGCCAAAGCCGCAAACGAAGAGAAAGGAGACGGGCAAGGAAAAGGAGAACCGACAAGGAGATATCAAACGCGCAGGTGGAATCGAAAATAGAATCCCCCAATGCAATGACGGCGCCAACAGCAATTACAGTCACGAATCTATCAGACATAACGTTAAATACAGCTGAATTACAACTCCTGTCTTTGGGGTTGTCCTTTGCCCCGGAAAGTACCTTCGACTACGCAAAAACGCGAATGGATATTTACAAAGGGATCAGGAAATTAAAACTGCGTAAACACCATCTAATAAAAAGCGGTAAAGAAATACCAATACCTGAAACACCTTTGATAAATGAACAAACTGAAAGAGACCAAATGTTTAATACCCAAGAAAGACATTTCATTGAGGAATTGGCGGAAATGGAAACAACACAAACACAAGACGGTGAATCATTTATTGAGTTAGAAAATCCAACAGAAATAAATACAACTTGTACTACTAACTTCAAACCTCGATCTAAGTTTGTCCCAATAATGCCAAGAGATGGGATAGACATCTACCATGAACAGATCACGAAAGAATTGAAAGATCTCAATATGGCTATAAACAAACCAAAAAACAGGAAGAAAAGGAATATGGAAAAAAGATACATACAACTGATGAGCAAACTATCTAAGAACAGACAAGTGGTGATAAGAAATGCTGATAAAGGAGGCAATCTAGTTATCTGGAAGAAAACAGACTATCTACTAGAAGCCCAAAAGCAACTTATGGATCAGGACTGTTACCGCAGATGTGACCCAAATATTTTGAAACTGACAAATGAAAAATTATATGCCAAGTTACTTGCGTGGAAAAGCAAAGGTTTGATAAATAAAGAGGAATTTCTATTTTTGAAAAATACCACCCCAACAACACCGGTGCTATATTTCATTCCAAAGCTTCACAAAAATAATTTGAACCCGCCTGGCAGGCCGATCATTTCTGCAATAAACAGCCTAACAGAACATATGTCGCAATATATCGACCACTTTCTACAAGAACATGTCCAACATTTACCCTCATATCTGAGAGACACAGGAGACTTTTTGGCCAAAATAAAAGATATAAAGTGGCAATCAGACTTCCTGCTGATAACAATGGACATTACCTCGCTATATACGAGCATCAGTCATAGAAATGGCTTGCGGGCTACAGAATTCTATCTAAATCAAAGAGATACTGTTTATGCAGAACATAGCAAAATGTTATTAGATATGATGGAATTCTGTTTATATAATAACATCTTTCTCTTCCAACATAGCCTGTACCAACAAACAAGAGGCGTAGCTATGGGAGCTAGTTTCTCCCCTAGCTACGCCTGCCTCCATATGGGGTGGTGGGAGGAATTGATTCTCCATCGCAACTTCATTAACATACTGAATGATCATGTAAAATGTTGGTGGAGATATATAGATGATTTGTTTATTATATGGCGAGGCACTAAATTAGAGGCCGAAACATTCATTGATAGCTTAACCAGAATGACATTAACTTGAACTTTACTGCAGATATCAGCCCTACAAATGTAACATTCTTAGATGTTGAGGTCTATATAGAGAATGGCAACTTGGAGACAAGAATACACAGAAAGCCAACAGCTGTAAACTCCATATTACATGCAACCAGCCATCACCCGAAACATCTTATAGAAAGCATTCCATATGGTGAAATGCTACGAATCAAACGCATATGTAGCACACCAGAAGAACTATCCAAAGCACAAGAATCAAGCAAGAACAGATTTTTAGAACAAGGGTACTCCATAAAATGCATTGAAAAGGCAATAATAAAAAGCAACGAGGTAGACAGAAGCTCTCTTTTAGAAACAGCCTTAGCTAAGACAAACACGAAAGTATCTAAAATAGAGATACCACAAGATGACGATTTCAGAATGATTGTAAGCTACAATAAACAAAACAAAGAAATTGGTCGAATTATTCGAAAAAATTGGCCATTGGTTAAGAATGACCCAGTATTAGGTCCTCACTTACCAAGCAAACCAACAGTCACTCATAGAAGAGCACCAAATATGAGAGACAGATTAGTAGTGAACAATCCAATAGAAATCGCCAAAAAGAACTGGCTTAACCAGAGACAAGGTTTCTATAAATGTCAAACGTGTAAAGCTTGCTTGAATGGGGTGAACAAAAAGAGTTTTACACTAGCATTTGGAAAAGGTGACCAACAAATTAAACATATGCTAACGTGTAAAACGGAATATGTGGTCTATATCCTCGAGTGTCCCTGCAATTTAAGATATGTGGGAAGCACAAAACTGCAGGGACATAAAAGAATATTGCAACATATACGTGCAATTAAAAACAAAGACCCGAGTTACCCAGTTGCCCGTCATTTTAATGAAAAACACCAGGGAGATGTTAAATTACTGAAATACTACCTCATTGACACAATACCCCCAAGTAAGAGAGGAGGGGATCGGGATGAAAAATTAAGAAGATTGGAAACTAGCTATATATTAAAGCTAGATTCTAAACAACCATATGGGCTCAATATAACTGAAGATCTGTACACATGCCTATAATAACAGTCAAGAAGTAGGTAGTAACGATACTGTGAAAATGGAGTATAGTAAAAGAAACAGAACAATAACATATACCCACAAATAACTCCCTTGGTAAATAGAAATGAAATTTAGTGTATCACGAAAAACATAGCCGTAACAGAACACAACAAAAATAGCATAAAAAGTTTTTAACTAGTAACTGTTTATTAATAAAACAATTCATGGATAAAAAAATCGTGAATTGTATGTTGTTACACTTTTTTTAGGGTGTTTTCTTTTCTTTTTTCTGTCATCAGGGTTTACACGACAACACGTTTCTTTTCTTTTGTAACACCGTCCTTATCAGAGGCTTCTGAATAGGACTTTTTAAATCACATTAAAATCTGTCCAGAACATACAAGTGGCCCGACAAATCAATTTCAGAGATACTATACATATGTAATGTGAAAATCTGTAGAGGTATTATCTTGCACATGCGAATTTGCACAAATCATACAAAATGTGATAGAGCTGTAAAGGAAATGAGTTCTTTTTAATCAAATGTATATATATTTATTTATATATTTATTACACTCTTTTAGAAATCTGCTCTAGGGTATTTATACCGTGATACAATGCACTTTATTGCGAAATTTGCACAGAAATACATGTAAAAATGAATTGAAGATGTACATATTACTATGAAAATGTGTCTTATGGTATTTATACCGATATGAAATGTATGCCAAAATGCAATATGGAGCCAAAATTGCTATAACAACCAATGTACAGATTTGTTATTATTATTAGAGCACTGTCACTTTAAATTGCATCACTAACAAAAGAGAAAAAAACGCAAATGTTGGTATATAAGAAACCAGGTGACCATTTACTGTGTCATGTGATCAAGGTACGTCAGTACCGAAACGCGTAATGGCCGACTGAGTAACAGCTCAATAAACCGACAATTGTTCTACTTACTTGGGTCTGTGCTCCATGTGTCTCTTCGGGAGAAGAGAGCGCCTGCGTCCTGCTTGCGAAGTGGAGTGGCGGAATATATATATATATATATATATATATATATATATATATATATATATATATATATATATATATATATATATATATATATATATATATATATATATTCACTAAAAAAACCATAGGTTTCACATCAGTTATAGTTAGCTGGAAATTTTACTGACATAAAACCATTGAAATTCCACATTATAGTTAGTTTGACTCGCTATAACTTGCGCATGTAATGCACTGCTGATAACGTCACATATTACATCACTCATGACATGGTCAGTGACATCACTCATGACATCACTGATGACACCATCCAGTGAATGTGTGCCTTTCTGAAAAATAAATATGTTTTATATATGTATATGTAAAGGTCGATGGAAGAATAAATGTTTAAATAAGTGTGTAAATGGATGTTTTAAAAAAGTGTATCTTAGTGAATACATATATTAACGAGTAATGTTTAAATATTTAAATATATGTATCAGTGTTTCACTTTGTGTATAAATGGCTGCATGGGTTGGTGAGTAGCTACATGTGTGTGTATATGGGTTATTAGATGTTTTTTTTAGTATCAGTATGAGTGTCTGTATGGTTTGGTGGGAGTGTTACTTAGCACATAGATGCATCAATGACTGACTCACTGTTTGTATGTGTTTTGAAGACGGCATATGTGCAGGACTGTATGGGTGGATGAGTGTGTATATGCGTGTGTTAGTGAGTGAATGACTGTCTCATTAGTGTCTTTATCAGTAACTACATATGTTTTAATCTAGTATATGTGAGTATTGATGTATATGAGTGAGTATATGTGAGAGTGAGAGATTGAAAGAGTTCTTGTTTAAATAAGTATGTGTTTCTATAAGTGATTGTTTAAGAGAGTAAGTATGTGTAAGTTTCCTTAGAAGTAAGGTAGTAGTGTGTGTATAGCTGTATATGCAAATAAATGGATGTTCAATAGTTTATTTGCATGTGTGAGTATGTGTGTGAGTAACTTTTGGATGACTGTCGGTGTGTAACAGGATGTATAGGTGTATCACTACATATGATGAGGGAGTATATGTATGAGTGACTATATACAACTGTTGGTAAATGAGTGAATGTGTATATAGATGGTGGAATTATTGAATTGGTTGTTGTAACTGGTATGGGTATCTCAATTTTTAAAAAAAATTTAATTTCTATTTTTCAATATGTGTTTCATGGGTTACATTACAGTGAAAGGAGGTCTGTCACTCTGTCACAAGGATGATGTCATCAGTGATGTCATGAGTGATGTCACTGACCATGTCATGAGTGATGTAATATGTGACGTCATCAGCAGTGCATTACACGCGCAAGTTATAGTGAGTCAGTAAAATTTCCAGCTAACTATAACTGATGTGAAACCTATGTTTTTTTTTGTGAATTTAATAGGTTTTTTAAATGCTAATTCCTAACTATAACTGGTCTGAAACCTATGGTTTTTTCAGTGAATTTCATAGGTTTTTTTAATGCTAATTCCTAACTATAAGTCTCACTTTATAAGTAAGACTGATAGCGCTCTAGTTGTTTAGAACACTCAGGTACATTCTGTCATTGGGCTACAGTTTAGCTACATCTGGCTGATATTTGGGCTATATTTTTTTTTGTTGTCTCTGGTGGCCATCTTTGGGCTACATTGGGCTACATTGGGCTACATTTGGGCTACATTTTGGCTACATTTTGGCTCTAACATATATATTGCCCAATGTGGCACAATATATATTTTTTCAAAGTTAATTTTCGTAAAAACCACTTAAGAATAGGGCTACCAGTCCCTACAATTTTTCCCAAATTTTTTTTTTTCTTTAATTTTTTGCTTTGGAGCGCTCCCGGTGCGCGCCCCAAGGAGTGCCCCGAAAAGCGTACTTTTATAAAGCGCCCCGGGGCGCGCTCCGGGGAGCGTCCCGTAAGCGCCAATATCGCGAACGAAAACATGATCGTGGCGTAGCCGCGTCCGCGTGATACGCACGGCGTAAGCGCATCCGGAAGCACTCGAGCGAATACGATCGTGCAACGTAAACATCCAACGCGCTTACGCGACGCGACCCGGGGCACGTAGCGTAAGCACGTCAGGTCATGTGACCTGAAAATAACAATTTTCATTGGCTCATAACAGTTTTGGTTTCATAATGATGAAGCCCCTGGTCATGTGACCTTAAAATAACACTTTTCATTGGTTCAAATCATTTTTTTTTTCAAAAGGATGAAAGACCCCACCTTTTTTCCTTATTCTGACTTTGTCCTTTGACTTAGGAAGACCTGTTTGTAGCTCTCTCTACTTTTTTGCTCAAAATAATGGCTTCAGTAGTAGCAGCAGCTGGTGCATCTGCACCACCACCACCACCACCACAACCACCAAAAGGACCTCCTCAAGATATCATTGGTGGTCTTCAAGAAGAGGAAGAGGAGGAGGAGGAGGGGACTTCAAGATGGCTGGAAGAACACAATACCCCATACCAGCCAAGACCACACATTATTTGGGAGTTTTTTACTCTCCCAGAGGGGGAAAAAAAGTAAATGCACCCAAGGTCAGTTGCAAAATTTGTGGCATGGAACGTTCCAGGGGAAACCCAAAT
Source organism: Lissotriton vulgaris (assembly GCF_964263255.1). Taxonomy (NCBI): domain Eukaryota; kingdom Metazoa; phylum Chordata; class Amphibia; order Caudata; family Salamandridae; genus Lissotriton; species Lissotriton vulgaris. The sequence goes on from NC_141689.1 coordinate 204,291,251, forward strand.
AAAAAATATTCATTTGGGAACTACACAATGATACGCCACATGCAGCGCAAACATCCTATAAACTATTCTGCTGCAGAAATGAGGGAACTGGCCAGTAACCCTCACCGATCACCAAGAACCAGCTCAAAAAGGAAACAACCCACTGCGTCTGCACCAGAGGAAAGTGAGACGATGCTGTGCATTCAGCCCCGATTTGCAGATTTCAGAATTATCTGTAAATTTTGTGGGAAGACCACCTCCTACGGAGAACAGAGCGTAAAGCTCATCGTCCTTGCTGGGGACAACCATAAATGCCCCAATCAACCCTAATTTTTTCTTTTCTTTTAGTTTTTTGCTCCAGTTGAGCCATTTTCAATTCCCTGTTTTTTCATTTTTCCCCATGAAAAATACAAAAAAAATCTAAAACTGTTCAGAAAATCCCAAAAAAGTACAAAATGTTCAAAAAACAATATAAAAAATATAAAACAACAAAAAGAAGTAAAAAAACAGTTCTTTTTAGAACTACCTCCAATTTCTAAAAAAAGGCAACATTTTTAAAAAACTCTATCATTCATTTTTCCTCATGGTACGCTCCCCGGTCCGCTCCCTGGTGCGCGTACCGGGCACGCCCTTTTTAAGCCCCCACATCAAACCTAGACGAGATGTGGGTGAGGAGATATTTACTGGGACTGTGACATGGACATAAAGACAAAGCTTAGATTGAAACATGTATTTGTCGGTTGAACATTCACAATATGGTAGTTATTCCCACATCACTGTGCATGTATGTCGCATATTGCCAGTCATCAAGTTTTTGGATGTCTCCACCATCCTCATCCTCTTCCACTTCCTCTTACATCTCCTCCTCCTATCCATTTGGCACCTGCTGTTGATGGTCCCCGTCCCATGAGACATTCGTCCTCCCACATATCCATACAACCTTTTCTTCCCCATGATGACCTCAAGTCAGTAGTCCAATCCCTAGTTCTCTCTGAAATCGACGACGGGAACGCCATACTAACAGGGACTCCTAAAGCTATCCTAGCCCCTCTAGGAGCAGAGCCGAACATGGCTGCTCGACTCAAGTCAAGTCAAAACAGCTTTATTCGGTGACAACGAGGCAAACACCATAAAAGCATACTAACATACACATATCAAAGAGAAAGATAAAAAATGCATTCTGAATATATCTCACGTAAGGAAATCTATTATACTAATATGTGTGCAAATTTAAAGTACATGGGAATAACACAATAAAATATCAAATCCATTTTTTCAAAGGCTCCTTAAAATACAATCTACCACTAATTCGTAATAAAGTGCAAATGCATTAAGTGCAAAGGGATGCGTTCGAGAGAAGAAAGGTATTATTCGTCATATTTTTCATACAACTGAGCATCCAAAAAGGCATATTCTGCTCAACTCATTTCTGGAGTAAAACGATTTGATCACATCACACCGGCTATCAACTCCCTCAACTGGCTTCCCACGGAAGGAAGGTGTATTTACAAGCTGGCCTGCATCATACACAAAACCCTTCACTCTCCGGCTCCCAACTACCTGAACAACAAACTGGTAAGAGCAGGTCAATCCAGAACTCTGAGAAGCTCCAACTCACTCCTCCTTATTCCTCCTAAACTGAAAAAGAAAACCACCCAATACCGATCGTTTTCTGGCAACGCTCCAGGATGTGGAATGCTCTACCTAGAGTCCTCAGATGCATCTCCTCCTTCTCCTGTTTCAAAAAGGACCTGAAACTCCATCTCCTTAACAAATTCTTTCCTGCTCAGCGTCAACTAACCTAGACTTCAATTTCCGAGTTGACTCTTCCCTCTCTTGAAATTCAATGATAGTCGGTTTCCGATCTGAGTGAACCACCTATTTCCTTTATTCTCTCCCCCTCCGATGCACGACGTACTTATTTTCCAAGCTGTATTACTTTCTCTTGTTATCTCTGGTTTTGCTCCCCTGTCTGCCTACTATGTAATGCAATCTCCTTCTGTGTTTTTTAACTGTGTTTTTTTAACTGTGTGTTTGTAAAGTGATCTGATACCTACGGGTCGAGCTAGCACTATAGAAATCTTTTAAAATAAAATAAAAAATAAAATAAATTATGTAGAATAGCACAGATAAGTATCATCTTGCACTCCATTTGGGGCATGTACAGCATCTCACCCAGACATGTTGAGACATCTGAACCTAGCCTTGGCCAGACCAAAGTTTTGCTGGACAATATTGTTTGTTTTGCAGAGCGCCTGGCTACATTTCCTATCGGGGTGTGCATTTGGTATCATGACCCATAGCTGGAGAATCCTTGATTAACTTGAAGTAAAATAAAATAGGACAACTGGGAAGGCTTTTGCTCACTGTTACAGATACATTCTGGTCCATGTGTGTTATGTGCAGTTAAATGGTTATACACATGACTCCTCCATTCCTCTGTGTAATGGCAAATGCTGAGCATGGGGATGGATCATTGTACACTTTTTCATCTTTAATTACATGTTGATCCTGTAGCTTTCTGTGATGGTTTTTAGAGATGGATCCTGGCCACTTTATGTGATATGCTCTCACTACATGTATGAAGTGAAAGAGTGGAGATGAGATAATTGGCTAGTGGGCCCTCCATAGATAGGTTGGAACATGAATAACATGGTTTACACTGACACAGACATATGTCCATGGTACCCTGCATATGTCATCGGTGGACATCATGACATTGGAACAGGCCTTTCATGGTTCACTTACTTGCCCATGCGATGTTGGTTCAATCTTGTGGTACAGTTCACACATGTAATATGCATTGTTATGTCATTTGTTGTCTGCCTTCCACTATAGTTTCGGCATAATAGATGTCATGATTAACTTTGCTTCACACATATGTATCACAGTATGGGTCATGCTCATGTGGGACACATTGATGTTGTTATGAGGAGCTGTGTACTACAGGATTAGCTTCCAAACATTTGTCATTCACATGTACGTGTAGGTGTAGAACTTGTAGGGGATTGTGTTGTTGTATCCCTTGTATTTATTCTCACAGCTGAGGGAGATCCACGTTGAAATGTGTGTCCTGAGTACACTGTGGTGCCTTGTCCAGGTTGGATGTTATTCTCTGTTGCTGACTGGTGTATGACATGATTGGCAGCCTTTGTGTTAGACTTTGTGAGTTTCAAAATGCTGGATTCATCACCTTTTTATTTGGGTTACTGACTACACACATCAGTTGAACTGTCACATTGCAGACATACATCAATGCTTCCGTCGGCCTACATGTATTTAGGGACATAGACAGTCAGTGTTGCTGGGCCATATGTGTGTCTTGTATTGTTGGTGTCACATTATTATCCAGGATTGAGATGTAGCCTTATTAGGGTCTGACACTGTTATAACATGCCACAAATTACGTTTCTACATAGTTCTTCCTGTGTTGTTCCTGAAACTATGGTCAACATACAAGTATAATGGAGTTTGGTGAAGGACAGAGCTGTTGATAGGATATGATTGGTTGTCCTGTCTCACATTGGGTCACTATTGTAGAGGATCACAAATCTTTTCAAAAGTTGTATCCGGTCTTTTATTAATATTACAGGTTATTCTGGTGACCCTAAATAGAGAACAAATGAAAATCCTGCCTTACCCAATCTTATTTTATTAATCAAAGTTATTCTGGTGATCTAGAATAAAGGACAAATGGAAGAATGCAGTCAGCACATGTTTTTCCCCCGGTGCCGCGTAGGCCTGGGCTTTTTTCCTGGAGCCAAACTAAAATCGGGAAAATAATTCAGACCTGAAATAATGATGTTGGGGTGTCTAATCAAAGTTTGGAAAAGATTAAAAAAGGTAGTACAAAATAACTATCAGAAAGTCATCCTTTCTGCCCTGATCACCCCCATTTTTTACTGATTCTGGTGGTTACTGACTCTGATTTTGTCCTGGGCTCTAATAACCAGGCCAAGGGCCAGTGCTCTGTTAAATGATATATGATAATTAGGTGTACATGCAATTGGTATTGACAACCTACCTGCAAGTCCTTAGTATTTTTAGGTTTAGAAGCCCAGGAGTTTAATGCACTTAGGTGTGCACAGCTATGGGGCCTGCTGTCATTTTAAAATCCAGCCCTACCCTTGCACACTGCTTTTAAAATAAAACTATGTTCAAATTCGACTTTCGAATTCAAAGCACTTCCAAAGTCTTAAACTACTTTATTTTAACATATAAATCACACCTACCATCTGCCCTGGGTATAAGTATTATATGCCCCGGTGAGGGAAAATCTGCCAATTTTGTTGTTCCCCATTGTAGTACATTATCTCACTTGGCTAACATAGAATACGTTTATATACCAATATTAAAGACTATCTGTTGCAATAAATCCAGAAGCTTGCCAAGCAGCTTGGATTTTTTATAACTATTATAGGAAAGAACCTTTAGAATTTGTTCCCTAAAGTTAGCCAATTCAGCTCTGTAGCAGCCTTTCCTGATTGGCCAGCCGTTGACAGGCTGAGCCAAGCTGCCTAAGTGAGGTGTGTAGAGGTCTGAACCGAGACAATGAAAACTTATGGGGGTGATCTGCTCCCTGCATATGCCAGGACAGGAGGGTGGCTGGGTAGAAAAAACAGTCTTTAAATTGAGAAAGACAATGAGGACAGGAATCAGGCCAATTCCCACTTCCTGTTCCCCCAGCCTGATGAGAGCCCCTGTAATTAAATTAGGAGATGTTCTGGAAAGGGGACAGTGGTGGAATTAGCCACACCTGTGGGTAGGATTAGCCAGACATGAAGTTCCAGGAGAGATTGTCTCCATTTTGATTTTTCTCTCATAGTGCTTTCTGGGACATGAAAATACAACACATCAGGGGAAATGGTTCTCACAGAGGGTGGCACCCTGCACTTTATCGGTCAGGGGTACAACACTACTTGCCAGCCCAGAAACCTGGATAAATAGGGGGAGCTGCCTAGCAACTCACATCCCTGCCTAGAAACAAAAAGAAAAAGGACTGCCCTGCAGAACTCCTGGTCTGCACCAAAGAGGATTGAACTCATAAGGACTGCATCTGACGAACTCTGGGCTTCTCAAAAGAGGACATTGCCTTGCTTTAAAAGTTTGAGAAGTGGACTTTCTAACAGTAACAGGCACAAAAGAGCTTCAAGAAGTCACCGGCATCAACTCCACCAAGAAAAGCCCAGTTGACCAGCATCCAGTGGACTTTTAAGGGTTTGACCAGGTGCATGTCGAACTGCGACTCGGCCTGAAATCCAGGTATGCCCCGGTGAAAGCTCCAGAACTCTTCCCCATCGATGACGGGAACCAAGAACTCCAGGAATCATCGAGGCATTGTATGGAAGCAATTAAACAACAGGGGGTGGTGATGGACAGAGTCTCTGAATTAAGCAGAATACTCTCACCCAGTCAAGAGATCAGGGCTTAATCCAACACCGTTTTGTAGCTCACTGCACCATCCCAGCTCAGAACATGGCTATATGCAAATTAGTCTGTCCCTGGCCCAGTGCATCATGGGAAGAGGGCAAACCAAACTACCAAGCCAATTCTTTCACTGGGAAGGAAGCAAGCTTCCGGGGGCCGGTTTCTGGCATTTCAGCCGTCTTCGGCCCGGCTTGCTTGAATCCTGATGCTGCAATGAGCAAGGGACTCACGTCTGAGTATACCCTTCCACTCTTATGGTGGACAAAATAATTAAACAACAGGGGGCGGTGATGGACAGAGTCTCTGAATTAAGCAGAATACTCTCACCCAGTCAAGAGATCAGGGCTTAATCCAACACCGTTTTTTAGCTCACTGCACCATCCCAGCTCAGAACCTGGCTATATGCAAATTAGTCTGTCCCTGGCCCAGTGCATCATGGGAACTGGGCAAACCAAACTACCAAGCCAATTCTTTCATTGGGAAGGAAACAAGCTTCCGGGGACCAGTTTCTGGCCTTTCAGCCGTCTTCGTCCCGGCTTGCTTGAATCCTGATGGTGCAATGAGCAAGGGACTCACGTCTGAGTATACCCTTCCACGCTTATGGTGGACAAAATAATTAAACAACAGGGGGTGGTGATGGACAGAGTCTCTGAATTAAGCAGAATACTCTCACCCAGTCAAGAGATCAGGGCTTAATCCAACACCTTTTTAGGGAAGCAAGCCATCGTTGTCGAACTGCAACCCCGCCTGACAAAGAGCATCGCTCGACGTCGAGAGAAAAAGGGGGCCTGAATATGATCTTGGCGGATAGGGATAGTCGGTCACAAATGTAATGGATATCCTATATTAAAAGTTCCATAGGATATAATGGATTTGTAATTTGGTGGACGGAACATCCGTCACATTTGTGAGGGAGTAATTCTCTCTGCCAAAATCGTAATCAGGCTCTAAGTCAGAAGGTAAATACTTGACCAGGCCATTCCGCTCATTATATCCAAACCATGCACACTTGCAGTCATCCAGCAACATTGACTTTCCCTCTGTCATGCTCAACCAGATGTTCCAAGTTGGTGCTTTTGGCTTTGAGGCACTAGAAAGTAAATTTTTACATGTGACCTTTAAAAATTCATATCTCTGGTTCCCTACTTTGGATTTCTGTTGTTTTGATGTCATTGTAATCATAAAATAGTTTCCTATTTTCATAAATTAGTGTTGGATTTTTATTGCAAAATTGCAAAAAAACACAGTTGATGGACAGAATGCAGAACAATGTCTTACATTCACCCCAGTACAAAGATCTGGGCCTAAATCCATTGTTTTTTTGCACTCCACACCACCCTAGGTCAGACAATGGCTATATGCAAATCAGCCTTGACCCTGTGCCTCATGGGAACAGTCCAGCCCGAACTACCAAGCCATGTCTTCCTAGACCGGAATGAAGCATCCAAGGATCGGTTTCTGGCTATCAGCCTTCTTCAGCCTGGATAGCGTGACTCCAGTGATGTGGAGAGCCTGGGACTCACGTCTGAGCATACCCAGCCCACTCGGGGTGAAAATTGCAAAAAACACAGTTGATGGACATAATGCAGAACTATATATATATATATGTATATATATATATATAGTTCTGCATTCTGTCCATCAACTGTGTTATATATATTCACTGAAAATACCTAAAGTTACAGGGGCGTTATAGTTAGGAAATAGAATACATAAAAAACCTTAGAAATTCACTGAATAACACAAAGGTTACAGGGACTTTAGAGTTAGAATCTGGTGTCACTCATAACATGCAAAACCAGTGAATTTCAGCCATTATTTGGAAAATGAGATGTAGGGCCACCTAAAATACAGATCAGTAATTTTACCGATTCGGTAAAATTACTGAATCAGTCAAATTACCGAATCTGTATTTTGCGATGTAGGTTGCACTGTAATCAGTGCTACAGGGCTTTCAGAATTCGTTATTTACCACCAACTAGAAGTTGGTGGTAAATAATGAAAAGCCTTGAAAAAACATATTTTTTTGCTTTTTTGCTTTTCAAACACTGCCATGTTGCAGACATACATGCCCTTAGGGCATGTATGTCTGCAACATGTGCACACATGCACAATTGAGGGGTGCAACAGGGTGTCAAAGTGACACCCTGCCACCCTTCAATGTTTCCCCCAATTACCAAATCGGTATTTACAGGCCCATAGGAATGCATGGCAATTACCGAATTGGTAAATACCGATTCGGTAATTACCGAATCTTACCGATTCGGTAATTTAAAAATAGAAATTACCTACATCCCATTTACTTATTTATTTTATTTTTATTTTAATTATTTATATAGCACAGCTGATACCTTGCAGGCTTCCTGGCGCTGGAGAATACTTTACTGAGGAAGAGACCGAGGTATGTAGAGGCGGGGGGTCTAAGGGAAAAGCCAGGTCTTGATGCGCTTCCTAAATGGAAGAAGTTGTGGGATCTGGCGTATGTCAATGTGCAAGCAGTTCCATAATTTGGCGGCTGCGACCCTAAAGGATCTACCCCCAGTTCTGGCTTTATTGTATCTGGGCACCCTTACCAGATACGCCGAGGATGATCGCAGATCTCTGGCGGGAGTATACCACTGAAACAGGGCTTGCAGGGGCCTGGGCCCGAGTCCATGCAGAGCCCTGAATACAATGCAAAGGGACTTGAAAGCCACCCGCTGCTTTAGGGGTAGCCAATGCAGTTCGGCCAATGCCGCTGTGGCCGAAGACCTTCTCGACCAGCCAAGAGCCAGCTTGGCCGCGGCTGATTGAATTCGCTGCAACCGGTCCAGTAACGTGACAGGGGACTCAAGGAGCAGGGCGTTGCAGTAGTCAAGGCGACTCAGAATCGTACACCTGACTACCAACGCCCGGGCTTGTGCAGGGAGAAGTGGCATACTTTTTCGCAGGGAGCGTAGCAAAGCCGTGCAGATCCCCACTGTTTTTGCAACCTGGGTTTCCATACTCAGCTTGTTATTGAGCATGACCCCCAGGTTGCGGACCGAAGAGACAGGTTTAGGTTCCTCCCTTGTCTCAGGAGGCCAGAAGTCAATCGGGAACTGGCAAGGTAGAGTAGTGCCAGCACAGAACAGAACCTCTGTTTTGGAGGCGTTAAATTGAAGAGAGTTCCTATGGAGCCATCCAGCCGTTTCTCTAAGACACTCATGGAAGGAGGTCAGAGAGATGGAGTCTTCTCCTTCCCAGGAGAGAATGAGCTGGGTGTCGTCTGCGTAATTAATTGTTTTTAACCCAAATGATTTAATTAATGTGATCAGTGGTTTAAGGTACACATTAAAAAGGATGGGGCTAATGGAAGATCTCTGGGGGACTCCCTGTGGCACAGGTGAGAAGGCGGATTGGAATGGGGGAGGGAGACAGCCTGTCTCCTGTCCTGCAGGTAAGAATGAAACCAAAGCAAAGCTGTGCCTTCCACACCAGCTTCCCAGAGTCTCAGCAACAACGTCCTATGGTTGACCGTATCGAATGCGGCAGACAGGTCCAGCAGTATTAATGCTACTGGCTGGCCCCTGTCTGCACGCATGCGAAGATCCTCCATGGCTGTTAAAACTGCAGTTTCGGTGCCGTGGGCAGGGCGGAAACCGAACTGGAGATCGTCTAAAAGGTTGTTCTGCTCAAGATGAATGGAGAGGCAAGAACTGACCCATCGTTCCACTACCTTCACAGGGAAAGGCAGTAGGGAGATGGGTCGATAGTTAGAAATACAATCTGGGCTCAGGGAGGGTTTCTTCAAGAGCGGAGTTACAAGCGCCTGTTTCCACGGGGTTGGGACGTAGCCACATTGCAGAGACTGGTTGCATATTTGGCGCAGGATGCCAAAAAGTTCTGTTCCAGAGCTTTTCCAAATTTTTGGAGGCAGAGGGTCGAGCGGGGAACCCAAGGTGATTCCGAGCGCCAAGTTTTCAAACTCGGGTTCAGAGATCTTAGGAAATTCTCGCAGTCTAGCCGGTAAGCTGGAGGATCGAGGTGGCAAATCATGAGGGCAGGTACTGGCTCCCTGGGTGGTGGCATCTCCCAGTAAGGGGGGGGTCTTCAAGTTTTGAATAATGATATTGATTTTATTAATGAAGAAAGTTGCCAGATTATCGCAGAGGGCTTGGGTGGGAGGCTGCGTCGACGTGGCGCATTCTGGGTGAGTTAGATTTCTAAGTATCTGGAAAATACTTTTTGAACTGTTGGTGGCGCTGGTAATAGTAGAACAGTAGTAGTTAGCCTTTTCTTGGACAATGGCAGTTTTGTACGCCCGAAGGTTGTTTTTCCAGAGAATTTAGTTGGAGTCGAGATAGCCTTGTCTCCACTTTCTCTCAGATTGTCTGCAGGCCAGCTTAAGGGCTCTCAATGAGTCGTTAAACCAGGGGGCGGCTGCTCTTCTACTTGGTTTGCATTTTTTGAGAGGGACGAGACGCTCTGAAGTATTGGTAATCTTGGTGCAGAGGGACAAGTAGTTGTCCTCCACCGACCGGGCGGTGGAGAAGCTATCTTCCACCTCAAAAACGGGGCCGGCCAGTCTCCGTTTATCCAAGGCTTTCCAATCTCTATACAGAGGGTCAGGTGCGGCACTGAGTGACGGTTTGTTGGCTCTGCCGCTGGCTATGTGAAATTTGATAAGCGCATGGTCAGTCCAGCACATAGGCAGGATGTCGCTCAGGAAAACTAACTGGGTGGAGGAGAAAATTAAATCGAGCTGATTTCCAGCCGAGTGTGTGGGTTTACTGACCAGTTGAGAAAGTCCCATGCCTTCGCAGGAAAGTAAAATATTGTTTAGAGCAGAGTCCAGACTGCCTACTCTTAAATACCGAATCGGTGTTATTCGGTATTTAAGAGTAGGTAAATTGAGATTACCTATATCTGGCCCAATGTGTATAGCATTTGCGCAACACACAGACACACAGCAGCAATACACAAGGCACACTACAAAAAAAAACTCCACACAAGGTTATATCAATATTAGCCTTTGTATCATCATAAACACATAGAATAGTAATCACACATTTACACTGTGCAACTGCACCGGGCAATATCTACAGTGGATTATATACACCTGAGAGGGCCACTGGGATCACCGTCAGAACAATCACAAAGTGAACTTAGCAAATGTAGGAAATATAATAAACATAGACTACAACCAGTAACTACTAGTACCATAATGACCTAAGCATTACCATTTTAGCAAAAACCCTCATTAGGGCTAAACCTCATCAGCATAGACACCCTCCTAAGCATAAACACATTACACATTAGGCCTCACCAGCATAAACAAATTACACCATAACCTCATGCGCATCAACACCATTAGAGGCATAAAAACAGGGTGCATAAGTTACATCACATAAATCACATTATGCAATCACAATGTGCATAGAACACATTGTGTAGTTTTGTAGAGCCCGGCGCTCTACCCCTCTCACTCACAATGACACCAGGCCAACTGGCCTCTCTAGGGTTAAAATGCCATATGTCCAGAATGTCAGGGCGCTAAGCTGCCACTTGCAGCTAAAGCAAAAAGTGCCTTATGTGCGTGCACCACAGTGCCTCCTGGGTCCCCTCCTGGGACTCCTCGCTACACCCTGGCCTAAACGTAGCGGCTGCCCACTAATTGCTGGGCAGCTGTGAAACTCACTGGCACTCACTGTGCCCTCCTGTCCCATTCAGGGACTCTGATTCAAATATGGGCCAAACTTTGCAGCTGCCTGCAACTGTGGTACAGCTGTGAAGATCAGAGAGCCCTGGTACCACTATGCCCTTGGAGCCCCACTCTGGGATTCCTAATTACCTCATGCTGCAGCTGTCCACAACAGCGGTACAGTTGAGGAAAACTACTAAGCACTGGCACCTCTGGTGCCTCTAGAGTCCCACTCCGGGATGCCTATCATCAAAATGGCCCCTCTTGCAGCTGCCCACAACTGCAGTGCAGCTGTGAAGAACAGAGAAAGGTACTGGCACTAAGCGTGCCTTGGGAACACTACATTTGCTCCCAGCTCAGCCCCCACTTACCGGGACTCTCTGGGCGACTTCACTTGGTCTCCTTATAGCACTCGGGACTGGCGCCACTTCTCCCATGCGGCGGGGGTAGGCACCGAAAATGTACCTCAAGCCCCCATCCGCCTCACTCTCCACGGGCAGCTAGATGTGGGGCTCTCCCTTTGCCATGGGAGCCCCACCGGCCGCTGCAGCACTTCCCCTGACTGCCTGGACCTCCCTCCTTGGTGCACTGTGGAAGTGGAGCCCTCGAGGCTCCCAGACGTGGGCAGGACCCTCCCACCAGCAAGCGGACGCGCCTGGCTACTAGGTTGCTGCTTGATTGCTGCAGCCGTTTCCCTTTCCTCCTCCTCTCGGTGCCATGCGGGGTGGGCACCCGCTATAAAAATAACATGGAAGTGTGGTGGGCACCTGCTCTTCAAAAATAAGCACCTAGAAGGCGGCAAAATGCAGGTTGGGCACCCGCTCCATTTAACAAGCATAAAGCGGGGTGGGTTCCCGCTCAGCATACGAAGAATGCGGGGTGGCCTCCCGCTCCTCTTGGAATCATGGGGGAATCCCCACAATGGGGATTCACTATCAGAGGGCTGGGGCGCCGCGCTGCACAGCCCACGCTTTTCTCCTTGGGAGGAAATAGAGATACAGCGCTCCACTCAGCAACAAAGAGCGAAGCGCTGGTTACAATAAAAGCAAAGTGCTCCCAGGGCGCAGGCTGCAGGAAAGAGTCTGCATTTGAAAGTCCAGAAAAAGTTACTCCAGGTCCAGGGGCACAGCTGGGCCCAGGGAGGCCAGCACATAGGGCCCTCCAGCAGGGAGGTAAGCCCCCATGGTGGTTCTTCCTGGGCCCCAGCAGAAGCAAGCCCCTCACAAGTCCAGGAACGCACACCAAACATGGGGTCACAGCCCCTACATTTATACACTATTTCTCTTTGTCTGTAGTGCAGGGCATGGGGTACCAGATGCAACTGGTTCAGGGGGTATTTGAAGCACTTTGTTTTGCAAGCTCCTCTTCCCCTTTGTCAGGTGATGGGCTCGTCATCAGGCACACCATGGGAGGAAGCCAGCATTCACTGGGGCAGGCAGCATCCTTTTCAGAGTCAGGGGATTAGCTTTCCCACTACTTCCATCACAAATGTCCGATGCCCTCCCTGGAGCGACACACACACCTCCCAGCCCCTGTCATGTACAATCCAGACATGCAATTCACATCAGGCAGGCAGACACAGCACACAGAAATGCCAACTTCTAAAAGTGGCATTTCTCCCACAGTGATAATAAATCTGCGCACACCATTGCGCAGCATTTATTCTCACCATGTCACACATAATAAACTTGACCACTCTGCTCCCCCCATACCATGAATTACCACTGACACACACTGATCAGTAAATCCCCAATGCATTCCTATGGGAGGGTAGGCCAATATCACCACATGTACACAGAGATTGCACACACTTTACACTGGACCCCAGTGCTAAAGTGCCCAGAGGCCCAAAACCACCAACACCAGGTTACAGACAAGGCAAAAAGTTTAGGGGTGAATCTGCCAAAAAGGGCCAAGTCCAACAGTCAGTGATATCACTTATGACATTACTGATGACATATCACATGACATCACTGATTACATCATCCGGTGACTGTGAGTTGTGAAAAACAAGTTTGAGTGTTAAATTATATACCAAGGTGCAATGGTGAATTAGTGTGTATATGAGTGGCTGATTTGATGATTCAGTGGGTGGTTGACTAACTGAATAAGTGAGTGATTAGATGTCATAGTGAATGTATGGGTGAGTGACTAGTTGTGCAAATGTCTGCATTTGTCTGTCAGTTGGTGTCTTAGTGGCTGTATTTTTTGTGTAAGTGGGTATGTGAGTTTCTGTATGGGTGAGTGATTTGTTGTCTGAGTCCGAGTGTCTGTGTGGGTGGGTGATGTGTGAGTGGGTGATTCAGTAAATATATGGGTTAGTGATTGTGTTTGTGTGGGGATGTATGGGTGAGTGAGTCTGTGTATGGTGGTGTTGATGAGTCAGTGCATGTGTCACTGGTATATGGGTGAGTAACTGGTTATGTGAAACGCAGTACAGGTGAGTGTTGGAGTATATGAGTGAATGTATGGGTGAGTGAGTTAATGTGAGAGCAGCTGTATGGGTGTGTGTGTGATTGTGCCAGTGACTGTATAGGTGAGTGAGCATCCCGATCCTGCCCCAAGAAACCCCCCAGACCACAAAACAGACCAGGAAAAATGCCATCAGCTAGCCAGCTTTTTCCAAGAAAAAATTCAAAAAATCCTTAACTCCATCCCTCCCTCCAATCTGAGCGACACTGGCGATCCCCTTGACACTTCGATCTCCCCTAATTTAACTTCTTGGGGACAAATAACCATCGAAGAAGTCGAGAACACGCTAAAAACCATCAAAAGCGGATTCCCTAGGGACCCTGCACCACTACGGATCCTCAAGGAAGTAGCTCCCATCATCATCCCCCCCCTCACCCATCTGATTAACGCGTCTTTTCAACAGGGAATCGTTCCCCCTAGTTGGAAAGCGGCAGTCGTTAAAGCGCTTCTAAAGAAACCCTCCTTGGATCCAGCGGAATTGGCTAATTATAGACCAATATCCCTCCTCCCTGGGACCAGCAAGATCGCCGAGAAACTGGTGAACAAGAAACTTTCCCAGTTTCTGGAGTCGAATAAATTGCTAAAAAACTCGCAGACAGTCTTTCGCCCAGGACAGGGCACTGACATCGCCCTCCTGGCGGCGGTGGAGGAGGCCAGGGCACTCCTGGACGAAGGAGGATCAGTGGCAGTGATCCTCCTCGACCTGAGTGCGGCCTTCGACACCGTCAACCACCAACTCCTGATCAAACGGCTCAAAAAGGTGGGAGTAGAAGGTACTGCTCTATCCTGGCTTTCCTCCTTTCTGGCCCAACGCTCTTTTCAGATCTGGGAAAATAACACCTGCTCCTCCGAAACACCCCTCCAATGTGGGGTGCCTCAGGGCTCCTCCCTGAGCCCTACATTGTTTAACATATACATGGCCCCACTGGAGGAGGTTGTCACCCCGTTCGGAGTGAGCATCATCAGTTATGCGGACGACACACAACTAGTCGTCTCCTTATCCCACCCTAGGCAACAACCTGCGGACTTATTCAACTGCTTGACGCAGATACAAGGGTGGATGAACAACTCAGATTTAAAGCTGAATGGATCAAAGACGGACATCCTCCTTCTGGGTCATAAAGGTCTCACCTTTCCCCTGAACACCTGGCCACCCTGTCTGGGCCCCCCCACCCCCAGATCCAAAACAGGAAGTAAAAAGCCTGGGAGTATGGATCGAAACTGATCTTTCATTTACCACGCAGGCCAAAAAAGTAGCCGGTACCTGCTTTGGACTACTGAAATCTATGAGAAAGATCCTGCCTTTATTACCACCCACTTCACAAAGACTTCTCATCCAAGGCCTCATACTCTCCAGGCTCGACTATAGTAACGCAATCTACCTGGGCGCACCTGAAGCAACGTTAAACAAACTCCAGAAAATCCAAAATGCGGCGGCCCGGATCCTCACTAACACCCCGGCCAGAGCTTCAGCCAAACCTGCTCTGAAGCTCCTTCACTGGCTCCCAGTGAGGGACTGTGGATTTTCAAAGTCCTATGCCTGGCGCTTAAGCTACTGCAGAACCAAGGCCCTCCTATTCTTAGGAAATTCATAAAACCTTACAAAGCCCCAAGATCCCTTCATTCAGACAATGAGTCCCTAATCATCCTACCCAGATTTATGAAAGCCCGCTCGGGTGGAAGACGCTTCTCGGTCCACACCGCACGCCTTTGGAACGCTCTCCCCCGAGACTTGAGAAAAGAACCCAATTATTTACGCGTCAGGAAACGGCTTAAAGCTCACCTGTTTCCTTAAATTTTAAATTCCCCCATTTGAACCTGTCTTCCCCCCTTCTCTGTTGCCGAACCCACAGAAGTAGGGATCTTCAGCGCTGGGATACCTCAGGGTGACTACGCGCTCTATAAAAATTTTTAATAATAATAATAATAATAATAATTAGTATCTGTATTGGTAAGTGATTGTGTGTGTAACTGTATCAGTGAGTAAGTAGCTGTGTTTGACTGTATGGGTGTGTGAGTAAATCTATGAGTGACTGACTCAGTGTGTGAGTGGCTGTATGGTATATGAATGAATAAATCAGTAACTGTAAGGGTGAATAAGTGGTTAGGGGATATGAGTGGCTATATTGGTGAGCGAGTGGATTTGTGTGTTGATCTATGAATCAGTGAGTGGCTGTGTAACTACTGATATGGGTATGTAAATGGGTTTGTGAATAGTAGTGTGAAAGTTGGAGTGGGTGTATGAAAGGTAATATGGGATGTGAGTGGGTGTGAAAGAGATTCTACAGATGATGTCATCAGTGATGCCATTTGAGATGTCATCAGTGATGTCATCAGTGATTTCACTGACCATGTCATGAATGATGTGAGGTCATACACAGTGCATAGCTCACTAACTGTAACAGCTGAATTTAACTGGTTTTATACAAGTAATACCTGAGCCTAAGTATAAAGTCCCTGTAACCTCTATTTTTGGCAGTGAATTTCTCAGGTGTTTAAAATTCCATGTTCTATCTATAGCATCCCTGTAACCCTTGTTTTTTTTCAGTGAATTTCTATGGATTTTCTAACTAGTAGTTACATTTGCAGAGTGGTGGAGAAAGGGGCTGTGCCTCTGACCAGTTCTTAGGAATCACACTGTGTAGGAGTTACAGGAGATAAAGGTAGGGCTTCTTTGCCCCCGAAGTCCCCCAGGAGTAAAGTGGAATACATCTCCACTTATACCATGAGCTGCATTTGCAGAGTGGTGGAGACATACTGTGGCCTCCGAATACCTCTTAGCTATCCTGCTGTGTGGGACTTATTGAAGCTAACCGGAGGAGTAGTTGGCTCCCAAGGCCATCCTCGGGGGCCAACTATCCCTCCTGTTACCTCCAGTAAGTTCCACACAGCAGGATTACTGAGACCTGGTAGGAGGCCATGCCCCCTTTCTCTACCACTCCACACACGTGCTTCCTGGTGTACTATTAGTAGGGAGACTAGAGTAAACCTGTACAAATTTGTTAGGAAATTGAAGCTAAAAAAATGGCACAGTCTCAGGTCTACGAGTGATTGCAGACTGGAAGAATCAGTGGAGAAACTCACTGAAATTGGTCTCAATATTGGTGACATCAACACCCTTATTACTCTTCACCAATTACAACAAGGGTCAGGGAATGAGTGTGCCACCAACCATGTGGAAGCTGTCCTTGATGAATTAGGCATGACACACGATGCTGCCGCAAGGGCCATCTTCAAACCACGTCCACTTTATATCCCATACTCCCAAATGACAACATAGACACTTTTCACGATACTGTGAGCAAGCCACTCATAGAATACCAACACAAAACACGCTTAGGAATAGGGCCACTCCTAATCCTACATTTACACAAAGAAGGGCCCTTATCTCTCTCGCTGAGAGCATTGGGATTGTCATATGCCCCACAGACAAGGGGGCAACGTGGTATTGCTCAATAGGGACATGTATATTGCAGAAGCCAACAGACACTTGAAGGACATAAGATTCTATACCAACAGCATCACTGAGATTTGGAATAAACTCAGTCAGTGGAAGGACAAGGGCATTCTGGAATGGGAAGACTATTGTTTCCTTAACGGGGACATTCCCAAACTCCCGGTCCTTGAGCTACTTCTCAAAGTACACAAGGAATCTCCTTAATCCTCCAGGGCGTCCTATTGTGTCTTCCAGGGATAGCGTCCTTGAGAATGTCTCGGAATACGTAGACACTTTTCTCAGGAACCCTGTTACTGAACTTAGCTCCTATGTCACTGATATTAAAGATTTTTTAGGAAACTAAAAGGTATACAATGGGAGGATGATTTTCTACTCATCACTCTTGATGTCAATTCCCTCTACACCATTATTGACCACAAACAGGGTTTAGAGGCTTGCCATCAATTTCTGCAAAGGAGACATGTGAGATTTAGAAATCATACCAACATGATGCTGCCGCAAGGACCATCTTCAAACCACGTCCACTGTCTCAAAAATAACATTTTCCTTTTTGACGGCACTATATACAAGCAGGTACTGGGGTCTGCGATGGGTTCCTGCTTCGCGCTGACTTTTGCAAATCTGTTTTTAGGTCGTTGGGAAGAGGAGGTCTTCAGCAACCACATGGTCTTTCCAGAGATAAACAGGTAATAATCTGGCTCGATACATTTATGATCTGTTTATCATCTGGAAGGGCATGGAGAATGAAGCCACTGGCTTTATTGATAAAATCAATAACATTGACCGCATCCTATACCTCATCAGCAACATTAGCAAAATCGCTGTTGAGTACCTTAATTTGAGGACAGAAATCACAGCCACAGTAGATAACAGCTTATTGCACGCCCTTAGTAGACACCCTGACACCGTCCAAATGAGCCTCTCATTTGGGGAATTACTTAGGGCTAAGTGTAAGTGCAACACTGTGGAAGCATACCTTTATGAATGCGGCATCATGACTAACAGATTCGGGGAAAGAGGCTACTCTGGTTGGGTACTCAATAAAGCCATTGAGAGAGCCAAGAAAATCAGAAGGATAGAGACACTTTCGGACAACACCAACATGAAGGGAAAAGAGAAAAATGAACCAGAATCATTTTGACGTATAATGAAAATGCCTGTGACATCAAAAAAGATTCTGGCAAAAAACTGGGACATCCTGATCCCTGATCATATCATAGCATATGTAACATCATTAAGAGCAGACCTAATATCACTTACAAGAGAGGACCCAGCTTAGGAGATATGCTGGTCCATAGTGATATCACTGCCCAACCCACCAGGTACGAGCACAATCTTCAGGGCTTCTTTCCATGTGGCCACCGCAAGGCTTGCAGAAACAGCTACATGCCAAAAGAACTATCCTGATGGAAAATTACCAAACAGATCTCCCAGTTTCTTACGTGCAGCACCATTTTTGTCATTTACATCATTGAATTCCCTTGCAAAATGTGGTACATAGGCTGTACCACTTTAATGGCCAAAAAGAGAATACTGGATAAATCAGGTACATCACCAATAATGATCCCCGGTATCCTGTGGTCCGCCATTTTCAAGCCAAGCATTTCTCGGACTCCTCTAACCTCACTTATTCTGCCAAAGAACAGATCACGAGCAACAAAAGAGGGGAGGGGGGCGAAGTTCTCAAACTCAAAAAAAGGAATCAAAATACATCATTGATTTCCAAACCAAAACGCTGAGGGGACTGAATAAATCCATTTAAGGGAAGACTATATAAATGTGGCTCTTCCACCTCTACCATCTCCTTCCCTGCCTCTTCCCTAGCTTCCTGTTTTATGCTAATGATTTTTATCTAGGACATTGGTTACAGACTATCGGTGTGTTTAATTCTTGAAATGCATCACATTTAATTTTTTAGTTTTTTTTGTTTCCTTAAGCAGGAGGAAAGGATGGGACCCAATCACACAACTGTCACGGACACAGGCTCCCTACTCTTTTCTTCAAAATCACTCTCCTCCTGTTTTATCTCTGTTGGTATTCTGACAATTGGGACTAAGCTTAAATGTAAATTGGATAGATGTATTTCCCATGTACTGTCTGTCTCAAAACAACGGCCCTTCAATCTGATTTTGATTATGTATTTTAACTACGCTGTGTTTTGGCTGTTGCCGGATCCATCTCTCCACTTTGGTTGCATTCAGAATCCTTCATACCATGCCTTTGAGTTTACTGGGGCCATTTCAGGCACTATGCCATCACTTGATCGTTCTTGGGTTATTCACCAACAACATGCTCACGTATCGGTATTAAGTGTATTTTTACATTGCTGACATTCATGTCCGCTGGGTATGATATATCATTTACTGTTATTGTAATGTCAATGTCTTATTTATGCAACAATGTTCATACTCCAATATGGCTGAATCCTTTTGCAAGTCCCACTATGTCCTGTTTCTGTTCCCTTCCCATGCAGTCTTTTAAAGACTCAGGGTTGGGTGTTACTTTACATGTGATCAAGACTGCTTGTCAGCCGAAACAGGTAATGTAAGAAAAGTAAAGTAAAGTATTTTATTGTGATGATTATTTAAAATCTTACAACATAGCACATATAAAAGAAACTTTTAAAATATATATTACAGCATAAAATCGCATAAAATTATCATTGCAGGACCTTTACAGACAATTAACAGGTAATGTATTAAAACAGAATCTTGCAACAACTTTGGATTCCGTGCCTTTGGTCCTGAGAGCACATTTACTTGAACTTCTTCAACAAAACGTTATTGCCAGTACGCTCTTCTGGCATATGCGCCACTTCCCATGTGTCCTTCGATTCCAGAAGGAGCACAGAATTAAGGCCCACATGGACACCCAAGGCAAAAAAAATATGTTTTTTTTCAAAGATGGGGGGGCCTCGGGGGTCCTTGAGGGACCCCCTGAGCAGGCCTAGGGGGTCAGGGTACTTCTACCCTGCCCCCTTTTTGAGTTCTAAACTTTCCGAGCAGGAGCTGCATGCTCATTGGGTTTCAACACTTCAAACCAGGAAGTATTGGCAGCCATCTTGTGCTCAGTAGACCGAGTCACAAGAAAGCAGAAAAACAAACGTGTAGACACAAAAAGGGGGCAGGGTAGAAACACCCTGATCCCCTAGGCCTGCCCAGGTGGTCCCACAAGGACACCCAAGGCCAATTGTTTTTTTTAAACCCGTTTTTTTTTCAAATTGCCCCCCAGGGGGACAAAATCGCAGGGGCATAGTGATAAAGAAGTGGGGGGGTGGTGCCCAATCCCCCCTTCACTGCCCCGGGGACCGCCGTCCCCCGGGGAAAAGCAACGCAGCCCCCTGGCGCATAATGGAGGCTCATTGAGGGCTAGTTGGCCCCTAGGGACCCCCAGTATGCAAGGGAAAATAATCCCCCAATTTAGAACACTCTACAGGGCGTGTTTGCAGAGTTTAACTTGGGGAATTAATTCCTGTTCAATACAGAGGTCCCCTAGAGGGAACTAGTACAACAGGTATCTCCAGTAAACGCCATGGAGCTGCGCTGCAGAGTGTTGTAAAAAGGGGGCGTGCCCTCTGAACACCTGCCTGCAAAAATGTAGTAAATCAGTATAAAAAACAAAAATTAATACAATTCAATGAAAAAACCATAGGCTTCAGGCCTGATATAGTTAGGAATTAGCATTTAAAATACCATTGAAATTCCCTGAAAAAACCATAGGTTTCAGGCATTATATAGTTAGGAATTAGCATTAAAAAAAACCTTGCAAATTCACTGAAAACACCATAGGTTTCAGGCCTTATATAGTTAGTAATTAGCATTTAAAAAACCTTGCAAATTCAAAGAAAAAAACATAGGTTTCAGGCCTTATATAGTTAGGAATTAGCATTTAAAAAACCTTTGAAATACACAGAAAAAAACATAGTTTTCAGGCCTTATATAGTTAGAAATTAGCATTTAAAAAACCTTTGAAATTCACCCAAAAAACTATAAATTTTAGGGGTGTTATAGTTAGCTGGACATTTCACTCATACAAAACCATTGAAATTGCTCATATATAGTTAGTTGTACTAACTATATTTCGCGCACCCGCAATCCACTGCTGATGATTCACATATTACATCATTCATGACATGGTCAGTGACATCACTGATGACATCTCAAATGACATCACTGATGACATCACTGATTACATTATCCACGTGACAATCACATACACCTTTTCATACACTAGTAAAATCTTTTATCACTCTTTGTAAAATACAGAGTATCATATTTGAATCCATTGACACAGCAATACAAGTATCTAAAAACCCACTCAGTGATTCCTAGATGTATATACACATCTAATCACTTACCTGTAGATTCACTCATACATGATGTCAATGAAAAATAGAACACTATCTAAAATACTGATACACCTATATCGACATTACACACCAGCACACAACCTATTCACATATGAAGTTATCCTACTCACTTATGCAAACAATGGATCATACTAACATACTTACTAAGCTCCACACTTATACAAACACCACTTCATCTATTCATTTAGATAGTAAGTCATACTTAGTGTATTATAATTCATTATTACAAGTATACAGTTATCCATACAGTCACTCACACAATCATTGAGTCTTCTGTATACTTATTTATATACAACAACTGACACATACACTGCCTTTTTTATTTTTGTAGTCTGTTGGACATGTACCATTGAGAAATATATTTGCTCATCACCACACCCATAAAGATATTCACTCACCCAAACAACTGTTAGAACATGTAGTTTTAACTTCATATATCTACTGAATCAACTATTCACACATCTTTGGGTAGTCAAAGTGATACAGATATTCACGCAGTTTAATCACTATCCACTAAATTTAGTGAGACACTATAAAATGGTAAAGTAAACAGTCAATTACACTGCTACTAAATTCTCCATCCAAATATTTATTTGTATATATTCACTCATTCTTCTATGCAAATTGATATATATATATAATTCATATTTAAATAACGAAGCAAACCACATTCATACAATTATTAATTTGTGTCCTTTGTTGTCGTTGACATTTTAAAATGCAAACACCCAGAAAACACAAGACAATGGTCTACAATCACTTGGAGAAAAAAGGCCTAGGCCATCAATAGAAACACTCATTTGTAAGGCCTTAGCACTATGTTGCAGTATCCTTCCATCACATAGTCATGAATTAGCTTTGAAATTAAAATAGGTACCCATGCATGTTTTTGCCCAGAAATGTTGTCACAATACATTACATCAGTATGAAAAATATGCGAAGTATATCTTTGGCTTATTTTATATAGTAGTTAGCATTCAATTGCCATGATAGATAACAGATGTCACATCCACCAGACAAAATACTACATTATATACTTATAGTAAGGTGGATCATATTTCTGTCTATTTAAGGCCAAAAGCACGTAAAACAATTATCATTCAACAACATTCTCCGTGTCAGGAAGAGTACTCACCTCATAATTTTTGACCACCGCAGGAGCTGTGAATGCCCACCTTCTTCCTTCATGAACAGGTGCCAACATTAAGCACTGACACCTGCCCTACAAAGGAAGAGAGGATTGGGACTGAACAGAAAAAACATCTTCGAATTCTCTCAGGGTGAAGAATTTTAGGTGCAAGGAAACTCATTCATTAAACAAAATCCTCCAAGGATTTGTAGTATTAGTACAACTGAAGGTCCAGTTTTCGAGCAAAGGCATAGTCACAAAGAAAGTGCACTAAACTGCTGCAGTGCTGTTAATCTTGACTTTGTTTTTCATTTCCAGGTTCGCCAGGTCACTGAAGATGAGATCACGGAGGAAGGTGTTTAGAGGAATGCAGGTTCTTGGAGACAGGTGCCTCCTGAGCCGATTTGGAGCAGTGCTGCAATCGGAGGCTCCACCACTCACAGACAACTGAAGCCAAGCATCTGCCTCATGACTAGGGCGTGGCCTAGTCCAAATAGCCACGGGTCATGTGTTTCTGCTGAAATCTAACAAACGCTCCTGAGCATTTGTGGGATTTCCATATAAGGGAAACTCCCACTGGAAAGGCTTTCGGAGGGAAGAAACAAGGGAATGGCTTTGTTCTTAGCTGTCAATTTGGGGATTTGGAGGCTTTAACTTCTAGGCCTGAAGTGAGGGGTGAGGCTGACTTTTGGAATAGATTGCACCATTGGTGGTGACATGGTTAAAATTCTCACTGTGATGCAGGGTGCTGGAAATACAGGTGATAACACTCAGGGCCTGATTCACAATCGGAATGCTCATTGCAGAGATTCCGTCCCAAGTGTGGAGACTACCCCAAGACTCGTTGGCCCCAGCCATGAGTACAAAGGCCATTTGTGAATCAGGCTCTCAGTTGTGGGCAATACTACATAGGAATATTTATTACATTTTGTGTCTTGAGAAAACATTTTTGGAAATAGGTTTTTTGTCTTAATACCCCCATTTAATCAAGAAGATCTGGTGGACCATTGCCAGGCAAGAACCATAGCGGGCTTCCCTAAGCATGGCAGCAACCCCCTTCAGAAATGGTGGTAGGACTTTCAGCAGTGGACTGCCTCACAGCACTTAAAAAACTAGAAATGTCCTCCCTAAAAATTCAGCGGGAACATCGGTTGCTGGCTGCATGATACTTCTCATTCTGGTGATGGTTGGTGCTAACTTGAATGGGGAACTTAAGTAAGTAAGAGTACTGAGACACTTTCCATGTGGGTATTAAACTTTCATTACATTTCGTAGCTTCTATTTTTATGTCAGAAATTTAAGTCTGGGATTTTTGCATTCATGTTGAATTTTATCAAATGTTTCATGAGGAACAGGGTGAAGACTGAATTGCATAGGTTTGGATCTAGACTAGGGTGGCATAGAGATTTATTCAGTGTTCTGTCCATCATTTGTTTGTGTAGCATTTTTTGCCCAAAGGGAGATGGGTATGCTCACTGTGCCACTGGATTCAAGCTAGCCTGGCTGATGAAGGGTGAAATCCAAAAACCTGTCCTAGGGTGCTTGTTTCCTGTCCTGACAGTTTGGGCTGGAATTTTCCCATGAGGAAAAGGGTCAAGACTGATAGTTGGGTCCCAACTGGGGTGGCATAGTGAGCAAAAAGAATGATGGATTACAGCCAGATCTGTACCTGGGGTTGAGTGGTTGAAAAGTTTCAGCACTCTGTCCTTCATCTTGTTCTGTTTACTATGTTCACCCTAAGTGGCCAAGGGTATTCCTAGACGTAGGTCCCTTGCTAACTGTGCCCCTAGATTGAAGCATGCCGCGCTAATGAAGGCTGAAACTCCTAAGCCGGTCTTAGAATGCTTGTTTGCAGTCCAGTGAGGACCTGGCCTGACAGTTCAGGCTGGACTGTTCCCATGAGGAAAAGGGTAAAGACTGATTTGCATTTGGTTAGGTCCAAATTGGAGCGGCATTGTAAGCAAAAGATCTGTGACTGGGGGTGAGTGGTTGAAAAGTTTCAGGACTACGTTCATCTTTTTATGTTTGCAATAGTCATTGAAGTCAAAGAACAGATTTGCCATATTGTTAATGGAACAGTGAGAATGAATATTGTAAGAAATTGTTTTATTATTTTGGATGGCCAAATGCCCTACTCAGGGAATAATACCAGCTATGGCAGAGAGCAGACATTTAACTATGGATATAACTCCAAAAAATACCAGAACAGGTCCTGGACAGCTGGGAGATATGGCAGAGGGTCCGTGGACCATAAGACTTCAGCGGAATCATCAGAATTGAGCCGTCTGGAATCCGGGCTAGTGTCACCTGCAGGACTAAGATGGCAATGAAAGTGGCGCCTGAGAGAGGCTTGCAGATAGAGTGAGCTCAGGAGCCTGCCCAGAAGGACAGCAGAGCACTGACAAACTCTCGGCGGGCATGGAGCAGTGGAGGAGGTGAGCCTGGTGGGGTTTCCTTCCCAGCGGCGCCCCGCTCGGTCTGCTGCGCGGAATCCTGGCTCTGGAGCGGGGACCTCCCTGTACAAAAGGGGTTGGTGATGGACAGAGCATCTGAACCAATCAAACACTCACACCCAGTCAACAGATCTGGGTTTACTCCATCACCGTTCATAGGCCCACTCTGCCACCCCAGTTCAGACATGGCCATATGCAAATCAGTCAGCCAGGCTTGCTTGAATCAAGTAGCAAAGTGAGCAAGGGACTCACATCTGAGCATACCCTGCCAACTTATGGCGAACAAAGCTCCGTTCATCACCACCCCCTTTTGTACCGCTTCTGGTTAATCAAGGCAGAGGAGGTAGGCAGGCCCACGAGACCGGCAATACAGGGTACAGGGCAGCCGAAGAGTGGGCCCCGTGGACTTTCAGATAATGGGGCGCAGACTGCCGGAGGCCTCGATTGGGCTGAGAGGGCCTGCCTGACTCTTAGATGGAGTCTAAAAGTGACTGATGGGCAGAAGTGGGAGTAGTGAGCTGTTGGAAAGAGCCACAGTTGCTTGACCAGGGGGCTAATGGAGACACGCTGAATCCCTACTCTCAAGAATAAAAGTGATGACCAAGGCAAAAGGATTTCAGACTCACATCATTTTCCTGACATCAAGATGGCGCCTACAAAATAAATGTTTGGAAACAACGGGGGCCTTGGTCTTCAGGATGGAGTCACAAAAGCATGCTGGAGGAAATTGTGGAGATACCCTGACTCCCTACTTTACTTAGCAAAAGCACTGTCTATGGAGAAGTGATTGAAGTGCCACTTCACACGCCTCACATTAAGTTAACCATCGCAGACTGCAGTTAATGCAAGATTCTATTGATCTGGCTTCCAAACAATAGTCGGTCAGTAATACAGATTTCCTCCCAGCAAAGAAGCCATACACTGAAGGGGAGCAACCTGGTCTAGTAAGGCGGACTCTCTTAGCTGCCCATATGCCACCAAAATAAGTGCCATGCAAGGTCTCCACATATTTTGCTGTAACAGAAAAGGTGCAAGAACAAGACCAAAGTGGACAGGCAAGCACAATGGCACTCACCAGAGAGGACCTGTTGCATGTCAACCCTTCAGCTAGATATGGATGCTGTGGGGGCCAGAGTTCCTGAAGTGGAGGAACACACACAAGACTTGGACATTCACACCAGCAGAGTACAGGAAAAACAACTAGAACTCCAGATGCCTATAAAACAGGTATCTGAGGGAGAACATTCGTATGAGAGACCTGGAGGAGGGTGCAGAGGGACCGGACTTGGAGGCCTTTGTGGAGGGGCTCTTTGCAGTAATCGTAAGTCCGCACCAGATGAAGATTAAAATAGACAGGGTTCACTGCTTCGGAAAACAGCAGGCGGGCCACTGTCATCTCACAGGGGAAGTCCTCATCAAGCTACATTCATTTAAAACAAAAGAAACAATATTGCAAGCCCCATGGAAAAAAGAGGTGACCTTGTTCCAGAGGTACACATGTCTGCTATTTCAGGACCTTGCACCCTCCACACTGACACATAGGCAACAACTAAGGCTGATCACAACCAAACTCAGAGAAGACAATATACACTACAGATGGACATTCCCATTTGACCTCGTCTTTGAATTCTACATTAAACCTCAACATGTCTCAGGTCCAGAACAGGGCCTTCGCATTTTGGGACTTCCTGTCCGAAGATGAAAACACCCATGGCCCTTTGAAAAAGGCTCATATGAGACGCCAAGGCCAAGACAACAATGGCACACAATCACAAAAGGAAAACCGAGCATAAAATGAGCACTTAGAACTGTCACACAACGGTTAGGAGAAAATCTGCACCCTGCTCTAGGGGATGTAGATACAAAGAGAAGAAAGATGGAAGCAGGCTTAATGCTGCCGAACAGAATTTGCGCACCATCGTCATGAATGACCGATTGTACCGGACCTTAATACTAAAGATTTCCCTACAAATGGAACTCTATGCAGAAATCATCCAGCAGTTGGGGCTCTGGACGCTGCCCGTTTTCCCGTTACCATACCATTTCCTATCAATACTGAACTGGCTGGAAGCCCGTTGGCTGTCTGTCATAGTGTTTGTGGTGAGTTTAGTTTTCTTTTTCTAAATCTGGGGAGGGATACCTAGTGGTGGGATCGATGGACAGTTGGACAAGCTCTACAAGTGGTGAGTGCGGGATCGCTCTTCACTGTTGTAAGGGGAGAATGTAAACAACAATCAGGGGAGGAAAAAGGGAGTTTGGTGGTTTGCAGGGAGGACATGGGAAGAACAGTGCCTGGAGGTTTATCAAATGGTCTCAATAGCCTCATGGAACAGAAAAAGCATTTGACCCTTAAGAGGCAACAATACCTTCTGGACCACCAGATCAAAGTGGTTGTGTTGCAGGAAACGCACCTTAAAAAAACCAAAGAGATGCGACTCTGCCATAAAAGTTATCACTTAGTCTATAGATTGTCTACTAATTTTAAATAAAAGGGAGTCGCCCTGCTGTTTCAAAGCTCTAAGAAATTCCCAACTGAGGCTATTAAGACAGATCGTTAGGGCAGAATAATCATAGTGAAGGGGAAACTGAGAGACAGACTTTGCACGTTTATCTCCGTATATGTCCCAAATACAGGGCAAACAGTGTTCTTAGCCTCACTCCTAGACCATATAGGCGATTTTGCAGAAGGTTCAACGATACTGCAACATGGAGAGCCAAAATGGATAGCACACACCATCAGAGGGCGGTCACAAGCATCTTTTTCAAGTAGAAAATACAAGCTCTTAGCTTACGGGACGCATATTGAATGCTCTTTCCAACCACCAAAGATTATACCTTCTTTTCACATGTACACTCAACATACTCCAGGCGAGATTGAATTTTTAAAGGCCAATCCCTTCCAGCAGCAAAGAAACTCCAAATCACAATCTTGGGGGTACAACTGGGCAAGCACACACAGATGGTACTTCCCAGTTCTAGTGACCAGAAACAGACTTATGAGGGACAAGGTGAGGAAATTCATCTCAGAATTATTTGAACTCATTCACCCTCAGGCAACTTCAGCCCAGATTAACTAGGATGCATTCAAGGTAAATTCCTAAAACTGAACTCCATTCTAAACCAGAGGAGGGCTGAGGAATGATTAGCACTGGAGGAGGAATTGGAGAAAGTAGAAAGATACCATAAGAAAACACCATCACAAAAACTGAAGAGACAACTCAGCAGTGAATGGGAAAATCAAGGCGATTGACACAAACAGGATGGAATAGAAGCTGTTAAGGTGCCAGCAAATATCCTATGTGCATGGAGGAAAAGTAGGTACTCATCTAGGTAGACAGCTACGCAGGAAAAGGGAGCGTGAATACATAGGGTGCATATGGAATAGGGATGGTACCCTAGCCCATAAAGACAACATCAAAGCACACTATTTTGGTGGGCTCTACAGGGATCTTTACACAGGTACACAGCCAGATGCTACTTCGCAACAGCAATACTTATATTCACTAGAGCTCGCCCAGATACTGCCAGCAGAGAATGATCAGTTAAATGGGTCTATCATTGAAGAGGAGGTGAGGAAAGCAATTTCAAAACTCAAACTACAAATCACCAGGGCCTGATGGGCTTACCGCTCAATTTTATGAAATATTTGCTTCAGAACATACACCGCACCACATCTCGTTAGTTATTGCAATAGCAGAAGACTCAACAGTCTCAAATTATATGGGTATGGTCACTGTGATTCCCAAACCAGGGAAAAATCCACATAACTGTGCGTCTTATCGACCCATTGCACTGTTAAACCTGGACACTGAACTTTTCTCTGCCATATTAGCCACAAGACTAGACACCGTAATGCCCTTACTAATCCACTCTAATTAATCAGGCTTCATAAAAGGTAGACAAACACACAACAACATTCGAAGGACTATTCATTTAATCAAAAAAGTCACCAAATTTAATAATTCTGGCGCTATTCGTGGGCTTAGGCACTGAGAAGCGCTTTGACAGGGTGGATTGGTCTTTCCTATTTCAGTCCATGCAAAAATATGGAATCGGTCAAAGCTTCTTTAACAATGGTCCGGGCTAACTATAAACATCCATAATCACAAGTACAGGTCAATGGGTCGCCTCCATTCACCCTGAGCAGGGGTACCCGACAGGGGTGCCTGCTGTCCCCTCTGCTGTTCGCTCTTAGCATTGAGCCCCTGGCATTTCAGTTCAGAGCAAACCCAGGGATCAGATGCTTACAGTTCGGGAGTATGGAAGACATGTTCTCGCTCTTTGCTGATGATATTGAAGCAGTAGCGGGCTTCAAGATAAATATGTCAAGATCCTTTATACTGAACCTTACAACCCCAGAGGGAGAAGCCCAGCAGCTTTAGGGGCAGTCCACCTTTCAGTGGGCCAAACCCCCCATTCAGTACTTAGGTATTCAACTCACTTTGAGGGAAGAAGATCTCTACACGGCCAACTATCCCCCAATGTTGACCCAAATGCAACAGGATCTCAAATGGTGGAAGCCTCTATACATCTCCTGGTTAGGACAGATAAACGCTGTTAAAATGCCTTTGCTCCCAAAACTGCACTATTTGTTCCAGGCACTCCCGGTTGATCTAGAACGCGATCTTTTACCCAAGTTACATTCTATAATCACCAAATTCATCTGGCAAGGGAAAGAGCAAGTTTACATTCCATATTTTAAGACGTCCAACGAAGGAGGGGGAGCGGCGTGACTGGATTTCTCATTAAATTTCAAGGCGGCCCAATTGATGGTGTTAGTGGATTGGTCCATGAGAGAATCCGATAAGCATTGGTTACACATCGATAGAGCGATAATGGGCAGGACGATTTGGGATATTCCCTTGGGATCGAAAAAAGGGAGACCGGCCAATGCATACATTAGCACCCGACACGCACCACGCTTAGGGTCTGGGATGAAGTCATGAGGGAGGGGGGTTGACATGGTTTCCTTCACCATATACGCCCATCCATTTTATCCCTGACTTCCCACCAGCTATGCGAGAAGGTCCATTCCATATATGGCCGGAGGAGGGATGAATGATGGTTTCAGACATGTTCCACAACTTCGATGTCCTTATGTTTGAAACTTGTCAAATAGAATTCAAGGTCCCGAGCAGTGAACATTTTCATTACCTCCAACTCAAAAATTGGGTATCCCAACCCTGTATGAATGAAGCCACCACCAGAGAATGTACCTTGATAGAAAGATGGGTTCAGAAGGTGCGTACCATGAAAGGCGCGGTCTATTGTTGTTGGCAAAACATGAGCCACGGGCTCGCTACAAGTCTTACTGGGAACAAATAATTGGGAGAGACATCTCAGAAGAGGAGCGGAAGCATTGGTGGTCGGATATAACCAAGAGCAATCATTCAGAGAGTCTAAGAGAGGCTCACTACAAGACCCTTTATGATTGGTACCTCTACCCCTCTAAACTCAAAAAGATTTTTCCTAGCTCTTCTGATCTCTGCTGGTGCGGATGTGGCCTTCTTGGGAACTTTTGCCTTGGTGGGTTTGCCCAACTATTTCCCCTTTCTGGGAGGAAATTCTGACATATATTAGGGAAATGCTAAGCTACCCCATACTGATCTCTATTGAGGAAGTTCTTCTAGGGGTTAGAGCATCAGACAAAAGCAAATGGAGCAATATTGTGGGCGGGCCTGTCTAGGGGCGGCCAAAACAACAATAGCGGCAACTTGGAAAAAGAGAGAGGCTCCAGCTTTGTCACAATGCCACTCATGGCTCTGGGGAGTACTTACAATGGAAAGATTAGCAGACATTTTTAGAGATAATTATAAAAATTTGGAGTATGGATGGGGCCTTCTGGTTTCCTTTCTTACAAGTGGCCTCCCATCAGTGGTATGCCCACCATCTATAAGAGCCTTACATCTTTTCCAGCTTTAAGATGGTTTCTCAACTTTGTCCGAACACTTCCAGATACATGTCTAGTCGGTCTTGGCCCTGCAAGGCTGAAAAAGGGCACGGACCTCTGTTCTGACGCAAGTCCGACTACCAAATGGCATTCTGAAAAATGATACAACACCACCCGGGAAGTGGAGTGGGGTAAGGGGAGGGGCGTTGTTTACCACAATGTTGGGGCAGGTTTCTTTCTTTTGTTCTTCACGGTTGCATTTTTAAAAAGGGTCATGGCTCGAAACATGAGAGGGAGATAGAAGGGCCTCGTATCTAGAGAAAATGAACACTGGTTACATGTAATTGAATGAATGATGTCAAATGTCTGTTTGATGCTCTCATCAAAATGTAAAATGTTGATTTCAAGTCATGCTGAATAAATAAAGCTTTGAGAAAAAATATTGAGACCCAAGGGATAAAAAAAAAACATTAATTGACCAAAAATATGAATTTTTTAAGTTTGATATAAATATAGCAGCAAAAAGGGCAAAACACCAGACTGGGACCCCAGCAAAATCTGAGGCCAGCCACGATGGAGCCCTGATTGGAAATGTAAAGAAGAATCAATCAATTAAAGCCTGGAAGCTAAAAAGTTAGAAAAAAATCACAATGCAGAAAGACACTTAGAAGATATTTCAGCACTTTTTCTTTTTAAAAAAATGACAAAGTCCCTTACTACATTGGGACTTAGAAACATTGTCAACCTAAAAACTCAAAAGTTCCAGAGCTCTGGTGTGACCAACCTGCCTCAAAGTATCCATCCTTCAGTTCCACAACTGTGAACACAATTTCAGCCTTTTTCAACTCGGAGAGAATTTTTCAATTCAAAAAGTTCCTCTTTAGATTGGAACTTAGAAACCTTTTAGATCTTTAGATCTTAAGAAACTTTCAGGGTTCAGCGGGATCAACATACTTGCTGCATAAAAACAGGGCTCCATTGAAAAATTCAAAACCTATGGGCCAACGTTATATCGTTTTTTGCTTGTTTATTACATAACAGTTGTTCCATATATCCTCTCAACATTAAATTAAGTGGGTGGGCACAAAAAAGACTAATAATAAGGGTAGTTGAATATCCTTGACTGTCGTGAATAAGCAAGCAATATTTCAGAATCATAAATACTTTATTATTGTACTACTTTGATACTTATACTCTTGGTTCTGTAACTAATGTGTGCATATTCGTTCTTTCAGCTTCTTCTGGAGCTAGCCAGTCTTCTTGAGAGTACCAGGATAGCTGCTGGTAATTTGAGGGTGGAGATAAAGACACCACAGGACCCAGCACCAGTGAATGTGAAGGAACTGGCCAGGAGACCACAACCCCGGATGAGTCAGGCCTCTATCTCAGATGAGAACCCTGTCTTTCGGTGGCAGCAAAAACATCCCAGAGTCTGTTCTTGTGTCTGCCACCACCTCAAGCACTATCAGTCAACTCACTCCTGTAACCCCAGAAATTAGGCAACATCCAGTCTGGGAATAGGCTAAGGTGTCCATTGCCCTGGGCATCTTTCCCCCACCCCCATCAACCCAGCACCAGTCTCTTGAAACTTTAAACAGTCTTTCTGTATGGTAGATGGCACTGCCAACAACTGGCACAAGTAATCAGCATCCTGGATGGCATGCACTCTGTCCTGTCTGCCTTACAGGGAAGTGTAATTACTCAGTGTCTACTCCGACACCAGTGCTTCATTGTGTCCTGACTACTTCTTTTACCCATATTTTAATCTCTGCCGAAATTCCCACTCCAGCCCCTTCATCGCGCAGCGGGATCGCCGGACTGACGCCGGAGTTACGCCTGAGTTCAGCCCATCTGCGCCCGTCCGCACTGAGGACGGGCTGCAGGTCGGGCTGGACCAGGCTTTTACTTCTCTTCCACTCTTTAAGGCTAGTAGGCAATATTACATGTCTGAAATCCTTTCATTTAAACCAAGCTTTCAACCTTGTTCACATCGCTTCTCGCCTGAAGGGATACTGCACTCTCTCCGGTGTAGGACATGTTCTGTTTCTTTTTACTTCTCATCTTTTGATCCTATTAAACCATCTCCTCCTCAAACCCAGCCAGCTACTTCCCTAAGATCTGGCTTTCTTATCAATGCGCGTTCACTCATCAAGCATAACGTGGCCTTTCACGATTTTGTGGATGAGCGCCAGCCGGACTGGGTGTTTATTACGGAGACCTGGGCCTCTAACACCTCCGGTCACGATTTGCTTATGGCCATTCCTGATGGCTATTCCTTGCATAGGCAGGATAGACTGCTGTGCAGAGGAGGAGGAATTGCTATTATTTCAAAATCCTCTCTTCCCTGCACAATTAAATTACTTTCCATGCCTCATGATCGATTTGAAGCTCTTTATTTTTGTATCACGTGTGCCCCATCGGCCTCTTTTACAGGGATTTTGATTTATAGGCACCCTGGTCTCAGATCTGGCTTTTCTTCTGACTTATTGAGAATTCTTGAACCCTACTTTGGTAAGCCCTGCTTTACCATTTTAGGCGATCTTAATTTTCATCTCGATGAGGCCAACTAAAAAGATACTTTATCTTTGGTTGAGTCACTTGGAGCCTGTGACTTTATTCAACTTGTGAATAGTCCCACTCATAAGGCTGGTCATATACTTGACGGGGTATTTTCTAATGACCTGAGACTTTCTACTGGCCCTCCTCTGCCGCTGGTCTGGACAGACCACTTTGCAGTACCGTTGAAATTTGTTCTTCCTGCCCCTTGTTTTGGCATCCAGGCTACCTCCTCACGTACTCTTAGGAGAAACTTTAGGAACATCACGGATGAGGCTCTTGCCTCTCTTGTCTCCTCTACTGAATCTCTCTCCCGAAAAAACGCAGTTGAGGCAGCTCAAGATCTGATGGATTCTATTTCCAATGCTGTGGATAAACTTGCCCCCGCATCTCTGTGCTACGTAGCCCGGCGGAAGCCCACTGCACCTTGGTTCTCTGACCAGCTGAGACTTCTGAGGCAGGGATGCAGGAGCACTGAGAGAAGTTGGAGGAAATCTTGGGATCCTAAAGATCGAGAGGCTCACAAGTCTGCATTACGGGAGTATAAACAGAGAGTGGTCAAGGAGAAGCAGGAGTATTTTTCCAATCTTACCAGCTCTCTCACATCTTCTAGGGAGCTGTTTAAAATCGCTGACTCGTTATGCTCCCTTCAACTCCCGGATCCTGTAGCTAGTTCGCAGGAGCTCTGCAATAACATCTCAGACTTTTTCCATAAGAAGATCCTTGATATCCATGTCTCTTTGGAAGCCGATTGTCACTCTTTGGATCAGAATATCTTTCCTGTCATATCTAATCTTGACTCTTCATGTAAAGACCCTCCCAAATCACTTATGAAGTTTCCTCCTTTGTCTCTGGAGGGACTGAACCTTTTACTGGACAGGACTAAATCCGCTTCCCCCATGGATCCTCTACCTCTTAAAAAACTTAAAGAGTGTAGAAGTAGTCTTCTTCCTCCCATGCTCATGGCTATGAATAAAGCTATTGCCCAGGGCTCTTTTCGAACGGTATGGAAGAAGGCTATTGTGAAGCCTCTCCTCAAAAAACCGTCTCTCGACCCCGGCCTTCTTAAAAACTTCAGGCCTATCTCCCTTCTCCCTGCTCCAGCAAAAATATTGGAGGCACATCTCAACCTCCACCTGTCCTCCTTTCTCGATGAGTCGGAATATTTAGACAACACGCAACACGGATTCCGAAAACACCACAGCACAGAGTCTGCTCTCACCCTTGTGGCCGACAACATCCGGCGCAAAGTGGACTCTGGTCAAACTACTGTTCTGGTCCTGCTGGATCTCACGGCTGCGTTCGATACCCTGTCTCCAGCCATTTTAACATCTCGTCTTAGGGAGGCAGGGGTTACTGGGCCAGCCCTGAGTCTTTTGAATTCCTTTCTTCTTGAAAGGGAGCAGAGAGAAATGCTTGGGAACTACCTCTCCCCTGCCAAGTCTTTGCAATGTGGGGTGCCACAAGGGTTGGCATTGAGCCCGACCCTGTTTAACATCTATGTGGCCCCCCTTGCTAGACTAGTAAGATCGCAGGGGATGGAGGTGGTGTCCTACGCCGATGACACCCAGATTATGGTGTCACTGGCACATTCCTCTGTCATGACATCCACCTCCAGCTTTAGGGTATGCATGCAGTATGTGGCAGACTGGATGACTATCAATTCCCTTAAGCTTAACGGCGAAAAGACAGAGGTACTGGTCTTTGGAAAGGACCAGGATGTTTGGTCGAGCGAGTGGTGGCCTCCTTCTCTTGGCACCTGCCCCACTCCATCCCAATCAGCCAGAAATCTTGGTGTGATATTCGACACCTCACTCTCTCTGTCCCTACAAGTTAACAGGACCATGGCCACATGCTGGGGTGTGATTAGGATTCTTAATAGAATCCGTGGTTATCTCTCCCCCCAGGCGTGCAAACAAGTTGCAGTCGCTCTTGTTGGCTCCAGATTAGACTATTGCAAGTCTTTGTATATGGAGTTTAATAAGAGCCTTTTACACCAACTGCAAATTGTGCAGAATGCTGCTGCACGCTTTGTTTTGGCTCTTCCTAAGTCATCATCTGCCACCAAGGCCAGGAAAGACCTTCATTGGCTTCCTGTGCAGCACAGAATTTCTTTTAAAATTCTCTGTTTGGCTTATAGTGCATTGGCGGAGGGATCAACGAGTGCGATCAGTTCCTTACTCACTCGCTATGTTCCAACTAGAGGCCTCTGGTCCGCTGGACTTTTCCAACTTGTCGTGCCCCGCTTTAGGCTGTCTAGATGGGGAGCCAGGGCCTTTTCAGTTGTTGCCCAGCAGCTTTGGAACTCCATCCTAATTGAGATAAAAATGTTACCCTCTATTGATCTGTTTAAAAAGGTACTTAAAACCTGGTTCTTCAGGAGGGCCTACCAATGAGTGAACGCTACATGTGGTGACGAGCTGTTTTTTGATGTAGGCGCCTTGACGCCCATTGGGCAAAGTTTGCGCACAATAAGAATCTTTTCATTCATTCATTCACATCAAAACCCTTGACCCCATTCCACATACCTTCTTTTTGTTACACTCAATACTATCCATTCACCTTCCACCCACATTCGAACGTCCCCAATCACACCGAATTCCCTTAAGTGATCTTATATGCAAAATCCCTCTCAAAAATCCAAACCTTCCCATACACCAAACCCCTCTATTAAAAAAACCCTTTAATTCTCAAAACCATTGCACTTCACAACCCCTTGCATACTCCAAAGCCCTCCCATACTCCTACATTCTCTCATATGCCTTACATACCCCACAGTCTCCCCATTCAAACAAACCTCATTATTCCTGTCTGTGGGAAATTGCCCCTTTTTTGTGGTCACCCCCATTTTTTACTGATTTGCGTCGGTGTTTTCTATACTATGACACTGAAGCACTTCTGACCCAATGTCCAGTGTATGCGCTCTTACTGCTAAAACATCAAGACATTTTCTAAATCCAGTATGGCGCAGTTCATTTTCGAGTAAGTGTTCATACTATATGGAGGGGGGGCATGGTCTGGCCACAAAGGAAGATGGCCGCCTGAAGATTGAGCTCCGTTGTGGGATGGATTCCTGATGAGCCACTCTCCCACACCTGGACCCCTGGACCTACCTATTCATGCTCCATTGTAACCGGAGGGCATGTGGAACGCACTGGTGGCTTCATTTCCAGCAGAGCGGTGATCTTTCTTCTCTGTTTCAAGTCCGGTGGGTTAACGTCCTCTTTGCTGACGAGCTCCGAGAACTCTGCGTCGACTGAGGCTGCGCCTCCTCTCACCACAGTATTGTTACAGAGAACAAGGGAACCCAAAAGTAGCAATAGGTCTGGGTCCTTTGGGAGTATAATGTTCAAAAGACAGTGGTCCCAAACATTAACAAAAAATATAACATTCAAAATTAATATAGACCAAAATTGAAATCTATATTTTTACTTTCCAGCCGGACAAGATTTAATAGTATAAATATTTATATGTGACAAGGGAGATGAAAAACAATTGCCAAGCGGGACACAGCCTGTGTCCTATCACATATAACATACATATAAGGCAAACAAAAGGGAAACAGGGCAGTCTGTAAGTGCTTTAGATTTTGACAGACAATGGTAAAAATACACTTTGCGTGATCTTTTCAATACAGTGTAAGAAATCATCAAGTGTAAAATGTCGACGACGTTTCGATCCCTGTTAGTATGGGATCATCATCAGGACTTGTAATTATATGCCTTAAATAAATATTAAATGCCCAACAATTAAACCAAACATACAAATACATATACCACATATTTACAATTGAAATAAACAACAATGGGGCGAAAAAACGGGGTTGGAAAAAAGGAAGAAAATGACATATATTAGACACAATAATTATATCTTAGAAAATGTCTGAATTAACTCCAAAACAAGATTAGTGTGTCTTAATGAGCAAATTCATTTCTGTGCTCTAATTCCACTTGTATATATATGGGTATATTTTCCTGAATTTATGCTACTTTTGTAAAAGTTTAATTTCTTCTGTTCCCTGAGGTTTGCACTTGTTTTCTATGCAACTCTGGACTTTCTAAACTACTTTGCACTCTCCTTTACGATTTTTAGATTCACCATTTACAAATGGCCGCTATTACTAATTTTCATAATAGGCTGAATCAAGTTAATCACTAACGTTTTATATAGTTTTTGCTTAGAGACTATTAAGGTGCCGGTTCACCTATCACTGCCTATCACTTATTTTAAATTCCCCATTACAAGATGGCCAACGCTATTTCTGTATAGCTATCACCTGTCTGCCTCACGATCCCGGCAGTGCATTTCCTGTAGCCTGACTTAATAGCTGGCGCTCAATTAACATTTCCTTTTCTGCCCTACTGTACAACAGAGCCCCACAGCTTTTACCTTCATTCCATGTCTCTCCAGCGGTGCCTCTCAGCATTATTCCATTCAACTTAGCTCTGCCTGGTTTTATATGGAAAATGGCAAATATCATCATTTATGCTACTTTCTCATCACATATTGCGCCTTGGACAGTCTCCTCTTGTTTCATGCGCAGGGCAAACAAATCTACTGCTGTTCTTTACATGTCATTCAATTCCTGCTCAACTGACTCCAGCCTGCTCTTTTACGACATGGCTTCATGAGATATTCTGTCACGGAGTGCTCACTTTCAATTGCCTCACAAGACTGCACTTCCTCATACTTTGTGTGCATTCAAATGCTATGACAATCTTTCATTAATTACACAGGAACTTTTACATTAATCCTCATTTGCCTTACTTAACTTTTGCTGCGTATTCTGTCATATCCCCATGTTACTTTATGGCGCATAATGCTTTCTATTAATGTACTGCGCCTGTATATTTGACAAAACTAGTTTTTCATGTAATACTGCTAAGGTGCTTTTCTTCCATTTTACTAGATATGGGTTATAGTCTGTATTTGATCTATTTCATCTGTTGCAGCGCTTTTCGCTTCCAGCTTGTTGATTTTCAATGTGTATCATTTATTTATGCGTCATGAATGACACATTCTAACAACGCCAGGCCTGATGCTATATGTTATTTAATATAGCTACTAATTCTTCTCTGATTGTAGGCCTTTTCTTCACTGAGTCGCTGCAGTCCTTTATTTTGTCATTTGATGCACCATTGTTTTCACCATTGCTTCATATCGTAATATTCCATCAATTTGTTTTTGTAGAGCATCTGTGCAACCGTGTGTCACAATGTCTACCAACAGGAATGGTAACAGAACGCCTAAACAACCACTCTTCACTGAAGTGACAAAAAACAAACTCCCAGTTTGCCAGTGAAAAGTAACATATCCTCATCGCCTCCCCCACCCCAAGCTGTGACACCTCACCTCAGACACCTCAGACATTATCTGACACTATGCAACGAATCTTGCAGGAACTTTCTGGGGTTCATCTCCGACTGGAGGGGCTAGATATCACCCTGACATCACTGGCTGCAGAAACTAAGTCAATAAAAGCAGAGCTCACTACTTTTCATACAAGGATTGACAAAATTGACTCTAAAATTCTGGATATGGAAAGCCACCTAGATTCAGTTCAGAGTTCAGATCAAGACCTCCTTTTTTTTACATAGCAAAATCATTGATTTGGAAGACCGCAGTTGTAGAGATAATGTCCGCTTTTTTGGATTTCCAGAAAACAGTGAGAAACAAGACATGAAGTTATTTCTCTATTACACTCTTCCCACTCTGACTGGTATCTGCTTTGCTCCTCTTGAGATTCAGCGTGCTCATAGAATTGGTCCTCCAGGTTCAGATGCTTCTGCATGGCTGAGACCAGTTATTGCATGTTTTCTTCGGCATGAACAAACTCGAAACATTTTGTCTATGGCTCGCTCTCGTGGTTCCTTTCTTTTACAAGGTCATACCATACATGTAGCTGCAGACTTTTTGAAAGAGACGAACGAGCGAAGGAAGGCATTTATCTCCATGCGGCCTCAATTGCGTCAAATGGACATCAAATATGGATTGTTTGAGCCTGCACGTTTTCGTATCACCAGAAATGGAGAATCTAAAGAATTTTACGATCCTGCACTTATGCTACAATTTTTGGATAACATCAATTCTACCGACATGGAAATTATTATTATTATTATTATTATATTTCTTATATAGCGCCAGAATCGACCCCCAAAGGGGTATCTCCGCGCTTGCCTTGGGAACCCGTCCTGGTTTTTCCCTGTGAGATAGCCCCTACAGGGCATCCCCAAGGTGAAAGCCAGGCATCCCGCCACAGGGGGGCCGTTGTGGAGATTAAGCAAGCTTAATGCCCAGAGTTGCAGAGTGTGAACCCATGATTAGGTCAGGCACCGAAGCGAGAATTATCGAGTCCGTGGACATTTGAACTCAACACCCTGCCGCGTCGGGAATTGAACCCTGGTCCCGGGTCTGACCTCTGCTTCAGGGTCTGACTGCTCTAACCAGTGAGCCACACTTCTCCACACTCCACACTCCACTCAATCTTCTCATTGTGACCAACCTCCGTCATTTACTTCTCCATCCCTAAATTTGCCAATGCCACACTCAAACACCTTTGGTGATTCCAGACAACGTGGTAGAGATTTCACTCATCTGAATCGATCCCAGGACCATAAGGCTTCAGCTCTGCACTCCATCTTCACCCTTACTAATGTACCACAGAGGGAAAAATCTCGATCACCTCTCAAAAAGCCGTCAGATGCTGACTGAATACTCTTTTCCGATCCACCTGTATATTTTTGTGATTTCTTGTTCTCCCTTCTAAATCTCATTATAGATACTGACTGGTATCACTTTGCCTGTTCCATGGTTCATTTTGATGCTTTATTGCATTATTTAATGTAGTTACCTCTGTTTCTTATCTTATATTGCAATTCCTGTATTAATGCTATTGTGTAATCTCATGTCCGCACAGTTCTCCGCTTTTGAAGCACATTTCTAAATACTACTGTATTGCTTCTTGCATGTTCAGGTTATAGTAATCATCTCTTGCATGTCTCTTCCTCATGGTTAAACCCATCCCTCTGGTGATATTAGTATCGCTTAATCTGACATTGCATATTTAGTTTCCTAGTTATTCAAATATTGCAGTAAGTATTATTGTTTAATTGTTTTATTTGTTTCAATGTCAGCTTTGCTGTTTCCTTTTTATCTTTTGTTCCAATGTAATATTATATATGTTTTCTTCCCCTCCTCTTCTCTCTCTGCTCTATATTTTTCTTCCTCCTTTCTATATTACATTTTATCACTTTTTCTCTCTCCTTGTATTTTATCTTCTATACTTCTCTAACTCTAATTTGTACACTCTTTCTGTTATGTATTATGTCTTTCATTATTCTCAACAACTTTTGTCTTCATCTATTGCACTCCTTTCCTAATCTTTTACCATAGTTACAACATATTGTAGATGTCAATTTGCTTATTTCATGGCTTTGTATTATACAGTAATAGTTTATGGTTTCTTATGGGTATGATACTGTTATTTTACTTTATTGTAACTTTCATATATTCCATATTATACTTTATTCATTTGATCCACATTTTTCTTTCCTCGGACGGAGTTCCATCCCACGGCGTTGCTTGAGTGGCCCAGACCCGCGGTTCACAGTCTTGGTGCCATCTTTATTTTCCTATTTTGTTTTCCTTTTTTCTTTTTCTCAATTTTTTCTATTTTAGGTATTTACTCTGCTTATCTAAACACTTCTCACATCCTCTTTTCTTTTCTCTCTTTTATTAGTTTCTCTGACTATCCTTTCTTTCTCTGTATATTTATTCCTTCTCTTTTTTTTCTATCCCATTCTTACAACTCTTCTATTATGTCTTCTATTCATCCTCTCTCAGTGGTTTCCTGGAATGTTCATGGTCTCACCCATTATATTAAACAGAAAAAAGTCCTTTCATATTTGCACCCTAAACATGTGGATATTGCTTTACTGCAGGAAACACATCTGGATGATCTTGAATCTAGTAAACTCAGCAGAGATTGGGTCAGAAAGTTTATTCATAGTAGCATTTCTAAATCTGATCCCACCAACCCTAATCTTGCTCGTAAATGTGGTGTAGCTATCCTTGTCCGAAAATCACTTCCTTTCACGATTTCCAAGGCATGGTCTGATCTGGAGGGTCGATATGTCTTTGTTAAATTGAAAAATGGAAACTCTTTTATTTGTCTCGGATCTATATACGCTCCACTTGGTGCCAAAAAACAAATTTTCCTTTGAATGAATTGTCTTCTCACAGAAATCAATGCCTCTCAATTTCTCATTGGAGGGGATTGGAATTTGGCTCCAGATCCTGTCCTCGACAAAACAGGCAGTCTTGACAATGTTAACACTTCAGATAGAGCCATCTTATATGATAATCTCACCGACAATGGTCTAGTTGACCATTGGAGGCTTAGTCCTCCACAAGATAAAGAGTACACATTCTTTTCTTCTACCCATGGCACATTTTCCCATCTAGACTATTTCCTTCTTTCAAAAAAGGCAGTTCAGTTAGTTACAGAATCGAAAAATCCTGGAAGCAGCTATATCCAACCACTCTCCCGTTCTTTTGTCCCTCAATTTAGGTCTCTCTAGGCCAGGTCGCAAACCATGGAGATTGAGCATAAATAGATATAGGACACCTGCAGGTAAAGCTCTTCTACAATCTCACCTCCAAGACTATCTTACTATTAATGAGGATTCAATTTCATCTAAAAGAACGGTTTGGGCAGCAGCTAAGGCTACCATTAGAGGGCAACTTATGCGTGATGCCGCTCTTGCTAACAAGAACAATGCCGCTAAACAAGCAGAATTTGAGCAGGACATTCAACGGTTTTCTCATTTGTATATTTCAAATCCTACCCTCCAGAATCGTAAATCACTGGAACAAGCACGAATGTCTCTTAATAGTCTTTTTACTTCTAAGGCCGAATACGCCTTACAAAAAATGAAAGGGAGACATTAATAGCAGGGGGAAATAGCTGGTCGGTTACTAGCTGCACAACTGCGTCAGAGGGAGGCCACTATGGCGATTCCTGCTATTAAATTCAGTTATGGCGATATACTTACTAGACCACAAGAAATTGTTGATGAATTTGCTTCCTTTTATAAATCTCTTTATTCTCCAAGTACTCATATAGATAAACCTAAAATGTCCAATTTTTTAGATGCGACATCTCTCCTACGACTCTCGGATGACGGTAGGGCTTCACTTGATGGTGTTATTACAAAGGATGAGATTTCTTCAGCTATAACTGCCTTACCATACCATAAAGCTCTGGGGGAAGATGGTTTTCCTCCTGAATTTTATAAATGGACTGGTCAGAATATGATAGATACTTTGCATGCCGCGTTTCAAGAAGCTGTTGAGGGATCCTCTCTCGGATCTCTTTCTAACAAAGCCATTATAGCTGTCTTACCAAAACCTGGTAAAGATCCCTTGTTGTGTGGAAGTTATCGGCCTATATCTCTCTTTGAATACTGATATTAAAATACTAGCTAGTATTCTTGCATCTCGTCTTCGTAAAGTTTTACCTTCCTTAATTCATAATTCACAAGTAGGTTTTGTTCCAGGTCGCTCATCTAGGAACCCTCTCCGCACTTCATCTCATGCCTTGGGGTCAGCTAAACATCTTGCAGAGGATGCATTACTTCTTTCCCTTGATTCGGAAAAAGCATTTGATCGTATTGAAAGGGAATACCTTTTTAGAGTCATGCAAAGGTTTGGCTTGGGCGATCAATTTATTGATAAAGTCTGCTCTATGATAGTCCATTGGCTCAAGTTAATTGTGGTAGTTTCTTGTCCACCCCCTTTCCAATTCGTCGTGGCACTCGCCAAGGATGCCCGCTTTCCCCTCTTCTTTTCCTCTTAGCGATGGATCCTCTGGCTGCGGCAATACGACAATCCACTTAAGTTATAGGCGTCCCTCCACCAATTAGCCATTCTAAAATGTATTTATATGCAGATGACATTCTTCTTACTCTTACTGACCTTCCTCGTTCTCTTCCTGCTCTCCTTCAAATTATCAACTATTTCTCTTCTTTCTCAGGTTACAAAATAAATTAGGATAAAAGTGAAGCATTACCCATGTCACTTGGCACTACAAAACTAGCAATCTCTGGTTTTCCTTTTCATTGGCAATCATCCCGTCTTAAGTACCTAGGAATATTAATTAAGAGAGGTTTGGATAGTATGGTCACAGATAATTTGACTCCTTTATTTAGACAAATGCAAAGAGACTTTGATAAGTGGAAAGCTCTAGGACTATCACTTTGGGGACGAGTTCAGACGGTTAAGATGGTTACTATACCACGGTTTCTTTATGTTCTAGGTATGCTTCCTCTCCACATTCCCCTACCTACCCTTCGATCCATTGACTCCAAAATAAAATCTTTTATTTGTGGTACAGCTAAACCACGCCTTGCCCTGGCCAAATGGAAGGGCCATCAGTTCCACAGGGTTTAGGACTTCCCTCCATTCAGCACTATTCACTCGCTCTTCATATTTCCCAACTCTCATTTTTCCTGCCCAAATCTAAACGCATTTCTCAATGAGTTCCACTTGAACGTCACCTTTTGGCTCCTAGTTTAGGTCTATCCCTTTTATACTGTCCAGAATCTAGTCCTTCCGAACCTAAAAACCCTATTTTATCTGTAATGCATAAATCTTGGCAGAGAGGTAATTGTACACTAAAATCTAATTCGCGAATTCATGTTAAAGCTCCTTTATGGCTTAAATCAGCTATTCGTATTGGTTGTCACACCTTGCCCTGGCCTTTATGGCAAGAGGCTGGCATTACTTCAATAGATCAACTTTTTCATGATGGAACCTTAAAACCTTTCCCCAAATTTGAGAGGATTTTCACTTACCTCCTACACAATCTCATAAATATACTCAACTTCCACAAAGTATCACAAAACATTTAGGTTCTCCACCTGAACTACTTTCAGTATCTCCCATGTTGTCTTATTTGCAGTTATGGGGAAATCCTAAAGGTGGGATATCTGGTCTTTATAAGACGTTTCTACATCCTCTATTTTCACAGCCTCTCTCACAAGCTCTTCAGATGAAATGGCAATCCCGTTTATCAGTTGCATATTCCACTATTCAATGGGATCAAATTTTAGAAGGATTACATAAAGGTGTTCGGGAAGCTCGTCTTAAATTCTGTATTTTCAAAATTCTCCATGAATGGCATTGGTCTCCTGTAAATTACACCAAGCTATGTTGATATCACACACGTCCTGCTGGAGATGTTCTGCTTCTGGATTTGTGAATGTCCTCGGACTAGATCCTTCTGGCTATTTGTGAGGAAGATATTGGCTTCTACAATGTCATTACCCTTATCTTTTACACCTGCCACTATTATTTTACATGATATTTGTAGTTTTTCAAAACTCTCCAAACCACAAATTTGTCTCCTACACACTGCTTTGGCCACGGCCAAAATTTGTATACTGCGTCATTGGAAATCCCTCTCAGGAAGAGTGGTTGGTGGCAATGAT
Source organism: Lissotriton vulgaris (assembly GCF_964263255.1). Lineage (NCBI taxonomy): Eukaryota > Metazoa > Chordata > Amphibia > Caudata > Salamandridae > Lissotriton > Lissotriton vulgaris. Next base: position 204,336,134 of record NC_141689.1, read on the forward strand.
GCAAACGGCTTTACATGAATGCACAATTTATAATCTACAAGATCAAGCTTCATTTTTCTTCAAATTTGGTCCCCTTTCTTGTAGACTACTCTGGATGATGACTCTACATCCATTCCTTCTTCTTCTACACATATGGTTTCTGCTTAATTCTATTCCTTCCATGGTTCCTTCTCTATCACTTTACTGTGGGTACCCGTCCCCCTTCCTTTCTTCCAGTTCATTCCTTTGCTGTTTCTGTTGTTCTTGTACTCTTCTCCTTTCTTTTATTTTCTTTCTTTCTTCCTTTCTCTTTTCCTTTTCGTTTATTTTCCTCACTTCTCCTCTTATATTATAATTTACCTATTATTCTTTCTTATTTTATCTTATATATGATTATGGAATATATGTTATTCTTTATTTCCCCATATTTGCTATATCTTATGTAAGTTTCATTATCACTTATATTTTCATCTGTTTCTCATTATATCATTTTACTTTGTCAACAAATTTGTATTTCTATCTGCAAATTTCAATAAAAAATGTCAACACACATACTATATGGAGTTGACCCTAGACCCACGGCATGGTAAGTTAAATGTCACCTGTGTACTGCAGCACATATTGTGTTATCCACTAGGGTGCCCTTAGGGTCCTACAGGTCCTCCCTTTGTTTACTCATTCTTGCCGGATAGTAATTAATTCTAATCAATTAGAGATGGCACCATTGCAATATTCTCTCTATGGCTCTTATAAATTATAAGAACCATCATCTTCATTTCCTTCAGAATTTGGATGGCCCTCTTGTTCATAGTCTGACTTTTAGGGAAACAGTTTTGAAAAGCCTCAGTATTCTCCACTCATTACCTATTCGGGAACATACTTCATCCTTGGCCAACACAGGACTTGCCTTTATTTTATATTGCTTTTGCTTATTCAAGATCTAAATATTCAAGACATTCTTGACTGCAAGGCTCGTGGTCCTTTCCAGGATTAGATAGCTAGATTTGACAGGCACATATTTATTTTTCTTGCAGCCAAATATTGGAACACTCTTTCAGAGCCTGTCCGAAATATCTCTTGCAAAGCTTCGAAAACCACCTTAACTTCCCACTGATTGAGCATCTAGCTTCCAGTCTTGCAGTGCCATAAAACTTCACCGAAGTTGAAGATCACACTTAATGACAATTTATGAAGCAGTTCCATAGGCAGAGAACACATAATTAGTGAAGGCATGGGTAGGGTAGGGGTGGTATACAAAAATGAAGAAGAAAACAGGTACATAAAATTACACAACACATACCTGAATGGATCTGTATGAAATCAATGAGAACTCATAAAGGGATTTAAGAGGATGTATTGGAAACTGTTAGAACCGGCTGTCTCTAGTTGGCAGAGGTATACACTTCTGACAAATAGGGACACTCCTTTCCTAGTCAGGGCAAGGGGATCACACCCTTCGATAACCCCTGCTCACCCCCTTGGTAGCTTGGCAGAGCAGTACAGGCTTATCTCAGAGGCTGTGCGTTAAGCAATTATGACCACATACAGTAATACAGTGAATACACTACAAATGGACACGACACCGTAGTATTATAAAAATAAGTATTTTATATAAGGCTTAGCACAAGACCAAAATAACGGCAAAACTGTACACAATCGGAATAAATACGTTCGGGAAGGAAAAAGGATAGTTCACAGGTAGTTTCTTCTTTAGCACAAAAGTCTTTTAGTATCAAGCAAATCTTCTTCTTGGAAATAAAGTTCTTTAGCAACAGGGTAACTCACACAGGAGCTACACAACGCTGGGGCAAAGGTAATCCACAGGTTCGGCGTCGACCGCGAGGAGCGCTGCGTCGGGCCTGGAGTCACACGGACCCCCAACAACACAGTACCTTAGGAAAATGAAGCACACGATGATCAGCGGCGTCGAGCACTCCGGCGTCGCGTCTTCGGTGTCGATCAGGCCACAGCAGGCGTTGTCGATGATGTAGTTGCACAGAGTGAGCAGCGCTCACGGCGTCGAAGGGCACACGGTTGATGCGATCAGCAGCGGGGCAGACACGAGGTCCTCTGGAGTTAGAGCCGTACTCCTACTCACTGGCGTTGCTGCTGGCGTCGGTTGGGCCCAGCGTCCGGTCGTCGTGATTGCTGTTTCTTTCAGAGGTGCTGGATTCAAGCTTCCAGCGGATAGCACTTTTTAGCAGGTGAAGTCTTTTGGCCCTGTGACTTCGGCAGGAGACTGGCACTCTTCCAGTCCTTGGAGATTTTCTTAGCAAGCGTGAGAGTACACACACAGTTCCTCTCGCCTGGTTCCTTGGCAAAAATAAAGAAGCACCGCAGGATTCCCCCAACAACAGCACACCGGCAGAAGGGGTAGGCAGTCCTTTAGATCAGCAGGCTTCTTGTCGTTGGTTACAGGGTTCCTTGTCAGAAGTGATCTGATTTCTTAGTTCAGGGGTCCTTCTCTTATACCCCTTTTCGTCTTTGATCCCTTTGTCTATGCCGGGGGTTTCCCAACACCCTGGGTCTGTGGTGGGTGGAGCTAGGCAGTAGCACCTGGCCTATTCATTGAGCCGGGCCGGGTCCTCAGACGCCCCGCAGGAGGTGGAGCCAGCATTGACACTGGCAGGAGCAGAGCTATCGCCCTCTTGGCAGGAGGTGGGGCTAGGATCGTCCATGGCAGGTACAGAGCCATCAGTCGCTCGGCAGGAGGTGGAGCCAGCATTGTATCAGGCAAGGCAGGCTATCAACAACTACTCTCCCCCTACTTCTCAACGTAATGTCCCACTCATCCCACACTGACTCATCCAGACCTCTTGGAGCCACCCAGCTCCTGTCACACACACGCAAGACCAGCAGAGACCAGATATGGTTAGACAAGAAAATAGACACTTTCTAAAAGTGCTATTTTCGAACCCAGAGTCCAAAGACCATCCACACCAACGGATGCGTAATTAAACCCCGAGTTCAGGGATACCAAACTCGACATTGCACCATGCTCCCCGGGCCAGCTAGGATTATAGCGTTAATAATCCCGGCGGCCCATTCTATCCAACGGAGAGCAGGCTACCTCGCAATAGTGAAGCCCTAAGATGGCGGCACTTCACTATCAGGACATGCCAACTTGGTCAGGCTTGTCCTACCTTACGCTTACAATGCACCCTGCCCATGGGCCTACCATAGGGGTGACTAACATGAAGTTAAGGGAAGGTTGGAGGGGCTGGCAAGTAGGTATACCTGCGCAGCCGACGTGACAGTGCAAGACTGCACGTGGGTCTCGCAATGACCGACCCGTAGACATTCGTTTACCAGGCCGCTCTTGTGGGTGGCACAACACGTGCTGCAAGCCCACGAGCGGTATTTGTATTTACAAGCCCCGGCACTCCTGGTGCACTAGACTAGGGACTGACAGTAAACCAAATAAGCCAAACATGGATACAATAGATACATCATTTTAACAGAGGGAGCACTTGCGCTATGGCACTGATCAGCAGTGACACGGCGCCCAAAGCATATACCAGCAAAACATCGTAACACAGTAGAGGCAAACAGAAAAAATGGAGGAGAGACTCAAGCCAATGATGTCAGGTCTAACACGTGTCCCCTCCAGCTGAAATGTGGGGAGAACTACCCTTAACCTAGGGAGTCCTCATCACTAAGGCGGAAAAATCTGGACAGACCATCAGCATTGGCGTGATCTGTGCCAGGGCGGTGTTCCACCGTAAAGTCTATCCCCTGTAGAGCAATGGACCACCTCAACAGTTTTGGATTCTCACCCCTCATTTGCATTAACCATCTGAGGGGCCTGTGGTCTGTCTGAACCCGGAAGTGAGTCCCAAACAGGTAGGGTCTTAACTTCTTCAGCGCCCAGACCACAGCAAATGCTTCTCTTTCTATCGCACTCCACCTCGTTTCCCTGGGAAGTAACCTCCTACTGATGAAGGCTACAGGCAAGTCTCGGCCCTCTTCATTCACCTGAGCTAGAACAGCCCCCACGCCATGCTCTGAAGCGTCCGTCTGAACAATGAATTCTCTCGAAAAGTCGGGTGCTTGGAGTATAGGTGCTGTGCACATTGCAGTCTTCAGGGTGTCAAAGGCCGTTTGACAGGCATCAGTCCAGATCACGTTTCGTGGCTGCTTCCTGGAAGTCAGCGAAGTCAAGGGGTGCACAATGTTACCGTAATCCTTGACAAACCTCCTGTAATAACCCGTGAGTCCTAAGAAGGCTCTCACCTGTGTTTGGGTTTTGGGCGGTGCCCACGCCAGGATGGTATCAATCTTGGGTTGCAGGGGGGCAACCTTGCCGCTCCCTACTTGGTGCCCCAAGTACACCACAGAACCCTGCCCAATCTGGCACTTACTGGCCTTGATTGTGAGGCCTGCTCCGCGCAGAGCCAACAACACTTCCTGGAGGTGGCGCAAGTGTTCCTCCCAGCTGGCGCTGAACACTGCGATGTCGTCCAGGTAGGCGGCGCTGAATTCCTCCAGTCCAGCCAAGACCTGGTTGACCAACCTCTGGAAGGTGGCGGGGGCATTCTTCATCCCAAAGGGCATCACCCGGAACTGGTAAAGCCCATCTGGTGTGGCGAATGCTGACCTCTCTTTTGCCCCATCAGTCAAGGCGATCTGCCAGTACCCAGACGTTAAGTCGAACGTACTAAGGTACCGGGCAGCCCCCAACCGATCGATGAGCTCATCAGCTCTGGGGATGGGGTGCGCGTCAGTCTTCGTGACCGAATTGAGCCCTCGGTAATCCACACAGAACCGGAGTTCTGGTGAAGCACCAGGCGCGGCAGCCTTCGGGACCAAGACCACTGGGCTGGCCCAAGGACTGCTAGAGGACTCAATCACCCCCAACGCGAACATTTTGGAGACCTCCTCCTTAATGTACGCTCGGACCTTGTCAGTCACCCTGTAAGCCTTGTGCTTCACAGGAGGGCTGTCTCCGGTGTCAACGTCATGGACACACCAATGCGTGACACCCGGAACCAAGGAAAACAGATCCGGGAATTGTCCCAACAGGTGGCGACAATCCTGTTTCTGCTCAAGGGTCAGTGTGTCAGAGAGGACCACACCATCCACTGACCCGTCTTGCTCCTTAGCATACAGGAGGTCAGGAAGAGGCTCACTCTCCTCCTCCGTTCCATCATCTGTCGCTAAGAGCATGCCCACTTCGGACCTTTCTAAGTGGGGCTTCAAACGGTTGACATGCAGGACCCGCAAGGGGTTCCTGGGAGATTTCAAGTCCACCAAGTAGGTGACATCGCTCTTCTTCTCCACAACCTTAAACGGTCCAGTCCACCTGTCCTTGAGCGCACAAGGTTCCACAGGGGACATGACCCACACTTCCTGACCAGGCTGAAGCTCTACCAGAGTGGCATTCCGGTCGTACCATCGCTTCATCTCCTCCTGGCTGGCCTCCAGATTTGCCTGAGCAAGTTCTCTGAAGCGCCGAGTCTGGTTCCAAAAGGCCAGCATGTAGCTGTATACATCCTGGGGAGGTTTCCTAGGAGATTGCTCCCAGCCTTCCTTGACCAGACTCAAAGGTCCTCTTACCGGGTGACCGTATAAGAGCTCAAAGGGGCTGAACCCTAGAGCCTTCTGCGGCACCTCACGGTAAGCAAACAACAGGCATGGCAAGAGGACGTCCCATTTCCGCCTCATTGGTTCTTCAAGACCCATAATCATGCCTTTCAGGGTCCGGTTGAATCTCTCAACCAGCCCATTTCCTTGAGGGTGGTAAGGAGTGGTGAACTTGTAGGTTACCCCACACTCCTTCCACAGAGACTTCATATAGTTCGAAATGAAGTTGGTGCCTCGGTCGGACACCACCTCTCTGGGGAACCCCATCCGGGAGAAAACACCCATCAGTGCCCGTCCCACCACGGGGGCCGTCACTGTCCTGAGAGGGATGGCTTCCGGGTACCTTGTGGCATGGTCCACCAAGACCAGGATGAACCTGTTGCCTAGGGCTGTCTTGGGGTCCAGGGGCCCAACAATGTCAATACCCACCCGGTCAAAGGGGGTGCTGACCACTGGAAAAGGTTGGAGGGGAGCCTTCTGCTTCCTTCCGTTTTTCCCACTTGCCTGGCAAGTGCGACAAGTCTTGCAATGGATGTCTACATCCCTACGCATCTGAGGCCAATAAAAATGGGTGACAAGCCTGTCATAGGTCTTGTCCTGCCCCAGATGTCCAGCTAACGGTACGTCATGAGCCAAACCCAGTAGGAAGGCTCTGAAGCGCTGGGGTACCACCAGCACACGGGCTGACCCAGGCTCAGCAGCCTTAGGCTCGCTATACAGGAGGTCGTTCTCCCAGTACACAAAATGTGACCCTGACTGATCACCTGAGGATTGGGCTGAGGCCTGCTGCCTCATGCCCACAAGAGAAGGGCACTCTTTCTGTTCCGCACAGAATTCCTCCCTGGAGGGACCACCATCCTGCTGCCAGTGGGTCAGCTCGGGCAGATCTCCCAGTTCGGCAATTTGTTCCCCGGTGGGCTCCAGGGCATCCCCCTCAGGGTCTACCTCCTTCTGGACCACGGGAACAACGGGGGCCGGTTTCCCGCGCCTCCTGCCTCTTCTCTTCACAGCTGGGTCCTGGGCCGTACTTTCAGGCTCCGGGACCCCATCAACACCCTTACTCGCTGTCATGGATCGAGTGGTTGCACACACCCACTCTGGCACACCCAACATTTTCAAATGCGCCGCTCGCTCCACCTTAGCCCAAGGGGAGTCTTCCAAATCATTGCCCAGGAGACAGTCGACAGGCATGGCGGGCCTCACAGCAACCTGAAGAGTACCTGAAACTCCCCCCCCGTCAAAGGAAACCTGAGCCACCTCACACTCTTTCTGGGAGTTATCGGCAGCGATCACGGGGTAGAATGCGCGGGGAACCACCTGCTCTCTGGACACCAAGTGACACTGGACAGCTGTCACACTCGCTCCGGTGTCTCTGAGAGCTTCCACTCTATGGCCAATAATGGTCACCCACTGCCTATATTTACTAGTGTTACTAGGCAGAGGGGGTGGAGGGACCATTTGCATGTCTCCTAGCGAGACCAGGGACATTTCTGCGGGACCCCTCCCACCATGGACAACCATCTCCTCCCCTCCCAAGGCTACACTTGCCAACTGACGAGGGGGTGCACGCGGCGGTGCATTTGAATCCTTCTTGGGACACTGGGGGTCATAAAACCGGTGTCCCACCTGCCCACAACCGTAGCAGGTTAGGGGGCCCCTATGAACAGGTTTACCCATCGGGGCCCCTGACTTCTTCTCAGGGGGAGGCTGGGAACCCTTCCCTTGGTTCCCTTGGGGATTACTTTGGGGCCCTTTCGGAGACTCCTTCTGTTTACCCTTGTCCCCCCCACTCTTCTGCTGGGGACCCTGCCCACCTTTGGCTGAGTCTCCCACTGGACCCTTGTGGACCCTGGTACTGACCCAGCGGTCCGCCTCCTCAGCAAGTTTTCTAGGGTTAGATATCTTGCTATCAATCAGGTGCTGGCGCAGCTCTGGAAAACAGTTATTAGACAAGTGCTCCCACGCAAACAAATCATAAAGAGCTTCATAACTTTCCACTTTGCTGCCCTTTACCCAACCATCCATGGCTCTGCAAAAATAAGACACATATTCAACCCACGTCGTACCAGGCAATTTCTTACATTCTCTAAAAGCTTGTCTGTACTGCTCGGGGGTTAAACCATATCGCAACATTAAAGCATCTTTCATATGAGCATACGACATCCTATCCGCAACAGGCATGTCTAACAGGGTATCTCTTCCCTCACTCACAAAGCGACCCCACAACCCCGCTCCCCAATTCTTCTCAGGGACCTGGTGGGCCAACAATGCTAACTCATATGCTTTAAACCATTGACCAATATCCTCATTCTTATTGTAATCTTTGATCACATCTTTCGGGAAGTAAAACTTACTTTCTGCAGGCTCGGATGGAATGCTGCCACCAGAGGGATTCAACTCTAACTTTTTAGCTTGGATATCCAGTTCCCTCAACCTGGCTTCACGCTCCAAAGCTAACTTCTCTCGTTCAAACTCCAACTTTTTGATCTCTAAATCAGCTTCCCTTCTACCTCTCGCATTTTCTAACTCCAACTGCCCATTTATCTTTAGCCTTGCCATCTCCATGTTGTAAGCTCGCTCTTTCGCCCTTTCTTCTCTTTCTTCAGGGGAAAGACCTTTGGAGGAAACACTGCTTCCGGGAGAGGCCACAGGTCCATTCACTGGCACCTCCTCATCCCCTTCCTCTGTGGGTACCACCACCACATCAGAGGGATTTCTGGATTCCCACCAGGCCTGCAATGCTTTATAAAAATCATCTTTTCTCGAGAGGCCGGTGGTAGGAACTTCAAACTGGTTGCAAAAGTGTTTCAGCTCATCTTTCTTGTATCTTTTTAGCTTACTCCTCTCGAACTCTTCAACAACAACGATAGCAGGGGCAGTGACTCCGTTGTCACTCATGATGAAACTGGCAGTGTTCAGAAAATCAAGTTTCAGGAAAGCGGAGAACAAAAATAGGATCCTTCCGGATCAGATTGTGACTGCGTTATGGTCTGCTTTCACTATGTAGCGCACACTAATCACTGTACATGGGTCATAAATGCAAAGTCCAAATCCTCACCGCTGACCCACCAATGTTAGAACCGGCTGTCTCTAGTTGGCAGAGGTATACACTTCTGACAAATAGGGACACTCCTTTCCTAGTCAGGGCAAGGGGATCACACCCTTCGATAACCCCTGCTCACCCCCTTGGTAGCTTGGCAGAGCAGTACAGGCTTATCTCAGAGGCTGTGCGTTAAGCAATTATGACCACATACAGTAATACAGTGAATACACTACAAATGGACACGACACCGTAGTATTATAAAAATAAGTATTTTTATATAAGGCTTAGCACAAGACCAAAATAACGGCAAAACTGTACACAATCGGAATAAATACGTTCGGGAAGGAAAAAGGATAGTTCACAGGTAGTTTCTTCTTTAGCACAAAAGTCTTTTAGTATCAAGCAAATCTTCTTCTTGGAAATAAAGTTCTTTAGCAACAGGGTAACTCACACAGGAGCTACACAACGCTGGGGCAAAGGTAATCCACAGGTTCGGCGTCGACCGCGAGGAGCGCTGCGTCGGGCCTGGAGTCACACGGACCCCCAACAACACAGTACCTTAGGAAAATGAAGCACACGATGATCAGCGGCGTCGAGCACTCCGGCGTCGCGTCTTCGGTGTCGATCAGGCCACAGCAGGCGTTGTCGATGATGTAGTTGCACAGAGTGAGCAGCGCTCACGGCGTCGAAGGGCACACGGTTGATGCGATCAGCAGCGGGGCAGACACGAGGTCCTCTGGAGTTAGAGCCGTACTCATACTCACTGGCGTTGCTGCTGGCGTCGGTTGGGCCCAGCGTCCGGTCGTTGTGATTGCTGTTTCTTTCAGAGGTGCTGGATTCAAGCTTCCAGCGGATAGCACTTTTTAGCAGGTGAAGTCTTTTGGCCCTGTGACTTCGGCAGGAGACTGGCACTCTTCCAGTCCTTGGAGATTTTCTTAGCAAGCGTGAGAGTACACACACAGTTCCTCTCGCCTGGTTCCTTGGCAAAAATAAAGAAGCACCGCAGGATTCCCCCAACAACAGCACACCGGCAGAAGGGGTAGGCAGTCCTTTAGATCAGCAGGCTTCTTGTCCTTGGTTACAGGGTTCCTTGCCAGAAGTGATCTGATTTCTTAGTTCAGGGGTCCTTCTCTTATACCCCTTTTCGTCTTTGATCCCTTTGTCTATGCCGGGGGTTTCCCAACACCCTGGGTCTGTGGTGGGTGGAGCTAGGCAGTAGCACCTGGCCTATTCATTGAGCCGGGCCGGGTCCTCAGACGCCCCGCAGGAGGTGGAGCCAGCATTGACACTGGCAGGAGCAGAGCTATCGCCCTCTTGGCAGGAGGTGGGGCTAGGATCGTCCATGGCAGGTACAGAGCCATCAGTCGCTCGGCAGGAGGTGGAGCCAGCATTGTATCAGGCAAGGCAGGCTATCAACAACTACTCTCCCCCTACTTCTCAACGTAATGTCCCACTCATCCCACACTGACTCATCCAGACCTCTTGGAGCCACCCAGCTCCTGTCACACACACGCAAGACCAGCAGAGACCAGATATGGTTAGACAAGAAAATAGACACTTTCTAAAAGTGCTATTTTCGAACCCAGAGTCCAAAGACCATCCACACCAACGGATGCGTAATTAAACCCCGAGTTCAGGGATACCAAACTCGACATTGCACCATGCTCCCCGGGCCAGCTAGGATTATAGCGTTAATAATCCCGGCGGCCCATTCTATCCAACGGAGAGCAGGCTACCTCGCAATAGTGAAGCCCTAAGATGGCGGCACTTCACTATCAGGACATGCCAACTTGGTCAGGCTTGTCCTACCTTACGCTTACAATGCACCCTGCCCATGGGCCTACCATAGGGGTGACTAACATGAAGTTAAGGGAAGGTTGGAGGGGCTGGCAAGTAGGTATACCTGCGCAGCCGACGTGACAGTGCAAGACTGCACGTGGGTCTCGCAATGACCGACCCGTAGACATTCGTTTACCAGGCCGCTCTTGTGGGTGGCACAACACGTGCTGCAAGCCCACGAGCGGTATTTGTATTTACAAGCCCCGGCACTCCTGGTGCACTAGACTAGGGACTGACAGTAAACCAAATAAGCCAAACATGGATACAATAGATACATCATTTTAACAGAGGGAGCACTTGCGCTATGGCACTGATCAGCAGTGACACGGCGCCCAAAGCATATACCAGCAAAACATCGTAACACAGTAGAGGCAAACAGAAAAAATGGAGGAGAGACTCAAGCCAATGATGTCAGGTCTAACAGAAACAATGACAGCTCTTTGTGAAACCTGTTGCAAACATTTTCAGCCCCACCACCCCTAAAAAATAGAAATCTGCACTCAAACCTCGGAGTAAAGCAATGAGTGCAGGCTTTCACATCTTGTTGGAAATCAGGGCCAATGTGTGTGGTGTAAATTGGTCGTGAAAATACATGCTTGTCATTGATCAGTATGAAGAAATGAAGGCATTGATCTTCAAAGCCACAAGCATAATTCCATCAACGAGGCAGAGGGGCCTGGATAGAGCACTGCGTTATTTCCAGCACATGATCATTCCATAGATGGGAATGGTTGAATGTCCACAGAACTGAAGCATTCCATTCTTTCAAATTAGGCCAAAGAACCATTAGCATCAACATCAGCCGTTGCTGATTTGTAACATTAGCCTTCTTTTCTGTACCTCAAATAGGATTTCAGGGAAGATTTACAAAAAAGTTGCTCAATGCAGCGTATCCCTCCACAAGGCTTCGCTGCATTGCGCGACAGGGAGGGAGCAGGGGAGTGCCATATCTTCAAAGATATGGCGTTCTCCTCCCCTTTCCCTTGCACCAGTGCTTTAATCAGCTGCTGTGCCCCATGCACACACCTTAGCGCTGCAGCGCTTCGGTGTGTGCATGAGTGTTGATATAGGTTTTAACCAGGAAGGGTACCCTTCCTGTACAAAATACTATGCTAGACACGAGGGAAAGCTTTTCCCACTTTGTATGAATTCTGCACAGTGCAGCTTGCATGCAAAGTAGCCTAGTTGAAAAAGGGCGCAGTTTTCTCACGCTAAACGCATTAGACTGTTTTTAGTACATTGAGTTTAGCATGAGAAACCTTCGGTGGTTGTATGGGAATGTCAATGCACCACCCTTGGCACGCCCCCACGGCGCAAAGTAATTTGAAGCAGCGCGCTGCTTCGCATTACTTTTATGTTATTTCCAGCGCTAAACAGGTTTGGCGCTGGAAAGTTCATTAGGTAAAAAAAAAGACGTTTGGCGTCACTTTTGTGATGTAAACACGGCACAACATCTTAGTAAATCTCCCCCTTCATCTGTAAAGACCAAACACTTAAGAGCAACTTGAAACATGACCAACATATTTTCCCAAAGTCTTTCTGACTGTGAAGACCTGGCAGCACTTGTGTCTGTATGCTTGATTTCTTCTTTTATTATCCTTCGTGTTTTTACCTTGCTTGCTCAAACCTGCCTTGACATTTCTCTATCTTCTACCATTCCTAACGTTCTTTCCTCACACTATCTGTTCCCCCATATAGATTTATACATACTACAGTTCTTTTCTTCTTCATTTACTTTCCTTGCTTTACTGTGCTGAGTCCTCTTTGCCTATCCGAAGCCTACGGTTTGATGCTGACTTCTGTTCTGTTTTGAGGTATTTCATACCCACAAATGGCCATAAAGCAGCATTACGTTCTCTATAAAAAAGCAACAAAAAACTCACTACAGGCCTCATTTATGAAAAGTGACGCATCGCTGCATGAAAACAGCGATGCTTCACTTTTCATTGTGCCCTCCTTGCGATGTGTCATATTTACAGTATGATGCATCATGTCGCAAGGAGTTACAGATACGTCAGTGTTTCTGAGGTATCTGTAGGCGCAACAATGACGCATTGCTGGAGTGTGTCACAAAAATGATGCAACCCCAGCAGTGTGTCCTTTCACATGGAGCAAGCCCCATGTGAAAGGCCCTGCGTCAGTCTTCTGCCTGCTGTGAGGCAGGCGTAAGATATTGACGCAATGGCATCCTAGAAATGACACAGTGAATTCTCATAGATTTCAGTGCGTCACTTCTACGAGGCTTACTTGAGTGAGAACGTCCCACCTTCATACTTTATACCTGACGCAGCTATAATGTAGCACAGTGGTTTACAAAGTGGTGCATCTGCTAAGATGCGTCACTTTGTAAATAGAACGCACCAGGGGGCATGTTTACGCTGCCGTTGTGTCACTAAAAGTGACACAACAGCAGTGCAAAACTTGTGCAGGGCCTCATAAATAAGCCCTGGGTCTTTGTATACCAGGTGTTGCATGGTCAATATGTATCTGAGTCTGTATGTATGTGTGTGCATGTGTGCCTCTTAGCTAGTCCTGGGTTACATTTTAATTACATCAGAGTAATTTCATTAATTACCCGTTACTCTTGTGATTGCAAATTTACCAAAATTGTGCAATTATACCACCTTGAATAATTGAGAGTAATTTGGTGCAAAAATCCTGCCACATGGGCACAGGAACAACAGACTAAGGGAGAGCGAGCTGCATATTACTGTTCATGTACTGTTACGTTTAATGTTATTTTCTTAATTCAAAATGCATCCTTGGGCCCATTTTGGACACAAGGGTGCCTTTTGCATTATGAAAACAGTGCTAAATGCTGGATTACGCTTCTCACATAATTACTCAAAATTACAAATAAATTTCAGTTTTTGCAAGTAATAATGCTAGAAAGAAATACACCAGTTATGCCCTCCCCACTCTTAGCTCGGGGATGTCTGTGCATCGGTGAATGCATAGATGGCTGTAGGTATGTTGCCCTGTGTAGAAACATTAAACAGCCAAGAGTATCTGCCTCGGTACTAAAGGCACGTCTCTCACTAATGTATTAACTCTCCTCACTTCGACTAATCCTTTCAGTCACACACTCATATACTGCGCAGTTCTCGAATTCACTTGGCTATTTACTCACTCATCCACTTATGCGCATAACCAACACATGCATAGATTCGTCCATCAGTAATGGTGGCCAACACAGCCCAAAGCAAATTCCCTCCAGAAATAATTAAAGAGTCCTTAATGCTCCATAATAATCCCTTTGCTTTGGTACAAAACCACCATGCCCAAAGGAAAAGTGTACCCAGTCACAAAATGCACATTTGTAGACCAAGAAATATCATGCACAGTCATAATCAATCCACCCTAACTCCATCAGAGCCTTTTTGGAACAAAGGTACTCACATAAGGAAATGAAAACAGAATGTGTCTCATCCTGCAATGGGAACAGCATCTCCATGCAATCTATGAGAGGAGCCTTAACCTTATTAGCTGCCCAATAATTGTTTAGCAGTGACTACAAATCCAATGCATTAAAATGGTTAGGATAGAAAGCGATACAAAGAGGAGGCTGCGCGGGACGAGCCTGCTCATTAAAGAAGAATTATTTTGGTTGTTAAAGTGAGTTAGGGCTCATGATTAAATAAGGTTTTGTCATCACCCTTAGAAGTGATTACATTTGCCCCGGTATCATTATAAAGTGAATTAGCAGCAATTCATTTGATGCTGGTAGCCCGAGGGGCTTTGAGTGGTGACACAGCTTTGATAAGATAGTTTGGGCATTAAAAGGCATTATCACTCTTGACGCTGCTCTCAATATATCTTGCAAAAGAATAATCGCAGATTGTTAAGTATGTTGTTTGTTTCTAAGCACATGACACATGTTGCACGATTTTCTCTAAGGATTGTTGTTTTTTGTGTGAAACCCATTAGTTGAGAGCATGAATACATCGTGCAAACCTTTAACTGAGAAGAGAGAATTTGGTCCAGGAATCCCTAAACATTGTTTAAACAATATGATTGATATTAGGCATCAGGCTATCGCCTTATAAACTCTGGGCCATCCTTAGGAGTTTTAATACATAGGGTATCTTAAAGAAAAACGTCCACGCTTGGATAATCCTGTTTATATTGCTGATCATATGCAAATCAGAAATGGCTAGAATCTTTGAATAGTAGGACAAAGGCAATATAACAATGAGAATGATCCTATAAATCTTCGCACAAACCCTCGTAGGAGATTGTATTTGTTCCTTTAATGACATCTGACAACTTCACAAAAATAGAGGGTTTCCTAGATTTCAATTATATAAAACATTATTGTCGCTTGAAAAGGGTATGTAAACAGGCTGATACAATGTGTTTTTGTTGGTAGATCTCAAATAAGATTATTGATGATACATACATCACCACGTGACTATGAATGTATATAACACTTTGCTGCCTGGTTAAACAGAAAAAAGAACTGCAAATTAGATAACTCTATCATCTTTATTGCCTTAAGCACAAGAGATAGCATGGTTTTGCATGTTGAGATTCTTACCATGCATGCATATACTTCGTATTCAAACCAACAGTGCACTCAGTACTCTCTACTTTCTCTTCATAATCACTTACAAACAAAAAGCCCATTGATGCTTGCCAGCACTCTATCCCTTTTTCTCCTCTTATTTTCCCATGTCTTGATTTGCATTTGAATGCACTGCATGTACATATTTTTGATTACATTCCATCCTGCAGTTCCTACATAAGACTTCTTTAATTATTTTTGGTCACAACGTCCTAATATCGAATTTAAGCTTCTAACCTAACGACTCTATATATTCGGGCACAGAACACTAGAAAACATGCGTTGCTATATAGCACTGGTTTTGGGATCAGGTTTCACTTCTCACTTACTGTTTCTTTTTATTCTTTCGGTCTTCCTGTATGGCCGATCCAACATGTAAATTTGCTCTCTTTAATCAACAGCCTTGAGAAAGACCTGGCTCGACTCACCAAACGGGGCGAAATACGTGTCGGCTGTTCTGTCCTTTGTTGTAAGAACCAATTGCAATAATGAATAAATGAAAAATGAGCCAAAAGAGGATGAAGCCTTGTATTGACATCAATAAAAAAAAGCTTCGCTCATATAAACCAACTGGCACTGTAGTATCTTTAATAAATGAGGAAAATCAGCCCTTTGATGGGATTGAATGAAAATATTAGTATGGAGGATTAAACGCTCACAACCCTTGCTTAACATCGTGCAAACCTGTTTAACCCCTTCGATGCGGATGACAAAGCCAGCTCGTCATGGGAGTTACCTGCGCTGCGCGCATGACGAGCTGGCTTTGTCACGAAAGCCGCGATTTTCAAATTTCAGCGCGCAGCGGGAAAACCCGCTAGCGCGCATGCGCTTAACATCAAATGATCACTGGAAAGAACATTCCAATATTCAGCATGACTTGCTCAGGATTTCTTTGACTGGTGAGTGATTGTAACTCTTCAAGGAATACTCCGAACAGTGTCTCACATATAACACTTGAGAGAATCGTTGTGTGTATCACATCTGGTATGTATGTATTTTAAAATAGGGTTTTTAACTGCATTTTCTTATAAACCTATGATACAGCTCACAAAGTTGTAACAGATTCCTATATTCATATTCTATGCAAAAAACAGCATACATAAAAAGAGAGAGAGCCCCACATGCACCACCGCCCGAAGGAGCCCCCGCCAGACAAAAAGCAGCTCGGTGAGTGAGAAGGGCTGGGGGGCTCCGTAGGGGCTAATGTTGGTGCCTGAGAAAGGCACAGTGGCAGGGGTGCATTCAGGGCGGCCCTGGATGGCAGTGGGCTGCCCCAACGTTTTATTAATGATTTCCTGAGCCCCGTGGCTCCCACGTTTGGGGGCCCGTTTACTTGGTAGAGCCCGATGGCTCCAACGCTCTTAAGTTGTTCCAGGATCCCGTGTGCTCCACCGAGGGGAAAAGTTCCTCGTTATTTGGGGGCATGATTATTTGGAGAGTGCTAGTGCGCTCCATGGAGGCATTATTTGTTTCAGAGCCAGATGGCTCCAACAGTGGCCCAAATTGCTTCCAGAGCCTCGAGTGGCTCCACCCGTGGTCATGTCCTGTTTTGAAGAGCCAAATGGCTCCAGGGGGCACAGTCAGTTGTTCCTACGGGCTGGTGAGAGACCATGCCCCATTGGCCTTTGCGGATTTACAGCTGCCCATCAAGTAGTGGGCGGCTGCACCGTTTAGGTATTTCCTTTCAAGGGACATGTACTTTGTGAATCTTTGCCCTACCTTGGCTTCCACAGCTGCGCAGCACTTAGTGCCAGTTGCAGCAATTAGGCCCCCTGCGATGGTTCTCAGCTGCCCAGCAAGTAGTGGGCAGCTGCAACGTTTAGGTTTTACGCAGATGGCGCACCCCTGACTGGCGCTGCCTAGGCAGCGCGCCCTGACATTCTGAGAGTCAGGGGCAGTGAGGAACTGTCTCACCAGCCTGGAAGGGGAGTCTGGATGAGTGGTGTGTTGCACTAGAGGAGTAGGTGTGAGATCTTTTGATGATAAGGAGCTTGCACATGAGGTGTACCTCTGGTGATGTGCAGGAGGTCCTGCAGTGGCACTGGACGAGTTGGTGTGAGTTCTTTTGGTGATAAGGAGCTTGCACAGAAGGCTAGAGGTCTTGCAGAGGCATTGGGGAGTGATTCCAAAAGGCGTGGCTTGTGTATCTTCCGGTCCTGTGTGGGGGAAGAGGTTCATGTGTAGCCCAGCTAGGTCCCAGTAGAATGGGAAGGGTTGTAGGGACCCACGTCCTGTCTCTGAGGAGAAGGAGTGGGAGGGACTGGATGTCTCCATGTGCCCGAAACCCTGTCTCAGGGCCTGGAGGGTTCCCTAAGGGAGCGCCAGGACGGGGGCCTTTATAACCTTGTGTGGAGTTCCCTTTATAGTGTGCCTGGGATGTTGTTGCTGTGTGTGTGCGCAAATGCTTTACACATTGCCTCCGGGATAAGCCTGACTGCTCGTGCCAAGCTACCAAGGGGGTGAGCAGGGGTTATCCATGGTGTGTAACTCCCTTGCCCTGACTAGAGTGGTGGTTTCTGCCTGGCTTTGGCGCAAGCCTTAGCCAACCAGAATTCCCAGTTCTAACATAACCTATTTTGTAAGTCAACATATGTGCTTGCAAGTTTATCTGTTGCTCTCTCAAACGGATGAACTCTTGTTGTAAATGTCTTTTTTTTTGTCGCAATTAGCTTCATGGTTTTCAATGGCCAAGACCCATTTACCAATTGGTTCCTGGTCATGATGCCCTTCTTTAAGGTCATTTGATGAATCATGCATGAGTGATTGTAGGTCCTTAAACAGATATAAAATCAGAACCTTAAGACAGGAGGGGGTTACTGGGCCTCTCTGGTAGGTTTTGTTAACATATCTTTCGAATTGTGATCTTTCTTTGCCCAGACTGAGGCCATATCCATCAGAATTTGGAGGTGGCCTGAGTCTCAGACCAGCAATGGTCTGTCCCTCTGTGTGTGCCAGGAGGATGAAGTCTAAGATCTGTCACTGTGTGATAGACTGGGGAGCCCTAGTGTGGTGTGGATAGTGCTTTTGTCAAAATGGATGATTGCTGGTTACTTGGCCTTCACCCTCTATGGAATCTGTGGGAAGTCCCAATTAGGAAAGCCAGATTCCAGGGGACTTGTACCGAAGATACTGTCCTAACTGTGTCCCCTTGATGTTTGTCAATCTGATGGCACCAAAGAGATCGAGGGGAGTCCGATATCTCTTAATGCTCCTTTAATACCTGACTGACTTATAACTTGTCGTACATATGCGTTGTAGGGCCTCAGCGATCTTCAGATTTTAGAAGATAGGCAGTAGTAAATGGGCATGTCCTTGAAATGGATGCCTGGAAGCTGGTTTCGTGGGTCCGGTGGGGACACAGGTATATGGTGCCTCTGCCCTCACTTCTTAGGCCCCGATAAGGGGACCAGATAGCAGCACAGAGGGTACGTTCAGCTGCAGAAATGATAAATAGGTTGATTGCAAATGCGAGGAAAAATAGCAGGCCAGTTGGTGTGGCTCACCTTCAGATTTGTTTCTCAGGGGGCTCGAAGCCTTCTGCCGCTCCTGCCTGACCCGACGCAGGTGAATCCAGCTGAGTAGGCCATCAAGAGTCTCTGCAGTGGGGACCAGGGCCCAGCACAAGGCAGCCAGGCAGCCCGGGAAGATCTCCAGATGGCCACCCGATAAGACACCCAAGTAGTGAGATCTTCCCCCTACCAGCAAAACCCCGATTTAAGTGACGTGGGGCCCTGGGGCTGGATGCTTATTTTCAATGCAGCTCGAGAACGGGGCTCAAAGGTGGCCAGCCGGGCCATGAGACACCCCCTCTCCTCCCTTGCGGTGGGACTTAGCTCCAGGCCATTAAGTCCCTCTGGTCTGATAGCAGTCCTTGGACCACCAAGAGCAGCAAAAGGGCTGCACTGGCAGCACAGCTGGGCGAAGGCAGCAGCCTCCACACAAAGCAGGTTCGCTCTGCTGCCAGTTCCGCCCAATAGACAAACAAGCAGGTGGCCAAGGGTAGAAGTGCAGCCAGAAGTAGTGGAGAAGACAGGACGCAGCCGCTCACAACCAGCTGCCATATTGTCGCTCCCAGTTCCCTCCAGCCAATAGGGACCACTTTGAGTCATCTTCGTTGGGCAAACAAGGTGGTTGGGCAGCCCGGTCCGGAAGCGGAGGCTGGGAGGCTGAAAGGCATGTCCCACCGCTTGGCGCTAACGCTTGGATCAAGTTTAGACCCAACTTCTAAGTTTAACTTTGTGAATCAGGCCCTGAATCTTTGGAGGGGCCCAAACCTCTGCCTCTCAGTAAATCTGGTTACTGGTGCTTCACAGCACAGAAATAGCTTAGTTAGAAGGGTCAGATCATATTAAGTTTGCCCTAGATCAGGGGAAGAATGCTGCTCCACCGTTACTCAATCATTTGGTGGAATTCAATTCCATCCGTCCGTAGAATTTAACTTACCAGCCCTGGGTGCATGTAGTACAATTTACCAGGTACTTACAAGTACATTAAATGTGCCAATAAGATATATGCCAATTGTTCCATGTTTTAAGGAAAAAAGGACAAGCACTTTACCACAGTTTAGAAGAGAAAAAGTGTACTGAATCCTAACGTCAGTAAAAATGAATTTAGCAAACCATGATACAGGACGTTGTATCACAGGCATTGCTGCTCCTCACTGGAACGGATGCAATGCAACGCAACTCGACACAGGACTTTAAATTGCAGCACCACATAGCTCCTGACCAACACCAATCAATGCAAAGCATCATATCAAGGGCTTAAGGTAAAACTTTATGCAGAACTAACCAGGGGGCATATTACCAAGCAATAGCAATAATTATGGCTATTGCTTGGTTGGAGACAAAAATTTATCGCCGACCTGCGGCGATTTTTATCGCAGATAAACCTTGGTATTACCAAGGTTTACCACAAATGCGATGAAAATCGGCCGCAATGCATTAATATCGCTGAAAAGTCAGCGATATTCATGCATTACCGAGCTACTGCTCTTAGCCATGTTATCCACCTCCCATTGGATAACATGGCTAAGAACTGCTCAGGGCAGGTGTTAGCTTTTGGAGATATTCACGCTTAGCGCGAATATCTCCAAAAGTTGGTAATAGGAGATAGCGATGTTAGCAACTGTTTTCAGTCGCTAACATCTTGGCACGCCCACTTTCCATGTCATTAGTGATAAATATCACTGACATGCAAAGTGAGGGCCCAATATGGTCGCTATCTCCTACTAGCTGTCGCTAACTGGTGTTAGCGACAGCTAGGTAATAGGGAGATCATTTTATCTCCACTTTCTTGGCTTTTAAAGCCAAAAAAGCGGAGATAAACCCCCTTGATAATATGCCCCCAGGTCCCTTAATTTGCCTCACGGTCCATCATGACTGGCCTGAACATATCACTTTGTTCCTATCCAGTTTCATCAGATAATCAAAATTGGCACTTTCATTGGTGCTATTTTCACTTAAAACATCAACATTGATTATCTCTGGTTCTACTAATTTGATTTGTATCATTCTGGTATCATTTTATATTAAAATAATTGTTCTAGATTGGTTTGGGATTTTTCATGTGTTGTGGGGCCACTTTACACATTGCCTCAAAATTGAGCCTGACTGCTTTCTGCCAAGCAAAAAGAGGGTTAGGCACAGGTTAATTTAGTGTATTTATTGGTTCACCCTGACAAGGATTCTGGCTGTTGATTGAGTGGGACTTTGATCCTCTCAACTAATAACTCAATTTCCTACAGACATATACACTAGAACTGCCGGGACATAAACACAGGCATATACAACAAGGACTTCATACCCTTAGGTACAATGTTAGGGATGCACATATACTTTAAGGTTAGGTCCACAGTACGGAAGGTGTATATAGCCAAACAAGGATCCAACCTAAATGGGTCGGAAACATCAAATGAATGCGGGCATTAAGCTTGATCTGAACAATGCAGAACAGGTTTTATTAGACCTATAGCTGGTATTAGTGTATGATGAGTTCCCAGAAGTAATCTCTGAAAAGTTGGGGCTACTATGAAATTTCGAGTTTAAAATTAAATTATAGTCTGACGCTGTTTCAGTGGTGCATAAAATGTAGACTGTACCCTTTGAAGAATTAGAGAATGCATTGCTGACATGGGCCGCAAATGCTATTTGGGTAGAAGTCTCACAAAGAATAAGGTTAGGCCAGATTACTGGTTCCCCTATATGGACTCCATTAAAGAATTCAAAGTGAGAGATTGTTATTCTGGACTGAGTGACAAAAACACATGTTCTCACAGAACATCTCTTTCTGCTGTGAAAGATCCCTCCAAACAGTGGTACATAATGGGTCCAGATATTGTGGCTCCTGTTAACTTGCCAGAAATTCATTGCAAATACATAACTTTATTAGTAGATTATCATTCTCACTGGGTCACCACCAAATTAGAAAACAAATAGCAGTGCCAAATTCCTGATAGACTTCCTAACTGATACATTTTCCATTGATGGTGTTCTGAACACCCTTGTCACCAACAGTGGAGCGCAGCTTGCTAATGAGAAGATGAGAAACAGAGAAGATGAGAACATTTCTAAAGAATTTTTCCATTTGTCATTTGAAGAACTCGCTTTATTGCCAAAAAGCCAAAGCCTTGTGGAAAGAACAATCAGAATGGCAAGAGTTTGTTTAATGAGCTCATGCTGCTTTCTAGAAACCTCTTCATCAAAACCGTTAAGAAATATGCTGTGGTCTCACCACAGCACACCCAATACAGTACTTGGCAATTCATGATTGGTATTGATCAGTAACTTCCAATCAACAATGTGGCCACATCTAGAGCACAAAGCACTTTTCTGATGTCTACACGAAAATATAATAGAACTTGATTTTCTACAATTACACCAGGGGGAGGGCTCTGCTGAATATAACACTTGACACTACGAAATGCAGTGTGGGGAAGGTCAATAGTTTGACTTTCATCAGGCACATTCAGCCTTATGTCTTTCAGAACTTGTTTTATTGAGCACCATAAAATGGATAACAATATAATATGGTATTTACAGTGTTTAGACATAGCAGAGGAGATGTTAGAAGAGCTATATAAAAACTCAATGTTGTTATAGAACATAAGAAATCAAATTCTGATTATATTTTATTTTATGACACATACACTTTTATGTCCTAATAACTTTTAAAGGGGACAGTAATAAGCACACAGTCTCAGACATGGGGTTTTTTGCAGCACAAGTTGCTAATGACCTCTTCAACTAACAGCCCCTCACTCAACTACTATTAATTGAGAAGGTCATCCAAAAGCAGTCTATGTTCAACTACAACATCACATTACTACTAACCATCTACTGCATGACAATGAGACAGGCTACAAATTACGTTTTAGCACAGAAACAACTGTACACATCACAGATAATGACCTCCTGAACTCATTTAAAGATGACGCCTGACAGCCTTAACCAAAAGGAGGACATTGCCAAAAAACAAAAATGGCCTGGTAGCAGCTCTCTCTTCTGCAGAAAATTGAACTGTTTCGACCAGAAAGGGACTTTAGAACTGATACTCAAACCCTTGTAGTTTTTCATCTATACGGTGGCTCTCTTTTCCAAGGCCTCCCAGACTCCACACTGGCAACCCTTAAAAGCATCCTATATGCTATAACACATCTCATCCAGGGTCTGAAGAAATAAGATCTCATCACTCCCATCCTAATTGAACTCCATTGGCTCCCCATGCTGGCATGAACTGTCTTGAAAATAGGCTTCAGCATTTACAAAGCAATCACAACCAGCCCTCCTGCTTATCTTGCAAACAAGCTCACCATCACTAGTGGTCCTGACAGATCACAGTTAAGCCATCATCACACTGCAGACCAAGAGGTGGTAAAAAGAATAAAAAGGCAGCATGCCATTTCCATCTAAGCACAAATCAGTTACCTCTCCTAGCACACGGTGACTTCATGCTTGTCTTTGACCTAATGGAGCGTTCCGCATCCCTTGGCTAGATTGCCATCATTGAAATACAACATACAGACATGCAAATGAATGTCATTTGTGCTTGAAATGGTTTATTGAGTGCACAATTTTCTGAAAGGTACTTTCAACACTTGCTGTAGAAAAAACACTCTGCCGTTCTCTCTCTCTCTCTCTCTCTCTCTCTCTCTCTCTCTCTCTCTCTCATTTTGGAATTTTTCAAAAGTTTCAATTTTTAAAAAAAAGTTCAAATGAACAATTTTATTGAAAAGAAGATAAGGTGATCATACAAAGTATACACTATAAATCTTACAACATCACATTCCAATCTTGTTGCTTAGAAAATAAAGGAATTGGACGAATCGTACAGAAGTGAAACATAAAAGGAAACAAAAAATAAAATAAAAGGTACATGAAAGGAAACATATGCAATTTAAGAAAGATGAAAAAAAATTATGGAAGTCAATGTGCTTGGGAACCTCCTGTTGAGACGGTTTTGATATAGAACATCTTTTGGCATTATATTCAATAAATGGGTGACCACAAGTCAGCACGTTTTGTAGCCATTTGAGGTGGGTATACAAAGGCAGTGTGCAACCTTTGATTATGGCAAACAGTATAACACCAAGCTCTGTATGAAATCTTCAAGAAGTCTTTCCAATTGGCAGTAATTTGTTGAAAGGCAATCGCTAACAATAGATCAATACTTTTGACATTAAGTGAAACCCCATCCCAGATAGAAGAGAGACTACCCAAGAAGATATGAATAACAGAAAAAGGAAATGTAGTATCATATATCAAGTTAATTTATGACCATACTTGCTTCGAAAAAGTTTGTACTTATGGACACATGACCAACAATTGAAATAGGTCAACGTTAGGGGAAGAGCAGTTCCAACATTTTGTGGTGGAAAAATGCTTACATAAAGTGGCTGGCGTAAATAAAAGTCTATTGTAAACAAAGAATAATATTTGAGTGGTATTTGCTGCTCTGGAGGCCTTGCCTAATTTGGACCAGATGCCTTTCCAAAGTGAGAGTGGCCAACATACTGCAAAGTCTTTTTCCCAAGCCTCTCGATTTTGTTTTCTGTCTATCAGTATCAATACCTTGTTGGTGTTTGTAGATGGTAGAAGCTTTGGGTTTAGTCATTAACATGGTATAAAGTTGTAAAGAGGGTTCTGAGTTATGGAAGGTGGCTCACGTGTCAGGGAGATGAGAATAAGCTTCCAATACAGCTTGTATAAGTATATTGTATTTATGAATAAAGGAAGTTGGTAAGTTGAATACCTGCATGAGCGTAGCCAAAGGCAAAAATCCTGAATCTAAGAATAATTGATGAATCCATATCAAACCCCTGTGTCTCCAAGCCCTCCAATTAAAGGGTTTATTTTGAATCAATAAATCATTGTTATGCCAAATTGTGGAATTCAAAAAGGAATCTTTATGCTCAAGAGTAGGGTGGGAAGGTAAGTTGAGTATTTTGGAAGTATACTTCAGCACAGGAGTAGAAATGGACTGCGGCTTACATGAAAAAGAAAGATATTCACAGAATGAATAAGGAGATAAAAACAGTCACTCAGAAAGCTTTGTGATAAGCCTGGAAATCTGAGAAGTTAACTCCCCCCCTGTTTTAGGTCGAATTAGTTTCTAGTAAAGACATTCAAGATTTCTTGTTATTCCATAAGAAAAAGGATAAAATTGAGTTATTTTTTAAATTAATTTGGAAGTAATGGGGGTTGGAATATTCGAGATAGTGTATAATACATCATCTTTATGGTGTCGAAGAGGCCCCGCCAAGACAAATAAAGGGGATGCCATTTAGAAGTCAGTTCTGTGATCTTTTGAAGGCACTTATTCATACATAATGTTACAATTTCTGAGATTGAGGGTGTAAAGTATAAACATAAATATTTATTATGATTTGGACTCCATTTAAATTGAGAAGCTTGATATTTTGTGAGAATGTTTTGTTAGCGGTAATATTTCGCACTTATCATTATTTAATTTGTATCTGGAAATAAGTGAATAAGATTATGCCTCCTCTAGAAAAGCTGAAATTGATTCTTCTGGCTTGGACAAAAAAAGAAGAATGTCATCAGCATAGGCTGCGAGTTTGACGTGAACATTTGGTGTTTGAAATCCATAAATGTTTGGGTTTTGACATAATTTGGATAAAAATGGCTCTAGAGCCAAGTTAATAAGGAAAGGAGAAAGAGGAAGCCCTGGCGTACTCCTCTACCTAAGTCAAAAAATGAGGAAATTAATCCATTGGCACAGATTGCTGCGCATGGATTAGAGTACAGAAGAGATAGTTAATTTAGAAAAATGGGACCAAATACAAACCATTTAAGGGTATAAAAAAATAATTCCACTTAATTCTATTGAAAGCCTTTTCGGCATCCAGTGCAGTTGCCGCCAGAGGATGGTCAAGATGCGATGATTTGGATAAGATATCAGAAAAGAGCTGTGTGCTATCTGTAATGACTCGTCCTCTGACAAAGGCAGATTGTTCCTTACCTAGTAACTTCAAAAGGTAGGAGTTGAGATGGATAGCTAAAGCCTTGGAGAAAATGTTATAATCGTTATTACCCAACAAAATAGGTCTATAGTTTTTACAGTATTTAGAGTCTTTACCTTCTTTGGGGATAAGACAGATATGAGCTTCAGAGAATGATCCAGAAGAATTTTTCGAGGTGCAGTAGAAATTTATAGGTGAATGTAGTTTGGGTATTAAAAGTGTAGAAAAATAGGTATAAAATTCAACGGTTAAGCAATCTAGTCCTGGAGCTTTGTTTTTTTGAGATACTGAAGGGCTTTTGGAAGTTTATGTTGGGAAAGGTCAAATTCGAAAGGGGAGAGATCCAAAGGGGTCTGTTGAGGCTTTTGGATGTTAGAGAAGAATTGCGATAGTAAATGATCCATAGGTTGGGTTTCTGACAAGTACAAAGATTTGTAAAAAAGGGAAAATTCATGTAAAATTTCAGCATCTTTAAATTTTAAGACTGAATGCTCTATCAAATGTTTAGTTTGTTTTGGTGAATCTTTCAGTAATTGGCAAAAAATTTCCCTGGCTTATTTTCACCTCCATAAAATTTTGCGCTGGTTTTTAACTCTTTTGGCGCTAATGACGAGCTCAGCTCGTCATGAGGCACAGTGGAGCTGTGCTCATGACAAGCTGAGCTCATCATAACTGGCGTGGAACGCCCACGCGGGGCTAATTCCCATCCTTTGCGGGCGTTCCACAGGGGTGGACGGAGTCATGACAAGCTCAGCTCGTCATGAGCACAGCTCTGCTGTGCAGCATGATGAGCTGGGATTGTCATGAGTACCGCAGTGCTGCACAAGGCCCTCCTCCCGCCGTGCCCCAAGGGAATTAGCCCAGCGGCAAAGGGGTTAATAAATAAAGTGAGGCATCTTCTGTTGATTTTTTGTTAAACTCCAATTTGGCATTGATGAGGGTCTTTAAACATACTTCTGAGTGGGATGTGTAATATGAATGTTCTATTGCCTAAACCCCTTGAAGAAGATCACTGGTAGTCTTACGCGCAGCTATTTATTTTGTTGCCATGTAATCTAAAATAAAACCTCTTGCCGATGCCTTAAAGGCATCCCAAATAATTGCAGGAGATAGGGAGTCTGTGTTGTTCCGTTGAAAATATTCTGTTGAGAATGAAGCAAAAGCTGTAGTGAAGTTGGAGTCCAAGAGGAGTGCATAATTAAAACGCGATCTTTTGGAGGCGTTATTCCTGGGGAGTATATCAAAGCCAATGGAAACCGGTGCATGATCCGATAAGAGAATAGGGCTGATTTCTGCATTTGTAAGGGACTGTGAAATGTTATAAAATACAAAAACATAGTCAATTCTTGATTGGGTATGGTGGGTTGAGGAATAAAAGGAATATTCTCTAGTGGTCGGGTTACAAAGGCGCCAAGCTTCAAGCAATTTGTGTTGATGTATAGTGTGGGTAACAGATTTATGTGACTTGTTGGGTACGAAGGACACTTGAATTTCTGTATAAAAAGGGGTCAAACACTTGATTACAATCTCCAGCCAAAATAAAATTATTTTCAATAAATTGAGAGATATGTTTTGCCAAAACAGGCCAAAAAGAAGCATCTCCTCCTGTAGGTACATAAACATTAAGAAGAGAACCTAGAACACCCTTTAGTGATAGTTTAACAATAAGCCATTTCCCTTCATCATCTGATTCTTGCGATAACAATGTAACTGGTAAGGATTTATGACATAGTATCACCACTCTGTTTCGTTTGTCATCTCCTGGAGAAAAATAAACCTCCCCACCTAGCCCCTTTTCAATTTTAGAGATTCAATATCTGTAAGGTGGGTTTTCTGTAAGAAAATAATATCAGCATTCAACTTAGTCAAGTGTCATAAAACTCTCTGTCTCTTGATAGGAGAATTTAGATCCCTAATGTTCCATGAAACTAACTTAAATGCAATGAGACATTAAAGTGGGATAATTATAACAGCAAAAAGTAACAGTCCAATTCAATATAATAAGAAAAAACAACAAAAGAATGATTCAAACTAGCAGTGCAACAGTCCAATACATTCCAAAAACATTGAATAACATTACAAAAGATAGAAGAGAGGAGCAAAGTTGAAATACAATTAGGACACTGAGAAATAGAGAAAGTATTTAAGCAAAAATAAGAAGAGGTGGAAGAATCAAAAATGAAACAATCCAAATTTGAAACACCAAAATCGAGTTCAGTACAAAAACATTGGTTAGCGTTATAAGAGAAGCTAAAGAAAAAAAAAGAAGAAAAGTGAGTTGATGTTGTGTAGAAATAAAGACATTAGATAAGTAGATATAGATATGAAAAAAGAAAATAAGCACACTAAAAAAATAAGTGAAGAGAATAGGTTGAAAAAGAACAAAGTAGAAAAAAATAGTGCAGCACACAGAACAAAAATACATATGAAAAACAAACCGGGAAACATAAAAAATAACAATGTTAAAAGAAAGGAACAAGAAAAAATCTTCAGAAGGTGAAGAAACAGGAGGAGTGTTAGAAATGGGGGTCTCTGGTTGGCAATGGCTGGCCACTGTCCAAGTAGGGACCCTTCTACCTAAGTCAGAGTAAGGGGGCTACACCCTTTGATAACCCCTGCTCAACCCTCTGGTAACGTACCACAAGCAGCTAGGCTTATCTCAGAGGCAGTGTGTAAAGTATTATGATCATACACAGTAACACAGTGAAGGACACTACAAAGGGACACCACACAAGTAGGTATAAAAAATAGGTAACTTTATAGATAGACTTAACACAAGACCACTAACGGTAAAAAGCCACAATACTGAAAAATGGGGTTACTCTTGAAAAGCTGGGGAAAGAAAGAGTTCAAAGTGTTCAAATAGAAGTTCAGTTCAAAGCAGGGTCTCTGCGACTCTTTTACTTACAAAGTACCTGGATTTCGTAGCACAACAAGCAAAATGTCGCAAACAGCTGTAGAGATGATTTTCCCAAAGCTAGGCTGGCGATGCATTGAACCCTTGCCGCAAGGGAGGATGATGCGCCGTCTGCGGGTGTGCGCGGGACAAACCAACAGACTTATTCACGCTAGGTCAGCGAAACATTGAATCCTTGTCGCAAGGGAGGATGATGCGTCGATCCTGTTGCGTGTGCGATCTTGTTGTGATGAAACAAAATGGTGTACCGTGAGGGAGCGACGATACGGGTGCAATGCGAGGAAAATGGCTGACGCAAGGCGTCCACTCTGCGATGTCGTGATGCGATGATCTCGTTGCGATGATCCGGGGTTAGCGAGTCTTCGAAAAGCCCGCAAGCGTGCAATGCGATGATCTCAGAGGGTTAGCGAGCACTTTGTGGCCCACAAGCATGTGATGTGATGATCTTTGGTTTGCGAGCCCTCGGCGGCAGCAGCTTAATGATTTTTCTTACACCCTTCAGCTGCGGCAGCTCACAAATGGGCGTTAGCAACGATTTCAGCACTCTGTTCTCTGTAGTAGAACTAGAGGCCCTGGAACTCACAGGGGCCTCATCTGCAGATAAAAATACTCGCTGGGAGGAATCAGGAGGCTGGTGGGGGAGTCAGATGTGCCTGTGACTCCAGAAGGAGGCTAGCTTTCTTCTAGCCCTTGGGTGATTGCTTAGCAAAATGAAAGTCTCTCAGAAGTCATTTTCCCTCCTCTTCCAAGTCCAAGGGGAACTACTGCAGGTCATTCCAAGAAAAATCACACACGCACAAGGACAGTCCTCTCCTGCCGATTCCTTCAGTAACACGGACAGAGGTTCTTCTTGACATCCAGGAGCAATATAATTATCAGGGGTTTGGGCACAGATATTTATACCCCTAAAGTCTTTGTTTTCAAAAGTCTATAGTCACTGAACCCAGCCAGAACAAGTTCTGCTCAGGCCTGGAGCACTTTGTTTACCAGGCTTCATCCTTCCTTTCAGAAAGAGGGGGCCTGCCATCAGACGCACAGTAGGAGGTGGAGACAGCATTCACCTTGCCAGGCACAGCCCTATTCAGGTCAAGGAGCTACCCTTTCCCAGTACTCAATGCAGATATCTCTATTCAACCCAGGTCTGACTCAGCCTGCCTTGCCCCCCTAAACCCAGACAGCCAATACACATAACAGCAGAGCACACTGGAAGGCTCAGGCAAGAAAATACCCACCTTCTTAAAGTGGTATTTTTAAACACAGAATGTTAAAACCAACATCACTAAAATATGTATTTTATCATTCTGAGTTCAGGCATACTAAACTCGAATTTCTACCATGTTCCCTGAGTCAGATAGTACTATAAGATGTAATAGCCAGTCTGCCCATTCTAGCCTATGGAAAACAGGTAGCCTTGCAGCAGTGAAAAACAAAATGGAGGGTGATTCACTACCAGGACATGCTACACATATCAAGCCATGTCCTACCTTACACACACAAAGCACCTACCATAGGGGTGACTGACATGGTGCAAAGGGAATGTTCAGAGGCTGGTAAATGTGTGCACTTCACAGTCAAGATGGCAGTTCTGGACTGCACGCAGACACTGCAGTGGCAGGTCTGAGGAACACTTTACAAGCTGCTTCTGTGGGTGGCACAAACCAGCGCTGCAGGCCCACAAGCAGCATTTGGGTTACCAGCCCTGGACACACAGGCCACATTTCTCGGGATTAACAGGTAAACCAAATAAGCCAATCAGGGATATACCAATTCACAGTCATATTTACACAGGGAGCATTTGCGCTGTGGCACTGAATGGCAGTGGCACAGCACCCAGAACATCTAATACCAGCCAAAACAGAGAAGACAACAGCGAAAAATGGAAGGAGACCCACGCAAATGCTGCCAGGTCTAACAAGGACAAAAAGAAAGAAACAAAAAAACAACAAGAAAAACATACCTACACACAGGGAGCATTGAGCTGGGGATGGAACCACTTAGAGCTGACGACACATCCAGGAGAACCTGAACGGAACCGGGGGAAGATCAAGTCATTGCGATGAGAAAGACTGTGAAAGCAAAGAACAATATATGAAATGTTAAGTAACGATTTGAACAATGAACATAAAAACTATTAAGAATGATCAAATATATCTAAATCAATGCAACAACATCATAGAACTTATGCCTGAAAAGAAAAGAGAGGAAGAACATTGTGAAGAAACTAAAAGGCATCCAGTAGTCTTAGACTACAAAGGGTGATGAATGACTATGGAGGAAAGTCAAGGAGGTCCATATAACAGCCTGAAGGAGGATCCAGAAGATTCCATATGAACAGTTTTGTGCGAGTTAATGAAATTTTGCTGATGTAATGGGTCCTCATAAGTAGTTGGTTTGTTGTTATAGGCGACTTTCAAAAGACAAGGGTGAAAGAAACCATATCTGGCTCCCATTGAACGGAGGTCCGATCTCATATTCAAGAAGGCTTTGCGTCTGGCTGCTATGGCTTTAGCATAATCTTGGGCAAACAACAGAGTTGAGCCAGACCAAGAGATCATTTTTAACTGCTGCCAGTACTTTTAAGAGATCTCTGTACTCAGGAAAGTAAAGGAAGACTCCACTCCGTCTCTGCGTTGGTGCAGTGCCCAAAGGAAGACGGCCTAATCTATGTGCGCGTTGTATATTAAGTACAGTGTCTTCTGGTAGGTGTAACATTTTGGGAAGAAAGGATTTGTAAAAGCTGAGTGATCCGTACCTTCTGGCCCTTCCAAAAGACCATGAATACATATATTGTTCCTCCTATTACGATTTTTAAGATTTCTCGACCTGTTGAAGAAGTGTTGTTACCTGAGATTACAAGTGGGTGACCGTTTTAGTAGTTACGCTAATTCAGGAAACATTTTGCTCCACTACGGTAAGTCTTGCATCTAGTTGGTACCAGCTATCCAAAAGAAATTGTAATTTATAATTAGTTTCCTTGACAAAGGGCCCCAATACTCCTATTTCCTGCAGCAATAGTTCCATGGAGACAGTTGAGACTGGTTTAGGTGGCGAAGGTGGATCCTTTTTAGGCGTTTTACGTTGGGCTTGTTAGGTAAAGCCTGATCTGCATCCATTTTTTCATTAATATCCTCTTCTAGAAGTGAGTTTTCCAGCTTGGAAAGTTCAGTAAAGAATTTGGAATTTTTGATGTAGGTAAGTTTTGGTTTAGAAGCATTGAGAAAAGAACCTTTCACTCCACCCAAAAGACCTGAGAAGCAGACCACACAGCTAGAGATGATAGAGACGAGATGTGAAGCGAACTTAAGCAAATGATGGTTAAATCCTGAGCAAGTTGTGTGGACAAGGGTCCTCATAATTGTGAAGTGGGTGAGCTTTTAAAGTGACAAATCCAGGTATACGCTATGAAAACACAGATATATACTTATGAAAGGTTGTGGTAAAGTACTGTAATGCGGCAATAATCACATCCCCTCATGCATTTCAAATGGAATGACGGGAGACTGGATTAGAGGACCGTGTGAAACTTAATAGGCTTCAGAGCTACCACAACAAACCCCCAAAACGATATTAGGAAGCATTTGAGTTAAAAGTTCATGGTGCTATATTCGTGAGTAGCAATTTGCAGCAGTTTGCGAAAACAAAATGGTGGGCGCAATGTTGTCGCATCTACTGCAGAATTAATAAACAAAATTCAGGCATACCGCAGTGTTTCAGTAAAGCGGAGTTGAGCCCATCATGTTCCGCTGGTATTCTGACATTCATTTACTCGTTTTTCTATGTTTTTAAAAGTAAATAAATGCGGGATCTTCGCTCCGTTACGAGGAGCCTCCGAGGAGAGCCGCCAACCCCAGCGCACGCCAAGCCAAGCCCTGCTTGTTTAGCAAAAGTTTCAATTTTTCACAGTATGTACAATCTGATTACTACCTAATTTCTTTTTTAAACCGGTTGTAAAAAAGCACAGTTTAGTGAAGCAGGAGTAACCTCCATTCCCAAGAATTTGAAATGCCCACTCATTGCAATATATGGGCGGTGCTTATGCCTCAAATGTAGGGCAAATTTCTTCAGGCACTTCCATTTCTGGCAGATAAAGGGAACAAGGTGCAAGGGATTTTCAGTGAAGTTTTTAAGGTCACATGATCTGATAAATGGGGTGGGGCATTGGGATTCAAACTCAGACATCCAGCACCTCACAGTAACTAAATGAATACTTCAAATAAATTAGACAATAATTCTTTACCAATAATGCATGGGAGGCACCACCGCACATGGACTATTTCTCAGCCAAAATGTAAAAGTTCCAAAATACTCACAACTGAAGTACACCTGAGAAGGGAAGACACAGATGACCTGGTTTGCCGCATTCTTGCACCATGCAATATTGTCAAACCTTAAGTCATAATTTTTAAGCCATGCAAAGCCACTTTGCAAGGCTTGGAGTGGCTCGTAGACGATGAAGTAACTCTACACAGCGCAAAGCTCTGTGTTGGGTTACTTTGACCTGGGTAGGCATTCTATGAGAGTTGCATGGGTGCTCCCATGTAAATCCCATTGTTTTTGACGCATTCTCAGATTTATTAGATTTTCAAACCAGGGAATGTGCCAAAATTATTCGCCTCCCCGGGAGAACAATAACAAGGGGAAATAGCTTTATTTCTCCTCATTTGTTTCCTCTTTGCAGCATACATAGAAAAAGGAAAAAGTCTCAGGATTGTTTTTGTGCAGGAAGGCGCCCCTTCCTGCACAAAAACAATCCTGGGTACAACACAGTCACCAGCACAAAGGAAAAAGAAAGGAATGTGCAGTAGTGGATAAATATGGCGCATTCCTGTCCTTTCCCTGTCACGCAGGGCAGCGCAGCACTTGCTGCACTGCCCTGCACCACAAAATTCATAAATATGGACCAGAGTTTTTAATCAAAGGATGAAGGAATGGTGTGATGGTGACATTCTAGTCTTCTTTTCTTTTTTCAGGGTTCAGCTTCCTTCTTTAAGCCCCCCACAAAGAGATCCCCTGAAGAACCTGCTCTTTAGGTCTTCATTGATTTACTTCTTCATGAAGTCAGGAAAGTTATCCTCTTCCCTTATTTCGTAAATCAATTTACATCTTGGTGGTGTCTGCTGTCATCATACCCACAGAGCATGTTTATATTTTTAAAGTTATTTTTATCACTGAATGTCCAGCTGTTGGTGTGGTATTTGGGGTGAGTAACCAGAACCCCATGGGTGGCATTGTCATTTTTTTGGGGGGTCGTTTGCTGTAACTTGCGGGGGGCCCTTGTTCTTTGTTTACCTTACTGCTCCAGTTGTTGTGTATTCCATGTACTCCACTTGAACTTTAGACACCTTGCTTGCAGAAATCCTTGTGTGTTCCATCATGATATGTATACTGAGTTAGACACCCTCTCTCCCCCGCATTCTGCCTCCAGGGGGGCAGCTGGGAGAGACGCTGAGCGTGTGAGGCTATGGGAGGAAGTGGTCTGCAGGATAAAACGTATTGTTCCTGTAGGCTTACCTGTTGGCCAAGTGTTACACATGTGCTAAAAGGAGTAAATCCATGTTGATTGTCTGAACGTTAATACTGGTTGCATTCGATCTAATAAACTCGGGCTCCACTCTCGACAAGGCCCACTCATCATATCACATCATCGAATGAGCAGAGCAGTGGTGTCCAACATGTGGTCGGGAAGCCTCCTCAGGCGGTCTGCGACCAATTAGGAAATTAAATGATAATAAAAGATTGATAAAGTGTATATAAATAAAAACATTAAATGTACATTTGAAAATGTTAAAACGATCTGTAAACATGAGGGAATTTGAAACTGGGGGCTAAAAATTAAATTAGTGTCCTCAGAATGATTCCTGGTAGCAGTGCGGGAGCATCATAGAGAATATAGTATGGACTATGAGCGGCCTCAATTACATATAGAATAGCTTCAAACTTTCCATTCAAATTAAATTTAGATTTTTCTTTTATGGATGTGTTTGCCAATTAAATAAAATGCGTAATTGTTTGTGTATTTTTTAGATGAATGCTTTTTTGGGTATTTCTTGTGTATTGTTTTGCTGTTCAAATCATTGACAATGCTTAGGCTGGGGTTCCCGGCTTCCAGTAATAACTCCTGGGAGATTTCCAGATTCCAATAATCTGTGAGTAGCGGTCCCCAGGTTCCAGTAATGATTTAGTGAGGGTCCCTAGTAATCAAAAGGTTGGGAACCATGGAGCAGAGGATTAAGAAGACCTGGAAGTGGTTTCAGCCACGAGAACACAAGCTCATCAATACACCATGTGCACTGTCATTGGTATATATTTAAAGATAGTAAATCATCTCTGGCTTGACCAGCATCAGAGTGGCGGTACATTGATGTGGCTGGATGTTGTTCTCCGGCCTGAGATTCCAAGTTTGCTGCTAATCATGGAAAAGGTTCGTTGCCAGGGCCGTGTAAGTTTGCAACAGCAAAGGGTGCTGGTGTAAGTGTGGACGGAAGTGCTAAAAATAACTGAAGTGCTCTAGCTCAGTATGCTCCTCTTTTCCTGGGCTGTGCTTGGGCTAAAATACAGAAATATAATGGCCAAGAATAATGAAGGCTAGAATTGAGGTGCATCGGAAAGTTCTGTAGAGACCACAATTCCTCAGGAACACTGGCAAACCAGAGTGGGGGCCCATGTAAGGTGCAGCAAGGATGCTGCGAGCTAGAATTAGAGTGCACAGACTTTGCTAACCCAAATTGCACCTGTCTGTCAACTGAAAAGTAGGCCAGGGCCAATCCTACATGAACACTTCACAGTTTAAATAAAAAATGGCCTAAGCAGCCGCAATGCTAATGGAAGGAAGTGCTTATAAGGCAAAACATAATTTTACCTTCTAGTCAATATTAGCACCGGAGCCAAAGGTGCGCCTTTTGCAGACAATGCCTAATGTTATTTTCAAGAACAGTCATATGTGTTTTGAGAGATGGGCAATTGTGAGCTGGCCAGTGCAAGACTGTGCAGTACAAAGAAGAATGGCGAGGTGTATGGAAGAAAGAGAGGTGTGCAGTGGAGAGAGTGCTGTACATGAAAGTGCAGGAAGGAGAATGAGATAAGCAAGAGAGGTAAAATACAAAACAACTAGATGCATAGGAAATTAGTGTGCCTTCGGAGTATGGCTATGGACTATAAAAACTTAAATAAAAAATAAAATGAAAGTACACACTTAACTACACCATATCAAAAATGAATTGGTGTTTTCCAGCAAATGTTTTTAACCTATGACCAATAAAAGTCTGACAGACCCTAGAGTCTAGCACATTGTTTGGTTGTCGATAGTTTGTCTTTCTTTAGCCACTGGGACTTTTTAATTAGTGGAATG
Source organism: Lissotriton vulgaris (assembly GCF_964263255.1). NCBI lineage: Eukaryota > Metazoa > Chordata > Amphibia > Caudata > Salamandridae > Lissotriton > Lissotriton vulgaris. Next base: position 204,371,887 of record NC_141689.1, read on the forward strand.
CGTTATCCCCTTTTCATTACTGACAATATTACAGTGGTTAATAGAACTCTAGGCATGCCCTTAGGATGCAAGGATATGAAGCTGCTTGTACATCATGTTGTCGCCGTAACTTGACATTTTAAATTACTTATTTTCTACTGTACCCAGAAGCAGTTTTGTGATAATCGTTTTAGGTTGAAAAAAACGTAATTTGACATATCTAATCAAGTGCATTAATGTTCACGGAATTTGTCAACTAGGTCATCTCAATAAATTGGTAGAATTTGTAGGGAAAGGAGAAATGGTAGATGAATTGTGAAAGTGTTTGGATATTTCAGGGTTGTTAATTTTTATGTCGTTTCCTTATCATAAGTCGCAATGCGTGCAGATTTGACGTCTGTGCAACCTATATTTGATCTTAAACAAATGCAGTATTTGCAGGGCTATAGTTCGCATCTATGCATATTAAGGATGGGTATAGTATCTATCTATCTATCTATCTATCTATCTATCTATCTATCTATCTATCTATCTATCTATCTATCTATCTATCTATCTATCTATCTATCTATCTATCTATCTATCTATCTATCTATCTATCTATCTATCTATCTATCTATCTGTCTGTCTATCTATCTATCTATCTATCTATCTATCTATCTATCTATCTATCTATCTTTATATATACTTATCACTTCAAAAACAGTTAAAAATTGGTTATAGGCCTGGTTTAAACGTTTTTCAAACCCCTGAAATTCACCAGTTATGTTTCTTGGTACGAACCATAACTATCCCGTCCTTCTTGTGTTGCGAAAGTCATCAACATCACTGATGACATCATAAGGGACAACAATGATCACATCACAAAATACATCTCCACGGGCAGGTGTGCTTTAAACATAACTTTCCCCACATTCCTGAGCTTCATATGACATCATACATGACATCACTGATGACCTCATACATAAAATATGCTTTATGTATTAAGTATCTCCAAACAATTTTTTAGTATAGTTATCATAACCTAAAGGACAACAAATAAAGGATAATTTACAGGTCACACCATTTAACACTATATTTGTCATTTATTTACAAACTTGTTGTCACCTGGATGTAATTCTGGCAATTTTGTCATATAAATAAATAACTTTAAAGAATAGAACTAAATCAGAGCTTTGTAGAATGTTGTCTTCTTCCTCAGTGTTTTGATGAGGCCAACATAAAGTGAGCTTTACCCTGTTCTTCTTACTGTGGGTGGTATGCCGCATTATTCCTTCTCAAGGCACTCTAACTTAGCTCTCAGCGTTCCTTTTATGGATTCATGCGGCTCCTTCCATTTGACGTTGGCTTCTTTATGACTTTTGCTGCAGCAGCCTCCGCTCAGGTGTTTGGGGTACATTGCCACTTATTCCGGCAGCTTGTGGGGGAATTTTTCAACATTAAAAATTACTTTGCATTCCATGTTTTCTAGTGGATGTACTTCCCTATTAACACTGACCCCTTGTGGACCCTTTTTTTGGCAACCCTAAAACAATTCCTTTCTAAGGTCAACCATTGTTGAAGTTGTTTCCACTCTGCACATTATTCCATTATGGCTACTAACCTGTCCATTGACCTTTGCCTCCAGGCTTTTTTTCTATATTGAAAGAAGCCTGTTTGACATGCCTTATCTATTCCACATGTGCTTATATTGCTTTATCTGATGTGTTTTTGTGTTTTTTTCTATTTAAGTTATTTAAGTTAGTGGTTTGGCCATTCCAATCTCTGCACCACTTCCACCTGTCTGTACATTATTATTAGAAGTTGGGTTTTTGATTGGGAGATGTATGCAACCTTTCCAAGCATAAACCACAATCGTAGACATAGGGTGTGTTTGTAAATCCCAAACACACCCTCATTTAACTTGGTCTCACCCTCTGGTAGCTTGGCACAGATCAGTCAGGCGTAACCTATAGACTCCACAACATGTTTGACAAATAGTACTTAATTTGATGAATACAAAAAGACGCAAATGACAAAAATCAAATAAGTAGAACTTGAGATAGGAATTTTTACAGAATAAACTGTGACGTAGCGCTTTGAAGCAACATGCGCCTATTTGTGATATCTGGTTGCGCTGTACCAGGACAAAGTCAAACGTTCAGGACATAGCGATGGAGCGCAGGCCAGCTACAAGAACCGGGCTTGGCCCTCTGAGAAAGTACCTTGTTGCGTCGATGACAACGAAGAGATGCAGGATGCAAACTAGGCGATGTGTTGGTGACTGCGAAGGCGATACATCAGATTTCTCCATGCAACAGCGGAAATGCGTCAGGCCCAAGGGTGGTAAGCTGGTTCTCGCAGGATGCATCAGTTCCAATTAAGCAAACACCTTGGGCCGACTTACAATGTTCCAGATGTAAGAAGCCTTGGTAGTTGGAAGTATTTTATGTCCCCGAGACTTCAAATCAGGAGGCAAGCCAACACGCCCTTGGAGTCACTCTGAGTTCTGGGGACAAGAGATGCAGGTCCAGTCTTTCTCACCCAAGCAGAGGGAGCAACAGGCAGCAGATCAGCACAGCAGTAAGCAGTTCTTCCAGAGCAGCAGTCCAGCAGATTGGCATTCCTTCAGCACAGCAGTCCTTCTTGATAGAGTGTCCTCAGGTCCAGAAGTGTACTACGTTGGTAGGGTCTAAAGTCCAGTTCTTATACCCAGTGATGCCTTTGAAATGAGGGAGATCTCAAAGAAGGCTTTGAAGTGCACAGAGTTCCTCACTTACTGCCCTGCCTCCAGACCCACTGCAGGGGGGTATTTGTGCTATTTGTCTGTGGACAGGACACAGCCTATTCAGGTGTAAGTGTGAGGTTGTACCTAGCTCCTCCCTCCAATCCTCCCAGGAAGACCCCTCAAGTCACACCTAAGTTCTATTTGTGTGTGGCGGTCTAGAGGGAATACACAAAGTCCAGCTGTCACCCACCCCAGACTGAAGAGAGACAGGCTGCAGGCACACAGGGCTAAGAGTAGGAAGATGCCAAATTTGTAAATATAAATTTGACTTTAATATTAGAGAGGATATATCATTACAATCCAATAGGTATTAGACATTACCGATCTACTCCCTCTTAATTAGGAATTATAACTTATTAAATGCAATAAGGAACCCCCAATGTTATCCTACGAGAAAGGTAGGCTTCACAGTAGTGAACACAAATGTGGGTGTTTCACTGCCAGGACATGTACAACTTAGAGGTACATGTCTTACTTTCTAAGTACATACCAGCCTGCCGTATGCACTACCTAGGCCCTACCTTAGGGGTAGCTCACAAAAAGGGAGTTTAAGGCTTGGTAATGGGTTTTAAATTGAAAGTCGACATCGCAGTGTAAACTACACACAGGCCCTGCAAATGTCAGCCCTGAGAAATGTTTAAGGGCTACTTGATTGGGTGGCACAATCTGCACTGTAGGCCCACTAGTATCATTTAATGTATATAGCCTTGGCACATGTACTTTACTTTGCTAGGGACTTATAAGAAAACGGAATATGCCAATTGTGGATAAACCAACATTACCATGTTTTAAGCAGAGAGCGCATACACGTTAGCACTGATTGGCAGTGGTAAAGTGCCCAGAATCCTAAAGCCAGCAAAAACAAGGTCTGAAAAAGGGGAGGAGAAGACACAACATTTGGGGAGCTCTTCAGAAAGGGTCATTTTCCAACAGCTATCCTATTCTGTTCCAGGCAAGAAGTACCTTCAGAAGACTGTTTTTCTATGTTCTCTTTTTTCTTAGCCAGTTCTTGGGCTCTTGGGGGTGTTGACCCTGCCTCCCAATGGGAAAAAAAAACATTGTCAATTGTGCCCATGTGTTTTGTCAGAATGTTTCTGTGCCATCTGACAGATTCTGATGACAATCTGCCCTACCTTCTAGCATGTAGCTCTGCCCATATAAAGAAAGGCAGACTAAGACAAATACCAGAGAGAAAGGGGCACACAGCGGCACCTCCCAGTATTCTTTAGAATATTATAGTAGCTCTCTCAGTTGTTAAGTCTCTTGTTACAACAGGTTAATGCATTGAGGCTCCCTGGAAAGAGGTTTACCTTGCCAGCCAATGGAAAGACACAAGCCATTCTAACTCAAACAGGAGAGAAGTCAGTAACTCCTTCAATTAAGTGTCACATCAAGATGCTTGTGATAAAGGAAGGAAATAGGGAAAAGCACAGCAAATTGACAAAGACAATACATAAGCCAAAGAGGAAGGTCCACATAACAGGCAATACGTCTGGTATACAAGGATCTGCAGAATAAATAATAACACAGGTGGGGGAATGAACTTTATGACAACCGCTTCACCAGTGCAACTTGAAAGGTTGACCAAGTAGCATCTCCTGGTTAGGAGATGTCCCCCTGTGCACAACTGTAATAACCCAAAGCGAATGGTTAAAAGTTCAAACACAAATAAATAGTCCTCCAAATAAACCAGTCTGTTCTTGTGTTGATGTTAAATACATCAAAGTGTGATATTCCTTCTTATCAAATGTCATGCCTGTTGAGGCGAGACTTGATATACATTTTAAAGATGGCAGTGCATTTGTTGAACGAGACTCGCCCATGGTTATTCATCATGGTTACGTGATTCAAACCTCCTGTTTTTCACATTGTGCTTGAACTTTTACCAATTTGCTTTGGGTTATTACAGTTGTGCACAGTCGGACATCTCCTAACCAGGAGATGCTACTTGGTCACATATAAGTGAATCACCAGTAGCACGCTACATCTTGTACAACATTGGAGCACCTGGTAGTGCGTGTCCTGTCCTATTTTGTTATTTCAACTTGAAAGGTTGCCAGGCAGCATCTTTAAGCCTTCATGCTGTATAAATAGTACGTCTGCCTATTGTGACTCAGAAGTGTTTGAAATAGACCAGCCTGGTTCTCACCAGTCCCTAGCAGCCAAAGACCAATCTACCATGGTCCTAAATGAACACACCTCACAGCTCTTCTTGTTCTGTTCTTAAACCCCAAATCCATTTGCTGATTCCTCACAGTTCATTGTACGTACATACAACCCACACTTACTTGGTGCTTGTTTCTCAAGAAAATATTTTTGGAACACTGCCTCTAACCTGTGTGTGTGAACAAAATATAAAGGTTCCTCAGAACATTCTAAAGACCCATCCCCCTGATACTGAAACTGTTCTTTCATTTTCCTTGAGGCATTGATAGCCTCAAACAACAAAAAACTCAAAAACCACCTTGAGCTGCACAACCTACTTGGCCACACCCAGTCAGGATTTCGGATCAACCACAGCAGGTAAACAGCACTCATCACAGCCATGGACAAGATCTGTAGGTATAAAACACTGCCCTCCAGTTGCTCTCAATACAGTATCACACATCACCCTCATCAGAAATCTGCACAACAAAGGCATTTGAGGACCGACCCTCAACTGGATATGCTTCGTCCTCACAGGGTGAACACATTGTGTAAGACTTCCACCCTACACACCAGAAACCAATACATTTGTCTGCTGAGTCCCCTAGGGCTCATTAATCAGTCCAACCCTGTTCAACATTTACATATCTCTGATGGCTGACACCATCTGAGCGCCAAGATATCCTCTTGGTTGATTAATGCGCTATACAAATCAACATAACATAACATAGTATTGCCATAATTTCCTACAACAATGACACCCAACACATCCTTTCAATGTCAGACAAGTCCACCACCCCAGATCAAACTTTGCAGAATGCATGATAAACATTGCAGAGTGGATGAAAGCCAGTTGCCTGAAACTCAACACTGACAAGATGGAAGTGTTGGTCCTCTGGAACAAGTGCAACCCCCGAGACGCCACCCAGCTCTGTTTAGAGCTTGAACCCACACCAACCAACCATAAAACTATCTAGGAATCATCCATGATGACAAAGTCAGCATGGCAGCACAGATTAATGCAGTTAGCTCCTCCTGTTTCCACATATTCCACATGCTCCACAAAATCTTCAAATTGAGTTCCAGAAAACCAGATGCACAGTTGCACAATCAATTATCACAAGCAGACTGGACTACGGCAATTCGCTCTAGGCTAGAATCTTCAACCACCTCCTCTGATGCCAGACCATCCAGAGTGCTGCAAAAAGACTCATGCTTTTCCAACGGCGCACCCACAACACGCCACGTTTCAGAGACCTCTACTGGGTCCCCTTAAAGTAACTGTGCCAATTAAAACTTCTCCTGTATGCATACAAGACACTGCACAACATAGGACGTACATATCTTAACAACCACTTTCACTTCTAACTACCCACCAGACACCCGCACTGAGCCTCACGAATACACACAGCACGTATTTGCAAAAGCAGAACAGGAGGTTTGGAATTCGCCCACATGACATTACACTACCTACCATTACCTAACTTAACATAATATATCATCACATTCAAAATTTTGAATCTCATGTTTTGCAACCGTTAGAGAGGAAATTGTTGCTTTGGACACTGGAATCTTCATTCTAGAGATGCTAAAGACTTGGTGAACCTTCCAACATTTTGAACGGGCTAAAGCTCCCACCCACTGCCCTACCAATCTGGTATCTGAAAAAGGGACAAAAAAGTTTTAAAAAACTTTTAAAATCTTTTTAATCATTCGTCTGTGACCCATCAGGCCGTTTATATATATTTTATGTATCTTATCATTAGCCTGTACCCTCTGTGGTGTTTTCCTTGAAACAAACTGTATTGTCCCCTGATGTGTCTTGAACCTCATAACCCTGCTTTATGTATTTATAAAATGTTTTATCATCTGTACTTTTATGGCTGCTATTGGTCGAAAAAAGGTTTTGTTACTGATTGTGATTACAAATCTGGGTGTGAATTTGGAATGAAATCCAGACAACAACAAGAATCAAATTGATCGAACTAAATCTAATTTTTTTTCCATTTAAATACCATTTTTTATCTATGATGATATTTAAAATGTGGTAATCTGTTGTATCCTTTTGAAGATGAAGTGTGTTAGCTTCTATTGTAGGGATTACAGAAAGCTAATTATAACTGAAGGAAAAGTAGATGGAAATAGTGTAAAATGGGTGAAAGTCAAAAAAACAATAGAAAAGCGAATGACCAACACATGACTAAAACAACTTGGTACATGCTAGTTTTGCCAAGATTAACAAAATGACCCACTATTCTTGTTGGTTTATTTTATAGCAAAGAAGATGCCAGTTGCGAGACAGTGTTGACTACTTCGTGATAGGCCCCTAAGTACTATTTCTCAGTCCAAACGAGGGAAGGCGGACGGCCCAGATGGTCTTCCAGGGGAGCTGTATCGCTCACTTGAAGAGATTATTATTCCAATATTGGTGAAAGTCTATAACAACATACTCCTTAAGGGATTTTTAAAACATGGTAAAGACCCGACTGATTGTGGGTCCTACAGCCCTATCTCACTCCTCAATAATGATTATAAATTCTTAGTTGCCATCCTGTCAAACAGGTCGGGGGGTGTAGCTGATACTATCATTCACCCAGATCAAAAGGGCTTTGTTAAAGGGCACAAATAAGCGGATCTTACGTACGATCTGGTCATCGCTATTGATATTGCATCTACTTTCCCTCTCCCTTTGGCCGTCTTAACCCTCGATGCAACCAAAACCTTTGACAGGGTAAACTGGGCCTATTTGTCTGAGGTCATTATGAAATTTAATCTAGGGGTAAGATTCTGCCGAGCTATGGAACTCTTATATAAGGCCCCGATATCCAGATTACTCGTCAATGGTTCGTTGACAGAGATATTTAAGATCACTAGGGGTACAAGACATGTCTGCCCCTTTCCCCTCTCCTTTTGAACCTGTATATTGAACAATTTGCACAGGCACTTAAAGAAGACCATAGCATCGCTTCTTTTACATTTGGAGAGTGGGAAAGGAGGGTGGCTCTGTATGCAGATGATATCCTTATACTAACGGTGGCCTCGACCTTGCCTTTTCAACAGTCATCAATCGGGCCGAGGAGTTTGGCAACATTTTGGGCTATGAAATAAATGCCAACAAGACCAAAATCATGGCCTGGAATATAAGTAATACACAACTTGATATCGGTTTCACTATGCAATATTTGGGGATCAGAGTTATACAGGAGGTCGGAAAAATTCCTGAATACAATCTCAACCGAGTGTTTAAGTAGTGCGAAAAGCAGCTGAAGTTATGGGCTCAACTCCCCTTATCCATCTTGTGGAGGATTAATTTAGTAAAAATGTCTATTCTGCCTAAACTTACATTCCTTTTTAATTTTATCCCCCTGGCGTTTGACACCAAGCAAATAGAGAAATGTCAACGGGAATAAAATTCCTTCATTTGGAAGTATAAAACAACTAGATTCGCATGGAAAAAGCTCAGGCGGAGGAGGGAAAAAGGTGGTTTGGCGATGCCCGACCTGCAATATTACGCCTGGGCTTTCCAGCTCTCACATTCGAGAATGTTGTTTAAAACACCCACTACTACATCGGGAGGAGATTTGTTTTGGGCTATGCTAAGGGGAGCAGATCTGCCGGAGGAAGGTTTTATGTTTAAGTTTGGGGACCAAAAATACTTCCAAAAAATGTAATTAAAAGTCCTCCACTCGATAGCTAGAAGCTGGGCAACAATAAGAAAAAAAGCGGGGCTCAGCTACTTCCCAAAATTTGCACCACTGTGGGACTCCCCCTGGTACACCCACTTGCTTCCAGGATAATTTGATCACTCCGGTGAGGGACTCTGGAATATCAACGTGGGGAGACCTGATGGAAAAGGGGGTTATTTGCTTTCCTGGGAAGATCTACTGGGGAAAGTGGGTCCATGATTATCCAGGTTCAAGTATATTCAGATGAATAGTTGGGCTCAGTCACAGACTAGACAGGATATTCTTCTGGGGAAGGATAGCAATCTGGAAGAACTGTTAGTGGTGAGGCCCGGGGTTAGTAAGGAGGTCTCACTGTGGTATTGGGCAATCGTGGAAGAGGTAGATGGCGACTTTAAACTCGCCGATGAATTATGGGGAGATCAGTTAAATGTACAGTGTGATCAGGTCTGGATGGACTCATTCAGTATGTTGCATAAAATAGCAAAACCTGCCTAGCTGAAGCGAAACCATCTCTTCACAGCCTACCGAGCGTATTTTTCTCCGCTTAAGCTATCGAAATTTCAGTCCGGGAAAGTATGCAATAAATGTGGTCTTCCAGAAGCGTCTAATGTGCACATGTTCAAAGACTGTCCCGCCATTCGCCCCTTTTGGGACAACGTGAAGAAGTCTCTGGACTCCACCTTGATGGTCTCTTTGACCATCAGTCTCCCTTTAATCATCTTTGGCCTCAATGACATCATCACGGGCCCTGCCAGATCTTCCCTCTTTTATGCAATCCTTATGGCTAGAAGACAAATCTGTAAGCACTGGGTAGACTCTGTCGCTCCAACCCATTCAGAGTGGCTGACCTCGCTCTATGAAATATCTAGGGTGGACCTGGCTAGATCTTGTAGTAAGAAAAAGCTTGCATTTTGGGATCTACTGGTACAGTGGAGATAGGATGCCCGTTTTTTTTTCTTTTTCTCCCGGGTCCTATGATTATGTCTGTTATACTCTATGGACCAGTGTAACGGGTCTCCAGGTTATCAATTCGGTCCGGCAGGTCGGAAAAGACCTAGGTGGAGTAAACAATCTATCCTCTCCCCTCGATGCTCCTTCCCCAAGTCAATCAATCGTGCCTTGGTCTGAGTTTAGATACATACAAAGACCCCTGAACTCGTTCAGAAAGGTTACTTAAGGTGGTCGGTGTTTCTTTAAGAGGGTTAAGGCAAATGAGGACAAAAAAAAAGATATTGAGCATTGATCAAAGCAAGGGTGAAACTGATGCTGAAGAAGTAGTGAATAAGATTGAACAAAACAACGGAGAAGTTGATTCTGGAAGAATAATAATTTCGGAATGTGACATTACAGTAGATGGTTATAACTTTATAGTCCTTGCAGATTCAGGATCACCATTTACCATGATTGGCAGTAAGCAATGGGACGAGATAGTAGGGTTGGATTATGTAACATTATTGCTGCCTGATATAAACCCTGTCAGTTATGGTGGTGCAAAAATTGATGTTCTTGGTTATGTAGCAGCCGACAATTGTTTTAAAGGGAGATGTACACTTGGTAAAGTTTATGTGGCTGTAAGAGGGGATAACTTTTAGGGTGGAGACATCAGCTTGATTTTGGCATTTTGCTTAACCCCAGGGTGCAAGATCCCAAGGACCAAGTTATGATAGTAGATAGAGAAAATGTAGATCAAGGCTCAAGTTATTTCAAGAAATTTCCAGAAGTTTTCACAGACACCTTGGGATGTCATAAGGGGTTTGAGCATAAGCTTATCCTCATGGATAGGGCTGTACTCTGTGTTAATAAAGTCAGAAGAGTGCCCAATATGATGATGGCACCATTAGAGTCTGAACTCAAAAGACTCTTAGAGTTGGGGGTCATTGAGGAAATTGAAGGTTCAGAGTGGTTGGCCCCCATTGTTTTGACCCCCAAGGATGGTGGTACCAGTGTGAGAATGTGTTTGGACTTGAGGGGCCTAAATGAATGGATTTGGGTAGATCGCCAACCCCTACCAAACATTTCTGAATCACTTAGTGTGCTTAAAGGGGCACAAGTCTTTAGGCTGTTGGACTTGTCGTCCGCCTACCACCAGGTGCTTTTTGGACTGGCATCAGCAGCAGCATGCTTCCAAAGGGTCATGAAGATGGTCCTGAAGGGAATACTTAACATCATGTTCTTTCAGGATGACATTTTAGTCTATGGGAAGAATGAGACTGAACACAGTATTACTCTTATATCTGTGTTGGAGAGATTGAGAGAAAGGGGTTTTACTGTGAAAAAACAGAAGTGCCGTTTGGGACTGAAGTCAGTCACTTATTTGGGACATGTAATCTCTGGTGATGGGATTCAGCCCAAATTAGAGCTAGCAGAAAGTGTAGTAGAAGCTCCTGCACCCAAGGATAAAGATCAAGTCAGGTCATTCTTGGGACTGGCTGAATTTTATTCTAAGTTCGTGAAGGGTTTTGCCACCATTGCCGAACCCATCAGAGCTTTACTTAAGAAAGGCACACATTTTGAGTGGACGGATGACTGTCAGAGGGCATTTGTTGACATTAAGACTGAGATTGGGAAATTGCCAACTTTAGGGCACTTTGATGTGAAGCGAAAGACAGTACTGACTACTGATGCCAGCCTCAAGGGGTTGGGGGTGGTACTCCCCCAAATTGAGGGTGGAGAGGAGTTGCTTTTGCTTCTAGAGCTCTTAAGGATGCAGAAGCAAATTATTATGTGTATTGAGAGAGAAGCTCTTTGTGTACTTTGGGCTATTCAGCATTTTAAGTTTTATCTTTGGGGCATTCGATTTTTGGTTGGAACAGACCATCGTCCTTTGATTCAAATTTTTTTCATGCCACTAGAGTTAGTATATCACACCCAGACTCAAACGCTGGATTGAGGGTCTGCAATAATTTAACTTTCGTGTGCAGTATATACCTGGAGAGAGTAATACATCTGCTGACTGTCTTTCACGCCTAACTATTGAGAATAAACAGAGTGAGTCTGAGATTGAGAAGGTGTGTTGGGTGGCTGAGTCAACCTTGTCAAATGAAGAATGGATGGATGGTGTGAAGAAAGATGGAATCCTTTCTTCTCTCATGTTATGGATGAGTCAAGGGTGGCCTGACTATAAGACTCTGAACCAGAAAATGAAGCCATATTGGTCCATTAGAGATGAGTTGTCATTTTATGGAGGTAATCTTATGAGAGGAGATAGAGTAATCCCTCCTGTAGAATTTAGGAACAGAATAATCAATATTGGGCATGAGGTACACTCGGGCAGAAAATTCACTAAGGCTCGGGTGAAAGAAAGATACTGGTGGCCTGGGATGGATCACTTGATAGAGGAAGTAATCAAGGATTGTGTATTGTGTGCTGCTAATAATAAATCTTGCATTCCCTGCCATGCACCATTGTCTCTTGTGTGAGGTTCCGTGACAATTGTAAGTGGTGTTTTTGACTCGCACGAATATGGTCGAGTCTGGTATCTACGAACCGCAAATGACGAGTTTAGTAAGTGTGCGCAGTTTCGCTGTGCTAACTTAAACCGTTCGTTTGTTACGTGGGTTTTTCATCTGTACCCACGGGTTCCATCTTAGATACGGCATCCATTTTGTATCTTGCCCTCAAGTAGCCAGCGAACGGACGTTGTCCGCTTCGCGACCCTGGGGCTCCCAAGATATTTGCGGAAGACACATGTCCTTTGTAAGTGTCTTTATGATGAGGGGGATGATACTGTAAGGCAGATGGCCCCGCTCGAGGCTCATCTCGCCGTGCCGGTTTATTGTCTCAGCCGTGCATCTCATTAGGCACGTCCCTTTGATGCCTGTAGCTCGTGTTCCCCGATACCTCCCCTTTTACACCCTTTCCAATCTCCCCACTGTTTCCATCTTCCTCCACACCTGTTCTTGTTCCTTCTTCGATCTGTTTTACTGCTGATTGGAATGTACTAATGGTGGGAAGATGGGTTTTTACAGTTGGGAACCGCCAAATGTTTCCGCACTTATGTTCCGGACCTTGTATGTATCAAAGAGACCAAAGCGACCCCTCTCGGGGATAATTGTGGGAACTGGGTCGTAAACCTTTGTGTACCGTGTAAACCTATGGGAGAATCGTGTATAAAAGGAGCGATCCACAGAACCAATTTGAAGCAGTCTCCCCGAACTACACTCGTTGTACTTCCTGTGACTTCTGTGTTTCCCTGCAGTAAATAAACCTTGAATCTTTGACGCCGAAGGAAGTGTCCCGTGTCTCTGTCATTCGTACGCCGGAGCAGGTTACCCACGAAGGTTTCAGGTGTTGTCCCCTGGCACCGCTGGGTCTTAAAGAACCCAGTCCTTCAGTTGGCGCCCAATGTGGGACTGCATCAGTGGTACCGGTCCAAGCCCGACGATCGTGAGGAACTTCGTGTGAAATCTCCGAGGGAAGGTGCACTCCGCTTCATCGATCCTGTTGTCGAAACAAGTGGCCCGAAGACTTTTCCCGCGAAGATTCCCGCCTCCTGACGGCTGCGACGGACTGCTGCCCTGACTGTAGACCTGTTTTTGCGCCTGGCGTAGACCTTGGTATAGCGAGACGACTGACGGGCCTTCCTGGTGACGCCATCGATCTTTGAGTTAAGTATTTGTGGGTCGCTCCCAGAGTTCTTGGTTGTGGTTGCTTAGTGGTTGCATGGTTCCATTGCATTTGTAGTTCTTGGTACTTTGTTGTGATATTTGACGTCTGCAGTCGCCAAAAACCGAGGGTTTTTGCTTTTTGCTGGGACTTGGTAAATCCCGTAACCCTTGAAGTTTGTGAAACTCGGCTAGTGTGCAAGATGCCTGGTCGCAGTACTTTGTTTAGTTGTTTCAGACGTTGTGGTGCGGATTCCCGACTGGAGGACTCGTGTCCGATACCTCCGGTTGGAACTCCGACTTATGAACTGTACAGCAAACACGGGCTCGGCCCGATTACCTTTAATGATTATTGGATTCGCTATACTAAGAAGGACGGTGTCCTTAGTTGGCCACCTCATGGTAGCTTTGAGACCCCGATCTTAGATAACCTAGAGGCTAAATTGTTCGAGAAAAAGTCAAGGCCGGCCATGTTTGACACCTTTCGGTTTTGGCGTAAAGAAGCCCGACAGAAAGAAATCAGACAGACTAAACAAAATCAAAGAGATGGTGTTGCTACCATTGTAAAGAAAGCAGAGCAGTTTCAGCGTGATAAGGAGGTTAAGGAAAAGGAAGTGTTCGATAGGCTACAGCGTATGACTATAGATAAATGCTATCCTGCTTTGCCTACGGAGTCGGAAAAGAAGGAAGAAATAGTTGAGGATCCCTTAATGTCCTATCTTATGAAGTCGCCACCTCCGTATGTACAGGGTGCCGCTGTCCCTGTGGCTCCCCCTGTACCTGTTCTCCCACCTATTCTTCCTCCGCCTGTTCCTCAACCTGCACCCGTTCTTCCGACTGTTCCTGCTCCCTTGCCTGTTGCTATCCCTACTGCTCCTCCGCTTCCACATACTCCTGTTCCCGCTACTGCTCCTGCTCTGTTAACTCCTGCTGTTGCTTCTGTCTCTACTCCTTCGCTTGTTAGTCCTGTGTGTTATACTTCTCCCCCTACTCGTAGTCGTACTTCTCCTCTTGCGGCTAGCTTCTTCCATTCTCTCGGACCTGTTCTTGGGTCCGCTGGTTCAGATGGTCCTCAGAGACGTAGTCAGCTTCCCGGTAACAGGGAACGTGCTACGCTATACAATATGGCAATGGGTTGGATGACGCATCCTCTTAGAAATCCACCACGTACTGTACTTGATACGTTTTGCCAATTCAATGAACCGACGCAAAGATACGTGTTCGAAGAAATGTGTAAGGTCCTTCGTGATCAGATATCGGCCGATGCACCTGACGAGGTGCTGGCCACTTTGTCTGATTTGCAGCTTCAGTTCTCGACTGGACTGATAGTGGATACCAACGTTCGACGTGCTGTCGAGCGGTTGCTATCTTTTCGTCCCACTCCTATACCCCAAGCCCTGTTCGTTGAGGATGTTGAGAGTCATTTCGATGCGTCCGGTCAGTTTCCCATGCGGGAAGTTCCACCGGTGTGGATGCCAGCTAATCCACAGGCTCAACCTCCGGTATTGGCACACTTCCAGAGAGTATGGATACATCTCCCATGGAAGCGCTCTGAAGTGTTACAGGTGAAGCAATCTTTGCCTGACCCTCGCAAAAATCCTGCAGGGTACTATAAAGAATTATCGCAGCTCATAGACACTACGATAATGAATCTTGCCGATATCGACATGTTGTTCGGCAATGTCGTACCTCAACCGGTATGGGCTAAGATTCGTCAGGAGAATCATCCAAACGAATTAGGTGGTGATTGGGCTGCCATTGTAGCGGCGGATGGGTTGCAAACTGGTGGTGCTAAACCCGAGCAGTTGATTGCTGCTCTTCCTCAAAGAATAATCACGCTAATGAAAACTCTTATGCCAGCTATGAGGGTGAATTGGGACAAATTGTCAGCTTGTAGACAGAAGAAGGACGAGAGTGTCTCCGACTTCTTTACAAGATTCGAGGAGGCATTCATTGATCATAGTGGTCAGGATATGAGCACTGAGGGTGGTCAATGGTTGTTTGTGGACAAATTTGTCTCTAACTTATTGCCCGATTTGAGCAATAAATTGAAGAATTCTGAGAGTGCGTGGGCCGTTTCTACCTCGGCTCAAATATTGGCTACGGCACAGTATTATGAGAACAGAGAAAAAGAGGAGAACGACCGCGCCGATAAAAAGACGAAAGAACTCAAAACTAAAGTGTTGTTACAGCAGGCCTATCCCCCGCGTTCGAATCAGAATGCTCCGCAGCAAAATAGATCGCAGCCACAATCGAATCGATCACAATCCCGAAATGACTCCTCTTTCCAAAGATCTTCGTTGGGGTACAATCAATGTGCCTATTGTAGACAGGAGGGTCATTTAAAATTCAATTGTCCTGCTCTAAACGATCGTAATAGCGGTAATTCATCTAGAGGAGGTCGTGGTGGTTCACAGCAGACATCACGCGGTAGAGGTCGTGGTGCTCAAAATGACCGTTCAGATAACTCATCAAATTCCGATAATTGTTTTGATCAACGTGGATCGTCGCAAGGACGATCTGCGCAGTACAATGTAGACGATTATTACGTCGATCAGGGAACTGACGACAGTAATTACTGGGACAGCCATAGACAAGGAGAGGGAGTGGTATCAGTTCCGGTTGATCAGAGAGGGCCTTACGTCGCAGTTGCTACATCAGGCGTCGTTGAGCCTTTTCTGTTGGACACTGGTGCAGCGAAAAGTTCCATAAAGCATTCGAAACTCCCTGGCGCACCTTTGTCTGGCTTAACAAATGTTTCCGTTGGATTTTCTGGCGCCCCTGTTCGCAATCCAGTTTCACGCCCTTTGCCCCTTACAATTGGGCCTCGTGAGTTGCAAGCTCCGTTGATTTTGACCACGGGTTGTGGTGAAAATCTTTTGGGCCTGGATTTGCTAAAACGCTTGTATGCAACTCTGTATTGTTCTCCTGCGGGTGTAAAGCTTACTTTAGGAGAGAGGGTTGTCTCTCCTATGTACTTGTCTCTCGATAAGCTTCCACCGGAATTGAGTTCTCTTCCTGCATCTTTGTGGGCAACAGGTCCCAATGACGTGGGCCTGCTTGACATCTCCCCTTATGTTGTTCAGTTGAAATCTAATGTGCGGTTGCCACGTATTCCCCAGTATCGTATCTCTCTTGATGGTGAACGAGCATTGTTGGCGATCATCTATGATTTGATCGAGAAAGACGTAATTGAAGAAACACGGGGAAACGTGTGCAACAGCCCTGTACTGCCCATTCTAAAACGTACTGATCCTTCGAAACCACCTGTTTATCGTTTTGTTATCGATTTACGGGAGGTGAATAAAATTGTGATTCCTCAGTTCCCCGTTGTGCCTGACATCACGGCACTACTGACTCTGATTCCAGCTTCTGCATCTTGGTTTTCGGTGATCGATTTGAAGAATGCGTTCTTCAGCATTCCCATTGCAGAAGAGAGCAGAGACCTTTTAGGTTTCTCTCTTGGTGGACGCAGCTTCCGGTTCAAACGCGCTCCTCAGGGCTACTGTGAAAGTCCATCGATTTACAGTCAAGCCTTGAAGGGTCAACTGGATGCGTTTTCATTGCCGGCTGGTGCGGCCTTAATCCAATACGTTGATGACTTATTGGTAGCTGCAGATACTCAGGACATTTGCAAAATTGCTACGGTGTCGTTGCTGCAACATCTCTGCGATTTACATCACAAGGTGTCACCTTCTAAACTCCAATATTGTTGTCAAGAAGTAACCTATCTAGGTCACTTATTGTCAAAGGAGGGAAGGCGGTTGACCCCAGAGAGAATTGCAGCAATTGCGCAAATGGCTGTGCCAACAACCCAAAGAGATGTGCGTGCCTTTCTAGGTATCACATCGTACTGCAGGCAATGGATTCCAAATTTTTCATTGCTAGCGAAACCATTGGTAGCTCTCACGTGCAAGGATGTTTCAACTCCTTTACCATGGACGGAAGAATGTCAGAAAAGTTTTTCTGAATTACGTGATTCATTGTGTTCGGCCCCTGTGTTAGGTACTCCTGACTACAGTAAGCCGTTTACATTATATGTTCACGAGAGGGAAGGTTGTGCTTTGAGTGTTTTAACGCAACCTTTTGGTGGTAAGCAACGTCCATGTGCATATTTTTCCTCGACCTTGGACCCGGTAGCTAGAGCATTGCCGAGTTGTTTGAGAGCAACAGCGGCAGCTGCGGTGTCCATCCGACAATCAGCAGGACTGGTCATGGATAATATGCTTACGGTGATGGTTCCGCATGCAGTCGACACTCTTTTAAATCATACGAAAAACTCAGCACTTGACGAGTGCAAGGTTGTCTGGGTACGAGTTGACGCTGTTGGCAAGCCACATTCAGATAAAACGTTGCAATGTTCTGAATCCGGCGACTTTGTTACCAATTAGTTCAGAGTCAGATGAAATAACAGAACACGACTGTTATTTGAGGACAGAGGAAGAAACAAAAGGTCGAGTGGACCTTAAAAACACTCCTTTGGAAGATCCAGATGGAACGCTGTATGTGGATGGTTCATGTTTTAAATTACCGAATGGCGATGTGACTACTGCATATGCTGTTGTAACGTTGAATACTGTTGTTGAGGCTGCAAGATTAAATCAGAATTCTGCCCAAGCTGCAGAACTGATCGCTCTAACTAGAGCGTGTGTGTTAGCGAAAGGGAAACGTGTGAATGTGTTTACCGACAGCCAATACGCTTTTGGCGTCGCCCATAGCTTTGGACGGTTGTGGAGAGAGAGAGGTTTTCTGACATCGCATGGTACAAAGATTCAGCATGGTCAGCTTGTGAATGATCTTTTGGATGCACTTACGTTGCCTAAGCAGGTAGCGCTTGTTAAATGTAGTGCGCATCGTAAGGTGACGGATGATGTTGGTCGTGGTAATGCGTTTGCGGATGAGACTGCTAAGGAGACTGCCCGGAACCTTAGCACTCGAATGTATGTGACGAGTTCGGTTAGGTGGCCTACAGAATCGAGTATGTGTGAGGACACTATCGAGAGTGTGAAAGCAATTCAGAATGAGGCCACTGAGACTGAAAAGACGAAGTGGAAAGAAAGTACGGGAAAGTTGGATGCGAATGGTTGTTGGATTGATTTGTCGGAACAGAAAAGATGGATGTTGCCGGATGCGTATGTGCTGCCTGTTGTGACAATGGCGCATGGGTTAGCACATATTAGCGTGAAAGGTATTTGTAAGTTGTTGTCTCCTGTGTGGAAGAATGATGGTATCGCGAAATGTGCTGAACGCTTGGTTAAGAATTGTATGGTATGTATGTTGTACAATCCTGGTAAGGGAACCCCAACTCCTCCTGGTAGTTTTGCTCCCCCTTCATGTCCCTTTGAGGTGATCCAACTAGACTTCATCCATATGGAGAGATGCAATAACTTGAAGTATGTTTTAGTTGTGGTTTGCGCATTCTCCCGATGGATCGAAGCCTACCCTCTTAAGGACAACACTGCTTTGTCCACTGCGAAAATCCTACTGAAGGAATACTTTCCTCGGTACGGAATGCCTCGGATTGTATGGTCGGATAACGGAAGTGAGTTTGTGGGGAGTGTGATGAAGAGTGTGTGTAAGGGCCTTGGAATTAATCAAAAATTCCACAGCGCCAATCATCCCCAGTCAGCTGGTTTGGTTGAAGGGTACAATGGCACCCTTAAACTGAAGCTAGCGAAGATTCAGGCTACGACTGGTCTCTCGTGGCCTGACGCTTTACCCTTAGCATTACTGTCAACAAGGGCAACCGTACACTCCCGAATAGGGCTCAGTCCCTATGAAATAGTGTTCGGTCGTCCTGCAAATGTTTGGGGGGTCCCTAGGCCGGGTGTGTTCTGTGATCTTGAGTACCCAATGTTGATTGATTATCTTCATGACTTGACTGCTAAACTGAGGTTAATTCACCAACAGGTTTACGAAGCATTGCCGACGCAGACGGAGGGTCCAGGCCACCAGCTCCAGCCCGGAGACTGGGTGGTGACGCGCAATTTTACGCGCAAGAAGAATTTGGAGCCCAGATTCACTGGACCCTACCAGGTCCTCCTTGCCACGAGAACTGCTGTTCGTCTAGAGGGTCGGAAAAACTGGGTGCATGCCACCCATACAAAAAAAGTCCCTATTCCGTTGCCGGCAGACTCGTGGGTGAGGAGAGGCATTGCATCAACTGAAACCGAAGGATTGCCGGCGTTTGTACCTTTCAGCGACGCACAACCTGTCGGAGAACCCTCAGTGCAGCAGAAAGACACTTTTGAACATTTGTCATCAAAAGACTCAAGACCAGAACATTCAACTGATCAACAGAACGCTGTCTCTTCAACGGATCCCTTGTTTGACGAACAGACACGTCCTGGGAAAACTCGATACTTTTTGCGATCCAGCACTAAAGACTAATAAAAGATCCTGTTTTGTCCCTTGACAATTGCATTATCCCGTTTTCCACGATCAGTTTGAACACTCGTACTTTTGTAATTATTTTTGTTTATATACATTAAGTTTCGTTCCTCATATTTTTGCTTCCACAGCTGAGAGACATTTTGCATACACATAATTGTGAATAAAGGCCGTAGGGCCGCGCGTGTACTTCCTTCTGGTTAGTAGGTCTTGACACTAGGTTAAAGACCGTTGGTTCCTAGGAACTCCTAGGGATTGACTACTGCTACACAGAACGAAGTGCGTCAAGAAACGTTGCGGACGGTCGTAGGGGATGGCATTTTCGAAGCTGATGGACTTGGAAGAAGCTCAGGCGCAAAGGTTCAAGCTACAACAACTTAGTCGTACCAAATGTTTTATGTTTCAAATTTTCGTATTGCTTTTGACTGTTTCTGCATTATTGGCGGGTGGGGTGTATTACATGATGTCTTGCTTCTTATCTCCTGCCATACCTACTCCTACTCCTGACCCTAAACTTACCACCGTTACATCTCCCCATTCTTTTCATATCTTACCCGAACACGAGCAGGCTAGACGTGCAGAATTCCGCAACAATTCCTTTATTCAGCTCCTTCACCAGCACCAGTTAGTGGTTAACACTACTAATTGTTGGGTGTGTGGGTTGATGCCACATACCACGGATAAGGGAATTCCATATCTGGTGTTACCGTATAGTTCCCAAGGGTCTGCTCGAGCATTTCAAACAATGTTTCGATGCGCATTAGATTCTCACCCCAGTCGAGAGCCACGTTCTCCCTACCTTGGCCCTGGCTCGTACTATAAGCCTTTGTCTATAGCGATAGAAGACTTAGATAGAGATATCTATGAGCGGTCGCTCATTCCAGTGGAAGAGGTACAAGCCTATAGGGTCCTGAGTAAGGTCGAGTACAGTGCGCTCACGAGTGATAAACAGCTTAAAAGCTCGCCTCCGATATGGGTCGTACCCCACATTGGTAATTTTTGTCTAATGGGTCGTGGCCGAAGATCGAAAGCCCGACTTGGAGAGAGTGCTTGCACTGAAAATTACATGCTGCCGATGATCTCGTCCCCTGTGTTTCTGGCTGCCAAGGGTACCTACTTTGTCTGTCATGATCGTGCGTATGCATGGTTGCCCTCTGACTTCATGGGCTCATGTTTTATCGCAAACTTGTTGCCTCCGACGTTCACTGTAGATGCAGATTATCACAAGACTAGAGTTGTGAGAGGCGTAATTAGCGAAGAGGATACTGCCGGTCAAGAGGCAGGAGACTTTTTCAAGGGTTTCCTCCCGTTTTGGGGACCTATGGTTAATAGTAGGAACCTGAGACAGTTGACTCGAGTGGTAGAATCGACAGCTAATATTACTGCCAGTGCCCTTGGTAATATCACCACAGAACTGCAGGCGGATAGACTTATGACGTTACAAAACCGTATGGTTTTAGACGTGATCTTAGCAGATCGAGGTGGGGTATGTAAGGTGATCCATTCGAGCTGCTGTATTTTCATTCCTGATAACGCTCCGACTGTCTATCAAGCCATCTCAAAGTTGCATAAAATCTCTGAATCCATACACGTGGATGTAGGGGATTGGACGCTACTTGGGTGGTTTTGGGGCCTGATGTCGACTTGGGGTTGGAAGATTCTGATGATCATCGGAGTCGTTGTGGCGTTCCTGTTCACGTGTTGCCTTTGTGTGCAGTGCGGTCCTGCCTTATGTGGCCTCTGTGCTACAACGTGTATGAGACAGCCGCCTGTTACCAATGGAACTCGGTTGGACAGAGCTATGCTACAGCAACATCTAGATGGTCTGATGAATATCGAGTATGATTCCGACTAGTGCTTGCCTACATGAGGGCAAAAGGAGCATCTGAGGTTCCGTGACAATTGTAAGTGGTGTTTTTGACTCGCACGAATATGGTCGAGTCTGGTATCTACGAACCGCAAATGACGAGTTTAGTAAGTGTGCGCAGTTTCGCTGTGCTAACTTAAACCGTTCGTTTGTTACGTGGGTTTTTCATCTGTACCCACGGGTTCCATCTGTAGCGATTACGGTGCCCGGGGGTCAAGGGATAGTACTACTATCAAAATCCCGAAGATGGTATGCCTGTGGGGACGTTTGTAGAAGAGGTAGAGCGAACTACCTTGACCAGCATTCCAAGGGGCAAGCAGGAAATGCTATGAGACCTAAGGCATATTAGCCCCTCCCCTCCTCACGGACGGTGCTTGTCAATTTTGGTTGTTGAGTAGATCGGAGTGGCGGAAGGTGTTCCCCGCCGGATTCCAGTGAGAAGCAAGAAGAGTTCCTGGGTTTGAAAAGCCGTGATGCAAACCAGCGTTGGACTTACAGCGCTCTTCGGATAAGTACTTGAGAAACGAAAACGGGCTCGTTTTCGTTTATTGTTTGACTGTATTGATCGTCCCTAGCTAGTCAGTTTAGGGCACTCTTGGGACGTATCGCGTGTACTTTACCTCGTATTGGGAAGTATTCTTCCTGAAGACACGCTGCGCTATTATTTCCTTGTACGTTCTCTCCAGAGAGGGTTTCTGGGAGACGTAGTCTCAGAACTGTTTTGTTTTGTTTTTGATTCAACGGACAATCGCTACCACAAGAGACCGAGACATTATTTCCCTTGATGTTCCTAGTTGGTTCACTGTACTTAACTTGTGGCAGAACACTAAGAGCGGTTTGTGTCATTTAACAACCGTTACCTTCCATATCCTTTGTTGAATCCTGCATACCACAGTCCTGAACTCTTGACAGTACAAGTCATAGACCTTGCAGGCTTGCTGTGGTGCCTTTTCTTTACGGCCTGGGTTTTGTGTGATTCTGGTGAGTGAAGCGCCTACCTGGTGATTCAGATACTGTTCGAGGAACATGAAGTGTAGTGTTGATTGTGTTTCTTACTCTTCCCTAATCAGGTGGGTCCTCTCCTGCTGTCCTACGCATCTTGGTGACCAGACTCCCGGGGGATCCCAAAGAATCATCGCTACCCATTTATTATTTTCTCCACTTCCCCTTCCCCGGCTAGGTACGTGGGCGCACAGTGTGCTTCGCTTCCACTGTGGGTTCCGTGTCTGGTGGGGGAAGGAGAGCTTAGCATCTGAAGTCGTTTCTGCCGGACACCCTGAGCTAAGGTTAGTGGCGTGTGTGAGCCTGCGCTGCTGCCAATCCATGACACCATCTTAGATACGGCATCCATTTTGTATCTTGCCCTCAAGTAGCCAGCGAACGGACGTTGTCCGCTTCGCGACCCTGGGGCTCCCAAGATATTTGCGGAAGACACATGTCCTTTGTAAGTGTCTTTATGATGAGGGGGATGATACTGTAAGGCAGATGGCCCCGCTCGAGGCTCATCTCGCCGTGCCGGTTTATTGTCTCAGCCGTGCATCTCATTAGGCACGTCCCTTTGATGCCTGTAGCTCGTGTTCCCCGATACCTCCCCTTTTACACCCTTTCCAATCTCCCCACTGTTTCCATCTTCCTCCACACCTGTTCTTGTTCCTTCTTCGATCTGTTTTACTGCTGATTGGAATATACTAATGGTGGGAAGATGGGTTTTTACAGTTGGGAACCGCCAAATGTTTCCGCACTTATGTTCCGGACCTTGTATGTATCAAAGAGACCAAAGCGACCCCTCTCGGGGATAATTGTGGGAACTGGGTCGTAAACCTTTGTGTACCGTGTAAACCTATGGGAGAATCGTGTATAAAAGGAGCGATCCACAGAACCAATTTGAAGCAGTCTCCCCGAACTACACTCGTTGTACTTCCTGTGACTTCTGTGTTTCCCTGCAGTAAATAAACCTTGAATCTTTGACGCCGAAGGAAGTGTCCCGTGTCTCTGTCATTCGTACGCCGGAGCAGGTTACCCACGAAGGTTTCAGGTGTTGTCCCCTGGCACCGCTGGGTCTTAAAGAACCCAGTCCTTCATGTGGAGATTCTTTTTTTTTTTGAAAAATATTTTTATTGCGAAACCATAGACAGGCACAAGTTCTCATGGCTGTTCAGGCCACTCAAATACAAGATCATTGATGTGCAAGGTTCCAGGACAATACACAGCCATATAGGTCCACATTCCGAAGGCTGGGCGGCGTAGAATTAGAGCACGTGTCAAGAAAAACTTAGCCGTGTATTAAGGATACATAGATATCAGTGTATTCGCTGATTTTTACAAAGTTCTCTTCTTTCGATGTCCTTTATATGATCTCACTCCCATCCCTCTGGATAGGCATTTTCTCTCTGATGTTTGTAATAAAACACTGTTTTAACATAGAACAAGAAACAAACCCCCTGTGCGTGGCATCATTAGTAAAGTACTTAAAGAATCAGGCTATCCATGTGAGGCCCAAGAAGGCGCAGTCATTATATCCAGGAAAAGACCTTTAGGGACCAGAGCAAATCACAGTTGTACACAACAAGGAATATTAGCATGCATCTAGTGGGGCACTACACCGGACCCGGGCCCTCCAACCCGACTCCCTCTTCAGCATTCTCGGACTCAGACTCATCAGGGGTGAATAGTTCAGCGCTAGTGGCATCAGAATCATCATCCGTCAACCCCTCCAGACACATCAACCTCCAAGCAAGCAGATCATCTTGTAATTTCCCATCCCGATGAGTGCGTTGCATGTGCGTCTCTTCAGCTAGGGACCATTATCTGGCATCTCTCAGCCAGAGGGATATCTCGGGATCCCTTTGACCCATCCAGGTCATAGCTACGCGCCGCCTTGCCAAAACTAGCAGTAATTGTAAAAAGTTATATGACAAATTCTTCTTTTTGGGTTTGGGTACCAGGGCCAAAAGACAATGGAGCGGATCTAGTGTAATTATGAGTTTTGTAGCCCGACTGATATGGTCCACCACCTCCTTGCAAAAGGTACTGACTCGAGGACATTCCCACGCTAGGTGGAAAAATCCCGCCCTCTGCGCACCACACCTAGGACAGTTATGTCGCCTATCCGCAGAAATGTGATTTAGGGAGACCGGGGTCATATAGGTACGGTGGACAAAGTTGAAATGTATGAGTTTGAAGCAGGCATTACACGAGACCTTTCGGGTCAGAAGCACGATTCGTTTACGCTGGCCCGGCTCCAACTCTACTCCCAAATCCACCTCCCAGGCCGCCCAAGATGGCGCGGTCGGGGGGGTTGAATCCCGACGCATGGCCGAGTAGAGCAGGGAAATCAGCCTTCTACCTCTACCACACGATAAAATGATGTCGAGGGTATGGGTCAGTGGAGGCGCCTCCGGGAACTGAGGCCACGTCGTTCTGGCTATATCCTGGAGCCCTCTATAGTGGAGATATTGCCCCCTACATAACGCAAAAAACTCTGTAGCCCGTTCAAAGGACACAAAAGAGTCATCTGGATAGAGGTCGATAGGACATATTCTCTTCCATCCGGAGTACCGGGGCCAAGATCCACACCGGGAGCTCTCTATGGAAGAGGGCCCGTCGCAACACCTTCTCAACGAATCGCTGCCAGATTCCTGCCGTGTGGCGCACCACATAGGGCAAAGTTTCATCTGCGCCCTTTCCCTGCATCAGGGCCTCCCTCAGAACCCTTTCGATTGCAGTGCCCGCCAGTAGTGCTAGTTCCCAGTTCCCCTCATCTGCGAACCACCTTGCGGCTGGAAGAAGTTGTGCCGCATAGTAATATAAGTCAAATCTCGGGGCCTCAAGACCTCCCTCCTCCCAGCACCGGGTCACCGTGCGCAGAGCGACTCTACTACGCCTGCCCGCCCAGAGTAGAGACGTAAGGAGCGAGTCGAGTGTACGAAACACTCGGGGAGGCAACAGACACAGGGTGTTCTGCAAACGTACAGAATCCTGGGAAGCATCACCATCTTGGCGATCGCCAATTGCCCCATAAGGGAGAGAGGAACCGTGTTCCAGAAAGTGACAGACTTGTGGAGAGCCCGGAGTACTCGGTCAACGTTGTAGGTCAGCAGGGCCTCGTCAGTTGAGGCCACCTGTATGCCGAGATAGCGGAACACCTCCTGCAGCACCTGAGGCCCAAACACGGGAGATCTGCACCCGGGTCAGGAGCACAACCTGTCAGTGGGAAAACCAAGGATTTACTAAGGTTAATACGTAGTCCAGAGGCCGCGTCAAAACGGTCCAAAGTCTGCATCAATGCGGGAAGGGAATCGGCAGGGGACATTAAATAGAATAAGGCATCGTCAGCATAGAGAGAGATTACGTTCGCGGTGTCACCTACCATATTTCCCCATTGCTCCAACTCGGCGCGAGCAGAAACCGCCAGGGGTTCGGTTGCTAGAGCAAACAGGAGAGGGGAGAGAGGGCAGCCCTGGCGAATCCCGTCCTCTGGAGCATCTCCATTCTTGTGGAGATTCTTGATGTTGTGTGGACTAAATTGGGATTAGATATTGCTGGCCCATTTGAGCTCTTACTGTAGTGTAGTTCCTAGTTTCCCACTAGGCCCTGCGCATTGGAATAACATAAACAGTAGTATCGACGTGGAACTGCTTATATTGCAGGCCTCCACTGACTATGCTAAACTTAATTGGGTTGTGTTACCAACTAGCTCAGAGGTCACTGGAAACTTTCTTCTCTGCATAGGAAGTGATCAGCTTCCTTGGCACAGACAAGAAGGGATTCAGTTTTCCAACAACCGTGCAACATGACAACTTTGCTCCTCAGATCAAGAGTCGATCTCTAGGGTCGTGTGAAACAATAGACATAGATTTCACTCAGTCAGTCTAGTGCAGTTTACTTTCACAGTATGTAGAGAATAGAGAGACGGGCGTTTATCAATAAAGGGTTAACATTTATTGAACAGTCTTTCTTCTCGTACAAGAGAAATGTATTGCCACAATTGCAATAACTGTTATTATAAAAAGTACGTACAGTAAGATAAGTATTGCGAAATAGAACTGTAAAAGCATTGATATGGTTTCTTAGCCATACAATGGTTTAGAAGTAATAAAACATATATACAGTCATATATACATTAGGCTAACATACTCAACTGGTGCTTCTAACTAAGCCTACCCCAGTGTGCCTGACCTAAGCCTAACACGTGAGAAGGGGGAGTAAGTAAGTAGCTTAAGTTAAGTTGGTTTTGCCAAGGTTTGTTTCAAGAATTCTCGTCTAAGGGTTTAGTCAACACCATACCTCTGAATAGAATGATGGAGGATTGGTATCTCCTTCAGGGGTCTCTCTCGATATCCCAGTCACCCGCGAGGGTAAACCGGAAGCGCCGGGACTGGATTTCTCTGCACGAGAAATGCAGCGGCTTCTCTCTTCAGCGCGTCGAGGAAGGAGGGGTGACAGCGTCCGCGGGCAGCTGGGCTGGATGTCTTCGCAGAGGACGGCTGGTCGGCTCCTCAAGCGTACTGCACCATAGTTCGCGCTGTAGCGGCGATAATGGTAATCAGCAGCTTCACCACCACAGGATAGCAGGCTGCAGCGACAGAGTGCTAGTTTTTACCAACACAGGGTCATGCAGGCAGCTGGCATCAGCAACAGGCAACGAACTCGCAGTTCGTATCTCTCACATTGCTTAAGGCAACGTTGGTAATATTTATACCTGACAGGTGCCGGGTTTGACGCAAGTTTGCTGGACATAAGACGTCAATTAAAGATGTCACTAGGAAGTGACAGTTATCAGTTGCTCATTAGAGTTCCATTACTAATCAAAACATAGCAAGCGGGGATTTCCAGGTTTGCTAAGTTTTTATCTTGTTGAAGAACTCGGAGTGTTATCTAGGAATATCAGATAGTGACTGCTGCTCTGTCATTGCACTAATTGGTCGCAAAGGAAGTAGCAGAGAGTCATGCTGGAATGTGGCTCTGTTCGTGTGAGGCCAGAGATGACTTTTCAGAAAATCGCACTTGAACGGTTATGCCAATATAGGGAATAAATGGATTTATAGCCGAATAGGGGCATAAGGTCACAGTATCGATCAGGAACCTAGATAAGCACGCAACACCCACTCCACGTTTTCATGTCCATCAAAATTACTAAAACTAAGCAATAAGATGCATGTGTAACATTGCCCACCCCAAAATACATAAATGCATTCGAAATAGGCGTACTTGTAATACATGGAATTTAGGTACTGTACGTTTTTTAAAGCATAGTAATCATTCAAAAAATTATTGCATTTGAAATCAATGAACGATTATGCAAAAGGAATTACACATGAAGTATCTCTGACAGAAGAAATGCGAGATAAATCATCACATAAAAATGCATTGTAATAACATGTGTGCTAGAGGCTGGTGTTATGTTGTTATGTCTCTAGATGTGTTTAGAAATAGAAGTGTGAAGCTTCTGTTCTCTAAGAATAGTTTTTACGTTAAGCAAAGAATTATTCGTGCCAAAAAAGGTCAATATTAGAAAAATTGTCCAATTCAAAGAAAATAGATTTCCAAAGCTCCTGGCAGTTTTTGTTGATCAAACTGAAGGCCGAATTCAGAGTTCATGGGAACGCTGTGTGTCGGAAAGCTTCTCAAAAATTATTGTTTCTCTATGGGTGAGAACATCGTATCAGACAGGCTCGCAAAGAATTGGTCTACAAAATCAGGTGATAGTTCAACCAAATTAGATAGCGCTGTAACTTGGCAGGTGTGAGAATGATTGCTGTCATCGAAGGCAGGACCAGCAATGCTCACAGAACGTTGTACCTGGATGATGTTGCTTTTGTCACTCGCTCCACTGTTACCACTTGGCTGTAGTACAGGAGTCTCCACGAATGCCGTCATCAGGATTGGTAGCCGCTGGGGACAACACAATGCGTGAGCCGTTATTGGACTGAGCAAAGTATCGACGTCCATTGGTACTGCTGATGGAAGGGAAAGACAGATGTCCAACACGCATTCCTCGCCGCAAAGCATACACCGTAGCACAGGTAAAATGCAATTTTGCCATATCGGTCTGAATGAAAGGAACCAGGTCATGTTTAGATCTCTTAGCCTGGCCAATCCGAGGACGTTAGTTATCCTGTCCCTGTAGCGCATTGCTAGGATTGTCTCTTCCATTCCCATGGGAGCTATGTCTGAGCCGAGGCTTGCCATAACGTAGCAGGATGGTCAAAAATAGAATCCCTGCGATGAGTCCCAAAAATAGTGGTATGCCGCCAAAGATGGAGTGCACAAAATTAGGAAAGATTCCCAAAATTGCCTGGAAGGGTGTTAGCAGTCCCGTAAAGACTGTCTTAAATATGCCTGGGATGCTTGTAGCACTAGACATGTTAAGGAGTTGGCTGAACATTTCTACGAAATGCACGGGGCAATTTGTTGATAAAAGGTCATGGACTTCAGTAGCCGTCCTTGCGACTAGAAGATCATACGTCTCTTTAGATGACGTTATAGGCACTGTTGTCTGTAAAAGCACAGATTTCATTTTGCTTAATGTATCAATTCGTATAGAATAGAGATTCAGACGAGGCCAGAGGGGAGTCACTATGTCTGGAGGCCCGCTCGGAAACAATGCTTGCATACAACATTTGACCATGGACGTTACTTGTACTAGATAACTTTTCCCTGGCGCGAGGCCACAGCACCTGTGATCCGTTCTAAGAATGTAACTCCCGTTTGCGAGTTGCATAAAGAAGGGCTCTATCTGAGTTGCAGGTGTGACTAGCTGGTGGCATGAAAGGTTGTTTGAATTTCCATCACATGCTCCGTGTAAATTAATACCCTGACACAAAAGTATACCGCTTAGTGAGCGTTTACAGTTGTCACCACTAAGAAATACATTTTTGTCACTGTCACTATAGCAAGAATGAGTGTATGGTAATTTCCATTCGGATTTTACATATCCCTTACCCAATTGTTCATATTGGCCAGCAGGTATGTACTCAAGGCATTTATGAAATCGGAAAGTTGTTATCGGAATTGTGATAATTCTGTGTATTATCCATTCAATGACAGGACTCTCTGACATTGTCAATGATAATCTCTCGAGTTTTTCGATGCTCAGGATTGTATAATCTGCTCCTTTCTGTGCCAAACTGATCTGTTTATCAGTAAGGTTAAAACTGGAAAATAATGACGTTGTGTTGATTAAACGCCAAGGCACATAGCCTGAACGAAGATTTTGCAGCGTCCAGCCTAATTCTATAATAGAGCGTAATTGAGACTGGCCATGTTGTAACATTAGCAAATCTCTGTCTATCACATCAAAGGCAGAGGATACAATATTGTCCAAAGAATATATTCTGGAAGACAGAGTCATTAACCCATTGTCTACCACAGAAAGTGATTTCTCCAAATTAATACGATCAATTTCTCGTATTTTTTCAGCAGTTTCAATTTGCTTTACTTTCCAAGCCTCGTTGTAAGCAGCATAGATACTGGTCGCTATGAAACGCTTCTGACGCTGTTTGCGTGGTCCAAGAATGAATTCGCGCAAATCAGCACCATCTTTTAATAAAGACAAGTGTTGCTTAATTTCAGCCAGTGTGGATGTAGCTAGCCATTCTAGGCAGAGTTTCCCTACACTGTATGTTGTTATAATCCCTGGATGCTGTCTCTGGGAGTATCTAGGGTCTAATCTGGTCATTTTTAACCCCTGTGTTTTATTCAGGAATCTATCTTGACAGCTATTTGTGTCTGTAGGCCAGATTAACCACTTTTTCCAATCAGGATGTGTTCTGTTGAAATGTAAAATTTGTGACACGTCTAACTCAATATCAGCTGTTGTGTTTTCAGGTTTTGGCTTCGGTATAGACGGTGTTTAAAGGTCTTTGATCTTAGCTAGGCCAAGACAAGATGTTTGGTGTATTGTGTCATTTAAAAATAACATTTGTTCAGGTATCATGCAGGTTCTAAATAGTGCTTCAATGCCTTGCACCTGCCAATCTTTTGTACCCCAAATTGTTTTCGTTTCAATATTATTTTTCCAATAATCAAAACCAAATGTCATCATTTTGTCATAAAATGCTTCTGAATATATCAATTTAGAATTTATCAGCATTGTTTTCATTCCTGTTTTATCTAACAGTTTGTAATAAAACGTTTCTGCATCACTGGTGTTAAACCCTGAGAAGTATTTGAATTTCTCTAAAAATGCTTTAGAACTGCTTTTAGGTGGTGTAGAACAATGTTCCCATTGATTATACATAAAAACATTTCTAGGCTGTGCAGATTTATGCAAGTAATGATCCCCATAGTGGGTGTAACAGAATAACTGCTCATAACTAGATGAACCTTGTAAATAATCATGATCTGTGAATCTAGCTGACATTACTAAATCAGACATCATGTCATTAATACTGTTAAAGTCCCAATCATCAGAGAATGTACTTGGAGTCACAAAGTCACTTAAGGAAACCTTTAGTTGATGAGGATACTTCAGGATTTCGACCGGACCATAGATCTCATAGTCTGTTTTCTCCCATACTACCCCACCAGGTATTGGAATTGCTGTGACATTTACTGTTGACAGTTCTCTTTTCTTCACGTGGGATGATCTGTGTGGTTTCAGGACTAGGTTGATGTTCTGACTTGCTGTGTCCATTGTAATATATTTTCCTTCAATGAATTTTCCCAAACACAGTACCATGATGAGCCAAAGCAGGAGGAAAAATACACCTAGACCGAACCAGAACTCTAGCCAAGGGGAAATGAGGTAGATTTCCTTCAGTTGATGAAAGAGTTCCGTTGCTTTTTCTTTAAAATACTTTTTTGTTTCTGGCATCACTTCGGGGTCATTTAAATCTTCAGAGAAGTTGTCGAAGTTGATGAAATAACCAGAGGCAGTTCTGTCAATTGATGGGATTGTTCTTTCAATCTGTCTCTCGGTAGCACTTTCTGATGCCACATCATTGTAGACTGGTGTTGTTTCTTGACGAACTGTTTCAATCTGTGTTTCAAGAGGCACGAGTTCCATGGCATTATTGCATAGTCCTTCATTGTGCACTGCAGGCTGATCGAATGTGATTAGTCTTTCAGTTTGAACCTCTTGGATTGTTGCAAGTTTGGGTATTCTGTTGTTTCTTGGGAGTCCACTGGGCCTACTGTTGATTATAGGCCACATGCTTGTGGTTTTACCAGGTCGATGGACACGACTCTGTTCTCCTTTTTACCAGCAAGGGGCGGTAGCACAACTGATCTTGTTCCGGTGACTGCCAAGACAGGTACTGCTTTTCTGTAAGAAGGCCCAAATTCCTTCTTCACCGCGATCTTTTCTCTGACTAGATCCCCAATCTTTGGAATCCAGACAGGCCTTGCTGGGGCTGTTGCGGGTGGTGCCTCGTCAGTGGTACTTGGCTGTTGCTTTAACTTTATGTTGCTTAATGATTTTCTTGTTTCATTCAGTTCCTGTAAAACAGCCAAACGGTCTTTTACATCAAAGTGCGTTTTTTCTTCTTGTACCACTGACATCTGACTATCGAGGTCCTGAACGTTCATTCTAATTCCGAACAATAGTTCGTATGGGCTGAAACCTTTTAGAGAATTTCTTGGCATGTTGTTAAGACTAGTCTGGACACTTATTAAATGTTTGACCCACCCAGCGCCTGAACCTAATACCTTCGCAGTTATAGATTGCTTTATATCCCGTTTTTTTCTTTCTACCACACTTGTGCGACGGACAAGAATACCGCAACCCAATTCCCATGCTGGCCATGGCCTCCTTAGAGGCTCGAGAGCTGAAAGCAGGACCCTGGTCAGAATGGAACGTGGTAATTGCGTATGTGCCGATAAAGACTCGCAAATCTTTTATAACCGTTCTAGCGTCAGCCGAGCGCTGGAGGCCTCATTATTTAAGTGCTTTTCGTCTTCACTATTAATAGGACGCAGGATGGGGTGTAGGCAGCGTTACGCTCTTTCTGATTGGTAGCCGGTAGCAAGGTTCCTTACTGCGATCCCTATTACAGTTTTCACAGTTGTTTGCATATATTTGGTGTTCTACACTCATTCCCGGCCACCAGAATACTGATTGTAATTCAGTCAGTGATTCCTTGATCTCTCTGTGCCTTAGACCCAAACCCATGTGTGCGTCTGCTATTAAAAATATTCTCCTGTTCATGTTTGGAATTACTCTATCCCCCACTCCAGGGATTCGAGCAAAAGGAACGGAGTTTGCATCGATGATGTATGCATAATTGAGTGGATAGTTTACGGGTAGTGCTGCACAGTCGCCTTTTACGGTCGTTTTTACTGCCAGCATGGTTTCCCCGTCTATGTACTTATCTGTACGTTTTTTTGTGGCTACGGAAGCCGGGTTAGTTGCTTCCGCTGTGGCTGTATTAGCCAATGAATTCCCTGCAACGTGAACGCCATCACGTTGAAGACTCTGTGCGTGAATCACGTGAGTCTTTTGTAGTTCTTTGTGTAAAAGAGCTACCTCGTTCCAGAGCAATTTATGCTTTATTGTGGCACCTGTGTCATCTTTGTAGTCGTTTTCGATCCAACTCTGCAGTTTATTGTTGTAAGAGTTGACGCAAAAATGAGAATCGCACACTATAAGTGTCGGGAATTCACGTTCTGCATTTTCGAGCGCCATCTTTAAAGATCTGATTTCAGTTCTCTGAACCGAACAGTTTCTTACAGATTCAGTTTTTGTTACTTTCGGTCTGAATTTACCGCACAGCCAACGACCTTTAATGATCGCACACGCTGCATTGTAGGATTTGCTCTCTACGTTGAAATGCTGTACAAAGCTATCTGTATAGATTATACAGGCGTATTGTGGGAGAGGCAGGATTTCGATTGGCAGAGGATATTCTTCTTCATATTCTAAATCATTCAGTTCTTCGAATTGCGGGGCGAAATAGTATTTCACGTCTTCCGCTCCTAGAGAATCTATGCACTGTATCCATTTCGGATCCAGTGACACTGTAGGCAGGTTTACTGGGCTGAATAGCGCCTCGAAGGCGGATTCTGCTGTAAGGATATTAATCCGTTTGCCGTGTGCTAGTTCTCTTTCATTTGCTAATGCGATTTGCACTGCGTTCACAGTTCTTTCTGTGCGACTGAATGCTTTTTCTGCTTGTGTGTACAAGTGAGATTTAATTGAAATTGGTACCTTTTCTCCCTCATTAGAGGTTAGGTACGTGAATCCGCATCTTCCTGGGATGACTCGGATTACAAGATCGATCGTGTTGTCACGTGTATCTAATTTTGTTTTTGCTAACATGTCTGTTTGCAGTGACCTCAAAATTTCTGTGTGTTTTTGAGTCCAATTGATTTGTTTTAAATCAGGTTTTATTAGTTCGTAGAGAGGTTTAACCCTCTCTGCGTAATTTAGTATGTAAGTTCTTCCGAAATTCAGAAAACCTAGTATTGATTGTAAGTTCTTCAGCGTTTTTGGAGCTTGGAGTACAGCGCACTTCTCTAAGAAGTTGTCCGCTAGGCTTTTCCCTTCACTTGATAATTCGTACCCTAAAAATAGTACTGTCAGATGGGCAATTCGGGACTTTTTAAAGTTGAATTTGTAACCCTCTGCTGCGAACCCAAGTATGATGGTGTTCACTCTTTTCAAATGAGTATCCAAGTCGTCGTCTGTGAGATAAATATCATCTACGTAAGACAATGCTTCATCATCATAGATTTGTAGTAACTCTGTTACCCTAGCTGAGAATAGTCCTGGGCTGTTCTTGAACCCCTGTGGGAGTCGACAGAATTTTTTCTGTGACCCAAATGCAGAGAAAGCGGTCAAGTATCTGCTTTCTGGTGCAATGTTTTGACAAAAGAAACCATTAGAAATGTCTAATGTCGTTTTATATTTTTTCCTAACTATGTTATTCATTAGGGCTGCACTATGCGAGTTTTGTACTGCAAAAGTTTTGCAACATGTATTAAGGTGTCTGTAGTCCAAAACTAGACGATATGAATTGTCTGGCTTGGAGACAGGAAACAAAGGATTGTTCATTTGAGAGGTGCATGTTTCAATCACCCCCTGGTACTCAAGTTGATCTAAGATCTCCCTGACTTGTTTTTTAGCTTCTTGCTTTATGGGATACTGCCGTTGGGCAGTTGGTTCATTTTTTAGTTGGATTTTGTGAGGCGGTGAATCCTCATCCCATCCTACATGATTTTTATACAATGCAGGTGCCTGGGCTACTGCCCATTTCCTTGCATATGTATATTTTTTGTGAATCGGAATGTGATTCGAGAAGGCAGGCATAATCACTTCTTCGCCACGAGGGCACTCCCTGACAAACTCCGGGGGCCAATCTTTTTCAGCTAACAGAATATCATAGCCTATTGAGAGCTTATCCCAAAATAGACCCTTAATTTTCCTAGTCTTATCACCTTCTATACGCAATGTTATTTCGTATATTTTATGGGGCTCGCTAAGTCTGGTGTCGGCAGTTTCAACTTGAATGTATTCATTCGTGTCCACTGTCTCCAGATGACTCATCAAGATCTTGCGCGCTATACTGATTTCTGCTGCACTGTCCAACATTGTCAATGCCCACTCCCCGTTTTTCAACTGTGTCCTCAGTATTCTCGGCATGGTTGATTACTCTAATACTGGCTACCTTCTTTTTCTGAAATTGAGATTTCTTATTTTGAGCAGGTTCCTTGTCTTTGGACTTGGTGTGCTCTCCTGGGTCTGACCGTCCTCTTCTTTCCGAATTCTGTGGAAGAGATCGAGAGGGACGTGTATCAATACTTTGATATCTATCAGGTTTTTTCAGATTATCCCTATTTCTAAGGTTATATCTTTTCTCAGAGGGCTCCCTCTGGGGAGACTGGCGTTCTCGAGTCGGAGTTCTTTCCCTCCGTTGAGGAGACCTTCCTCTGGACTGGAAAACTTTTTCCTTGGGAGTGGATTGTTTATTTCCATCCCAGCTCTTTTTAGGAGTGTTTGAATTATTTTTAATAAATAATTTTACTAACTCTCTATAAGCTTTTGTTAATTCTCCTATGTTAACTAAGAGATCTTCCTTTGACATTTTTGCAATGTCAGGATGTGGTGTGTAGCTGGCTAGAACCGGCCACGTGGCTCCTGGTCTACCTAGAGGACCGAGCCTGGTTATGTGATCATTTTGTTTTAGGGCGCCATTAAACCAGAGCAGGTGCTCTTCAAATTTAAGTGGAATTTCAATCTCCTCGAAAGGAGCGTACTCTTCCGGAGGTTTCTCTATTTTGTAATAGTGAAACTCTTTTGGTCTAGCGTTTACCGCTGGAAAGTTTATCCATGAATAGAATACCTCTGTCTGCCGATACTCGTGAGCCTCTATCACGAAAATTACTGTACCACCCTGAGGTGTCAGTCCGTTTACTATAAGTTTTGAAGTTATAGATTTTCTTAAATGTGCCGGGATGATTATTGCATCCGGGTCTGTGTATTCGGGACCTTGCTGAGTCGCATCTGCTGCGCCCCCAGTGGTTCCGTTATTTTCTACTGACATTGTATAAATGCAGGTTTTGCAGAGTAGGTCTCCAAGGAGACAAAGATTAGATGCACAATATTTTGGAACACTGTATCCTTCAACGTTGAATAAACCAGAGCTTTACATAGGAATCTCTTCCTACTAAGGTCGGGCGGATTTTAACCTTTCACCCACTCCAGACGTCTATTGGAGTATTTACGGGAGAAAGGGGTGTGAAATATGCACGACTGAGTT
Organism: Lissotriton vulgaris; assembly: GCF_964263255.1. Classification (NCBI taxonomy): domain Eukaryota; kingdom Metazoa; phylum Chordata; class Amphibia; order Caudata; family Salamandridae; genus Lissotriton; species Lissotriton vulgaris. Next base: position 204,408,024 of record NC_141689.1, read on the forward strand.
ACTCTACAAGTCTTGCGTTAGTTTATCGCCTTACCAAACGTTAGGGTGCCATGTAGTGTAGTTCCTAGTTTCCCACTAGGCCCTGCGCATTGGAATAACATAAACAGTAGTATCGACGTGGAACTGCTTATATTGCAGGCCTCCACTGACTATGCTAAACTTAATTGGGTTGTGTTACCAACTAGCTCAGAGGTCACTGGAAACTTTCTTCTCTGCATAGGAAGTGATCAGCTTCCTTGGCACAGACAAGAAGGGATTCAGTTTTCCAACAACCGTGCAACATGACAACTTTGCTCCTCAGATCAAGAGTCGATCTCTAGGGTCGTGTGAAACAATAGACATAGATTTCACTCAGTCAGTCTAGTGCAGTTTACTTTCACAGTATGTAGAGAATAGAGAGACGGGCGTTTATCAATAAAGGGTTAACATTTATTGAACAGTCTTTCTTCTCGTACAAGAGAAATGTATTGCCACAATTGCAATAACTGTTATTATAAAAAGTACGTACAGTAAGATAAGTATTGCGAAATAGAACTGTAAAAGCATTGATATGGTTTCTTAGCCATACAATGGTTTAGAAGTAATAAAACATATATACAGTCATATATACATTAGGCTAACATACTCAACTGGTGCTTCTAACTAAGCCTACCCCAGTGTGCCTGACCTAAGCCTAACACGTGAGAAGGGGGAGTAAGTAAGTAGCTTAAGTTAAGTTGGTTTTGCCAAGGTTTGTTTCAAGAATTCTCGTCTAAGGGTTTAGTCAACACCATACCTCTGAATAGAATGATGGAGGATTGGTATCTCCTTCAGGGGTCTCTCTCGATATCCCAGTCACCCGCGAGGGTAAACCGGAAGCGCCGGGACTGGATTTCTCTGCACGAGAAATGCAGCGGCTTCTCTCTTCAGCGCGTCGAGGAAGGAGGGGTGACAGCGTCCGCGGGCAGCTGGGCTGGATGTCTTCGCAGAGGACGGCTGGTCGGCTCCTCAAGCGTACTGCACCATAGTTCGCGCTGTAGCGGCGATAATGGTAATCAGCAGCTTCACCACCACAGGATAGCAGGCTGCAGCGACAGAGTGCTAGTTTTTACCAACACAGGGTCATGCAGGCAGCTGGCATCAGCAACAGGCAACGAACTCGCAGTTCGTATCTCTCACATTGCTTAAGGCAACGTTGGTAATATTTATACCTGACAGGTGCCGGGTTTGACGCAAGTTTGCTGGACATAAGACGTCAATTAAAGATGTCACTAGGAAGTGACAGTTATCAGTTGCTCATTAGAGTTCCATTACTAATCAAAACATAGCAAGCGGGGATTTCCAGGTTTGCTAAGTTTTTATCTTGTTGAAGAACTCGGAGTGTTATCTAGGAATATCAGATAGTGACTGCTGCTCTGTCATTGCACTAATTGGTCGCAAAGGAAGTAGCAGAGAGTCATGCTGGAATGTGGCTCTGTTCGTGTGAGGCCAGAGATGACTTTTCAGAAAATCGCACTTGAACGGTTATGCCAATATAGGGAATAAATGGATTTATAGCCGAATAGGGGCATAAGGTCACAGTATCGATCAGGAACCTAGATAAGCACGCAACATTACCTCATCATGAGCGTTTTGTTATTTTATTAGTGGACTACACTTCAAAATGTGTGTCCACTGTAAGCACCAAGAATATAATTGATTTTCTCAGAGATGTTTTTGCCATTGAAGGTGTACCCAAGTTCTTGGTCACAGACAATGGGGTACAATTTGTTTCCCATGAAATGTGCAAATTTCTGAAAGATCACAATATTATTCATCAGAAAACAGCTTTGTATAAACCTCAGGCTAATGGTTTGACCTAGAGGATGAACCATGTTGTCAAACGTTGTGCCCAACGTGCTTTAGAATTTAAGCTGACTTTTAATAATGTTTTGAGAGATACATGGTGGGCACACATCACCACTCCCAATGTAGTCACACAGAAGTCTCCTTTTGTGGCTTTGAGAGGGAGAAATACTGTTTCAAAGTTAAATCTAGTTTGGTTACCAGTTGGTATTGGAAGTGGCATTTCTGTTGAAAATAGACGTGCCAGAATTTCTAAATACCAAGAAAAATACAAATCCAGTTATGATTAAAAAAATTGTGTTAAGTGGAGGAAATAGAATCCTGGTGACAAAATCGTGGTGAAAAATCCCAAACACATCTTTAAAGGGAAATCTGGTTTCATTGGTCCCTTTACCATTGTCGCTATTAAGAAAAATGTAGTGAAAGTTGACACAGGTTGTATATGGAGCATGTCTGGACTTGTGAGGTTTTCTGGAAAAAATTCAGATACATCTTCAAGTCTATGTGAGCCTCCTTTAGATCATTCTTCTGATGATCATGTCTCCTTAGATGTGGACGTCAGCTGCACTGATGATGTTTCCTCTGGAAGATGTAAAAACTTACCTGCCAAGTTTAAGGATTATTTCTATACTGATGGTAAGATTTCTGTATTTCTGTTTCCTTGTATTTTTGTGATCTGCAAAGTTTTTTATGCTCGTTGTTTTGCATTGTTTTATTACTCTTATTTTGCTTAGTTTTAACTTTACTTCCTTTTTTTTATCAATGTTTTGTTTTCTTCATTCGGAAGGAGATGTGTTATGATCTGGTAGGCTTCCTAGTCTCTGGTCATATCTAGAATGTCACCATGTCATAGAATGCGATGATGCATGCTAGAATGGTGGGATATTGAGATAGAGATTACTGCTGTACTGTTGGTGTTGTGCTTGGATCCTGAATAAAACATCTCTACCAGCTTCTACTTTGAAATCGCTCTTTCTTTTCAACACATTCCTTGATAGGCAAAAATATCTGCATTTTCCAGGAAACTTGGGCAGTGGACAGAGTGCATGTCAATGGCTACACAACTTATAGTGTGGAAGCTAACTCGCAAGCAAAGGGTAGAGCTAGTGGGGGCAGGTAATTCTTGTAAGGAATGCCCTAGCTTGTCAGTTTAAACGGTTGGCAATAAAATCACAAGACATACTGGGGATCCAGCTCACTTTCCCAACAGGCCTGAACCTAACTGTGTTTAATATGAATATAGCAAGCTACAAAGCATGCAAATACATTGCATTCTATAACAACGTGGACGTTACAACGACTGTGTTGTTACAACGCAATGCAATTACTACGCAAGTCATTACATCGACTTGCAGTAGACGGCGCTGTAACATTAGGAATGTATCATTTACTATTTCAATTCCAGCCTACGAAACAGTAGGGAAGGTGTTTGAATGCCCCGGTTACTTACCGGTAATCTTCATTACTCCGAGTATAGTCTTCCTCGCCACATGAGTTACATAGTGAGCTTTAGCTCCACAACAGAACCCTCCAAAGCAAAAAGAAACCACCTCCCACCCCCTCCCTACATGGCCGACCAGTCCCACCTGACCTCTATAAGAGGCGGACCGGCCCAACCAACAGCCTGATCTACCAAGCAAACAATGAAGCCGATAGCCAGACAGGGAGGGTGGAGGGAACTCATGTGGCGAGGAAGACTATACTTGGAGTAATGAAGATTACCGGTAAGTAACCGGGGCATTACCTCCTCGTAAGTCTTCCTCGCCCCCTGAGTTACATAGTGAGCAAATACCCAAGCCAACCAGGCTTCATTGACCACCAGAAGAACAACACCACACGGTGATGCAGAGAAACCAACCCAAGGTTGAAGCAGAATAAACAACAAGAAAACAGGGATCACAGGAAACCGGAAATCAAGATATAAAGAGAAAGTAGGCCAGCCAGGAGCCGCAGCACCTGCACTCCGAACGGCCCCAGCGAAGTCCCCCGGGACCGAAGAGTCCCACGAACAAGGCGGGGGACGACACCGCCGACGCCCGACAAATCTCCACAGAGGAGACACCCTGAAGGGGGCCCAGGACACCGAGCCACTCCCCGTGGACCGACCCTGGACCCCCGCCGGATCCACCGAACCCAGCGAAGCGTAGGAAAGGAGGACAGCCTGTGGAAGCCAGCGAACCAAGGTGGAAAGAGGGCTAGCGGCCCGAACGAACCGGGCCAAAGACACACCACAGGCAATCCCACCGGGAAAGGAAAGACGTGCGGCCAAGAGAAGCCAAAACAGCACGCCGAACAACCAGCACGGACGAGGGAGGAACCTCGCCGGCAGGGAAAAGCGGCAAAAAAAAACACCCGAGCCCGGGACCCCAGGGAAGGAACCCCGGGAAGGACACGGGGGACATGCCGGAGGAACAACCACGTCCGGCAAAACCCGCAAGAAGGGCGGGGAGCGGAGGAACGACCCCCGCACGCCCCTCCGCCCAGCAGACACCACTGCCACCAGGGAAATTCACCTGAAAGGCGCGGAACCGCAAAGTCACCGAGGGCCGGGGCCCAAAAGTGCGGACCCCGAAGAACACGTGGACCGAGAGAGGGAACTCATATGGAACGCCGCATGAATCTGCGAGTCACCCTTGCGCAGGGGCCCTGCAAATCTCCCCCGTACCGTACCAATATCAGTATATGTGCTGCCGCAGCGAGCACCCCCGTGGGAAACCGGCAGAGCGTCCGAGGGCGAAGGATAAACAACCTCGGAGCCAACCGAGTCACCAGGGAAACCAGGCCGGCGAACACCGGACAGCGCACGGCCCGCAAGGCCGCCCACCGGGCCCACAGGGAAGAAGGGGCCACGCCCCTGAAAAACCCTCAGACCGGAAAACCAAGACCCGCAAGGGGACCACGGATGCGGGGACAGCACCAAGCCGACCGCGCCAACGCGAGAAGGACGCCCAGCGCCGGGCACAGGCAGAGAACGTGGAAGACCTGCGGGAACCCAGCCGCAAAAGCCACAACCCCCAAGCAAGCAGCGTCCACCGCCCAAGAACCGGGCCTGCAGAAGGAGGCCGGCCAGCCGACAAGAGCCGGCTCAACACCGACGCCGAGAGCGGGGGACCCAACCATGGTATGGGAAGATCCGGGATCGGCCAGGAGGCTCGAACCCACAGCTCGCTATAGGAGATGGTACCCGGGGCGGAGGACCCCGCCGGGAACTAAAACCAGGAACGCACCACGACTTGCGTGGCAACCACGCGCGGGTGTCAGGCACCTCACCACTGTAACGTTCCAAACCAAGGCCATGCGCTGCCGAGTAGAGCACCCACGAACACCCCGGCCCTGCCCAAGCGAATCCTGTCGAGGACCCGCGATCTCAGAGGGCACGGGGGAAACGCGTACATCAGACCGAAAGGCCACGCGAAAGACAGGCAACAAGGACCCGGAAGGAGGTGCAGAACCCGGACCGGAGGGCCGAGACCCCCTCCGTGAACAGAGACATCGGAGGCAGACCGAGCGGATGCCCCAGGCGTCGAAACACCACCGGGGCAGGCGGCGAGACCAGGCAACGAAGGCCAGACCCGACTCCGTCGGACCCCGGGGGAAAGACAGCCCGAAGGGCCAGGACCGGTGACACCCCCACCAGGGCGCCCGACCCGACCAAGACCTGGGGACCTAAGCACCGGCAAATGGAACGCCACACGAAAACGTGCAGGGGCCAAGCCAGTCACCACATCCAATATTAGGAAATGTGCTGCCGAAGCGAGCACAGCAAAAAAAGCGAGCACAGCAAAAAGCCGGCAGGCCAGGAAGACATTCAGCAACCCCCGATGCACGAGGAGCTGAGCGGCCGCAGGAGAACTCAACGACCTCCAAACGACCCGGCGCCAAAGGACGCCCCCACCCCCCGAAAGAACCAGAGGGAAGGACCGGGACCAGGCACACGCCCCCCCGAAGGAGGACAAGCCCGAGACGAGGACCGAAGGGACCCCCGAACATATGTCAGGAAGCCGACGGATGAGAGACACCGCCAGATGTGAAGCCACACCCACGGGGGGGGGGACAAAAACGAGGCCGCGAGGAAGCGCACGGCCAGACAGGGAACCCCAAGACCCACACCCGGCGAATAAGATCCACCAGGCGGGCCAGGAGCACAGCTCCCCCCCCCCCTTAGGGCCAGAAGGCAAGCCCAACGGAAGCACCTGCAACCGAGAGCGGGGACCCCCACACGCAGGCTGGCCCCACAGGCCAATCCATGGTCCCAGAAAAACCTACAGGTGAGACAAGGGAAGGAGCCGGGACCCCAACCCGTCGAGACGGTGGGTTTAAAATGGAAATCCAGTGTTTGTAAAGCGCTCAGCTACCCGAAGGCCTCCCTGCACTGGGTGCCGTCGGGAAGATTAAGCAAGCTATTGCCCAGAGTCAAAATGGTGCTGGGCCAACCTGCCTCCGGTGCCGGGGATAGAATCGCTTCCCCCGCGGAAAATCCGTAAGACCGGACAGCAAGCCCGAAGAGCCCAAGAACCGGGACAGCCACGTCCCAGGACGGGATGCAACGGAGGCACCCGCCCCCCCCCTCCCCCCCCAGGGGACCCCCTGGAGTGAGAGGGCCAAAAGTCAGTCTCTAAGGGTGAGACAGGGAGCGGCAGAACCAGCACGAGGCCGGTTACCGCCGAAACTCGGGACCGGACCCGCCGAAGGGCCCCACCCATGCAAGGGCGGGACGTCCTCACCTGAACTGCGCAGGGGCCAAGCCGGACTACACAGAAGCGCAACATGAAGCGAAAATCGCGCACAACCCCCCCGCAAGGGCACAAGGCGTAAGCACGAAAGCCGCTGTTTCATAACAAAACACATGTTCTAGTAAGGTGCCCCTTCACCCCTACGGGAATCTTGGTGCTGAATAACAGATGTCAGTCGTTACCCAACGCAATGGAAATAATCTCATTGACCACAGATGGATGAAAGGCCGAGTGGACCCGCCGGTATTTGAACCTGCGACCACGAGGTCAAACACCAGCCCCTGCAGTAGACGCATCAATCCCCTGAGTCACTAGCCCCGGTAGACCCAACCCGGCCAACTCCCTGAGGCCCAAGGAGGAGTCCAGGCTACCAAAGCCCCGTGGGGCCGACGCGGAGAGAAAGAAAAAACCAGCCATGCCCAGAGGCAATAACTGATCCCTGGGATATCGAGTCCAAGACCCGCCGAGGCGGGGAATCGAACCCCGGGCCCGGGCCAGACCTCTGCACCAGGGTCTGATTCGCTTCACCATAGCTGCAGAACGGGACAACACGAGTGGAACACTCGCGACCGGCGCAACTAGACGGCCCAGGGCGAGTCCCCCAGGGCGCCAGAATAGGGAACACGGACAAAAGGGATCTGTCCCCATGCCGCACCGCGCCCCCTCAGAGCGCGCCAGATAAGCACAGACACACTGTGAATGAGACAACCTCACAGGCCCTATGGCTGCACGTAGAAGGAATAAAACACTACCCCTTCACCACGTGTTGTATGCCAACAGCCCGGAATAACAGGGCACAAAAAACTGTCAGAAAGTTCCACGTGGGATACCTCTACCGCATTGGCAGGATCCGAACCCTGGCCTGTGCGGACCGTCTGCACCGAAGGCACAAGACTCACCTGTGAGCGATGCCCCTTACAGGAAATGGCGCTCCGGACTCAGTACGCCGCGTCCCAACCGCTGCGGTAGCCGGAGAATCCAAGACCGAAGAAGGACAACCTCGGTCGCACCTGGAGGCAACGAGAACCCCGCCCCCGAGAGGCGGGAGGCGCCCGGAGCCAACCACAGCGCGGCAAACCGCCGCGGCCCGTAGGGCAGCCACAATCCACGAAGGGAGGCAGAGGCGAGACTCGGCAGCGACCAGCGCCCCAGGCCCGCAGGAGGGGAGCGCCCGGTCCGGACCGCCCATCGACAAAAAGGTAGGCACCTTTGTGTACCTCTGGGACACCCCATCTAGAAGCCGGACAAGCGGCACTACCGGCTGTCCACCGTGCAGAAGCGCCGCTGACACAGGTAAGGCTCCAGCCCGCCGCGCATAGCGAAACAAGTGGAACACGCATCCAAGCCCATGCGTGTATCAAACCCCCTCGTGAGTCTATCGCTGCACCGGGAGAAGATGAAGTACACACGCAGGCAGTGTCACAGCGCCCTCTGCCGCCTGAGGTTGTTTAAAAAAACATGGCGCAAACCCCTGGCGCACCTTCAAATTACAAAAATTAAATACGAGTCCCTCACCGGACTCGTCTTCATCAGCGCCAAATCTCATAAGAGCAATCACCTTTATGACCACACAGAAAGCTCTAGTGAGTATGTCTGCAGTGATAGATAGAGAACTCACATATTAGAAGTGATCCGTCTCCGTGGGGCCGACAAATGTAAATGCTCATACACTTGAGACGGCTGAAACTTTAGGCGAGAGTCAGCGCCCATGTCCACAACTCGTGGCATGTAGGCAGAGCGTAATTCCAGGCGCATATCCAACCAGGGGAGCCAGGAACACAAGAAACACCTCTTATTTGAGGGTAGTTACAACCACCAGCATGTACAACACACAGGAGAATGCGCAGAACCCAAAAAGCCCACAGAAAGGCTAGGGCCCAACAGTAACGACCGGGGGAGACCTGGGCATGTACAACCCTCCACACCCCCGGCCGCCCCCCCCCCCCCCCCCCCCTGTAGACCCTTGGCACGCTATAGCAGCACCTAACCGGTCCCACAGGACCGGGGGAAGGAAGAGGGGGGGGGATTATTTAGGCATAAGGCACCAGAGACCGCTAGAGCAGGTCCTCCACCCTAAACCCCAGGGCCAGCTCACGCCGGCCCATCTTACCTGAACAGCGCTCTGGAGAGAATCGCGCAGAACAAAAAAAACAGGCTGTTGGTTGGGCCGGTCCGCCTCTTATAGAGGTCAGGTGGGACTGGTCGGCCATGTTGGGAGGGGGTGGGAGGTGGTTTCTTTTTGCTTTGGAGGGTTCTGTTGTGGAGCTAAAGCTCACTATGTAACTCAGGGGGCGAGGAAGACTTACGAGGAGGTAATAGTAAATTATACTATTCCTTATGTTAGAGCGCCATCTACTGCAAGTCGATTTAATGACTTGCGTAGTAATAGCATTGCTTTGTAACAATGCGGTCGTTGTAAAGGCATTGCGGTCTAGCGACTGCTTTGTAAAGGTTGTTTCCTGTTTAATATCTATGCCAGGTCCGAATCCTACAGCAGCGAATCACCAGTATTATCATTGTTAGATGATCTGGTGGGAGCATACCAAAGCAACTCTAAAATCCTAGTAGCTGGGGATGCCGCTTTTCAACCCTTTCCCTTACTAAGTACTTTACTTGAGGAGGAGAACGAGATATGGGGTTTGCCTAACCTGGCAACAACCAAAAATTGTCATCGTTTAACAGCTGTTTCCCTGCAGGTTGCATCACTGGTTATAGGCTAGAGCCTTAGAGCATGTATTGGAAAGACCACATTGGACATAAATAGGCAGACCACCTTCAAACCGGGTGCCAGTAGTACTAGCATAATTGATTACATCCTAGTTGACGTTGGAATCTGGACACTAGTCGAGGATGTGTCTATTGTCCCGAGGTCATATAGCGATCACAACCCACTGTTATTAAAAATTATGGGCACCACCCTGGATAGGAAGCTACCTAGATGTATCTCGAAGGTGGAAGAGCCACTTGTAACCAACAACCGTAAACGAGTCACCTGGCCCAAAGCGCTCGCAGATGCGGACCTGTGTGCTATGATCTACAAGTTATTTATACACTTTCTGACTGGTTTGCATAGCAGTTTGGATTGTGTATGCTCTCCGGGGCAAACTTCCATACTATCAGTGCACAATGAATTGTATGGGGCAGTGCAAACCGTATTTACTAAAAATAGCTCAGGTAGCAGGCCCGCTGGTATAATGAACAATAAATGGTTTAATCGCGAACATAAACTTGCAAAGGGGGCATTGCAGCAAGCGGTTAAGGAGCACATCCAGCCCGGGGTAGAATTGGCACAAGCTGTCCAGCTTGTGGTGCATCAAATGAAAATATAGGCCACTTCCTATTTTCTTGTAAAGCCTATGCCACCCCGAGAAAAGTCTGATTAGTCCCTGTTTGCAAAAATTTAGGGACATCCAGGGGTATGGAGGCTCTACGAATCCTCCGCACTTCCACCCATTTGCATGTAGTTTTAGCAACAGCCAAGTACCTGGGGTGGGCATGGTCTATAAGACGGAGGGCCCTCCTTCTTTAGAGCATACATGTTGTGGCATTCAATTTGGCATTTGTGCAATTGTGTATAAAAGTTTTATTGTGCTCCCTTTCCTTGATCAACCGTTTATGTTTATACAAATTTTACTTAAAAACTGTATTTTATAAGGTAACATTTTTAATATTGTATTTTAAATGCATGTTAGTGCTTTTATGAGTTCAAACCTCGAATAAAGCTTTTTGACGTGACGTGGCACACAATAGATACAAAAAGCACTTGCAGAAGCTAAGCGTGACTTTGCACATAAATATTGGCTGGACCTGGTACTAGCTGCCAGATGCAAGGACAGCAGCTTTTTTTTGGCATATCCTCGCAAAAGGAAACATGGAAAACACAATTATTCTTAGCTATCATATCCAGCCGGAGGTTTGAGTTGAGCCCTTCTCTACACTATATTCCAGGAACTTGTACGCCAGCTGTATAAATAACTCTAGAGCTGACCAAAGCATCTCTAACACTCTCCCTGCTATGCCTATTACTGGCACAGAAATAGTCGCCAGCTTGGATGATACCCTCTCAGCAATAAACAGACTTAAAGCAATAAAGGCCCCTGACCCTGAATAGATACCAGGAGATTTATATAAATTGTTACACATGATATGGGCTCCGTATATAAAACTCTTCACAAATAGTATATCGGCTTGTGGGGCTAATCCGTCCACCTGAAGGTGGAGCTGAGATAATCTCTATACATAACAAGCAATGGCATAGCCAATAGGTCTCGCCTTTGGGACCTTGTAAGTAAAAAAAACTGAAGTGTAAGACTTCACGTTTACATTTAGTGCATCCTACATGCGAAGTATATGTAAACGTGCAGTCTTATATTTCAGTTTTTTTTTACTTACAAGGTCTCAAGGCGAGATCTATTGGCTATGCCAATGCTTGTTGATAATAGGCAGGCTGGAGGGAGGGGGTGCCTGGGGCTGTGTGCTGAACATGGGAGAGCGAGGGCTGCCGGAGGGCACCTGGGAGGGTTACCAGCAGGGAGTGGGTTGTATACAAGTTCATTTACCAAGTAACATAGTGCTACTTCTGCTTCACTCGGTGAGCTCACACACACAGGGGCACAATTACTTCAAGGGGCACACACGGTCATAATTGGAGCCAGGGCAATGCGCAGAGCTCCACATCCCCCTGAAACACTTGAGGGAAGTGCACAGATGCAGCTGGAAAACACATACTAATGCTGTGACGTCATGCACACAGGTCTCGTGCAAAGGGAAAGCATCGCCTGGTCATGAAGGCAGGCCGTTGATAGCACGGCCAGACTAGGGTAAAAAAAAAACGAGCCGTTGCCCCTGCCTGAACAACGTGGCCAGGGAAAACAGTCCCACGCACACACAGCGACGTTATCTGCCCTCCCAGTGCAAGGAATACAACGCACTCCCACACATACACACACACACACAAAAGCACACATGCTAACAAATCATCTCACTGTCAAAACATCCACTTGAGTCCAGGTCTGGCCACATTGCAAAAATACACGAGCAAAAGTGCACACAAGGGAAAACTTACAGCCGCCTCAGACACGCGATGCACGCATACACCTATCCACACACGCATGCACGCCCCAACCTGCTCCTGACCACTCCAAAACACTTTTGTATCCCACACATACGCTCACAAAAACATTACACCCCACCGCTTCATGCGCAGTCCACTCACATAGTATTACAAAAACACTCATAAACCACCACAGCATGCACTTGGACTCAATGAACAACCCACTGTCTGGCCCAAACGCACACACAAATGTACCCCTCCACCCACGCTCACACCCCACACACACACATAACACCATGCCTGTTCCTTCAGACTACAGCAAACAACATATGCCCCCCTAGCCCAACCTGTCAAGATCGGCCCTGGCTCGTGGTATATATAGGAAGTATCATAAAAATAAATATTTTGTGTTAAATTCAAGGACTTACAGCAGGGCTACGAGGCAGTTTGGAATGCTGCTGAGCTGGGGGCAGATTTCGTTCATGGAGACCTTCGTGTGCTAAACGAAATTCGTTTTGCTTTAATTATTTCGAAGCACACGCAGGTCTCCATGAACAAAATCACCCCCCACTGCAGTGAAATCAGCCCCCAGCTCGGCAGCATTCCAAACTGCCCGGTACTCAGTCCGGCCCTGACTTACAGCACGCATTTGTTAATCGGAATGCAATAAAAAGCTGACCCTGATCTGTTTAGGACTTGTGCCCTGGTTGAAGGGGAAGGGAATCCTTTAAAGAGAGTAATTTTCTCGTTTTGAAAGTCAGGAGCAGCAACATTGTGGTGGTGTCATCAAGGCTTTAAATCAAAGAGTTTTCAATATTATATACAAGCCATAGTTGCTGCTTATTTATCTTATGTAACTATCAACCATTAACAAAGGCAGTAGTCATGACTTGTGGTAAGTATGATGTTACTTGTTGTAGTATCATACATCTGGATGCATTGAGAAAAACATAAAAGTACCAGTCAGGCGGCACACTATGCTAAGTTTTCTCATCTCACTTAACGCCCTGGGTTTAAGATACCACGATTCCCGGGGTCGAGCGCCCAGAAGCCCTAGTAGCGAGGGAAAGCGAATAGGAGCGAGGCTGCCCAGGGTGCTGGTCTGGAGTGGGAGGAGGGCATCTCCAGGGCTGTAAGAGACGGACAAAGCCTTTCCAGAGCCGAATAGGGCCAGTTCAGTGACATATGGGACGGACCTAGTGTGGGGTCACTATGGCTCTTGACATCTGGGGCCGGGTGAGCTTGGTCTATGAGAGGGGCCAGTAGGTAGTAGGCACAGAGGCATGTGACGCTAGTCAGTGGGCGAGTAAGCTTGGTTGGGCGAGAGACAGCCAGGGGAGATAAACAACTCCGTGGTGGCGACTGGCGAACTGGACCGGGAGAGTAAGCTCTCCGGCTGAGGTGAGGCTGAGAGGGGATGCTGTGTAGCACCCAGGATTTGGGTAAGTTTATGGATGGGCCGAGGTAGCACAGAGAGAGAGTGGAGTAACCCCCTAGGGTTTGGGAAGGGCTGTGGGCGGGGTGATGTAGCACCTGAGACAGGAGGTCACTGGTAGGAGTTTTGGGAGAATTCCCTCTGTGCAAGCTGGTGTTGTATCGCAGGGCAGGATGGCTGTGCACCGCTGGGCTGTGTGAGTGACATTTGGATGTGCATGTTTGTTCATGTGCATGTATGTGGGTTTATTCCTACCCAGGCTTCAGTGGGGAAGATCAGTGCACCAGCAGGTGGCCTGCACTGCTCTGTTTTGGGACCTGGGGAGTGACACTGAGCCCTAGACTTGACAGTTTCAAAAATTGTGCGCAATCAGCTCTACTGATTAACAGGAAATTATGGGGGGCAGCATGCTATGTGGATATGGGGCTGTTCCTTGTGATGATAATTAACCAGTCGGGTTCGGACAGTCTGGTGGTCTTGCGCTACATCTTCCCAGGACCTCTCTTATGCGGTTGGGGTGCAGGCAGGCATGGGGTCGGTGCGGCAGGTCATCATTGCAAGGGCGGCGTACTACTGTCCTCACAGTCAGTTGTTTTGTTCTGGGCGGCAGGTGGCTCCACAAGGCCTAAAATGCTACACGCATCCCGTGCACTTATCTTGCAATTAGAAGACATGCACACTGGTTGCATCATGGCGCAGGACTACAGATGTACAGTGCTGCCCATTAATTTAAGCCCTCGGCCAGGTGACAGTGGGGCCAAACAAATATGTCTTGGAAGCCGCGGTTGCAGTATAGACCACCTCTCAGCATGAAATGCTACAGCCACAAGGCGGACTGCACCCAGCATTCTGCCGCAGCCCAGACATGTTAGAGCTCACATCATGCCCTGTTGCTACCAATTGAGGAATCTACTTGCTGCCCGTACCTGCTGGCAGTCCTGCAGTTCCCCCGGAGCACAAGCAGGCATCCATTTCTGTCAGCGCAGCTGATCGTAGCAAAAAGACAGAAGTGGATGCCTGCTTGTGCCCGGGGGGAACTGAAAATAAAAATTATTTTGCAGCTTTAGCTTTTACCGATCCCGAAATACTCTCAACTGATACAAGCCAGGTAACTTAAGAGCACCTCCTTGCTGTTGCAGTATGAACAAGCCTTACGCTTGCGGAGTCATGAAGACGCAACCAGCCTAAAAAGCATTGGTCGCGCGGCAGTAAAGCCGCGCAGCAGTGAAAGTGGCAGCATGGGGAGGGGGCATGGGCGATTTCCTTTCAGGAGCGTGCAACCATATGGCGCCACCATAACGGCGCCGCGCGCTCCTGAAAGGAAATCTCCAAGATGTGCATGGGATGCATTGCAACCAATGCAACGCATGCATGTTTTTGCCCCCAAAGCTGCATTGATCTCAAGAGGTCTATCTCCTAATCAGCGCATGAGCGCTGCGTAGGCGAGACCTAAAAAAGGAGACGCCTCCATCCCCATCAATTATAGACCCATCAGTCTGATTGATAACCTACAAATGATCTTTGCAAGACAAATCCTGGACAAACTCAAAATATTGATAAACGAGAAGGCGATCTTGTCCCCGTACCAAGCCGGCTTTTGCTCCAAAATTAGTACAAGTGACCAGGCTTTTAGATTTACTCTGTTAACTTGGAAATATGTGCTACTGAAAAAACAGAAACTCTATGCAGCATTTGTCGATCTTAGAGCTGCTTTCCACTTAGTACTGCACGAAAAGCTATGGAAAATAGTGCTTGACCTAGAGACCCTGATAGATCTGGTGATCCTGATAGCTAGACTCCACGGCGGCAACTATGCCCAGGTAAGATGTGGTAAAAATGGTGAACTAACTAATAGGATACCAATACAGTGGTGGGTTCTAGCTCCCATGCCATTTGTCCTGTTCATTAACGATGTGGCCAACTGATTATTGGATTGCAGGAACGACTCTCTCGTTATGAATGGCACGCAAGTCCCAATCCTGCTCTTTTCAGGAGATTCTTTACTTATTTCCACAACTCCAATGGGCCTACAAATGCTAATGGATACGTTTTTAGATTTCTGCAAAGACAGGAGCTTGGAGCTCAACATTGCCAAAACCAATTTTATGGTGTTTGGGAAAGAAAAGGGGAAATCACGTGAGGTTATGATTGCATACGAACCACTGGAGAAGGAGAAAAACTTTGACTACCTTGGGATAAGACTAAGTGGCACACTCAGCTGGGAACAACAATTAGATAAGATTGACCTTATCCTCTGTCACAGGTCAAAGTCAATACTGTGGAAAACACCTTTGTTAGATCCCTTATCCCTGTACCTATCACTAGTCCCCTGATCCCACTATTTTTTGACATAGTAATAAAAAGAATAGGTGATTTGGCCTCATTGAAATCCCTAATATACTGGCTACGCTTATGGAGAACACCACAGCTCTCTGACTATTGCAATTCCCTGAGGGAGATTTTGACGATCAGTGGTACTAAAAGATTACTCTGGTTCAAACATGTTGCAAGTTGGTACAAAACATTTGGTATCAATCAATCAAAAAAAACATTTGATCAAAACATTTGTAGAGCGCACTACATACCCATGAGGGTCTCATAATGCTGGGGGGGGGGGGGCACTGCTGGGGGAGGGGGGCACTACTGATCGAACAGCCAGGTCTTGAGTAGCCTCCTGAAGGTCAACGGGTCTTGGGTCTGTCGTAGGTTTAGTGGGAGTGTGTTCCAGGTATCAGCGGTGAGGTGGGAGAAGGACCTTCCGCCAGTGGTTTTTCTTTGGATGCGCGGGACAGTGGCGAGTGTGCGGTTCCTGGAGCATAGCTGGCGGTTGGGGGTGTAGAAGGAAAGTTGTTTGTTGAGGTAGGCTGGGCCCGTCTTGTGGAGTGCCTTATGGGTGTGGATGACGAGCTTGAAGGATATCCTCTTGTTGAGGGGTAGCCAGTGCAGGTTTCTCAAGTGGGGGTGATGTGCCTTGGCGTGGTACGTCAGCGATCAGTCATGCTGATGCGTTTTGGATGCGTTGCAGTCGTTTGATGAGCTTGGTCAGGGCTTCCGCATAGAGGGCATTTCCGTAGTCGAGTCGGTTGCTGATGAGGGCCTAGGTGACTGTTCTTCTTGTGTCTGTCAGGATCCACCTGTAGATCTTGCGGAGCATGCAGAGGGTGTTTAAGCAGGAGGAGGAGATGGTGTTGACTTGCTTGGTCATGGAGAGCGTTGAGTCGAGGATGATTCCCAGGTTACGTGCGTGGTCGGTGGTTTTCGGGGCTGCCCCCAGTGCCGTCAGCCACCAGGAGTCATCCAGGCTGAGGGATTGGAGCCGAGGATGAGGACCTCCGTTTTGTCCGTGTTCAGCTTCAGTCGACTGGTCTTCATCCAGTCGGCGATGGCCTTCATTCATTTGTGGAGGTTGGCTTTGGTGGTGATGGGGTCCTTGGTGAGGGAGTGGATCAGCTGAGTGTCATCGGCGTAGGATATTATGTTGAGGTTGTGCTGTTGGGCGACGTGTGCAAGCGGGCCATGTAAATGTTGAACAGTGTCAGGCTGAGGGAGGAACCCTGGGGTACGCTGCAGATGATCTCAGAGGCTTTGGATCGGAATGGGGGAGGCGGACGCTCTGGGGGCTGCTAGAGAGGAAGGAGGTGGTCCATTCCAGGGCTATGTCTCGGATCCCTATGGCGTGGAGGCTTGCGCGTAGTGTGTGGTGGCAGACAGTGTCGAAGGCGGCAAAGAGGTCCAGGAGGATGAAGGCTGCAGTCTCACCGTTGTCCAGCAGTATATTGATGTAGTCGGTGGCAGCAATGAGGGCAGTCTTGGTGCTGTGGTTGATGCAGAACCCTGACTGGGAAGTGTCCAGGGTCATGTTTTCTTCGAGGTATCGGGTTAGCTGTCTTTTGAGGATCTTCTCGATGACCTTGGCCGGAACGGGACAGAGAAATGGGCCTGAAGTTCTTGAGGTCTCTATGGTCAGCCTTGGGTTTTTTGAGTAGGGTGTTGATTTCAGCGTGTTTCCAGCTTTCTGGGAAGGTCACGGTCTCTAGGGAGAGATTGATGACGTTGAGCAGGTGGGGTGCGATAGAGCTGCTGGCTGTTTTGAAGATGTGGTGCAGGAATGGTTCTGATGGGGAGCTGGAGTGGATTGTGCTCATGTTCTTGATGGTGTCATAGATGCTCACGCTGGTCCAGGCTATCAGGGGGTCATGGTCGATGGTGTGCAGAGAGACTGTTGTGTTGCGGTCTGTTGGTGTTGTCTGGGTGTTGAAGCTGTCATGGATGTCTGCTATCTTGTGGTGGAAGAAAGTGGCGAGGGAGTCGCACAGGGCTTATGATGGTGGAATGTCGTTGGTGTTGGAGCTGGGGTTGGAGAGTTCCTTCACAATGTTTAAGATCTCCTTGTTATTTTGTGCGTTATTGTCGAGGCGGTCTTTGAAGGAGGTCCTCTTGGCTGTCCTGATGAGGTGATGGAGGCTGCGGGTGGCGTCCTTGTGGGCTGCGTGGCTTTCCGAGTCTGTTCGCTGTGCCATTTCTTATCTAGCTTCCGGCAGGCTCGCTTGGAGGCTAGACCAGCTGGTCCTCTTGCTGGTGTCTCTGTGGGGGGGTTTCTTCAGCAGAGGGAAAGTGTTGGCAGAGTCGACGATCCAGCATCTGAGGTTGCGGGCAGTGTTGTCGGAGTTGGAGGGTTCAGTGGGTGGGCTGAGAGCAAGATTTGCGTGTAGTTGGTCTTCAGTGACTTTTCTCCAGCAGCGGCCGGGGGTCTGTTGGGTGCAGTGGTGTATGGTGGGTTTCTGAAAGGAGAAGTGGATGCAGCGGTGGTCGGTCCAGAGTAGTTCGGTGGTGTGGCTGAAGGCGACAGGAGGGTTTGCAGAGAAGATGGGATCAAGCGTGTGGCCTGCAGAGTGGGCGGGCGTTGTGATGAGTTGTCTCAGTACGAGGTTGGTGAGGTAATAGATCAAGGTTGTCGAGTTGCTGTCGTTGTTGTTCTCCAGGTGAAAGTTGAGGTCTCCGAGGAGAATGTAGTTGGTGGAGGTTAGGGCGTGCGTGCTGATGAAGTCGGCTATGAAGTCGCGGAACTGGGGTCAAGGTCCGGAAGGTCTGTTGACGAGGGTACCTCTGAGGGTGGAGTTGGGATCTGTGTGGATCTGGAAATGCATATGTTCAGCAGTGCTGAGTGTCTCGTTGATGCTGGACAAGACCCTGATGCTGTTCTTGTGGATGATGTTGATTCCTCCTCCGACTTCGTTGGTGCGGTCTCTGAGGGTGATCTTGTAGCCGTCTGGGTTGGCTATGTCTATGTCGGGTTCGGAGGAGTCGTTCATCCAGGTCTCCGTTAGGAAGGTGACGTCCGGGGATGATGTGTCGAGCAGGTCCCATAGCTCGATGGTGTGTTTGTGTGCTGAGCGGGTGTTCCATAGGATGCATCGGAGGTTGTTGAGGTTTTTCTTGGTAGGTTGTTCGGCGGCTCTGAGGCTGTTGTAGCTGCAGTTCTGGCAGGTTAAGGGACCGTGTGTGCATTTCGGGGTGGCCTTGAAGCTGGTGTGGGTCCTTCAAGGGTTGAGAGCGTGGAGTGTGCTGGCGTTGTAGCCATGGTGGTTGTCGTGGTGGGTGCGGGGACCAGGGGTTCTGGCGCTGGGCGCAGTCCAGGTGCAGACGTGGAAGACGGGCTTGCCTTAGGCACGCCTTTGTCATGCAAGAGGTGTGGCCGTGCAGAGGCATCCATATATGGGGATGTGGGAGGGAGGAGCAGCTGTGAGGCGGGAGGCAGGGGCAGCAAATGACAGTGGGGGGGCGTGGCCACATGGGACGCAGCGACAGGAACGGGGCAGCGAGGGGAAAACAGAGGCAAAACAGGCACAGGATACAAACCTAAACAGAGGAATAAATGGCATAATCAATGCAGTGAGGGGAAAACAGAGGCAAAATTAGCACAATCAAGGGCAGCAAGGGGGAGACAGAAGGTAAAACGGGCACAGGACACCACTCCTGAACAGAAGGAAAAAACGGCAATATCAAGGGCAGCGAGGGGGAGACAGAAGGCAAAATGGGCACAATCAAGGGCAGCGAGGGGGAGACAGAAGGCAAATCGGGCACAAGATAGATGGTGCCTGCGGGTGGAGGAGGGCCTCAATTTCTACAGCAGTGGCAGCGTCAGGGCACACAGGCGGAGCTGTGTGGTGGGGGAGCGACTTATCAGCAAGGTCGAGGGTCGCTCTCCTCACTGCACAACGGCCTCCATTTATGGTGATGTGGGAGGGAGGAGCAGCTGGGAGGCAGGGGCAACAAATGGTAGTGAGGGAGGCGGGGATGCAGGGGACACAGAGAGAGGAAAACAGAGGCAAAATGGGCACAGGATACAGACCTAAACAGAAGAAAAAACTGCACAATCAAGGGCAGCGAGGGGTAAACCGAGGCAAAATGAGCACACTCAAAGGCAGCAAGGAGGAGACAGAGGCAAAATGAGCACAATCAAGGGCAACAAAGGAGAGACAAAAGGCATAACTGGCACAGGATACCACACCTAAACAGAAGGAAAAAACGCAAGGGCAGCGAGGGGGAGACAGAAGGCAAAATGGGCACAATCAAGGGCAGTGAGGGGGAGACAGAAGGCAAAACGGGCACAAGATACAAACCTAGGGCCAACCACTGGCTACCAGGGATGAAGCGCAGGTGGTAGCCTGCGGGTGGAGGAGGGCCTCAACTTCTACATCAGCAGCAGCATCAGGGCAGACAGGCAGAGCTGTGTGGTGGGGGAGCGACCTACCTGCAAGGTGAAGGGTCTTTATCCTCACCGCACAGCGGTCGCAATATATGGGGATGTGGGAGGGAGGAGCAGCTGGGAGGCGGGAGGCAGGGGCAGCGAATGGCAGTGAGGGGGGCAGGCTGCAGGGGACGCAGCAGAAGGAACGGGGCAGTAAGGGGAAAACAAAGGCAAAACGGGCACAGGATACAAACCTAAAGTAGAAGGAAAAAATGGCACAATCAAGGGCAGCAAGGGGAAAACAGAGGTAAAATGAGCACACTCAAGGGCAGCGAGGGGGAGACAGAGTTAAAATGAGCACACTCAAGGGCAGCGAGGGGGAGACAGAAGGCAAAACGGGCACAGGATACCACACCTAAACAGAAGGAAAAAACAGCAATAGCAAGGGCAGCAAGGGGAGACAGAAGGCAAAATGGGCACAATCAAGGGCAGCGAGGGGGAGACAGAAGGCAAAACCGGCACAATATACAAACCTAGGGCCTACTACTGGCCACCAGGGATGAGGCGCAGGTGTTAGCCTGCGGTTGGAGGAGGGCCTCAACTTCTACAGCAACAGCAGCGTCAGGGCACACAGGAGGAGATGTGTGGTGGGGGAGCGACCTACCAGAAAGGTCAATACGGAACCATTGGAACATCCAGACAGGGAAGGCAGCAGCGCAAATTTGTGATCTTTTATTTATTATTTATTTAAAGTATTTATATAGGGCAGCTGACACCTTGCAGGTTTCCTGGCGCTGGAGAATACTCTTAACTGAGGAGAAAGAACGAGTCGCAAGCGGATAGAGTTAGGGAAATAGCCAGGTCTTGATTCGTTTCCGAAAGGGGAGAAGTTGTGAAATTTGGCGGATGTCAATGGGCAGACTGTTCCATAATTTAGCCGCGGCGACCCTGAAGGATCTGCCCCCAGTTCTGACTTTGTTGTATCTAGGCACTTTTACCAGACAGGCTGAGGCAGAGCGCAGGGTTCTGTTAGGAGTGTACCAAGAAAACAAGGCTTGCAGAGGTCTGGGCCCGACTCCATGCAGAGCCTTAAAGACAAGGCAAAGGGCCTTGAATGCCACACGCTGCTTCAGAGGTAGCCAATGTAGCTCGGCTAAGGCCGCTGTGGCCGAGGATCTCCTGGTCCAGCCGAGAGCTAGCTTGGCAGCGGCCGACTGAATTCTTTGAAGCCGATCCAGCAGCACAACTGGAAACTCAAGTAACAACGCATTACAATAGTCGAGGCGACTAAGAATAGTGCACCTGACTATCAATGCCCGAGCTTGTGCGGGGAGGAGTGGCATAATTTTACGCAGGGAACGCAAAAGGCTGAGCAAGTCCCCACTGTTTTTGCAACCTGGGTTTCCATACTCAGCTTGTTATTGAGCATGGCCCCCAGGTTGCGGACCGAGGTTACTGGCTGTGGTTTATCCGGTGTTTCCGGAGGCCAGAAATCGCTCGGGAACGGGCGAGGTATTCTGTTTCCAGCGCAAAAGAGAACCTCAGTTTTGGAGGAGTTAAATTGTAGGGAATTTTTGTGCAACCACCCAGCCGTCTCTCTTAGGCAGTCGTGGAAGGATGTTAAGGGGATGGAGTCTTCTCCCTCCCAAGAGAGAATGAGCTGGGTGTCGTCAGCATAGTTGATTGTTTTTATCCTGTTGGACTTTATTAACGTGATCAAGGGCTTAAGATACACGTTAAAAAGAATGGGACTGATGAAGGAGCCCTGGGGAACTCCCTGGGGCACGGAAGCAAATGCGGATTGGAATGGGGGGAGGGATACAGCCTTTCTCCTGTCCCGCAGATAGGAATGAAACCATAGCAGAGCCGTGCCATCCACACCGGCCTCACCGAGTCTCTCCAACAGAGTCCTGTGGTTGACCGTGTTGAATGCGGCAGACAGGTCTAGCAGTATCAAAGCTACTGCCTTTACGAATAATGGCTGCTACCCCCCCACCCCTTTTACCCATTGGATGGTTCTCAGCTATGATGTAATACTCAGATGGGAGAGCAGAGAGAATGTCCGGTAATGAGTCCTCGGTAAGCCAAGTCTCTGTGACCAGAAGAATATCAGGATTCTAAAAACAGACACCTCCGGGCCAATTGTTTTTGCAGTTAGTAGCTTTCTGTTCTCCTTTTGGATTACTTGACAGACGTTCTTGTCCAAGGCTGTGTCGGTTCTTACTACTAGAATCGAATTTTATGAATGTGAAATGCTGGCTACTGGAGCAAAATGAATTGTGTACTGTATGTAAGATTTCTTTCCAACACCTCTCAAGTGGTGTGTCTCTTAATTGCAAAGCTGTTAGTTGGGTGCCCACCTATTTAAATGTTTTTTAACGTTTTTATTCTTGCTGTTTTAATCGAATATATTTCATACAATTAAAGACAGAGTTTTAACCTGATAACTGATGCATAAGTATTTATGGTGTAGGTGCCAAATGTAACTGTGGTCATCTATGTAGTCTTATTCGATTGCTGTATGACTTGTGATATTATCTAATTCAAATTGTAAGCAATTGTTATGTATGAATTTCATCCTCTGGCATGGCAGACCGGGCCACCACAGGTTTTAGTCTCTGGTGTTTTTGTGCTAACTTTGTGCAATTGGACTTTGAGGTGTGCTCATGCAAATCAATGTATGCTCAGTGTATTGCCCCAAAATAATGCATTGTATATTCTTTTATAATTTGTTTTATGCTACTTTGATGGCCTATGGCCTAGTAAAGTATTTAGTACATATGTATGTATATATATATATATATATATATATATATATATATATATATATATATATATATATATATATATATATATATATATATATATATATATATATATATACGGACTGCACGTCAAGGGAGCCGCTTTATTGGTGTCACAGCAACAGGCAAATGCATTTCGGCCACCAGGCCTTCTTCGGTGCCCAAACGCTGTTGTAAATGGGCAAACTTCAGCCTAGAACTGCTACGGCACGGGGGACCCAAGGGAGTGCTTTTGGACTGTATTACAGCTTAAGAGGCACGCTCTGCACTAGAACTTACCTTCCAGTTTTCATCTTCAGTGTGGCGCATCTTTTCCCCGTAAACCCCCGCTGCTGGAACTTTGCATTCTGGGACGTGCAGTTTGTTTGTATTGCCGCGGACTGCAGGTTGGGCTGTCCACTCCGGCTGGAGTGGGAGGGACGTGATGTTAGCCTATCAGGACTGGACATGATGTTTATAGCAGTTCTAGGCTGAAGTTTGCCCATTTACAGCAGCGTTTGGGCACCGAAGAAGGCCTGGCGGCCGAAATGCATTTGCCTGTTGCTGTGACACCAATAAAGTGGCTCCCTTGAAAATTTCCCCCTTGTGTGGCTTCTACTCTTTTTTCGACGGAAGGAGGTTTGTGGCATACAATTTACCGTGCTTGCCTGTGGCACGGTTTAGAAGCCCCCGCACCACAAGTGGCTCCGGTATCATTGGCGGTGGCGGCTCCGGCTGCCTGTTGGATGTTCTCTGTTTGCACAGATGTCCGGGGTCCACCCTACGCCTCCAGGGAGAAAAAGAAGCGGTGTAAGGGCTTCCCGCCTGACACCGGGCCCGGTGCTTCGTCATTTGGACCTTTGCTGAGCAGAAGCCTGGAGGCTAAAGGTTGTTGCGGCTGGGGGACCCAAGGGAGTGCTTTTGGACTGTATTACAGCTTAATAAGAGGCACGCTCTGCACTAGAACTTACCTTCCAGTTTTCATCTTCAGTGTGGCGCATCTTTTCCCCGTAAACCCCCGCTGCTGGAACTTTGCATTCTGGGACATGCAGTCCGTTTGTATTGCCGCGGACTGCAGGTTGGGCTGTCCACTCCGGCTGGAGTGGGAGGGACATGATGTTAGCCTATCAGGACTGGACATGATGTTTATAGCAGTTCTAGGCTGAAGTGTGCCCATTTACAGCAGCGTTTGGGCACCGAAGAAGCCCCTGCGGCCGAAATGCATTTGCCTGTTGCTGTGACACCAATAAAGCGGCTCCCTTGAAATTTTCCCCCTTGTGTGGCTTCTACTCTTCTTTCGACGGAAGGAGGTTTGTGGTATATATATATATATATATTCAGCTCACGGTTTCCACCAGACTTTCACAGAGGAAAGAAACCACGCACTCCGGGGGTCGTTTTCGGTTAGTTTATTTTAAGTTTGCAACAGACGCGTTTCGGCGCTCTGCCTTCCTCAATGTTTCTTGCAGGGACTCGAGCTGGATATATATATATATATATATATATATATATATATATATATATATATATATATATATATATATATATATATATATATATATATTCTCTTCTGCTTTGTGTGTTTTTGGAGCAGGCCAACATGAGACCAATGACTTGACCCATGGAAAACAGTTGAAATGCCTCCATGCCAGAAAGATTCAGGATCAGGATTTCTTGAGTCTTCTTCTATGACAAGAGTCATATTTCTTTCAGGAACACTATCTTATTCACGGGTAGACTTCCTAGTCAAAGAATGTTCTGAGGGGGTGGGGTGAAGTGCTAGTCTTATAAGGTGCACACACCAGTGATTGGAGAATTTTCCCTACCCAATTGTGGTCACTTTCTCTCCCAAGCACCAACTTCTTTTTCAGGACTTCTTCACTTTACTGTAAAAATCCATAGAAGCAATAGATAATAAAAAGGCTGAACCATACTTCCCTCCGGAAGAGCTCCAGGCAGGCATCTACCAACTCCTCTATTTAGCTCCCCCTCCCTTTATTAGGGTCAGAGTTGGTTCTCCATCCTTTTGCTGCAGGAGTCAAAGGCCTCGTAGGGCTCTGATGAAGAACGCGAGCACATTTTCTTAGTCCCATGTGGAATCAAAAATTCAAAGGAAGAAGAGTTATGGTTGTTCTTTTTTCCACCAGCTGTTCTGAACCCTTTCTAAAGCTTTAATGCCTGCTATTTGGCCAATTGTTGACAATTTCTATCTTCTTATACCAGAGGACCACATGTTGACCTCAGCCAGGCAGAGTCCACAATTCCAGCCAAGAATGCACGTTAGCCTTTTGAGCTGTGAGGAGCACAAGACTGTCTATAATCCAGTTGTGGCTCATACAGAACAAAGTACATTCACCATTGGATCAATTGTCGAAACTTATGAGAAAAATAATCTTGAATTATTTACTAAGGTTTTCCCAAGTAGGCATGTAAAGTAAATACCTAGGCCTACCTTTGATAATACCTAACACAATGAAAACAGCTTTTAGGCCTTTGATTACTATGTTGTATATTAATATACCATTTAAAAGTGTTGCTTGTCACTATTCTATATATTAGGCATCCAGTCTTTGCAGCGTCCATTCCAGCCTTTAAGGGCAACCCAAAGCTATCTAGAATGGTGCTTTCTTATATGGCTTAGGCACATTTCCTTGCCATGTGTAACTGCAGCACCTTTAAACTTCAACCCAGTCAGAGCATGGTGGTAGCCCTAGCAGCCATATTTTGTCGTCATATATGCATGTGGTGTAAATTTTGGATGAAACGATTTTTCCAGTACCATGTTACAGTCAAAGCACACACACAATGTGGTTGTGAATAGCAGAGACATCAGGCAGAGAGTCCTAATGCCACCCAAAATAGGGTCCAGGGATAGTCTATGGGCTGTTTGGGGAATAAACAGAGTCTTACAAACTAATTGTGATCTGTTCTGCCACTGGAACAAATAACATTATTTCCTGAGGAATAAGCCAAGAATAACATTTGCAGAAAAGAAGTTACCATTTCAATGATAGATGTCAGAACCTTTGAAGATGTGCCCTGTCCTGTTGGTATCCGATCTCCTAATCTTTCCTTCTGCATGATGAAACATGGGTATTGTTGGATGGGGGACTGGGAGTGGCGAGGGAATAGAAGGCTGAGGATGGAGTGCTCACACCGCTTCTTGCTACACATTGCTGCCACACTCCATAATTTTTCATCTTGTGTTAACATGCAAATGCTGAATAGAAAGATATATAAAATTATTAAAAAACAGCAGAAAAATAGTTCCTTTTTCGGGCTACAAGGAGAAGTTTTTTTTTGTCCCACAACAGAGCAGATATTTTGTTTTTTAATTACCGCAGAACTGAGGTTTTTCTTTAGTGATGTTGGTAGCTGCCTTGCTCTGAAAACATGTCAAGCACTTCACGGTGATGGCCCCCAAACTGTGTGAAATGCATCTGTGATTACTTAAAATGTTTGAAAATAATTATCTCCTTTATCCCACAGGGACAGATAACATTGCCTGAGGAAGCACTAATTAATGTACAACTTGATTATACCATAGCACCCCATGCAGTCTTGTATGAAAAACATCTGCCCTCATTGAAAATAGTAGATTCTTGCAATAAAGTCAGACACAAGCCTGTCAAACTAGAACCATATGTGGTATGCCAGAGGACCGTCAATGGCTGTTGGCAGACCAGCACATTATATTTAAGGGAGGTATTGAGCTGCTAATTTTTTCTATTTGTTATCTTAGTGTCATATTTTGCTTCTGTATATTCGTGTGTCATTTTTTGCATTTAGATCGCACACCTATTTTATATTTAGTGTTCATTAAAATTGCTGTTTTATTAAATGGAAACAGGTCCTTCTCGGTGTTTTCCAAACATTCTTTATATGCATGATATGACTTATATGATCTCTGGTATCCAGGTGCAGACCAAACTGTTGTTAGAATATCGTATGTTATGTTTCACTTTGCACCTGTGAAAGAGGCGGATTTGTACCTTTGTTTATTCCTGCGTCCCAGCATCTTGCATCACTCAGTTGGCATTTGTTGTTAATTGGTCACAATTTACATTCAGGGGGGGCTTATTTATGAGCCCTCAGGTCACTTTTGCGCCTCCAGTGCGTCACTTTTCGTGACGCACCAGCAGCGTAAAAATGCACCTTGTTGCACCATATTTACAAAGTGACGCATCTAGGCAGATGCGTCATTTTGTAAACCCCAGCGCCACATTATACCTGCGCCAGGTATAATGTATGCAGGGGGACGGTCCGATGCAAGAAATTGTCATAGAAATGATGCAGTGAAATCTGTAAGATTTCACTGCGCCACGTCTAGGACACAAATGCGTCAATATTTTACGCCTGCCTCATGGCAGGCCTTAAGACTGACACTGGCACATTGAACATGTGCATTGCCCATCAGTAATGACCCATTGCTGGAGTTGCTTCACTTTTGCGACACACTCTAGCAATGCGTCATTTTTCCGTCTACAGATACATCACAAATACTGACGTATCTGTAACTCCTTGCGACATGATGTGTCATACTGTAAATATGACGCATCATTGGGGTCGCAAGGAGGGCGCAATGAAAAGTGATGCATTGCCGTTTTCTTGCAGCAATGCATCACTTTTCATAAATGAGGGCAGAGTCTTTATTGCATGATGTTACTTACACTTTAAATTCTACACAATTGTGTTACTGCACATGTATTTCTGGCATTGCACACACATGTTGTCTGAATACCCACTAGTGATGTACACGAAATTGAAAACACTGATGTCAAGATGTACATATATGTTTTATATGCAATGATGTGCTGTATGCACAGTTGTTGTACAGCACATTTATCTTTTCTAGAGCATATACTTTTAAGTTAGTGCATTCACAAGGTGGCACCTAGAACACCACAAAATCCCCTGTGCTTTAAGTTGCAGACATAAGTTTAAACTATCACACAATTAGATAAACATACTTTTTATACTTCTCATATTGACCTCTGGTTTTCATCTTTGCTCCTCAATATATAAGTACAGCTAACCAAAGAGACATGTAATAAATGGTTGGTCCACTCCACAAGTTGTCAAAGTCATCCTGTATGAAAAAGTGAAGGCTGGCCATGGAGAGAGCATCCACAGCTGCCTTGTTAGCTGTAGTCGAGCTCATGCAGCCCCCAGACAAAGGGCCATATTTGTCATTATATCATGCAGCGCAGCAAGTCACCTTGCTGCACTGTGTTATATGAAAAGGGAAGGAATGTGCCAAACATAACATTGTATGGCGCCTTCCTGCCTTTTCCTAGCCCTGGCGCATAATGTGCAAGGGTGCCTGTTTTGGTGCCACAATTGTTTTTGTGTAGGAAGGGGCACCTTCTTGCACAAATACATTCAGAAGCAGTACTCCTCACCTGGGGAGGCATAGCATTTTGTCGTATTCCCAGGTCAAATCTGGGTTGTGTCAAAATCCAGGGGTTTTACATGGGATCACCCACGCATCACCCATGGAATGCCTCCCTGGGGCAGAGTAACGCAACACAGTGATTTGCACTGTATCCCGCTAATCTGGATTTATCAGGCCACTCAGGCCCATCCAAGGGGGCCTTGCCTGACTTGATAAATTGCATGTCAAGAGTTGCGAAGCTTTTGCATCCTGCCGCATGGTGCAAAAGCAACCCAACCTTTGATAACTATGTTCAAGGCCAGTAAATTCTATTAATGCATAGTAAATTAAAACCATTTCATTTACAAATAGTTATACCCATTATTATCATCATATTGCAGCAGACATTCAAAAGGATAAAAGGTAAGAAATTAATTCTCATTTCACTTTGCATCGGGTGAAATCTCAAAGATTAACAATGTCATACTACACTATAGCCAAAGTCTTTTACATGGATAAAATAGTTGCTCTGCCATTTTGTAGCTTGGTGAACAGAAAGAAAATGCCCACAAGATTGAGAGAAGCTGTATGTGCTACAGAATATCTAAAGTTTACTCAAGGAGTAGGCCTAATTATTTTGCCTGCATCAGTTTTCAGTGTATGAACTGTGTTTCTCTTAACAACTTATACTCGTGGGTAGACAAGTACAATTGGACTCACTCCAAGAGAAATCTCGCACACTAGATCACAGTGTCCTACACATAAAACCCCAGCCCTGAGGAAGACCTTCCTAGAATCCTCCTGGTTGCCCTCACGAAGGTCGAAACTCGTCAGCACCCCCTCAATTCACTGTTTCATTTCATGTGGCTCAGAGCATCACCAAACAAAATTGCTATTGAAATAGTGACTTATCAGTTTAGCCAACTTGAGGTGGTTCCAACATTAAAAAACAGTTGGAAATGCACTCTGAGCACAGCACTGTTTTTAGGACCATTCACTGAATGATTATCGAGGATAAGTTGTGTTTTGTTTATCCCGATACACACTCACAAAGTAGTAGGACGTTTAAGATTTATGATTTATGAACCAGAATGAATATGTGTAAATAACTTCCTCTCACTAGTTTTCTATGTATGTTTAATTTTCGTATAAAGTATTTATTGTATGATAGTATCCAAAAAAAACATGTAAAATAAGAACTGAGATGAAGATATGTACATTGGACAATTGAAATAAGATTTTAAAAAAATTGAGAAAATATAAAGTAAATCATATCCATGAAAGAATATGTCAATGTCATTTTCTGGATGTTTTGCGCTAGCTGAGAGACATGTTGATGCTTGTCTACCCATGAGTATAAGTTGTTAAGAGAAACACAGTTCATACACTGAAAACCGACACAGGCAAAATAATTAGGCCTACACCTTGAATAAACTTGAGTAAAGCGCTGGGATGCCTCCGGGTAGCCATGCGCTATATAAGTCTGTACTCATTCATTCATTCATTCACTATTGAATTTATGGTCCCAGAGGTACGTTCAACGTTTGATAGATTCAAGCCTCTAGGGTCCTTAACTGAATCAGTCCACAGCTTTTGAAGATAATATCTAAAAGCACTGTAGTTAGACAAATACATTGAAGTTAAACACCTAATGAAGTAAAAAATACCTGAAAAGCAAAATAAAAACAAACTCAATTAAGCAAATTTATAATGTAATGAATAAATATCGGTCATCAACACAAATTGTCGATGTTTGGAAGGAAGGAATTCTAAAGAGCATAGTCCAAAATATTCACTATCCTTTCTTGTCAATCAGTTGGTAGTTGACCATGATTTTTTCCTAAGAAATTCAACATCTGTCAAAGTACTCATGGTGCTTTATGTGAAATCACAGTATATATGCAGCCACGGTAGGGTATGGTTTCTAGGCCCTCACTGGGCCATATGGGATTGGCAGTGGGAACTGAGATTCTACTAAGGGGCACAGGGCGAGGAAACTACAAACCACCTCGGTGTAGGACCTGTTCAGTCTGCAACAACTGGGGCCTTTCACTTTTCACCCCATGTGTTAGAAGTTGGCCTGGTATATGATGTCCTCTAATTAAAGTGGGCACCTTG
The DNA here is from genome assembly GCF_964263255.1 of Lissotriton vulgaris. Lineage (NCBI taxonomy): Eukaryota > Metazoa > Chordata > Amphibia > Caudata > Salamandridae > Lissotriton > Lissotriton vulgaris. Next base: position 204,438,035 of record NC_141689.1, read on the forward strand.
CACCAGTCCAAACAACCCTCATGGTGATTTATGAGGTCAAAGATAACCTTAGAAAGCTATCCAAGTGGTAACTGTGGAGAGCAACCTTCAGGCTTAGTCTTGAAGTAATGTTAAGCAGCTTGTTTTATTGGTCAAATGAACGAAGAGCCACAAGTAGTTATAAAAATATGTATTTATTATTAAAACACACCTTAAATATCTCACAGTATCTGCTATGCAAAGATGAACACAACGCACACAATACTGTAGCACAGAAACAATCGTAAGTAGCACTAATACACAGTGGCCTCCAGGGGGAGACCAAACTGCATACTAAAATAGTGGTATAAGAACCACAACTCGAGTCAAGACAGTGTCTAGAGGATGTAGAATTGCTGGGACATCCAAGGAACCACCCAAGGTGAGTGTAGGAGTGTAGGATTTGCTTCTTATTGTTACCCCCACTTTTTTGCTGATGTTTCACTGTTTTTTTACTTTAGTCTGGCTGCGGCCCTGCTATCCAGGACTCCAGCCTAGCTGCTTCCTCTATAAATTGATTCCCGGTACCTTAGGTACACCTCAGATTGGTTTCTAAGGTACCCTTATAAGTCCCTAGTATATGATATACTATGTACCAAGGGCATAGGTACCCAGAGGCCTACCAGGGGCTGCAGCATGTATTATGCCAGCCCTGGGAAGCTTTCAAAAATGACACCACAGGACTGCTACTGCAGCCTGGGTAAGGTGGTGCATGCACCTCTTATTTAGATATAGGTTACCTATATCTATCTTAAATCACTACACATATAAACCTATCAGTCACCCATATGGCAGGCCTTATCAATCCAGAAGGCAGGGTTCTGGGCTTCAAGTGAGATGGTGCCCATGCATGAGCCGGGCCCTCTGCAACCTTCGGAATCTATTCTCCGGGGTTGTTCGTGATGCAGCCAGACCATATACTCTTAAGTGCATTATAACCTCACGGTAAATGCTAAATTTGGAATGGCTGCTAGGAAACAGGTTGTGTTTGGTGTCAAACGCTTTGGAATCATACATCCCCACCAGTCCTGAGGGTATGGTCCCACCTTTTAGAGGGAGAGACATGTACACACCGGTACACCCGGTACCAGTTTAAAAAAACCCAGGCATCTCAAAATGGATGCTACAAACACGAGTCTGGCATCCTGGTGCTGGACGAAACTCCGGCAGGAGAGGCCTGGACAATAGGTTTCCTGTCACAGGGAGATGTCACCACCTTCCAGACAGGCTTTAGTGTATTGGGGCTGGGTGGGTGCACTCTGAGAGTGCTTTGGAGGCAGCTCTGGGGGCACATTTGGTGTCCCTGCGCATAGCCCAGTTCAAACCAGTTGCAGGGGCCACCAGCCCCTGCTTTGGCGCAAAACTGGACAAAGCAAATCTTAAATCACTACACATATAAACCTATCAGTCACCCATATGGCAGGCCTTATCAATCCACCCCTCTTTCCAGACCCTCCCATAGGTGGGTCCCCAGAGTATGTCCAACTCCTTCCTTGGATATAAGAAAGGAACCCCTGACTACAGGACTTTAAATTATACCTGGATGAAAGTCTGCTACATAAATCCCAGAACTTCGATGATCTACATGACTAGATGACTGAAGAATCTCCCTTGGAGTAAAGGAGTTACTCCCCTGCTTGGCAGGTAGCAAATATGTATCTGATTAGTATGCATCTCCATAGCTCCCACCGGACTCTGAAGGATTTGTAACCCAAGAGGTGGATTTCAAGACTTCCCCAAGGCCGACTTGAGACCCCAGCAAAGCTGAGACCCGTAACCCTTGTGGATTCAGTGGAACAGGAACCCCGGGACACCATGCACATTTGAAAGTCCATCAGCTTCTCAACGTTCCTTGAGGCAGTAAATTGGGTTACTTGTAGCCCAGACCCCAAGCCCCTTTTCCACTGAAGATTGCTGGCCTGCAATCCACAAGTGTTCCGTGAGCCGGCCCTTTGTGTTTTCACTCGAGGTACATTTGCGATCCGTGGTCCATTGACTGGTGGGTCCCTGAGAAGGCAACATAGACTTTCCTTGGATTTCTCTGATTGCTCCAGATGTGCCCTGACTCTCCACCACTTGGTGAGTCCCCCAGACCTTGCTGGTCTGCACCCAAGACTCTATTCTCTTCCTGCATGGGTTGCTGTTGCCAAACCTTGTTGGGTTCAATCCAGGCACTGGCACTGCAGCACTCGCCATTCTTTGTGGGACAGCTTGAATCCAGTTCCTGATTATTGTCAATATCTCCTGGTCCTCGTGGCTGCAGAGTCAAGCTTCACCTCTTCACATCTGAATCACTCGACATCTGTGGGCATTCGTCTATCGTGCCACTGGTCACTGGCAAGTGACCCAGACTCTGTCCCCTCTGCTTTCAGGTTCCTCACATCTTCGATCCAGGATTGGATCACACCGGACACTTTTCTTCTCAACGGCAGCAGCACTTTGCAGCAGATCGCCGTTGAAATCAACGACGATTTCCAACACCAAAAGACACCTATGCAGTCGGCTTCCCTGGGTGAAGTAACTTGAGTACACCGGTGCTCCTGTGGGTGTTGGCCCTAGAACCCCTTAAGTCCAAAGGGGTTTGCTCTAAGTCCTTTCCTAAGTGTCCTCAATCTTTAAATTTCCAAATCCGACTTTCCCCATAGAAGCTAACAGCATTTCGCGGCTGTGTTCTCACACTGCACGCGTCCCCTGTGGGTCCCCTGTGTCTCTACCTTGGGTGGTTCCTTGTGGTTTGAGTGATTCTACAGGTTCCAGGCCTTGTGTCTAGTCAAGTCGTGGTTCTTATACCACTTTCCTAATATATGGTTTGGTTTGCCCCTAGGGCCTAACGTATATTGTGCTCATTTACTGTGATATATTAAGGGTAACATATGTGCTTTGACCTCTAGCCTAATAAAGAGACTAGTAGGGTGTGTTTAGTAATAAATACATTTATTTTATTTATATACCTGGTGTGGTTCTCCTTTCATTTATCCATTCAAGAGATTATAGACTGGTAAAACATGCTGCATTACATACCTTCAAGACGTAGCCTGAAGGCTGCTCTCCATAGCTACCACTCTGGATAGTTTTCAAATAAGGTTGTATTTTACCTATCACCTCTAAGGGGTTGTTTGTACTGGTGCAAGGTGCCCACTAAAACTAGTGGACAGCATATGCCAGGCTCTCACGGTAAATGCTAAATTTGGAATGGCTGCTAGGAAACAGGTTGTGTTTGGTGTCAAACGCTTTGGAATCATACATCCCCACCAGTCCTGAGGGTATGGTCCCACCTTTTAGAGGGAGAGACATGTACACACCGGTACACCCGGTACCAGTTTAAAAAAACCCAGGCATCTCAAAATGGATGCTACAAACACGAGTCTGGCATCCTGGTGCTGGACGAAACTCCGGCAGGAGAGGCCTGGACAATAGGTTTCCTGTCACAGGGAGATGTCACCACCTTCCAGACAGGCTTTAGTGTATTGGGGCTGGGTGGGTGCACTCTGAGAGTGCTTTGGAGGCAGCTCTGGGGGCACATTTGGTGTCCCTGCGCATAGCCCAGTTCAAACCAGTTGCAGGGGCCATCAGCCCCTGCTTTGGCGCAAAACTGGACAAAGCAAATCTTAAATCACTACACATATAAACCTATCAGTCACCCATATGGCAGGCCTTATCAATCCACCCCTCTTTCCAGACCCTCCCATAGGTGGGTCCCCAGAGTATGTCCAACTCCTTCCTTGGATATAAGAAAGGAACCCCTGACTACAGGACTTTAAATTATACCTGGATGAAAGTCTGCTACATAAATCCCAGAACTTCGATGATCTACATGACTAGATGACTGAAGAATCTCCCTTGGAGTAAAGGAGTTACTCCCCTGCTTGGCAGGTAGCAAATATGTATCTGATTAGTATGCATCTCCATAGCTCCCACCGGACTCTGAAGGATTTGTAACCCAAGAGGTGGATTTCAAGACTTCCCCAAGGCCGACTTGAGACCCCAGCAAAGCTGAGACCCGTAACCCTTGTGGATTCAGTGGAACAGGAACCCCGGGACACCATGCACATTTGAAAGTCCATCAGCTTCTCAACGTTCCTTGAGGCAGTAAATTGGGTTACTTGTAGCCCAGACCCCAAGCCCCTTTTCCACTGAAGATTGCTGGCCTGCAATCCACAAGTGTTCCGTGAGCCGGCCCTTTGTGTTTTCACTCGAGGTACATTTGCGATCCGTGGTCCATTGACTGGTGGGTCCCTGAGAAGGCAACATAGACTTTCCTTGGATTTCTCTGATTGCTCCAGATGTGCCCTGACTCTCCACCACTTGGTGAGTCCCCCAGACCTTGCTGGTCTGCACCCAAGACTCTATTCTCTTCCTGCATGGGTTGCTGTTGCCAAACCTTGTTGGGTTCAATCCAGGCACTGGCACTGCAGCACTCGCCATTCTTTGTGGGACAGCTTGAATCCAGTTCCTGATTATTGTCAATATCTCCTGGTCCTCGTGGCTGCAGAGTCAAGCTTCACCTCTTCACATCTGAATCACTCGACATCTGTGGGCATTCGTCTATCGTGCCACTGGTCACTGGCAAGTGACCCAGACTCTGTCCCCTCTGCTTTCAGGTTCCTCACATCTTCGATCCAGGATTGGATCACACCGGACACTTTTCTTCTCAACGGCAGCAGCACTTTGCAGCAGATCGCCGTTGAAATCAACGACGATTTCCAACACCAAAAGACACCTATGCAGTCGGCTTCCCTGGGTGAAGTAACTTGAGTACACCGGTGCTCCTGTGGGTGTTGGCCCTAGAACCCCTTAAGTCCAAAGGGGTTTGCTCTAAGTCCTTTCCTAAGTGTCCTCAATCTTTAAATTTCCAAATCCGACTTTCCCCATAGAAGCTAACAGCATTTCGCGGCTGTGTTCTCACACTGCACGCGTCCCCTGTGGGTCCCCTGTGTCTCTACCTTGGGTGGTTCCTTGTGGTTTGAGTGATTCTACAGGTTCCAGGCCTTGTGTCTAGTCAAGTCGTGGTTCTTATACCACTTTCCTAATATATGGTTTGGTTTGCCCCTAGGGCCTAACGTATATTGTGCTCATTTACTGTGATATATTAAGGGTAACATATGTGCTTTGACCTCTAGCCTAATAAAGAGACTAGTAGGGTGTGTTTAGTAATAAATACATTTATTTTATTTATATACCTGGTGTGGTTCTCCTTTCATTTATCCATTCAAGAGATTATAGACTGGTAAAACATGCTGCATTACATACCTTCAAGACGTAGCCTGAAGGCTGCTCTCCATAGCTACCACTCTGGATAGTTTTCAAATAAGGTTGTATTTTACCTATCACCTCTAAGGGGTTGTTTGTACTGGTGCAAGGTGCCCACTAAAACTAGTGGACAGCATATGCCAGGCTAACTTCTCACAGTGAGTAAATAGGGACCCCACGGAGGACGGGTGCAGTGTGAGAACACAAACGCGGGCTATGTACAATTCTATGGGAGAGTCAAGTTTGCAGTTTTAAAGTTTAAGGACCCTTCCCAGTGGATTACGAAGAAATCCTTTAGAATAACCCTGGGCGAAGTACTACGCTACGCTCACGTAGTTTGCGCTACTTTGCGAATTGCATGTAGCACAGTGCAAGCACGTCTAGCGTAGCAGTCATTTTTTGCTTGCTCGCGGTCCTAAACGTCAAGTTGGCGAGCACGAGCGAGCAAAATGACATCCCGGCGAGACTTGTTTCTCGTTCGCTATCAGCAACATCAAGTTGCTGATCGCGAGCGTGGAAAATAAACCTCCCGGCGAGGTTCTCAATGCGGGGAGGTCAGGTTTCTCATTGCGAGTAGTCGCGTATGCTCGCGACCACTACCAATGAGAAACTACCAGTCCACGTTGAGTAGCTGCCACTCAAGTAGAAATCTCTGCGAGCGGCAGAAAATAACCGATTGCACTGTGCAAGATGCGGTTTGCACTGATTGTGCAGTGCGGTCAAGCATCCGCCACTGTGCAATCAGTGCGAACAGCATTTTGCACAGTGCACTACGCAGTTCGCGTAGCTACGAGTAGCTTGTGTACTGTGAAGTGCACTTCACGCAGCTACGCGTAGTGCTACTACGCGAACTACACCCAGGGTTACTTTAGAACATAGAAGGTTGGAGAGTCAACCCACCCATGGATACCAAAGTACGAGAGTTACCTACCCCAGGGAAGCCGGGTGCAGAGGGCTGAAGTGGCATAGGAAACCACTGTCATTCTCAATGGGAGTCTTCAAACTCTGCTGGGAAGAAGAAAAGTGGACGGTGGAACCCACAGCTTGATGGAAGGAACCTGAAAGCAGAGGTAACAGAGTGTGGGTCACTCAGGAGTGACCGGGGGCTCGGTAGACGAATCCCCACTGATGTAAGGTGCTCCAGGTGTGAAGATGGAGACCTTGACTCTACAGCTGCAAGGACCAGTAGATGTCAAGGACAACCAGGAGCCAGATACGAGCTGTCCTACAAAGGATGTCGAGTGCTGAGGGGTCACCAACAAGCCCTGGCAGCGGCAACCCAGAAATAAGGTCAAAGAAGGTTACGGTCTGGCCCAGCACGGACCAGGGGACTCACCACATCAAGGGGAGTCCGGGCAGGCCTGGAGAAACCAAGGGAACACAAGAAAAGCAGTGTTGTCCCTCAAATGGACCCACAGGTCAAAGGCACAGGAGTCGCAAGGGGGACCTCTAGCAGTTTCACAAAGTAACATCTTTCAGGGCACAGTGTGCAAGGAGGCCAAAGTCCTTTTTAGGACATGTGCTCAGAGGTTGTGCTCAGAGGTTAGGGCAATTGATAGCCCAATGCACTTAGTTGGGGAACACCAAAAAGCATATGAACTTGCAAACGTACGCAGTGCACAGGAGTTCGGGTTATGCGGTCCCCACGAGGGATACCGGCCTCAAACTTGGTGACAGGGCAGATTGATATCAAGGAACATAGCAACCATTCTCCTGTGTTGTTGGAGCCTCGGAGTCGCAGGAGCTCAGGATCTGCAGACTAGTCAGGTGCATTACGGTGCTTGTGAATGCAGGGGAGTGAATACTTCACCCCAAGGTCAGATACTTCAGTTGTCCTTGATGCTCCACAGGTCCTGCATAGAGCCTGTATGGTGCACAGGCACAGACGATGCTTTGGAGTGAGAGGGAAACAAAGTCAGGCCCAGTTGAAAGGCAGCGAAGTCCAGAATGTTCAGACAGTCGAAGGTCAGTGGTTTCTTGTGCAGAATCATATCCATGTAAAAAATCGAGGGTCCTACAGCCAGGTAAACCCTTTTGTACTCCCAGGAGAGATTTGGACAGATTCAGGGGGCCCTCCTTGTCCAGTTTTGCACCAGAGCAGAAGCCAACAGCTCCCATGACTGGTTTGAATTGGACTATGCACAGGGACTACAACTGTGCCCCTCATTCAGACTTTCAGGCACTTTGGAAGTACACCCACCCAGCCCCAATACACTAAAATCTGTCTAGGAGATGGGCACACCTACCTGTGACAGGATGCCTATTGTCCTCCCTTCCCCTGCTCAAGCTTGGCTCAGAGGCAGGAGGGCAGAAATGTGTCTCTGGTTGGCAGCAACATTTTGTGCTGTCCGGGTCGAGAAGACAGGTACCGAAAGACCAGGGACCCTACGAAGATTGCTTCTGAAGGGTGGAATCATACCGCCTACACCGGTCACCAGTGTGCAGGTATAATTCCAAGGTTTTTAATACCAAAAACAACATGGTTTGTTGCAGCCGTTTTCAAGATAGCATTTTACGTGAGCATTTAATGCAACTCTACCTATATGTCTGGCTGCTTCGCCGACAACCGGGAGAATAGTCTCTGAAGGCTGCAGGGCCGCTCTGCTCATGCAGGGGCACCCTCCCATGTAAAACCCAGCACCTTGCCTTCAGGATTGGCAAGGCCTGCTATAGGAGTTAGTTACAGGTTTTAAGTGTAGTGACCTATAGATATAGTAAACTAAGTAAGTGGTGCATGCACCATCTTACACAAGCTGCAATGTCAGGCCTGTAGTTCCATTTTGCATCAGGAGCGTAACAGAGGACCCGCAGCCCCTGTGGTGCAGGGGGCCCCAAAGCTCCAGGGGGGCCCTCAGCACAGCACTCTGGCTGCAGAGTGTCTGATTGAGCCCGGAAGGGGCCCCTCCACATGCCTGGTAGGGGGGCCCCCTCAAGTTTCGTTATGCTAGTGTTTTGCATGGCCTCTCATGGGTGGCATAATACATGATTCAGCCCATGGGAGGCCTCTAGGGTACCTATGCCCTGGGTACATGTGTACCATATCCTAGGTACTTGACACTCCTGTTCCTGCTGCCACGCCCCCTCACTTCCCTTTCACTGCCTCTGCCTCCCGCCTCCCAGCTGCTCCCCCCTCCCACATCCCCATATTTGGCGGCCACTGCACGGCCTAAGGCAAGCCCATCTGCGCCTGTCCGGGCCAGGGCCGCGCCCAGCTCCAGAACCCCTGGCCCCCGCACCCACCACGATTGCCACCACCGCTATGATGCCAGCACACTCTATGCTCTAAACCCTGCTTCAAGGCCCCCCCGAAAACGCATGCAAGGCCCTTTCACCTGCCGGAACTGCAGATACACCAGCCTCAGAGCAGCCAAACAACCCGCCAAGCAAGACATCAACCACCTCCGATGCATCCTACTGAACACCCGCTCCGCACACAAGCACGCCGTCAAGCTCTGGGACCTGCTTTACACATCATCCCCGGATGTCGCCTTCCTGACATGGATGAACGACTCCTCTGCACCCGACATCACCATAGCCATCCCAGACGGCTACAAGGTCACCCGCAGAGACCGCACCAACGGAGTAGGAGGAAGAATCACTATTGTCCACAAGAACAGCATCAGGGTCTCGACCAGCACCGAGGACACTCGCAGCACCGCTGAACACAAGCATTTCCAGATCCACACAGACCCCAACTCCACCTTTAGAGGCACCCTCATCTACAGACCCCCTGGACCCTGACCCCAGTTCAGCGACTCCATCGCCGACTTCATCAGCACACACGCCCTGACCTCCACGACAACATCCTACTCGGAAACCTGAACTTTCACCTTGAGAACAACAACGACAGCAACTCGACAACCCTGATCGATAACTACGCCAACCTCGGACCGAGGCAACTCGTCACAACACCTACCCACTTCGCTGGCCACATGCTTGACCCCATCTTCTCAGCTAGCCCCCATGTCTCCTTCAGCCAAACCACCGAACTCCTCTGGACCGACCACCGCTGCATCCACTTCTCCTTCCAGAAACCCACCACACACCAGCGCACCCAACCGATCCCTTGCCGCAACTGGAGAAAAATCACCGAAGACCAACTACACACAAACCTCGCTCTCAGCCCACCCACCGAACCCTCCAACACTGATGATGCTGCCCACATCCTCACACGCTGGATCGACAACTGTGCCAACCCCCTTGCCCCGCTGAAAAAAAAAACCCACAGAGACACCAGCAAGAGGGCCAGCTGGTTCACCCCAGAACTCCTAGCCTCAAAGTGAGCCCGCCGAAAACTAGAGAAGAAATGGCACAGCAAAGAGACTCCGGACAGCCACGGACCCCACAAGGAAGCCACCCGCAACCACCATCACCTCATCAGGACTACCAAGAGGACCTCCTTCAAAGACCGCCTCGACAACAACACACACAACAGCAAGGAGCTCTTCAACATCGTGAAAGAACTCTCCAACCCCAGCTCCAACACCAACGACATCCCGCCGTCGCAAGCCCTGTGCAACTCCCTCACCACTTTTTTCCACTGCAAGATAGCAGACATCCACGACAGCTTCATCACCCAGACAGCCCCAACAGACAGCAACACAACAGACCCTCCGTACACATTTGACCACGACCCCTTGCTAGCCTGGGCCAGTGTGAGCATGGTTGACACCATCAAGACCATGAGCACAGTCCACTCCGGCTCCCCGTCACACCCATTCCCGTACCACATCTTTGACAAAGCCAGCAGCTCCATCGCACCCCACATGCGCAATGTCATCAATTTCTCCCTCGAGACCACTACCTTCCCAGAGAGCTGGAAACATGCTGAGATCAACGCCCTAATCAAGAAACCCAAGGCAGACCCTAGCGACCTCAAGAACTTCTGGCCCATCTCTCTGCTCTTGTTCCCAGCCAAGGTCATTGAGAATATCATCAACAGACAGCTAACCCGGTACCTTGAAGAAAACGGAATCCTGGACCCTCCCCAGTCAGAGTTCCGCAGGAACCACAGCACCGAAACCGCCCTCATCGCCGCCACTGACGACAACAGGAACATGCTGGACAACGGTGAGACCACCATCCTCCTGGACCTCTCCGCCCCCTTCGACATCGTCTGCCACTGCACACTACGCGTACGCCTCCACGCTGTAGGGATCCAGGACAAATCCCTGGAATGGACCACATCCTTCCTCTCCGACAGAACCCAGAGCGTTCGCCTCCCCCCCTTTCTGTTCCAAAGCCTCCGAGATCATCTTCGGCGTACCTCAGGGATCCTCCCTCAGCCTGACACTGTTCAAGAATTACATGGCTCCGCAAGCACACATTGCTCGACAGCACAACCTCAACATAATCACCTATGCCGACGACACTCAACTGATCCTCTCCCTCACCAAGGATCCCATAACCGCCAAAGCCAACCTCCATGAAGGAATGAAGGCCGTCGTCGACTGGATGAAGATCAGCCGACTGAAGCTGAACTCGGACAAAACTGAGGTCCTCATCCTCGGCTCCAGCCCATCAGCCTGGCACGACTCCTGGTGGCCGACGGCAGCCATGACACCCACCGACTACGCACGCAACCTGGGAATCATCCTCGACTCAACGCTCTTGATGGAGCAAGGTGGAAACAAAAATTTTGTATACCCCTTGTGAAAGTAACTTTCCATAACAGTAATATGTACTAAATGTGTGGTTTTGAAATTAACCAACATAGAATAGAATGCACGCACACAAATACACGTGGGATATTAATTTGCATGAAATTGGCAAGAATAATGTACTAATTTGTCGTATATTGTGTCATAAAGGGTACGCATTTGTCGTAATCTAATTGAAAAATTGCTTGAATATGCTTTTTTGTCTGTTTATTTGTGGCATAAATCATGAAGATTGGTAAGTAAATTCACGCATATATGTTGCTTAAAGCTAGGTAAATACTAACTGGGGTATTATTAGAAGGTTGGAGGTAAACAGAAAGGCTTTATTTCCTAAATGTACGTTTATTTGTGTTTGTTTCCATAATAGTTCCTAAATTAAGGCCTATGTGACCAAAAGAAAATGGAAGCTGACTGTGACTCCGAGGTGGCGGTCTAAGTACGCATGCACCGATTGGAAGCCCGAGCTGCTTGTGCCTGAGCAGTATGGGTCAAGGACAGCGTGGCCTGCGACATGGCATATATGCCAAGTTTATTGAAGTCAGCAAGATGACTCGTGGGAATGGGGCATTGAATTACAATTTTAAATGACACTTCGAAGGAAGTAAAACTTGAACAATGGCACCACTATTTTTCCAATTATAATGATGACTCCACACAAATTGAACAGTAAAGAGATGAGGTGATGCTCATCCAACTCTAAATTGACCAAGCACCGACATTCTCGGACATAACAGTTGCGAATTTAGATAGATAAGTTAGTGAAAAAGATTTGGAACTTTAAAGAGAGCTTGCTATTCGTCTTAATCTTTGCACCCCAAGATGCTGTCGGTCTGCACAATTTTTCTTATGGCGCAGGGACTTTGACATTTTTCTAAACTTTAACTTTTGAATGGGTGGGAAGTCCTATGAGAAGGGAACATTGAGAGAGATAGAGAGGTGTTTCTTTGGGAACTATTTTGCTTTTGTGCAGATGTCTGCGTCTCTACATCTGGGTAATATACTTTTGACTTATTTTCCTAAACTGTCATGCTAATAAATGAATGTTTTTGAATTTAACTTTTCTTTCAGGATTATTAATGCATAACTGAATTATTCTTTCAAGTAAAACGTAGAGATCATGCTAGGAGATTAAAAATCTCTAAATAAAGATTAGATAAATGGAGAATTAAATAGGTTGTGTTGTCCTTTAGTTAACTTTTACTAGCTGATCCATCGAAAATGAATAGTGGTTGTTTTAAATATTTCCTTCAGGAAAATTCATGGTATTAAAATCAAAACTGCAGGTGTAAATAATGTACAAATCCCAAGTTTAGGCACTATGCTATAGCCCCACAGCTCTCCTTTTGGACTACAGTGAATCCTCTGAGCAGAATAACTGTGTGAATGAATGAATGAATGGTAGAAGTTGTGGGCCCATTTGTGAGAAATTAGTGAATAGCTCCGTGGGTTAAAGTGAGGGTTATGAAGAATTTTTGGAGACGCGCTGCACCACTCTCCATGACCAAGGAAGTTAATGACGTCTCTTCCTCCTGCTTCAACACTCTCCACATGCTCCGCAAGATCTGCAGGTGGACCCCAACAGCTACAAGAAGAACCGTCATCCAGGCCCTCGTCAGCAGTAGACTCGACTACGGAAACGCCTTCTGTGCAGGAGCCCGACCAAACTCATCAAATGACTGCAACGCATCCAAAACGCCTTGGCACTACTGATCCTCGATGTTCCATGCCACAGCCACATCACCCCCCCTGAGAAACCTGCACTGGCTTCCCGTCAACATGAGGATATCCTTCAAGCTCCTCATCCACGCACACAAGGCACTCTACGACACCGACCCAGCCTACCTCAATAGAAGACTTTCCTTCTACATCCCTAACCCCCAGCTCCGCTCTGCCCACCTCGCACTCGCCACCGTCCCGTGCATCGGAAGAACAACCACTGGCGGGAGATCCTTCTCCCACCTCGCCGCCAAGACCTGGAACACCATCCCAGTGAGCCTACGACAGACCCAAGACCTGCTGACCTTCAGGAGACTTCTCAAGACCTGGCTGTTCGATCAGTAGAGGTCCCCCTTCCTCTCCCTAGCCCTTTGAGACCCTCACAGGTATGTAGCGCGCTCTACAAGTGGTTGATTGATTGATTGATTGAAAAACAGTGTAACATCAAGCAAAAAGTGAGGGTAACCATAAGAAGCAGATCCTACTTTCCCACAGCATGTATGTATTGCGTGGTGATACATAGCCTTATGTGATGCATGTTGTGTTCTGGGTTGCATGGTTGCATTTGTAAGGGGTGTATTGACTGTTTTCTTTCAAGGGGCAGTAGTTGCCGAACAGGATGGGTGCTCTCCTCTATGTGCTCTATCTCCCTAAGAAACAATTTACTATGGCGAGTGAGTGTCTCACATGAAGCCCTAATCATGACAATAGATTCCACCTGTACAGCATAGGGAAGATCAGGTAAAGCAGACCTAGAAGCTGTGGACTTTTAGTTCTGGATGGTGGTCCCTGCAATGTCCTGCTCTCTCTTTAAAAATGTCAGGTGCTGGCTGGTGTAAAGCTTCTAATTCCCTTGCTTTAGGAACAGTATATGGCTCTGTTTTGTTGTGTGTCATGCTACGTTCAGTACCACAGCGTGAAACAAATGTTGAATACTATGCTTTAAAATAATATCAACCAGCTTTTTATACCTCACAATTCTATCGTTCCTTTAGTTTAAACACCTGTGTGATTTGGGGCTCAGTTGGTTTACATGCTTTCTTTGGTTTTTAATATGCAGCACGCAATCACAGCCTGTTAACAAGGCCACTAGGCCGATACTATTCGCAACTAAGTTAAGTACATTACAGGATAAGGGATAAGGAAGGGTTGTCAAACTCCAAATTCTCAAAGGTGTTGTAAGAAAATCAACCCATACTCAAATAATCAAATACATAAGTCTGGATAAAACAGGACAGTGAGTAAATGAAACTGAATAAAACTGAATATAAAGTAAGTAGATAAAAATCTGCTAAACTGATGAAATCAGTTACAGAGATCGCCTGAAATGAGTGCTAAATTACATTATTCACAAAGACATATCCCTCTCTCGGTTATTGACAACATCTCAGAAGCGTACCCGACACATGCAGGCGCATTCACGAGTGAGTATGCCTTTGGATGCAAATTGATACTGAATAAATACATTGGTTAAAAAATACACTTTGAATTCTAATCCTCGCCGCCAATGCTATTAAAAGGAGCTAAATTGTATTGAAATGCAGTAGTATAAAAAAAACTCTATAAAACAATCCCTTGCTACTGTCTACCACTGAGGGTGGTTTCATTTATCAACGTTGCATTTCCCTGTGTCCTCATGAATTAATGCGCGCATGCATATGGAAATCAATGTTTTCCGCACATATAAACACACTACAGTTTGAAATCCATCCTTCAAAAGCTGAAGAGGGTTAAATATTTAAACAAGCTAGGTATTGAAATGCATATTTAATGCTTCTGCGTCACTCTGATGAATGGCTTCCTAATAGGCTCCGTTATTGAGTTTGAGGATCAACGTGGTGGCATCAAAAACAGATGGCACAGCTGTCTGCGGGCCCGGGCGCCGCACTCCGCCAGGGTTAAGCTCGAGTGTTTACTGCAAAGTCGCCCGCCGCTGGCCAATGGGCTGAGCGGACGGCTGCTGGAACTTGGCACGCGCGACCTGGCGTTCACAGGGCCTGAAAGCGATCATCCTTAAGGGGCCTTTAAACGTCTTCATTTAGCATAATTGGAAATCGCTATATTCGGGCGCCCAGACGTAAGATGCGATGGGTTTCAACGCACCGAATAAATACATGCTAACTGACCGCAGGAAGTAACAGTCAGGATAAAGAGGCGATCAAAAAGTAAAAGTAAGGACGCTTTTATCCGTAGATATATAACAGCTGCAATCAAAATATGAAATTGGAGATCTTTATGAACAGTGAATGGAGTGACTGCCGAAGTGCTGGATGGGAAATCTCTCTCTTTATTATTCTTTTTCCCTGCAGTCTAGGTGCATAGTATTCTCTGGGGTCCACTCATTCCATTTACTTTTGTGCTTTCCCCTTTTTCTTCACCCTTCTACTTTTTTATTCAATAGACATAAAAACGGAGCAGGGGAGCAATTATATATCTATGGCATCAACCTAATTAAAGACTTTTCTTAAAATTAACACATGAAGTTTAGCTGATGCTTGAAATTGTCCTCAGTTGTAAAGATGTGGTCAACTAATTTGGATCTCTGAGTTATGGAATGTCAGGATGAACCTCAACACCAGTGTAAGAAATTCAGTTATTAGCAAAGGTGGGTAACTACCCACCCTGAGAAATAATCCCAATCCTCAAAGTCACTAACCTAACCTCAAGTCCCAAGTAGCTATGGCATAGAGCAGACAGTTTTAATTTAGGGAAATGTATAAAGTATGTATGCAGTACCAAAACAGTAGAAGTCAACACAATACAAATCCCTAACCAAGTTTGAAAAAATGAATTAGGTTTCAGTAGATACAATTACAAAAATCTAATAAGGGGAACTAGTGAGGAATTTTTAAAGTTTTAAATAAAAAATAGCGCCAAAAATCCTAAATGCCAACTACAGTCATCTGGTCACTGTAGAGTGAAACATAGGTGTAAATTGTGGCTGACTACAACGGAGTACAGGTTGGATAAAGAAACCAGGTTCAACCCAATGGGAGGTTTCATCTTGGGACTCTTAAAAATGAAATTCCAGTATCTTCAGCGCGGCACGGCAGCAGGCTGTGGCAGGAATGGGCTCCATGAGGATGGTTAGCCGTTGGACAAGGTCCCGGTGAAGTCATGAAGTTTCGACAGGAAAGCTCTGAGCAAAATAAATTCGAACATCACACCCAGGAAAGGCCCTTGCCAGTTAGATAATTTTGGTACATTTGCCCAGACAAGATTTATAAGTTCCCACTTAGTAACTTTTCTGGAGCCTGGAATCTTTTGCCAGGGAAATTCTGCAGGCTGTAGACAAAGAGGGAACCACAAGGCAGAATAACATCTCTGCAAAGTCCAAATAGAGTCTGTCCTTCTCTATTTTCTTTTTTCTGTGGAACCTGCAGGTTATGGTCAAATGTGTTTTAAAAAGAAAGGTTTTTTTTTTAAGCTGGGGGGTCCCCCAGGCCCCAGGAGACGTAGGATGTCAGTTTACTCCTACCCTGGACCCTTCTCTTTTTCTTGTAAACATTTTTTGGTGGGACTTGGCTCAGGCTGAGTCCCAAGGTGGATGTGAACACTTCCTGGTTTGAAGTGTTGGCAGCCAATCAGATCTCAACACGAAATTGGGAAGGGTCACAGATCCTACTCATACCTATTTATATAAATTTGGATTTTGGTTAATATCCCTAAAACTAATATACCTTTGTACACCAAATCACAAAAAGGCACTTCCCTAGACCAATGTGTACCTTTCTGCAAAATTTTGTGTAATTCCGTTCAGCAGTTTGGGGTTGACGGATCACCCTGAAACTTTCCATTTGCAACAAGAATCACAGGAAAATTTCATGAAGATTTGTCAAACTACACCAAAGATCTAGGCAAGTCAGAAAATACTTTTCCAAAGGTCCAAACTATAACTACCTACTCGCCGAAATGTCTATATCACACATTGATGGTCACCATTGTGTAGTTGTAGTTAGATCAGAGTCCCCACGTAAAGTGCTATTCTTATTCTTGGGTCCCAAATCACGTTTTCCCAATACAGAAAATGTCGATAGGAATTTAAAGGAGCAATACAGAAACAAATGTCTGAACAGAATTACACCAAATGTGGTAAAAATCTTCATATTCACTTAGGAAGCGTGTTTTTGTGATTTGGTGAAAATACATCAACCATTTTTGAGAAATCAAGGGTCACAATCTAGTAATATCTGGACTGTTGGTGTTCATATATTCTCTGATTGGCCACTTTTAAAGGGACTAATCAATCCTGATTGGTTGGCCAGAGTCTGAACTGTATGTAGTGGCAGCATTAAATGACTCAAGGACATAGTCCTTTTCTCCTGAAAATGACCAAAAAATATTTAAGGGGCAAAATGAGCACACCTGACCTCAAAGGGTGATGTGGAGAGGGTGGGGGTACAGGGAACACCACGTGATTGGCTGGCCACAACATGGACATAGTTTATTGTAGCCATTACAGGACTCAAAGATGTGATCCCCATTGAAATACATTGTAGTGAAACCCAGTTTTTGAGGATCATAAAAAGCAGCCCATATAAAGGGTGATTACAGATTTTTGTCACAAGATACATCATTTGTTGGAGTTACCATATTCCTTTTGGCATTGTGGTAAATTCTAATGTGATTTTTTTGATAAATGGTGATTCTCTGTTGTGATTTCATGAACCATATTTGAGAGAAAACAGTTTTCTCTCATGATATTTTCAAAAGCTAAAATGGGTGCCAGTTGATTCGTCAATGTTCCCCTGAAGTTCTCACAGTTTTCCAATTAACATCTAGACCAAGTCAAGTCAAGTCAATAAATTTAAAGCAAAACTAGGAAGGCCACATTTTCTATGAGTTCTTAAAAATCTTCCTATTTCATTTCAGTACAACATTCTTACTTGTAGACTGAAATGCACTTTCAACATTAGTAGCAGCTTGCAGCTTATTTATTTTATTTTATTTAAAGAGTTTTATATAGCGCTGGCTAGACCCGGAGATATCAGAGCGCTTTACATGAGAATCAACAATGTAACAGAAAAAGTTCAACATTTAAACAATAAATCCCCCCACAAAAAAAAGAATAGGCAATACAATTAGGAGAGGGGAGAAAGGAGAGAGAGATGTAGTGGAGGGGGCAGGGGAGGTGAGAAAGGGAGGATAAGGGAAGAGTCAATATGGAGAGACGAAAAGAGATCTGTCTAAGGACTGAGATGGTAAGGTGAAGACAAAGGAGAGAATCCACGACCCATCGCACCTATAGCTAAACGAGGTAGCTCCATCAGGCATCAGACAAAAAAAAAAGATCAGTCTCAATACATTGAGAGAAGGGAGAAGGAGAGACATAAAAAGAAGGATGATGTGGGAGGAGGCAGCAGGAAGCACGAATGGAAGTGTAACAATGTAGTTTAACAGTATAACAGAAAAAGATCAACAATTACACTTTAAACCGAACATGTCAACAATATGTTAGGAGAGGAGAGAAAGGAGAGAGAAAAGAAGTGGGGGGTAGGTGAGGTGAGAAAGTGAGGATAAGGGAAGAGACCACCGTAGAGACAAGAGGAAGTCTGTCTAAACCCTGACTGAGTAGGTGATGACCAAGGAGGGAATCCACGGTCTGTTCTCCCCTATAGCTAAATCAGATAGCTCCATCGGGCATCAGACAAAGTAGTTCGGTCTCATGTGTCCAGGGAAGAGGTTTGCAGAAAAACAGGATGGGAGGAGATACTGCAGAAAGAAGAAGGAAAGTCTGCCCAAAGACCGGCTGGGTAGGTGACGGTTGAGGGGAAGTCACAAAACCCATTTCCTCTATAGCTATCAGGTAGCTCCATCGGGCTTTTGCCAAATAGCTAGGTCTCAATAAGAAACAATTTAAGGAACATGGATGGCAAAATAAATGGAGCGGGGAGGGGACATAGAAGGTAAGAAAGGGAGGATAGGGGAAGAGACAACAAGGAGAGACAAAATGAAAACTGTCTAAAGGCCGACAGGGTAGGCGACGACCAAGGAGGGAGTCCACAGCCCATCTCCCCTATAGCTAAACCAGGTAGCTCCATCGGGCCTTAGCTAGAAAAGTTTAGTCTCAATACATTAAAAGAGGAGAGAAGTAGAGATAATAAATAGAGGGAGGAAGTGGGAAGAGACGACAGGAGAGACGAAAGGAAGTCTGGCTAAAGACCGACTGGGTAGGTGATGTCCAAGGAGGGAATCCCCGACCTGTCTCCCCTATAGCTAAACCAGGTAGCTCCATCGGGCATAACAGAATAGCTAGCTCTCAAATGACGCTGGAAAATTTACAGGTAAACAGGATGGGGACTAGGGCGAGGACAGGTAAGGGCAGAAATCAGTAGCAGGAAAGTGGAGAGGATTAGAGCGGGCAGGGGTAGGGGGTAGGTAGTTCAGAAAAAGTTACATGATTATAAACAGTTACTGGATGTCTAGGCTGAGGTCCTTCCGAAGTTTTGTCTTAAAGTCCCTAAACATGCTCAGAAAAACGTGTTTCGTCAGGACCATGTTGTCCGCTACCTCCGCAGGGTCTGGCCAAGGAGTACTCTGAGGTCGCCCTGTCCACCCTGGGCATGCTGGGGGACCTTTGTAATCCCTTGACAACGATTCTCTCTTCAGCTAGGCGGCCATGTTACGGTCAGGCAATTGGTCTCTTTAGATCCTTCGGGTTGGGGTTGCCAGAGCTGCGCCAATTCTGCCTATTGAGTGATCTGTATTTACTGCATTTAGTATCACTGTAGCACTGTATTTAGTGACAAAAATGTGGCACACCTGAACACTATCTCGATAGAATCATAGACTGAAAGAGTTTTCAGCAGTGAATATTGCAGTAAATGAAGAAATGAGGGTGCTGATCACAAAAGACTCAAGATCCTGGAAGCATATGTTTCAAAAAAGTTTCATAGAGACTCTTCAAGCAGCACCTGTAAGAAATTGAGTTATTAGATGAGTGTGGTGGAAGCCTACTCAGCTAATAACCACAATCCGTGTCAGGGTGAACCACCAAAGACACTTACCTATGCTTAACCCTCTGGTAGCTTGACACAAAAGTAGTTAGGCTTAACTTAGAGGCAATGAAGTATTTATGAAGCACACCAATAATAATAAAGTGAAAAACACAACACAAGAAGAATTACAAACCAAAAAATAATAAAGTACATTTTAGTAAATAAAATGATACTAGAATGACAAAATTCAATCAGTTAAATTGTAGATATTACATTTTACATTTGTTAGTAAAAATAGCACCAAAAGGCACAAAGCGCCACTCATGGTCAATATGTGTCTTGTTGCTGGGTGGCTTGGAAAGTTACTGTTGGCATGAAAAGCTTGTTTCAGGAGGGTGAGATTTAGCACAAATAGACCTGTTTGCGGTCCTAAGGATCCAAAATTTAGGATTTTCACCTTTTCCTTTGGAGTAGTATATTCTGATGCTGGCCAAGGGTCCAGAACCAAGGGAAGCAAGTGCTCATCAAGGTCCATTTGTAGGTCCAGAAACATCCAGTTGCTGCAGGTCATCTGGGCAGTTGCAGGGAGGCCTCTGAAGCTTGTTGTGTCCCTTGGATCACACAGGAGGTCAGATAACAGACCTTTGGAATCCTTTTGTTTAGCCTAAGACAAAGGCAAGTAGGTCTATTTCTCCTTCCCAGGCAGCAGGGCAGTACTTCAAGCAGCAGGTCTGTCCTCTGGCTGCGGGGCAGTCCTTCTGCAACTTCCACAGGTCCTGGAGTGTTCTGAAAAGTGGATCTAGAAATCCACTATTTATGTCTGGTTCCAGTCTTTGTGTCAGAACTCCCTGTCATACAAACACATCTGGGTCTGGAAAGCTGTGTCCCTTCCCCTGCCAATGCTCTAAACTGTCTGTGGTGAGAAAAGGCAGGGCAGGACAGACCTCCTGTAAGGTTCCTTTGTGTGTGTGCAAAGCCCTTTGACTTGCAGATGAGTCTAGGTACAGCCCCTCTCAGTAATCCAACCAAGATTGCCTATCCTGTCTACACCGAAGACCCCTTTGTGTTACTGTCTACTCAGATGCCAAAAGCAGAGCCACCCACAGTCATGTGACAAAGGACACTGGCAGTGGGCACAAATGATTGGGACAAGAAAAGTACAACTAGAAGTGGCATTTTCAGAACTGTGTCATAAAAATCCAGCTTTAACATTATTGAGGTTTTTAAGTTAGAAATCATTTTATTTTAAACAGCATATCTGTCCCTGTTCCCAATTTAAAGTTAGCACTTATTAAATGTAATAAAGTAGCCCAGTGTTAGTCAATTAGAAAAAACCTCTTTTCCTATGAAAACTATAACCTAATTTTAATTACACAGATACATGTATATGGATATCTATATGTACATGGATATCTATATTGATATATATCTATATTACCTACTGGCGGTTGCCAGTAGGTAGTTATAGTTAGGACCTAGTTTCCAGAGGAAAAGCATTTTTTGACTTGCCTATAACTTTCGCGTCATTTGGCCAATTTTCATGACATTTTAGAAAAAAGTGTCAAGGTAAGTTTTGGTTGTCATGGAAAGTTTGGGGCTTATCTGTGCAGTGGGGACTGAGAATTTAGGGAGCGAAATAAGGCTGCGTTTGTAATATTAATTCCCATTCGAACCTTTAGCCACACCTACAGCTCGTACCGCTGAACGGTCTTGCACCAAATGGCAGGGAAGTAGATGTTGGTTTAGGGAAGTGCCTTTTGATTATTTGGTGTAAATCTGTTTAATAGTTTTTGGGGAATTCAAGTTTAAATTTGTAGAGATATCTCTAGTCGCAAAGTCTTTGTGAAATCTGAGCTCGTGCAGGGAAATAGGCTGCTCTGATTGACTGGCAACACTTCAACCAGGAAGTGTTGGCAGCCATCTTGGAACGTGGCTTCACTGAGTCCCCCCAAAAAAGTAAAAATAAAGAAAAGAGAGCAATGGGTTCGGGGTCCTCCTGGGTCCCCGCCATGGTGTAAAACCATTAAGAAAATGCAGCAAAGACCACTGACTAATTGTCAGTGAAATTGCTCTCCCTATCTTGCAGCTCACCATTAATTGTGGCCTTCCCCTGAGCCCCTGCACTCTCGAGTGCTGGTGTTCGAGGCGCTCCTCCACCCGCAGGTTTCACCTGCGCAAAATCCCTGGTGGTTAAATGGACCTGTGTCTCCGTTCTCTCACTCTGCTTTTTCTCTCCTTTATCACTCGGTTTTTCACCTCACTTCTATCTTCCCCCTTCACTCTCCTTCTGGGTCTTTCCTCCATTTTCTGGCATTTCCCCTCATTTCAAGCTCCCCCCTTCACTCTCCTTCTGTGTCCTCTTCATCTTGCCGCCACTCTTTCTTGTACGTTTCCTGCCTTATTTGCTCTTTTCTCTCTCTTTTTGCCTTTTTACTTTTGAATTTTCAGCCCAATTGTATCCAACACTGCTCCCACTGCGGCCCTTCCCCCCAGCACGATCAGTATGACTGGCCCAGTCCAGCCTGCCTCCCAGCTGTCCAGCCCTCCCTGACCCCTACTTAATGGCGGCCACTGCGGGGACAGGCGAGCAAGTCCACTGACTCATGTCAGTGAAATTGCTCTCCCTCCCTCGCAGCTCCACCATTAAGTAAAGCCTTCCCCTAAGCCCCTGCACTCTCTAGTGTTGGTGTTCGAGGCGCTCCTTCACTCGCAGGTTTCACCTGCACCTCATCCATGGTGGTTCAGTGGACCTGTATCTCCATTCTCTGGCTCTGCTTTTTCTCTCCTTTTTCACTCGTTTTTCCCTCACTTCTATCTCCCCTTCACTCTCCTTCTGGATCTTTCCTCCATTTTCTGGCATTTTCCCCTCATTTCAAGCTCCCCCCTTCACTCTCCTTCTGTGTCCTCTGTGTCTTTCCTCCACTCTTTCTTGCACTTTTGCTGCCTTATTTGCTCTTTTCTCTTGCTTTTTGCCTTTTTCCTTTTGCATTTTTCAGCCAGTTTTTACCCGACGCTGCTCCCCCCGTGGCACCTCCCTCCTGCACGATCAGTACGACCGGCACAATCCAGCTCCCTTCCCAGCTCGTGCCTCCCAGCTGTCCAGCCCTCCCGGACCCCTACTTAAGGGAGGCCACTGCGGGGATAGGCAAACAAGACCACTGACTCATTGTCAGTGAAATTGCTCTCCCTCCCTCGCAGCTCCACCATTAAGTAAGGCATTCCCCCGAGCCCCTGCACTCTCTAGTGTTGGTGTTCGAGGCCCTCCTCCACCTGCAGGTTTCACCTGAGCCTCATCCGTTGTGGTCCAGTGGACCTCTGTCTCCATTCTTTCGCTCTGCTTTTTATCTCCCTTTTCACTCATTTTTTTTCACTCACTTCTATCTCCAAACTTCACTCTCCTTCTGGGTCTTTCCTCCATTTTCTGTAATTTTCCCCTCATTTCAAGCTCCCCCTTCACTCGCCTTCTGTGTCCCATGTGTCTTTCCTTCACTCTTTCTTGCACTTTTGCTACCTTATTTGCACTTTTCTCTCTCTTTTTGCCTTTTTTAGCCCGTTTTTACCCACCCCTGCTCCATCCATGACTCTTCCCCCCCATGACCAGTGTGACTGGCCTAAAACACCTCCCCTCCCTGCTCCTGCCTTCCAGCTGTCCAGCCGTCCCTGACCCGAACTTAATGGCGGCCACTGCGGGGACAGGCGAGCAAGACCACTGACTCATTGTCAGTGAAATTTCTCTCCCTCCCTCGCAACTCTACCATTAAGTGAGGCCTTCCCCTAAGCCCCTGAACTCTTGAGTGTTGGTGTTCCAGGCCCTCCTCCACCTCCAGGTTTCACAGGCGCCTCATCCTTGGTGGTCCAGTGAACCTCTGTCTCCATTATCTCTCTCCACTTTTTCTCTCCTTTTCATGCGTTTTTCCCTTACTTCTATCTCCCTCTTTCACTCTCCTTCTGGGTCTTTCTTCCATTTTCTGTTGTTTTCCCCCCATTTCAAGCTTCCCCTTCACTTTCCTTCTGTGTTTTCCCTCCGTTTTTCACAAATTTTTACCTTCATCTCAATCTCTCCTTCGAGGTCCTCTGTGTCTTTCCTCCACTCTTTTTTGCTATTTCGCTGCCTTATTTGTACTTTTCTCTCTCTTTTTGCATTTTTCCTTTTGATTTTTCAGCCTGTTTTTACCCGCAGCTGCTCCCCCCCCCCTCCCCACAGCACGACCAGTGCGACCAGCCCAATCCAGCAGCCCTCCCCGTAATGGAGACCGCGGCGCAGGCGCGTTGCCGAAGCGCCAAAGGCAAGCCCATCTGCTTCCTTCCGTAACCCGACTACGACCAGCGCCAGAAACCCTGGATCTCTGCACCACCAACGATATGACCCAAGGGCACACCAAGCTCTCAACCCAGGCCGCAACAACAACTGCAAGTTATCATCACCATCCGACACCTAGGGACCCTTCAGCTGTCAATGCTGCTGGTTCACTTACAGCACCGCCACGACCACGGACCCAGTGCAAACCACAGCAAGAACACTGTGGTAAATTTTAATTACCTATACGGAATTTATGCGGTAAAGTTCAATAAGAATAACTCAATCAAAATAAGAAGGCAGAGTCCGTGGTATCTGAGGTTTAAAGTGGGGTTTATTCCTTAAAAAGGAATTGGTTCGAACCAATGGTAGCATGACCCATCGCCACGAGGGTTCAGGGTGGGAATTGCAATGGACATGTACAATGATTTATTAACAAGAAATCGTATATATAGTCATTTCATACAGTACATTGAATGCAGAAGGCGTAACAGCTGAGAGAAACAAGATAAGAGCAGAAATACGTAACAGGGGGCGTGCACTAGGGCGTACACAGAGGTGTGTGCTAGAAACGTCACATAAAGGTGTCATAAGTGGGTGGATACCTAGAAGGATCCTGCAGAGTCAGCAAGAACATGTGATGCGCAGCAGCATGACGTATGATTGACGTGGAACTGGAGGGTGAAGGGGACTTGACATTTAGCCCTACATGTGGAGACAGAAGTCTGGAGTGTCAGAACAACCTAATCCCAAATCATATCTAATATCTTGTGTTTGAGGAACTGTATTATCTAGAAGGAAAGGTCTCTTGGGCAGAGGCTATTCTATACTGACTGTTTAATGCATGTATATGCAACTGCGTGTCTACGTGTAAAGCAGGGGGCCATGGGCCTACCATGGTAACGGAAGCTATGAATTACTTGCATGGAGACAGAAAGGCCGGGCCCTTTGCTCTGCAGCTGGGAAGGATGTTTACCTAAACTACTAGACAGGAATGTATTTTTCGAGGAGCGGAGCAGATAACTTGAAGGCTGAATACAGTCTTGGCAGGCCGGCAGGCTGAGCCAGGCACCGCTAGCCGCGCAGGGAGTGAGTGAAAGGTCATGGATACAGATGCAGGTTCAGGCTGCAGCTTCCAGAGGCAGAAGGCAGGAGAAAGCTTGAATGGCAGAAAACAAGGCCCAACTCGCCAGGGCCAGAAAAACGTGAAAGTGCACCATGTAAAGACGTTGGCAAGGCACACTTAGGAACTGAATATCGGACCCATTCATGGTGGATCTGAAAGAGGACATGTTAACGTTGGACGCAAATGTATTTGCGTCTTCATAGCTGGTTGTGGAGGGAACTTACATGTACTAGAAGCAGGTACATGGAGCCGTTGGGGTCTACGATAGGGGACACAATTGACCATAAAAATTCATATTACCTCAACACAACCGAACCGAAAACCCTGCAGTGCATCCTCCTCAACGTCCAATCCCTCCACAAACATGCCCCTGAAATCTGGGACCTCCTTGACAGCATCACCCCAGACGTAGCATTCTTTACCGAAACATGGACCAACACCACCTCGGGACCGAACATCGCCATCACCATTGACTCAAGAATAAATGATCTCCAGGAAGGAGCACCCCACCATCCCGGGAGGAGGAATTACCATCGTCCACAAATCCACCCTTCACCTGAGCAAACTCCTGGATGAGCCCACAGACCTGATGGTACACCTTCACTTCAAGATACTGGCCAGCCCTACCTCCACCCTCCGAGGGACCCTCCTCTACCAACCCCCTGGACCCGCAGACTTTTCGCCAACTCCATCACGGACATCATCTCCCCGCATGCCATTGTGTCCACCAACTACATCTTACTGGGAGATCTCAACTTCCACCTCGACAACCTTCTGGACCCCAGCACCATATCCCTCTTGTTTATTTATTTTATTTATTTAGAAGTTTTCTATAGCGCTAACAAGACCCGAAGGTATCAGAGCGCTTCACAGTAGAGGACAAGAAAAAGAGAACAGCATGAGACAAACCCAATAAAAGCAATCGGCGAGAGACAATTTGGAAGGAAGAAAAGTTCGGACAGCAGGGCTTCTTGGTGCTGGATTCAACATTACCGCAAGGATTCTGGGGTGTTTGCAGCTCCAAGTTATCCACAACCAAGGGAGCGGATAAGGCACAAGGATTTAAGTTGGCTCTTGAATTCTGCATAGGACGGTAGAGTTCTGATGTGCGGGGGGATGGCGTTCCATATTTTGGGGGCATTTCCTGAGAAAGAGCAGTCCGCAGTTCTCTTTCTTCTGGTTTTTGGTAGGATGAGCAGCAGGGAGTTAGAGCTTCTCAGATTTCTGGCTTGGCCTGCTTTTTTGAGCTTGTTAGCCAGGTATCCCGGTTTGCCGGTGTGGAGGGCCTTGTGGGTTAGGCAGGCCGTTCTGAAGGTACTTCGCATTTCCGCAGGGAGCCATTCGAGTTCTTTGAGTGCCGGGGAGATATGGTCATATTTTTTGCAGCCTGTGATCATTCTTGCTGCCGCGTGTAGTGTTGTTTTTAGTGGTGCCAGGTGCGATTTGGGGATGCCTGTTAGGATTGAGTTCCCATAGTCCAGTCTTGATAAAACTAGAGATTGCGTGGCTAGTTTGAGGTCCTTGTTGGGAATGTAAGGTTTAATTTTGTTCAAACGTCTGAGGTTGAAGAATGCGCTTTTCGCTGAGTTCTTGATGTGGTTTGTCAGGGTTAGTTTGGGGTCTAGGGTGAAGCCCAGGGATTTAACAGAGTCGGCTAGCGTGAGGTTACCTTTGAGAGCATCGATCGACTTTAGCCACTCGGTGATTTGAGGGTTATCTTCTTTGTTTGAGATGAGGAGAGTTTCTGTCTTGTCGGGGTTGAGTTTCAGGTGATTCTTTGTCAGCCAGTCTTGCACTTCATTTAGGACATCATTGAGTCTGTGGATGTCTTTGAGAGAGGAGGTTTCCAGGTAAATCTGTGTGTCATCCGCGTAGAGGTGGAAGTGGATGTTTGCGTTCCTGAGTAACTTGGCGAGTGGTTCCATGTAGATGTTAAAGAGCTGGGGGGAGAGCACTGATCCTTGAGGGACGCCCTTGTTGACTTGCTGGGTATCTGAGGTGAAGTTCTTGATTTTTATTAATTGCGAACGGTTATGTAAAAAGGAGGAAAACCACTTGAGAACTACTTCGCCAAGGCCGGCTCTTTCTTGAAGAGTCCTGATGAGGAGCTTGTGGTCCACCGTGTCGAACGCTGCTGAGAGATCAAGGAGTATGAGGAGGCAGCACTTGTCAGCGTCAAGAGATCCATGGATGTCGTCTATGATATTCAGCATTGCGGTTCAGTGCTGCGGCCTTGTCTGAAGCCAGATTGGAGGGGGTCCAGGAGATTGATGTTGTCCAGATGTTGAGTCAGTTGCAGGAGTACACAATGTTCAAGTGTCTTCGCGAGTAGAGGGAGGTTGGATATCGGTCTGAAATTGTTCAAGTCAGTTGAGTCGAGACCGGGTTTTTTCAGAAGAGGAGTGACTTGTCCCATTTTTAGACAATCTGGGACCACACCGCTTTGTAAGGAGCTGTTTATGATTCTTCCCCAGATGGGCGCTAAGGTAAGCTTCATTTTTTTTTATTAAAGATGGGGGAATGGGGTCTGAAATGTGTGCTGAAGGTTTGGAGGTCGAAATCAGCGAGATTATCTCAGTTTCCTGGACGGGACGAAAGCTTAGCCAGAGGGAGGGAAAGGAGTCGGGTGGGAGTGCCACTGGGGAGGCCGAGTAGCTCTTCTGGAGGTGTGGGTTGTTGATGTCTAGAGATAGTTCGATTTTTAGGACTTTATCGTTGAAGAAGTTGGCAAAGTTGTCACAGAGTTCTTTGGAAGCCTGTAAGGTTGAGGGCAGGGGCTTTGTTGTTTGTTGTCTGATTATGTTGTAGAGTTCTTTGGGTCTGTTTTTGGATTTGACCATTGCCTCGCGGAAGAAGCTGGATTTCTTGTTTTTGATATGGTTGTTGTACTTCCTACAACCTCCACAACATTGGACTCCCCCAGATTGTGACCGAACCCCTGCACTCTGCAGCACAAACCCTCAACACCCTCTTCACAACAGGAAACTCCATCACCCTCAGCCACAGCACCATACTCCCATGGACTGACAATCAATGCGTCCACTTCACCTTCAGACCATCCACCATCCACAGACACCAGCCCCTGCTCCCATGAAGAAACTGGACCAGAATCACTGATGACCAGCTAACCTCATCACTCAGCAACACCACCCCAACCCTCGCGAAAAAAGAAGACCCCAACACCGCAGCCCAAACCCAGCACGGAAGGATCTCCAACAACGCCATACGGGGACTGTATCTGTCACCTCTGGTTATCCCTTGTTGATGTAGTAGAAATAGCCAGCAAAAAGGACTGGAACTTTCAAATTGAGGATTCCATGCATTTTTCAGTTTTTCTCCCTGTAGAATTGATGCATGTGGTACAAGTAGTTGCTGTTTGGTATGTAATATTTTGTGGAAAGGACCTATGCAAAGTGCAATCCTATTGTCAGAAATTATGGGGCCGATTAGGATGGCGGACGGACTTGCGTCCGTCCGCCACCCCTGAGTAGGAGGGACCGTCGGCATGGGCAGCGGCGGTCCCTCCATGGCAATTAGGATGTGACCGCCACCCTGGCGGTCATATCCTGTATGTTTTACATTGCGGCGGGTGCTGCTTGAAGCAGCACCCGCCGCAATGTAAAAAATGAAAGCAGTGCATTTGCATGCACAAAGCGGCAGGCACCGCGCGGTGCCTGCCGCTTCGTGCACGCAAAGGCAGGGGGGTACCATAGGTACCCCCCATGTGCAACCCCCGCACAACCTTCACCCAGGGGGCCCGCAACGGGCCCCCAAAGTGAATGTCCGTATGCTTTTCCACGGCGGAAAAGCCGCCGCGGAAAAGCATTACTTTCCCTACATCCTAATATGGCTGGCGGTGTCTGATAGATACCGCCAGCCATGTTAGTGCTTTTCCGCCGTGGTCGCCTTCCGACCGCGGCGGAAAAGCGGAGGACAGATTGTGAGACCCACCAGCCATCCTAATTTGGCGGTGGGTCTTTCAAGCCTCCTCGGCGGATTTCCCGCATCCTCCGGGCCGGTGGTGGCTTCCGCCGGCCCGGAGTATGCGGGAAATCCGCCATCATAATGACCCCCTATATGTGGTGAAAATCTAATTCTTTAGACTTGCCAAAATTATCTGTGGTCATATTACAAATATGGTCGGAAATGTAAAAAATATTTCCTGAAAGACCAACAATATCCAGACCAATTTATATTTAGAAGCAGATTTTTTGAGAGGCAATGGAAGAGAAAGGGATATGTGGCTAGATTTGGGCGAGTCAGCCTGGATGTGAGTAATGATGTCTATATGCATTGAAAAAGTACAGTTGTGAGCAGACACTGTGTACATCCTCCTGAAGGATATCCAGGAATAGCTACAGGAAGTGAGGAGGGATCTGGCTTTTGTCACCCATCATTGCAGTCACAGGGACTTTGTAGCAACCTTAATCATCATGTTGTACACCGTGCACTAGATGTTAGAGAAATTGGGCTCTCAAAACCTCCTTGAACTTCCAAGATCATGGAATATTCAACTAGAGCTGTCAGTTTATGTAGCGGAACCATAACGGTAGCTCAGACACACACACACACCACATACACACACAGGCACATGCACTATCTATATATACACATATGTATATTTCTATATATATATATATATATATATATATATATATATATATATATATATATATATATATATATATATATATATATATATATATATATATATATATATATCTCCACTCCTTGCCTCGGAAGTAGTCACCGCCTGCCAAACCAACGGGTGTCTCGCCTGTAACAAAGACCTCCGCTGCCGGGTCTTTTAGAACAACACCTCAACGAGTAGACAAACCACACGCTGGCGAGACCGTGTACCAGACAAATTATATTTTATTTGTCAGAGCCCTGGACGCGTTTCGCCTGACCAGCAGGCTTGATCACCCATATATATATATATATGAACAGACTCTTCATATCAGCAAAATCCTGCAATGAAGACACGGACCCAAGGCTGCAGTAAGGGAGATTTATTTCATCCTCTCAGGCAGTGTTTCGAGCAACTAGTGCTCTTGATCACACACCATACACCTGGTCAGCAAACATTTAAATAAATTTTTTTGGTATGTGATGCTCCACCTCCTTAGTGAATCACATGGTGCATAGACATAGATGAAATACTCATCAATACTTCTGGTAAGTGCACACCCATATAAACTTAAAGGTCACGGAAAACAATATAACTGCATGAATGCAATATCCATTTCTCTCTCATATTCACAATTGAATTCTGAAGTCATGACAAATAAAATCATTATAAAAATAAACCAGCAAAAAATTGAAACAATGTATATACAAGTGAAAAAATATATATATACATATTTCCTATATATATATATAAAATATATATGTCCACGTACATTCACGCCACTATCTCTCTCTCTCTATATATATATAGCTATAAATCTATATCTACCTATATCTATAGTCACTGAAAAAACCATAGGTTTCAGGCAGGTTATAGTTAGGAATTAGCATTTAAAAAAAACCTTAGAAATTCACTGAAAAAAACATAGGTTTTAGTAATGTTATAGTTAGCTGGACATTTCACTCATACAAAACCATTGAAATTCCTCGGTTATAGTTAGTTGTACTAACTGTAACTCTCACGCCCGCAATTCACTGGTCATGATGTCACATATTACATCATTCATGACATTTGTAGCAAGAAATGCGCATGCGTGGGCACCCGCGCAAGCGCATTTGTGAGGAAGAAGTCGGCAAGATACCAGGAAGAGGGAGCCCTGGGACGCTGCATCGCAGTTAAGCCATTTTCTACTTTTAGAATGTTTTAAAATTATATTAAGGGCATTTAGAAGATAGACGGAGAGAGGTGAGTGGCAGGCAACTTTGCTCCTTCATGGCGTGTGCGTAGTGTTGCCTACTATGCCTACTTTGCGAATCGTGATGTAGGCAACACTTCGCACACTATGTGGATGGAGCTGAGTACTACGCCCACCCCTAATTATGTCCCAGCACGTGGTGAAAAACACACTGGTGACAGAAAGTTGAGCTGCGAATATTCTGTGCAGTCACTCTCTCTCTTCCTCTCTCCTTTGATAAACAAATTACACACAATGTTAACTTGCTTTTTATCTTTAAGGTTGCGTTTCACAAATTGGCATGCTCCCCAACACCTCTAAAACTCAACGCTCAAGGATTCAGCGATGATGCGCAGCCATCATAACAAAGTTTGAGAAGAATGCTACGACACGTGGTGCACCCTCTTTGAATCACGCCAATGGCACAAGGTGAGCAAAAAAGCTTCTTTCTGAAACAACGACATGTCATCTGAGAAAGGAGAGAGTGGATAGTGTGCAGCAGCTTCACTGCGTAGGAATATACAATTACCTCCGACCAGTGACAATAGATAGATTACAACAGTCTGAGAGGCAAATCTACAAGCCCCTTATGCCACTTTTGTATGAACTATACTATGACTTACTCTATATACTATATTTCATATCACTAAACTGGAGGGTGCACTATGAGCCAGCACATACTTGGACACACAACCAAGGCAAAAGTAGAGCTACGAGTATTTTCTACACTATTAACTGCTCCATCTATAACTTTCACTCTCTCACAGTTTTAATTTCGTTTTCTCTCTCTTTCTCTCTCTCCCTCTCACATTATTTCTCTTTCTCTTTTAAAGTTATGGACGCTGCTGTCCACTCTGCAGTGACCAACCAAAGCTGAGTTCAAGTTGTGAACTCTGTTGCCCATAGTGTTTACACAAGGTAAGCAGAGCGACCTAGATATACAATGTCTCCGATTAAAAAAATAACACAAAACTGGCGCAAGAGTCTTGTAAATAAGCTCTAAAGTATATTGTCCTGCATAATGATTTGATCTCTCACCTAATTCTGTCTCATCTCTGAATCATTTTAAAGACCTGCTGAGCTGTAATGTAAATCTGATGCAGTAGGGTCTTCCATACAGACACTGCTTGAATGCAAGCCTTTAAGACAAGTGAAATGTATCAGGCACCCTGCACATGTTAAAAGAAGGAAATATCTTCAACTGTTAATTTGACTTGTAATGTTTGACCTCATTTAGTCACATCGATCTCATTTTAAACACTAATTTTCTGTTTTGTTTTACAGATTACCTACCGTACTTCTGTTGTACTCCATATCACATTTTGTTTATTATATTGTTTTGTTAAAGTAATGTTTCTTGTTATTTATTGTATTGTTATCTTTAAGTTACGTTTCCAGTTATTTATTGTTTTAATAAAAATTAATTTTAAAAAAGTATATACGTCTTGTTTTTGGGGGGTGAGCGATCCCAATACAAATGATATTTATAATTTGAAGTATAATTCTGAGGCTAACTTTTTACCAGATCTTTACCAGAGTCCATGCCTACGACTAACGGTTCCCATGGAAAAGTTTCAAAACTCCAGCACAGTAACTTTTTTCCATTACCAACATAGTGTGGTGAACTTCTAACCTCTGTGCTCATTTAAGTGTTCTATGTATTGTTACTATGGTAACAGGCAGAAAGCCGTTTGGGGGTAGAGTTGAAAGGTACTGGCTGTACAAAAACTGTTGTATTAACCCAGAATCCTCTACAAGACCAAAAAGGAAAGCAAAGTAAAACAAAACGCTGTGTACCAGAACGCCTTTGCACCACTTTCGCGTCCAATGCTCCCTCCTTCAAAATTAGAAGTGTGTGGGCCTCAACGACCCCCCTCAAGCCCCGGGAACCACCAACCTCAGAAATATTTGTATTGTGAGAGACAGACTGTGTGACCCTATGCCTAGAGCCCTCAAGAGCCCCGGATACCGCAACGTCCGACGGCCGGTTCATGCAGTGTCCCGGGATGCCTATATTCCCAATAAACTCTGCGCATTGGAATAATATATCCTATAGATTTGACGTAGGACTGAGGTCAACTAGGTCTCTATCAAATATACTAAACTTAATTGTGTGTGTGCCAGCTAACTGAGCGGTCACTAGAAACTTTCTCAAATACACAAGAAGGGATTAGTTTCTGACAACCACATAAACATGACAACTTTGTTTCCCAAGAATAAGAATATATGTCTCAGAGTCGTGGAAACAATAGATCAGTATTTCACTCAGTCAATCGTGCATGCTTTGTTTCAACAGAGTTGCAGAGAAATAGTGAGACAGGCGTTTTTAAAAAAAAAAGGGTTTATTGAACCGTCGTCTTTCTCATGCAAGAGAGGTGAACTGCTACAATCGTTATGCAGACTGCAAAGTATAATGCATACAGTGTACACAGTAATATGAAATAATACTGTAAGAGCATTGTATAGTTTCTAAGCCATATAAAAATACATACATAAATAACATTGACTAAAATACTCAACTGGTGCTTCTAAAATACGCCTACCCCAATGTACCTAACCTAAGTCTAGTACGAGGGAAGAAGTAAGTATTGTGTAGCATAGATTTAGTTTTTGCAAAGAATCTATCAAAGGTTTGTCTAGCTTCTAATCAGCTTCATACCTTAGTTTAGAATGAAGGAGCTCTGGTATCTCTGTCTCGGGGCTTGATTTCCAAACACCCCGCAAGGGGATCCGGAAACACTGGAGCTGGATTCTCGGCAGGAGAAAGGCAGCTTCCTGATCAGTGCGTCAGCTGGAGAGACGGCTTCCTTCTGCAGTTGCTGTAGCAAGCTGCGTAGGGCAAGTAGGTCTTCGAAACTGCTCCAAACCACCGTATCTTGCTAGAGCAAGTGAAGGTATATTTATACCTTGAAGGTGTTTAGGAATGCCATAGTAAAGTTGGGCATATTAATGTCAGGAAAGAACCCCAAGGGAATAGTTGTTCTTTGTAGAGTAACTGAGATCTTGGACAAATGAATGTTCAAGCAAGGGAAGTTCCCTAACTGCTTAAGCTGGTTTCCAAGAAATCG
Organism: Lissotriton vulgaris; assembly: GCF_964263255.1. Classification (NCBI taxonomy): domain Eukaryota; kingdom Metazoa; phylum Chordata; class Amphibia; order Caudata; family Salamandridae; genus Lissotriton; species Lissotriton vulgaris. Next base: position 204,471,972 of record NC_141689.1, read on the forward strand.
TTGTGATGTTTGGTACTCGTGGAAGTAGCCATGCCTGTATTTGGGTAGCATGGGCTATGCCTAAATAAGGGATTGATTTCTATGCCTATATAAGGAGAATGGAATTGTACCTATGTTTCTTTATTTATTTATGTATTTATTTATTTATTAAGCTTATTAAGCACGACAGCTACCCAAAAAGGGTTTCCCGGCGCTGGACAGGCAAGGTGCTAGGTAACCTAACGTTTAAAATAGTGAACAGCGTTATTGATTGAAAAGCCAGTTCTTGATGACTCTGCGAAAGCGAACATAGCTAGTTTCTTTGCGGATGTCCAGGGGGAGAGAGTTTCAAAGTGTGGGATATAGGTATGAAAAAGATCTGCCGCCCATTCTAGTGAGTCTAATTCTAGGAACATTAAAGTTACCTTGGGATAAGGACCGAAGGTGGCGAGAGGGAGTGTAGGGACGAACAAGGGATTGTAGGTAAAGTGGAGCTGAGCCCAATTTGATTTTAAACATGTAGCTCAGGGCTTTTGAATTTAATGCGACTCTCTACCCTGAGCCAATGTAGCTCTCGGAGGTGGGCTGTTTTGGGAATTTTTCACAGTAGTCTTGCGGCGGCGATTTGAACCAACTGCAGTCGTTTTGTCACTGTCATGTTAACCCCAAGGTAGATGACATTTCCGTAGTCCTCCCGGGAAGTTAGAGGGGCATGGACCACAGATTTTTGGGTGTCGCTTGGCAGCATCCAGATGATTTTCCTGAGCCACCGCAAGATTGTAAAGGCGATGGCCGAGACCTGGCTTACCTGTTGGTGCATGGTCAAAGCATTATCAATGGTAAAACCCAGATTGCGTACATGGTCTGACGGGAGAGGAAGGCTGCCCACCTCGGAAGGCCAATGTTTAGAACTCCATAGGTCTTGTCTTTGATGTAGAATCAGGACTTCAGTCTTACAACCATTCAATTTAAGGAGGTTGTTGTTCATCCAGGTGGCAATTTTCCCTAAGCCTGACTGCAGGAGGGATGTGGAGCCAGGGCCAGGTTTGAAAGGGAGAATGTGATCTGGGAGTCATCCGCATACGTGAATAGGGTACGACCTGCCTGTTCCGCGATATGGGGCAACGGTCTAAAATATAGATTAAAAAGGAGGGGGCTGAGCACAGAGCCCTGGGGAACGCCATAGGGTGACGCATGAATTTTGGAAGTTGCCATGTTAGAGAAAATTTGAAATGTGCGGTGTGTAAGGAAAGAGGAGAGCCAGTTCAGTGCAGGGCCGCAGATGCCCAGTGAAGTTAGTGTCTTTGTGAGTATGGTATGTGAGATAGTGTTGAATGCTGCCCTGAGGTCAAGTAGTATAAGCGCAGCTGTGTCTCCTCTGTCAAGATGTTGGCGCAGGTTCTCTGGAACTCCCTGTAGTGTTGTTTCAGTGGAGAAACCAGATCGGAAGCCGGATTACGAGGGATGAAGAATGTGATTGGATTCGATGAACTGTGCCTCTCAAGGATCTTGGGGAAGGCTGGCCGAAGAGAAATAGGGCGGTAGTTGGGTAGGTCGCTTGGGTCTGCCATTGGTTTTTTCAGGAGAGGTGTCACCGTGGCGTGTTTCCAACTAGCCGGGACAGTTGAGCTTTGCAGAGAAAGGTTTAGGGTTTTACAAATCATAGATAAATGAGAGTTGTCCAGTTGTGTTAATATTGGGATAGGGAGAAGGTCTTTGGGTGAACCGGATTTTAATTGACCTAATATCTTTATCAGAGCGTCCAGGTTGAGTAGTGGACATGAATCCAGGTGTACGTGAGTCCAAGACAATTCAGACGTTGCGGGGCAGGTAGTGGTATTCAAGGTGGTTGTCTGTGAGTACTGGGCCATATTAAAATGAGAGTTGGCTATGTCCTGGTAAACAGTTTTGATTTTTTTCGTGAAGAATTGAGCAAGCTCTTCGCACTGGTTATTGTTCAGGGGGGGGGGGCGGTTTAGCTGTGGTCTCAGAGCCAGCCAGTTCTTTGACCCATCCAAAGAGGGTTTTGGATTGGTTTGTGGCCTCAGAAATAGCTTTAGAGACAAAGCTAGCCCTAGCAATAGTGCATAACTTCTGATATTGTTTTAATTCTATTTTGTAGGCATCCCTGGATTCAGGGGAAAAGTCTTTCCTCCAACTCCGTTCTAGGCATTTACATTTGGATTTTGCAGTTTTTAACAGTTCGCCGAACCAGGGAGCTGGAATTCTTTGGTCCTTCCGTTTTTTCTGAGACAGGGGGAGACAGGTGTTAATGCCACCCGTGAGCCAGTAGTCAATCTTTCCTGATAAAGTTTTTACATCTCCTAGAGTTGAGTCCGTATTGGAAAAAGCTGAAGGCGGATAAGAGTCAAGGACCTGATTAAGGGTGTTTATGTCAAATTTTTTCCAATCTATTTTGCAAACATTAAGGGTTGAGCTGGGGGGGGAGGAGCGATAGGGGGGGCGAAACTGAATTTGGATAAAAAGTGGTCCGACCAGTGCAGAGGAAGTGCTGGAGTGCAGTGGATATAGGGAAGGTCGGAAAAGATTGGGTCAAGAAGATGGCCGGCTCTGTGAGTGGGTCCTGAGTTTCAGAGCGTGATATTAATAGCAGCTAGATCAGCTATAAGATTGCTGCTCGTAGAGTTATGTGGGTCCTCTAGATGTAGATTTAGGTCACCTAGGATTGAGTTTTTAGAGTTCACGAGGAGAGAGGCTGTAAGATTAGGGAATGATAGAGCCCACGAGTTCAAAGGACCAGGTGCCCGATAAACTAGCAAGCCTGAGTAGGTGAAATTGGGGTGTAGAGAGAGTTTGAAGAGGGCTGCCTCACAGTTAGGGAAATTAAGAGTGTCAAATTTGCATTGTAGAGTGTTTTTAAAGATTATTGCTATACCACCCCCGATTTTATTTAGTCTATCTTCCCTGACGATAGCATAATTAGGTGGCAAAGCTTCGGTGATGTCAGGGCCAGAGCTTTCGCGAAGCCATGTCTCTGTAAGGAATAGGGCGTCAGGTTGTTCGTCAGTTAGAAGAAAATAGATGTCCCTTTTGTGCTTGGGTAAGGAGCGGCAGTTGAGGCTAAGAAAGGTGAAGTTTAAGGTGGACTGGGTAATTGATGAGGGGTTGACCTTTGACCCAGGCAAAAAGAGGCGATATGATTGTGGGGAGTCAAGGGAGAATTTGAACTTGGGGCAGAAACTGGAGCAGAAACTGGCCAATTCGAGCAGTGTATAACCTTGTTTGTCATGGGTCCTAAGAGCACTGAGTTGATCCACAGAATAGGCAATCCGTTCTGTGGGATATTGGGCAGGGTTCATGGCCCCTGGGCCCTGTTGGGCACGGACGGGGGCAGACGGGCTGCCTTGGGCGCGCCTTTGGCGCGCCCGCCGTGCACCTGTTGCACGAGTCCGCTGCGTGTGAGAAATGGCATTAGTTTTAAGTATGGAGGAACTCTAGGTCATGTGACCATCAGAGCACACCTCCACCGTGCCCCACCAACTGCAAGTTGTTCTGGCGAAGTACAACGCACATCATGAATCGGGAAAAATCACTCGGAGCTTTAAACGCCACAAAACACCCACTCCACTTTCTTATGTACAACATTACTAAGTTCTAAACACATAAAAACATATCTAAACATGATGTGTTAAAACCCACCCAAAATACATAAAAATGCATTGGTACTGGTTGTACGCGAAAAGCGTTTGTGCTGTACGCATTTAAAGCAATATTTCATTCAAAGCATATAGTTTGAAATTTGAAAATGCTATCCGAATGAATCATGAAAATACATTTATGAAATGGCTCTTAATTGCAGAAGAAAAAGTCGAGACCATTCCATGGCAGATTATATAAACTGGTTGATTGTGGAAAAGGACAATTATTGTCTCTTGGAAGTTTTCAAAGAATTCTAGTTCTCTAGGAATAGCTCTACTTTAAGCAGATTACTTTGTTCCAAAAAATGAAAAAATACAAATTTTGATCATAGAAAAACTAGAGTTCCAAAGTTAGAAAATTTGTTTTGAAAAATGAAGATCAAATTCAGAGTCTCTCAGAACACTGCGTGCCAAATCAAAATTCAGTATTATTGTTCGGAGAAAACATCAAATCTTCTCAGTCTATAAAGAATTTGTCTACCATTGTAGGTGAATGTTGGATTACCTCGTTAAGAAGATTAATCGCACATAGATGTCAAGCATCAACGTCAGCGTCGGTCTCATTAGCAATGTTCGAATTGGATGGTACATGTGTGCCGCTTTCCTCTTGTGCCTCACCGTCAGTATTTTGAGTATGTGTATGCCGTCATCAGAATTGGCAGCCGCTGGGGACAACACAGTGCATGAGCCGTCACTGGTCCAAGCAAAGTATCAACATTCGTTGGCATGACTGATGGGAGTGTCAGACAGCTGTTTTGCACGTCTTCTTCTCCACATCTTAGGCATCGTAGAACAGGTAAGATGCAATCATGCCAGATTAGTCTGAATGACATAAACCATGTGGTATTCAATTCTCTTAAACAAGTTGCTCCCAAAATTTGGAATATGCGCTTACGACACTTCATCGCCAGTAGAGTGGTTTCCACGGTGAACTGGGTATCGCTGGTGAGTTGGCTTGCCATATCGAAGCAGTAGGAGCAAACATAGTATCCCTGCAGCAAGTCCCAAAATGAGAGGCAATTCACCAAACACTGATTGCACAAAGTTTGGAAATATTCCTAGGACTGCTTCAAAAGGTGCTGACAGTCCTGAAAAAATTGTCTTAAATACATGTACAATATCAATTTTATAAGAAATGATTAAGATACGACCTAACATTTCTGAGAAATGTACAGGGCAGTTTGTAGTTAACCACATCGCTGCTAGCCCTATTTTTCTCCTGTGCTGGGGTCCAATATGAACGGGTGTGGTCATGACGAGCTCAGCTGATCATGAGCACACGAGCACCGTGCCTCATGACGAGCTGAGCTCGTCATGAGCACGGAAGGGGTTAATAGGGTGTGTATCTCTGCAGAAGTCCTTGCGACTTGCAGATCATAGGTCTCTTTTGCCGAGGTCAATGGCACAGTTTTCTGTAAAAGAATTGCTTTCATTCTGTTTAAAGTATCAATTTGTATAGAAGAGATGTTCAGTGAAGCCATAAAGGCGACTCCTGGTCTGTCTTGGTTTTTGGAAACAATACTTGCATACAGCAAGTGACCCTAGCTGACACAGTTACGAGATAGGCTAAACCTGGCAACATGCCACAGCAGCTGTGATCATTCAACATAATGTAACTTCCATTAGAAAGTTGCCTAAAAATTGGATCAATCACTGCAGCTGGTAAACTTTGCAGGTGGTAGGATAAATTGTTAGGGGAACCATCGCAGGCCCCATGTAATTTCATATCCTGACAAAGGAGACCACTAAGAAACACTTCTTTACCCCACTCAAACATTTGTGTGTGTAAGGTAATTGCCAAGATGTCTTGATGTATTCTTTACCCAACCTTTCATATATGCCTGCTGGTATATGTTTTAAGCAATACTGAAAATGGAAAATTGTAACAGGCAGAGTGATTTTACCGTGTATTATCCATTTAATGACTGTTTTTTCAGCGACTGTAAATGGCAATCTTTCCAGTTTTTCAATGCTCAGCACCATATAGTCTGCTCCCCTCTGTGCCAGTTTGATCTGTTTATCAGTGAGATTGAATTCTGAAAACATTGACGTAGTGTTTATTAAACGCCAAGGCACATAGCCTGAACAAAGGTTTTGTAACGTCCAGGCCAATAGCATTATAGAACGTAATTGCGACTGACCATGTTGCAACATGACCAAGTCCTGTTTCATTATGCCTATGGCAGAGGATACTATGCTGTCCAAAGAATGTATCCTGAACGACAGTCGTTAACCCATTGTCAACTACAGAGATTTCTCTAAATTAATACGATCAATTTCTCCTACTCGTTCTGCAGTCTCTGCTTGCGTAATCTTCCATGCTTCCTTATAAGCAGAATAGGTACCGGCGTATATACAATGTTTATGACGCGATTTAATAGGTCCTTGTAAGAAGTCCCTCAGATCAGCGCCATCTTTAAGTAAAGATAAGTGTTGTTTTACTTCCTTTAGTGTAGACTTGTGTAGCCATTCAAGGCACAGTTTCCCTACACTGTATGTTGTTACTATTCCTGGATGCTGTCTCTGAACATATCTTGGATGTGGCCTAGTGAATGTGAACCCTTGTGTATAATTCAGGAATCTATTTTGACAGTTGTTTGTGTCTGTTGGCCAGATTAACCATTTTTTTCCAATCTGGATCTGTTCTGTTGTGATGCAAAATAGTATGTAAGTCGACCACCCCCTCTGAAGTGTTATTAATATCAGGTGTAGATGTAGGTATTTACTGTTTGTTTAACTCCTTGATCTTGGCTAACCCAAGACAAGATGTCTGTTGGACAGTGTAATTCAAAAACATTATTTACTCTGGGATGATGCAGGCTCTAAATAAAGTTTCCAAGCCCGGCACCTGCCAGTCTTTTGTGCTCCAGAAAGTTGTTGTCTTTCCAGAAGTCAAAACCTAATGAAGACAGCTGAGCATAAAAGGCAGCAGAATACATTTGCTTAGTATTTGTCAACATACTTTTCATTCTTGTCCTCTTAACATTTTCAAAGTAAAAATGATTCTGGATTTGAAACATTAAAACCTGAAAAGTATGGAAATTTGCCATAACATGTTTTTGAGCTACCCTTTTGCATTTCTAGGATTTACAGATATGTGCAAAAAATGATGCCCATAGTGATTATAGCAATATATTTGTTCATAATCTGATGAATCTTGTAAGTATTCATGATTTGTAAATACAGCAGACATATCTAAGTCTGACATCATATTATTAACAGTCTCGAAGTCCCAATCATCAGAAAAGGTACGAGATGAAACAAAGTCATTCAAGGAAATATTGAACTGGTGTGGAATCTTCAACAGCTCCTCCGGACCAAAAATGTCATATTCAGTTTTGTCCCAAGCTATACCACCAGGTATAGGAATGGCTGTGATGTTGACTGATGACAAGTCTCTTTGTTCACAATGAGATGATTTGTGTGGCTTGAGGAGTAAGTTGATGTTCTTACTCGCTGTGTCCTTTTTAACATATCTTCCATTTATCAGCATTCCCAAAGTTATTACAAGCGTCAACCAAAGTAAAAGAAAAAGCACACCCAACACATTCCAAAGTTCAATCCACAGTGAAATCAGATAAGTCTTTTCCAGTTGATGAAAAAGTTCTGTTGCTTGTTCTTTAAAAGTTCTTTTTGCTGGCGTCATTTCAGGCTCATTGGGATCCTCGGAAAACGTATCAAAGTTAATGAAATAGCAAGAGGCAGTTCTGTCAATTGTAGGGATTACTTCAGGATTCGTCGAAATCGCTGTAAGTACTTGATCACTTGTAACATTGGTATAGTTAGATGCTATTTCATTGTAGACAGGCGTTTCTTGACAAACTGTTATTTGGGTCTCAAGAGGTACAAGTTCCATGGCTTTGTTGCATAGTCCTTTTTTTCCCACTGCAGATTCTTCAAAGGTGATGAGTCTCTCAGTTTGAACCTCTGGATAGTAGCCAGATTCGGACGTCTGCTACATCTTTGAAGTCCACTTGGAATACTGCTTCTGATCGGCCACATGATGTGGTTTTACCAGGTCGATGGACACAAACCTGTTCTGCTTCTTACCAGCAAGGGGTGGCAGTAAATCTGCTCTTGATCCGTGGATGGCTCGGACAGGTACCGGTTGTCTGTAAGTAGGCCCAAATTCTGTCTTGTCCGCAATCTTTTCTCCGACTAGATCCCCAATCTTTAGAATCCAGACAGGCCTTGCTGGGAAGGAAGGTTTTTCTTCAGTAGTTGTTGGCTTCAGGAGCACGTTACTTTGACTTTTTCTTATTTTATTTAAGTCCTGCAAAACAGCCAAACTGACTTTGATATCAAAGGGTTTTTGTTCTACCACTAAAGTGTGACAATCGAGATCCGAAATCATTATTCTTGTTCAAAAAGGATTTCATATGGAGTGATTCCCCCTAGAGAACTTCATGGCAGATTATTAAGACTATGTTGGATACTTATTAGATGTTTAACCCACCCATCACCCGGGCCTAATATCCTAGCTATTATAGATTGCCTTATGTCCTGTTTTTTTTTTCTCCACTACCAAATTTCCCTCAGGATGGAATGGACTAGAATACCACAATACAACACCCAATTTGGCCATGGCCTCCTTGTAAGCTCGAGAGCTAAACACAGGACCCCGGTCAGAATGTAGCGTGCCGACTGTGTATGTGCCGATAAAGACTCGTAAATCTTTTATAAAAGTTCAAGCGTCAGCCTAGCGCTGAGGACACATCCAAATTAATCTTGAGCACAAATCCACTGCGACCATGATTTATTTATAGTTACCATCCCCCTGTAAGGGACCACAGTGATCCAGGTAAACTCAAGCTAATGGTTTATCTGAAATTAACAGGGGCGTCTGCGCAGGACGTTTCATTGTTGATACTTTAATCTTCTGGCATATTTCACATTCCAAAACATATGTTCTGGTTTGTTTCCTCATGCGCAGCCACCAGTATCGCTCTTTTAATAATGACACTGTGGCGGAAACACCTGCGAGTACAGAGGCGAGCCCTTCATGTGCTGCTAAAATTAGTCCTAATCTATGTTCCATGTTTGGAATTACTCTATCCCCCACTCCAGGGATTCGAGCAAACGGAACATTATTTGCATCAGTTATGTATGATTATTTGAGTGGAAAGCCTTTTGGTAATGTTTTAACACTGTCTTTGCTTGAAGCAGTGACAGCTTGCATTATTTCACCCACTATTTTCGTTTTTGGATGAGTGATTGCAGCTACTGAAGCCATTTGCACAGCTGCCTTCGCAGCTTTATCATCCAATGAAATCCCTGCAACGTGAACGCCATCACGTTGATGACTCAGTGTATGTATCACGTGAGCTTTTGTATTTCTCTGCCTAACTGAACTACTTGTTCCCAAAGCAACTTATGCTTCATTGTACCACCTTTTGCATCCTTGAATCCAGTTTTGCAAGTATTCATTGTAAGATTGAACACAATAATACGAATCGCACACTATGAGTGTGGGGAATTCGCTATCAGTATTTTCAAGCACCATCTTGAATGCTTGTAGTTCAGCTCGCTGAGCTGTACAATCTCCTAGAGATTGTGTTTTGGTGACCATAGGTCAGAATTTACCATCGCGCACGCAGCACCATAAGCTTGTTTACCTTGTAGCGGGTTTGGCTGATCCGTCAGTATAAATTATACATTCATTCTGCTCTAGAGGCAGAATTTCAGTAGGCAGAGGATATTGTTGTTCATATTGTAGAAATGCTTGTGTTTTCAAATAATGGTCAAAAAACCCCTGTGGGAGACGACAGAATTGATTCTGTGTCCCCATAATTGAGAAAGCGGTCAAATACCTACTTTCATGTGCAATGTTTTGACAGAAGAAACCATCTAATGTGGTTTTATATATTTTATGCACAATGTTATTCATTAGTGCTGCACTGTGTACATTTTGTACTGCAAATGTTTTGCAACAAGAGTTTACATGTCTGTAATCCAATACTAGACGACAATATGTATTGTCTGGTTTGGAGACAGGAAACAAAGGATTGTTCATTGACGAGGTTCATGTTTCAATCACCCCTTGGTATTCAAGTTGATCTAATATCTCCCTCAACTGTTTTTTAGCGTCTTGCTTAACTGGGCACTGTCTTTGTGCAGTTGGTTGATTTTTTAACTGGATTGTATGGTGAGGAGAATCCTCATCCCATTCTACATGATTTTAAATAATGCAGGAGCCTCGGCTAATGCCCATTTTCTGGCATAGGTATATTTTAAATATATTGGTATGTGGTTGGAGAAAGCTGGCATCATGATTTCTTCCCATTGTGGGCACTCCCTGACAAATTCAGGTGGCCAGTCTTGTTCAGCTAGAAGAATGTCATAACCCAGAGAGAGCCACTCCCAAAAGAGTGCTCTTAATTTTCTAGTTATGTCCCCCTCCATCCGGAGTGTTACTTCATATAACTTATGTGAGACACTAACCCTGGTATCTGCAGTTTCAACTTGGATGAACTCATTTAAGTCCACTGTCTCTAGATGATCCTTCAAGTTCTTGCGAGCTATGGTGACTTCTGGTGTGCTGTCCAATATCATTTGAGCCCATTCCCCGTTCTTGAGTTGTGTCCTCAAGATACTTGATGTCTGATTTTTAGACCTGCTACTTTCTTTTTGGTGAATTGAGTTTTCTTAATTTTCTGAACATGTTGATCATCTTTGGAGGCGTTCTTCCTTTTGTTCGGACTGTCCTCTTCTTTCGGATTTTCTGTGACAAAGTCTGAAAGGTACGAGTGGAATGTGTATCAGTTTATTGATATCGATCAGGTTTTCCTTTCTTTTCAGAGGGCCCCTTTTGAGGGAACCTACCTCGGGATTGAGAACGCTTCTCTTTAGAAGTTTGTTTAGTGTCCTCCAACTTATTTTTAGGAGGAGTAGGAGTGTTTTTTTAAAGACCTTTAACTGTGTAATTCTACTAAATTCTGTATATTACCTAGTAATTCATCGCGTGACATTGCTTCACTGTCAGGGTCAGGTCTGTAGTTGGGTAGACATGTCGCTCCTGGTCTACCTAGTGGACCGACCTTGGTAATGTAATGTATATGTTTTAGTGCGCCTTTAAACCAGACCGCATGCTCTTGGTATGTTAGTGGAATTTCTATATCCTCAAAAAGAATGTGGGGCATATTATCAAGCCTGTGCGCTAAAATTATCGCCGCTTTATCGGCCGAAAACGGCCGATAAAGCGGCGATAATGGGCTTGATAATATGCTCTGTGGAATGCCAATCGAAGCCCATGTTAGATGTCTTCACATCTAACATGTGCTTCGATTGGAATTCCATAGAGCATATTATCAAGCCCATTATCGCCGCTTTATCGGCCGTTTTCGGCCGATAAAGCGGCGATAATTTTAGCGCACAGGCTTGATAATATGCCCCTGTATTCCTCTGGTGTTTCATCTTCTTTGTAGAAGGGAAACACTTTTGTTCCTAAACTTGCTTCAGGGAAGACTATCCATGAATAGAATACCTCTGTCTAATGATATTCATGTGCCTTTATCACAAAAACTACCCTACCACTTCTTGCTGACAGGCTATTTCCTATGAGTTTTATAGTGATGGCTTTCCCTAAAGTTTCTGGGATGCTTATAGCATCATTGTCAGTCTCTTAGAAACCTGTAAAGTTTAAAGCTTGTACGGCGTTGTCTCCTGTAGCTCCACTGGCCCCGGGATTATCTTCGTCTGCCGTTTTGTTGACTCAAAGTTTGCAAATCAAGATTTATGGAAACAAAGATAAGGTGCACAATATTCTGGAACACTGTATCGTTCAAAGTTAAAAAAACAAAGACTAATACATAGGATTTTTGTCCTACTCAGCTATGGCGGATATTATCCTTTTACCCACTCCAGACATCTATTGGAGCATTACGGAAAAAGGGTTCTCTGAGAAAAGCACGACTGAGTTACTTTAGTATCTAGCATTAAATTAGTGCCTTACCAAATGTTAGGCGCCATGTAGTGTAGTTCCTATATTCCCAATAGGCTCTGCGCATTGGAATAATATATCCTATAGACTTGACGTCGGACTGAGGTCAACTAGGTATCTATCGAATATACTGATAGTAACCCTGCACCATCTGTGCAGGGTTTTGGCTGTGGGGTTGGGGTCTTCTTTTTCCGCGATGGTTAGGGTGGAGTTGCTGAGTGATGAGGCTAGCTGGTCATCGGTTAGTCTGGTCCAGTTTGTTCGTGGGAGCAGGTGCTGTTTTCTGTGGATAGTGATCGGGAGGCCGCTCCTTCTCCTTCCATGTGGCCAGAGTCTGGAACAACCTTCCATTCCACCTCAGACAGATAACATCGCTCCCCATCTTTGCAAGAAACCTCAATATCTGGCCAGATCAGGAGGCCGCTCCTTCTCCTTCCACAGGGCCAGAGCATGGAACAACCTTACACTCCACCTCAGACAGATAACATCGCTCCCCATCTTCGCAAGAAACCTCAAAACCTGGTTCTTCGACAGACCCCTTCCATGATGGACTGGACCCTGCAACCCCCCAGCACTTTGAGACCCTTACGGGTGAGTAGTCACACTTAACAAACACCTAATTGATTGATTGATGATATTCATGAATTTATGGCAACATTTAAAAAAAACAAGTACAGGCCCCTGCACTTGCTTTAGACTAACCTTGGAGTGGGCCAAATCCCGGGGGGCATGATCAAAATAAAGGAGTGGGGCACACACTGGTCCCCTTCCTTGGGCTAGTCAAAGCTCTGGGGACTGCCACCTTCACAGGGTACTGCTCTATTCAAAAGCAGGGGGGGCCTGAATGGGAGGGACCTGAATGTATGTAGACATATATATATATATGTGAACAAGCTCCCTTGTGGAGCGAAACGCGTCATCCTTATTCAAATAAACCGTCTTCCCTGCTATCCACTCTTGGATGCCTGGTATTTTTGAGGCTGTATTTCATTGCTGGGCGTGAGGCTTCTGAGGTCTGGACCGGTATGGTTCCGCCATGATCGGAAGGGACTAGGACTGCTTCTATATATATATATATATATATATATATATATATATATATATATATATATATATATATATATATATATATATATATATAAGAAATATACATATATAGATAGATAGTACATGTGTCTGTGTGTGTATGTGTGTCTTAGCTATTGTTATGGTTCCGCTACATGATGATTAAGTTTGCTACAAAGTCCTTGTGACTGCAATGATGAGTGACAAAAGCCAGCCCCTCCTCACTTCCTGTAGCTATTCATGGATAGCCTTCATGAGGATGTACACAGTGTCTGCTCACAACTGTACTTATAGACATCATATAGACATCATTAGTCACATCCAGGCTGACTCACCCAAATCTAGCCACATATTCTTCTCTCTTCTATTGCCTCCCAAAAAATCTGCTTCTAAATATAAATTGGTCTAGATATTGTTGGACTTTCAGAAAATGTTTTTTACATTTCCGACCATATTTTTAATTTGACCGCAGATAATTTTGGCAAGTCCAAAGAACCAGATTTTCACCACATATAATTTCTGACAATAGGATTGCACTTTGCACGAGTCCTTTCCACAAAATATTACATACCACACAGCAGCCACTTGTACCACATGGATCAATTTTTCAGGGAAAAGTACAGAAAAATGCATCGAAACCTCAATTGGAAAGTTCCTTTTTGCTGGCTATTCTTGCGTCAGGTTTCATGTAGGCGTTTCCACACAGGGGGGGCGTTCCGTCGCAGGAACGCCCCTGAAAAGTGACTCAGTGAAATCTACAAGATTGAAGCAGGCGTAAGGTTTGACGCACTACCACACAACTTCAGCACTCCGCAAACATTACGCCCTAGATGCGACACGCATCTGTTTATTCCTGCGCCATGGTGCGCCGCATTGTATCATGGGTGGCGCAAGGATAAACTTGCGTGCCGTATCTTTCCTGGCGCATCTCTGCCGATTTTCACAGATGCGTCAGGCAACATAAATCTGCCCCTTAGTTTGTACATGTGGCTGAAAAAAAATCAATTGGACTTTAAGAATTCGTTTTTTGGGGGGGGGGGGAGTTTGGCAAATATGATACTCTATCACAAATGGTGTCCCTTCCTATGTATTAACAGTGTATTGCAGTAGTGGCGTAGCGTGTATTGCAAGCACCCGGGGCGAGGTAATATTCCACCCCATAACCTGTGGACCGTTAGCACTTCCGGGTGCATAATTTGAAAAGGAAAAAAAAATGGCAGTACGAATTTCGAATTGTTTTCCTTTTAAAAGTTTGTGAGTTCTAGGAATTGATCGCCCAGGGTAAATGCCCTTGTGGCCCATGCTTCTCCACCGCACTTTTTAGTCGGTGGATGTGAATCGGTGGACAGGACATTTGTCACAGTTTGTCGGAGTTTCCTGTCTGCCAAACTTTAAATAAAGCCCTCAAGGACATCAATTTGATTAGTCAAGAAGCAAAGAAGAGGGACCATTAAGGACTAAAATTTAATCAAGCATTACCTGACTACCTGTGATGAAAGTCTCCAGGATTAACATTGTGTAAACATCTGCATTGCTCTGGGAGATCCGTGGCATTATGCTACCATGTTTAAGGTTTCGGAAATCAACAGCAAAACCTTGCTGACATTCATTTATGCAATTGTTGTTCATCTGGGGGTTGATCTCTTGAATGGACTGCTTGTTAAGTAGTCCCTGCAGGTCTGTTTGCCTCCCAGCTGTCTTCTGCTTATTGTACATGACAATCAATTACAGTTCTAACAATTAAAGACGGCAAACGCCTGAGATTTAAATTTAGAACGCTGTGTCTGCCGAAAGGCCCAACAGTGTAAAAGCAACCGGGTGGCAATTACAATACTTAATTGACATCCTTACGAAGAAGATTAAATCAAATTGCCCATAAATGCTAAAATGATCATTAAAAATAATTTGCAGGCGTAGTAATATTTATCAGAGGTATTATTATTAATATAAAATTAAACAGCAGCAAAGAACTGGCAAACAGTCACTAGCAATCTGCATATAAAATGTTTTTTAAATCACGGTGCTAGTGAGTTAACACGTTACGAAAACAGGTGTCATTGTTCGTAATCAGCACCCTAGGAGGCAAAGTTGCAACCGGTATAGGGGAAAAGTCCTGGGGAAACCTTTCAAAATGTCACATCGGACTGTTTCTCAAGCCTGAGTTTGCGCATCACATAAATATGCATACAATACATCAATTTATGATTAAACATTTATGAACTTGTATGAATTACTTTCCACATACTTTCTTCTCTTACTTTCAAATATATTCCCGTACATATCCTTCCTACGCTCTAATTCCAGATATTACGTTTTTTTATTACACCACATCACATAATTTAGTGTGACCACAATATATAAATTTGAGCGACCAGAACCCAAGCAGCTGCTCTTTAGGGCACTTGTGATTTTCATGCCTTTTTTACCTGGAAATGCATCCTCGCACCCAAAATAAAGTAGCATGTGCAATTTTACATTTTAAGAATTACGTGTAATTTTTCTGAACTTTTATATTATTAACTATTAACTAAAGGGAAATTAGGCAAACTGCTCATATCAAGGGCCTCATTTATAAAAATGGACCTATCACTGCATCAGAACAACTTGTGCTGCAGTAAGTTAGTTCAGAATGGCTTGATGCACCATATATATATGATACGGCGCACCATGGCATAGCCCACATGGTGCGTCAAACACAATTGACGCAACCGTGGGCGAGATGTCCTAACACAAACTGACATATGTGCAGCGAAAGTGATGGTAGGCTGGTTAGAGGCCGGTAAAGTTACAGTAACCACCTATGTGTCACTTTTGAGTGTGTCAAGCTTCAGAAATCAGATAAAAAATTAAGCTTCGAGGTATAAAATAATTGCACACCTCACACAAGGCAGCCATGGAGCAGAGAACAGCAGTCGGGGGAACAACCCCAACATCCTCAGAACTGCGTCGGACTGGCCATGGCGGGCACCGGACATTTCCCCGGTAGGCCACTAGGGTGGGGGTCGGTTTTCTGCCCCTGGGGGCCGTTTTTGTTACCGGGGTCGGCAATATCGGCCCCCTGTAAAAAAATCAGCTAAAACCAGCCCTCGCAAACAGCTCAGCTGCACTCCCACTCTGCCAGCTGAGCAGTTTGCCGGGCCGGTTTCTGTTCCCAGTCCGGCCCTGCTCAGAACCAGCTAGGATGTCCAGACAGACTCGCAGGGGAAGAGGAAGTGCAATTTCTGTGAGGAGGGAAATTACATCTTGATCAGGGAGGTGACATAGCACGAACACCAGCTCTTTGTTAGTCCCAAAATGCCATTAGGTAAAAAAAAGACCATCTGGCAGTCCATAAAGGCCAAGATCAACAGTGTGGGGCAAGCGAACAAGACAGCCACTGACTGCAAGAAATGCTGCCACAACTATAAGCACAGGATGAAACAACCTGAATGCAGCCATGCAGACCGGAGGAGGTCCAGCAGCTATGAAGGCGCTGGATGCCTTGGAGGAGCGGGTGGCAGTGTTCATCCCAGCGAAGTTGGTGGCAGCAGCTCTTGGACAGGACAAAGCTGGCTACAAGGACCAGCAACACCTACTGGGTAAGTGGCAACAAGGGGCAATGTGGGCAAAAGGGTCATGCTGTGCAGCACGACAAGCTATGTACCTGCACTCCACTGCACTGTGTACAAGGATACGGGTAAGAATCTCACTCCAGTACCGGTCAATATCACCTAAATGTAAGTCACACTGCAATGTCACATATGGCACTGCTCACTCCGGCTTTGTCAAGTGTGTCCCTTCCATGTGTGCTGTGTAGCACTAGTCCATGTACACCTCTGTATACTGGTATTTGTAGTGGAACGTAGAACATGAGTCACCAAAACTTCCAAGTCCCACAATACAAAGCACAAAACATGGACTGGAACAACACATAATGCATGGATATCTCAAGCCTGCCCAATCTGACTGTAAAAATGCAGGCCATCTTGCACCATGAGGCAATTGTGTCTTATGTGGTCCATGCACACAAAACAGGACTGGAAAACTATGGAGTGGAATGGTCTTGTCAGAGAAAAAACTACTCACCTGAGAGGGTTCACAGGTGTGGGGCATGCAAAGTATCAACACATAGGAACATGTAATGAGACATTTGTATAGTCACTAGAATGACACTACATTTCACACAACGGTCCTGATGTGTGGAGTAAGAGTACACAGGTGCTGCCTTACACTGTAGGGACCACCTGAACTCCTGTCATGCATCAATTCATACTGGGTGTGGGGATGAAGTGTAAGCAAGAAACACTAGAGGCCAATGCATGTTGAATTAAATGATGCTGTGTGGCCCATGTCGGCCCCATGTAGTGCAATGCTTTTTAATTGTGACTGAGAACATTTTACTGGCATGGCATCAGAATGGAGATATATTGCTTGAAAAGGAGATCAGAAGGCACATGTGTACTCCAAGCCAGCATGAAACCACACACATGGTCTGCTGTGTCTAACATTGCCATACTTGAGTTGCAGCTGGGAAGGCATGACATAGAAGAGTCAATTGGTGTACAAGATCATAGATGTGTGGTGGACCTTTGTGAAAATGTAGCATGTGGCAGCCTGAAGGAAAAAGTTCTCACAATGGCACATATGTCAAAGTTGGAGGGTGTGAAACAGGTATTTGTGAGGGTATACGATGAACTAAATGACCACCACAAAGGGGCAGGAGTTAGGGATAGTCGAAGGGTGAGGTTGGTGGATCTAGTTGTGTGGCAAATCTGGCTAGGTACAGGTCACCAATTCCAGCACTACTAACATGTGGGGTACAGCTTGATACATAGTCCTCAAATAGAGGCATCCATGTCAGTCCATTGGATAGGTTCATGCAATTTGTTGGTGTTGTAGGCACATGTGAGTCAATGTATGCTGTGGGTCCCATCATTGTGTGCCAGTAAGTTGTGACCCTGTGCCTAAATGAGGATTGCCAGTGGAGGAATAAACATTTACAAGTGAGCATGACTGAGTCTAACAATGTGTGAAATTCTGCAGAGCTAGTTATCTACCTAGTTTGACTGGGCCCATCCCATCTGAGTCAGTACACAGTACACAGTGCCCACTGTCCACAAGTATGAAGCCAACTGTGTGCGCAAGAAAGTTGCATTATTATACAAAATAGGAAACCCATGGTAGGTTAATGCCCTCACACAGTTCTGTTGTGTAGCAAGGGTGTTCAATGTGTAGGGCTGTGTTGTTAAGTGTGAAAAACTGAACCCATTGGCCACATGAATGCACAATGTGCATGCAAGACAGCACAACAAGGCAGATTGATGTGGTGTACTGTGTGAAAGGATCGAATCCAATACATGACCAAACCCATATCACCTTCACAGGAGATGAGGGCTGAATAATAGCCAAAGGGAATGCATCCACCCTGAGGACTTGGTGCAATGTGCAAAGTAGTGGTATCAATACATC
Organism: Lissotriton vulgaris; assembly: GCF_964263255.1. Taxonomy (NCBI): domain Eukaryota; kingdom Metazoa; phylum Chordata; class Amphibia; order Caudata; family Salamandridae; genus Lissotriton; species Lissotriton vulgaris. The sequence goes on from NC_141689.1 coordinate 204,490,062, forward strand.
AAAGCACAATCAGTATAGCCTGCATGAAAAGGTGAGCTAAACACCCAGACAGTTTTGGACCTTACCTCAAACCAGCCTTGAAGCCATGGCAGGCCCAACAAGCTGTGCAACTTGTTTCAATGTGTACCATGTCATGAACGGGCACAAATGTCACACAGTGGTTGTGTGAACAATGCAGAGATATTGTCATCTGAAAGGCTACAACAGTGCAACTTGGCTTCAATACCTATGAGTAGTGTATGTCCTATGCATCAATGTTGAACTGAAAGTGAATTAGAAGAAAGTCTGTATGTCAACCTGACAACTGTTGTCTAACTTGTCAGGATCTCCATTAACATATATCTTTTCCATTTGTATTTATTTATTTATTTATTGAAGTTTTTTATAGCGCTAGCTGGACCCGAGGGTATCAGAGCGCTTCACATCAAATACGGATATGCAGCAAATGAGAATAAGCAAGACAGGAATCAAGAACAACAAGCGGGAAATAGAGTCTGTACGACAGTCATCCGGACTTCGACCGTCAGGTGTGTGGGTCTCCTTAGGCACCAGAGGATGAAACAGCACCCCATGACCAGCTGCCTGTCCAGGATGAAAAACCTTATAAGGATGACAGCCTGCCAATGCTGGACCAAGACGCCCTACAGCAAATCCAGGCCTCCATTGATACACCATCAGCGGTTGCTGGAAGGGCATACAGCATTGCATGGTCTCCACAGGATCTCCCTACCTTCAGACAAACCCCATCGGCCAGCCCAAGGCCATCCCTGGAATCTGAGGACCCCTCAAGTTTAATTCCAATGGTGTGTGGTAAGAGTCCTGCAGGAGCTGGTAGATGAGGTGCAGGCACGGATGAAGACCAACCATGGCGGGCATCCTAGAGGGAGTTTTTAGGTCCCTTAGTCCCAATAAGGACACATTGGAGACTATAAGAGGCACCTACACTCTGTTTCATAGATTAGATCAGACCCTGGCTGATATCGCTTATGTCATGAGGCAGAGGCATGAACAGCTGCCCTGCCAAAGTGGCACCAGTGAGGTACTCAACCAGCTGCGGGGTATCCGCACCATCCTGGAATGTATGGAGAGGAAGCAGAACTCCTACACAGCATGAATAAGTGCCTTACATCAAGTACAAAATCATGTACAAAATTGACCCAGCACCCGAGAAGCACAAACAATATATTATAGAATGCCACTCGTATCCGGTAGTCAATGGCAAGGAGTAATGAAGTTGTTTGGCCAGGTGTGCTCATTCCAATGGATAGCAACCACCAAACTACACTGAGGCCATGGCAAAATGGTGTAAGGGTGTGGGTGTAAGTGGCAGGCACCATTGTGTGTCACCACACAGTCAAAACTGGTGACTAGGGGTTGAGAAAACCATTCCTACAGTACAAGTAGCATCACCTAGACACACAGTGCAACAATAGGTGAATACCAGTTTTGACCTGTGTGTCTATTCACAGAAAGAGTGCCATGTACAGTACACAATCATGCTTGAATATATATCTCCTAAGTGACTCCATTGCACACTTGACAGGATCTTCTCCATAGGTGTCTCGCCTATTAACTCATGTATACAAGCACTGCCTTGAAATCCAAAAGCACCCTCCTAACACAACCAAAGTATATATGAAAGCTGCTTAGCAGTTAATAATAAGCAGTTGTAAAAGTGCAAAACAATATTTATTTAAAATATCATAGATTTTAAAAAAATATATAACTAACAAAACTGGACTAAGTCATCCTATCTAAAATATGCCTAGAGTAACCTATGCTAAATTACCTATAGAATTCTAACTTAAAAGTATCCAAACCTACCTAACCTTAACCTATCCTACTTTTCAGATATATATCACAACAGACATGTTAACCTTAACCTATCCTACTTTTCAGATATATATCACAACAGACATGTTAAATACATTTGAGCACTGTTAGATTTGGGGGTCTCTAGGTCTCTAGTTCGCAGAGGTAGGTAACTTTGAGAAATAGGGACCCTTGCGTCTAGTCGGCGTAAGGATGGTACACTACTAAAAGAACCCTTGCTCACCCCCTTGGTAGCTTGGCATGAGCAGACAGGCTTATCTCAGAGGCAGTGTGTAAAGAACTTGTGAACACATACAGTAACCCAGTGACAACACGATAGATGGACACCACACCAGTTGTATATTAAAAATAAGTATCCTTTATAAACACAATGCCACAAACGACAAAAATCCACAATACTGTACTTCAAAAATGGTAGAATTAGCTTAGTTCTCCTAAGATGAAAAATGCAACACTTTGAGTTCAATGTACATTAGTATGTGTAACGCTGTACAACGAAAGTATTGCAGGGAAGGTGATGCGTCAATTCCTTATACGCAAGGACGGTGGTGCGTTGGGTCCCTACTGATGGGTAGGGAATGCCTCAGTTCTTCTCTGCGAGGGGAGGTGATGCATCGGTTTCTCATTGTGCTTCCGTGGTGATGCGACCAGCAGTGCCTTCATGCGACGAAGATCCGGTGCAAAGAAACAAAGATGGTGTTGGCGGACATGCGGCGACTCTATGATTCTTCTGACCTGCGACAAGCCCTGCAAGAAACTTCCAGGTGATGCGGCGGCGTCTGGTGCAACGTCAATCCTCTTCACCCGTGATGCGAGGAGCTTTGGCGATGATGCGACAGCTACAGCGGTGGCGACCCGCTTCTCCATTGATGTGGCGGCGTCTGATGCGACGTCGATCCTCTTCTCCGGCGATGTGATGACAGCGGCTGTGGTGGCGACACGCTTCTTTTCCATGAGTCGCGCTTCCAGCTCCGTGCGACACGCATGTCCTCAGAAGACCAACGCAACTGCAGGCACATCCAAAGGACTCTTGGAGGAGCTGGTGGGTGAAGTCTGGAGGCAAGCTCTACCTCAAGCCCTTGGAGATCCTTCACAAGTTGATGAAAGTACACACAAAGTTTCTCTCTCCTTTCTTTGGCATTCAGGCAAACACTGCAGGCCAATACCCCAAGCCATTTATTTTAACTGTAAAGGCCTAGTTTAGTTGTAATGACTGCTCTGAATTAATAGACTAGCCGTAAAAACACTATGTCTAATTTCTACAGAACGAGTGCATCACGTCGCTTTCACTAAGTGCTTCTCGAGATTCGGTCAACGGAAGTGGCCCTATTTCTTTTAACTATTGGTAGGCATTAGATTCTTTACATAAACCTTTGGCCCTCACTTCTAAGTACGGTTTATTAATTATTAATTTGCACTTTTCAGATTTCATTTCAATACTGTGCCACACGTTAATCCATCAACCCATGTGGTCACATTCCTTCTAAACCCAAGGTAGGCACTTCACTATAACAACAAATCCAGGGTATTCATTCGATTTTAGTAATCATGCCTCAATTAAGGTTTTATATTCTTCCAGATTTTGCACTGTGATATTGTGTTCTGCGCCAACCCACTGTCCAAGGCCACAACGCTAAAGCACATATATTTCAGGTGACATATCAGCTGTGTTATTTCCTGTAATTACTAAGACTTAAATTCTGAGTATTTAAGATGTTTTTCTTGTTCCGATGGTACCTAATTGTTAAGACTTTTATGTCTGTTAGCTAGGTTTTCAGAGATAAAATGTACAACATGACATAACCTAGGTTTTTCTCCCCTCTATGAGGTATGCATCCATGTCTTCTCTGCTTTGAAGGTGCCCAACTAGTAAGACTTCATGCTTTGCTAGACAATCTCTCAGAGATAAATTATATAACAAGATATGCACTATGTTTCTTGAGGGATGTTTTCATTCCTGTTTCTATGTAGTCAAAATGTCAATCTTTCTTGTTCTGTAAGTCAAGTGTTCAGAAACAAGATATATGATGAATTATGCTTTGTTTATTCTTTTAACACTTTGAACATTTGTTGATTAACTTTGATCAGTTTTTAAAGTAAATTGTTGGAATGAACTGTCTAATGATTTTTGCAAAACACTACCAGGAAGGGGTGTTTTGTTTTGTATAGCTTAGACGTTTAATTTTAATTTGACACACATGAGTTTTTAGCTGTATGTTTCTATAATCTTGTACATACTATATTATTAATTTACATTCATTGTTTTATTATAGGGAGTATTTTCAGCAAAGAAATATTCTGTCCAGATGATGGTCTACATGACAACTGCCCCTTAGACCGAAACGTCAACACTCCCATCACCTCCAGTCACGTTGCTTTGGCACTAATATACAACCATTCTTTATCAATTAATTTTGGTTGTTCATTTAATCCACCAGGAGTTGATGTTCTTAGTTGTGAATTTGCAGATTAATTATTATTCATCTCTGTTCATAACTATTTGCTTGACTTAATTTTCTGTATTTGTCTCCTCAATAATATGTTTTTTGAGTAAATATAAATTTCTCCGAATTTCCATCTCTGTGTGTTCCATTGTTCATCCTTCCATTGGTTTATTTCGACTGTATTTTTAGTATGATATCCTGTGGATTCCGTTGAGTGTGTTACATCAGTACAACTCACAACTAAGTTCCAGTGTTGCCTGAATCAAATCCCTTGTATCACATTTTGACTTTAACCATACAGTGCCCAAGCCTACAAGGATTAATTGGGTTTCCCCTGCTTACAACTCAATACCCCAAGCAGCACTTCAGATTAGGGATAGTCTCTCCTCAGTCTCTCTGGTTCCTCTCCTCAGCATAAGTTTCTTCTTGTTTCCCAAAAGTGATCTAAAGTTCTGGGATCTAGGTCCCCCTTTTTATACACAGTTTCTCTATGTTCTCTGAAGGCAGAGAGGCCTTTGCCTAGTTCAAACCAGTTCTGGTCAGTCCTGGAGCACTCTGTTTACGTGACTGCTTCTTTCCTTTCACAGTGCAGGGCAGAGACATCAGACGCACAACAGGGGGTGGAGCCAGCGTTGTGGAGAGAAGGCACAGCCCTATTCAGGTCCCAGGTGCAACTCCTCCCACCCATCTGCATGTGGATCTCACTATTCAGCCCTGTGCTGACTCCCCCTGTCTCCCGGTATCCCCAGTCCCTGTCACTCAAACTTCAGACAAGGAATACACAACAAAGGAGAGGCACGCTTGCCTGGTTAGACAAGAAAATACCTACTTTCTAAAAGTGGTATTTTCAAAAACAATATGTTAAAACCAACTTCACTAAAAGATGTATTTTATCATTTTGAGTTCAGGCATCCTAAACTCGAATTTCTACCTTATTCCCTGAGTCACTATGGCCTATGGGGAACAGGTAGCCTTGCAATAGTGAAAAACGAAAATGGCTGTAATGAACTATTAGGCAATACAAGCACTCAGACCATACATAAAAGAAACTCATATACTGCTTCAGAATTTGGACTATAAATGGTCTACTATGGAGAGTTAAGTCACTCCATTAGAGAGTCACTCTTTTCAATATGTTGTGAGTCAAGTTCCCTCCATGCAATTGCAAATTTCACAGCTTCAGAAACAGGTTGAGAATATTGAAAATCATAACAGGTACAATACCCTGACTATTTACCAATTAACAGAAGTACCTGAAGGCTCTAGTCCTCTCATTTTTTAAATCTTTTCTTCCAAAGATTCTTGGTCTTCCTGATACGCCAGCATTAGATGTTCATAGAGCTCATCATTTAGGACATAGTCCACAAACTGCATCTTCATCTAATAAGCCAAGAAGTGTTATTCTGATTTTTTTTTAATACACAGAATGTTGAAAGTACTGCAAGCAGTCAAAGGCAGAGGAAAAAATTCAAGGCAAGGATTCACTATTTTCATTTCCTAAAATTACGCTAAAGCAACGGCAGATAGAAAGAAGAAGTTTTGGACATGCGCTTCGTAGTATTAATGCCAGATTTGCTCTTATACATGCTTGCCTTTTCAAGGTTACTTATAAAAATAAAACTACAACCTATGAGGACCCTACTCTCCTACAATGTTTTTGGGAGATTTGCAGACAGGAAAAAATGAAAGTTACGTGATCTACTGTTTGATTTTATCTTATAGAATTTTAAGTCTATTCCTTGTTGCTTGTAATGTATATTGTGTTGTGTTGAATTTTGTATAACAGGTGTTTTCTTTTGTCAAGTGCTGTTTTTCATTTCTCAATGTGACTCGTCGTCCATCTGGAAAGTGTTTTTCTTCCCTCCCATTTCCGTCATTAGATCTCTGGACGGTTGTATTCTTCCTTTCTGTGTCTTCACCACCCTGAAATTTTGTGTATGTTTTTTGGTATGTCAATTTTTCTACTTCCATTTTGTATATGGCATTTGTCTTTTTCTTCCTTAATCTTTTTCCTATTCTCTTACCTCCTTTCTTCTTTCTTTTTACTCAGAACTCCTTTATCAACATTATTAATTTCTTAATTTTTCATTCCAATTTCATTTCTTTTTTCTTTCCTTTTTATTCTATTCTTTTTTTCCATTAATTTGATTCTTTATACCTCTTTTTCTACAATTCCATTTTATTTTCCAAATACTATCTTTTTTTCTATGTGATTACATTTTCATATGTATATCTTATTATCCTGGTGCTGTTTTTGCATTTTAATAGATAATATTGCTTGTTTTAACATATTGAACCTAATAATATATTGTTTTGAGATTAATTTCATGGAACGTTGAAGGTTTAGACACCCCTATAAAATGTCAAACGGTTTTATCACATATTTCTAGCCTAAAGGGTGACATTTTTTTGATTATTTATTAGTAGGTGGCGATTGTAACACAGTCTTTTGACCCGATTACACAGAGCCCTCTGAAGTTTGAATAATTCCTTTACTTTTGCATTCTCAGTTTAAATTTAAAATATTTCAAAGATCTCTTGCTGATGTTTGGAGATTATGCATCCTGACTCTTCAAGAATATACTTTTTGCCCCCTGCTCATTTTTCTCAATCATGAATAGACTATTTGCTTATATATGAAGCACTTGCTCAATATCTCATACACTCGAATATAGGAAACATATTAATCTCGGACCATGCCCCAGACACTATGGATTTAGATTGCCTTCCATCCACTCCCAGCATTGGAAGATGGAGATTTAATAACTCACTTCTTTCAGACCCCAAGTTTACAGAAGCTTTTGAACAATTTGCCAATACATTTTTTCTGTTGAATGAAACTCCTGGCATTTCTACTCAAACTATTTGGGATACTTTTTAAAGCTGCTTCTAGAGATTTCATCATTTTGTTTGTGGCCAGAAATGGAAATTATCTTAAAATAATTTAAAATTACTATCCTCGCGTATTAAACAATTAGAACACTCCTTTTATAATACAAGATTTAACACTGTTCTTGATGAAATAGTCTATATTATATTGACGTTTAATAAGCAGCCAACAGAAATTGCTAATTCATATTTGCCTAAATCTAGTTCCAAATAGTATGGTAGACAGAATAAAGGAGGAAAACATCTTGCTAATTATTTTGAGATTCGAAAATAGCATACTAAAAGTGATTCTCTTTTAGCCTCCAACTAATAGTTCTGTTGATAAAAATGAAGCTATACTTTTGGAATTTACTAAATTCTTTCAGACCCTTTATACCCTGGAATTTCAATGTACCCCGCAAGATTCTCTTAAATATTTATTGTCTATTTCTCTTCCTTCAAATCCTAAGTTAGATTTTTCCTCAGTGGGTACTAATATTCAAATTCAAGATGTTTTTGATGCTATTTGTTCTATTAAACGTGGTGAAGCTCCAGGACCTTATGGTTTCACTATAGTTTTTGAGTAATATTTTTCTAAAATTCTCATACCAAAATTACACCACCTTTTTCTCTATTTGCAATTCTTTTCAAGACGCGTTAATGTCTCTCCACCCCAAAGACAACAAAGATCATTATTGTCCGATTTCCTTTACTAATTTAGATTATAATCTATTTGCAAAAATTCTTGCTCTCCGCTTAGGTACTTTCTCACCTCAGCTAAATGGGAAAGAACAATTGGGTTTCATCAAAGGTGGGCCTTTTTCAGACAATACTAAATTATTTTATATTGTTCTTGGTAAGCTTAAACTACATAAATCCTTTACCAGTTGTATCTTTGGATGTGGAAAAGGGATTTGATAGAGTTAGTTGACTTTAAAAAATGTTCTATACTTTCTGGGGTTTGGTTTAGGTTCTAAATGTATTAATTATGTTTCTTTGTTGTAGTCATTCGCTGAATCCTCAATTTTAGCCAATGGTCTTATGTCTCCATTTTTCCCACTTTACAGAGGTGTACGGTAACATTGTCTTCTTCTTCTCTATTATTTATACTTGCTTTAGAACCTTTCTTAATAAAAATTTGTTCAAACCCAGACATCATAGGTTTTAATTATGGTGCTAAACAGTTGACAGTTACGCTGATATTTTTGTTGTTGTCTTTCATACACAAAGATCTTTACCAACTTTTCTCTTAGAGGTTGAAAACTTTGCATCTGTTTCAGGTTTTAAGTTGAATGCTGACAAATGTGAAATTCTTCCCCTAAATAGATTATGTTATCATGCCGATTTTGCTTCTTAGTCTTTTCATGGAATTCAGTTAAAATTAAACATTTTGACAGTGTAACACTGAATCCATTGAATATACTATATCTTTAAAATTTCCAAAACATTACATACTCTATTGAATTCAGTTTTATCTTAATGGAGGCCATTATTTTTTCTTGGTGGGGTCGCTTGAATTGTCTAAAAATTATCTTAGTTTCAATAATATTATTTTATCTTTCGAATATGCATGTGAATGATCCTCATTTCCAATATGTAAAAACATAGGGGGCCGATTAGGATTGCGGTGAATCCGCATCCTCCGGGCTGACGGAAGCCACCGCCGGACTGGAGGATGTGGATTCACTGCTGCGGTGCCTTCGTAGACCCCCCGCCACATTAGGATCGCTGGGGGTCAGCGGCGCACAAAAAGACCGTCCGCCGCTTTTCCGCCGCGGTCGCCTTCCGACCATATTAGGATGGGGCAGAAAACATGCTTTTCCGCCGTGGAAAAGCATGAGGTCCTTCGTGTTTAGGGGCCCGTTGCAATCCCCCAGGGTGTTGGTGGTGGGGGTGCACATGGGGGGTACCTATGTAACCCCCCTGCTTTGGCATGCACAGGGTGGCAGGCACCATGCGGTGCCTGCCAAGTGTGCATGCCAAAGCTACACATGCATATTTTACATTGCGGCGGGTGCTGCTTAAAGCAGCACCCGCCGCAATGTAAAATATACGGGATGTGACCGCCAGGGTGGCGGTCACATCCTAATTTGCACGGAGGGAACGCCTCTGCCCCTGCGGACGGTCCCTCCACCTCGGAGGCAGCAGACAGACGCTGGTCCATCCGCCATCCTAATAGGCCCCATAGTCTGTCCTATCTAAATTCTCATGTTATAAAAAAAGCCTTGGATGATCTCCCCAAAAACTCAAAAGACCTTAACATATGGGGGAAAGGGTAATATTCCCGATTTCAATACATCCCATTTAACCTTTTTCCTCAAACAAACTTGTCTTATGTTACAGGAAGAAGATTCTGTACAATCTCCCTTATGGACTGATCTTAAATAGTCCTTTTTTATCCTTTCTCATTTATAGAAATGTTGTCTTTCACATCTAGGCCTTCCTCATTATCTCTTCCGTATTTTAAGAATACATGCAAGGTCTTTCAAACTATGTTTTTCTATTGTAAAAATCCTAAAGAAAATGTATAAAGTCATCAATTTGGCATCATAATTTTGTTAAGTTACACAATATAACCATTTTTTTAAAGATTTTTATGCTAACTGCCTCAAATGTGTTTAGCAGCTTTATGATGTTTGTATTCCTTTATCAGCAGCTCAATCTTGTTTTTCCTTTCCATTTTCATATCAAGCCAAATCCATATCCTTACATTCTGTAATTCAATCTTCATACAATAATCTTCTTCATATTTCTACTCCTTCTCACATATCCAGTATAAACAAGATCTTGTCTACATTCCCTTCCAATCTCAATTTTATAAACATCTGAAAGCTCCTCCAGATACTAGAGATAAAACAGAGGTGGAGCGGTTATGGAAAACTAATTTACAGACAACATTTTCAATATCCATCTGGAAGAAGATTTTTAAAAAAATAATGAAATCTTCTAGAGCAACCAATTACACCTAAATCTTATTTTTGGTCCATAATAGACTCTTGATCACTCTTGCTACATTGCATATGTTAGAGCCTGCTATCTCATTTAAATGCTGGTCCTGTTCAGCTGCTCCAGCAGATACTAAGGATATTTATAGATGCTGGTCACAAATTTGGCAACAGATTCTTTGCACACACATTCCGTTTACTTTTATAAATATTTTTCTAGGAAGTGTTTCAGAACACTGGGCAACTCAGTCTTAAGTTGTCAACATTATTACTTCACTTCTTGCAAATACCTTTCGGCAGACTACAAAAGCATGGAAGGATGCTTCTAAGGAATCTTTTCAGGCGGGTGGTATTGAGTCTGTTATAATCACATATCAGACAGAGAATATGTTTACCCAGTTACAATACAGAGGAGAAAATTCAGGCAAGTATCAAAACCGTGTCATCATTGGCCAATCTCCAAAGTTATCAGCCAAGTGATCAGCAACTTTTTTTTAACTTAGAAGATATCAGTCAGGGCCCTCGGAGCGTCTTTAGATGTGCAAATTTAAACAGCTGTTCTGTGGACATCATCACGTCAATTACTCCAATATCCTCCAATAGGTCCTTTGTCCACCTCCGAAAAAGAAATGAAAATCCTGAGCGGCAAGAGTCCAAATTACTAAACTGCCTGCATTCTATGGTATCCCCAGGCACTAGAATCTTCCAAAACCTGGAACTTCAGAAATTTCAGAATGTGGTCATTAATCGGTGCCAGGATCTGAATTTGGCACTCAATCAGCATATAACATCTCAATTATCTATTATTACCACAAGACTGACAACAGTAGAAGTACTCTTAGAGAATAGTGTGGGCTCCTGAGAGCCTTGGCAAAGGTGCAGTCTACTAAATCTTACAAGTTACCCATGTCCAAACTGAAGAGCCTGCAATCTCAGTGGTTAAAGGCTCTGTAAGTGCTGGTAATATGTTTCCTACATCTCTACCTAGACCTCAGAAAGTTACTCAGACCCTCCTAATTTGGACTTCATTTGATGCCGGTTCTCCAAACCACTGGATTACTCCAGATAGGTTTGCTGAGCCCTCATTGATGTATCTGTACTTACCACCTGAGTCAGCTTCATATTTACTCAATTTTTTAGGGTTCCCCCCTCTTTTAGAAGGCAAACCGGAGTAATGGGGGCAGCTTAAAAGCAAATGAATACCATGGTTGGGGTGCACGGTTTGTCTAACTAATGCTATGTTTCATAATATGATCATGATCAGATGTGTAAATGGTGTGGGTAGAGCAAAGAAGACACACATGGGGGATGGCTTTGTTTTGAATTTTTCATCAGTCTGCTTTGGCCGAGAAGATTCTTAGTCTATTTTCTGCTACTCATATTTTGTCTAAGACAATCACTGTTGTTCCCTTAGGTTACTTCCACAGACTCCCAACAATGAATCCTTTGAGCACCGTCAGCCTTCTAATTCTAACACTATACCCTGCACACACAACAGTAATGTATAGAGTTGTGGCAATCGGTTTGAAAGTCTGAATGACCTAAACGTCATGATTAACTCCCCCAAAAGGGGAAGAAGAGCATCTGTGATGTTCTTCCTACAAATTCTGTAGTCTCTGTTTTACCCTTCCACTATCTGGCCAATAACCTAACCATGACTAACTTCTTTTTATCAGTTCAAACACCTTTGCCAACTAGTTCACTTCAGAATCTTAGCACTATAGTAGACTCGAAAAGGTTGAGCTTGTGTCGTGGAATAGTACGGGGTTGAAGAAAAAGATGGGCATGGCTGAATGGAGGAAATACATATCTAGGTTTCATGTACTGTGTTTTAAAGAAACTTGGGCTTTGCAGAGTGGGTATATTGATGATTATTTCATGTATCACACACCAGCTCTGCCTTCTCGTTCAGTTAGAGCCAAGCGGGTCCTTGTCACATATATATGAAATACCTTCATAGGTAAGTTGGTCATGTTCATTAACTGTTATAAAAAATAGTCAGGTGGTGGCCACCTTGGATAATTCTATTTGAAAAGATATTGAAGACACATCCCAATCCTTTGCAATTGTTTTGTGCAGGGGATTTCAGAGAAAAAGAATCAAATAAAATAGAAGTGGACTAAATAAATACCGAAGGCTAAATAAAGACTTTAGCTCGGTCCTTTCATATTGTACCTCATGCCAAGTGGGTTCCGGAAAGGCTGAATTTCATACTCCTTTCCATTATTTTTGTAACTCAAGGCCGAGCCCAAACAGGAATTAAAGATGCTGAAGGAATCTTTTGCCGCTCCACAATCCTTTCAGCAAAAACGAAATGCAGAACGCGCTCACCCAGCGTGTGCCGCCAGTCTAAAAAGGAAGACTAGTTTTGAATTCCCGAAATGACTCTCACCAAGAGAGCCTGCAGACTGCTGTCTGCAGTTTCAGAAGTGAGCCGAGGGCCAGCAGGTCGGAAACCCTCTTCCCAAGCTGGTAAGGCAAAATCAGGAAAAGCCGCCTAGTTCCAACATCCGCACAGGAATCTGAATTACGCATGCCACTAACCGGCGTCAACTGCCTCAAGTACTCCCTCGTTCCTCCCATACAAGACTTCTGGGAGTTGTAGTTTATGTCCTGGAACTCTGATTGACGCTCGTGAGATAGGCACTGACATCAAGAGCTGACCACTTGCTGGAAGCTGAAGACCTGGCTCTACATATAAGCACCTTGGTGACCACATACCAACACATCTGCCCAAGCAACTGATATCCTCTGAGGAGATTAGAGTGCCATACGATTCAATGTAACATACCATAATAGTATCTACAGATGTATACCTACCTGAGATATCTATTTTAAATGACACACTGAATTGTGTTTCAGATTACAACCAAATTTGTTGCATATTACTCTGACCACACTTCTAGGGTGGGCACACAAACACTGCAGAGGGGCACTATGGAGTTGTTTGCAGGAGGGCACACAAGAAATGCGGCAAAAGAGGGCAGGGTTACCGTTGGGAATGTTTACCCCATTGTTTAGGAAGAAGCCAAGAATCACTTCCACCCACAACTGTATCAGCCATAAATGTCTCACCGTGTGATACCATCCTCACAAAACGTTCTGATTCTGTTGGAGAACAGACTAGGACTGGACCTGCTGTCTCTAACCTGAGAAAAGCATAGAAGGCTGAACCTACTCTACCTCTTACATTCACAACAAGGGTCAGAAGTCTGACCTCCTGTTCAAGCTGCAGGCACACAACAAGCTGTGAGAGGCCTTTTCCTGCAACTGCCCAGCTAACCACTTCCAACTGGTCCTGCTTTGGACTCTGTTAGTGGCCTCTGCAGGAGTGAGTCTGAACCCCCAAGGTCTTCCCCAAGGTGAAGGATACTTGGTTGGTGTAAAGCGTACTACTTCTATCACTTCCTGAAACCTGAGACTTAGAAACATTTTGGTTTCAGGAAAGTCCAAGGACTGGGACCAACCCGCAAAGTCAATCCAACGAAGGTGCATTAACACACTTTCAGGTTGCTCCTGGTAAGAGTTTTTCTGCAGAAGCAAATCTCATGGAGAAGGTGCCTGGCCGGATGGAATTTGCTTTGAATCCTAGCTCCAAAAAAGTGACTGTGAAAAACTTCACTGGGTGAAACCTTACATTTTAAAAGTTAATATCTCGGACAGGACAGGAGGGGGCGTGGGGGTATCCTGTTGGTTTGGGGGGGTGGGGTATTTGTTTAGGACGTTAGCATTTTTTTGCTTTGTGCGGGACAGCGACCGGCTTGGGGACGTTGAAAAGCTGAACTCACCATGGCTTGTACTATTAACCCCTTCGAAGCTCAGGACGACCTCAGCTCGTCATGCAGTACACTGGTCGTGTACTCATGACGAGCTGAGCTCGTCATGAACAATGGGAATAAATCATGAGTAGCAGAGAGGGGGAATTGCTGCAGCACTGAAGGTGTTAAGATTGTAGTCTTTTGTATTTGGTCTTATTTGATACTTAATAAAAAGACAACTTTGAAAAAAAAAATGAAAAAAAGGTTAATGACTCTGGTTCCCCTTAATGGATGTTTGTTGTCATTTTATTTATTAAAATTGACAGGATTTTTTTTATTTGTTTGGAATTTGTCTTGAGTTGTGGTTTGACTTTACAACTGTTTTGGTACTGCAAAATTCTTTACATATTGTATTTAAGTTTAGTCAGTCTGCTCTGTCCCACACCTACCAGTGGGTTGAGCTCAGGAGTATTCAATGACTTTGGTAGGTCACCTTGACAAGGGTTGTGGTTATTACTTAAGTTGGGAACCCTCTCAACTAATATTGAAATTTCTTACACCTTTTGCTCATGATTGTTAGTAATACAGGAGTGGGTACAGAAAATCCATCTTCTCTCAACTTAATGGCCTCTTCAATAGAATTGTTTCCCTTATATCTTAGTTCTGTTTTAGCACTTGCATTGCAGTATTCTTTAATCAAATCACGTAAATCATTGCCTGCGTTTTTGGAAATAATTCAAACGTTTAACCTGGCTTATGATGATTTTCAGGGGCATATTCTCAATCCCCCATTGCCACTACAACGTCACTTTCAGTTACGTTGTTGTGGCAATAGGTGCTTAGCACTATTCAGAAGGCAGCGTTAAGCCAATTGACTTAATGCAGATTAACGCTGCCTTGTGAATAGGGTCTCCTTCACCATGTTTTTAGCGTGAAAGGGGATGCAGTAAGTGTTGCGGTGGGCGTTCTACCTTGACACCCATTGAGTTTCATGCTACTGCCTATTCACAAGGGCAGCGTAAAAAGGAGGTAGCACCAAACTTAAGACCAGGAAAAACTGATCTTAAGGTTGCAAAACGAGGAGAAATGCTTTATTTCTCCTCATTTTTGTTTTTTTCATGTGTGCTGCCTTGTGCAGCACACATGGAAAAAGCAAAATTGCCATGGTTTATTTATGTGCAGGAAGGGACACCTCCTGAAGCAGCACACATGTACTTTACAAACTGGCATTTAGGGTTGGTTTATTTGCAGAAAGGGACACCTTCCTGTACATAAACAAACCTCCCTGCTTGCAGACACCCTAGCACTCTGGTGCAAGGATGCCTGCATTGGCCTTAAGTTGTGAAACTTAGCGCTATTGCAGGGGAAAACGCGAGGCTGCACCATATCCGTGAGAATAGGGTGCGGCCTCGGGTTTCCGAAGTGCCTTGAGTATATGGCCCTTAGTTCGTAATGGTTCAAATCATTTTCAATAATGATAACTCAAGAGACCACCAAAAAAAGAGGAAGTACCCACCATAATAAACAAAAATCCAAAAGAAAACAGCAAAGATCTATATAATGTAAATGCAGTGACAGTACAGAGCAAAATAGTACAACATCTCCTAGTATACTTTTTAGGAACTTTCCATGTATCATTATTGTTAGAACATTTAAGAAGATGAATACTGTTTTTAAGAAGGGTTGCTTATAGGAAGAAAAACTATACTTTTCTTTACTGTCCAACAGTTTTTTTTCCTAATAACCACAATCATTTAAATTAAAAATAGTTGAAAAAACAAGCATCTCAACTATATGGGAATACTGAAAGCACATTTCATGGGATTGGCCCGCTTAGAATTTCATTTTCTGTACCTAACATAATGAAAATCAATCAATTCCATTTTAGTTCAGTTCAAAATGTTTTTACGGTGATGCATCAATATTTCAAGTGGCAAAAATCGACATTGTGTGTATAGCCAGCTGTGCGTTGATTGCAGAGTACCACCTAGGTTTTGTGCCTGGCGCTTCGGTGATTAATTCATTGATGTTTTGTGTTGTTTTTCGCAAATGGTGCAGCTCAGAATTGATTGATTTGACTTTCTCATGTGTTACCTATACTTATGCGAATAGATGATTCTTTGAAACACCCTCTTCAGCTGCTAAAAGCCTCATTTATCCTAAGAACATGGAAGGTCATTTCAGCATTTTCAGTTTGATTTTCTCTTTCTACCCATATTTTGCAAATTCCATATCAAAGAAGGTTTTTTTTACCTTTTTATTACTGCTCTCACTTTTTGCTTGAAATATTTGTAGCTCAACCCCAAGGTGACACCCACATCCACGTCGGTCCCTAGTAACACACAGTAGCGTTAGCTCTCTAAAGCTATGTCACTTCTGACAATGTAGAACTCTCCCATCACACGCGTGGAGCATTTCACTTGTTTTTTCTATGAAAATACCAGATATATTTTCATGTCCAGTTGGACATTCCATTCACATGCCTTTATAATAAAGTTACAGTGCATCGGTTTAAAACATTCTTAAACCCATTTCTTCTCCAATGGTTGCAGTTATTTCATTGACATGGATGTGGTGCATACTGGGCCCCAGTTTATATAGCTCTCCTGCTAACTTTGGTACCATTTCCAATATGACTCCACTACTCAAAAGTGCCGGAAGTAAGGGTCCGGAGGGTGGGGGGAGCGGGCGCCCGTAGATAAGCTTGATAAAGTTTAGATGGTGATTTAAGAAAATGCAATCTATTGTTTTATGAGATGCTACTCTGGGATGGATTACAAACTTCTCTTGACATGCAACTTTGTTTGAAAAGGAGATGTTAATTTTTAGAACATCATGGAGATCTTGGTTTATTTTCTCTGACTGCAAATGTTGGCTATTTTTTAATTTTGGGTTACTCTTGCTAAGGTATAATTGAAAATAAAATGGCACGGTATTCCTGAGGTTTTCTAGTACATATGAATGAAGACATGTATCAGTGGCGGTTCCTCCCTGTGGGCGGAGGAGCGTCGCCTCACTGCTTTCTCGCAGTATGAGAAGCAGAAACAAAAAATGCTACATATACCATTTTATATTTCTGGTTGTTGCACTGTGAGCAAGCAGAAGAAGGGTTTGGTTGGGGGGGGGTTGGTTTTGGGTCTGCTGGAGTCCAGGGGAGGAAAGGCAAGCCTGATGTTGTGGGTGCTGACTATTTGGTCGGCCCCAGGCCTGTCTAAACCAGTCATGCTCACTCTCCCTTTTCTCCATGTATCTGCATGCAGCCTGCATGGAGAAAACAGCCTCCCCATAGATGCCTGTGCGGTCGACGTCCCAGCTAATCACAACGCTGCCATTGAAGCGTTGTGATTGGCATAGGGGAGTGGAGGGAGTTGTCTGCAGCTGCTACCTGCGAGGAGGACGTGATGGAGGTACCCGACCGGAGAAGGTACGTTTTTATTTAAAATTCCCCCAGCGTGACCCCCTCCCCATGCACCCCGCCCCTCCACCTGCGAGTCATGCTGGCCACAAATGATGTTATTACTAAAGTAAACTACAAAATATCTAACAACGTTTATGTAAACAGCATGGGCACTGCACACAACCCCTACCTCAATGAACAGCATCCCCACTCAGAGAACTGTTCCAGCACCACAGTCTTTAGTAGGGCACTAGAGCCGACTAAGGCATTACCAAATAAGGTTTGCCCAGTCCATCAAAATAGATGTATCAAGGAATGCATCAATAGCATGTGGGTTAAATGTCAAATGTGGGCTGCAATTTGTATTTACACCACACATATATGTGATAAAAATGTATGGCTGCTAGGAGCACTGCTGTGTTCTAGCTGGAATGCCGATAAAGGTACTACAGGTAAGACATGGCAAGAAAAAGTGATTTGACCATATAGGAAAACTTATTATTATAAATTATCGATCAACCCCTCAAAATAGGGTGCCTAATGTATAGAAAAGAAGAACACTATATTTGTAGAATGTGTGTACTCACTATGATTTAAGGCTTAGAAACGAGTTTGCTGTGTAACTTTAGCTACTTTTCACAAAGTGGGATTAGCATATCTAATTGAATGTCTCCGCCTGAGAACAGTGTGTCAGACTCGATTTCAGGGGCCACGGGACATGCCGGAGTTAACGGGCCTAACCAGGGTGGTTGTGGTCTTTTACTCCTAATGTCCTCGGGCCCTACCTAATACGGACTCTGAGTAACTGGGCCAAGTACCACCCATTCAGCACTTGTCTCTCCGTGGTAACACAGGTTGAGCAGTCCAAGGCTCTTTCAAGGGAGGTAGTTGTAAAGTATGTGAGGGCTCACAACGCAAAATACCCTTCAGTGTCCCCAATAAGGTGATTGTTCAGTCCACTGCCACAATCAGTATTTATTGCACACACAAATCATGACACATTAAATAAATACACTGTATCCTTTTAAGGCTGGCATCCTAGCACTGTAACAGACAGTGCTCTCCTCCTGCAGGCATTTTCTCCTTTCCTCTATCCATCCACGCTGCATCCCATGAGGAATTTGCGAGGTGACCCCAGGTGGGCCCACTGTAGCATTTGCTATAAATTCTGGCCTTGGCATTAAAAAGTCAGATCTCAGGTGGAACATCGCTGAGCTAACAGAAGTCACCATGAAGGGCCTGCAGCCATGCCACATTCTTAGTGGACAGAGATCCCCAATGTGTCCAGGAGCCAGGGCACTTGTTCCTCCATCCCTGCTGTCCACAGCAAGCAGTATGCATCATGCTTTCCACGTGCAGAGGAAACAGGGCTTATAAAGTAGTTACAGCTGGCAGTGGCCTCCAGCTGCAGCAATTTCTTTTCACGGCCATCCCAGGAAATTGGACGAAGCAGTGGCGTTTTGCATCTCAGCTTCTGATCTTGTGTCTGAGTCCCTCTGCAGGGGGTGATGGGATGTTCCTCACACTGCCATAACCCCAAAGGTCCTAGTGGCCCCCTTCTGGTGTCTGAGGGTCACATCCAGCAACCCTCATCTGGTTGGATCCTCTGGGCGATGGCCATTACAGGCTTTGGTGGATCCCTTCTGGCATACAATGTGTCACTGACACAGAAGACAGCCCACATTCTCAATTTAATTGGGTGATGGCCCTCACAGTTCTAGTGCCAGTGGATGATGACCCCAGCAGTTTTTAGTGGCTACCTCCCAGCATATGGGGGTCACAGACAAATGTGATTATCTTAATGAGATCAATGTCACTTGATGACAGCCGTCAACTTCCTGGCAGCCTCAAAATAGATTACCAAATTCTGCCAGAGAGCAGACAGCTCTCTTGCAATAACATTCCTAACTGGACTTGGTGCTCACATTCTGGTTACTGAGATCCACTCACCACTGGGCTTCTCTCCCTTCAGGCTCTCTCCTCTGCCTCATAGGTTTCACTCGCCTTGGCATACAAACAAACTTCTAAGGGCTCTCATTATCCTCACAGAGGCCACTGGTCTTGCCATGCATGGCTGGCCTTTGAATTTTGAGTTGATGGTGTCAGCTCCATTGAGGACCTCTCCTGCACTGTCCTTTATCAAAGGGACAATATGCCACAGCAGAAGTGGCTCCAGTTCTGAGTTTCCCCCAACACAGGCCAAACGAATAACTGAGGATCACACCTGACTGTCAGCCTCCACTGAAACAGGTCCCAAAAAGGTTCAAAAGAATAAGCCTTAATCTCTATCTAATTCTTTTTTTGAGGGTGAACCTCCAATTAAAAAAAATGTAATTGTTTTTTTTTTCCTTTACTGGGGGAACCCCAAAAATCTTGTCTTTTTAGTTAACCTTAAGAGTCGTTACCCCTACCCACCTCTAAATCCTAAAATTATATTACCACCCTATACCCTACACACCCTGAAAACCTAAAAAATACCTTTACCACCCTATGCACCCCTAAACCCTATAAATAACTTTACCATCCCTAAATTAAGTAACTATAACTCGCACCCCAGCCATACATAGTCTTGTCATCAATGATGTCATTTCAGATGTTGCAGTGAAGTAATCAATCATGTCATGGAACATGTAATGAGTCATGCAATATGTGAGGCAATTAGCAGTACATGGTGGGAGGCTCAAGTTATAGTTAATGTAGGGCATGAGTTATAGTTACTTGACATAACTATAACCTGTGAATTTCAGTGATTTTGAAAAAGTATGTTTTAACTGATATTTTCACCTAACTTTAACGTCACTTTAACCTTTAATATTTTCAGTGTTTTTTTTATTAAAGTAAGATGTCCATCGACATGTGGGGTTGAATGCATGGCCTGGCCTGTGACCTCAGGCACACAGTTGACTATGTGAAACATTAAGTAAGACAGACATACAAGCTTTGTCAACAATCAATGCATACAAATGAACCTGAATTCCAATATGTGGAAGGTGGTACAGGGGAATGAGAGGAGAAGGGCTGTCTATGTTTGTGTCCTCCCATCCTATGTACTACAACCAAAAAATGCAAACTTGAATTATTTGAGAGAAATTCCCATTTATTTGGAATTCTCCTTACACCTTGTTATGCCCCATAATAGGTAAACGACCATTGGGATTCACAAAGAGTTGTTAGGCATTGCCTCCACATACCTCTGGGAGCCGTGCCACATTCCCCGGAGAAAATATTTGTTATGGGGAGTGATTTGTGGGGATGATTAGTGGAACCAGGACCTATACCCAATACATAGAAAACTTAAACATCCCTATGGCCTGCACCCAGAAATTTAAAATGTAATAGACATGTTTCAGCCCATCAAGTGGCCCAACTAGGAGTCCCAGGCTTTTTTTAAGACCTAGATCCCTACTATCATAACTCTTATCTCCAGTGAAATCCATGCAACCATTGAATACTTATAAGTATAATTCTGCTGGTCAGAGATCGCTGAGTCTGCAATTACTTCTGGTCCTTTGGAATATATAAACATAGAAGACACATCGTAATTACCCTAGAGCAATACACATATTAAAGACACAATGTAAAAAAAAATGTAACAATGACAAACATAGCACAAACTTAGAGTGTACATGTTTCCATTCCATGCCCATTAAGACTATTTTTGTAATTTGTCAAAGTGCACACCTTGCACCACTGCAAATATATGCAAGTGATCAAGGAAGCATTCTGTCCACATTCACACGTGTTGAGGCATATCTTACCCTAACTTAGATTAAAGAGGGCCCCATGGGGGAGTCACACTCCGAACAAAAGAAAATATATAAGAGCACATATTAGAGAAAATAATCAGAAACTCTATGTTAGAACTTTTGTGCCCCCCTCCTGTTGAACCTGGACCTTTCAACAGGGTTATTCTCAAACATTTACCCTTTTGCCTCCTATTTTTCTAATCTGTTTTGGTTGGCTTTAGGACTCTGGACACTTTACCACTGCTGATCAGTGCTAAAGCGCATGTGCTCTTTGGGGAAATTAAGATTATGATTCGTTATCCATGATAGCATTTTTTGTTTACTGCAAGTCCCTAATAAAGAGCACTGTGTGTCCACAGGGGCTTTAAATCAAATGCTATCAGTGGGCCTGAAGCACTGCTTGTGTCACCTGCACAAGTAATCTTTCAAATGTGGCTCAGACCTGCCACTTCAGAGTGTGCACCTGTAGTTTACTGCCATGTCGACCTGGCAAGTGCACCCACTTGACAGGCTCTACCTGTCAGGTCCGGTTCAGGATGCTCCTCAGGATGGGGTTGATGCTATAAGGGGGCCCACCTCTAGATCAACCCAAGTCTGACTGTAATTGTGCCCAGACTGTTAAGGTGATCAAGCGGGGGAAAAGTTGGGGTCCGGAGGAGAACAGCTGGGCTCTGGTCACCGTAACCTGTAACCACAGAAACAAGGGATAAGTACTGCAGTACCCTAAACCGTGACAAATATCATGTAACCAAACCCCTGTTACCTCACCTGTATATCTCACAGGCGTGCCTATATGTAGGAAGGATCTAAGGGCGGCTTCTATATCCCCTGGTGTATTACTGGAAAATACAATGCAGAGATCATTAGCAAACCCCCTGGTTCCCTCCCTTCCTTGATTCCAAATGATTAGGCCAGCTTGAACACCTACCCTTATGAAGGATACAGATAACTTAAAGTTGCCCCAGAACACCATTCAATGAAAACAAAATAACGATCCCATTCCTGGTAGCGGTGTTAAATAACAACAAGGTCTTTCTCCTCCGAGGAAATGCTGATAGGACTGACCTCAGGGTGTGCAAGACGCGACTACCCCAGGATCTCTCAAACATTCCCTATAATACAAAAGTTAGTAAAACAAATCATAAGCCCAGCTCAAAGTATGTGGATAGCGTCTTTACAGATCCAGCTCTGTAAGCGCTTCAAAGTGGTAAATGAGTACTGTAAGTTAAGGCGGCACCAAAAACAAGGTGTCCTGCGCTAACCGGAGCAAGACGCTCCCGGTACGTGCACAACAAACGTATTCTGGAAAGACAATATGACTGTAAATGTCCCTCTCGGTTCTTAGCAAAAACCTGGAGTTTGAACGATGGAAGGACACACGGGCGCTTCCTAAGCCCCTCCAGTTAATCCTTAAACGAGCGGCAACACCCAAGGAACACCACGTTGTAGGCGCTTCCGAAGCCCCACCAGTATAATCCACAATTGAGTTTCTGAAGACGAGCAACGCTGAACCCACACGCGAAAGGCGGCGTGTCTCTTCAGCGCTATGCAAAACTTGCTTCTGCCGATTTCCACGATACTGCAACACAAGTCCAAAGCACTCGACCAAAGGCACAAGCAGGAATAATCGGCGGCGCATCTTCCGCCTGACTTCCTGATAATCCTTCACTGCGTCGCGTCATAGGAGCGCGCGGTGCAAAGGTTCATGGGATATGTAGTTTTCTCATCCCGTTTCTCAACACAGGGCAGGCAGTGATTTACCAGAGGTCGGGGAGGGCGAATCGTGACAGTACACCCCCTCTCACAATGCTCACTGACTGCTACCAGGTTTACCAGGGTGCAACAAATGGAACCTCCGCACCAGTCTAGACGCATGAACCGCACCCACCGGTTCCCACGAATCCTCCTCAGGACCATAACCCTTCCAAGACACCAGATACTGGAGCCTCCCCCTGACTCTACGAGAGTCCAAGATGCGCCGCACCTCGTACTCCACCTCCTGTTCCACCCGCACAGGAGCAGGGGCGGCACGACTCGGACCCCGGGCAGGCTTGAGCAGTGAAACATGGAACACAGGGTGTATCCTGAAATGTGAGGGGAGTTTAAGCTTCACTGCGACTGGGTTGACCTGACGAACCACCTGATAAGAACCAATGAATCGAGGATTGAAAACACTGAACCTTTTGAAACGAATGTTCCTAGTGGACAGCCACACCCAATCCCCTTTCTTGTACCCAGGACAAGGCCTACGATGTCTATCGGCCTGCGCTTTGTACCTAAGCTTAGCTTTTACAAGGTTGTTTCTGGCCTGCAAAACAGTCTTCCGTAACTGCACCAATCTTGTCTGCAACTGTGGAATCGGGGCTTCAACCCTTGGCACACTCAAGGGGCCAAATCTGGGATGGAACCCATACGTACAGAAAAACGGGGTACACAATGTAGAGGAATGAACGGCATCATTATACGCCACCTCAGCCGACCATAACCACTCCACCCATGCTTCCGTAGAGGTATCCACAAAACACCTCAAGTATTGCTTGAGAGTCTGGTTTAACCTTTCGGTCTGTCCATCCGTTTGCGGATGAAAGCTGGTGGACAATGATGAAGCAATGCCCAAACGATCACACCAGACCCTCCAAAACCTAGCGGTGAATTGTGCCCCTCTATCCGAAACAATGACCTTAGGTAAGCCATGCAACCGAACAATATGGATAAGCAGTAACTGGGCCAATTGACTAGCCGTTGGTACCCCTCTACAGGCAATGAAGTGGCCCATCTTGGTCAAATAGTCCACGACTACTAATATAGCCGACATCCCATGATCTTGAGGGAGTCCCACCACGAAATCGACTGAAAAGCTTTCCCAAGGACTCACAGGCGTGGGCATTGTTTGCAACAGCCCTTGTGCTGGTCTATGATCGCTTTTGGCCTGCGAACAGACCTCACAACGTTGAACCCAAGCAAACACATCCGGCCGGATGGTGGGCCACCAATAAACGCGTAGTAGTTTTTCCAAAGTTTTCTTCCCTCCAGTGTGTCCTGCACAAGGTAGATCGTGGCACCACTTAAATACTTGCTGCCTCAAAGCAAGAGTGGGGAGAAGCAATTGAGACCCTTTCCTTGGCAGGCCTTGACGTATCTTCCATTCCGGGTGCAACTGAATCCACTTCTTCCAAGCAAAGGTCTGGATGCCTTTCTTAACCTTGTGTAAAAACTCCGACGTATGGATCACCCCTATCACCTGTTGAGGTTTGATGATGCTGGTTTCAGGAGACTCCGTCGCTGTGGAATGGCTTTCTTGACGGGTAAGAGCATCAGCTTTCCGGTTGTCAAATCCCGGGCGGAAGGTGACCACAAAATGGAACCCGGAAAAGAAAAGCATCCATTTCAGTTGTCTAGGAGTGAGGTGACGTGCGGCTCTTAGGAACTGAAGATTTCGGTGGTCTGTAAAAACTGTGATTTGGTGTGTGGCACCCATCAACCAATGCCGCCACTCGGTGAAGGCGTCTTTAATAGCAAGCAATTCCTTCTCTGCAATTGTATAATTGCGTTCGGCCGGATTTAGCTTGCGTGACATGAAGGCAATGGGATGTAGATGACCTGTATCTTCACTCCTCTGGGAAAGAACAGCCCCCACTGCCAGTTCAGATGCATCCGCCTATACCACGAAAGGGAGGTTTGGGTCCGCATGAATCAGTACCGGAGCAGAGGTGAACGCTGTTTTCAGCAGATCAAACGCGGTTTGCTCTTCAGTTCCCCATATAAAAGGGGTGTTCTTCCGGGTTAATTTTGTGAGCGGGGTCACCAGATCCGAAAAGTGAGAGATGAACCTTCGGTAGAAGTTGGCAAAACCCAGGAGCTTCTGGATATCCTTGACAGTGGCGGGTTGGGGCCACTCTGCAATGGCACGCACCTTCCTTTCAGCCATTATCTGCCCTGACGGAGTGAGCATAACCCCTAGGAATTCCACGGTTGTGACATGAAACTCACATTTCGTCAGTTTGCAGTAGAGATGGTTTAGCCGTAAAGCCTCCAGTACTTGTTTCACGTGTTGGATGTGTTCTGGTTCGTCATTAGAGTAGATTAAAATGTCATCAATGTAGACGACCACAAAGATGTCCAGGTAGTCTCGCAACACCTCATTCAGAAAAAATTGGAATGAGGCTGGGGCATTGCATAGCCCAAAGGGCATCACAAGATATTCAAAAAGCCCATACCTGGTCTTGAAAGCGGTTTTCCATTCGTCACCAGATCGTATGCGTACTAAATGGTAGGCTCCCCTGAGATCTAGTTTTGTGTATATTCTGGCTGATCTCACTTGTTCCAGTAATACCGGAATTAACGGAAGGGGGTATTGGTTTTTGATGGTGATGGCATTTAATGCCCTATAGTCAATACAGCACCGTAATTCCCCATTTGCCTTCGGAATAAAGAAAAGGGGGGAAGCTGCTGGGGACCGAGATGGTCGGATGAATCCCAAAGAGAGTAGATTGTCCAAATATTCCCGTAGGTGTTTTGTTTCAGGTTGGGATAGTTCATAAATACGACCGCATGGAACCACTGACCCAGGGCTTAGATCGATGCGGCAGTCGTATTCCCTATGTGGGGGAAGCACTTCTGCCTTGGTTTTACTGAAGACTTCTTCATACTCATGGTAATACTGAGGTAAGTCCACCTCTTTTTCCGCAGCCGTGGAAACGGTGTGAGTGACTGCCAACACCATAGATGGTCGGGATTTCTCCTGAAGGCAATGGTCGTGGCAATAGGAAGAGGAGAACTCCAAATATTGTTCGTTCCATCTTATCTGGGGTTCGTGTTTTTTCAACCAAGGGAGTCCCAATATTATACCATAATTAGGAGCCTGGATGAGGTTAAACGAAATCAGTTCCTTATGATCACCCCCATACCACATCTCATACTCCGGGGTATGCTGTGTGATTGGACCTGATTCCAACACATGACCATCTACTGCAAACACTTCCTCCATGATGGGTTTGTCTACTGGAGTCACTCCCAATTTCCGTGCTTCTGATAAATCCATGAAGCAACCTGTTGCTCCGGAATCTACCATGGCTCGTACATACTTTGGGTATTGATCAATCCATAGTTCAATGTCTATGAAGAACAACTGGTTTCCTACTCGGTTTTCTTCTGTAATCGAAGGGATGAAATGTACACTTGAGTCCCTCCCTTCTTTAGGAATCAAGCCTCGGAGTTTTCCGAACTCTTATCGACAGTGGATACTGCCCCCGGACCCGTACGATAGCGTCCTCCTTTCGGTTTCACCGGACATTCTCGTAAAAAGTGGCCTTTCTTCCCACAGTACAAACACAGCCCAAACTTGCGACGATGCTCTCGTTCACTGGTAGTGAGGGATGCTCTCACCACCCCCACGTCTATAGGTTCGGGTTTACCTTCAGCTTTATCCCCACCAGTTGGTTTCTCCCCGAACACCGGGGGTCTGTCTCTTCTTCCAGACTCTCCCTTTCTCTCTCTCAATCGGTGATCCAAGCGCAAGGCCAAATCGATAAATGCTGCACATGTGGTAGGCTGGGGTTCAACTTGTGCTATTACATCCTTGAGATTGTCTGTGAGCCCTTGGTAAAACAGAACCATCTGTTTGGCTTCAGGCCAATCAGTTTCAGCGATTAATCTACGGAAATGATTTAGGTAAGTCACGATATCCGAATTGCCCTGTTTTAGAACCAACAGCTCCTTATCAGCTGAGAAGGTCTCAGCTCTTCTATCAAACGTTTTCTCAAATTCGGCTCTAAACAGATCCCAATCGTATAGGATTCCATCATTGTTCCTGACTATAGGTACAGCCCACTGGGCTGCCTCCCCTCCCAAATAGGAGATCAGAAAGGAAACACGTGATTGATTGGTCAAAAAACATTTGGGTTTACAGGTGAAATGCATCATCACCTGGGTCATAAACACCTGCACTTTCTTTCTATCACCCATAAACCTTTCTGGGGGGGGCCAAAGGAACTGGAGAAGGCATTTCGACTACCAACGAGGTTGGGGGAGGGGCAGGGTTACCAGCATCAAACGGGTTCCGCTGCATAGCATCCATGCGTGCCTGCAACGCAGCCGTTTCCTGGCGAGAGGCGGCCAACTCGACCTGAACTAAGCCTAAGGCTGTCACCACCTCATCTAAGGTAGCCATCCCTTGTATCAACCCAACCAGGAGGAGCGGAACTTTTAGGCCGATTATTCTGTCAGGTCCGGTTCAGGATGCTCCTCAGGATGGGGTTGATGCTATAAGGGGGCCCACCTCTAGATCAACCCAAGTCTGACTGTAATTGTGCCCAGACTGTTAAGGTGATCAAGCGGGGGAAAAGTTGGGGTCCGGAGGAGAACAGCTGGGCTCTGGTCACCGTAACCTGTAACCACAGAAACAAGGGATAAGTACTGCAGTACCCTAAACCGTGACAAATATCATGTAACCAAACCCCTGTTACCTCACCTGTATATCTCACAGGCGTGCCTATATGCAGGAAGGATCTAAGGGCGGCTTCTATATCCCCTGGTGTATTACTGGAAAATACAATGCAGAGATCATTAGCAAACCCCCTGGTTCCCTCCCTTCCTTGATTCCAAATGATTAGGCCAGCTTGAACACCTACCCTTATGAAGGATACAGATAACTTAAAGTTGCCCCAGAACACCATTCAATGAAAACAAAATAACGATCCCATTCCTGGTAGCGGTGTTAAATAACAACAAGGTCTTTCTCCTCCGAGGAAATGCTGATAGGACTGACCTCAGGGTGTGCAAGACGCGACTACCCCAGGATCTCTCAAACATTCCCTATAATACAAAAGTTAGTAAAACAAATCATAAGCCCAGCTCAAAGTATGTGGATAGCGTCTTTACAGATCCAGCTCTGTAAGCGCTTCAAAGTGGTAAATGAGTACTGTAAGTTAAGGCGGCACCAAAAACAAGGTGTCCTGCGCTAACCGAAGCAAGACGCTCCCGGTACGTGCACAACAAACGTATTCTGGAAAGACAATATGACTGTAAATGTCCCTCTCGGTTCTTAGCAAAAACCTGGAGTTTGAACGATGGAAGGACACACGGGCGCTTCCTAAGCCCCTCCAGTTAATCCTTAAACGAGCGGCAACACCCAAGGAACACCACGTTGTAGGCGCTTCCGAAGCCCCACCAGTATAATCCACAATTGAGTTTCTGAAGACGAGCAACGCTGAACCCACACGCGAAAGGCGGCGTCTCTCTTCAGCGCTATGCAAAACTTGCCTCTGCCGATTTCCACGATACTGCAACACAAGTCCAAAGCACTCGACCAAAGGCACAAGCAGGAATAATCAGCAGCGCATCTTCCGCCTGACTTCCTGATAATCCTTCACTGCGTCGCGTCATAGGAGCGCGCGGTGCAAAGGTTCATGGGATATGTAGTTTTCTCATCCCGTTTCTCAACACAGGGCAGGCAGTGATTTACCAGAGGTCGGGGAGGGCGAATCGTGACACTACCCATCCCTTTGGTTATATGTTAGTCACCTGTAAAGTAGGCCCAAGGTACCTCCATGGGCAGGGTGCTGTGTACTTAAATGGTGGGACATGTGCTGGTGTGTTTTACATGTCCTGATAGTGAAATACTGCCAATTTCGTTTTTCACTATTGAAAGGCTATCTCTCCCATTGGCTATCATTGGAGCTGCATTGTAACATCTTAGAAGTGTAACTTTCAATTGGGAAGTGATAGAGATTTGAAGTTTAGTTTCCATGAACTCAGAATTTAAAAAAACACAGTTTAGTAAAGTTGTTTTTTGAAATTGTGTGTTGGAAAATGCCACTTTTAGAAAGTGGGAAGCTTCTTGCTTAACCATCCTGTGCCTCTGCCTGCCTGTGGAATCAATGTCTGGTTTAGACTGGCCTGGCCTTGTTTGTGCATTCACTCGTGGGCTAGAGTGGTGGGGTGAGTTGTCACTGACACCGGAATAGGCTGTGGCTGCCTTTCACAAGGCTGTTTCCACCCCCTGTAGTGTGGCTGGACCAGGGAGGACAGAACTGGTTTTACTGAGCAAGAGAGAATTTCTTATAAAGACTTCAAAGTGAAAAAAGGGTACACTTATTAGACCTAAAACCCCAGATCTTTAGAACACTTCTGTATCAAGAGGAACCTCTGCCAAGGAGACGAGTTGAAGGTCTAGAGGAACTTCTTCCAAGTAGAGGAGCTGAAGAGCTGTGCTAAGGAGTACCGCACCTTTGCTATATGTTGCTTTACTGGGTTGGCCTGCAGTTGCTGCTTCTGCTTTGGAGAGGAAGAGGACTGGACTTTACAGTCTTTCCTA
This sequence comes from Lissotriton vulgaris, assembly GCF_964263255.1. NCBI lineage: Eukaryota > Metazoa > Chordata > Amphibia > Caudata > Salamandridae > Lissotriton > Lissotriton vulgaris. The sequence continues at coordinate 204,519,367 of NC_141689.1, forward strand.
CTTCAGAAGTTTATTCAATGTCTTGTGTGTGCTTGCCACCTGTAAAGAAGTCTCAGGGACACAAATGAATTCCTGTAACTCTGCAGGTGCTGCTGAACTCTGCCATTTGTGAGTCCTACCCTTGTCTGAATTGCCTCCCTTAAGTCAAAGGCCTTCAAAAGTGGGTTCTGCACCTGATTTCTATTAGAACCAGCATGATACAATGCAAAGCCTCTCAGAACCAACGTCGGAAGATGCATCGCCTCGCCAAGTCTATCTGAACAGTTGACAGCTTCTCAGAACTGGGGGAAGAGGAGTTGGTCTAGGGCCAGGGTGGTTGACCTCAAATCTGGGGAACTGGGTTTGAGTCTCGGCAATGTCGCTGAACATCCTCAGGATCTAGGCAAATCACTTAATCTCCCTGTGCCTAACAAAAATTAATGTGTCCTCATGCAATGCAACTGGTGCTATGTAAAGCACTCTAATACCCGATTCGGGTCAAGTTTGCGCTTTATAAAACTCTGTAAAACAAAAAATGACACCAGACGATGCAAACCTTGGTAAAACCTGCGCACAGCTGCCAGCCTCTTGGAACTAAATGCCGGCTAACATGAAGTCCTGCGAAGTCTCACCGCGCAGCCCCCAGCACCTACGCCGGATGATGGGCAGCCTCACAAAGTGAAGTACCACCTCTGGTACACAATGCATCATATCTGTGCACCTAGTTTTTCCACACATCACCCACAGACCTGAATCGTCTTGGAATTGATGCATCAATTCCCCCTACAGTCCAGATTTGACGCATCACTTCTGTTGCATGCACCAGAACTGTCTCAACGCATGCTAAAGGCATCTGCTTGGCAAAGACATGTGTAGTAAAAGATGCATGGTAGAGGCTGTGCAATTTAAAGTCTGCATGTTAAAGACTGTATTTCCACTCCACCCTCTACATGCCACCTGTTTCCAACATGGAACCCACATCCCTTAAATTTCTGTGCAATCCACAGATACACACAGCACAAACACACATGCACCACATGCAGTATGGAGCTTTACGCACTCCAAGCAGGGTAAGGGTGAGTTAAGTATACAGCAACAAATGTTTACAGAACTTGAACAGTAGGTCCTACTCCAGTAACACAGGGAAAAAGCCCTGTTATTTTTACTGAATCTTTTGAACACAAAAATAAGTATATTGCGACCACGATACATGTGACACTTAAATCCAGTTAACTTCATAGCCCTCTAAAATGTACGAGAGTACCACTTGGTTTGTCCCCCCAGTCTAAACAGAATTCATTACCATGTTCACTCATGACCAAAGATCAGTGCCAGGAATTTACATATAATTGCAGCTTCACAACGAAGGACCAGCAGACATCATCAAATTCTTGATCTTCCACCAACCTCGCAGACACATATGATCCAAATCACTACTCCTCACAGACACCCCTCAAATCTATTGAAGCAACAATGGAAGATGCTCCATCTCACGACTGTCGAACAAAGTGTGGAACAACCTTCCCCTGCACATCAGAATAGCCACATTGCTCAAGCACTTCAGGAAGGAACGCAATGCCGAGCTGTTCGAATTTACAGATCAGCATGAAGCAGTTAGCAATGCCAGCGCCTTGATAACCTCATAGATGATTTTTTGCGCTTCATAAATACCCAATTGATAGATTGAGCTAAGGCACTCAGGTGAGTGGTGCACATCCATCACCAGGCATGGCTGTTTTACATCCTGACAGTCATCCCTCTTAGATCAGACTAATCTGTAACAACTCCTAACCCGAGAGGTTAGGTCATCACATTGGCAATGCCCCCAAAAAGTCCATCTGCATGATTTTGGTTTATTCTGGCTTTCTTCTCTAAAACAATATCTAGCCTTGCAGTGATATTGATCATGTGAAAAACTTGGGATTCTCTCCACTTATAGCCAATAGCCACTTCATTGGTCTATGAGCCATTTTCAGAACAAACCTAGTGCCAAACATGTATGTTTGGAACTTCTGCAAGGCCCACATTATGTCAAAGCACCCTTTCCCAATGGCCACCCAGTTTCTTTCCCTGGGTAGTATTTTGCTACTAATACCGGTCACCAGATTCTCTCTACCCATGTCATCTGGATGAACTAACACATTTCCAACTCCTTGGTCAGAGGCATCTGTCCGTACAATAAACACTTTGCTTTAATGAGCTGTATTAAGGACAGATGCATTACACAGAGCCTTCTTCAGTTCTTCAAATGTCCTTTGGCAGTCCTAGTTACTTTACTGGACTACTTCTTGGAGGCCAATGTTGTGCATGGTGCAACTATATTCACATAACTCTCCACAAAGTGCCTGTAACAGCAGGTGAGTCCTAAAAAGGCCCTCCCTCCTGTCTGAATTGGGCCCCTCTCACTCTATCACAAACCGGATCTTGGCTTCCAATGGTAAGCCTGCCTATCACCTGTGTCATGCCCACAATAGACTAAAGAGGACTGCCTGGCTTGAAACTTTGTCACCTTGATGGTTGATGTTGCCTTCTATATCATAGGAAACACCGGTGCCGGGGGCCTCAGGTGATCCGCCCATGAATTGCTGAGCACTGCAATATCAAGATAGGCTACACAGACAATTCGGTGTCTAACTTGGCAGTTGGTGCTAAGGCGTTCTGCCAGTACCAACTGGTCAGATCGAAAGATGCTTAAGTCCAAACAACACCTAACTGATCCAAAAACCCACCAACTCAAGGGATAGGATGGGCAACAGTCTTTGTCACAACATAGATGGCTCAGTAGTCAAAACAGAACTACAAACCAGTAGCATCTTGATTGGGCACGATTTGAGTACCAAAGGACTATGACCATGGACTATGCAATCTCTCAATCTCCCATCTAAAATCCTGATCACTTCCACCTTGTTGTATCCTAGAACTTGATCTGACATCTAGTACATTCTTCTCTTCACCTGCTGATGAATGAGTGTGTGTGTGTGTGTGTGCGTGTGGGAGAAATCTGATAGAAACCTCACCATACCTGACTGAAAGCAGCTGTGCCCAACTATTTACAACTGATCAAATTTTTTAGGGGGTGCAAAACTTCCCAAACACCCTCCCCCCTGAAGTTATGCCCCTGGTCATGGTCAGAGAGGTGTTAAGCCAGAGCCAACAAGAAGAGGTTGGGAACCATCCCAGCACCTCTCAATACTCTCTCTGTTACAGAGGCTAACTGAACCCCTCCCACGGAGCTATCATTCATGTTACTAAGAAGCAGTTTATGTACAGGCACAGTTTCTACCTCCGACCTCCTCTGCTCCCCTATGACATTCGAGGTGTAATCCCTACAGAGATCTGGCTGCAGCCTATTCACATGGAATAACCTCTTGGGTTCCCTTGTGGCTCTTGTGTCCTCCTACTAGTTGCCCTCAAAAACTTCTGAGCTTGAGCTACCTAGTATGGCCCACATCATTTGTCCTCCAAAGCCCCAGGGCAAATAGGCTTCAACGCCAACACCTTCTGGCCATCTTGATACCCAGATAACTTAGCTTTCTTGTCATACCAGTCTCTCATGGGCACATGACTCATCTGAAATTTCTCCTATGCCTGACTGCTGTATTCTCCTAAGCACAATTACATAGTCCACTGCATCCTTCTGTGCAGGGATGAGGTTCCTGTCTACCTCTTTCTGACTAGAGTGAGTGGACCCTGGACCAGGTGTCCATACAGAAGCTCAAAGAGACTGAACCCTGTCCCTTTTTGTGCAATTCTATGATAAGCGAACAAGAGACACAGCAGAATATCCCACTTCCTCCTTAGATTCCCGGGAAGAGTTCTCATCATGCTGTCTTATTCAACGACGTCACTAAACCATTTGTTTCTGGGTGGTTCACCATAAAGAAGTGTTCTATTGTAGTGTAGTTCCTATTTTCCCAATAGGCCCTGCGCATTGGAATAACATAAACAGTAGTACAGATGTAGAAGTGCGGATCTTCCAGGTCTCCACTGACTATGCTAAACTTAATTGGGTTTGTTACCAACTAGCTCAGAGGTCACTGGAAACTTTCTTGACTGACTAGGAAGTGATCAGCTTCCCTGGTACAGACAAGAAGGGATTCAGTTTTCCAACAACCGCATGAACATGACAACTTTGCTCCTTAGAATAAGAGTCAATCTCTAGAGTCGTGTGAAACAATAGACAGTTATTTTGCTCAGTCAGTTTTGTGCAGATTACTTTCACCAATATGCAGAGAATAGAGAGACGGGCGTTTTCAATAAAAGGTATTATTTATTGAACAGTCTTTCTTCTCATACAAGAGAAATGAATTGCCACAATTGCAAGACTAGTTATTATAAAAAGTGCGTACAGTAAAATGAGGATTGCGAAATAATACTGTAAAAGCATTGATATGGTTTCTTAGCCATACAATGGTTTAAAATGAATAAAACATATATACATTCATATATACATTAGGCTAATGTACTCAACTGGTGCTTCTAACTACGCCTACCCCAGTGTACCTGACCTAAGCCTAATACTTGGGAGGGAGTAAGTAAGTAGCAGTTTTAGTTAAGTTGGTTTTGCCAAGGTTTGTTCAAGAATTCTTTCTAAGGGCTTAGTCAACACCATACCTCTGGAATAGAATGTTGGAGGTCTTGTATCTCCTTCCAGGACTTGATATCCCAGTCACTCGCAAGAGTAGGCTGGAAACGCCGGAGCTGGATTTCTCGGCAGGAGAAAAGACAGCATCTCTCTCAGCGAGTCGAGGAAGAGGAGGGGCAGCGTCCATGGGCAGCTTGCATCTGCTGTGCTCTGAAGGGGACAGCTGTTCTGCTCCTATGTTCACCACACCATCGCTATCATCGATGTCGTTGAGACAGCAGAAGCGGCAGTAGTAACATCAGCGTTTGCTTAAGGCAACGTTGGTAATATTTATACCTGAAAGGTGCCTGGTTTGACGTAAGTTTTTGGACATAAGACGTCAATAAAGATGTCACTAGGAAGTGATCGTCTCTCAGTGCTCATTTGAGTTCTATTACTAATCAAAACATAGCAAGTGGGGTTTTCCCAGGTTGCTGAGTTTTATCTTGTTGAAGAACTCGGAGTGTAATCTAGGAATCTTCGATAGTGGCTTCTGCTGTGTCATTTGCTCTAATGAGCTGCAGAGGAAGCTGCAGAGGAAGAGATTCTGAAATCGTGTTAGGCCAGAGACGAGTTTCTGAAATATCACTCTTGATCGTTTATGCCATTATAGGGGAATAAATGGATTATAGCCGTATAGGGGCATACGGTCACAGTATTGATCGGGGTCCTAGATTAGAACGCGACACTATCACAACATCTTGCTCACATATCTCTCAGATAAAAGGTGATAAACATGGCTCCTCAGTCAGAACTTATATGCCCTCGAAAAGATTTCCATCAATCAATCAATCAATCAATCAATCAATCAATCAATCAATCAATCAATCTATCATAACATTTGTAAAGCCCACTACTTACCTGTGAAGGTCTCAAGGCACTGGGGGGTGGTAGAGTGCTGCTTCTGCTCAAAAAGCCAGGTCTGGAGGAGTCTTCTGAAGGGCATCAGGTCTTGGGTCTGCCGTAGGTGGGCAGGGAGGGTGTTCCAGGTCTTTGCGGCGAGGTGGGAGAATGGAAAGGGGCGACCACTCGGTCCCCCCGAACGTATGGCAGAGTGCCTCGATCCCCCCGGGAAGCCATTTTGGGCGGGAGGCGCGTCTCGGCTGGTATGCCCGAAGCGGCGTAGCCGGGGCGCGCTTTTTCCCGCCCTTGAGTGGGCTGGCCTAGACACTGACGCCGCCGGCCACGCCCTCGGGGCAGGCAGGGGCGGGTTTACGCCCGCCCTGAAGATGGATAAAAGGAGACGCAAGACCAGAAGACATCCTCTTGTTCCTGTGCTCTGAAGCTGCACCTCCTCGCTGCACGTGAGCTCGAGACGGAACGAAGAGCCAATTTTGAGCGTTTTAATCGTTCTTGTTTGTTTTTCAGTTACTTTGTTGGAGAATGCTGAAGAAGGTTGGAAAGCGCATGAATACCGACCAGATGCTGCGTGTTCTCATGAAGGAGATGTCCGAGCTAAAGAAGCGGGTGGACAAGAATGAGGAAAGGGGTCCAAAACGTCCTTTGGCGGGAGCAGCCCCGGGAGGGAAAAACAAGAGGCCCAGGAGGGGGGCAGCGGGTGATGAGATCCCCGGTCCCAGTGCCCCGCTCGAGGCCCCAATTCCCGTGCCAGAGGAGGGGAATCTGATCACCCCCGTGTCCGAGGATGATATGCCGCCCGAGTTGGCAGCACAATTGGCAGCGTGGTTGGGTAAAGGTAACGAGGGCGCCACGGCTGTCGAAGCGCAGGCGCTGATAAAGCAATTGCGTGAGAAACGGGAAGCAGCCAAGGTGCCCGTGCCAGCTGCAGCAGGGGACAAGACACCAGGGACGATTGCGACCACAGAGGCAGCGTCAGGTGCAGGTAAGCGGCCATTGCCGATCGCGAGGGATGAGTCAACACCCTCTCGGAGAGAAAAGTTGGGGCAACATGTTCCTTTGGCAATTAAGGAAAAGATTTGGGCGGGGGAGTATGTGAACATTTTTTCATTGCTTGTTGATCATTATGAGGTGGAGCATGTAAAGAGTCAGAAGGATCTCATGCATCCGAGTGTTTGGCGCGCAAAAATGGCCGCCTTTAAAGTGAATGAGAATATCGGTAATTGGGGCAATGCCTGGGGAATCTTTACATCAATCTTGGGGGAACGTAGACCTGAGTTGCTTTCCGAGTTCCCAATCTACCAATCACGAATCATGGGGTACTCGACATCGCACCAGGGTAATCATTGGTTTTGTTACGATAATATGTTCAGAAAAGAAAAGGAGCATAATAAAAGTTTAACCTGGGATTGTTATGATGCCTTGACTTGGGATAAAATGAAAGAGTCAGGAATGTTGAAAATGCCGTTGGTAGGAAGTAATGTGGGCGAATCCTCCCGACAATATGCGGGGACGCCTTTTCGATCAGGTTCGGGTGCCGACGATCACTCGAAACCTACCGGCAATACAGGAAGAAAGGGTTTCTGTTTTAATTACAACAGAGGTAAATGTACGAGACCGCAGGGATCGTGTAAATTCAAACATGAATGTAGTGGTTGTGGGTCGTCCCATCCTGAGGCCTCGTGCAGAGCCAGAACGGGTGATAACGGGGGGAGAGGAGGTGCCAAACAGGTCTAATATAGTCCGAGGGGCGCCTTTACCCACTCCCATTGATACCCTGGCAATGATTCCTTGGCTCAGTGACTACCCGGATCGTACTTCTGCTGGGGTGCTGCGAAACGGTTTTTCGTATGGTTTCCGCATCCCGGTAGGGGACTTTCAGGGTGTGGATAAGTGTAAAAATCTAATTTCCGTCTTGCAGCATACAACCGTAGTACAGGAAAAGATCCGGAAAGAGGTGACTCGAGGTCGGGTCGCTGGCCCGTTTAGTGTACCCCCGGTCCAGAATTTTGTTTGTTCCCCCTTAGGGGTAGTCCCCAAGAAAGACCCTGGAGAGTTCCGACTAATTCATAATTTATCGGCTCCACGAGGTTTTTCCGTAAATGAGGCAATCGACCCAGAAGTGTGTTCGGTGCGGTACGCATCCTTTGATGAGGCCGTAGCCATTTTGAATCGCCCGGGGCGCTGATGGCGAAGTCAGATATCGAGTCAGCGTTCCGATTGCTCCCGGTACACCCAGACGACCAGCGTCTCTTAGGTTTCATGTTTCAGGGTTGTTATTACATGGATAGGTGTATGCCAATGGGGTGTTCTATATCCTGTGCTTATTTCGAGAAATTCAGTAGTTTTCTACAATGGGTCTTCACAAAGAAAACGGGTTTCCAAGATGTAATGCACTACCTTGATGATTTCCTGTTTCTTGGGGCTGACGGGGGTTTTGAATGTGGCCGGGCCTTGGCCGAATTTTGTGTGTTGATGAACCAGTTTGGTGTGCCATTGGCGCCGGGTGAAACAGTGGGTCCTACGACTTGCCTCGAGTTTCTGGGGATCGAGTTGGACTCCATTGAGGGGTGTTTCCGTTTGCCAGCCGAGAAAGTGTTGAAGTTCAGGGCTGCGCTGCAACTGTGTATAAATGCATCAAAAGTTACGCTGCAACAATTACAGCAGGTGGTGGGACAGTTGAATTTTGCCCTGAGGGTAATACCAATGGCCCGCCCGTTTTCCCGTTCAATTGCCCAAGCGATGGTTGGCCTTAAAGAAGGCCATCATCGCACGAGACTATCAGCCGAGATCCGCCAGGACATGCGTATTTGGTTAGCATTTTTGGCGGATTTCAATGGTAGAATCGTCTGGAATAAACCAGCCGTGTCTTCTGAAGAGCTGGGGCTGTGGACAGATTCGGCGGGAAGCGTAGGTTTTGGCGCCATTTTCGGCACAAAATGGTCGGCACAAAGATGGCCGACATGGTGGCATGAGAATGGTCTGACGAGTAATATTGCTTTCCTCGAACTGTTTCCCATCTTGGTGGCCTTGAGAACATGGCCTGATGGGTTCAAGGATCACTCTGTCATATTTTGGTCTGACAATATGACCGTGGTCGAGTGCATCAATAGTCAGGCAGCACGTTGTAAACTGATCTTAAGACTGCTTAAAGAAATTGTTTTACTGTGTATGCAATTGAACGTGCTATTCAGAGCAAAACACGTTCCAGGGGTGTTGAATCAGGCGGCTGACGCACTGTCTCGTTTTCAAATGCAGGCTTTTTCAGGTTTCCTTCCCTCAGCGGACCCGGAGCCGGCACCATTTCCCGAAGCTCTCTGGTCTCTAGGTGCCCCGAACTTCGTCACCTCGTGGGAGAGAGTCTAGCACCAAGGACGAGGAAGGCATACGAAGGGGCGTTTAGGGCCTATTTAGCCTTTTTGGGGACTGTTAGAGAGCGACTTTGGGGTCACGAGGAATGGGTAGTGAATTTCCTGTTGTCCTTACGTAGGGCTGGGAAATCGGTGGCTACGGCCCAGAGGCATCGTGCTGCCATTTCCTTTGTTGCCAGAGCACACGCCATCCGAGACCCTACAGCGTCTTTCGTTGTGCAGAAAGCGCTGCGTGGGTGGCAACGCCTGGAGGGTCGCAGAGTGGATTTAAGGCGCCCGATAGGTTTGGATAGATTGTCCCAGTTGTTGGCTACACTCCCTGCCACATGTTCATCTCAGTTTGAGGCGGTGCTGTTCCGAGCCGCTTTTACGCTAGCATTTCACGGGGCAATGCGGGTAAGCGAACTAGTTGCGAGGAACAAACTGGATGTGGCGGGGGGTTTGTGCCAGGAACACGTTCAGATCAGGGGAGAAACAATGACTGTCTCCTTTGTAAGGTCCAAGACGGACCAAGATGGGTTGGGTGACTGCGTCATCATACGCAGGATTCCTGGGTCCTCCATATGTCCGGTAAAGTGTTTAGAGGATTACCTAGCACGAAGGGTGGCATCATGGGGGGGGACTTTGTTAAGACACGCGGACGCCACCCCACTGACGAAATTTCAGTTTCAGCGGGTGCTTGCGATGTCAATTGCCGCTGCGGGCTTGAACCCGGGCGATTTTGGGACCCATTCCTTTCGGATAGGGGCTGCTACGGAAGCTACAGCCAGGGGTCTTAATGTTGAACAAGTGAAACGAGTGGGGCGTTGGTCCTCCAATTGTTATAAAAGATACGTGCGGTTGCACATGTTGTGAAGCTGTAATTATGTACTCTGTACTCACGCTTCTTGTTTTTGTTTGGTTTCAGTTTCGCAAGCCTACGAGGCGGGGCGGACTACGCAGTCGACCCTACACCGGGCCAGCGGTCAGACATCACCGGCTGTGAAAAAGGAGGTGTGGGTCGTGGGCCACTCATACGTGAGGCGTGCCGCAGACGTATTCAAAGCAGGTGACTTGGTTCACGTAGCTGGGGAATACGGGTACAGGATGTCCTTCCACGGAAGGGGCGGTCTCTGTATTGACCAGTTTTAAACATTCTTTGAGGATTTGTTAGGGCGGACAAGGTCACCGCCGTCTATAGTTATAGTACATGTTGGGGGCAATGATTTGGTCACCATCGGTAGACGACTACTCCTGGAGGCAATGCTTTCCACTGTAAGTTTGTTGGCGAGGAGAGTTCCGGGGTGTACGATTGCATGGTCCCATTTGATTCCACGAAAGGTGTGGCGGGGGGCTATCTCTATACCTGCTTTGAATCATTCCGTTAGAAAGCTTAACAATAAAGTGAGTAGGTTGTTCCGTTCCAGGACATTGCATTCTATTTCCCATGGCTGTATTAATGATGACAGGATGTATTCGGGGGATGGTGTGCATTTGTCTTGGGTGGGGAATGAGTTATTCTTAGGAGACTTCTTAGCATGGTTAAAATCTTTGAAACATGACCTTTAGGTAGGAGTTTTTGTGGGGAGTCCGGATAGCCGGTCAACTATCCGGCCTTGTGGCGGTAAGGTCATGATCGGTGAGCACTAATTGGAAGATCCCTATGAGTGGGCGTCACCCAACACGGATGGGAGCGCTCGGGGGAGGTGGCCTTTGGCCCCTCAACGGGGAGGCGGTCCCTTCTAAGGATGGGTCGCCGAAAGAAGAGGAAAGGCGGTCAAGGCCCCTTCCTGTGTAGGAGGGGGTACAGCCCCCTCCTGGGGAATTTCCCGGGGCCAGTGACATCTGCGACGGCAGATGCGGTAAGTTGTGTGGGGTTGGGGGGAGGTCTACGATACCTTCTAGATACCTCACACGAGTTCGAACGACCTTTAAATGGCGTCGAGTTGATAAGTGCCCCCGTCAAGACAAGGGAAATTGTAGTAGTTGCACGTGAGTACGCCTCAGTGCGGTCGCCCCTCCCAAGTGGGGGGGGGTATGTCTGGTTAGGGATCTTGACACCGGTTACGACCTTGCCGTTGGCCCTTAAACGTTAGGATGTACAATTTCAATATTTCAAGTAAATGTTTTGTAGGATGTTAGATCGGCTAGGAGAACCTCTGTATTAGAGAATCTGTTAAAGTTAGCCAAACATCGCAATGTGGTATGAAATTGTACATTAATGTTTAACCGTTTTAATTTTTTGTTTTTAATAAATACGGCCGGGAGGGTCACTCCCTCCCACTTCCAAAAACTTCAAGAACTGTTTCCGGTTTCCCTCATTTGGGGATTGTGTTGAGAGGGGGTGGCGGGTATCTCAGCCATATGGAAAGGGGCGACCACTCGGTCCCCCCGAACGTATGGCAGAGTGCCTCGATCCCCCCGGGAAGCCATTTTGGGCGGGAGGCGCGTCTCGGCTGGTATGCCCGAAGCGGCGTAGCCGGGGCCCGCTTTTTCACGCCCTTGAGTGGGCTGGCCTAGACACTGACGCCGCCGGCCACGCCCTCGGGGCAGGCAGGGGCGGGTTTACGCCCGCCCTGAAGATGGATAAAAGGAGACGCAAGACCAGAAGACATCCTCTTGTTCCTGTGCTCTGAAGCTGCACCTCCTCGCTGCACGTGAGCTCGAGACGGAACGAAGAGCCAATTTTGACCCACCCACCAGCCCCTGAGGACAGCTAGTTTGTTTTAATAAAGTTGATCAGTTATTCTATTTCGTTTTCAGGTTGTTTTGGTGTTATGTTGATATTTAGTGTGTAATAAAGATTGGTGTAATTTTCAGGTTGTGTGATTAAAGAATTTCGGATTTAAGGTCCATTTAGTACAGGTTTTTTCGGTCATAGTGGCCAATGTAGTTCCATTTAAGTAGCATTTGTCGTATTTATTTCGGTCAGATGGTAGGCGGTAAGGTCATGATCGGTGAGCACTAATTGGAAGATCCCTATGAGTGGGCGTCACCCAACACGGATGGGAGCGCTCGGGGGAGGTGGCCTTTGGCCCCTCAACGGGGAGGCGGTCCCTTCTAAGGATGGGTCGCCGAAAGAAGAGGAAAGGCGGTCAAGGCCCCTTCCTGTGTAGGAGGGGGTACAGCCCCCTCCTGGGGAATTTCCCGGGGCCAGTGACATCTGCGACGGCAGATGCGGTAAGTTGTGTGGGGTTGGGGGGAGGTCTACGATACCTTCTAGATACCTCACACGAGTTCGAACGACCTTTAAATGGCGTCGAGTTGATAAGTGCCCCCGTCAAGACAAGGGAAATTGTAGTAGTTGCACGTGAGTACGCCTCAGTGCGGTCGCCCCTCCCAAGTGGGGGGGGGTATGTCTGGTTAGGGATCTTGACACCGGTTACGACCTTGCCGTTGGCCCTTAAACGTTAGGATGTACAATTTCAATATTTCAAGTAAATGTTTTGTAGGATGTTAGATCGGCTAGGAGAACCTCTGTATTAGAGAACCTGTTAAAGTTAGCCAAACATCGCAATGTGGTATGAAATTGTACATTAATGTTTAACCGTTTTAATTTTTTGTTTTTAATAAATACGGCCGGGAGGGTCACTCCCTCCCACTTCCAAAAACTTCAAGAACTGTTTCCGGTTTCCCTCATTTGGGGATTGTGTTGAGAGGGGGTGGCGGGTATCTCAGCCATACGATCTGCCACCGAAGGTGGCTCTTCGATGCGGGGGACTGTGGCAAGCAACCCCAGCAACCCCAGCAACCTCAGCAACCCCTACACGGGCCTGAGTGGAAGATTTACTAATTTCAGTGCAACATATAGCAGAAAGCAAAGTTTCTGTGCTACATTGTGCAAGTAGAGACCTATGTTTATCAAAAATAACCTACTGCTCTCATTCACTGTGCTGGCATGCAAACAAACTACCTAGCGCCTCACACACACACATCATGCCACATGGTGTAGAAGCATGTGCATGATGACTACCATATGTTTGTATTGGAGGTATGCTCTTACAGTACAAAACCATTTTCAATTACCAATTTCTGTAGCATTACACATATTGGATGTGTGCTGTACAGTGCAGCACACATGCAATGACTGAAGGAACAGCAGCTCTCCAACCTTAGGCCCACTCCAAGTAGATATTCTTTTTTAATGCAAAGCCTATACTGACTAATTTAGTAGATAGAGCATCAAAAACCAAGCATGTTTGAACGGTCACAAGCACGTACTTCTAATATGATGCGTCCTTTATGAAAAATGGTATCAAATAGCACAAGGAAAGCACAAGAAACTGGCATTTTTCAAGCACAAAAAACGTTTGCACTGTAAAGTAGCTATTGCTCTAATACTTTGCACTGCTTGGTATCAGTTTGCATGTGTTTGTATTGATTAGGCGAAATAAAATGTCCCCTGAATCTCTCATGGGAATATCATGGTAAGAAACAGAGCAGAGGAGCACTGAAGATCCTCCATTTGACTCAAATGTAACACAGTAGGATAACATTGATCACAGATCCAAATACTTAAGGATCAAGTCTCAGAAACACAAAACTCTGGTCACTTTTGGAACTTCAACATGAACAAGTGTACTCTTGAAGGGCTCACTTCTGCATCTATATTCATGAGATTGTACTGTCTGAAGGTGTTTCTTCCAGTTAGCTTGTGTGCTGCAGACAGCACAGCTTCAGAAATAGTGATCATGGCTGGCTCAGAGAAATTTCAAATAAAATGTATTTATTTTCGACAGTGCACTCAAATAAAAGGCACAAATCAGTGGCCTATAGGAGTGCACGAGTGCATCAGAATGCAAGATGTTCTACTTAATTAACTGTAAATAGTCTTGTTCTTCTTCGAAGTTACTGAACTGACTGGATTATAGTGTTGTATACCATCATATGATAAACTGACTTTGTAACCCTACCATCTACTGCTTGCCTACTTGCACTCAGTCCCCAAGATGTAAATGTTCAATGGGAGCAAACTGGCTATCTCACAGGAGTACAACAGCAACATGGCTCTGGATAACCAATGGTAAATGGCGGTACTGCTAATTAACACCAATCAAGGACCCCACGAATATTCAAATGACTTCAATTTCCATGAAAATGTTATGATTTTATCTGACAATGCTATTAATATATTATATTATTCCAAGCAAAAATGTACAACACTGTTACTCAGATGCGCTCAATTCAGAACAGAAACAGGCACATCTCTTTTCTAGCTTTTGTAAAAACACTTCTTTTCCTTCCATGACGGAGATTTCGGGTTACAGGCCATCAATGGAATGTATGCTTATTTGTGTAAATGGCTTGACACATGTCCACATAGGAGTATCCTATATGGGTTTAAGATTGCTGAGATTATGAGAGGAGGCTGTGGATCATTCAATTTTGGGCATTTTCAGATTGTCCAGTGTTTATGGACCTGAAAGAAGGACAGTGGTTGCAGGCAGAACTCACTACAGGAGATAAAGCACAGCCACAAATGCTGAAACCCAGTGATCAACATGGTCTCCTAACAGCAGAAATTCACTAGGCCTTCGCATAGTCACAAAAAATTCCATCATGCTATGTCGAGTTCTGCTTCTGGGGGGAGTTTGTCAGCATGCCAGTTCGCTTCGCAATGTGAACGTGGAGTGCGTTCTTCCATTCTGAATCATGGGCGAATGGTACCGCGATTTTGGGACATTGGGGCTTGGGTCTGTTTGCTTGGGGAAAGGGGTGGGCATGTTGTGTGGGTAGAGGGTGGTTTAATTTGTAAAAAAATAAATAAAGGGGAAAGTATTCTATTTCATAAAAATTGATGCCCGTCGTAGTTTGTTTTAGTTCGCACTGCTGCCTTCAGCTTTTATGCAGCCTTTTTATCTGTTTGTAAGCGAGAGAGTGTAACGCTCAAGTGGAGAATTATACTTCTCTAAGTATCTTTGACCCTTAGAGGGATTGCTGCCATGACCTAAATTGTCTACAGCAACCTAGATAAATTGTAGTAGCAGTTATTTACTTATTTACTAAGTTAACTAGTTCCCTTAACTCCATAGTTGTCTTAACTGAATATAGATGAAGCAATACCAGGGAAGGCATCACAAATTCACAAGCAAGTTCCCACTTCCGGTTCCACCCAGCTGAGCTCCAACTGCAGGATTATTCTCAATGTTTGATTATCCATCATAGGCACCTAAATGGAAATACAAAGACTGAGTTAGTGGGTTATATTATATCAAAGCTTTATGAAGAATCAACACCAGAGTACTCATGATCACACCACAACAGTTCCTGATAGTGATAAAACACAAAAAATAGCAATAGTAGTAATTTCTGGCTAATGCAAAACTAATAGTAGTTACAAAATCCTCAAGTTATAAAGAAATGGACTCAAAATCTGGAGTGGACAAGCTTAGATTAGGCATTTACTGGTTATGCAACACAAGGCCTGAATGATGATGCTGACAACTGATGTTCTGCTTTCTATATCAAATGTTTTCTTCCTCATATAGATGAACAATTAGTAATGGCAGGAACCTTTACCTCTAGTTGTGGAATCAAGGTTTCAAAGCTAATCAGTGCGAGTGTCATTGCGGATCATTCGGATGCATCTAATTTGTCCCTACACTAACACCGTAAGCACGGGCAGTGTGCTTTATTAGAGTGTGAGAAGATAGTTGTATCGCGTTTTCCATATATCGTGTGGGCGAGATGTGGGCATACAATTCACAATTTGTGTTGTAGTGTATGAAGCTAATATGTTTTCTGCCCCAGTGTATGGCAATCTCCCTCTTGGCAAGCAGAAGTGCAATAGCCATGAAGAGGCGCAAGGCAGCTGGGATGTCTTGAACAAACCCAAGGAGCACTATTGTTGGCAAAAACGTGAGGGCCACATGAGTCTGGTGAGCCAGTTCCTCAAAAATGGTTCGCCAGTATCGGGAAAAATCAGCTGATGGCAAGTGGCACTTGGGGCAGTCCACACTAAAGGAAACTCACAGTCAAAGCTGCTTGCAGACCACAATAAAGGAAAAAGCTCAGATTTACCCCAATTTTTATTTAGCCTAGACAGGGCTCCATATCGGATGACTTCCCATACTATGGGCACCAGGTTCTCGCTCACATTTCATGTGATAAGGGCTGTGAATATCAAAGCAAGTCCCATTTTACAAAGGGTAGCCTGCAAGAAAGGACATTCCAGTGAGTCAAACGCTGTCTCAGCATTCAACATCACCGCAGCGGCTGGTAGAGTTGGTGAGATTCTGTGGAGAACCTCGAAGAGTGTGTGCAGATTTAGGGCCATGGATCTATGTGGGGTGAATCCTGATTGCACCGGGGGAGATCATTTTTTCTAGCAGGAGGAAGAGACGGGTTGCTATAATTTTAGCCAGTATCTTATTATCAAAATTTAACAAGGAGAGAGGTCTGTAGGAGCCGCAACAGAGCTGGTCTTTCCTGGGATTAGGGAGCAGTATTTTCACTGCCCTGCAGAGGATGAGAGGTAGGACACCTTTCTCCAACACCTCCTGGCAGAGTTCGAGGAGATGTAGGGCTATTATGTGTTTATATTCTGTACACAAACTACCTGAAAGCCCATAGAGGCCCGGCACCTTCATGCCTTCCATAACCTCTATCACTTGCACGATCTCCTCCACAGTGAAGGGTTCCCCAAGGAATTGTTGATGCACTGAGCTAAGCCACACCATGGCAATCTCCTACAAGTAGCGTGCCAGATAAGCGCTCTAGTCTGTGACCCAGGAGGTGTATACGTCTGTGTAGTTGGTAAGTATTACATTCTGAACACCCAGTATATCTGAAATGTAGGTGCAGTTCGAGTGTCTGCGGGCTATTATGTGTGATTGGCCTCTTAGGGATTAGAGTAGTCAGGTAAGTGTGCATCCTG
Source organism: Lissotriton vulgaris (assembly GCF_964263255.1). Lineage (NCBI taxonomy): Eukaryota > Metazoa > Chordata > Amphibia > Caudata > Salamandridae > Lissotriton > Lissotriton vulgaris. Next base: position 204,536,054 of record NC_141689.1, read on the forward strand.
GTCTCTCGCCCTTGCCGTAGTGTTTAGCTGTGACAATGTCCCCAAATAGTGTGTTTTTCTCTCTGCTGCTTCTCTGAAGGTGCAGCTGTGGAGCTGTGTTGCTGTCCTGTGCGCAGTCTCAGCCTGATCAATCCCTGATAACTGTTTCTCTGCCTGGAATAAAGTGTGTCAGAAGTCTTTAAGGGGAAACAACACTTACAACGCAACTTTTACAATGCACTACCTTTACAATGAAACTTTTACAGCGCAACATCCATTACAACGCATACCATTACCACGCAACCATTACAACGCATGTCACTACAATGCATACCACTACAACGCATGTCTTTACAACGCAGTCATTACAACGCATACCATTACAACGCATACCTACACCATTCAACACTTACCCTACTGTTGCACCCCCTGGAGTTAGAAGAGTAGTTTTTACCCCTACACTATCCAATACTTACCATACATGCAATGTAATGGTATGCGTTGTAATGGTATGCGTTGTAAATGTGGTATGCGTTGTAGTGGAATGCGTTGTAAAGGTAGTTTCAAAGAATTCGTTGTAATGGCATGCGTTGTAATGGAATGCGTTGTAAAAGTATGCTTTGTAACGACATACATCCGTCTTTAAGGATCTGCTCGTTCTTGGCCATGCAGACCCCTCCTTGTATAGGACTTGAAGGCCTCCCATAGTGTGGCCTAGGTCTTGACTGTCCCTTTGTTTATCTTAAAGTATTCCACTATTGCCATACAGAGCTCCGATCTGAATAAGTTATCCTGGAGTACCATCCCTGGGAACTTCCACTGCCTCTCCACCACTCTCGCCCTTTTGATTTGGAGCTTAAGGAGCGCAAGAGAGTGATCTGACAATGTTTGTGGAAAATGTTGTATAGAGGCTATCCAAGGAGCCATGGTGGGTGTGAAGAGCCAATAGTCCAGGCGGGTCCAGGTGTTGTACTGAGTAGTTTGTGTAGTTTGGATGCGTGGGGTGTTGATGACTCCGGATCTCCCAGTGCACATGGTTTGGTACCAGGAGTATCCACTGTGCTGTCTCAATTGGGGTCAAGCATTATGTTCACATGCCCCCCATGCAATTGTGGTCTGCCTTTATCCAATCAATATGAGCCTGTAGCTCACTGTAGAAGTTCAGACTGTCTATATTTTGAGAGTATAAATTAACTAGAGATAAGGAGGAACCCCATCAATCGGAATTGATATCTGCCCGCTGTCTCAGCATGCACTCCTGATAACTGAAATGGCACTTGTTTGAGTATGAATATTGAGACCTCATGGCACAGGAGCTGAAGCTGGTGTACTAATGATCAGTTCCCCATGTGGATTCAAAGGTGGGTGGTGTCTTGGGGCAGGTGTATCTCCTGTAGGAAGGAAATGTCTAACTGGCGCCTTTGTAAGTAGTGCAACACCTGCTTGCCCTTACGGCGTTATCATCCCCAGTATGTTCCAGGTCACTAATGTGATGTTTGCAAAGGGGCAAATCTTCTTCTATGTAGTCATAGTTGTTTTGTGGATTTAAACATTTCTGTAACTAATAGGATTAGCGTGGTACCACCAGCATCCTGATCTACAAACATTTGCAAAAGTTCACAAAATTCAACATACGTTCCCTAGACCCCCCTCCCATCCCCATTCCCAATGCTATGGGGAAGTCACACTCCCAATAACCCCTTTGCTGCTAGGCCTCCCCCCGTGCTTAGCCTTTTTTTGGCTATTTGGGGCAGTTTGCGCTTAGGCCCAGTACATTTTTTACCACAAAAGGTATCCAAGCCAAATGTGCATCCTTTTCCTCCAACATCATGGGGATTCTAAAGGTAACAAACACAAGGAGATGATGGACAGATCGCTGAAACTTTTCAGACACTCACGCCCAGTCACTGATCTGGGTTGAATCCATCATCATTCGTTAGCTCACTTTGCCACCTCAGTTCAGGCCGAGCTATGTGCAAATCCGTCTTGACCCCGTGCCTCATGGGAACAGTGCAGCCCGAACTGCCAAGCCAGGTCTTCCCTGAACCGGAAACAAGCATCCTGAGGCCAGTTTCTGGGTAACACCCTTCACCAGCTAGGCTATCTTGAATCCAGTGGCAAAATGAGCAAGGGACCCACGTCTGGGCATACCCTGCAAACTTAGGGAGAACAAAGCAAAAACAAGGATCTGATGGACGGAGTGCTGAAACTTTTCAGACACTCACCCCCAGTCACCGATCTGGGTTGAATCCATTATCATTCTTTCGCTCACTTTGCCACCTCAGTTCAGACCCAGCTATTTGCAAATCAGTCTGACCCTGTGCCTCATGGGAACAGGCCAGCCCGACCTGCCAAGCCAGGTCTTCCCTGACCCAGAAACAAGCATCCTGGGACCGGTATCTGGGTAACACCCTTCAAAAGGTACCGAGGGCTTGTGCATTCCCTTGGAGGGGACCCAGATATTAGCCAAAATACAGCTAAACAGAGGTTTTGTGGTGTTGAAATCACAATGTACCCAGCTTTCAGGGACTGACATACTTGTGTCATAAAACCAACATTTTTTTACACAGTTTTGGCATTTTACTGGGACATAGCCGATTTGTGCTATTTTTTGTGCATTCAACCTTCTTCCAGTTAATGGCAGAGATGGGTAGGAAAGCAATAATGGATCCTAGAAAGCTATGCATTTTAGAAAAGTTGACAACATTCTGAATTCAGCAAGTGGTCATTTGTGTAGATCCTTCAAGGTTTCTTTATAGCTTCTTTATAGAAAATGACATTTGAAAAAACAGTCATTTGTGCCATTTATGTGTGAATATACATTTAGGAAATGAGTAAAAAGTGGGCCTATGCTAAATAAACAATGTGTGACCAGATAAAATATATATTTTTTATGCAAAAATGAATTTAAATATTTTCCATTTTCAGTCAATAAAAAGAGGGACAATAGAACATGACATCAATAACAAATTTGGTAGACATGCATTTTTTCTCTTTGCCTAAGCATGTAGTACAAATTGAATTTAGGATTATTGCTAACAATATTTATACATACTGATCCATTCATAAATGGCCTAATGATGCATCATATTTTAGTAAAGCATGTCAAACATGATGTATTGGTTTGTTAGTTTCCCAAGATGGGTGCCCAGCCCGGGGCCAAAAACCCAGGTGACCCCCCCTTGCAAAACTAGGTTGTTTTGTGGTAGGTAATTTTGATGTCTCATCAATATGTTTTGGGCCCTTGCCTGTTACAGGTACTTGACCCACCCATGTGAGTGAGGTACTGTTTTTATCAGGAAACCTGGGAGAATGCTGGGTGGTAGGAAATATATGTATCCATGCAGATTCCAGAATTTTCCAACACATAAGTTTGAGAAAAATTTGTTTTTTAAGCTATATTTGAGATTTGCAGGGGATTGTGGGTAAGAAAATGTTGGGGGATCCTATGCAAGCCATACATCGCTGGACTCCTCCGGGTGTCTAGTTTTCCGAAATGTGTAATAATTGCTAAGTCATGGGAAAGAAATTTAAAAATATCTGGTTTTGATTTGTTTTTTTATCGCTATATGCACTTTAAGATGAAGAGTTTACCGTAATGAATTTACTTCTATGAAAATGTTTACAGATGGGGACAATAATGATTTGAGCTGACCCACTTTGTTCCTTTTTCTATGTTGAGCACACATATCATGTGACACTATAAATGTATGTCAAAAAATGGCATTCAGCGTCGTGAACAAGGTTGCAAATCGACAAATGACGTTGATGTTTCTTTCTGGATAACACCACCATAAGATCTTCAATTTCGGAGTGCTGCTCTCTTCTTTGCAAGAATGAAGAGATATTTTAAACATATGAGGCTGGGCCAACACCTCGCACAGTAGCACCAACAGTGATTTGGCAGCACACCAACATCTGTGTTGGGGAGTTGAAATATATTACATAGATATATATATATAAATATATCGCAAACAGGTTTTCTCCTTCCACCTCCACCAAAGCCTCGGCGGCGAAGAAAGAGACACGAACCGCTTCTGTTCTCAGGCAAGATGTTTTATTTTAACCTAGCAGCAGTCAACAGATGACGCGTTTCGGGCTCAGGCGCCCTTGTTCACATCAAATATATATATATGCACTCATCTTCCAGTCCACACCACGTTTGGAAACACACACTCTGGTGCACCAATGACTCAAACACCAGTTAAAGAGTAATACTCCATTTATTCATGCAGACATGCTAAAATATTTAACCACCGTGTTTCGGCGTCATGCTCTTTAATCAGTTTTGGGTAGGTTTGGCTACTAGCAGCTTTTTAAGTCTATATTACATCAACATCGAAAATAGTTGAAATACTATCCTCCTAGCATGTAAACAGCTCACCCATCTTGAAACGTATAATCATTAAATTGACTTGTTGCAAATATACAGTGGTTCTGTCTTTTCATGAATACAAATCTTGGTACTCCACATAAAGACTGATAGCAGAATCCTATTCATTAATGTAATTAAGAACATTGCAGGAGTACCACAGCATTGTCATCCCTTAGTCTGACAATGGTGCCAATGTTATGATTCTATCTGCAGAGGATTATATGAAGAAGGGGATGCATCAACTTAACAAACAGGAATGTTATGAAGCAGTGTCTAAAAATCTGATTGAGCATTTTAACATTGATTGGTGGGAGCACCCCCGGGTAGACCGACTGTGTCATCTATTGGAAAATAAACCAAAATACATTGATTATTTCTTACATCTCTACATTGCACAAACTTTAACCTCTATATGGACAAGCCTTTAGATGTGGAGGTAGCCTCCTTAACAAATATTCTGTCCTCACTCGGCTTACATCAACAGCTATTCCCGCGCCCCCACGAAGCATGAGCAAGCACCTGGATCCGTTCCAGTGGACCAGGCACAGAAGGAGGGGGTACAATTTTGAAATCCCTGAGTCTTTAAACAGGAAGCACCCTAAGTTGTGATTTTATATTGTGATTCCAGAGACACCAAACTTCAGGGTCCAATCACTTCCCAATTGTAAAATGTAATAAGGTAATCCAAATGTTATCCTATGTGAGAGATAGGCCTTGCAGTAGTGAAACATTATTATAAGAGTTGTTCACTACCAGGCAATGTATAATTTAAAAGTACATCTCCAACTTTTTAAATACATTACAAACTGCCCTTGGGCTGGTCAGTGCCTACTTTAGGGGTGACGTAAAAGGAAGGTTTGAGCCGGGCAAGATTATTAACTTGTCAGGTCGACATGGCAGTTTAAAACTGCACACGAAGACTCTGCAGTGGCAGGTCTGAGACATGTTTAAAGGGCTACGTAAGTGGATGGCACCATCAGTGCTGCTGGAAATGAAAGCATTTCTCCTTCCTGACCCCTACTTTGAAAGGGCACAGTTTTCTCTCACTAACTCCTGTTCACTTTATTTAGTAAATTTGGTTTAGTGTGAGAAACCTTGGGTGGTTACATGGGAACTTCCATTCACCACCCTTTGCATGCCCCCACGGCATAAATTATTGCGAAGCAGGACCATGCGTTGCTTTGCGTTACTTTTCTGTTTATTCCAGTGCTAAGCAAGTTTAGCGCTGGAAAGTAAATTGAGAAAAACAGATTTTGTGCCAATTTGCAAGGCACAAAATCTTAGTAAATCTCCCTAATAGAGCTTGGGAGAGCAACATGATTTATTGTTGAAATATGATACTGTTGCTTCGATCTGGAGATGTGGTTCGGCAGGAGGGAGAAGGCCCCTTGTGAGTGGTTGGCATACGTTCTCTTTCTGGCATGGTTATATTTTAAATATGTGGCTACTAGTGCTCTAGTGCAGACAGTCCATGAGGTCAATGGGAATGCATTGTTTTGATGATATGCCACTCCATAGCCTTGTGTCCGATGTGTGATCTGGGCCCTGTTTCTTAGTGATCCTATCCTTCACACACCTTCTCTTGTCCCCACAATGCATACCCTCATCCCCAATGCATTTACACAAAGCAATTAGGACCTGTCGCATGGTCTGAGTCTTCCCTGGCTCCTCTGCGAGTGTTTTGATACAGACACTGTAGATGCCCTCAAAGTCGAGCACCAGCTCTGCTTTCTCTCTATTAGGATGGCCTGGAGACTTCTAGTTGTAGTAACACTCTTGCTCAAGAACAAAAAGGCACATAGTACAGCAAACATCAGTCTCATGTACACTGGTAAGATATCTGGTACGGTTCATGTGGCAGCGCGAGACATGGCTCTATCCAATATTGTGGACTCAATGGGCTCAGTTTGTACATTGGAAGGACGGAGGCAGATCCACTGGCCAACCGTACTTTTAAGATAGGCCATCAACTATGCCCTATAGAATATATTTTTCTGCATGCTTGGAACTTTCATATAAAAAAGGGGTTTTGAGGTGGAAAGAGCTGAGGGAAGTGATCACTTCCCATTAAAATTGAAAATAGTGGGGACAAATAATAAACAAAGTGATATAGTCATCCCCATACAAATGGACCATCCTATGCGGTTCACAACTCGAATGTCAGAGGTGCATTTGGAAAAATTGTCTGCCTTGCCCCCAACACTAATAATATTGGATGGTTTGAAAATAAAATTAGCCAATTAGTTGAGTGCTTAAGGGACAAAATAAAAAGGAATAGTTCTGGTGAATGTAGGAGTAGAGAAACCAGAGAAAAGTGAAGTACAGGTTTAATGAGGAATGTCGAAAATTAAAAGCAAGTATGAGAATAGGGGAAAGACGACTCAGGAGAATATGAATTATAAATGCTCCACTACCTTCAGAAGCTAAGGAAAAAATATGAAAATGGTCATCAGGAATAAAAATAGAATGCATAAAGAGAGCTCCTGGGGAAATTTATTGGCAGCAATAGAATCGAAAAATATAACAAGGTTTTGGAAGCTGGTCCAAGAAAGCTCTGAATTGTGTGGTGATGGAATACTCTTTGGAGGTGTACCTGAGACAAAGTTATGGGGAATGTGTAGAACCAGCAAGGCTAAGAATTACCATCTTGCTAGGCACTGAGGATGACATTAAGGCCCTTTTTACAGCCAGCAATGTAAAATGCATTATAGCTAAACTAACTCTGACCCGAGCAGCTGGCCCAGATAACCTCCTAGCAGTGATTATAAAGACCCAGCCCAATTGGTGGGCATAATTTTTTTCACAAATATTTGTTGGTACTTGGCTCAGGGCATATACCTAATGTCTGGTGACGGGATATTATCAGACCAATCCATAAACAGGTGACATATAAGCCGCAAAGAGGTACAGATTAATTAACCTACTGCATGTAGTAGAAAAATAAATTAGTAAAAATAATTTTGGAAAGACTCAAGGAATGGGCAGAAGTTAATCAGATTGTGCCCACCAAAAAAGGGGGATTTTAAGGAGAACCACTCTACAGCTGACCATTGTTTTGCCTTCGGGCCCATTGCACGGAGGTCTATGGAGCAGGGGGGTGGTTTGTTCACCTGCTTCATTGACTTCCAGGCAGCCTTCGATTTGGTGGACCGGAAACGATTGTAAGAGACGTTGACTAGGAGCGGCATCTCCAAAAGTCTCCTTGCGTTAGCTATATTTGGGCCCAGGTGATTTTCAATCGGAAACTGGTTAACACAAAGGTGCATGTTGGCCCCCTTACTTTTCTCCCTGTTCATAGCAGACTTAGTGTCAGGTCTGGGCGCAGCGTGGGGTGCCTACCCAAAGCTGGTTGGGAAACACATTGCATGCCTACCTAGCAGACAACCTTGTAATCCATAACCAAACTGGGATAGGTCTGCAAAGAAAGCTGAATGAGTTTTGTGAACATTGTAGCCTCCAAAAACTTGTGGTGAACATGGAAAAAAAGAAGGTTTTGAGGTTGGTAAACAAATGACAACATTTTGTTGGCTTTTGGACTCAACGAAGTTGGAAATGAGTAACGAATACAAGTATGTAGCTTAAGAAATACCTAAAATGGCATACACATTTGGATGATTGGAGAATGAGGGCACCTGCTTCTGTTAGTGGGCTGAATGTTTTTTATAAAGATTATGGAGAAATGTTGGATAGACCTTTTCCAAAAGCCTATGTGGCTATGATACCACCCCAGTTTCAATGTGGAGCAGAATTCTTATATGAAAGTGGTAAAAATTAGTAAGACGTTGAAGAGGGGAATGCTTGAACAACCTACTGTCACTACCCAGGTCTTAAATGATCCAGGTGGTAAGATTGGAGACCGGAATGATATCATGGTATATAATGGCACGCAATGCACTATTAATATTCTGGCAGCCCCTGGGCTGCGGGGAGGAGCGCAAAATATCAGAGTGGTGCAAAAATTGGATACTTCAGAGTGAATTCAAGTGGGTAAAGGGGGTGAGCAAAACCATAATAAAGACTTGTAGAGGCATGAGAGACTAGTCATGCTCACAACATGTAAAGAATTGAGGCTGCTAAGAGGGAACGCAGGGCATTGGGGAAAGAAATATCTCGAGATCATGACTGACAATATCTTGTGGTTAAAAAATCTATCTGTTTTATGGTTAACTCATGGCAAAATGACAACAGTTCCCCTATATAGCTGTTCTTTCCAATCGTTGGCTCAGAAATAAATTACTATGGTTAAGGGATGGCATCAATCCTTGTTATGCTAATGATGGTGTAAAAAGAGCTATGATTAATTCAAAAGGGAAGTGTACCTGTAATCCGGGCACTGTAAGTGACATTTTGCACATATTATTGGACTGCCTAAAGGTCGGTCATGCAAGGAAAATGTTCCTACGCCCAATGTTTGTAAAGTATGGTATCAAAAATCTTGCACAACCTGTAGAACTGTTAATTGAAATGTGCAATTTCAACATAGCATGCGCTATTGGGAGGGTTATGCTCAAAGCTAAAAAAGTCTTCAAAGGTTTATAGAAATTAAGTCTCTTTTAGATATTTATAAGATAAATTGCATTTTGCACAGAAAGATGGAACAATAAACGAGTCCTATAATTCTGAATTTTATGTTAGGTTTTATCATATATATATATATATATACACACTCTCATTTTAAATAACATTAACAAGGCGTTGTATTTATGGATGTTTTTATGTGTTTAAGGACCAATTGGGCTACATAAACGTTCTTTTTGACTGACTGACTGGTAAGGTATCTCTCTAGAATTCATCCAATATGAAAATCTGTGTATAACCTGAAAGTAAAATCTGTCAACACTGGTGAGTCGACGGCAGAGCTTAATTTGTGTGAAAAATTGGTGCCAGACTGCACTATTCATTACCCCTGTCGGCGCTGCCAACAACAGTACCATCACAACTACTAACCAACACACTCCTACAAGTGTGACAGTCCAGTTAATTCCAGACCTTGAAAGCCGTAAGAATGGCGTGGGTGGGAGGTGTTAGTCATTTTAATTGTATATTGAATTAATAAACAACTGTTGTTGTGCACATGATCAATTAGACAATCAACCCCACCATGTGGTAGACTGTTATAAGTGCCGGTTTTGAGAGCCGGAAACCACTGGCTCAAATTAAGCACTGGCTCTTCTATGTAAAATTGTGATTAATTTTCAAAAATATGAAAAGTTACAAAAAGTATGCAGAATTATTTGAAAAATTCGTTAACCATTTATTGTATGGAAATGTAATTGGAGGGCATACATTGGATTCAAAAGTCACTCGTAACAGTCATCTGCAAGCAAAAATGATGTGTAATTTAGTACATACAAATCTCACTAATATTTCTAGTTTTACTGGTATAGAGAACATTTTTGCACAAGACTTGTCATAGGAAAGATTAGCTGAAGCTTCGTGAATTATGTAAATATTTCAGTGGTGTAAAGCTATTTAGTGATGATGTACATATTTGCACAAATTTAGTTGAACCTTAAGTTACACCTTTTTACACAAAAACTCAGAACACGGGGAGAATGTTGTCAGTTGCGTGCATACTGCCAAGACTTCTTTCCCTAATAATAGCTATCTCTAACATCAATGCTTTTCCTGGAGGAAAGCACCATATATTTGTTTTATTGCACAGCACTGCGTACACTCTGCATCTGGTAAGTCACTTTTCTGCTGTTTTGCTGTCGCCTGGCATTTTCGCAATCACATTATTTACAACATTTACACCAACGAATGATTTATCACTATGGGAATTGTATGTAGCAGGATGCTGTTAGTCACTGTCAAATGTGCAGGCAGTGCATACACGGCATGAGTATGTATATTTTGTAAATTAGCTTGGGAATTCATTTTAACCCAGATAAGCGAAGTGAAGAAACACCCGCAGATGTGATTTAAGCAATTTGTAAGATGCGTGTTATTTAAGAATCTGTCAACAAAAATCCGCCACTGCTTAAACAATCATGATGCAAGCAAACTCTGCCTATATATTATGTTCAAACGTTTGACGAGAAACACTGTGGCATGTATAACTTACTAAACAAAATACTTCTTTTAATCTATAAAAATGTCAGAATTACTAAATCCGATATTAGTGCCACAACATATGCATGAAAACATTTTCATTGCCACAAACATGCCTCACATGTATCTTGCTAAGTGTATATGCTTGTACGTTTGACAATGCTATTGTGCTGTAGAAGTGGCCCACCTGACAGTTACAACAGAGGCATTGTGCATTTGTTCAGACATAAATGAAATCTGCTGCTTTTCTTAAACTGCCACAGTTGTTTAACTCCATGGTTTGATGGCTGAAGCTAATTTGCCTTTCCTGCATAGACACACAAGGGCATATTTACAAGCCACTTGCGCCACTTTTTGTGCATTTATCCCATGTTGAAAGTGACCCAAAAGTGGTGCATGGGGCTTGTAAATAAGCCCCCCAGTATTTTCATCATTTGCTGGACCCCAGAGTTGCTGTTTGTAGGACTCCACACACACTGCAACTTCTAGGTCTTATGCCCTCTGAATGTTATAAGCAAAATCGTTTTTTCACCCAATTGGTCTGTTTATTTTTTCTGCGAGACCACAAAAACACCAATGTTATGGTAGTTAAACATCTTATATAACACAATTATATAGCTGCCAAGAGAAATAATGTACTGTGGTTGTGATGCATTTTAAAAACACTACAGTAGGAATTGGGAAGAAGGTGTGCATTTGCCATTTAGGTAATCCTATTTTTCTATGTTACTAAGTCACTCCTAAAGTGTGCTTCGTGAGCCCAGGGTGGACACAGCCCCGAGAAACGGGACCACCCGCAATGTGTGTGGTGGTCCCGCACCTACAATTAGGATGCGCCTTCCACACTTGCGGGCGCATCCCGCACTTTTTACATTGCAGCGGGCGGTGCTGAAAGCACCGCTCACCGCAATGCCACAAAAGGAAGTTGTGCATTTCAATGCACAACTTGACAGGCACCGTGTGATGCCTGCCCCATTGTACATTTAAATTCAGGGGGGTACCATAGGTACCCCCCATGTGCAACCCCCACACCCCCAAATCCCTGGAGGTCTGCTACGTCCCCCATGTCCCCACATGCATACTAATATGGATGGTAGTGTCTACCAGACATCGCCACCATATTAACAGCTTTTCCGTCCGGGGTCCACCCACCATAGTAATGTGGCGGGAGGAATTTGCATGCGGGTGGAGGAATATGCCAGGCAGGTGGGTGTGCAGACAGAATATCGAGTTGGAAATGTCGAACTACAGAAATATCGAGTCCTAAATACCGTGAGTTAGAAATATCAACAGCAAGAATATTGTGGTCAAGAATATCGATTTTAAGGTAAAACATATAGTTTATAAAAATATAGAAGTCATTATTATCATTTGGAAAAAAATAGTTGTTTAAAACATCGATTTTGTAATTAGTGCTATGTATGTTAGTATATATTTTAAATGTATGTGATGTAGTTTTTGTATAGAGTTGTTTATGTTTTTTAAGATATGTGTTAAGTTTTTCAATTTTATTTTTATAAAATGTTGTATTTTTTAGTTCTGTAGCGTGTTGTGGGTTTATAGGGGAAAAGGGTGGCAGGTAATTTAATTATAATAAATTAAGGATTATTTTGTATGTATTCATATTTATTTAAGTGAGATTGTATAGTGTTAATTATGGGGAGTAATTTATTATGAATTAATTGTAAATTAATATTAATTAATTAAATGCTAATTCATTCTGGTAATTGTGGAATTCTTTAAGGGGTAGGTTGCGGGGTTTATAGGGGTAAAGGGGAAATAGTAATTTATTTTTAATGAATTAAAAATAAGTTGGTAATTAGTATTAATTAATTAATTGAGACTTAAATATAGAAATTGTGTAATAAATTTTAGGTGCAGGTTGGCGGTTTATTGGGGTAAAGGGTGGGAATTAATTGATGTTGAATTAATCAATAATTATTTGATTATAAATATTAATTAATTAATTGTAAACTATTTTATGGCAATTGTGTAAATAATTTTGTGTGAGGGTTGTGGGGTTTCTAGGGGTAAAGGGCCGGAAGTAAAATATTCCTCTAAAATCAGCCGAACTATGAATTCCGATTTACTCACCTGTTATCAGGAGAGACCTCAGTGCTACATCTTTGAGCCCAGAACTTATCCTGAGAAGTAATTCTAACTGTACTTACCAGCAACTTGAATTTCCTTCCATAGTCTAACGTTGACTGGTTTCACTTGGAAATTCTTCTAAATTTGGAGTTTTGGAACTTTAAAATATTAACCTAAAATCATCCGAACAACGAATTCCAATTTACTCACCTGTTATCAGGAGAGAACCCCTAGTGATGCATCTTTTAGCCCAGTACTGACCCTAAAAGTAATTCTAACCGTACTTACCAGTAACTTGTATTTCATTCCATAGGTTTTCACCAAAAAAGTCTCAATTTTCACAAACTACAAATATTCCTTAAAAATAACCTGTATAACTTAATTCTTTCAACTGTTTACAGGAGATGCACCAGTGCTGCATCCAGGATCCACCACTGAGTAAGAAAAAGTAACAATAACACTACTTACCTGCTAAGTGAATTTCCTCCCATAGGATAACATTGGTGATTCTATGTGAAAAGTTTGTGTCAACTTTTAAAATGCAATATTATTTCCTAAAAATCACCAATGTAACCAAAACGCTTTCACTCAACTGTTTACAGGGGATCTCTGACTAAATATCGAGGGACAAAATATAGACTACCCAAAATATAGATTCCAAAATATCGACTTCCTATCTACAAACAGGTAAGTACCGAAATATCGACCCCAAAATATCGTTTATATATATATATGCATTATAAAAATATTGAATTTCTGAAAATTATTATAAAATTAAAAAAATATTAAAAATAAATAGCTAAAAATACTTAAAAATACTTAAATTACCTTAAAATTATTCAATAACTAATTTAACTTATAAAAAAATTAAATACTATCATAGCTGTTAAAACATATATATTAACACAATATTAATAAAAAATACACAATATTATTACAGTAGGATAGCGGAGGTGTAAAAATTACTATTCCCACTCCTGGATGTGCAACAGGAGGGAAAGCGTTGGATAGCGTAGGGGTAAAAATTACTATTCCCACTCCAAGGAGTGCATCAGTAGGGAAAGCGTTGGATAGCGTAGGGGTAAAAATTACTATTCCCACTCCAGAGAGTGCAACAGTAGGGAAAGCGTTGGATAGCGTAGGGGTAAAAATTACTATTCCCACCCAGAGAGTGCAACAGTAGGGAAAGCGTTGGATAGCGTAGGAGTAAATATTACTATTCCCACTCCAGAGAGTGCAACAGTAGGAAAAGCGTTGGATAGCGTAGGGGTAAAAATGACTATTCCCACTCCAGATAGTGCAACAGTAGGGAAAGCGTTGGATAGCGCAGGGGTAAAAACGTACTATTCCCACTCCAGAGAGTGCAACAGTAGGGAAAGCGTTGGATAGCATGGGGTAAAAATTACTATTCCCACTCCAGAGAGTGCAACAGTAAGGAAAGCGTTGGATCGCACAGGGGTAAAAATTACTATTCCCACTCCAAAGAGTGCAACAGTAGGGAAAGCGTTGGATAGCGTAGGGTTAAAAACTACTATTCCCACTCCAGAGAGTGCAACAGTAGGGAAAGCGTTGGATAGTGTAGGGGTAAAAATTACTATTCCCACTCCAGAGAGTGCAACAGTAGGGAAAGCGTTGGATAGCATAGGGGTAAAAATTACTATTCCCACTCCAGAGAGTGCAACAGTAGGGAAAGCGTTGGATAGCGCAGGCGTAAAAATTACTATTCCCACTCCAGGGAGTGCAACAATAGGGAAAGCGTTGGATAGCTTAGGGGTAAACATTACTATTCCCACTCCAGAGAGTGCAACATTAGGGAAAGCGTTGGATAGCGTAGGGGTAACAATTACTATTCCTACTCCAGAGAGTGCAACAGTAGGGAAAGCGTTGGATAGTGTAGGGGTAAAAATTACTATTCCCACTGCAGAGAGTGCAACAGTAGGGACAGCGTTGGATAGCGTAGGGATAAAATTTACTATTCCCACTCCAGAGAGTGCAACAGTAGGGAAAGCGTTGGATAGCGTAGGGGTAAAAATTACTATTCCCACTCGTGAGAGTGCAATATTAGGGAAAGCGTTGGATAGCGTAGGGGTGAAAATTAATATTCCCATTCCAGAGAGTGCAACAGTAGGGAAAGCGTTGGATAGCGTAGGGGTAAAAATGAATATTCCCACTCCAGAGAGTGCAACAGTAGGGAAAGCGTTGGATAGCAAAGGGGTACATTTTACTATTCACACTCTAGTGAAAATAAAATAATATTATTCACATAATTTTCAATTAATCAATTATTAAAATATAATTATCAATTAGGAATTAATTAATAATCAATTAAAAAGTAATTAACAATTTGTTCTAAATAAATACCAATAAATTAATTAACATATTTAATTCATTATAATTAAATTCCTTCCCACCCTATTCCCCTATAAACCTACAACCCGCTACAGAAAATCAATTAATATTATTCACATAATTATCATTTAATCAATTGATTAAAAATAATCATTTAAGAATTCATTAATTACCAATTAAAAATAATTAACAATTTAATCAAAATAAATACCAAATAATTAATTAATATATTTAATTAATCATAATTAAATTACTTCTCAACCAATTCCCCTATAAACCCACAACCTGCTACAGAAAATAAATTAAAATTATTCACATAATTATCAATTAATCAATTAATAAAAAACAATAATTTAAGAATTAATTAATTACCAATTAAAAATTAAATAACAATTTAATCAAAATAAATATTGATTAATTAATTAACATATTTATTTAATTACAATTAAATTACTTCCCACCCTATTCCCCTATAAACCCACGACCCGCTACAGAAAATAAATTATTTAATTCACATAATTATGAATTAATCAATTAATAAAAAATAATTATCAATTAAGAATTAATTAATTACCAATTAACAATTAATTAACAATTTATTTTAAATAAATACCAATTAATTAATTAACATATTTCATTAATTATAATTAAATTACTTCCCACCCGATTCCCCTAAAATCCCACAACCCGCTACAGAATTAAATTACACAATAATTAAATAACATAAAATTAATTACTTACAATAAATTACAAAAATATATACACTTTTCACACATATACTAACATAATAAACACTTAAAAAAAATTGCATTTAAAAAACTCTAGAAATTCACTGAAAAAAACATAGGTTTTAGGGGTGTTATAGTTAGCAGGACATTTCACCCGTACAAAACCATTGAAATTCCTCTGTTATAGTTAGTTGTACTAACTATAATTTGCGTGCCAGCAATCAACTGCTGATGATGTCACATATTACATCATTCATGACATGGTCAGTGACACCACTGATGACATCACTAATGACATCTCAAATGACATCACTGATGGCATCACTGATGACATCATCCACGTAACAATCTGCTACACCTTATTGTAGACTAGTATAACCTTTCATCACTCACAATAAAATCTCTCAAAAGAGGCTTGATCACATAGCGTGCCATGGACACAAACAAGGGAATTTAAAGTGCAAGTGCCTAAATGGATACAGCTGTGCTGGTAACATTTAATAAACAGTGAAAACATACTACACTGAACTGGTGAAGGATAAAGGGCATGGTTCCCTACGGGTTCTAAAGCATATAGATGATAAATTGAGGGATGTATGAACTCAAAAAAATGCATATAAATAAATAAATTCATATATATACACTATTTAAAATTTCCAACTCCACTTCAAAAATTTCTTTCATATATATACACTTTAATCTAGACAAAAATTCTTTCATCATGTGCCTGTAAGTTAATACACTCTATGTACAACATACTATTTTCGTAAATACCTTAAAAACCCAGAGTTATCTCATTTCGAGAGTCAAGTGTAGGTTACATTGTTAAGAAAATAGTGCCCAAGTGGGCATAATCCACTACAGCACAAGCTCATAAATCCAATATAATGACGCACTGATGATTTACCCTTTTAAGGTTACTGCAGATCAAAGAATGTGATTGAGTGATAAGTGCTAGTGCTAACATTAAAAACATACTACAGTTTACAGCAGGCTGCAGAGTCAAATTTAAATGAGTCGAAACCCTTTCTGGGGGAACTCATCAGAAACCCACAATTTTTCAAAAGTGATATGTGGAGTTAATATACAGTAAATATAATGTGTTTAAAAACAGGTTAACATTAACTAGAGGCATTTGTATAAATCATCGTTAGCATTTAAACCTCCAGGATTCTTAGTGTTGAACTCAAGGATAAATCTAGTTTCCAATAGGCGCAATTTAGCGTCCCTATTTCCCCCTCTTTTCAGAGGTAGAACTGAGTCAATAAAAAAATAATATATATATATATATATATATATACCGAAGAACTTCCCCATACGAAACCCAACAGTCCCAAATTACAGGAATCAGACAAGAACCGACCCAGTTGAAAGTGCAAGGTGAGTTTATTAATTGCTTTGCATTGCACGTCCACCATGACACGTTTCAGCCTTCCAAAGCCTTGATCACATAAATATATATATATATATATATATATATATATATATATATATATATATATATATATATATATATATATATATATATATATATATATAATATATATATATATATATATATTCCCAAAGTCAGCTCGAACGCTGACGGCGGCCCCGCGGGAAGTGGCACCAACGCCGGCCGAGCTTGCCGGTGAAGTAAATGTTCCAAAAAGTTCCAAGTAACGGTGCTCTCAGCCCACAAATCCACGCAACACCTCTCAAAGCTCCAAGGGTGTTTATTTAAACCAACAACATGATTCGGCTGCGGACAGCCTTGTTCACGTTAGTTTTCAATGTGGACAGTTTCCGGTAAATAAAGTTTCATTTCATCATCATAGAAACAGGACTTGGTGATACATAGCATGAAATTATAAAGTAACCACATTTAAATAGTCATGTGCATGACCCTCCCATACTGTATTATGTCAGGTAAGGTTCAACTCATATTGTAACGATAAAATAGATACATTTTCATCGTGCATAAATGTTAGTTGCAAAATATGAAAATAAATACAAAAGACTCTACTGTTGAATACACAGGAGAACAGAGTATGTTTAGAGTGCCCCTGAGCTGGACATGCATATTGAAGTGAATGCACCCCAGCCCGAGTTCTGCCGCCATGATGGTAGTTTAAACGGCAGCGCGGAACTACAGGTTGCTATGGGAACCTAGCGTGAAACCAGTGTTTCACAAATCAATCGGGCTGCCGGGATGTACAGCCTGGAAAGTAAGAGATGGCTTTCCCAGATACACTGGCATGGCCCAATCGCGTAAGTGTGTGATATAGAACGTGGCTGACATGGGTGTCAGACAACAAGCTAATCGTGTTGTCGGAGATACAACGTGTCATGGGTGGTAATATTATGCCCGTTCCCACTACATCTCGGGCTCGCAAAGAGCTGCACAAGATAAGAACTGTGAGGAAACAAGTGTTACCTGCGTTCTACTTCAAGGATGCAAGGCACAAAAGTGTGGTGCGCACTGGACGCATTCTGATCAGGGGACTATGTTTGTAAAATACACGGAGTAATGGAACAAAAGGGTATGATGCATTGTGCCTGACAAGTGTCCCGACACATGAATTCCAACAAATTCCCATACGGAAGGCAACATGTAACCAAGTCCAAAGTGTGGTAGCCCCCATTGGTGGGGCCTACCTTAACGGAAACTGTCTAGATGCCAAGTGAAGAGAAGGAAGTGAGGTGCTCCCATAGAAGTGTGTCCATATTAGAAGGACGTGAGATTATTAATTTGCAGTCGTGTTCTTAGTGGAACCAAATCTGTAAAGCAAAAAAACATAAATTGCCAAAGTTCAGTGCTCAATAAATTTGTTTCAACAATTAAAAAGACTCACTCAAAACATCATAATAAATAAACATCGCATACTCAATCATGGAAGAAGCCTGATGTTTGCAAATAACTACGGGGAAGCTAACACAGATAATAGTGCTCATGCTTTAACGTGGACTGCTAGCTCTTCATCCTGGTTAAGGCCCCCCGGTGTCTTGGTCTGGAATTCAATGATACATTTGGACTCTTTTTGTCTAAGGTTCAGTGTCCTGTCTCCCCCCCGAGGACTTCTCTCAATCTGTTCCAATATATGGAAGCTCATTACAGCTGGATTGGAGAAATGAGTTTCGGCAAAGTGTCTTGCCACAGGGTATTTTTCGTTTTTGTTGGCTATGGCACGGTAGTGTTCAAGCACACGATGTTTAGCTTGTTTGGTACTACTACCGATATACCATAACCCGCAAGGGCAGACAATGACATATATGACATAGTCGGTGCTGCATGTCAGAAATTGTGTCAGTTTTCTCGTTATTCCATTGTATGTGACTGATTTTTTGTGGAAACTGTTTCTGCAGGCCTTACAGTGGCCACAAGGGAAGAATCCCAATAGGCCAAAACTCTGGGATTTGGGGTAAACAGTGATATCACTTTTCACCAACATATCCCGCAGGGACTTGCCTTTCCTGTAGGTGATACGAGGCGTATTGGATAGATCCTCACCGATCACACTGTCAGCAGTGAGGATGTTCCAATTTTGAGAGACAATTTTGCGAATTTGTTTAGACTCGGTGTTGTAGGTGAGAATGAGACGTGTCTGATCCTCCTCACTGTCAGTCTCAGTTTCCTTGTCTCTGTCAACTAGCGTGTCTGCTCTAGGGATACCATCTGCCCGTGCTTTGGCTTTTTTAATCACCCAGGCAGGGTAACCTCTCTCTTTAAATCTTGCCATCATATCACGGCTGGTCTGTTCGTAACCCTGATCTGTGCTGCAGTTTCTTTTTGCCCTGAGTAGTTCACCAAAGGGGATGCTCCATTTAAGCGTTTCTGGATGACTACTCAGGGCATGCAGTACACTGTTGCCTGCAGTAGATTTTCTAAATAGGCAGGTTTGTAGTGTACCTTGGATCACCTCAACTTTAACATCCAGGTATTCTGCACTACTCTTGCTGATGTTACTCGTGAGTACAATGTTGTGATCATTGATGTTGAGTTTGTTAACAAACTCGTTAGCCATTTCGGGGGAGCCACTCCAGATCACAAAGAGATCGTCGATGTATCTCCACCATGTATCCACGAGTGGCCAATAGGACCTGAGATTAGGGTCTGAATTGATGCTTTGCTCCCAGTAGCCCAAAAAGAGGTTCGCAAAACTGGGAGCAAAGCATGAACCCATCGCCGTCCCAGTTGTCTGTCTGTATAGGATACCATCAAAAACAAAGTAATTGTTACATAGGCAATACGACATCATGTCCAATAACATTTTGCTATGTTCTCTAAACCGTAGAGGACGCCCGGCTAGAAAAGTGGCGCAGGCATGTAAACCTTGTTTGTGGTCAATTATCGTATATAATGATTGTACATCCATAGTTATTAAAAGATTGTTTTCCTTCCACTGGACCAGTGACAATTTTTTCAAAAAATCTTTTGTGTCCTTAATATAACTGGGAAGTTCTTGTACCCAGTCTCTAAGGAAGAAATCCACATATTTGGAAACATGTTCCGAAACACACCCCCTCGAGGACACAATGGGTCTTCCAGGAGGGTTGGTAGTGTCTTTGTGGAGCTTAGGAAGAAGAGATAGGACCGGTAATATTGGGTGGTCATTTTTTAGGTACCTAAACTCTTCCCATTCTAAAATGCCCTGGTCTTTCCATTCAATTAGTTTCTCCCATAAGGTCAATATGCTTTTGTTATAGAGATCATAGGTGGTCGTGGTATAGTATTTTGTATCACTCAATTGTCTTAGGGCTTCTCTTGCATACATCTCACGGTCCATGATAACTATGTTCCCTCCTTTATCAGCTGGACGGATGACAATGGTTTTGTCATCCATTAGGGAAGTCAGGGCTTTTCTTTCTTGTGTACTGAGGTTTTGTTCTCTCATTGCTCCTCTACCTTTTTTGTTCCTCTGTGTGCGGATTTGTTTATTGACACAGTCATTGAAGGTATCGAGATTATCATGCGGCATGGTAGGGATGAAAGTTGATCTGGGTTTGAAACCTGATAATGTACTATCATCGGTCACAAAGACAGCTTCCTTGAGCATCTGTGTGTTTGATCCCAAGTTGGTTTCATCCTCATCGGCTGATAGGCCTTGATCAAGAGTGATGATATTAATTATACTGTCCACATCACTAATCAACAGATTATCATCTCTGATGGTAGAGCTGTGACCTCGCTTCTCATATTTGTGATTCAATCTTTTCAACTTGTGCCATTTTTTTAATTTGAGTTTACGAATAAACTTAAAAATATCAATGCGTGTAGTGCAAAAGTCAAATGGCATGGATGGACAAAATGAAAGGCCTAAACTAAGAGTGGATTTCTCTAGGTATGAAATGTTTCTTTTAGATAAATTAATCACTGTTTTGTTTACCATTTCTTCATTGTTCATTGGCCTCTCTTGGATCGTGTGACGATGTTTCTTGCCTCTCCCGTTGCCTTGTCTTTGTTCCCACCTCTGGAAAAGCCTCTTCCCCCGGTTGTTCCTCTTCCGCCTCTTCCTCTCGCTCGTCCTCTGCCCCTCGGTGTGTATTATCGTTACAATATGAGTTGAACCTTACCTGACATAATACAGTATGGGAGGGTCATGCACATGACTATTTAAATGTGGTTACTTTATAATTTCATGCTATGTATCACCAAGTCCTGTTTCTATGATGATGAAATGAAACTTTATTTACCGGAAACTGTCCACATTGAAAACTAACGTGAACAAGGCTGTCCGCAGCCGAAACATGTTGTTGGTTTAAATAAACACCCTTGGAGCTTTGAGAGGTGTTGCGTGGATTTGTGGGCTGAGAGCACCGTTACTTGGAACTTTTTGGAACATATATATATATATATATATATATATATATATATATATACATATATATATATATATATATATATATATATATATATATATATATATATATATATATATATATATATATATATATATATATATATATATATATATATATATATATATATATATTCCAGCTCCGAGTTTCTCTCGTTGTTAGCAGAAAGAAAATCCGGCACTCACAGGGGAAGTGTTCAGGTTGATTTTAATCAGAAACACTCAGCAGATTGCTGAGTGTTTCTGATTAAAATCAACCTGAACACTTCCCCTGTGAGTGCCGGATTTTCTTTCTGCTAACAACGAGAGAAACTCGGAGCTGGAATTTATTAACGTGGAGCGCCACCACGAGAGGCACCCGTCTGCGAGTGACCCGGATAACTGGTGCAACGGAGCTGGAATATATATATATATATATATATATATATATATATATTGCCGCTCACAAAACACCAATGCGAGGCACTCTCAGGCGGGTTCTGACGATGCGAGGGTGCACCCGCATATCCATTACCGCTCCAATATCCATACCTAGATTTCCATCCACAGGAGAAAAGCACTCGCGGCTCGCGGGGGCCGTTTGTGTCAGTTTATTGGTGTGAAACCTATGGTTTTTTCAGTGAATTTCATAGGTTTTTTAAATGCTAATTCCTAACTATATATAATGCCCCAAACCTATGTTTTTTTTTTAATTTCAAAATGTGGTTAATAGCAAATGTCTATAGCTATTAAATGTAATATTTTTGAAAATCAATTAATCCTATATTTTATTTTATTTTAAACAATTATTTTTTTTTTTTACCATGGAGCGCTCGCGGGGCGCGCCCCGGTGAGCGCCCGGAGAGCGTAGTCGTTTGAAGCACCCCGGTGAGCGAACCGGGAAGCATCCCGTTAGCGCCAATGTCGCGAACAAAAACATGATTGTGACGTATCACGTGGCCGCGTCCACGTGATATGCACGGCGTAAGCGCACCCGGAAGCACTCGAGCGAATACGATCGCGCAACGTAAACATCCGACGCGCCCGGGGGCGCGCCGCGTAAGCTCGTCGGTCATGGGACCTGAAAATAACACTTTTTATTGGTACAGAACAGTTTTGGTTTCATAATGATGAAATCCCTGGTCTTGTGAGCTGAAAATAACACCTCTCATTTGTTCAGGAATTTTTTTTTTCCAAATGATGAAAGACCCCACCTTTTTTCCTTATTCTGACTTTGTCCTTTGACTTAGGAAGACCTGTTTGTACCTCTCTGTACCTTTTTGATCTATATAATGGCTTCAGTAGCAGCAGCAGCTGGTGCATCTGCGCCAACACCACCACCACAACCACCAAGAGGACCACCACAAGATTACATTGGTGGTCAACAAGAGGAGGAAGAGGAAGAGGAGGAGGAGGAGGGGGAGGAGAAGATGGCTTGAAGAACACAATACCCCATACCAGCCAAGACCACACATTATATGGGAATTTTTTTTTCGATCCCAGAGGGGAAGAACAAACTAAATGCAGCCAAGGTGACTTGCCTAATCTGTGGCATGGAATTTTCTAGGGGGAACCCTAATAAAAAATATTCATTCGGAAACAACACAATGATTAGACACATGCAGCGCAAGCATCCAATCAACTATTCTGCTGCAGAGATGAGGGAACTGGCCAGAAACCCTCCCCAAACTACAAGCACCTCCTCCAAAAGAAAGCAACGCACTCCGTCGGGACAAGAAGCAAGAGAGACGATGCCTTGCATTCAGCCACGGTTTGCGGATTTCCGAATAACCTGTAAGTATTGTGGGAAGACCATCTCCTACGGAGAACAGAGCGTAAAGCTCATCGTCCTTGCTGGGGACAACCACAAATGCCCCAATAAACCCTAATTATTTATTTTCTTTTTTTTTCTGCTCCAGTTGAGCCATTTTCAATTCCCTGTTTTTTCAATTCTCCCCATGAAAAATACAAAAAAAATATAAAACTGTTCAGAAAACCCCCAAAAAGTTAAAAATGTTTAAAAAAACAATAAAAAAACATAAAACAACAAAAAGAAGAAAAAAAACAGTTCTTTTTAGAACTACCTCCAATTTATAAGAAAAGGCTAAATTTTTTTAAAACTCTGTTGTTCTTTTCTTCCCATGGTCTGCTCCCTGGTCCGCTCCCCGGTGCGCGTACCGAGTGCTCCCCCACATCAAACCTAGGGGGTCAGGGGGGTCTATCCCTGCCCCCTTATGGTCATTTCCCCCTTTTTTTCCACCTCTTGTGTCTCTATCCTACCGAGACACAAGATGGCGGCCGGTCCGGACTGTTTCAAATGTTTACAGACACCCGAGAGCCAATCAGCTTTCCGTGCGCACCTCGCGTAGCGCGTCCAGATTGCTCCCCAGTGCGCGTACCGGGGCGCTGCCATAGATATATATATTTTATTGAAATTAAATCACTCAAAATCAACTGGAGCACATATCTTGAGACATAGCAAAGGCACATCGGGCTACCAGTCCCTACAATTCTGCCAAGTTTGGTGGAAATCCATTTAGCCATTCGGGCTAAAAGTGAGTTTGACCGCCCTATGGAAATTAACATGGGGAAAACACGTTTTGGGACCCCCTTTTATCTCGGCCCCCACTTCACGAATCCCCCTAAACTTTCGGGGAAGGACCGGAGCTTGACGAGGCAAATTTGAGGAAATTTTCAGGCAGATTCGTCAACCGACGCCAAAGTTATTCACAATAGAATTTTGAGATTTTGCATTGAAAAAAATCCTAACTATAATTACCTACTGGCGACTATTCAGCCGAGTACCAATAAAAAAGAAAATCGGACAGGCTAGGAATACTCTGACACCCAAGCCTTGGTTTGGCGTTCCCCTGGAACCCCACAATGGCATAAAAGCATTTTTTTTAATTGCCACCAATTTGTGACATTCATGAATTCAAGGCAAAAAACATTTTTTAAAAACCAACATGATGTCCTGAGGTTGTCGTCAAAAGACCTCCCAGGAGGACTACGTTCTGGGGGCATTTTTTAATAAAAGGCGGGTGTGCATGGGCACCCCTCCTGAGGCTCGTTGAGACTGGGGGCCACAATCTCCTTGTGGCTGTATTAATATAAAAGGAGGGGACACACAGGCCACCCTCCATCGGGTTCAATGTGCACCAGGGACCACCAAAACCCCCGAGCAATCACACATTGTTGGGAGGCCACGTGGATTGCTTGAGTCCCTACCCAGGGCTACATAACAGAAAATAGGTTAGCCTTGCAATCTGCCAGCTCTGGGGACCACCACCAATTTGATTTTGCCAAGAGTGGAAAAGGGCCGGTCCCCCCCCCCCCCCCCCCGGGCTGTTATTGACCCAGGGGACCACCCCATCCCCAGGGCATCCCATGCAAAACACAACTGGGGAAACACAAAGCTGCCCTCCTGGAGCCATACATGGACCTGGGGACCTCCACCCTGGTCCATGTATGAAGTGAGGAGAAAGAGGCACAATAAAGGCCTGCTATGAGCAGAGGGAGGCATAATCAGAAACAAGCATACAGAGGCAGATTAAAGGTCTATAACAAGCAGAAAGAGGTAAATTGAGGTCAGAAATGAGTAGCAAGAGGCAAGATAAAGGTGAAAAACAAGCAAAAGGAGGCAGAATAGAGGTCAGAAATGAGCAGAAAGTAAGCATGAGCAGAGTTCCAATAGCCGCACTATGTGGAACTCCGCGAAGTTGCAAAAAGACTCTGCAAGCTACGTGGAATTCCGCGAGCAAGCGGAGTTGCTTATTCCAGCTGTTCACGATGCATTTTTGACATTCGGGAACATGTATTGAGTATTCAGGGATGCTTATTGCGTGGTCAGAGGGAAATGTCACGCACTCTTTACCACACAGTCGCCAATGGGCACGGCCATCTTGATTTTCACTTTTTGTTATGGTTCTTGGCCTGTTTTTCTATCCTCCTTATACCTTTTCAATCCTTTGTTTCTTGAAACTTTTTTATGATCTTTTCTTTTATCTATCCCTCTCTATTCCTGATTGTATATTTTTTGTATTTTCTACTTTCTGTGTGATTTTTAGTGCTTTTTTCACTCTTTTTCTCTTACTTGCTTTTTTTAAATTTTATTACTTTCTTACTTCCTACATTTTCTTTTCCGCCCGCCTACCCAGAACTATGGCGAAGAGCCTTAAAAAACTAAGGGCCAGGGGAAGAGGCTGAGGATTGCCTTCCTTACAGAAAGTGACGCCCACAAGGGGTGCAGCCATGGGCCTTATTCGGTGAGGCGGAGGTGGCTGCACTGTTTTCTTTCACCAAGCGCCACCTTCCCCTAACCCTGGCAGCAGGCGGGAGGTCTGGGTCCGGGTATGGGCTCCAAGAGCATCACCAGAAGTTGGCGAGGGTGCGCTGTGGAGTGTTTTGCTGCTCTGGGGTTCGGCGCACCCATAACCAATTGACGCACCGGTGGTCCGACATTCTGGACCGGGAGCATGACCTGCTAGGTGTTGAGGTCACGGGGCTTGGTGAGTAGCTGATTATACTATTATTATGTTTCCTGTTCTGTGCTATTGCGAACATTATTTTTTTAGCAAATAGATAACATGCTGCTTGCATGCTTACATGGAGTCAAGCTATCCAGGCTGATGAAGGCTGATAGCCAGAAACCGGTCCTTGGATGCTTGATTCCGGTCTGGGAAAGACATGGCTTGGTAGTTCGGACTGGACTGTTCCCATGAGGCACAGGGTCAGAGCTGTTTTGCATATAGCCAGTGTCTAACCCAGGGTGGTGTGGAGTGCAAAAACGATGGATTCAGGCCCAGATCCTTGTACTGGGGTGAATGTATGACATTGTTCTACATTCTGTCCATCAACTGTGTTTTTTGCAATTTTCACCCCAAGTGTGCTGGGTATACTCAGACGTGAGTCCCAGGCTCTCCACACCACAGGAGTCAAGCTATCCAGGCTGATGAAGGCTGATAGCCAGAAACCGGTCCTTGGATGCTTGATTCCGGTCTGGGAAAGACATGGCTTGGTAGTTCGGACTGGACTGTTCCCATGAGGCACAGGGTCAGAGCTGATTTGCATATAGCCAGTGTCTAACCCAGGGTGGTGTGGAGTGCAAATAAACGATGGATTCAGGCCCAGATCCTTGTACTGGGGTGAATGTATGACATTGTTCTACATTCTGTCCATCAACCGTGTTTTTTGCAATTTTCAACCCGAGTGTGCTGGGTATACTCAGACGTGAGTCCCAGGCTCTCCACACCACTGGAGTCAAGCTATCCAGGCTGATTAAGGCTGATAGCCAGAAACCGGTCCTTGGATGCTTGATTCCGGTCTGGGAAAGACATGGCTTGGTAGTTCGGACTAGACTGTTCCCATTAGGCACAGGGTCAGAGCTGATTTGCATATAGCCAGTGCCTAACCCAGGGTGGTGTGGAGTGCAAAAAAACGATGGATTCAGGCCCAGATCCTTGTACTGGGGTGAATGTATGACATTGTTCTACATTCTGTCCATCAACTGTGTTTTTTGCAATTTTCACCCCGAGTGTGCTGGGTATACTCAGACGTGAGTCCCAGGCTCTCCACACCACTGGAGTCAAGCTATCCAGGCTGATGAAGGCTGATAGCCAGAAACCGGTCCTTGGATGCTTGATTCCGGTCTGGGAAAAACATGGCTTGGTAGTTCGGACTGGACTGTTCCCATGAGGCACAGGGTCAGAGCTGATTTGCATATAGCCAGTGTCTAACCCAGGGTGGTGTGGAGTGCAAAAAAACGATGGATTCAGGCCCAGATCCTTGTACTGGGGTGAACGTATGACATTGTTCTACATTCTGTCCATCAACTGTGTTTTTCGCAACTTACATGCAGGTAACCTATGTTTAAAAATCTTACAATATGTGATTGTTAATTCTAGACAGGTGCTCGGCACTAATGACTAATCACACTTGTTCGCAACTTTGCCCTCTCTTGTGCTGGTTATGTAAGAGAGGTTAGAGAATTTAAGTTAGGTAATGCAGATAGGAAATACTCCAGTCCTTTCCTTTGTCCTGTCAGGCTGTTTTGTCTCCTGTCACTCAGATAGTGGTAGTAGTTAATTAGTTAGCATTATTTGGTAGTTTAGCGACCAGCATGATGCATCCTCTCACGGGACTTTAGTATTAGTAGAGCCTTTTGTAGTTTTTATAGTGAGTGAATAGCAAATACAGGTCCACCTCCTGATGTCACCAACACCCTGAATGTTTTACACAGGGGGTTCGAGCTATCAGGTGAGGGAATGGAAAGGGGAGGGACAGCAGGGAAAGGAACCTGTCACATCAAAAGGACATAGATATAATCAAAGCAGTCTCTCAGTCTTATATTCCTGTAAATATGAGAACAACACATGAATATCACATACTCCATACCCCTTCAACAGTATGTGCGCATGTAGCGGTAGCCCAAAACCACAAACCCTAGTCCAAGATAGAATACTCAGAAAACAGTGGGGTCTTTGGTTACAAGAAATAGTTACAGTAGTTCCTTTCTTTGATCTTCCCTTTTTAAATAATAAAATGTCTTGGTATAGTTTAGGACTCCTTTCTGTCCCATATCACTAATTCCAAGAAAGTAAACTTCAAATGAATAAAGAATGTACGTGTGGAAGTTTTACCACCAGCTCTCCTATTTCGGAGTATACAAAAGGATTTAACTAACGGCAGCACGTAGCTGCGACCACCACCGCGCTCCGCTAGAATAGTTTAGGAAGAATTGATTGATTTGACGGCACTGTGTGGTTACGACCACCACCACGCTCTGCTTGTGTGCACAACAAAATATACTTAAGCAAAACATCCGGCAGCGTGTAGTTGCGACCACTACCACGCTCCGATATTCAAACCCAAAATACAAATGAAGAGTGGCAGTGAGTAGTTGTGACCATCACCGCACTCCGTTATGAATTCACTGAAGACAACGAATAGATTCAACGGCAACGCGTGGCGATTAACCATAGCGCTCCGCATCCCAAACCAACTTGTGAACAAATGCGCCGATAACGTGTGGTTGAAATACCCCACCGCGCTCTACTTCAACATACAGTGCCAAACCTCTTATCGCACAGGAATGTCAGGGTCTAGCGGTTCAGGACAATGGCGGCAGAAGCAAAAGAACACCTTCTTCCCAGCAGTAGTGCTCGTCATGACCGCCAAGACAAACTCCCAGAATTACACGCACCGGCCTCTGCGCTGTCATTACAGTTATACTTCCTCTCACTCGAGAATCATGGGACATGTAGTTCCTTGCTGTTACGTAGATGCCGTTTAATTAATCCTGACACCAATAGCACTAGCCATTGAGTCCAATTCTTTGTGTTGTCCTATTCTTGAGAGGCTTTTTAAAAATTGCCACCAACAAAATTCCCAACCGGATATTATATTGTTATTTCTGGACAATGCTGTCAACTCTACTCTAGTATCCGAATTGTAGATAGTGATGTGTGTAGTGTATGTATTATTAAGTATGTATTTTCAATCTTGCTAATGAAAAAAATTAATAAGGGGGGCATATATGGCATCTAAAAAATTTGAAATATTTTTTCCAGGCGTACCGACCACCAGTGATGGGACCAGCGGTGAGGGCGATGCCACTCCGTAGGGAGCGAATGCAGCAGCTGCAGGGGGTGAGCCATCAGCAGTATGCGGTGGTAAGTCATATTCCTTGCTTATTGAGAATGATGAATATGCTCGCTGAAAAGATGAACACTCAGTAGTAAACAGTACTACTGCTTAGACACCTTTTACTTAACATTATCATTAGCGAGGGTGGTTCAGTAACTAATGGCCTATTCTATTCTATCTACAAGTCAGCAGAGAAAGTTTTATGACAAAGACAAAGAGTCAGACGAAATTTAATGTATGACTGGCAGAGGAGAATGCATGCTTGAAGGAAAGGGCCCGGGATGCTTATAGGTAGCTGATGAAGATGATAGGATGAATGGGTAATCGAATGATGGGTGAAAGGTGAAAGAAAGCAGAAAGGATGCCTGCCTGGGTGGGTGAAACTATATGGGTGAAAGCAATCCTTTGGAGGGTTTGAAGGGCCAAACTCAAAGGCAAGCAAGGACGCATGGGTGGTGGTTATTTATATAAATCTATGACAAATGTATGTAGTACGTGTAAGGATTTTGATAGCCATATTTGGATGGATGGACAGAGGGATGGTATCATAGATAGTTGGTGAAGACAGAGTCAGACTGGATGAAGAGAATGTAAAGGAAAATTAAACCATGCAAGAGTACCAAAGCCAAGGGTGAAGACTAAAATATTAATGCTAGAAGGGCAATGACTTGATAATTGAAAAAAGGGCTTGGAAGACCAAGGACTGTTTTTTTGCAATGTTTTAGATTCAAAGGTTTGAAGTTGTATTTCAGAATGGAATACTCCCTTGACTCACAGTAGGTTGCAGGCACAACATATATATTGTACATGACTAGTACCATGTACTCTACCTACCCATCTTAATTTGCCTACCTCTGGGTCCGAGCCCACTTCATCTTCAGTCCCTACCCATGTCACTTTTGACTATGTCAGCAATGGGTGGCCTATTGGCTGCATGGCAACTAGAACTTACAAATCCTAGTACTTACAAATCAGTATGTCATCATCATCATCACATGAGTGACATGAAGTCGTGCAGCCATATACCATCATTCATAAGCATGCCATCATCATCATGTGCCTTATTGCAGTAGTCAGGGTGAAAGTGAAATTGTCAGAGCATTTGCTATTGATTTAACAGAGCGTGGCTGTTAGACCTGTCAGCCCTAGGGTGATCTTTCCCTGTATTTTTTGCCCTTGCCTCATTTTTCACACCTACTTTTTGTTGGCTTTAGGACTCTGGGCACCCTCCCATTGCTAATCAATGCCAGGGTGCAGGTGCTCTCTTCCCCCAACATGGCTGCCACTGGCCCCTGATACTGCAGCATGGTCTGAATAGGCACACTCTAGTAGCCAGGAGCTGGCTGGAACGCTTAAACAATGTTGCTAAACCAGCCTGCCAGCCTGCCCATAGCTAGAATGAGGGAAGCTCCTGGAACCTTCCAGAATAGGGGAGGCACCAACTGCCACTGCCAACTGCTAACTGACACTATATAAGGAAAAGGAGGGAAACCTTCTAGTCAGTTGGGGCATCACTGACCTGGGGAACCCACACAGGAGTTTAGGCGGGAGGGCCTAGTGAGGAACCTATGCTACTGGGAGTGACAGGATTTAGGTGCTGCCTCTTTAGCTGGGTGAGGTGTCCCAAGCTAGCCCCCCTGACCTGGCCCAGTGGTAGGGAACCCCAGGGTCCATCTGCAGTGACTGAGGAGAAATTCTTCAAGCCTTCAACTCAGACCCCCTTCCCCTCAACAACTTCAAGTAACCAGCAACTAAGGGCGCAGAACCATCCAAGCGCCAAGAAGTCTACTTCTCCTTGACCAGAGACTGGTGGGGTGATCGACCAGGTACTGGACTTGGGCTGCCCTGCGCATACCCTGCTGTCAGCTGGGCCCACTTTGTCCTACCTGCCTCCCCCTGACTGAACTATTCTGCTGTCCTGGTTAAACTGTGTGGAAAGCGCTATATTCTGCTTCCCCTGTTCAGCGCTGAATTTAAGACTGCCTGCCCTGAGCTAACTGAGCCCCCGTAGTTCAAGCGCTGTGATCCTGAAGCACTTCCCACCTCAACAAGCATCCTGCCCTGTGAGGCGCCGCAGTTGCCCCCACGTGCTCACCTGCTTCGGGGGAAAGCGCTGTGTCCAGCCCCCAAGGCACCTGAAGGGACCGCGTCACCATCGGGGCATCGGCGCCGCCTTCGCGGCATCTCCGAAGTGCCCCCGGCCTGTCCTGTGGCCACCTGCATCAGCGCGGTGTCCAGCGCTGACATTACCCCCCTCGGCGGCCCCCGTATGCCATGAGAGGGCCGCCGCCTAAAGTGAGCTGGGCCGCAGTAGGCCGAAGTCAGTGCGCACCCCACATGACAGGGGAGCTCCTTTGCCCCGCCCCGAGGGCCGCACTACCATTGGTTCTGGTTGGCGCGCCCTCAAGGCAAAGCAAGCCTGGCCCCTGCCCCGTCCCCAGCGCTGGTGCCCTGAAGCTGAGCCTGCACCGCGCTGGGACGAGGGCAGCCACAAGAGGGTTGGAACCCCCTCTCCTCCGCTGAACTTGACGCAAGGGCCCTGGAGGGCCGAAGAACTGAGGTAACCCCCTGGGGAGGAGGGCGGTAGGCCGGGAGAGGCCCGAGGTCGCCCCTCCCCCAGGGTGCTCCGAGACTGGGCCCTGTTGGCCCCTTTCCCCCTGCAACTGTGCCTCAAGAGACCGTATTTACAACCCTGAAGTGTTTAGCGCGCACCGTATTTACAAGCCTGAAGTGTTTAGCGCGTACCGTATTTACAAGCCTGAAGTGTTTAGCGTGCACAGTATCTACAAGCCTGAAGTGTTTCGCGTGCACCGTATTTACAAGTCTGAAGTGTTTAGCGTGCACCATATCTACAAGCCTGAAGTGTTTAGCGTGCACCGTATTTACAAGCCTGGAATGCTCTAAGTGCACTGTATCCATACGCCTGATTTGCTCTTAGGTATGAGAGAAAGGGTTAACCCAAAGGAGTCACTGGGACCTGGGTATTTAGCGTTGAAAGGAGGGGGTCCCAGTAAGAAGGACGTATTAATAGAGGAAATTTAGGACAAAGTAGAAAGAGATAAATGCATCTATAATGTTTTATTCACATTATAGGAAAAAAGTTGACAAAATCAAATATACAATACAAAATCGTATTAGTGCCCCTGGGGGGAAAAAAGGGGGGACGTGCAGTCGTGAGGGTAGTGTGAGGGGGGTAATTGGTGACAATAAAAGCACGTTTTATTCAAACATTGTCATAGGTTCAGTGTCAATTGGACAACATACAGATATTAAATCAGCTTGAAAGTTCAGAAAACACATGCCCCTAAGTCCGTATTATACAAAATTGGGGTAGGAGGAGGCTGTGTAAGAGCTGAGAAAGTCGATGTTTCGACCCACGGGAAGCAGGACGCATTAAAATCCTTGCAGTAGGGTCTTCATCAGGACGGGAGGGGGGTGGCGGGGCAGGCAACCTAAATTCAAATGAATATTTAGGATTTAGTAGATTATTTAAAGAACCGGGTACTCGATGAGTTACATAAGGGTATACACACAAGGCCAGACTAACCTGTTTGAATCAGTGTTGCTGAGTTAAATTAATTTGTTAGGGTCGATATAAGCATTTCATCCTAAGTAAAGAAATTAAAAGGCCCATTAGTATTAGCAGAAGGGCGTGCTCATATCAAGAGCTGGTGAAGAGAGAGTATCTCTGAACTTACTTGGAAGAGTAAAATACATATCCCACAAGGGTAATGAGGAATGAAACGATCCGGGTGCTGGGCTGGGGACCACTCCAAAACTCTGAATAAAGGAGGACATATTTCAGAATGGAAATGGGACCGTTGTCAGAATCATTGAAATTCAAAAAATTGCATAATGGCGGTAATCGGTAATGCTTACCGATTAGAGGGAAGTCAATTTCGTGTCCCCGTAGAACGGAAGGGTTAATCACAATCCTTCAACCTACAGTAGGTCACTTCAAATGCGGGCAGTGCAAGGCCTGCAGTAGTACACTACAAACCAAAGAATTCCACCATAACCAGAACAAGATCCAACTAAAATCTCTAACCAATTGCAACACATCTACAGTGATATATGCCATTATTTGTCCGTGTGACCTTATTTACATCGGTCAAACCCAACAGAAAATAAAACAGCGCATCCTACAACACATGAGCAGAATAAGATGTGAAGTGTTAGGGGCTCCCCTTGTTGACCACTTCAGATCAGCCTCACACCCTCCGGAGAGCCTGAGATGGATTGTGATTGAAAAAGCCTCCTTGGGCCCTAGGGGAGGGGACATCACAACTATACTGAACATCAGAGAACTTAAATGGATGTTCTTTTTCAACTCTATCCAATGTGGTTTAAATGAACATGATAGCTCTTTCTCCCAGCTTGCTACCTTACCCTAATCTTTAAACCTTTAACCTGACCTGTCTAGGGTTCTTCTGGTAATGCACAATTGTTTGCGTATTGAGACTGTTCCTCTACCATGTGATAGGTATGCATCTCTGCAAAAATATATATGGCTCTGTATCATGATGGTTTATGCAAAATTCTTCTATATACCGGTTGCTGTTTGGTAATTCAGCTCCACATTCTGACCAATTTGGCCTTAACCATCATGTGATAGGTTCGCAGTACTGAATGCCGACTACAGCTTAGCCAACTAACACTGACACGCGCTACGATACTTTTATTACATGATAATATGGTCTATGTAAATTGTTCTGTATACCGGGATGGTGACCCTATATTGCCCCTCTGATTGGCTAAACTGTTTTATGAATATAAATGAACCTCCAATAGCTGCTTGGTAATTCAACTCCACATTCTGACCGTTTTGCACTATCTAAACTGCTTTAACCATCATGTGATAGGTTCGCAGTATTTAATTGCTGACTACAGCTCAGCTCACCAATACCCACGCGCTACCACACTGTGATTTTCCAAAATATGTTTTACTGTAAACTGTCCTGAATATTTCAACACTGTTCTGATAAACCTGGATGTTAGTAATGTTATCACGCGCATTGTACACCTGGTCCAATTTACAAATGAGTTTATTCTCTGGAACGTGACGATTTTAACACGGTGTGATTTCTCAAAAATGTCCTTGATTATCCCCACCGTGTAGGTCCATTTTAATAACTGGAATACTCTACCGCTCATGCTTCATCTACCTTGGCTTCATTAAAACAATGTAATATCTCCCCCTCCCCAATCGGGTTACCAAGACGTCCACTGACTCCTAAGTCTTTCCTTGCCGTCGATTGCCACGTGACCTCCCCGGTGCCATGACAACGGCGTAACCAGGAAGTCCGGCGTTCTCCTCGAGACAGCCGAGGCAGAGGTTGCGCTCCGATTGTACTGCGCCAGACCGGTAAGCTTTTCCTCCCACAAAGCTCTGGACACACTTTTCCTGATCTATGTTAGCCTGCCCCTCCAACAGCTTTAGAATTAACGCGCTCCCTGTTTTTTGTGCATTAGGTTACGGATTGTGATTAACCCTTCCGTTCTACGGGGACACGAAATTGACTTCCCTCTAATCGGTAAGCATTACCGATTACCGCCATTATGCAATTTTTTGAATTTCAATTATTCTGACAACGGTCCCATTTCCATTCTGAAATATGTCCTCCTTTATTCAGAGTTTTGGAGTGGTCCCCAGCCCAGCACCCGGATCGTTTCATTCCTCATTACCCTTGTGGGATATGTATTTTACTCTTCCAAGTAAGTTCAGAGATACTCTCTCTTCACCAGCTCTTGATATGAGCACGCCCTTTTGCTAATACTAATGGGCCTTTTAATTTCTTTACTTAGGATGAAATGCTTATATTGACCCTAACAAATTAATTTAACTCAGCAACACTGATTCAAACAGGTTAGTCTGGCCTTGTGTGTATACCCTTATGTAACTCATCGAGTACCCGGTTCTTTAAATAATCTACTAAATCCTAAATATTCATTTGAATTTAGGTTGCCTGCCCCGCCACCCCCCTCCCGTCCTGATGAAGACCCTACTGCAAGGATTTTAATGCGTCCTGCTTCCCGTGGGTCGAAACGTCGACTTTCTCAGCTCTTACACAGCCTCCTCCTACCCCAATTTTGTATAATACGGACTTAGGGGCATGTGTTTTCTGAACTTTCAAGCTGATTTAATATCTGTATGTTGTCCAATTGACACTGAACCTATGACAATGTTTGAATAAAACGTGCTTTTATTGTCACCAATTACCCCCCTCACACTACCCTCACGACTGCACGTCCCCCCTTTTTTCCCCCCAGGGGCACTAATACGATTTTGTATTGTATATTTGATTTTGTCAACTTTTTTCCTATAATGTGAATAAAACATTATAGATGCATTTATCTCTTTCTGATTTGCTCTTAGTGCACCCTAAGTACAAGCCGGAAATAAGAGGGAGCTTCATTTCACTGTACTGAGTTTTCTTGCAGAGGTGGGCTTCCATAGTCTTCTGAGGAACTAATCGAGGTCGCAAGCCGACCCAAATTTACAAGAAGAAAGGCTTGTCACAAATAAGTAAAGGTTGTGTTCTTTGGAGTTCTTTGTTGAACTGATAAGTACTTGCCGATATGTTGTATTACCTGTAAGGAAAGGCGTCCATGAGAGGTTCTGATGTGATATTTAAATGCATTACCATAGTCGCTTCTTGTAGGACCCTCCAGGTTAATACAGTTACCCCGTTGCCTGTCAGAGAGTTTGATACGACAGGCGGGATCGTTAGTGTTGCACTGCTAGATGATCTGGTTGGTAATCTAATGAAATGTTCACCTATTTATTGGATATGTAACTGGAACGTAATTCATGAGAAGTCTCAATGTGATGCTGATGAATTAATAATGCAACGCTCTATTTGAAAGCGTATATAAAAGATCTTGATTCTTTCAAATACAACTTCTGGTGTGGTCTCCATTATTGCGCCACTGTGTCTTACATTGGATGTGTGCGTTAAGTAGCTGCTTTACACACAAGCCCCTGGCTGCCTTGCTGCTCGTGCCATGCTACCCCCTTGAGCGCTGGTAACCCCAGGTCTCACAGTGGCTGTAATGGAAAATATATAATTGTGTAGTACAGCTGCCCTACATGCACACAGTAGTAAAGTAACATGAGTCTGCGACACGAGTATCTCTGTGTAGGGTACAACACAAGCTGACTGAGCTGGCATGCCTACAAGATTGTTTGTGCTAAATACGAGAGAGAACCAGAATACTTCTACTCTAATCCATAGGCATTGTGCCTGAAAGTCTTATCATCATCACATCTAAATCTTAGGGGCACAGGAAGTGAGGAGGATACCACAACTGCTACTGCTTCTGTGCCACTATAATGTTTATGTGTGTAATTTTGTGTTACTGTTTTGCTACTCCTTCCCAACCAAACAGGCAGGAGATGGCAGCCAGGGCCCCGCAATGGAAACTGTAGGCCATCCGGGACGGATATCGCTCACTGGTTGTCCTGGCAGAGGAGGAGGCAGCAGCTGCAGCTTCTTTCTCCAATTCCCCGGGACCCAGCCAGGCCCACTAATGCCTCCGGTTGTACAGCACCGTGTACAAGCAGCTGCCTACCGCCCATTATCAAGTTCATCAACATCATCCACTGCTGCCCACCCCTGTTGTTCCTGCAGGAACTTTCGGAGCTGCATGCTCCTCCTGATGGCGCGCCTAGAGGCCAAGCTGGAGGAGGTCCTAGAGCAAAACTATCCAGCACCCCCACCACTAGACCTCAGTCTTTGACCCTTGCCAGTTTTTAAACCTTTTTTTAGGGGGTGGGATGTTGGGAGTTGGGGAAACTTAGGGGTTAATTTTCTTGAACTTCGACGTGGATATTGACAGTCATGGATGGACATTTATTTAATTTACTGGACATTGGTTGGGGTTCTTCTTCTAGTTTATATTTCGTAGGGCAATACTTTATAGTTTTACAATACAGATGATGCAAATCTTTTCTGAGGAGATTATTCTTTTACATCGCTGTGTTTGTTTCCTCCTTTTGCTGCAGGGCCTTTGCCAGTTTTTGAAATCTGCCAATAGATAGATGCAGTACCCTCACTTGTCCTACTACTGTCAGTCTCTCCTCCTATTCTAAGCATTCTGCAACCAAAACCCCTAAGTAGTATGTACTCGGAAGGATGTGAGTCTGTGAATTAATTAATTTCCATAGGATATACATTATTGTCTCCCCGCACTTCTACTCTTACCTGTGATTCAGCCGCGTCCGGTAGTGGGAGTACCTGCTGGGCGGTGACGTGGGGAGGGGGAGGGACAGGGTGGGGGGTAGTAATGTATGGATTACGGAAATTAAAAGGTAAGTAAACATATAGATTAATAAAACAAATTTTGTTGCGCGCACTGCATCCCATTTGGTGATGCAGTGCACGCAACGAAATTCGTTTTATGTATTTATATGTTTACTTACCTGTTAAACTCTGTAATCCATACATTACTACCCCCACCCTGCCCCTCCCCACGTCACTGCTCGGCAGGTACTCCCACCACCATCCGCGGCTGCTGTGATTGATGTTTAGGCAAAGCGATGGCTGCATGGTGATGGTTTGGTTTCCTAAGGTGCCATGGTGGGTAGTGGTAGCAGTAGTAGACAGTTGCATTTGCAAAAAAAAGAAAATTAGACAGTAAAGTAAGCACACAGGAAGAAAACTGCCAAACAAGAAACCAGATGAAGAATGATAAGCAATGCTAATGTAAAATAAAACATAATGGTGGCAGGGATAGCCTACTACAAGTTACAACAAACTGAAGTTGACTCAACCTATGAAGTGGACAAGTGTAACCTTTATTGCTGGAAGGGTGATAAATCTATGCCGGCAATTAATAATTAATAATGGGTTTTATAATGTTCGTCTTGAAAAAAAATAGAATAGCTAATACTGCTGAGCATGGGTGGGCAATCTAATCAGTTGCCAGTGTGGTGTGTGTGTGTGTATATATAGACATTTTTGTTGCTGTTGTTGTTGTTTTTCTGTACATAGGACGCAGCACCCAGAGCTCGAATTTCAACAGCTTTTAATCCAGCAACACACAACCAACGTTTTTTAGCCTCACTCTGTCTTGATCACGGTTAGTGAGTCCTTCCTCTAATGCATTATATATACCCACTCTGCCTTTATGTGGCATTGTGGGATCTGTAGTGCTATCATTGAAACTTTATTTACAATTATTTACAAAGGAATTTTTCATTACTGTCAACATTTGGTCATTTTGTATGTTTGTATACCATCTATCTTAATATAGGTTATGGCAGGAATTACGGCGTTCAGTTTATTTTCATTGTGCTTCAAATTTATCAGCAATATTTTGGCACGAAGTTCCATTTACTCTGGTATAGTACCCGCTTGATTTATTGTTCTATTTCAAAACATGTCCAGCCTCCAATTTATTACGGCATAGATTGCAGCATTCAGTTTATTGGCATAGTGCCGTCAAAGTCCAGCGGGAGTATGCATAGAGTTCCATTCACTGGGTTATAGTATCCATTTGAATTTGTTGTTCTTATTCAAAACTGTTCAGCCTTCAAGTTATTAACAGTTCTTCCAAGTGTCATCATATTTCCTTGAGGTAACCATGCGGGTTCTTATTCCAGGTGAACGAAAAGTTTCTCATCAATGTTCATTCCTTTTGGTGTCTTAGTTCTGAGCTTAATGACTGTACTGTGACTCTAATTGTCGTAGTTGTCTCATTCTATTGCCGCCGTGTTGATTGAGAGGTATTGTTTCAATGCCATAGTAACTCATGGATTTCCAGTCCCCATTTTGGCATTGTGTCAAATGTTTCACTGTGGCATAAGAATTGTCTTTGTTTTTCACAGCTCTTATGTGCTCTAGAATGCGTTTTCTTAAGGTACAAATTGTACTTCTGATATATCTTAGCCCGCAGTTGCATTTGATGAAATAGATTGAGTGTTACACCTAATTTTACGATTGATATTGATACTGTTGCCATTGTAGTCACAAAAGTTAGACATGTTTTTCCCAACCTTGCAGGCTTTACATGAATTGCACCTTTTGAAGCCTTTTTGTTGTTTGTGCAGCCAATTTGTTTTCTTTGGTTCTTGATAGTGGCTTCGTACCAGTAGGTCTTTTAAAGATTTCGTTTTTTTGTTTGTCACTACAGGTTGAGGTCCCAGGAGTAATTCCACATCAGTGTCGCTTGCAATTCGAAGCCAGTATTTTCTGATTTTATTGATTATTGTTCCACTTTCTTTACTGTAAGTTATAATGAATCTGGGGTTTTCTTGCTGATCTGCTTTTTTGAATGCCTTTGTTGAGATTAGACTATCTTCTCTTGTTCTCATGTCAACTTTCGCTTTGCAGTTATGTAACACTATATCTCTATATCCTCTCTTTTTCAATCTTTTTGTTGTCTCCAAGATTTTATCTTCTGCATCTTCAGGTTTGGAACAATTACAATTCATTCGAACAAACTTTCCATAGAGAATTCTGTTTATTAACAATTTGGGATGAAAACTTGTCTCATGTAAAATGCTACTGGTTGCAGTCTTTTTCCTGAATAAGGTGGAATAAATCGGATTATTCTCAATGTAGATCAATGTGTCTAAAAAGGCGATTTCTGTTTGGCTTATTGTGCACGTAAATGACAGGCCTATGTTGTTGGTATTCAGTTTTTGGAAGTAGTCTTCAAATTCATTTTTAGTGCCATTTCGAATATTAAAAAGGTTGTCAATGTAGCAGACCCATAACATGATTTTGTCCAGCTCAATTTGATGTTCTGTACTCCAGGCGATTGTCTTCTCCCACCAGCCCATGGTGATATTAACATAGTTGGGAGAAAAAGATATGTCCATGGCAGTTCCGCATTTCTGTAGATACAGTTCCTTATTGAAGATAAAAACATTGTTTCTCAAACACATTTCAATCATTGATAGCAATATTCGGGTGTGTTGTAACTCAGTTACCTTACATTATTTTAGTAAAGTAATAGCACGCCTCTAGTCCAATTTTATTTTTGATTGATGTGTAGAGAGAAATCATGTCAATGGTTGGTATTAGATATTGATTATTTCGACTGATGTCTGTTAGTATTCTCAGGCAGTCTCCTGTGTCCCTGATATTGGAGCTGAGACTTTGGGCAATTGGTGCAAAGAACTGGTGATCATAGTTTGATATATTTTCAAAAAGAGAGTTGCATGAAGAAACGGTTGCTCTTACTGGTGGATGGCAGAGCGTCTTATGGATCTTTGGTAAAAAGTATATTGTACGAGTTACCGAAAATTCACTCATCAACAATGTATATTCTTCGTCACTGATGAGGTTTGACATGTGCTATTCTTGTAGCTTTTTACAAACATAATAGTGTCATTTTATTAATTGGATTAACCTGGATTTTACAATAGTTGTTGGTATCATTTAGCTGCCTTAAAGCCTTATTTAAGTAGTCTTCCTTATCCAGTAACTCAATGCATCCCCCTTTATCAGCGGGTTTTATTATAAATGATTAATGTCCTACTAGTTTTTTGATGGCATCTCTTTCCTTTTGACTTAAATTCTTTCTTTAATTGGAATTCCTTACTTTTTTTAATGTTCTCCAATCTCAGCTTCTACGAAAATATCAATTTTGTTTCCGGGGGACTGTGTTGGACAATATCTCAATTCTATTTTCAACCCACTTGCCAGTTGTTTGTCAGTTTCAATGGATAGATCTTCCAATATTTGAACCTCAGTCATCTCTTGGTCTCCTAGATCGAACATGGGATCAAACATTGCTTTAAAGTCAGGGTTTTGGTCAATGCTTATTTCCGTTGTTAGTTGACTGTTTGGATTTATTCCTTCCATACTGTCTTTAGGAACCTTTTTCTTTCAATATCTTTTTGCCAGTTTGAGTTTGCAAATTTACGTGTAAAAGTCAATCCTGACTTGAGTATAGTTGTAATGGTTCTCAGGGCAAAATGAAAGTCTTTTATTGGGTTGGGATGTTTCTTCTTCAGTCAGTGTTTATTTTGATAGATTCACTATCAAGTTTGAGATTTCTATTTCCAATTGCGCAGTGAACATTGTTTTCTTCTGCTTGAATTACTGGCCAATCTTTTGGTTTCCGAGGTTGTAGGTGTGATGCGGGCATGGGTCTGTGGGAGCTCCAGAGTGGATGGATTTCATGGTGGAGGTGGTGTCCAAGGTGAAGAGAATGTTCAAGGTGGCCAGTGTGTGGTTCATGTTGGTTACAGTGGTGCTGTATTTGTTGAGGAAGTCTGTAGGTGTGGGTTGGGGTTCGAAAGATCTGTATATGGTAGTGATCTTGTTGTGAAAAAAATGAGCAAAGTTGTTGCACTGCTCCTGTGAAGGTAAAATGTTGTTTACGCTGGAAGATGCTTTGGAGAATTCCTTAATGATGTAAAAAAGTTCCTTGGTGTTGTTGGCAGTGGTTTTGATGTGTGCACAAGGGGTGTCTTCTTTGTTGCCCTCTGCAGGCTGAGGTAGAGGTTGCTGGAGGTGTTGAAGGCTACACTGTTGGAAGTGTCCTTCCAGGCATGCCATGTCATCTCCAACTGTTTGCTAACCCGTTTCAGTGTTCTGAGTTCTTGGGTGTACCAGCTGGTATTTTTGGAGGATTTATTCTGGATGTTGTTATATTATGGGGACAACGCTGTCTGGACAATTGTCCAGGCATTGAAGTTTTTCACTCCTTGTTTGAGGTTAGCGGTGGTAGCATGGTTAGAGGCATTGAAGGCATTTGCCCAACTGGTCTCTGAGATGTTGTTCCACCTCCAGTGGGGGCTTTGGTGAACTTGAGGATGGCAGTGTGGGGGCTGAAGATGCTGAAATGGACGATGGAATGATCGGTCCATGAGAGTTATTCTGTGACATAGCTGTATTTTATGTGGTTGCTGGAGGTGAAAATTGGGTCCAGTATCTGTCCTGCGGTGTATGTAGGGTCATGGACAAT
Source organism: Lissotriton vulgaris (assembly GCF_964263255.1). Taxonomy (NCBI): domain Eukaryota; kingdom Metazoa; phylum Chordata; class Amphibia; order Caudata; family Salamandridae; genus Lissotriton; species Lissotriton vulgaris. The sequence continues at coordinate 204,578,011 of NC_141689.1, forward strand.
CTGGGTCAATCTGAAGCTGTTCATTCTATCAAGGAGGTGTGCGATGATTTTGTCACTGAGGTTTTCGATGTGGAAATTCAGGTCGCTAAGGTAGCTGTAGTCCTTGGAGTCTAAGGCTAGGAGTTTATTGGAGTCTGCAATGGTATTTAAGAAGCTGGATGGCTGGCTTTGGGTTTGGTACGCAAAGTTGCCCCTGATGGTTGTCTTGTCATCCGTGCAGAGCTAGAAGTTGAGATGTTCCATGGGGATGGTGGTGTCACACTGTATGTTTTTTTTGTGGACTATGGCTGTTCCTCATCCCGGCTTGTTGGTGTGATTCTAATAGGTGATTTTATACTGATTGGGGATCGCTGTGGCAATATCTTGGGCAGATGTAGGGTTGAGCCAGTTCTCTGTGAGGAAGACGATATCGAGTCAGAGGGTGGCAATGACGTCCCAAAATCAGTGGAAAGCCTCCATAGTGAGAATGTGTTGAGAAGGGCATAAGGGAGGTAGTGTTCTTCTTCAGGTGGTGTCTGTGGTGTGTTCGGAGTGGGGCAGCTTGGTGGACAGGTGTGTGTGCAGTGGCAGGTGAAGTGGGTTCAGGCGAAACATACTACCGTGGAGTGTGGGTTGGCACAGTGACAGTGTTTGTTGTGGCATCTCGGGTTGAGGGTGTAGAGCTCTGTGATGGAGAGCTACAAGTCCAGACTCCAAGGCTAAATGAGAGGGGGACATACGGGCACACCAACTTGTGGCCTGCACCTGTGAACTACCCATATGCCTCCCAAAATATTACAGACTAATTTCACATTTGTGTGTACTTATGCATGGCTGTGCGTGTGACGGTGTGGACACGTACTTGGGTGTTTTTGTACTAGAGCATGGGAGTGTATGTGTGCTTATGCTTGAGGATGTTTTGGTATGCATGCTTGTGTGCACCCTTTGTTTGTGTATTAGAGTATGTGCACACATTTGTGTGTGCTTGTGCATGTGTGCGTGGGTATGTGTGCGTGCATGTACCAGTGTGTACGTCCTTGGGTATTTTTGTTCTGGAGCATGTGATTGTATGTGTGCTTGTGTTTTTGGTAGTTTCTATATATGCACTTGTGTGTGTGCGTCTGTGCGTGTATGAGAGTGTGAGCGCATTTGTGTGTGCTTGAGCATGTCTGTGCATGTGATGGTGTTTGCATGTGCATGTACTTGAGTGTTTTTGTACTAGAGCATGGGATTTTATGTGTGCTTGTTTGTTTTGGATGTTTCAGTATATGTGCTTGTGTGTGTGCGTATGTGCACATATGAGAGTGTGTGCTCACATTTGTGTGTGCTTGTGCATGTCTGTGCGTGTGATAGTGTCTGCACGCTGGATTTGTTATTCTCTGGCGGCCACTGTCCTGAATATTGACTCTAACTGCCAGATGCCTGACCTTAGGATAGCCACCAGTGTACCAGTGTACAGTACAGTCCCCTGCCTGACCCCAAGATGGCTTCCATAGGTCCCCTCCACATTGTTCTACTCCCCTGGGACAACAATTGGACATTGACCAAACCTTGAACCTATCCCCATACCTACTTACACATCAGGACTTGGAACCTGTGGAACTTACCCCAGACTGTAGAACCAAGAGATTTGGCTGATGCCCGGTGGAGCTACCGTATAGCTAAAGAGGAGATGGGTTGTGGACTCCCCCCCTGCCATCACCTACACAGCCGGATCTTGGGCAGATTTTCCCCTTGTCTCTATGTCTTATCTTCCTACTACCCCTTTACCCTATCCCCTTACCCATTCTTGAGCCATTCACTTTGTCCCCTATGTTCTTTAAATGCTTTTCTTGATACATATGTAACTTTTTACTGTTGTGAATTGCAACATAATTGGTCCTCATGTAAAGCGCTTTTTGTCCTTCGGATCTAGCTAGCGCTATATAATAACTCATTAATTAAATATGTTACCATTTAGTACTCTTTCTCTCTTTGTCTACTTTCCTAGCTCCTATCCCCTCTCCCCTGAATCTCTCACCTTGCCTGCGCCTCCTGTCCTTTGTGCCCTTTGACTAAGCACTCCCTTGTTGGGGAAAGAGTCAATATTTATACTCTGGAGTCTCAGCAAACCAGCTGAGAGAGTGCACTGTGCCAAGGGAGCCACTCACGGCTGAGGTATGGTATGGCACCCCTTGACAAAGCACTCCCTCTCCCCTTTTTGGGGAAGGATCCAGTATGTAGGCCTTGGATTCTCAGAGACCCCTCTGAGAGAGAACACTGCATAAAGGGAGCCTCCCGCAACAGAGATAGAGAAGTGATACCACTTGCCCTTACTTGACTTCGGACATTGCTTTGACTCATCTACCAGTTTGAGTCCCCGTCGCCCTTCCCCTCCTCCTTCATGCTGTGTCCTTCACCCTCCCCTTCTCTTTCCCGCCTTCATTACCTGTCTACTTCCCCAGCGCCTACCCCTCCCCTGAATCTTTCCCCTTGCCTGCTTTTCCCCTTACCTATTTATGCTTTTTGTTTATCTCGACCTTACAACTAACTATGTTGCCATGCTCTATTAACTGTGTAACCTTTGTAAGAATGTAACCTGTAACTATGATCTGATGTTCATGTAAAGCGCTCTGATACCTCCGGGTCTAGCCAGCGCTATATAAAACTTTTAAAATAAAATAAAATAAATAAATACTTTCGAGAGCGGGAGGGCATAGGGTTGTGGTGCTGGGCACAGTCCAGATATAGGCAGGCACAGACTGCTTGCCGTGGGTCCGCCAGCGCCACGGTCATGCTGCGGCCTGCATTAAATAGGTCCTGGGGTAGGTTTCTGTTGGCAGGAACACGGTGAACGGAAACATTTTCCAGCCAGAAAAACCCTGGGCAATTGCGGTGTCACTGGATCGGTCCAGAAAAAGCAGTATCTGGAGGTCACAGGCAAGTGGCAAGCTAGGTACGCAGGTGCCTACTCTCTCACGCCTTCTGTGGCAGAATAATTATTAAAACTTCTGCATAAGGTATTGACTCTTGCTCCAGTGTTTAAGAAACTTTTTGGAAATTAATGTTGCATTCTACTTAGGTCTAAGATGAGGCTAAGATATTTTACTGCATACTTGTTTGAGAAATGAGTCATTGAAATGTTGGCATTTCATTAGAGTTACATGTGTTGTATCTTTATGAAAGTGCAGACAGGACTGTGACAATTTTCAAATTGTGGGTCATCAAATACACCTTCAATGAACACAAAACATTACTGCTTCCTTTCTTGTACAGCTTTAAATTATGATCACTGTTTGCCACCCATGCACAGGTTTTTTATTAACCTGGTTTCTTTATCATTCATACATCTAATTCTACATTTAGTACGTAAGGAAATTAGCTGTCACTTTCTATTACCATAAGAATTTGTTGTCTGTCTTCAGGAAGCTTATCGAGCAGTTGTACCTCCAGCTGCATTACATGTGTGGGTATTTGTATAGCTAGAGCGAAGCTAGGGCACACCAGAGTGCTGTACTCCAAGTGGTGTGTTGAGAGGCGATTAAGATCCTGTATATCATATGGAAAGTATTTGCAGCCCTAACCACTAAGGAACGTTTATTTCCAATATGTCACATATCCACACACATTATTCAAAGCACAACATATAGTATACCTCAAAATAATGTAACGTGACGTGCTGTGCTATGATATGCTGAGGCATTTTGTAATTTACTGCAACGGAAGAGAGGGAGGGTGACATAGCTGCAAATACTACAGCAGTATGAAGAACAGTAGAAAGATTTTTCCGAGTTAGGATTTCTTTTATGTTTTAAGTCCTTGTGTATAACAAAGTCCCATTCCACAGGATAATCATGTTATACAATTCAAAGTCTAACAGATTCCATTTCTTTGTTCTCTTCAGTTTGGCGTGGTTTGGTGAATGATCCTGGCGACTTCCTCGCCAGAGAGTTCCTTGGCTCAAATAGAGCAACAGTAAGTAGAATTAAGTAGACAAGTAATAAATGAAGAGATAAATAATGATATTGTCTAATGCCCTTTGTGTTTGGTATGTCCTTTCTTGTAACAGATGTATTTCTCTGTTTTTTGCTTCATATATGCCTTTTCGTTTCCTTTCCTCTACTTCTACCTCTCTTCAATTCTTTCGTATGCAATATTGAATATCTGCTTTTAGCGTTTTGTGCACGCGTACATTCAAACAACTTGAAGACAAGAAAAAATATGTTGCTGTTTTTTTCTGCTTCTTTTTATGGTCTGGCTTGACAACGCAGACTGTCACCAGACAATTATGGGAGTGTCGCAGGAGAGGGGCTTTGGCTCCAACCACATGTTGGGAGTCAAGAGTACATGTTTTGATTGGGCAGAAGTTATGTGCATCCACAAAAAAGTACTTGCTCTCCACAGCTGTGATCATTTTATGTATCCAGCTAGCTGAGGTTGTAATTTCAGGGGCACACACATGACATTCCAATGGTATTAAAGTGTCTTAGATAAACAGTGTTTTTTTTCTGGCAGCTTTCACTGATCGAGGTAAGGCAGTCATTAACCTACATGGATTTATAGGTCAGTCTCGACAGTGCAACTGTCACCTGACCTTTTAACCTACACCAGTAATATACTATCTGGCAGATGCATCAAAGTTATGTTTTGCGAGTCCTTAATAGCGAATTTTAAGGAATCGCTATTAAAGACTCGCAAAACGGGATGCATGTAGGAATCGCAATGTTATTAGCGATTCCTACATATTCCTTATTAGCGATTCGGTAATAGCTAATCGCTAATAAGGAATGGCTTTCCCATTCATTCCTATGGGCCTAAAGGCTGAATAGAAAGTAGATAGCCTTGGAATGGATGTGTGTGTCTATAGAAGAACAGACATATACAGGCAGATGCATCAAAAGAAAATACCGGGAGCAAACGGGCAGAGTCTCAGAATCTGGCCGTTTGCTCCCGGTATTTTAGCATTTGGGATGCATCATCCCTAATGCAGAAATCGCAATTTAAGGAATCTCTAAATAGCGATTCCTTAAATTGCTCTTGCATTTAAGGAATCCCAAAATGAGATTCCTTAAATGCAATGCATGAAACCCAAAAAAATAGCGATTTCGCTAATAGGGGGAGCAAATTACCATGAAGTTGAACTTCGTGGTAATTTGCTAAAACTTTGAAAAATGCACTTTTGGGCATTTTTCAAAGTTACATGTTGCGCACACACATGCCCTTAGGGCATGTGTGTGTGTAACATTTGTGCACAGGTCTATTTCAGGGGTGCAACAGGGTGTCCTTTGGACACCCTGACACCCTTGAAATAGCAGAACATTAGCGATTCGGTAATAGCTAATTGCTAATAAGGAATGGCTTTCCCATTCATTCCTATGGGCCTAAAGGAATGAATGGGAAAGCCATTCCTTATTAGCGATTAGCTATTACCGAATCGCTAATGTTCTGCTATTTCAAGGGTGTCAGGGTGTCCAAAAGACACCCTGTTGCACCCCTGAAATAGACCTGTGCACAAATGTTACACACACACATGCCCTAAGGGCATGTGTGTGCGCAATATGTAACTTTGAAAAATGCACAAAAGTGCATTTTTCAAAGTTTTAGCAAATTACCACGAAGTTCAACTTCATGGTAATTTGCTCCCCCTATTAGCGAAATCGCTATTTTTTTGGGTTTCATGCATTGCATTTAAGGAATCTCATTTTGGGATTCCTTAAATGCAAGAGCAATTTAAGGAATCGCTATTTAGAGATTCCTTAAATTGCGATTTCTGCATTTGGGATGATGCATCCCAAATGCTAAAATACCGGGTGCAAACGGCCAGATTCTGAGACTCTGCCCGTTTGCTCCCGGTATTTTCTTTGATGCATCTGCCTGTATATGTCTGTTCTTCTATAGACACACACATCCATTCCAAGGCTATCTACTTTCTATGATTCACATTACAATAATATTTTAAAGCTGACTATTATATGCTTGAGGTATATCTAGATTCTTATCACGCTTCCCACCTGCTACCTTGCACCCAACTCTCATTGTGCCTATGCACTAGCCTGTGCCATGGATCATCCTCGAGCCGTGGAGGGTAATTCTCACTTTCTCTGGTGTTCATAACTGGAAACACCATTGCTAAATTCATTCTTGCACAGGGAGGCATTCCTCTGAGATCTATTTCCCCTACTGTGCTTGATTTGTAAAAGATTGCGTATTGGTGCGCAAAGCTCTACTCAAAATCCACAGCTAGACTAATTACATGTCTGCTCCGTGAATACAAGGCTGCATATTCTTCAATCCACCTTATGCCTCTTTAATCTACAACCAGGCTCCCCCTTATCCCTTATATCACTAGTACAGGTTCCTGCTTTTTCCCTTTGTGACGGTTTCTCAGTTTTTCACTTCCTTGTTCTGTCCCCTTTATGTGTCTTTCTCTCTCTTGTACTTGGGCTCGATTAAGTACTGTTCTCTTGTGCCAACTCTTTCTATGTTGCATGTCTTTAGTTTGCGTGCTGGGCTTCCACTTTCACCTCTATCAAGGATTACTTCTGCTGCAGTCCCAATGATCCTGTGGTATTCCTTCTACCTCTTTTCCCAGTTAATGTGCTGATATTGTCTTGTAGTGTAGTTCTGATATATTCCCAATAGGCTCTGCACATTGGAATAATATATCTTATAGATTAGACATAGGACTGCGGTCGACTAGGTCTCTATCAAATATATAAAACTTAATTGTGAGTGCCAGCTAGCTCAGAGGTCACTAGAAACTTTCTTGAATTCACAAGAAGGGATTCGTTTCTGACAACCGCATAAACATGAAAACTGTGTTTCCCAAGAATAAGAAATGTATCTCTGGAGTCGCGGAAACAATAGATAAGTATTTCACTCAGTCACTCGTGCATGCTTCATTTCTACAGAGTTGGAGAGAAATAGAGAGACGGGCATTTTCAATAAAAAGGTTTATTGAACAGTCTTTTTTCTCATGCAAGAAAAGTGAACTTTTACAATTGTAATGCAGACTGCAAAGTATAATGCCTACAGCGAGAACAATATTATAAAACTAGCATACCCGTCGCGCGTTGCTGCGATCTCAGAAGACAGGAAATTTAAGGAAACTTGTTATGATAACATTCAATTTACATTGTGTCATTTTTATTGAAACTTATTCATTTTAATATGGAAACCATCTTAAAGTGTTGTTTTAATTCTGTTTATTTATTCGTGTGCTTGTGTATACATGGTATTTTTTGTTTTTCCGTCTGGTGCGAACAGGAATAAATCAGAAGGTTTTTCGACGCGTGAGCTGGCCACATACAGTTGTCCATGTGACAAGCACGGATTCTTCAAATCTAGTCCACACACTTGCAGCGATTGTCCTTGTGCTTTGTTGATGGTCATTGCAAAAGCAAGTCGCACCGGAAACTGTAAACGTTCAGTATTGGAAAGATTATGAGGGCCCTGGGGTCCGGGGGCCGATATTTAACAATGTTTTTTTCTTTTTTTCTTTTTTCTTTGCCATAAACCTTCGCGGGAGTGTACTCAACAACCTCCCAAAGTTTCATGCCAATCGGATGCATAAAGGACCAACAGACAGACATACTTTTGTTTTTATATATATAGATAACACTGTAAAGGCATTGTATGGTTCCTAAACCATATACAAATACATACATAAATACAATGACTAAAAATACTCAACTGGTGCTTCTAAAATACACCTACCCCAATGTACCTAACCTAAGTCTAGTACGCGGGTAGAAGTAAGTAATGTGCAGCATAGGTTTTAGTTTTGTCTGCCAAGAATCTATCCAAGATTTCTCTAGGGTCTAATCAGCTCCATACATTAGGTTAGACGAAGGAGGTCTGGTATCTCAGTCTCGGACTTGATTTCCCAACACCCCGCAAGGGGAGCTTGGAAACACTGGAGTTGGATTCTCGGCGAGAGAATGGCAGCCTCTTGATTAGTGCATCAGCTGGAGGGTCGGCTTCCTTCAGCACTTGCTGTAGCGAGATGCGTCGGACAAGTAGATAGTCGAACTGCTCCGAACCACTGTGTCTTGCTACAGCAAGTAAAGGTATATTTATACCTTGAAGGTGTCTAGGAATGCCATAGTTTGACGTAAAGTCGGGCATAATAACGTCAGGAAAGAACCCCTAGGGAATAGTCGTTCATTGCAAAGTACATGAGTTCTTGGGCAAATCAATATTCAAGCACGGGAAGGTCCCTGACTGCTTAAGCCGATTTTCCAAGCAATCCTTGTGACGTTTGGTACGGGTGGAAGTGGCATACCTGTATTTGGTCTGCATGGGTTATGTCTAAATAAGGGCTTGATTTCTATGCCTATATTAGGGCAATGTGAATTGTAACTATATAAGGGCATGAATCAGGAAAATTCACTCGAAGCCTAAAACGCCACACAACAGTCTCCTCATTGCTGCCCCAAACATGTGTAGCATAACTTTATTATTATTCATTTAACTTTGTAATGCTTTTCAACAAGCAATTTGCACAACATCTTTACTTCGAGAGAGGTTTTTTGGATGGAAGCTTCAACAGTTTGATGGTGGACTAATTTTTCAACACAAGTTCTGCCTCTTTTCTGCATTTAGTATACAATGTAGTATGGCTGCTGTATTTAAATGAAATAGATGCCTGAAAAATCATGAGGTATACAAAACCATGAATCAAATGCTTATATTAATCTCAGCCACTGATAATTACTTAGAACTGCATTCCAATCCATCATTTTGTGCACCATGCTATGTTATCATGCACCTAGCCAAACCCAACTGATGAGCCCTAATAACGTTGAAACTGATCTTAGGTTGCTTGTGTTCTGCTTCATGGAGGACCTAGCCTGGCAGTACAGACTGGACTATGCCTATTGTGTCAAGACTGATTTGCATATGGCTGAGTCTAGAGGTGGCATGGTGTGCAAAATAACAATATATTGGGATGTGGTCTAAGTAATCACCAGTAATTGAGAATAATTCAAGCATTCAATCCGTAACATATTGTGAAGATGACAAGGGTCAGAGGTGCAGTCGATTGGCTTGCTTCTTTTCACAAGATCCATAAATGTATTTTCTGATAGTTGTTCGAAGGAATGTAGAGGCTGGGTTAGCCAACCCTTTCAGTGGGATTGTTGAAAATGGGTTGGTACTAGTGGTTTTCTTTTGGTTTAAATAGGTATTCAACATGCCTGCTTTGGTTGTGCAATGGTTTGGATGGGTGCATAAACTTTGACCTGAAGTATCATGTTTTGGTTGGCTGCTGCATTTGGGTCCAAAGAAGGGTTGTGACAGAACATTACTGCAAAGGGAGACATACATACACCTGAATCTCCCATATTGTTTACGGTTCCTAATTATATTACATAAGCGTAGGCCTAGCACTTTCTTCAGTTGCAGTCTGTATTGGAGCATCACTTTTTACTATTGTTGGCAGATCTGAAAGTGTGCAAATCTTTCAGGTTGATGGTGATTCTGGTGTACTTCATTGTCCGCTGCTTCTTAAATGACAGCACTATTGGGCATATTTACAAGGGAAGTGGTGGAGTGAGGCGTTAGCCTTTCTGGCTTAACGCCTCACTCCACCACTTTAGAAACGCAGGGCGGCACCATATTTAGAAGAATATGGCGCAGCCCAGCGTTTCCCCCTGCGCTGGTAATACACAGCCTAGCGCAAATGCAGGTACCCTTGCATCATAGTGCAAGGGTGTTTGCATACAGAGGAAGATTGTTTATGCGCAGGAAGGTCCTCCTTCCTGCACATAAACAAACTTTAAATGATATTTTGTAACTTCTATGTGTGCTGCATAATGCAGCACACACAGAAGTTGCAAAATGGCAGGTGTAAAAAATGATCGTTTATGTGCAGGAAGACCGACCTTCCTGTACATAAACAATCATTGGCCTTTTGCTGTTTTCATGTTTGCTGCACAACGCAGCACAAATGAAAACAGCAACAATAAGGAGAAATGAAAAACATTTCTCCTTGTTGAGCCAGGGTAAGTCTAGGTTTTCCCTAGTCTTAATTTTGGCGCTGCCTCCTATTTTCGCCTCCGAAATAGAGGGCAGCGTCAGAATCAATGGTTGTAGCGGTGAAACACCCATAACAACCACCCACTGCCCTCTTCTTTCAGGATAAACCTATCGTGAAAGGGGGCCTTATTTACAAAACCACATGAAGTGGAGTAACGCTGCCTTGTAAATAAGGCAAATCCCCTATCGCTACAGGATCATCATAGAAAGTGACGTTCCCTTTCTGACAGGGGTTTGTAAATATGCCCCTATATGTCTTTCAATGAGTGTTAAATCCGAGCGGTGGTGGCCTATTCTGTCCCTGAAATTCTCTCTTGTGCGTTAACTCAGGTTAATTCTCTGTCTTGTGGGGAAGTTTTGCTCTTCTTGCCTATTGCTCGTCTGTTGGGTAACTCAGCATTTTAGAAGAAAATGTAGCATAACCACTTAATTGGCCTGTGTGAATTGCTTAGAATCCTGCTTCTTAGTGGCATACCCGTAAGTCGAATCTCATTTAAATATCGTATTATACATGGTGATACGTGTGTTTAAGCAACCTGTAATGTACTAGTCGTTTAATAATAGGAGTGTATTAGGACCTCGCAAGTTGAGATATGTCGGGTGAAGAAAGGAATAGGGACCCGGAAAGGGAGGAGTTTTGCTAGTGAATCATATAAAGTGATCTTTGCTGTCCTCGAGTGCCTTTGAACTAGTTTGCAGGGAGGACCCAGTTTGGAAGCCGTTCTCTCCCCTTGCATTTGCATTCTCCCAGATGACCAAGTGTGCGTCTTGCACCGCATAATACATTTGTTACCGCTTCTCTGTCTATTTCCCATGCTAAAACTAAACAATAGGCATTGCATGTGCTTGTTTATTGAGCCTGCATGCATCCTGGCCGTTAAGGTACATTAGATTAAACAATTACCCAGGTTTTATTGGTTCATCAAAAATCTCCTTCATTCACCAGCATTATCTATATCTGCTTCTAAATGCATTTTGTCATTTTGTTTAGATTCAAAAACGCTAGCTTTGCTGGGATATTGATTATCATACCCACAAGTTATTAACCTTATTGAGCACCGGTTGTCATGACAGCTGCTCGCGCCTCCTTCCAGATCTGCCGGCACATTCTTGAAAGGTTTATGGCTCAATCCTGAAATAGAGGAATGTTTTCGAAGCACGCTGTAGTTTTGCCTTTCATGAATAAAAAGATGATTGTACCAAACTAGCATCCATCATTCTGTTTATCCCCCGAAACAACATGTGTAATTTATAAACCAATAATACGTTCTAGTGTTGTTGTACACATGTTTTCAAATAATGGATCAAATTAATGGGATGTAAGATGAGGAAACTGCTTTGGTAATACATCTCGGCTCTTCAATTGCTTTAAGTCCAGCCTGCTTCCTCTGTGGGTTCGAATCGAACCGCACACATTAAATATCACAATAGCTGGCCACCTGATTTATGAATCTTTGACTGTTTTTCCAAGTGGAGTGTCTTCGATTCCATTCAGCGCCAGGATACCCTCACAGTGCGCTTTACAAATACACACAGGGCCTTATTTATCAAAAATTCATGGAACGCAACGCATTAAGCCACCGTGCTACGCTGCGTGAAAAGGAAAACGCAGAATTGCGCTGTATTCACCATCATACGGCACATTCCTGTCCTTTCCTAGCGTGGTCCACTTTTGGCTGCCTGTCGCCAACGTAGGCCCCCGCTGTGTCATGTTTCAAGGGTGCCTGCATTGCAGGTAGGATTGTGTTTGTGCTGGAAGGGACACCTTCCTGCACAAAAACAATCATCAGATGCAGAGTACAGCACACTTAGAAAGAGAAAACAACAAGAAGAATGGAAAGGGGCGACCACTCGGTCCCCCCGAACGTATGGTTGGGTGCCCCGCTCCCCCCGGGAAACCATTTTGGGCGGGAGGCGTGTCTCGGCTGGTATGCCCGAAGTGGCGTAGCCGGGGCGCGCCTTTTCCCGCCCAAGAGGGGTTGTCCTAGACACCTACACCGTTGGACACGCCCCGTAGGCGGTTGGAGGAGGGTCCACGCCCTCCCGAGGAAGAATAAAAGGAGCAACGCCCAAGGAAGCATCCTCTTGTTCCTGTGCTTGGAAGCTGCACCTCCGCGCTGCATGTGAGCTCGAGACGGAACAAGGAGACAATTTTGAGAACTTGTAATTTTGTGTTTCTTCTTTCAGTGATTCCGAAGCTTTGGATCCAGGACCTCGAGTCGAATATCGGTGAACGATGCCTGGCAAAAAGGTCGGAAAGAAGGTTGGGACCGAACAAATGCTTCGCATGCTGGTGAAGGACATGGCGGACATGAAGAAGCAGATGGCGGCAATGAATGGTACGGGTAGACCGAAGAAAGTCATCGGACCAGCATTGCCGGTAGTCGTCCCTGCCGGGAGAGGTAAAAGGGCCAGGAATAGGGCGGCAGGAGGGGAGGCCCCGGTTCCCGAGTCACCTCCAGCGAGCCTGGTCAGTCCCGTCGAGGCCCCAGTTCCGATCCCGAACTCGGTACAGCCGATCTGAGGTTCCGTGACGGTTCCGTGACGACTTGAACCCGTGTTTTTAAGTTTGTCGGAAATACATAAAAATGGTATCAGTGAACCGCAAATGATCCATTTAGTATATCCTAGTGTTTTCGCTACGCTACGAGCAAGAGCACTCCTTCCATTGACATATTTCTGATATACCCACGGCATCCATCTTAGATCGTGGCCGCCATTTTGTGTTTCCTTGCCCTCACATATGCAATAGCCTCTGATCATTTCATTCACTTCACTTTGATTAAAGACACGTAGCCTTAGCCGGAGATTCACCTCTTACGTGACACGTGCACCTTAAACCAGATCACGCTGTAGCTGCATGACTCGACAAAGGCTGCCTCCTCTGCCCGAGGCCAGTCCTGCCAAACTGGTCTTCGTGTCCATTGTACCTGATCATGATTAGGCGGCCGAAGCCGGTAGCCTTGCCCATTTACAACCCACAAACATCTCTTATCCCGCTTTTCTATCTCCTGCACCTGGCTCTACTCCTTTCCTTCTGGGCCTTTATTAGGGGGAGGTAACGAACTTTACGATGAGGCGGTCCGGGTCTTGAATGCAATATTGACAAGGGATTGTGATGGACTGGTGGGAACCCCTCTTCGTGATGTTTGGTATCAGATATTATCGACAGTTCCTGTGTAACGCCAAATATTTATTGTTTAGAGACACAAAAGGTTTGGGAATGTACCGACATGTGAAATATTTGCCTAGAGCACAATTTTTAGTATATAAGGAGCAACCCACTTTGTACAAATCGAACAGGCTCCTAGTCTCTGCCCGTGTGTAGATTCTGTGACTTCTGTGTCCCTGCAGTAATAAACCTTTGGTCTTTGACGCCACCATCGAGAAGCCCGTGTTTCTGTTCATTTGTGCACCAAGGCAGGTGGGACTCCGGGGTCTTTGGGTGTTGTACCCTGACACCTCTGGACGGAACCAAAAAGTCCAGAACTCCAATTGGCGCCCAACGTGGGGCGACGTCATTCGGTACCGGTCCAAAAGCCTGAAGAGTTCGAGAAGCTTCGCGTGAAGATTCCTGAGGGAGGCGCCCCACTTCATCGATCCCGGCATATCGCAAAAGTGGCCCGAAGTTCTCTTCCACGAGGGTTTCCCGTTCAGGACGGCTGCAGTGGGCCGTTGCCTTGACCGTCGCCCTGTCTTGGACCCGAAGTGGTGCAGTCCTTAGTACGGCGAAACGTGACGGGTTTCTCCTTGGTGACGTCTTCAGTGACTCAGTTAAGTATTTAGTGATAGCTAGCTGGTTACTTTTGTGAGGATTGTTAAAAATCCTTGATCGGTTCTTGGTTTGGTTTGGTTTTGTCAGATTATCACTGGTTGTTCTAGTTACGATAATCTATTTGGTTTAGTTTTGGGTATCGATACATCAGTTCGTTTTGGTAGGCCTAAGTTCTTGGTTCGAGTGCACATATTTGTTCCGTGTTTTGTTTGTTTTGTGTTCCGGACTGAAAATGGTAAGTCGGAAAATGTTGTCTTGTTTTGGTTGCAACAGTGACTCACAATTAGAGGACTCTTGTCTGGTTCCTCCGATTGGGACTCCCCTATATGATTTATATTGCAAGTATGGTGTGGGTCCTATAACTTATAATGAGATATGGGTCCGTTATTGTAAGAAGGATGGTGTCCTTAGCTGGCCACTGCATGGTAGTTTTGAACAAGAGATTCTCGACAATTTAGAAGCGAAATTGTTTAGGAAGAAAGCCCGGCCGGCAATGTTTGATTCCTTCCGTTATTGGCGGAAAGAATCCAAACAGAGAGAAATGAAAAGGTTGAAAAAAGAGCAAAAAGAACTAGAAGAGTTAACTCTAGAGCAAGCGACTAAGCAGTTGCAGGCTGACGAGTGTGAGAAAGCCATAGATGTAGCCATTAGAGAGCGTAACTTAGCGATTGACAAGTGCTATCCTGCCTTGCCATCGAAAATGGCTAAGATACTGGAGGATTCTGAAAACGATCCTCTGCTATCTTATCTGTTACGGTCACCTCCACCGTACGCACAAGGTGCTGCGGCCCAACTTATACCGAATGTTCAATTGCCGGTTGCTGGACAACCTGGTGTCCTTGTTCCTCAGAATCAAGTTCCTGTACTTCCAGTGGTGAATGTAAATGTTCCTACAGCTCCTCCTCTTCCTACACTGCCAACCCCTATACCTACCCCTGTACCTACTGCTCCAGAAACTATGTTCCTCGATACTCCTACTGCTTCCTCATCTATTCCTACCTCCACTGCATTCTCTATGTCTGCGAGTGTACTAACTCCACTTTCTGTTCGTCGAAGAATTACTGATTCGGTTACTAATATGCTGTCGCCTATATATAAAACCTTGATTAAGACTCCTACTCCTGACTCTGTTCAGAGACGGAGTCAGCTACCAAGTACTGAAGAACGGGGAGTTTTAGACTCCACGGCTCTCAGATGGATTACGAAAGTTAGAAGATATAGTACGAAAGATGTGTTAGAGACATTTATGCAATGGGGAGAGCCAACGCAGCGATACGTCTTCGACGAGATGTGCTCGTTGTTGCGTGAGGAAATAGAAGAAGACGATGTCGAATCAGATTTGGAAGATTTAATTAAAATTCAAAAAGAGTTTGCTGCTGGAATGATAGTGGGCGATAATATAAAGGAAGCGATGGAACTTATTTTGAGTTTTAGGAATGATCCATCTCTTCGTTCACCGAGAGATTTAGAGAAAGGTAAAATGAAGCTAAGTCGCCAATATCCTATGAGGGAGGTTCCTCCAATTTGGCGCGAAGCTGTGCAAGCTGACGCACCGAATGGTGTTGTAGCTGCTCCAGCACAGTTCCAACGAGTGTGGATACACATTCCATGGAAGCGAGCAGAAGTGTTAGCAGTGAAACAAGCCTTGCCAGATCCGCGTAAGAATCCAGCCGGATATTACAAGGAATTGACACAGACAGTTGAGGCTTGTATAATGAACTTAGCCGACATTGATATGTTGTTTGGTAATGTAGTTCCACAACCAGTGTGGGCTAAAATTCGTAGAGAGGATCATCAGGCTGCTTTAGGTGGTGATTGGGCAGCTATCACTGCAGCAGATAATCAACAAACAGGTGGTGCGAAACCCGAACCCCTAATCGCTAATCTGCCAGGTAGAATAATTGATCTAATGAAGACTCTGATGCCAGCATTGCGTGTTAATTGGGATAAATTATCCGCATGCAAGCAGAAGAAAGACGAAAGTGTCTCGGACTTCTTCACGAGGTTCGAAGAGACTTTTGTAGACCATAGTGGTCAGGACATGAGCACTGAAGGGGGACAGAGATTGTTTGTCGATAAATTTGTGCATAATTTGTTACCTGAATTATGCAATAAATTGAAAGACTCAGAAAGTGCGTGGGCTGTATCTACAACTGCGCAAATACTTGCGACTGCACAGTACTACGAAAATAGAGATAAAGAGGAAAAGGAGAAATCAGAGAAGAAAACGAAAGATTTAAAAACTAAAGTTCTTTTGCAGCAGGCGTATCCGCCTCGCGCGAATCAGACTAATACGCAGCAAAACTCATACCAAAGGACAGATTATAGTGCATCAAGACCTCAATATCAATGGAATCAGTGTGCGTACTGCAAGAAAGAGGGTCACTATAAAAATGAATGTCCGATCTTAGCGCAAAATAATGCAGCAGCAGCTCAGAGAGGTCGTGGTGGTTTTGCGCAGAATTCTAGAGGACGAGGACGAGGTGCTATGCCTCCACAAACGAATGATCGTCCTTCCAATCACTTTGATCAGAGAAATGGACAATCTGTTCAGCAAAATAGATCTCAGCAATATCTTGTTGAGGATTATTGTGAAGTTGAGACAGCCATGGACAGAGAGAGGGAGTAGTATCAGTTCCAGTGGATCAGAGTGGGCCTTATGTCGCAGTAGCAACATCAGGTGTAGTCGAACCGTTTCTGTTGGATACTGGTGCCGCAAAAAGTTCTATCATGCATGCGAAACTCCCTGGCGCACCTTTGTCTGGCTCAACAAATGTTTCCGTAGGTTTTTCAGGCGCCCCTGTGTACAATCCGATATCTGGTCCTTTGTCTATTTCTGTTGGACCGTGTCACTTGAAAGCACCCCTGATTTTGACTACAGGTTGTAATGAAAATCTGCTTGGTTTAGATTTGTTAAAACGACTATATGCGACATTGTACTGTTCTCCGGAAGGAGTACAGCTTACTTTGGGTAAAAGACTCACCTCTCCGATGTACTTGTCAATGGACGCACTCCCGCCGGAGCTACGTTCACTCCCTGATTCTCTTTGGGCGACTGGTCCCAATGATGTAGGTCTACTAGAGATTCCACCGTATGTAGTAACTTTGAAAGCGAATGTGAAATTTCCAAGAATTCCTCAATATAAAATATCGAATGAAGGTGAGCGTGCACTCTTATTGATTGTGCAAGATTTGATTAAAAAAGGTGTGGTTGAAGAAACGCGAGGAAATGTTTGTAATAGTCCTGTATTGCCGATTTTGAAACGAACAGATCCTACAAAGCCTCCAGTCTATAGGTTTGTCATAGACCTTAGAGAAGTTAATAAGATTGTAATTCCGCAGTTTCCTGTAGTGCCAGACATTACTGCCTTATTAACATTGATTCCTGTTACAGCTACGTGGTTCTCAGTTATAGATCTCAAGAATGCATTTTTCAGCATTCCGATAGCTGAAGAAAGTAGGGATATTTTCGGCTTCTGTTTAGGAGGTCGCAGTTTCAGATTTAAACGCGCTCCACAAGGCTATTGTGAAAGTCCATCCATTTACAGTCAAGCTTTAAAAAGTCAGCTAGATTCTTTTGTCCTTCCTCCAGGCTCTGCCCTAGTACAGTACGTAGACGATCTTTTGGTGGCTGCCGATGACAAGGAAACTTGCAAAGCAGCTACAATTTCACTATTGCATCATTTGTCTAATTTGAATCATAAGGTGTCACCTTCCAAAATGCAATACTGCTGCCAAGAAGTGACCTACCTAGGTCATCTCTTATCAAAGGAGGGAAGGAAGTTGACCCCAGAAAGAATAAAAGCAATTACGCAGATGAGTGTTCCACGCACACAGAGGGAAGTACGTGCCTTTCTAGGTATTACCTCTTACTGTAGGCAATGGATCCCAAATTTTTCTCTTTTAGCAAAGCCATTGGTAGCTTTGACTGGGAAAAATGTTCCGAGTCCGGTGCCATGGTCTGATGAATGTCAAGAGAGTTTTACTGAATTACGAAAAGCATTGTGTTCAGCTCCTGTATTGGGCACACCTGATTACAGTAAGCCATTCACGCTCTACGTTCACGAAAGAGAAGGTTGCGCGTTGAGTGTCTTGACACAGAAGTTTGGTGATAAACAACGCCCTTGTGCGTATTTCTCATCAACATTAGATCCGGTAGCCAGAGCGTTACCTAGTTGTTTGAGGGCTACAGCGGCAGCTGCAGCTTCCATTCGACAATCTGCTGGTTTGGTGATGAACAATATGCTAGTGGTCATGGTTCCTCATGCAGTGGATACACTCATGAACCGAACGAAGACACAACACCTTACTAGTGCGAGATTATCTGGTTACGAGCTGACGTTATTAGCAAATCATATTCAGATCAAAAGATGCAATGTATTGAATCCAGCAACATTGTTGCCGACTGATCAAGAGTCGAGTGATTCTGAGCCACATGACTGTTATTTCAAAACGGAGGAAGAGACAAAAGGTCGCATCGACTTGAGGGATACTCCCCTGTCCGACCCAGATGGTACGCTGTATGTGGACGGGTCATGTTTTAAATTGGAGAATGGTGATGTGACTGCTGCCTACGCGGTAACGACTTTGAAGACGATTGTGGAGACTGCAAGAGTGAGTCAGAATTCTGCCCAAGCAGCAGAGTTAATAGCTCTTACGAGAGCGTGTGTTTTAGCTGAGGGAAAGAGAGTGAATGTGTTTACAGATAGTCAGTACGCATTTGGCGTGGCCCATAGTTTTGGCCGGTTGTGGAGAGAAAGGGGTTTCATTACGTCCCATGGGACTAAGATTCAACATGGTCAGCTAGTTAACGACTTGTTGGAATCTCTAACCTTACCGACTGAAGTTGCGATTGTGAAGTGCAGTGCTCATAAAGCAATCACGGATGATGTTGGTCGTGGGAATGCCTTTGCTGATGAAACCGCTAAACAGACAGCTAGAGACACGATGAGTAGAATGTACGTTGCTACGTCTGCAAGATGGATTGCTGAGTCTGGGATGTGTGAGGACACTATGGAAAGTGTGAAAGAGATTCAGAAAGAAGCGACTGAGGAAGAGAAACGTGTATGGAGAGAAAGTACGGGCAAATTGGACTCGAATGGATGTTGGATCGATTTGACAGAACAGCAGCGTTGGATGTTGCCTGATGCGTATGTGCTTGCAGTAGTGACGATGGCGCATGGAGTGGCGCATATAAGTTCTAAAGGGATATGTAAGATGTTGGCTCCGGTCTGGAAGAATGAGGGAATCAGTAAGTGTGCAGAGAAAGTGGTGAAAAATTGTATGGTGTGCTTGATGCATAATCCTGGCAAGGGAACTCCAACTCCAGCTGGTCATTTTGCTCCTCCTTCCTGTCCCTTTGAAGTAATACAGTTAGACTTCATTCACATGGAACGCTGCAACAATTTAAAATACGTCCTGGTGGTAGTTTGTGCTTTTTCCAGGTGGATAGAAGCATACCCACTAAAGGACAACACTGCTTTATCAACTGCCAAAATTCTTCTCAAAGAATTTTTCCCTAGGTACGGAATGCCACGGATTGTATGGTCAGATAACGGAAGTGAGTTTATAGGGAAAGTTATGCAGAGTGTGTGTGCTGGTCTAGGATTGAAACAAAAATTTCATAGTGCGAACCATCCCCAGTCAGCTGGTTTAGTCGAGGGTTACAATGGCACCCTCAAGCTTAAAATAGCCAAAATACAAGCATCCACAGGTTTGGCTTGGCCAGACGCACTTCCCTTGGCTTTGTTATCAACGAGAGCAACAGTGCATTCTAGAATAGGGCTTTCTCCATATGAGATTGTGTTTGGCCGCCCGGCAAATGTCTGGGGTGTGCCAAGGCCTAAACAATTTTGCTCCATTGAATATCCTATGTTGATAGACTACCTTTACGACTTGACTGCTAAATTAAGTCTTATTCATCAACAGGTTTTTGATGCTTTGCCAAAGCCTCCGGAGAGTCCAGGGCATCAACTGAAACCGGGTGACTTCATAGTGGTCCGGAACTTCGCGAGGACAAAGAATCTTCAGCCTCGCTACATCGGCCCCTTCCAAATCCTGCTGGCAACGAGGACAGCTGTACGTGTTGCTGGCCGGAAGAACTGGATCCACGCTTCTCACGTAAAGCGTGTTCCACTGCCGCTGCCCTACGACGACTGGGTGAAGAAGGGAATTGGTGCCTCCGAATCTGAAATAACTCCGAAATTTGTCCCTTTCAGCGATGCCGATTTGATTATTGACACTTTGAAACGTGACTCTCCTCCTGAAAAGACTGCTTTGAACATTGAACATTTGTCTCCAGCATCAGAAGAAACTTTGCCATCTGCGAACTTAAACTCTACAACAGCTGCTAGTGATACACTATTTTCCGATCAGACAGTACCAGCAAGGAAAAGATACAACCTTAGAAGCCATAAAAGGACAAATAAAGCAGGCAACTGCATATTGTGATTTTGATATATATATATATTGAACTTTTGCTTTTCAGCCAGGAAGTTTGCTATTGTATATTGTTTTTTTAAAATTTGCCTTGCCGTCTGGGTAGCCGTAGGGTCGTGGCTGTGTGCCTAGTTTGAATTTGCAGGGGTCTGACACAAGGTCGATCTTTCTGTTAGTACTGGGAACTCCCAGGGCTGACAGAGGCATTTTCATCTACGTACACATCATCAGTGGTCGCGAGCGGATTGTAGAAGATGGAACTTCCTGCGCTGCAACGAGAAAATGTGATTTACGTTCGCAGAAACAGACTAAATAGAATTCTTCATAGCAAATGTTTCTTGATGCAATGTGCCATTACATTTTTGATTGTTTTAGCAACACTGGTGGGTGGAATTGTCTTTAGCATAAATTTGATTTTTGTGCCAGTATCTACAGTACCTCCCCTTGATCCTGCTATTTCTACTGTTTCTTCTATACACTCTTTTCACTCGTTTCCGGAACATGAGCAAGCTCGACGCTCAGAATTCATTAATAATACTTTTGTACAGCTCTTGCACCAACACCAACTGGTAGTTAACACGACAGACTGTTGGGTGTGTGGCTTGATACCTCACACTATGGATAAAGGTATTCCCTATTTGGTTTTGCCTTACAGCTATAATGGATCATTTCAGGCCTTCCAAACCATCTTTGCTTATGCCCTTGAAACTTATCCTCCACGCCCACCACGCTCCACTAAATATAACTCTGCCAACAAAGCTTTAGTCCAGGGAATTATTGACATGATCAAAGACGTCAATAATACTCCATCTTACCCTAGAGACGAATTGCGAGTATATTTAAGTTGGAATACTTCAGAGTATCGCCTTAGTTTAGGAGAAAGCAAGCGTAAAAGCTCAACTCCAATCTGGGTCGTACCTCACCGAGGTCAGGTCTGTTTGCAAGGTAATGGGAGAAATCCGAGAGCTCAGCTAGGGAGGAGTGAGTGCGTAGAGACTTATGTGTTTCCGGCTAACTCTTCCCCTGCCTTCCTTACTGCTAGGGGTACCTACTTCATCTGTCGAGACAGAGCTTATACATGGTTGCCTGCTGACTTCTCAGGATCATGTTATATTGCTCGATTGTTGCCTCCGACATACACTGCTTCACCGGATTACCACAGAATAAGAGTAGCTAGAGGTGTTTTCAGTAAGGAAGATACCGCTGGTCAGGAAGCCGGAGACTTCTTCAAAGGCTTCCTTCCGTTCTGGGGGCCTATGGCCAATAGTAGAAACATACGTCAGCTAACACGGGTAGTTGAATCTACTATTACCGAAACTGCTGGTGCCCTTAGCAATCTGACAGCTGAGCTTCAGGCGGATAGGCTCATGACATTGCAGAACCGTATGGTTCTAGATGTTATACTTGCAGATCGAGGTGGGGTATGCAGAATGATCCAATCGAGCTGCTGTGTCTTTATTCCTAATAATGCTCCAACAGTTTACGAGGCGATCTCTAAGTTGCACAAGATTTCAGACTCCATACATGTAGACAAGGGAAACTGGTCCTTCATGGAGTGGTTTTGGACTCTGATCTCAGCGTGGGGATGGAAGGTTCTAATGGTCATTGGAATCATCTTAATATTACTATTCTCATGTTGTCTGATTATCCAGTGTGGTCCTGCTCTGTGTAGTCTTTGTGCTACAACCTGTTTTAGAAAACCACCTGCGTTTGGAGAAAAGACACGAGAAAGGATGATGATACAACAGCATGTCACTGACCTGATGAACATAGAACTAGATTCAGACATAGATTGAGTAATTGCCTATGTAAGGGCAAAAGGAGGGTCTGAGGTTCCGTGACGGTTCCGTGACGACTTGAACCCGTGTTTTTAAGTTTGTCGGAAATACATAAAAATGGTATCAGTGAACCGCAAATGATCCATTTAGTATATCCTAGTGTTTTCGCTACGCTACGAGCAAGAGCACTCCTTCCATTGACATATTTCTGATATACCCACGGCATCCATCTTAGATCGTGGCCGCCATTTTGTGTTTCCTTGCCCTCACATATGCAATAGCCTCTGATCATTTCATTCACTTCACTTTGATTAAAGACACGTAGCCTTAGCCGGAGATTCACCTCTTACGTGACACGTGCACCTTAAACCAGATCACGCTGTAGCTGCATGACTCGACAAAGGCTGCCTCCTCTGCCCGAGGCCAGTCCTGCCAAACTGGTCTTCGTGTCCATTGTACCTGATCATGATTAGGCGGCCGAAGCCGGTAGCCTTGCCCATTTACAACCCACAAACATCTCTTATCCCGCTTTTCTATCTCCTGCACCTGGCTCTACTCCTTTCCTTCTGGGCCTTTATTAGGGGGAGGTAACGAACTTTACGATGAGGCGGTCCGGGTCTTGAATGCAATATTGACAAGGGATTGTGATGGACTGGTGGGAACCCCTCTTCGTGATGTTTGGTATCAGATATTATCGACAGTTCCTGTGTAACGCCAAATATTTATTGTTTAGAGACACAAAAGGTTTGGGAATGTACCGACATGTGAAATATTTGCCTAGAGCACAATTTTTAGTATATAAGGAGCAACCCACTTTGTACAAATCGAACAGGCTCCTAGTCTCTGCCCGTGTGTAGATTCTGTGACTTCTGTGTCCCTGCAGTAATAAACCTTGGGTCTTTGACGCCACCATCGAGAAGCCCGTGTTTCTGTTCATTTGTGCACCAAGGCAGGTGGGACTCCGGGGTCTTTGGGTGTTGTACCCTGACACCTCTGGACGGAACCAAAAAGTCCAGAACTCCAGATCCCTGTGGTAGTTACACCTGTTAACGAGGGGGATATGCCTCCCGAGCTGGCCGCCCAGTTGGCGGCGTGGTTAGGCAGGAACAACGAGGGTGCTGCGGCACCGGGAGACACGGCCGAGGAGGCCAGGTTAATAATGAAGCAGTTGCGGCAATCGAGAGATGCTGCGAAGGCACCTTGTCCTCTTGTTTCCCCGCAGGTTCCCTCAGAACAACCGGCGTCGAGCGTCAGAACAGCAACGACAACAGACCCAGCTACTGGTTCGGGTAAGCAGCCGTTGCCAATGGCGGGGGAGGGATCGTTACCCTCAAGGAGGGAAAAGGTGGTCCAACACATCCCGATGGATGTGAAAGAAAGGATTTGGGCAGATAAATATGTGAACATGTTTTCACTGTTGACCGCTCACTATGAGATAGAGCACGTTAAAAATCAGAAGGAGTTGTTGCACCCGAGTGTATGGCGTGCAAAAATGGCGGGTTTCAGAGTAGATGAAACAATCGCTAATTGGGCCAGGGCGTTTGGAATGTTCACTGCAATCATGGGGGAACGTAGGCCTGAAGTATTTTCGGAATTAGCTTGTTACCAGACACGTATTATGGAATTTTATGAAACGTATGAAGGCAATCAATGGATGGGTTATGATAACAAATTTCGTAAGGCCAAGGAGCACGACTCATCCCTGACGTGGGATTGTTTCGACTCCATTTCCTGGCAGAAACAGGTTATGCCAAACACAACGAAGTCACCTTCTTTTGGCGGGAATGGGGCGGAGCCTTCCCGCCATTATGTGGCGGCACCCTTTCGGGCGGGCGCCAACAGTGATCAGCACACAAAGAATAATGGGAACTCGGGTAGAAAAGGGGTCTGTCGGAGCTTTAACAGAAGCAAGTGCACTAGGCCACAAGGGACATGCAAGTTCAGGCATGAGTGTGCAGGGTGCGGACAGTCTTCTCACCCCGAGAGTTCGTGCAGAGCCAAGAATGGTGATACAGGAGGTAGAGGAGGGGCCAAACAGGTCTAATATTGACCGAGGGGCACCGTTACCTACTCCCGTTGACATCATGGCAATGATCCCTTGGCTGAACGAATACCCTGATCATGTCTCCGCCGGGGTGTTGCGAGACGGTGTCTCATATGGTTTCCGCATCCCGGCGGGGGATTTTCCGGGGGATGCACAGTGTAAAAACCAACTATCAGTTCAACAAAATACGGCGGTGGTACAGGCAAAGATTGCAAAGGAGGTGGCCCGAGGTCGGGTTGCGGGACCATATGGGCACCCGCCAGTTGTTAACTTTGTTTGTTCACCGTTGGGAGTAGTCCCCAAGAAGGACCCAGGTGAGTTTAGGTTAATCCATAATTTGTCCGCTCCTAGGGGTCTTTCGGTGAACGATGCGATTGACCCGGGAGTTTGTTCGGTGCGGTATGCATCCTTTGATGAGGCCGTCGCCATTTTGAATTGCCTGGGGCCCGGAGCGCTGATGGATAAATCAGATATCGAGTCAGCGTTCCGGTTGCTCCCGGTACACTCACAGGATCAGCGTCTCTTAGGTTTTGTGTTTCAAGGACGCTACTACATGGATAAATGTATGCCGATGGGTTGCTCCATCTCTTGTGCGTATTTTGAGAAGTTCAGTACTTTTTTGCAGTGGGCTTTCACCAGAACCACGGGTTTTACGCAGGTTATGCATTACCTCGATGATTTTCTTTTTCTGGTGGTCGGCCGGGGACACGGAATGTGCACAGGCTTTAAGGGAATTCTGCAATCTCATGAAACGATTTGGCGTGCCACTGGCACCAGCCAAGACAGTGGGGCCATCTACGTCACTCGAGTTTCTGGGAATTGAGCTCGATTCGGTAGAGGGGTGCTTCCGTTTGCCCAAGGAGAAGGTAATGAAATTTGAGGCCGCGCTTGAAATGTGCCTCGGCGAGAGGAAAGTTACTCTCCATCAGTTGCAACAAGTTGTGGGTCAGCTTAACTTTGCCCTTAGAGTGATACCGATGGCTCGCCCCTTTTCACGCTCTATCGCACAAGCCTTGGTTGGCCTCAAGGAAGGGCACCACCGCACACGACTGTCAACAGAGGTTCGCCAGGATATGCGCATATGGCTGGCATTTCTGGCGGATTTCAACGGCCGCGTCGTGTGGAACAAACCGCCAGCTTCCTCCGAGGAGCTGGGGTTGTGGACCGACTCGGCAGGGAGTGTGGGTTTTGGCGCCATATTTGGTAATCAATGGTCGGCACGAACATGGCCGGCGTGGTGGCACGATGGTGGGCTCACAGGTAACATTGGGTTTCTTGAGCTGTTCCCTATTCTGGTGGCCTTGAAAACATGGCCGGAGGGGTTTCGTGATCGCTCTGTGGTGTTCTGGTCTGATAATATGACGGTTGTTGAATGTATCAATAATCAGGCAGCACGCTGCAAATGGATTTTGAGATTGCTGAAAGAAATTGTCCTGCTATGTATGCGACTAAACGTCCACTTTAGGTCAAGACACGTGCCGGGGGTACTGAACCAGGCAGCTGATGCACTCTCTTGTTCCCATATGCAGGCCTTCCGGGGTTTTCTGCCCTCAGCGGACTTGGTGGCGGCACCATTTTCCGAAGCTCTCTGGTCTCTATGTGCCCCGGATTACAAAACCTCGTGGGAGAGAGTCTAGCGCCCAGGAAAAGGAAGGCATATGAAGGAGCGTTCCGTTCCTATTGGTCATTTTTGGGTTCAGCTAGGGGGTAGCATTGGAGGCAGGAGGAGTATGTCCTGAAATTTCTGGTATCATTACATCAGGCAGGCAGATCAGTGGCTACAGCCAATAGGCACCGGGCCGCCATTTCCTTCATGGCGCGGGCTCATGGCATCCAGGACCCCACATCGTCCTTTCTCGTAAGGAAGGCACTGCGTGGGTGGCAACGCCTTGAGGGACGAAGAGTGGATGAGAGGCACCCGATAGGTCTAGCGAGGTTGTCCCTGTTAATATCCGTACTCCCTGCGACATGTTCATCTCAATCAGAGACGGTGCTGTTCCGGGACACTTTTGCATTAGCATTCCATGGGGCTATGCGGGTAAGCGAACTGGTAGCGAGGAATAAGCAGGATACGGGGGGAGGTCTGTGTCGAGAACACATTCAAATTAAGGGGGAGACAATGGTAGTCTCAATAGCCAGGTCCAAGACCGATCAGGGAGCAATCGGGGACAGTGTGGTAGTCCAGCGGATTCCGGGGTCTCCCATGTGCCCGGTAAAATGCGTGGAGGAGTACTTGGCGCAGAGGGCGGCATCATGGGAGGGAAGCTTGCTGAGGCACACCGACGCCACCCCACTGACTAGGTTTCAGTTTCAGCGGGTGTTAACAATGGCAATCGCGGCAGCGGGCTTGAACCCGAGCGATTTTGGGACCCATTCCTTCCGGATAGGGGCTGCTACAGAGGCTACAGCCAGGGGTCTCAGTGTCGAAAAGGTGAAACAGTTGGGGCTTTGGTCCTCGAATTGTTATAAAAGGTATGTGCGGTTGCACATGTTGTGAAGCTAATGTCATGCACTCACGCTTCTTGTTTTCTGTTTGGTTTACAGTTTCGCGAGCAGGCTTTGCGGGGCGGACTGTGCAGTTGACCCGACACCTGGGGACCAGCGGTCAAAGATCACCGGCTGAGGGAAGAGTGGTGTGGGTCGTTGGCCACTCATACGTGAGGCGCGCCGCGGACGTATTCAAAGCAGGTGACATGATTCACGTGGCTGGGGAATACGGGTACAGGGTGACCTTCCACGGAAGGGGCGGGCTCTGTATTGACCAGTTTCAAAGTTTTGTGGAGGGACTGTTAGGGCGGACGAGGTCACCGCCATCTGTAATCATAGTGCATCTTGGGGGCAATGATTTGGTGACCATTGGTCGACGAGTACTTCTCGAGTTAATTTTATCCGCAGTAAGCTGGTTGGCGAGAAGGGTTCCGGGGTGCACTATTGCATGGTCCCACATGATTCCTCGGAAGGTGTGGCGGGGGGCCCTCTCTGTGTCAGCTTTGAATCAGTCGGTAAAGAAGGTCAATAACAAACTGGGTAGGTTGTTTCGTACAGGAAAATTGCATTGTATTCCACATGGATGTATACGGGGGGACCATATGTATCTGGAGGATGGGGTCCATTTGTCCCGGGATGGGAATGTTTTACTCATAGGAGACTTCATAGCTTGGTTAAAGAGTTTGTGTAGCCATGACCTTTAGTAGGAGTTTTGTGGGGGGTCCGGATAGCCGGTCAACTATCCGGCCTGTGGCGGTAAGGTCATGATCGGTGAGCAGTAATTGGAAGATCCCTAGAGGTGGGGCGCCACCCATTATGGATGGGAGCGCCCGGGGGGAGGCGGCCATTGGCCCCTCACACGGGGAGGCGGTACCCTCTAAGGATGGGGCCGCCGAAAGGGAAGGCGGTCATAGGCCCCTCCCTGGGGAGGAGAGGCTACGGGCCCCTCCTGGGAATTTCCCGGGGCCAGGACATCCGCGACGGCGGATGTGGTAAGCAGTGTGGGGTAGGAGGGGGGTCTACGCTACCTTCTAGACACCTCACACGAGTCCTCGGACGACCACCAAGATGGCGTTGAGTAAATATGGGGCCCCCGCTAAGACAAGGGAAATTGGAAGTTGGCACAGAGGTACAGTCCTCTGTGCGCCCGCCCCTCACAAGTAAGGGGGGGAGTTCTGGTATTAGGGAACTGACACCGGTTACGACCTTGCCGTTGGCCCGTAACGTTAGGATGTACAATTTGAATTTTGAGAAATGCATTTACAGGATGTTTTAGAATCGGCTAGGAGAATCTTTGTATTAGAGATATGTTAAGGTTAGCCAATAAACATCGTAATGTGTAAATGAAATTGTACATGATATGAAACTGTTATTTTAATGTTTTAATTTTTGTTTCATATTTTAATAAATACGGCCGGGAGGGTAACTCCCTCCCGCCTTCCAAAAGTTCAAGAACCGTTTCCGTCTTCCCATTCTTGGGGATTTTGTTGGGAGGGGGTGACGGGTATCCCGGCCATAATAAAGATATTTCTCCTGGTTGTGGCTCTGGTGGGGAGGCGTACAACTCTGATACATTCCCAGGCCTACCAGTGTCGGTAAATGTGGGTTGGTTTGTTTTTTAAACTTCATGCTTCCTGACTCACTCCAATTTTACCAACACTGGTAGACCAGAGCCGCAATAATGAGACATATCTCAACAGCCAGCAATTGAATGAGCAACCAGGCCAGAGCCAGAGTTTTTTTTAATCTGGATTGTAAAAAGATTCTGGTTTTGGTAAGCACCAGCATGTCTGGGAATATGTAGTCAGGAGAAATATTCAAAATCAAGGGGCTCTATTCACAAAGGCAAAGAACAAAGGATACATCGAATACAATATTGCACAAGCAACAATCAATTATTCCATTGGTGCTTGACCATCCCAGGTCATCTCACTCCAATGCCCAAAGAATAAATGACAATATTGAGGAATCACTCTCATATATCAAATGTTCAAAGTGTTCATCATTACGTAGCACTTCCTAAAGTCAAAATTAATTTGAATAGGATGATTTCAGGGTGCAAGAATTACATCACAACTCATAACTTCTTATGGAGTTAAAAGACTTTGGGGCTGATTTAGAGTTTTGAGTAACGATGCTACAAATTTAAAGATGTCCACTGGACCGGTGAACGTTTCTTAACATTCAATGTATGTGAAGTTTGACGGACAGCTCTGCTAACATGACAGTACAATCTATTAAACCTTTACCATGTTTTTGTATTTTCAAAAACAAAATCCCAGAGAAGGATTTGATTTTCAAACTACAAAAAATAATGACCCCCCACCATTTGAATTATTTCCAATTGTTTGGGGGTCATCTTACAGTTCCACTGCCACTTAGAGACAAGTTTTATGCAGCAGAGACTGACGGTAAAAACTTGTAATTCGACCACTCCGTCTAAAACGTGAGGACAGCCAGATGGCTAAATCTGTGGCAGCCCTTACTTCCTCACTGTGGGAGTAGTATAACAGTGACAGCAATGGAAAAGTCTGTGTCGCTGACATACTTAAGGCCTTCTCATCTA
The DNA here is from genome assembly GCF_964263255.1 of Lissotriton vulgaris. Taxonomy (NCBI): domain Eukaryota; kingdom Metazoa; phylum Chordata; class Amphibia; order Caudata; family Salamandridae; genus Lissotriton; species Lissotriton vulgaris. The sequence goes on from NC_141689.1 coordinate 204,607,095, forward strand.
AGTTAGACCCTTATTGTAGACATGTAATCATCGTAAGTAGGTACATATTTCGTCCCATACTTGAGATTTCACCAGGGCTGTGAAGATACATATATTTACAAATTACACACATATGCAAATAAAATACATAAATCATATTGTACATACAATCTATTTATATGAAACACCTGAAATCCAAATTTGGTATTTTAATATTGTTCCAGAAATCTTACTCATCTCAGTTCGAAGAGTCCGAAGCAGCAGGGAAAAGGGCAACAATTTTAATTCTTGTAATATAATTTATTGTAGACCAGTTTTTAAAAATAGGTTTGGCCGCACTCCGCAATATTTCTGCAAAAAAGTGTAGCACTCAATACAATACATACAGTTATAGTCCTGTCTATAATCCATTAATTAGAAATCCTCTATTAAGAGAATCTGATACAACAGAGGAAAGGGCAACAATTTCATATGTTATTTCTCATTGTTATATGATTATTGAAGTTATACATTTTTGGTATACCCTCAAGAACCCAAAAGTTAAAATGAACTGATTTCAAAAGTCATGTGTGGATATCAATTCGAAAATACATTCTGAATATAGATTCAGTTCTCAAGCTGAAGAACCCCCCGTAAATTGTGCGCAAGATGTCAATGTTGCATCTGTTTGTGATACATTTGGTTATTATGTCTTAGCCACAATATTTTATGTCTAATCTCCAAGTAGCTAAGTGTCTATGGAAATGGGGAGAACATGTGCAGTGGTAAATTATCCATAAACAAAGCAGCATAGTTTCTTGAATTGTTAATGGCTTGGTGATAATATCCAATATGGTGAGTTTGAGTTGATCCTACCTCAGAAAAAATATTGTATTCGTTATCTTAGTGGTCCATATACACTATGAAAGTATTCAGAGTTTCAAATGGGCATGTTATATTACAATGTCCCCATTAGTCTGGAATGAATGAGGCATGAAGACTATAACTGAGATTTCTAGGATGGATAATGACTATATTATTCAATAAGATTATGTTCCTTGCACAAGATTCCCAATATGTATCTATCACACATTAGAATGAGTCCCAAAATGTGCTAAATTTGCTCCCTATCCTATGTAGAACTCAGCTTGATACATTGGGCCAGATTTAGTAATATAGCATAATGAACTCAACTTCAATAATACCCATTCCCTAAGCTAATGTAACACAGGATCAGATACAATAAATATATGTTGTCTTACTTTTAGTCAATTTCCCATACTTTGATTTGTGCAGATTCATCCCCAGTCATATCTGTTCTGGTGCAGCAAACACAAAGTTATATGTTCTAGTCCTATAAATCAAAAAATAGATATACATTGTTTTTATGTTAATCCCATGATAATTCTAATATTGCTTGTGTCCCAGTTTACTGCTCATAAGACTCTAGCCATCTACAATTAATCTGACAAACGTGGCATGGATAAATTCACACTGTACATAGGTATACATTTAGCTCCTGTATCCTAACCTAATCCCCCCAATTGAATATGAATCCAATGAAGTGCTAATCAGAAGGACTTCATTCTGAAAATGCATCCATATGAGGCAAAACAACTTGAAATAAAAACTGCCAACTAGAAACTTTTCAGATAATTAACAGGAAAACCACAATGTACTGCATTATCGCAGAAACCCAAGTCAACTTCCTCATCCTCCAAATAAAAAAGAAGACCTGCTTGGATCCATGCTCCAAAAGAGAATCCATATAATATAAGACAAGGACAACCCTATACGCCCACATGGACCCAGGGTCAATATACAATGCATACACAGCAGTCTTGTGGGACTCATTCAAGCCCTGGCAATTTCTTAGTTATTTAAAGGAATCCTACAACTAATACCACTTCAAAAAAATGTAATTCAATAAATGGTGAGCTACAATGAAGACAGGAAAAGACAACGATGGACTGCTGATGGTTTTCTGTCAATTGCATGTATTAGTAATTCATATGCAGTAAAATTTAAGTGAACAAAGAACAGACGACATAGTGCTCAAATGTGAAGAAACTTTTAACACACATATACATTAAGACACTGTACAATTCCCTTGGTTGTGCACAATATTCATTAGTATATTTCTAAGGGTGCTGTAAGATACTGCACAGTCCCTTCTTTTATCAATTCATCTGAAGACCAAGGGGGGTGGTTGTCAACGTTCTGACCCTGTGCAAATTTGAGGGTCTCCTCAGGAGCATGTCATGTGACCATTCAACCAATATGGGTCTGGTTGAGCCTCTCATGATATTCATTGCAATATTTTACGTAGTCCAGGCATTGTTTTCTGCAATCAACAATTGTTCCTAAATTCACAGGCTAGTTTTACTCTAAAACATATATACCATGTAGCAGACTGTGAAGCAGAGTTTTTACTGCTCAAAGATCTTTCATGGGAATGCAATGAATCCCCTGAGCTCCCGTGAGACTCTTGCGAGGGCAATGGAGTCCCGCTGGTACTCTGGAGAGAAATGGCTCTGGGGATCAGGGTTTCACTATCATGGCCCCTGAGACCTTATTTCTTAAAATATATAGGACCAATTTTTTATTGTATTGGCTCCTTTAGAAGGGCAGGGTTGAATGGCAATGTGCATGCCATTCCCCAAACCCTTCTTAGCCCCCAACTGACACCCCCCTTACTCCTATGTAAACCACTCCCATTTAGTGCTAAATATACCCCATTTTTCATCTATTTTCCTGTTCCTCCTACATTAACTACAACATTTCTATATATGTGTTTGGTGACTCCGCACTCAGAGTTGAGATCTCTGCATAGAAATGGTATGGGAGGCAGAGGTGGAGATCTTCATACATAAGTTTGTGATTAGAATTTTATGAATATGCCTATAAGTGCATTCTATTACCACAAAAATATTTCCTTACAGTAAATTGCAACTGGATTGAAATATTAAAAATCAATAGATTTTACCATAATCTGTATCATTGGAGCAAATCTAAACATAGATTAATCAAATGATAAAATCAACTAGAACTTCTGTTGTTTACTTTGAACTCCCTCAAATCACTACTAAAACCATCTGAATTGTGATTAAATATTGAAATGCCGGCTTCAAAATTCTATTCATCCATGACAACTGCTGCACTCAGCAGGAACACATATTATTGGTTCAAAAGATTTGATCACATTACACTGATTTTGAAGGACTTCTTCTGATTACCATTGGGGCAAGAATGGAATTCAAATTTGCATGCCTCACTTTCAAAGACATAGGATTATAATAAACAACTAATATACACTTCTCTCAGCATACATCGGGACGAGAGAACACAATCTTTTACGTGAAGAGACTTTGTGTTTTCAAGCTAAAGAAACTCAGAACTAACTCTGACAAATCAGTGTCATGCTCTGGGCTGTTGTATCATTCTGGAACTAACTCACTATCTGAACATTTGAGATATCAACAGAATATTTTTTATGTACTTATATGTTTAGATATGATATTTCTCCAGCAGAAACCTAGCCAAACTACAGTCAAATGCTGTATATTCTCAAAAATAAGTAAGTCAACTAGTAAGAGGACAGGGAGCTGAGTTTTGCACAGTTTATGCATTGTGTTCTTTAAAGAGGTGTTCCCTCACCTTTTTTTAAGTTGGAGGAGCATTGTAGTGGGCCTTATGACTATGTTGATGTTCGAGATCCTGCATGCACAGGTCGAAAGACCTCCTGTTTTGTACTTTCTTTTTTATACTTCTTAGTCTGCAGTCCGGTGGTGTCATGGCTGTGCAGAGATCCACCAGAATTGTTGAGCATGCCGGCAGTTGTATCGTTATGGAACTAGGGGCCCGATGTACGTAATAGGGAAATACCGATTCCTAAATCCGGAATTTTACCGATTCGTTATTTAGAAATCGGTATTTCAGATGTAGGTATGAATTAGGTAATAAATACTGAATTCCTAATATTCGTTATTACCGAATCGATAATTGAGGTTCAGTAATAGCGAATACCTACCCATTCATTCCTATTGGCTTGGAGGTCCATAGGGATGAATGTGAAGACATTCGGTATTACCGATTTGGTATTACCGAATCGGTAATACCGGGAGGCATTTCAAGCATGCCAGGGTGTCCAAAGAACACCCTGTTGCCCCCTGAAATGTGCATGTGTGCACATGTGGCACACATGCATGGCCTAAGGGCATGGATGTGTGCCACATGGCGCATTAAAAAAAGCAAAAAAGTGCTTTTTGAAAGGAAATCGCTACTTACCACCAACTTGAAGTTGGTGGTAAATAGCGATTCCTTAAGGCTGAGGTGCACTGTTTTAAGTGCTGCCTACATTGCATTTACGGAATCAGTATTACCGATTCCGTAAATGCAAGGCCAATAAGGAATTGGCATTAAGGAATCGGTATTTACCAATTCCTTATTACCGATTCCTTCCCTACAACCCACATGGCTAAATACCGGTCAGTAATGGTGAAATTTAACGAATTTCACTGTTAGCGACTGGTATTTGCCCACCTACATCTGGCCCTAACTCACTATCTGTACATTTGAGATGTTAAGAGAATATTTTTCATGTACTTTTATGTTTAGAAATTATATTTCTCTAGCACAAACCTAGCCAAACTGCAGTGAAGTGCTGTATATTCTCAAAAATAAGTAAGTCAACGAGTAAGAGGACAAGGAGCTGAGTTTAGCACAGTTTATGCATTGTGTTCTTTAAAAAGGTGTTCCCTCAACTTTTTTTCAAATTGGAGGAACATTGTAGTGGGCCTTATGACTATGTTGATGTTCGAGATCCTGCATGTACAGATAGAAAGACCTCCTGTTTTGTATTTTCGTTTTCATACTTCTTAGTCAGCAGTCTGGTGGTGTCATGGAAGTGGGTGGGCAGAGATCCACTAGAAATGTTGAGCTTGCCTGCAAGATAAGTGGAGGTGCTGTTTGTGATAGCTTTGTAAATAATGCAATTATTTTTAAAGATTATGCCGGCCAGTAAAGAGAGTTCCATCAGGGTGCGATAACGTGATCATGTTTCTTCAGGTCTTTGATGAGACATGCTGCAACATACAGAGATGTCAATGTGGAGTGGGGTGAGCCATGGAGTGTGGCATTGCTTTCATCCAGATGCAAGTGTGTGAGGGCTGAAACAGCAGTTATGAAATCACTTTCTGGAAGAATAGTTTGTATTTCTTTGGCAATGTGATCTTTGCAGTTGAGGTTGGAGTCCGTGGTGATTCCAAATGACTTTGAATTCAGTGAAAGCTGGGGTTTGAAGCCATCAAATGTACATGTATTTAAATTCAAATAATTGAACTAGGTTTGTAAGGTTTCTTGTTTATCACTCTTGGCAAATAACAGGAATGCTGTCTTTGTTGGATTGAGATTTAGGTAGGCAGGTTTGAATGATGTGCAAGAAGTGTATAAGGTGAAGGATATTAAAAGCAGTGGAGACTTTCAAGTAGAGTTGTGAAACATTTACTTTTTTTAATAATCTTGATGCTGTTATGTAAATGTCCAGTATTTGTAAAGCGCGAATAATTACCCGAAGGTGTCAAGGCGCTAGGGGCCCTCAGGAAGATTAGGCGAGCTATTGCCTAGAGTCACACGGTGCTGGGCTGATCTGCCGCCGGCACTGGGGATCGGACCCTGAGTCCCCAGGTTCAGTGTCAGTTGCCCTGGCTGCTGCGCCACACTTCTTCCGTGGGTAGATCACCACGTTTCCATGTGTATAGGTTAAAGATGACAGGAGTCAGTATGGAGGCTTCACAGTCGATATGGATCTTTTGTGACCTGCACATTACCATGTGAACAAGCTTGAGTTGGTTAGAAAGCTAGGAGGAGAACCTGTGAAGAGCATTACCAGTGAATCCAATTGGGGATTCCAGGATGTGCTTCAGGATAGGATGGTTTGACGGTGTCAAAGGCGACTGAGCGGCCCAGCAATATCAAACGGCAAGGGATCATCTTCATCTGTTATCAAGAGAAAATCATCATTGACGTTTAAGGGTTTGTGTAAGAAGCAGTCCAGATGAATGAATTTAAGATATTTAAGTTGACAGCACAGCATACAGATCCCAGCAGGACAAAATCCAGATGCAACTAACTCATAGTAATAGAACAATACATTACCAAAGTTCCGTTTGGAATAAAGAACTGTTGTGGAAAATACACATGTTGCATGCCTTAAAGGAGCATGTATGCATAACCTAAATGTACATACTAAATACACTATTAATTATAGAATGTAACACATCTCCCTCATTAAAACAAAGAAGGAAAAAAAACACATCATACAAAATCTTGAAGCAAAGTAGGCATTCTTCTAACACATATGTCAACTTTAACTCTTGTAGCCACTGAATCACATATTAACTCATCACTATGCTTATCATTCTGATCAGTAACATTTTGGAACTGTTTAACATTTTGTACAGAACACTTACCAACCTGGGTAATTACAGTATTTTTAAACACTTTTTTTATTTGTATAAGTCTACTATAGTTGCTCGTACGTTTACTAACAAGAAAAAAATGTAAGATCCTTACCCAATCACCTACTTTCATATTATGTTCCCTTGTCCTCCGTTTATTATTGTACCATGACCTGATTTTATCTTGTTTGAGACAAACCTTATTGGCAGTCTCCTGAATGTCCACTTTATTTTCTATCAAATGTTTACATTTCTCTTTAAACCACCAAGGACAAATATTTGAAGCAGGATCCCTACTCTTGAGTAATTTAAAAGGACAGATCTCCGTGGTAGTGTGTGGGGTAATACGATAAGTCCACAGTTTCTCTCTGAGTATACTCAACCAATTACCTTTTTCTTTGATGCATCCGAAATAAAATTCTTTAATACGCGATTAAAGCGCTCAACTTGGCCGTTTTCATGAGGTTCATATAATGACGTGCGAATATGTTTGATCTTAAAACTTTCCAGGAAACTTTCCATTTCTGATATGACTAACTGTTTTCCATTATCAGAAACCAAAGTGGATAGACACCCCTGACGTGCAAAAACCTGTTTGAAAAAACTTGTTGCAGCACTGGTGGTAGCTTTTGCAACAAATTTGACTTCAGGCCATTTTGAGTGATAGTCAATAATGACCAAAGTGACATGTGAAGTTTCGGGTAAAATAAAGAATGGGCCTGATATGTCAAAAGCAATCTTGTTTCAATGGAACTTGAGGCCATTTTACAGTTTTGAGTGGTGGAGTGTAAATTTTTAACAACTTGTCACTGGCACAACAATCATTGCATTCTCTGACAGTACGGTCAATAAACCTATCCATACCTGGCCACCAAAAATACGATCTTATCAAGCGTTTCTTTGCAGAAATTCCAGGATGTGTTTTGTGTGCTAATTTTAAAATCAATTCTTATACCCCATTAAGTGGAATGCATTTCCCAGCTTTAAATAACAAATCACCCTCACAAAGCAAATCATCTGCCACATTATAGAATGGTGGTAAATCTGATCTAACATTAGTTTTCCTCGGCCAACCTTCCAACACACATTTCTTAAGATGGACATATTTGTCATCGGAATCTTGAAACTCCTTCCAACATTGTTCAGTGATGTCCTGATATTGAGCAGGAATTAAATCAGAAATCCTAGAACAAAATCAACTTCTTTGACATCATTATTAACACTATCCTTACAAGGAAGGGGTGAAAGAAAGTCTGCAGTGGCATTCTTTTGCCCTGGAATATATTCCAGCGTGAAATTGTACTCTTGAAGTTTAGATGCTAAACGTGCAATTCTTGACTGACAAGATGTGTTTCAAAGGTTTATGATCTGTCCTAGGGATGAATTTGCTGCCTAAAACATAGATCCTATAATGTTCCACCGCCCACAGACATGCAAGCAACTCGCGCTCTATTACAGCAAACTTGCATTCAGTTTCATTGAGGGTTCTCGAAGAAAAAGCCACATTCCATTCAACATCACCATCTCTTTGAGACAACACACAGCCAAGACCATATAAACTGGCATCCGTAGTTATGATACATTTTTCCCCCATTCTGAAAGGTTTCAATGTCGGAGCATTAACAATATAATTTTTAATATCCAAAAATGCCTTAGCATGTTCATCCTTCCAATCAAAAATAGCTTTTTGCCTCAGTAATTTCCTCAACGGTTCCATTTTAGTTGCAAAGTTTTCAACACATTTACTATAGTAATCACACATACCAGAAAAGGAGAGTAACTTTTCCTTGTTGACTGGGGCTGGAGCTTTAAGAATGGCTTCTACATTAGGTGTTTTTTTGGAACAAGACCCTCACCGACAGGGTAGGTCCTAAATATTCCACCGATCTACTAAATTACTTACACTTGTGTGCTCTGAGAGTAAGCCCACAATTCTAGATTCTCTTGCACATTTCATCCAGATGTGATACATGTTCTAACTCATTTTTTGAAAAAACAAAAATGTCATCTTGGAAACATTTGACAAAAGAATCAATGTCTCTGAAAATTTGGAACATCACTCACTGGAAGACCGAGGCTGCTGAAGCCAGCCCCAATAGCATTTTTTTGTACCCATTGGCGTGATAAACGGAGTGTATTTTTTGGACTCCTCAGTAAGTTAAATTTGATGATACGCTGATCTGAGATCTAAGGTAGAGAAGATTTGCGCACCATCAAACAAATAAACTAGCTCATTAATGTTTCGAAGGGGATGACAGTCAATTATGATTATGGAATTCAATGCTCTCAAATCAATGCATACACATAATTTTTAATCGCGTTTTCGTACCAAAACAATGGGTGAAACCCATTCCGAGGATTAAATGGGTTCAATAATGTTGTCCTTAAGTTGATCATTTAACATTTCTTTCAATTCATCTCTGACATTAAGAGGAACACCTCTCAATTTTTGTTTAACAAGGAGTGCACTTTCCTTTTAAAACATGTATGTGCGAAATCTTTTAATTCCCCCAAATTATCACAGAACACCTTGTTATACTTATGACTCCAATAATTCATGTCCTCCTTTCCATCTATACCCTGACTCGTGACACTTACCATATCCTGCTCACTGCAAAGAGAAATTGGGTCTTTAGATCGTGGATTGAGGGTAATGCCTAATTCCCACTGATCATGACAACCTAGAACATTGACTCCCTTGACAGCAATATACAATTTTATGTGAACTCATCTACCCCTAAAAACTAAAGGTACTCTTCAAAAACCTTGAATGTCGATTCTTGAATCATCAAAACTTTCTGCAATAATGCATGATTGTTGCAGGTTTGAAATATCACATAAATTTTCAGATTTTTCATCAAAATATTGTCTAGTAATAATTGTCCATGGTGACGCGGAGTCTACCATGAGCTCCACTTTAATGTTGAGAATATGAAAAGTACATTTAGGTTATCTCATACTGCTTACGATTCCACAACCTCTTTGAACAATTGACACAACAAAACGTTTGTTGGAATCTTGATTCACTTCTTCACTTTCATTAACACAAGACACTTTTGTGGAATCTACATTGTTGGTAGAATAATGTAGTTGGCTATTGTAACGTTTATCCCTACAGACTTTGCTAAAATGCCCTATTCTTCCACAAATTTTACATTCTCTGTTTATAGCCGGGCATCCCTGGAAAGAAGCAATATGTGATCTGCTACAACACCTAAAACAAGAAAAGGAATTATTAGAGTGGTCTTGTCTCTTACTATTAGAATTATTAAAATGGCCTTTGTTTTTTCCTTGTGTTAGGCTGGAATTTGTGTTGTCTAGTTTGGATTTGACAACACAAACTTCTTCTTCTGATGAAGGTTTGCTGGTGTTAGAATTTTGCTTAACTACATCCATCCATTTCCGTTTATTTAGCTATTGCAATAGCTTCTTTCAATTTGGGATCACCCATGCCCTAAAGTTTTTCTTGAATTATTTCATTTTTAACGTGGACAATGATCTGATCGCAGATCATTTCATCAGACATTGCCCTAAAGTTGCAATGTAAAATCAAAGATCTTAAGGCAGTAAGAAAGTCATCAAACAACTCATCATTTTTCTGCGCCCAGGTGTAGAACTTAAACCTGTTAAGAGCAATGTTAGCTGGTTGGTTTGAACCTTTTTCAAGTCTAGTTAAGGCTTCAACATAAACATTCATAGAGTCACCATGACCAGAACGTGAAGAAAATTGGGGCAAATTTCGAAATATTTCCTTACCCTCAGAGCCAAGACAATAAAGCAAAATACTTTTCTTTCTTTCCGATCCAATGTGCTCCCCATCAATGGCCTTAATATAATTAAAGAATTCTTCCATCCATCTACACCAAGGCATGGGGGGATCACCCTTATTTTGTAAAAATTTTGCTGGAGGATCAAACTGCATGTTAAATGTCACTGATTTTAAACCTTAAAACTTGTAATACAACTGTGAGAAGTACCAATGCTGTAAGAATGTACCATATACGTAGGGAATACCAAATAAATTTCAAATCCAAAAGTTATCCGAGTAGAAAATAATTAAAATAAAATAATAATAGTAATAATGTGATTAAAGCAATTTTAAAAACATACGAGAAACAGGCGCTTAATTGAAATCAGGTGTGATCTCTTCATCCGGTTTAGAATGACATTAAAGATGTAGCGTGATGCCTTCGTGATCTCACTGTGCCACTGTGTGGCTTTGTGGGTTGCTAAGCAACTACACTTTCCTGCTCAGCTAATCGCAATGACGTTAGCACTGTCAGCCGTCGGGAGGGAAGGACGTTCCACGTGATGCACGCAGTGATGTAAGCCTCTTCAACTACATGTGGAAATAGAATGTGGGACTGCAGTGATTCCTTTCCTGCGAGCTCAAGATAAACGTGAAGGTAATCGGTTGACAATTAGAAAATGCGGTAAGAAAACAGATGCGCCACTGATTGTAAGCTGTAACCACAAATATATTAAAAAAATATATACTGTAAAACAGAAGCAGTAATACTCAGTATGAGGTAATAGAAATTTTCAGGTAGCCAATGTGTCCCCCACTCGCACCCAATCCAAACACAAGTGTCCCATGTATGTCATGTAATTCCTTTTCCGTAATTGCTAGAAAGACGCATATGCATTTGCGTCCAACGTTAACATGTCAGTTATACAGTTCCCCAAGAAAATCACGTTAATTAGGCTTCTAGGCCTATGGTGCCAACGTCTTTACATGGTACACTTTTGAATAAAGCACACGTTTTCTCCATGTTTCCTAGCCCAGTCGAGCCAGGCCCTTAATCGAGGCTCCAAGTTCTTTTCTGCTTCTGAAAGCTACAGTTTAGGTATGCATCCCTGACCTCTACCTTACATCCTGCCCAGACGAGCGGTGCCCGGCTCGGCCTGGCCTGCCTGCCAAAAGACGATATTTTGCCTACAGTTATCTGCTCAGCCTCCGCAAAACACATTCCAGTCTAGAGAAGTAGGTAAACATATTCCCGGCTGCAGAGCAAAGGGCCCTGCCTTCCTGTCTCCATGCAAGTAATTTACTGCACACGTTACCATGGTAGGCCCATGGCCCCCGCACTTTACATGAAGATCCATATGCACGCACTAGCATTCAGTGATGAACAGCCTCTGCCCGATAGACCTTTTACTTCAGACACTACATCCTCTAAACACAAGATACCAGATATGCTATAGGTGCAGGTCGTTCTGACATCCCAGACATTAGTCTCCTCTACTAGTGCTAAAGTCAAAGCTCCCAGTTCTCCCCAGTTACACGTCATGCTCAGTTGCGCGCGCATCTATGCCAAAAGTTTCTGCTGATTCTGCAAACTTTTTCTAAGCATCCACCCACTTGTGATGTTTCTTGTGACGTTTCTCTGACATGCCCAGTACACGCCCACGTGTACGCCTTCTTACACGCCTCCTGTTACGCACATGTGTTCTTATCTCTCTCTTTTCACCTGTTACGCCTACTGTATTTGATACAAGTGTATGCTTTTACTATATATATTGTGTGATGTTAATAAAATGTTGAATGTCCCTTCCTGAACCTTAGTGGTGATGGAACCCGATGTCCCATGCCTCGAGGCATTTCATTAAAGCCCGTATGACTCAGATACCACGGACTCTGCCTCTCATTTGATTGAGCTATCCTTATTGTCATTTAATGTATAGAAAAATAGTCTGGTAATTTTATTTACCACATAATCTGGCGCCCGAACAGGTACCCCCCCCCCTTCCCCTCTCGCCGGCGATGTACCGCAGGCCTTGACCCCTTCTGCAGCCGTGACGGACTCCAGTGCACACCTGCGGGTTTTCCTGCTATCTCCCTCAGGCCCACGGAGGAGACGGAGACTGCGACCCGGCATCCAGGCGAGGCGGTGAGGAATGCGGAGGATCCCGACCAGAGCCCCAAGTCGAGAGAGCAAGGTCCGAGGTATCCAGAGGCCCACCTGTTCCGAAGCGCATGCGTAGGAGAAACCGTAGCCCGACGCAGTCCAGTCCAGTCCAGTTTCCGAGGCCTTCAGTTTCTGCTTCCCGGTGAGTACTGTTGTTGGGATCGCATCTAGACGGGTTAATTGATTTGTGCCCGGTCAAGACAGGTCTGGGTACACAGACCTGGTCCAGACGTGTTCACTTAGGTGAATACGGTATGACGTGTCTCTTTATGGGACCGGTATGTCTGTACTGTTCTAGCAGTGCATCTAGTAATTCAGTATTCTAGATCTCGAGAATTCTTCACAATTGTGTTTTCATGTACTAGGTAGTACCTGTTCGAAAATGTTTTAATGTGTTTCATGTCGTGGTATGAATGACTGTTTGCAATTCATTACTGTGTTTATTGTGTTCACGTTCAATTCAGTCTAAATATGCCACTGTTCTCGAGATTACGTCAGATAGGAACCAGGAAAGGGATAATCGAAGAAGCAGTTCCCGTCCCACCTAGGGACACTCCAGGACATTTTATGTACCATAAACATGGCTTAGATGCCATACTGTACCTAGATTTGTGGGTGGATTACACAAAAGATCTGGAAGAAAAGTTTAGATGGCCTGTCTCAGGGACATGGGATGCTGATTGCATCATGAGAGTAGAAGAAGCATTATGGAAAAAGAAAGCCAGACAATCCCAGAAAGATGCCATAGAATTATGGCGCAAAGAAGCGCATAGAAGAACAGAGAAAGAAATCAGGAGAGCAGAGAGAAGTAGAGAAGAATCCGAAAAAGCTAGAGAAAAAGAGTTACTAGAAGAAGGAGAACGAGTCAGAATAGAACAACAAGACAGACAAAGAAATGCCCTTATTACATGTCTGTATCCTGTTCTCGCCGAGGGCCTGCCCAAGGCGACCCCGGAAGTACCCCGTAACTTGCCACCACCATTGGTCCCGACTAAACTCCGTCATAAACAGACCGCAGCGGACATTTTCCTTTCTTCCTATTTAGATGATGTAGCTCCAGCATATACTAGCGTGCGCGTTCCACCTGCTAATAATGTACATCAGCCTATTCAGTCTGTTCAAGATTTGACCCCTCCACATCTCCAAGATTCGACTCCCCCACCTATTGTCACTTCCCCTACTGCCTCTGCTACTGTCCCTCCTGCTATTGGTCCTACCAACCCTTTTTCTACAGCTGCAACCCAGAGTCCGCCTCCATTACCTACACCTACTTTACAAGCTATGACACCAGTAGTAACAACACAGCCAGTTCATGTTTATGCTTCCGCTTCAGGAGGCGCAACAGGAGGTCAACCTGTCACCCCGCCTCAAGTAAAACGAATGACACTTAGAGAAGTGGCATTACAACGCACACCTAAAGCTGCAACATTCGCAGCCCTTAAACAGTACCTTACAGATTGCAGATATGATCCAGTACCAGGCGAAAACGAGATGATACTATACTCAATACGTTTACGACGAGTCACCAACTATCTGTCTATTCTGCCACATATGAAACAACATCTAGACAACATATATAATTTCATTAGAACAGGGGAGAGACCAGAATGCATTCACGAAGCCATGGCACTTAATAAGGTTGAGACACAAAGAATGATTTTACAGTTTTTGATAAATTGTTTGATAAGGGAACGAGATCGGCCAGGTACAAGTAAAGAAGAAATGGATATCCTGATAAATTGGAGTAACAATATAGGTGATGGTAAACATAATAAACAAGGTTGTATAGAATCCATGTACAGAAAGATCCGTAAAGAAATTGTACTAATACACGAAAGGGAAAACGCAGCTAGGGCAGCCGAGAAAGAGGAGAATGAAACCACAGAGGATGAAGAAATAGATGATACAGAAGAAGACGCAGATAGAATAGCGTACGTAGGTAGAGCAAGACCTTTTGACAGACCCATTCGCCTAGAAAGCAAGAAACGTTTTCTTTCTCCCATACCAGAACAATGTTCTCTTGAGCATTTATTCCAAGCCACTGATAAAGTACTGAAACAACGAATAGGTTACAGTGAACTTAGTACCATGCGTGAACAAGAACTAGCACGATCAGCAGTACAATGGGCTTATAATAACAGCGTATATAAAGATGATTCAGTAGCGCAAACATTTTTTAATCTTTCCCCAACCGAACAGCGATTAGCTGGTATGTACATGATTCAGCATCTCATTACACTATATGAGAGTCAGCATTCTGATCCAGGTCCCCTATATAATATATTGGAAGAATTACTCCTGAAAAGATGGAGAGGCCTAGGTACCGATTTGATTAATGTCATCTTAGAACAACGACACAAATACAGAACATTCCTGACCCCATATTTTGTTCCTGTTCCACCCCCAGTAAGGAAAACGTTTTACATTGACAGACAGAATCCCTTACGAGAAGTTCATCCCGTCCAGACCACAGGGGGCGAGCTTCAACGCGTATTCGTATACACACCCTTGACCAAAATGGAACTATTGGAAATGAAAAAGTTAGTGCCTTGTCATGATAAAGATCCAGCAGGGTTCCACCGTGAATTAAAAGACATGCCACTCATGGGGGATTATACATATCCCGATATTCTTAAGATGTTAAAGGTATTGTTGCCCGCTGGCATATACGAAAAACTTAAAGAAAAAGAATGGGAGGTGGGAGATAAAAAGATTATCTGGACTGAATTAGAAAACGAAGAAAATACACGAATTCCAGGTACTGGTCTTGGGGACAAAGCTAAAACATTACCAAGATTATTAGTACAGGTCTTGCCGAGGTTATTGGCAATTAAAAAGGAGGACTGGGATGCAATCTCAGCCTGCAAACAGAAACAAGACGAAGACACTAGTAATTTTTATTCCAGATTCGAGAAATGTTTCATTATTAATAGCGGCCTGAAAACAAGTAGTGAATCATATCCACACCTTTTTGTGACCAAATTAGTCGAGAATTCCTTACCCCAAGTCAAAAATAGAGTATTGAAAGTCGAGAGTACATGGCAAGCAAATACCCCTTCTCAAATGTTACAAATGTTACAGTACAACCAGAACCGAATCAGAGAGGAACATGATCATGAACATAGGCGTATGAAAGATACGAAAATGAAAGTATTAGTAGCTCAGTCTGTTCCAGCTGACGGTCAGAAAAAGGGTACAGCAACGCCAGGTCATTCTGCAGCTCCCGTTAAAGGGAATTGGAACTATTGTAAACAGCCAGGTCACTATATCAACGAATGTACTGTTCTGAAATACAATATTGCTAGAGGCAGTACGAAAGAAAGACCGCGTCCTCCAAGACAAGAACATGTTCCACAGCATATTCCACAGAACACGCAACCTCCACAGCAAGCACAACAGACAGTAGCTGTACCCCAACCCCAACCTATTGCTGCCACGCAACATGTCACGCAACAAATGTACCAGTATGCACAGTCAGATTACCCCGATTGTCAGCAGTACTCATGAAACAGCCTAGAGAGGGAGGTTGGCTTGCCTCTTATTGAGGTTCCTGTAGATCAAGAGGGTCCCTATGTACATAGTCAGGTATTAGGGAAAGACAGAACATTTTTGATTGACACAGGGGCGAGCAGAACTACCATCAGTCATGACAAGGTTCCAGGGGCACCCCTCTCAGGCTCACAGAATGTTTCCCTGGGTTTTTCAGGAAAGCCTATTGTTAACGAAGTGTCAAAGCCAGTTTCCCTAGAAGTTGGTCCATTGTCCCGTACCACAGACTTGTTACTTACGAAGCATGTCCTGAAAATCTGCTTGGTATTAAAACGTTGAAAGCTCTAGGAGCTGTAATATGTTGTTCTCCGGAAGGAGTGAGATTGTTCTTACGTGATTTTAAAGGTCATTATGTGTTGAGAGACTTTGATCCAAGATTGCAAAATGTACCACAGCATTTATGGGCACAAGGTCCAACTGATGTAGGTTGTATGCACATTACACCTTATCGTGTTACACTAAAGCAAGGAGTTGTACTACCCCAAATCCGACAATACAAATTACCCCCCGAGGCTGTAGCAGCCTTACTGAAAATTATTGACGAACTGATTGCCCAAGGAGTAGTTGTAGAAACTGACTCCAATGTATGTAATTCTCCAATCATTCCGATTCTTAAACGAACTGACCCGAATGCACCACCAGTCTACAGATTGGTGATCGACCTTCGAGAATTAAATAGATGCATCATTCCTCAGTACCCAGTTGTGCCAGACATATCTTCCTTATTGACTGCTATTGATTCCGAAGCAGCGTTCTTTACTGTAATCGACCTCAAGAACGCCTTCTTTAGTGTCCCCATTCATCCGGAAAGCCAGTATCTCTTCGGATTCTCTTTAAATGGCCGAAGCTTCAAATTTGCACGTGCACCTCAAGGGTTCACGGAAAGTCCTAGTATTTACAGTCAAGCCCTGAAACGACAACTAGACAGTATTCACATGTCTGCTGACACTGCCCTGCTCCAATATGTTGATGACCTGTTAATAACTGCACTGACCGAACGTGACTGCGAGAGCGCATCACTGACTGTCTTGTATTTCTTGGCCGAAAAGGGGCATAAAGTGTCCCCTTCGAAGCTACAATTTTGTGCCCAGCAAGTGGTATACCTTGGGCACTTGCTGTCCAAGTGGGGGAGACAGTTGACACCAGACCGCATCCAGTTAATTGCACATCTGCCACAACCCAAGACACAAAAGGAGGTACGGGCCTTTATTGGCCTCACCTCATACTGCAGACAATGGATCCCTCAGTATGCATATCTAGCCAAACCACTCAAACAATTGACAACACAGGAGGCAGCGACTTCGACTGTCCTCCCTTGGACTCAGGAACATACACAAGCTTTTGACGAACTAAAGAAAGCTTTATGTCAAGCACCTGTTTTAGCGACGCCTTGTTACAGCAAACCTTTTACACTTTTTGTCACCGAACGCGATGGCACAGCATTATCTGTGCTCACACAAGATCAAGCAGGAAAACACAAGCCTTGTGCTTATTTTTCTAGTACATTGGATCCAGTGGCCCAGGCTCTGCCTGCGTGCCTCAAATCAGTTGCAGCAACAGCGTTAGCAATCAGACAAAGCGACTCAATAGTGTTAGGACATCCCCTGATAGTACAAGTTCCACACTCCGTGGAAGTTCTTTTGAACCGAACCCAGACTCAACACTTGACCATAGCAAGACTGACAGGATATGAACTGACATTGTTTCAGCCACACATAGAGATCAGACGTTGCAATACATTAAACCCTGCCACATTGTTACCCTCAAGCACAATTGACCCGACACCACATGACTGCGTAGAAGTCATCAATACTGTAACGAAGCCCAGACAAGACTTGACAGGCATTGCATTACCTGACCCAGAGCTGACACTTTACGTGGATGGTTCATGTATGAGAACAAGCACAGGAGAGTTAGTGGCTGCCTATGCAGTGACCACTGAAACTGAAGTCATAGAAACACATTGTATTGACACATTGTCTGCCCAAGCAGCAGAGCTCATTGCTCTGACCCAAGCCTGCATCCGAGCTAAGGACCTGAAAGTAAACATATATACAGATTCACAGTATGCATTCGGAGTTGTTCACAACTTCGGTATCCTCTGGCAAGAAAGAGGTTTTTTAACTTCTCATGGCGCCAAGATACAGCATGGTCCACTCATTCAAGCTCTGTTAGAAGCAATACACTTACCTGCATCCATCGCTATCATGAAGTGCAAAGCACATACGAAAGTCACTGATACTATTTCCCAGGGTAACGACCTGGCAGATCGAACAGCTAAACTCAAAGCTCAGACTCAAACAGACATACCGATAGATACGACAAAGACTGAAGTACCAACACAGACACATTGTATGACAGTGAAGGATCCCACTCTAGATGTACTCGACATACAGACACATGCCACTCCAGACGAAATCAAGAAATGGACTGAACAAGGAGGGATCCAGACAGATCAGGGATGGATGACGAAGGGAAGAGCCACATGGTTCCTCCCCGATTCTATGGTTCAAGCTATCATAAATACAGCACATAGTCCAGCACACTTAGGAGAAAAAGCCATGATAGACAGCATTCAGAATTTATGGTTCAACAAGCATTTACGTGCAGCAGCGAAACAGAAAGTGCGTACCTGCATGATCTGTTGTCAGTTCAATCCAGGCAAAGGCATTCCCGTGGAACAAGGTGGATTCCATCCTCCTGACCATCCTTTTGAAGTCCTCCAGATGGATTATATCCAGATGGACAGATGTAGAGGATTCAAATATGTCCTCGTAGTTGTATGTGCCCTTTCCAGGTGGACAGAAGCATATCCAGTCCCAGATTACACTGCCGCGACCACTGCCAAGCAGTTGGTTCGTGAATTTTTCCCGCGATACGGCTTGCCCCGTGTCGTGTACTCAGATAATGGACAGCCATTCTCGTCCGAGCTTATGAAACAGGTATCACTCCGATTAGGTTACCAATGGAAATTTCACTGCGTACGACACCCCGAAGCAGCTGGTTTGGTCGAACGACACAACCAGACTCTGAAAACACGATTAGCAAAGGTCTGTGCAGAAAAAGGTGTAAATTGGATAGTAGCCCTGCCAGTTGCCCTCTTTTATATGCGCATGGTAGCTCATTCCAGAACCGGACTATCTCCCTATGAGGTAGTCTTCGGCAGACCTCCCAATATGTGGGGTACGCCTATGCCTCGTAAAATAACATATGTCGACAGTAATATGCTGACAGATTACCTAGCTTCCTTGATGTCTGCACTACTATCTTGTCGTTCACAGGTCGCGGCTGCCTTCCCGGACAACACCCAAGTGAAACCGCATGAAATCGTTCCAGGAAATTATGTCTACGTCCGCAACTTCGACCGCTCAAGCCTTCTGGAACCCAGATGGAAGCAGCCAAAACTGGTGTTGATGACCACGAGGACCGCAGTAAAGCTGGAAGGTCATAAAGGGTGGCTCCACTCCAGCCACATAAAACGTTTTCATGGATCGTGTCCAGAGACTGTAATAAAGGACTGCCCCCTTTCAGACACTGACTCTAAACTCCCCCTGCTAGAAAAAAACTCTGCAACAGGAGTACAGAGCTAAACTGAGGTTGAGTAAGTCAGACAGCGTTTAATTGTTTAAGTCCCCCTCGGGTGAAGCGGTTAGACAGGTTTCTGACATGTATAAGATAGACCCAAGTAGTCAGAGAGATAGGCGAATTGAAAAGAGAGAAAAATATTGCAAAAACTTGCATAGCAGATGCATCATAACGTTAATTTTCATGTTTATTCTGAGCATTACGATTATTTGTGTAAGCTTCATGTTACATGTTTTCTTTCCTCCTTTTAATTCACATGTACATACTTTTTCTAATGCCTCTGTAGAGCACACTTTCAGCGACCTGCCCCGTCATGAGCTGTCCTATCGATTAGCAATGCGCAACAATACATTCATTCGTATGTTACACCATACTCACCAGACCAGCAATGCCACCAATTGCTGGGTATGTGGCCGACTCCCACCTTATCAGAAATACAAGGGAGCTCTGCCCCTCTTTCCCTACCCTTTTACACATAATGGTTCATGTGGAGCATGGTTTGCTCTAATGTCTTCCTTAGACAGTAAGTCCACAGTTTCCCAAGGCAATTGGATATGGGGGAATCTGAATACAGTCATGAATAAAGCATGTTTCCCAGACGCAGACGGTCTTCCTCAAAGAAGAGGGACTGATCTAGAAAATTAAGTGTATGAATTAGGTAACTTTTCCCTCAATCTCATGATCCTGAACGTCCAGTCCGAGACTAATTCGAACTTGCCGTTTATAACAGTTTTACCAGTGAAAGGTGAATTATGCGTTAGAAAGAATGGTTCAGTACATCTAGGACACAGTGATTGTAATACTGTGGTCGAATTCAGTGATAAAGGAAAGTCTACTTTCAAAGCCTCTCGCCATTCCTATTTTATTTGTGGTCAGACAGCCTATGTACATCTGTCCCCTGATTGGGATGGGACGTGTTATATTGCGTTCCTATTACCACCTGTTTTCCTAGCGCCACCTGATTATCATCGAAATTCACGCCTTGTACATGTAAGACATAGAAGGGAGATCAAGTCCCCAATTGTCGATCAGACTGAGACAACGTGGGAACAATATACAGATTTCAATAAAGGATTCTTTTTCTTTGTAGGTCCTGTCCAAAACAGTAAATTGATAGGCAAATTAACTAGAACTTTGGAAGCAGTAGTGAACGAAACTACTTCTGCTTTAGGTAACCTGACCGAAGAGCAATCTGCTATGAGACTTGTTGTTCTTCAAAATCGCCTTGTCCTTGACGTCATCCTGGCCGATAGAGGCGGGGCTTGTAGAGTGATCGGATCCAGTTGTTGCGTGTTTATTCCTAATAACGCGCCATCCGTGTATAAGGCCATAACACGGCTTCACGAAATTGCTCACCTGATGCACCAGAATCCAGGCACCTGGACTTGGTCCGGTTGGCTCTGGAGTGTGATGTCAGCCTGGGGATGGAAATTGTTATCATTCCTAGGAATAATACTGCTTATTCTATTCAGTTGTTGTCTCTGTCTGCAATGTGGGCCAGCGATTTGCGGCTTGTGCGCCACAGCCTGTATTCCCCGTCCAAGTTCACGTTCCCGCTCCCGAATGAAGAAAGAAGAGCAAATGATGTTATATGAACAGATAGATGGTCTTATGAATATAGACATATCCTAGAGGGTGTAGTAGGGGCCAAGGAGGGAATGAGGTAATAGAAATTTTCAGGTAGCCAATGTGTCCCCCACTCGCACCCAATCCAAACACAAGTGTCCCATGTATGTCATGTAATTCCTTTTCCGTATTTGCTAGAAAGACGCATATGCATTTGCGTCCAACGTTAACATGTCAGTTATACAGTTCGCCAAGAAAATCACGTTAATTAGGCTTCTAGGCCTATGGTGCCAACGTCTTTACATGGTACACTTTTGAATAAAGCACACGTTTTCTCCATGTTTCCTAGCCCAGTCGAGCCAGGCCCTTAATCGAGGCTCCAAGTTCTTTTCTGCTTCTGAAAGCTACAGTTTAGGTATGCATCCCTGACCTCTACCTTACATCCTGCCCAGACGAGCGGTGCCCGGCTCGACCTGGCCTGCCTGCCAAAAGACGATATTTTGCCTACAGTTATCTGCTCAGCCTCCGCAAAACACATTCCAGTCTAGAGAAGTAGGTAAACATATTCCCGGCTGCAGAGCAAAGGGCCCTGCCTTCCTGTCTCCATGCAAGTAATTTACTGCACCCGTTACCATGGTAGGCCCATGGCCCCCGCACTTTACATGAAGATCCATATGCATGCACTAGCATTCAGTGATGAACGGCCTCTGCCCGAGAGACCTTTTACTTCAGACACTACATCCTCTAAACACAAGATACCAGATATGTTATAGGTGCAGGTCGTTCTGACATCCCAGACATTAGTCTCCTCTACTAGTGCTAAAGTCAAAGCTCCCAGTTCTCCCCAGTTACACGTCATGCTCAGTTGCGCGCGCATCTATGCCAAAAGTTTCTGCTGATTCTGCAAACTTTTTCAAACCATCCACCCACTTGTGACGTTTCTTGTGATGTTTCTCTGACATGCCCAGTACACGCCCACGTGTACGCCTTCTTACACGCCTCCTGTTACGCACATGTGTTCTTATCTCTCTCTTTTCACCTGTTACGCCTACTGTATTCGATACAAGTGTATGCTTTTACTATATATATTGTGTGATGTTAATAAAATGTTGAATGTCCCTTCCTGAACCTTAGTGGTGATGGAACCCGATGTCCCATGCCTCGAGGCATTTCATTAAAGCCCGTATGACTCAGATACCACGGACTCTGCCTCTCATTTGATTGAGCTATCCTTATTGTCATTTAATGTATAGAAAAATAGTCCGGAAATTTTATTTACCACAAGTACCTTGAAAAGAGATAATCCTCCAATGTAACCTCAAAAGAGTAAAGCAAATGAAAGATGATATGCCCCCCAAAAAATATATAATAGTGGAAGATACTCCGCTCCTGTGCTGAAGATGGCAGGAGTAGAACTGGTCCTCGTCGCCAAATTTTGTAAGAAGCAGTCCAGATGAATGAATTTAAGATATTTATTTGAAAGCACAGCATACAGATCCCAGCATGTTGCATGCCTTAAAGGAGCATGTATACATAACCTAAATGTACATAATAAATACACTAATAATTATAGAATGTAACAGGTTGGCTTCTTTGCTGTAGTGTGACTGGTGGTCATAAAGGAAATCATTTCAATTAATGTGGTCTTGGACTGAACAAAGACTGCGGGGCATATTTATGAACCCCTTTGCATCACTCTTGCGCCACGCAACTTGGTGTAGGAGTGAAGCAAATATAAAGTTGGAATTCATAAAGCCACACAAGGCCACCTTTAGTGGCCCTGCGTGGCTTCAAAAATGTTGAGTAATGAAACACAGAGCAAATCTCTGTGTTGCATTATTCTGCACCAGGAAGTAATTTCTGTGTGTGTTCCCTCACAAAATCCATGGATTTTGACCCTTTTCCAGATTTACATAAACTTGGAAAAAGTATGCCTCCCCAGAAGAAGAGTAGCAAGGAGAAATATCATTCTTCTAATTTGTTCCTGTTTCTATGTGTGCTGCATACTGCAGAGCACATACAATGAAAAGTCGCTCAGGATTGTTTTTGTGCAGGAAGCTGGCCTTTCCTGCACAAACACAATCCTGCCTGCCACACAGGTACCCTTGCAAGAGTGCCTCCTTTGAAGCTAGGCTACCAAAATGGTGGCAGCGTAAGGGAAAAGGAGAGGAAGTTGGCCGATTGGATAAATACGATGCATTCCTGCCCTTTTCCTGTGATGAGGGCAGCACAGGAAGGTGACTTGCTGAGCTGCCCTGCACCACTAATACTATAAACATGGCCCTATGTTCTCAGTGTTCTTGCGGATGAATAGTGAGTGAGTGAAGGGTCAGTAGTTGGGAGGTCATCATTGTAAGTTTCCACATGAGTGGGAGGATCTGGCCTATCGTAAGAGCCTCTGCGTATAATCCTTGTATTTATGTTGAAGGGTCCTGTGCCCTTTATTCTGACATCAGGCTTGTCATTCAAGATTTATGATTCACCATAGATGTTATTCCTTGACAACGCTACAGCTACAAGCCAACATGGCTACAGCTACAAGCCAACATGTGTTTCGTCCATTTAAGTAAAACTGGACTTCATCAGGGCTGAAACATAAAATATTAATAAAATAAGGAAGATGAAGAGTTATGGGTTCAGAAATTAGACCCATCTCTAAGGTGTGCCACCAGAATTGTGCCAAACAAGATTCTATGTAAAAGATAGTTGTGAACAGTTAGTCACTGATGGTGAAGAAAGGTATGGCTATCAGTTTGAAAGCCAAGGTGAAGAAGAATTTATAGAAAACCGCAGTACCAAAGATATGAGTCACCACTTGTGTATTAAATTATCATTACACGCTAAAGTATTCCAAATTATCCCTCTATCCTGATAGTATGGTTCTCGAGTATACCAGTTGTGGGTAAAAGTCACACATTGTAAACAAAGCTCACCAAATCTGTAATGCTACCTTCCTAGACAATTGGAAATGGTATTATTCTTATAAAGAACGTCCGAATATCTGGAAGAAATCCATAATACAATATACTATTGTTAAACATGTGATCTAATATTTTAATATGTATTACACACTGCGATGGCTCACTTACATAACATTAGCCTCAGTGCAAGTATGTTATAGTTTAAAGTTGCATATTGGAGTCAATCTGCAAATCTGAAATACCAAGTGTAAATGATAAATTGTGGCATAAAGTCTAATATTACTGTAAACTCCCGACATAGAACGGGACCAGCCATCACAAATTATATTTTTAGACACAAGAGTAAATCTCCTCCATTAGGATGCACGTGGCAAAATAAAGATAAATTGCCAGGTGTCCAAAAAAGCTGTGCTAACTCACTCCACTGACTCAGCACGCATCCGTTATCCACTAGAACAAAATCACTCTACAGGCCCTGCGCACGTTCAATATTAACTTTAAGGAAATGTACAATTCCCCATTTATAGCTGCGGAGTCCCGATATCAAAAGGAACCACATGTCCCAAAATGCAGATTTGAGACAGACAACTACATCAACTGCTTTAGTTTAAATGTTGCAAAGTAATGTTAATTTGCTAGGTATCCAAAATACCGAGCTTCATCACTCTTTTGACTTAACACGCACCCGTTATCCACTATAACAAAATCACTATACTTGCTCTGCACACGTTTGTTATTAACTTTAATGAAATACACAATCTTATGTGATTTTCATCTTTCTGTCCCTGTGAGGACACCGTTCTTGTACTGCACCCATGTGTCCCTGTGCGGACACCGTACCGTCTGTGCCTTCACCAGCTGCCAACTGGCAACCCTTGACAGTTGACAGCTGATGACCGAGCAGCAGCCTTGTTTCCTACGCTCCGATGTTCTGTAGGAGCCTGTGTTGGTGAAGTAAATAAAGAACTCAATTCACACACCACTACGAGTCTACAGGAGGTCTTTACGCAATCATCTTACTCCTGTGTCAAAGGACAAATCCTTACTGATCGGTAGAGTACTCCCATCATAAACGGTCTTTCGTGGCATTCTGCGTGGGTGCCATTTTGTTCTACCGTTATATACCCTCCATGATTTGGATCCACGTGTAAGCACCAAAACTTGGTGGCCATTTTAATGTGGACATTCTCCTAATGTATATATGTATATTTTATGGATTGAACATCATGTAAGACATATTCAAATAATAAACCCACACTGTGAGGCATACTTTTCTTATGAGTTAGCCCTATAGATGTTCATAATATTTCCAGAAATAGGTAATGACTCAGAATCAGAATTGAACTAATATATGTCCATAAATTGGCCCTAAAAGAGTGGCAGCCATCTTAGCGTATGCAAAACCCATTGGATACCCACTAAGTGAGCCACACTCCACATGTGATAGAACTCCATACTTGTTCATATGGCTGAGATACCCGCCACCCCCTCTCAACACAATCCCCAAGGATGGGAAACGGGAAACGGTTCTGAACTTTTGGAAGACGGGAGGGAGTGACCCTCCCGGCCGTATTTATTAAAATATGAAACAAAATAAAACATTAAAATAACAGTTTCATATTATGTACAATTTCATTTCCACATTGCGATGTTTGGCTAACCTTAACATATTCTCTAATACAAAGGTTCACCTAGCCGAACTAACATCCTACAAAACATTTAACTTGAAATTGTACATCCTAACGTTTAAGGGCCAACGGCAAGGTCGTAACCGGTGTCAGATCCCTAAACCAGAAATATCCCCCTCACTTGTGAGGGGCGACCGCACAGAGGTGTACCTCAAGTGCATCTACCAATTTCCCTTGACTTGACGGGGGCCCCAATAAACTCGACGCCATTTAAAGGTCGTCCGAGGACTCGTGTGAGGTGTCTAGAAGGTAGCGTAAACCCCCTCCGAAACCCCACACAACTTACCACATCTGCCGTCGCAGATGTCCTGGCCCCGGGAAATTCCCCAGGAGGGGGCTGTAGCCCCTCCTACCCAGGAAGGGGCCTTGACCGCCTTTCCTTTCCTTTCGGCGGCCCATCCTTAGAAGGGACCGCCTCCCCGTTGATGGGCCAATGGCCACCTCCCCCGAGCGCTCCCATCCGTAATGGGTGACGCCCACCCATAGGGATCTTCCAATTACTGCTCACCGATCATGACCTTACCGCCCGACCAGAATAAATACGACAATTCTAACTAAATTACAAAATGACAAAATTATTATATGACAGTAACCGTTACCACTTATTAAAAGCATGATTACTGATCAACACTAGTGCAGAATTCCTTTATTTGCAAAACATACCAAAAATTGACCATTCTTTATTGCATATTCAAAGTTATCACGATAATCATCACAACCTGCACGAAATAGAGTTACCACATCAAAACTTTATTCAAAAACCACTTGCTGTCCTCAGGGGCTGGTGGGTGGGTCAAAATTGGCTCTTCGTTCCGTCTCGAGCTCACGTGCAGCGAGGAGGTGCAGCTTCAGAGCACAGGAACAAGAGGATGCTTTCTTGGCTTGTTGCTCCTTTTATCCGTCTTCAGGGCGGGCGTAAACCCGCCCCTGCCTGCCCCAAGGGCGTGGCCGGCCGCGTCAGTGTCTAGGCCAGCCCACTCCAGGGCGGGAAAAAGGCGCGCCCCGGCTACGCCGCTTCGGGCATACCAGCCGAGACTCGCCTACCGCCCAAGATGGCTTCCCGGGGGGATCGTGGTACTCCACCATACGTTTCGGGGGGACCGAATGGTCGCCCCTTTCCATATGGCTGAGATACCCGCCACCCCCTCTCAACACAATCCCCAAGGATGGGAAACCGGAAACGGTTCTGAACTTTTGGAAGACGGGAGGGAGTGACCCTCCCGGCCGTATTTATTAAAATATGAAACAAAATAAAACATTAAAATAACAGTTTCATATTATGTACAATTTCATTTCCACATTGCGATGTTTGGCTAACCTTAACATATTCTCTAATACAAAGGTTCACCTAGCCGAACTAACATCCTACAAAACATTTAACTTGAAATTGTACATCCTAACGTTTAAGGGCCAACGGCAAGGTCGTAACCGGTGTCAGATCCCTAAACCAGAAATATCCCCCTCACTTGTGAGGGGTGACCGCACAGAGGTGTACCTCAAGTGCATCTACCAATTTCCCTTGACTTGACGGGGGCCCCAATAAACTCGACGCCATTTAAAGGTCGTCCGAGGACTCGTGTGAGGTGTCTAGAAGGTAGCGTAAACCCCCTCCCAAACCCCACACAACTTACCACATCTGCCGTCGCAGATGTCCTGGCCCCGGGAAATTCCCCAGGAGGGGGCTGTAGCCCCTCCTACCCAGGAAGGGGCCTTGACCGCCTTTCCTTTCCTTTCGGCGGCCCATCCTTAGAAGGGACCGCCTCCCCGTTGAGGGGCCAATGGCCACCTCCCACGAGCGCTCCCATCCGTAATGGGTGACGCCCACCCATAGGGATCTTCCAATTACTGCTCACCGATCATGACCTTACCGCCACAGGCCGGATAGTTGACCGGCTATCCGGACCCCCCCACAACACTCCTGCCTAAAGGTCATGTCATAAAGTCTTTAGCCAAGCCATCAGGTCTCCTATGAGTAACTCGTTCCCCATCCGGGATAAATGAACACCATCCCCCAAATACATACTGTCCCCTTTAATACAACCATGCGAAACAGAATGCAGTGTACTTGAACGGAAAAATCTACTCACTTTATTAATAATTTTTCTTACTGAATGATTCAGAGCAGAAACCGAAATAGCCCCCCGCCACACTTTCCGTGGGATCATATGGGACCATGCAATTGTGCACCCTGGAACTCTTCTCGCTAACCAACTTACAGTGGAAAGCATTGCCTCAAGAAGAAGTCGTCTACCAGTGGTCACCAAATCGTTGCCCCCAAGATGTACTATGACTACAGACGGCGGTGACAAATCGTTGCCCCCAAGATGTACTATGACTACAGACGGCGGTGACCTTGTCCGCCCTAACAAACCCTCGAAAAATGATTGAAACTGGTCAATACAGAGCCCGCCCTTTCCGTAGAAGGACACCCTGTACCCGTATTCCCCAGCCACGTGAATCATGTCACCTGCTTTGAATACGTCCGCGGCACGCCTCACGTATGAGTGGCCCACGACCCACACCTCCTTTTTCACAGCCGGTGATGTCTGACCGCCGGCCCCCCGGTGTCGGGTCGCCTGCACAGTTCGCCCCGCCTCGTAGGCTTGCGCAACTGAAAACCAAACAAAAACAAGAAGCGTGAGTACATCACTACAGCTTCACAACATATGCAACCGCACATACCTCTTATAACAGTTCGAGGACCAACGCCCCACCTGTTTTACTTGTTCTACATTCAGACCCCTGGCTGTAGCTTCTGTAGCAGCCCCTATCCGAAAGGAATGGGTCCCAAACTCGCCGGGGTTCAAGCCCGCGGCCGAAATCGACATCGCAAGCACCCGCTGGAACTGAAACCTCGTCAGTGGGGTGGCGTCAGCGTGTCTCAACAAGGCCCCCCCCCATGATGCCACCCTTTGCGCTAAATATTCCTCTACGCACACTACAGGGCACATGGAGGACCCGGGAATCCTTTGTAAGATTATGCAGTCCCCAATCGCACCCTGATCGGTCTTGGACCTGACAAACGAGACAGTCATTGTCTCCCCCCTGACCTGAACGTGCTCTCGGCACAGTCCCCCCATGGCATCCTGCTTGTTCCTCGCCACTAGTTCGCTCACCCGCATAGCCCCATGGAATGCTAGCGCAAAAGCGGCTCGGAATACCACTGTTTCATACTGGGATGAACACGTTGCAGGAAGTACAGATAATAACAGGGCCAACCTATCCAGACCTATCGGGCGCCTTTCATCTACTCTGCGACCCTCAAGGCGTTGCCACCCACGTAGCGCTTTTTGCACAACGAAAGACGCAGTCGGGTCCTGGATCCCATGAGCCCTTGCCATAAAGGAAATGGCGGCCCGATGCCTCTGGGCCGTAGCAACTGATTTGCCTGCCCGATGTAAGGACAGCAAAAATTTTACTACCAACTCCTCCTGGCCCCAAAGCTCCCCCCTAGCAACCCCCAAAAAGGCCCAATAGGAACGGAACGCCCCTTCATATGCCTTCCTCGTCCTGGGTGCTAAACTCTCTCCCACGAGGTTTCGTAGTTCGGGGCACCGAGAGACCAGAGAGCTTCGGGAAAGGGTGCCGCCACCGGGTCCGCTGTGGGCAGAAAACCCCAGAAGGCCTGCATACGAAAACGAGAAAGCGCATCAGCCGCTTTGTTCATTACCCCCGGCACATGTCTTGCCTTAATTAGCACATTCAATTGCATACACAATAACACAATTTCTTTGAGCAATCTCAGAATCCATTTGCATCGTGCTGCCTGGCTATTGATACACTCAACCACGGTCATGTTATCAGACCAGAACACCACAGAGTGATCTCTGAATCCCTCGGGCCAAGTTTTCAGGGCCACCAGAATGGGGAAAAGTTCAAGAAAAGCAATGTTACTCGTCAGCCCACACTCATGCCACCATGACGGCCATTTTTGAGCCGACCATTGTGTGCCGAATATGGCACCACACCCAATGCTCCCAGCCGAATCTGTCCACAGCCCTAGCTCCTCGGAGGACACCGCCGGTTTGATCCAGACAATTCGACCATTGAAATCCGCCAGAAATGCCAACCAAATGCGCATGTCCTGGCGAACCTCTGCCGATAGCCTTGTGCGATGATGACCCTCCTTCAGGCCGACCATGGCTTGAGCGATCGAGCGGGAAAAGGGGCGGGCCATCGGCATTACTCTTAGGGCAAAATTCAACTGGCCCACCACTTGTTGTAATTGGTGCAGTTTAACCTTAGATCCACTAATACATGTTTCAAGGGATGCCCTGAATTTTAACACTTTTTCTCTTGGTAATCGAAAACAGCCTTCCTCTGAGTCGAGCTCGATCCCCAGAAACTCGAGGCAAGTCGAGGGACCCACAGTCTTACCTGGTGCCAATGGCACACCAAAATGATTCATTAAGACACAAAATTCGTTCAAAGCCTGTCCACATTCTGGATCCCCGGCTGCCCCCAGAAACAAAAAGTCATCGAGATAATGCATAACATGTTGAAAACCCGTCCTCTTTGTGAAGACCCATTGCAGAAAACAACTGAACTTTTCGAAATAGGCACAAGATATAGAACATCCCATTGGCATACATCTATCCATGTAATAGTGACCCTGAAACATAAAACCAAGGAGACGCTGATCGTCTGGATGTACCGGGAGCAACCGGAACGCTGACTCAATATCTGATTTTGCCATCAGCGCACCGGGCCCTAGGCGATTCAACATGGCAACGGCCTCATCGAAAGATGCGTACCGCACCGAACACACTTCCGGGTCTATCGCATCATTCACGGAAAGACCACGTGGGGCTGACAAATTATGTATCAGCCGAAACTCACCCGGGTCCTTCTTGGGGACCACCCCTAAAGGGGAACAAACAAAGTTAGCCATCGGTGGGACATCAAATGGACCGGCGACTCGACCTCGAGTAACCTCCTTCCCAATCTTTTCCTGTACCACGGTCGTATGTTGCAAGACCGACAGTTGGTTCTTACATTTTGCTACACCCTGAAAATCCCCCACTGGGATGCGGAAACCATATGAAAACCCGTTCCGCAACACCCCAGCGGAAGCATGATCCGGGTATTCGTTGAGCCAAGGAATCATTGCCATGGTATCAATCGGAGTAGGTAAAGGCGCCCCTCGGACTATTTCAGACCTGTTTGGCGCTTCCCCTACCACCGTTATCACCCGTTTTGGCTCTGCACATGGACTCAGGATGGGATGGCTGCCCACACCCTCCACATTCGTGTCTAAACTTGCATGACCCCTGGGGCCTCGTACATTTACCCCTGTTGAAATTTCAACAAATCCCCCTTTTACCTGCATTGCCATTCGGCTTTGAGTGATAGTCGTTACCTGCACCCGACCGAAAGGGTGTCCCAGCGGATTGGCGGAAGGATTCGCCCCCACTACTTCCTACCAATGGCACTTTTAACATTCCTGTACTCTCCATTTTTGACCATGAAACGGAGTCGTAACAATCCCAAGTCAAGTTTTTGTCATGTTCTTTCGCCTTTCTAAAAATATTATCGTAGCAGAACCACTGATTGCCCCCATATGATACGTAATACTCCATGATCCGTGACTGATAAATAGGCAATTCGGTCAGCAACTCGGGCCTACGTTCGCCCATGATGGAGGTAAAGATTTCCCATGCCCTGCCCCAAGTGCCAATGTTTTCGTCGACCTTAAAGGCGGCCATTTTTGCGCGCCAAACACTCGGATGCATGAGCTCCTTTTGGCTCTTAACATGCTCCATCTCATAATGGTCGGTAAGCAAAGAAAAAATGTTTACATACTCATCCGCCCAAATCTTTTCCTTAATTGCCAGAGGAACATGCTGAGCCACCTTTTCCCTTCGTGAAGGTGCAGACCCCTCCCTCGCAATCGGCAATGGCCGCTTACCTGAACCAGAAGCTGCATCTGCCGCCGGACCTGGGCCTGTTGCTTTTCCTGCCGCCAGAGACAGCGGGGTAACTGACGATGGTGCCTTCACCGCCTCCCTAGTTTCACGCAGTTGTCTCATTAACACCCGTGCGTCGTCAGCCGTGGCGCCCTCGTTATCTTTCCCCAACCACGCTGCCAATTGTGCTGCCAACTCGGGAGGCATATCCTCCCCGGACACGGGAGTGACCACCACGGGAATCGGATTCCCTTCCTTCGGCACCGGAGTTGGCTCTTCAAGGGGGATATCGGGAACCGGGGTTTCCCCCCCAGCTGCCCCCCTTCTGGACCTCTTGCCTTTCCCTCCGGGGGCTGCTCCCGACAAAGGTCGTTTCGGTCCCCCTTCCCCGTCTTTAGCTGCCATCTGCTTCATCAGATCGGTTACTTCTTTCATGAGCATGCGGAGCATCTGGTCGGTACTGACTCGCTTTCCGACTTTCTTGGGCATTCTCAGACAGAGTATCTGTAAGACAAAAAGAAAGATTACCACGCTCAAAATTGGCTCTTCGTTCCGTCTCGAGCTCACGTGCAGCGAGGAGGTGCAGCTTCAGAGCACAGGAACAAGAGGATGCTTTCTTGGCTTGTTGCTCCTTTTATCCATCTTCAGGGCGGGCGTAAACCCGCCCCTGCCTGCCCCAAGGGCGTGGCCGGCCGCGTCAGTGTCTAGGCCAGCCCACTCCAGGGCGGGAAAAAGGCGCGCCCCGGCTACGCCGCTTCGGGCATACCAGCCGAGACTCGCCTCCCGCCCAAGATGGCTTCCCGGGGGGATCGTGGTACTCCACCATACGTTCGGGGGGACCGAATGGTCGCCCCTTTCCATGTGTTTTGTCAATAAAACGTACTATCGTGGATTTAGAGTTTGGACTAATGCATGTCCATAAGTTGGCCTCATAATCATGGCATTTACACCCCAATCATATATGTCACCAAATCAAAAAGGGACTAAATGCGTCAATAGAATTTCCTCAAGAACATGCCGGCCATCTTAACATATGCACAAACAAGGTATATGTATGTAAATATATTAAATTAACGTAGTGCATGACAAAAGGGGGAGATTACTATTCATTCTGATATTATGGGGCCCGTAATACCACCATTTCCTGATCTCAGGATGTCCTTAGTTACATACAGCAACCCTAGAGTGCCACTACATATTAGTCTAGCATTCCGCCCTTTTATAGAATATCGTTTGTAGTATTATACATAGTAGTTAAGGAGAGAGTGAATCAATTTTAAAAGAAGTGAGAGTAAATAAAAAGTCATGGAGGAGTTAGAAAGCAATAGATACAGATACTTGAGATCCAGGTGATAAAGGATAATAAGACACACAAACTCATAATTAAATGCCCGTCTGTATAGTACACATCAGTTAACATGGTATCAAATATGAATAGGTTCACACATATGGACATGGATTGTATCCACCAACCGGATCTGTTCCGGTTAGATAATACAAGGGTTTCTCATGGGAGGAGGGGTGGTAGGTTAGGGCACATGGGGGAAAGGGGTTGGGCAAAAAAGCATAAAATGTTCCTCATTTCCAGATTGGTTTCTTATTAAAAAAAATGTACAAAGTAGGGACAGGGGATTTAGTACTACAGGCAGGACCGCCATGTGGCAGTCTTTCTTTTCATAGTGGCAGCGGAAGGGGCATGTCTTATGAGTAATCTCAGGATTCTCTCCTGGAATGTTAATGGTCTGCGCACCAAACCAAGAGCAAATAGGATCTTACCATACTTACGAGACTCGGTTGCACAGGTCATTATACTCCAGGAGACTCATTTAATCAAGTCTGAGATACTCAACATGGTTAAGAAGAATAGGTGGATAGATGTATCAATATCAACTACACAATCAATGAACATAAGCGGTGTGACTATCCTTTTAAAAAAAACATCAATACAAGAGTAGTCTCAAAGAAGGTCGACCTTGGTGGCAGGTGGGCAATCACAGCAGTAGATATTGGGTGGGCACATTTGACTCTAGTTGGTTACTATGGGCCTAATCTTGATGTTCCCACGGCTCTAGAATCCCTATTTTCTCAGCTCTTAAACTTCCCGGAGCAGACCATCATAGCAGGGGATTTCAACATAGTACTCGACCCCTTATTAGACAAGACTCTGAGTACTAGGCAGCAAGTATTTTCGAAGTCTAGAGCTTTTTTACTCAATTGCATGAAGCAATACGGTTATGTAGATATTTGAAGGGTAAGGGTAGGACAACTACCTGGATTTTCTTTTCAGAATTACAATTACCAATCCAGAATAGATTTTTTTTTAATAAGCCATAAGTTGGTAGACTCCGTTAAGAACGTTCGTTATTCCCCTTCGCATTTGTCAGATCATTCTTCTGTATCCTTGGACCTTGTTGGAGCTATTAAAACTTCCTCTAGATCGTGGTCTTTTAACTGATTTCTACTCTCGTCGCCTGAGGATGTTTCATTTATTAAAACCGAAGCCATGAATTTCATGCAAGTAAACATAGGCTCTGCTGCTCCTAGTATAGTATGGGATGCTTTTAAGTGTTGTTTGCGAGGCATAATCAAGAATAAGGTTACATTTCGAAGGAGGCAGTACACCCAAGAAGTTGCGTCCATTGAAGCTGATTTACTTAAAACACAAGCTGAAATGGATGCCAGTAGTAGTGCTCCTGTTCTCACCCAATCGTTGTTGCATGATAAATTACTTTCACTTAAAGGAAAACTGGCTTCTGTCTTAAACCAACGTATTTTACAGAAATGGGAAGCAAGTAAATTAGCCCATTCGAATACAGAGAAGGGGCCGGTAAATTACTGGCCTGGAAGTCGAAATCCGATCAGGCACGTAATAATATAGAATCTGTTACAACCAGTGCTGGTATTTTTTCTTTGGATGTAGAAATCAGAAGAGCTTTTAAAGAGTTCTTTCAAGCTATATACCAGGAGGATAAGAACATCACCCCGGAAAGAATAGATAATTGGCTTGATGGTATCTCTTTGCCGACACTCTCTCCTGAGCAATGCGCCTTTTTGGACTGTATGATCACAGAGGAAGAGGTCTCGACGGCTATTCAGGGTAGTAAGGGGGTAAAGCTGCAGGGCCGGACGGCGTACCAGCTGAGATCTATAAAATCCTGGAGGAAGAAACATCTCCTTTTATTACTATCCTATGTAATCAAATTTTACAGGAAGGTGCGCCTCCACCAACAACCTGGAATAATGCATCAATTACGCTTATCTTAAAACCTGGTAAGCCGGCAACTAACTGCGGTTCATACCGTCCTATAACAATACTGAACGCAGACTATACAATTTTTGCATCCCTGCTAGCAAAGAGGCTAGGTCTGGTTGCACCCGATATTCTACACCCCAATCAGAAGGGTTTTGTTAGGGGTCGCCAACTCCACAAACTCACTTATGACCTGATAGGCGCCATTGATATGGCAATCGCGGACTCCATCCCATTGGCAGTCCTCACGTTGGATGCCACCAAGGCCTTCGACAGGGTCAATTGGGCATACCTGTCGGGGGCATTGGCCAAATTCAATGTGGGAGATGGCTTTCGCAGAGTAGTAAATTTATTGTATCAAAGGCCCACCGCCCGTGTACTGGTGAATGGAGACATATCAGAACCATTCACGGTTACAAGGGGAACGCAGCAGGGCTGCCCCCTTTCCCCCTTACTATTCAACCTCTATATTGAGCCTTTCGCTCAAAAACTAAGAGAGGATATTACCATCAAGCCTTTTATATATAGAGATTGGGAAAGGAGGGTGGCCCTATACGCGGATGATATCATGATTTTGACATCGGAGATTAGCACAGCAATTCCTGCAGCCATCAAATTGGCTCTGGAGTTCGGGGAAATTTCAGGATACGAAGGTAAATGCCTCAAAGACTGAAATTATGGTGTGGAATGACGATGTAAGCGAATTGAACGTGCAACTTAGCACACAAGTCTTCGATATTTAGGGCTTAACATCGTCAAAGATATTAATCTGATTGCAGCCTCCAATTTTGCCGTAGTTGCAAAAGAATGTCGAAAGTTAATGGGATCTTGTTGCATCTCCCCCTGTCTTTATTAGGCAGAGTACATTTGGTAAAAATGTCCATTCTACGAAAGATTTCCTTTTTATTTAATACAATCCCTATTTACTTTGATGCATCTTTGTTGGCCAAGCTACAGGGAGATATTACCTCATTCATTTGGAACTAGCTACTTCCAAGGATCGCTTCGAAGAAAATCAGGCGCCGCAGGGAGAAGGGCGTGTTAGCAGGTCCAGATTTGCAAATCTATGCATGGGCGTTTCAACTGTCACATGCACAAATGCTGCTAAAGATGCCAACAGATGAGGGGATCGGAGTATGTTTTTGGCACTATTGAAAGGAGAAGGAGTTGGGCAGTCGGGCTTCTTGTTCAAATTTGGAGACCCCACATTTTTTAAAAAGGTTAAACTGAAGGTGTTGCAGGGTATGGCAAGAACTTGGGCTAGGCTGTGGTCTTCAATAAAGTTGGGGTATTTCTCTAGCAGGTCTCCAATATGGGATCTTCCCTTGGGTCCAGGTTGTGTGGGCGACACACTAGCAGTCCAGTTAAGAGAGGCAGGGATAGCAGCTTGGGGAGATCTGTTTGTTGAGGGGTGCTTGCTCCCTTGGGGAACACCTAGTAAATAAGGTGGGGCCCAATTTTTCTAGATTCAAATATCTGCAAAAAACTAGCTGGGCTCAAGCATTTACCTCCCAACCCACACGCCTGAAAAACTTGCCATTAGGGGGAAGTTTTCAATTTGAATCTCTTTTGTTAGATAAACCCCCGGCAAAGAAGGAGATTTCTCTATGGTACAATCTAATTCAGGAAGAAATAGATGGGGAATTCCATCTTCCTGAGTTACTGTGGGGTTCTTTGATGCCTGGCCTGAATGTGCAAGATCTGTGGCTAATGTCCTGCAAAGTCTTGTGGGACCTAGTTAAACCGGCCTGGCTCTGTAGAAATCACCTTTTTACCCTGCACAGGGCATATTATTCCCCACAGAGACTGTCAAAATTTTCCCTGGGGGGCCCAGTGGCTTGTGCGCGGTGTGGCTTAAAAGAGGCTTCTGATGCGCATATGTTTTTTGATTGTCCTCATCTGGCTCTGTTTTGGGACTCAATAAGTAACACGCTTACGTCCTCACTGGGCTATGTGGTAACAATCGACCTCCGCCTCATAATATTTGGGGTATTGGACCAGACCCGGAGCCCAGCCAAGAACCTTCTGTTCTATTCCATCCTGGTGGCCTTCAGAGAAATCTGTGAGCGATGGAAGGATGCTACCGCTCCTTCTCTTCACGACTGGTGTGTATCAGTTTTCCAAATCTCGAAATTAGATCTAGCTAGGGCCGGACAAGATAAGAGAACCTTTTGGCATTTACTTGACTGGTCCCACCTATTGAACCGGGGTTTTTTTTTTCCCCTGGTCCGATGATTACGCAGCCATGGTATAATCTTCCTGCTATACCCTTCCCCCTCCTTAAACGGGCATTTTGGTAAACAATGGTGGTAACTGGCTCTGTGGTTTTTTATCTGCCGATTAGGCTACAAGGCGTCTTGTTTGGTGTAGAATCTGTCACTGCTGTTGGGAGTTGGTCTTCACATGCTATTTCCTATCCCTGCCAGTCTTGTGACTGAGGCAGCATGACTGTATTCCTTCTACCTGTCTCCCTTGTTGTCAGCAGTCGAAACCATGGAGGTAAATGAGGACAAAAAAAAATGGATTGTATCCATTGTTCAATATTCTTTATACATAATTCGTCCCATACGTGGGGGGTTCAATCTTACACACTACACAAGATCTTTAACATTACATTTCATGCCCCAATTGTTTGAAATAGTGAGTCCACCCATAGTCAGTCAACTCAATCCTGAGTTTCTAGATAGTACAAACACTATAGTTATCATTCCCCAAGAAAATAATGCAGCTCCTGGTCAATATTCAGACCTTCATCAACTGCCCTGAGGCGCATAATCCATACAGCGTCCTGACACCGTAAAAATTATCTGTTTTCCCCCTTTTCTAGTGATGGGATCACCTCAAGGCCAAGGAATTGAAAATGTCATCAGTGTAAGTTTCCTCAGGAGTGGAAGGATGTGGCCTGTTATAAGAGCCTCTGCGTAGAATCCTTGAGTGAGGAAGGCATTACCAAAGGTAAGTAGGGGTGAAAGAGCAGTGTTTGACTGTGTTGGATCAAAACCATACCTTAATATTTGTTCACCCCAAAATAATCCTCATTCAGTTCTCCCACAGTTTACTGTATCACATAAGGTGTTACTCTTCAGCTTTATAATGCAAAGTGCCCCTGCATTAAGAGCATCAAATTAGCAGAGTGAAATCAGCTCATTAAGTATTGGGATCCACTAAATGAGTTCTTGATCAATGAAAAGTTAAAGGGTTAATAGTCCAAAATTAAAAATAAGTGGTACAGAGTAAAGTTACACAGAAAACTTGTGAAATATTCGAAGTCCCAAATGAGCTGCAAAATCATTTTAAAAAATCAGACAGTGTCCCCACAGACTAGGCACGTCTTCTAAGCTCTGGCTCACCCCCAGCATCAAGAGGTTCTTGTACTCAATTTTCTCATAGGAAATTAGAAATTCTGAAAAATCAACATAGTGTGGGCAAAAGTAGCATTTCTTTAGCAAATCAGAACACAATAATAATACACGTTATTGCCCTAATACACCCTCTATGGTCTATGTTTGAACTGATATAAAACAGTGAAAAATAAACCCAATGACGAAACGATTGGGCTAGATACTTGTTGCAAGCTTATATCACACCATATTTAAAGTTAATCTTGAACAAGGCAATACAGCAATGAATGCTAAACTAATATGACCTCAGTCTGGCTGGGTGCTGTGGAGCCTGTGGGGAGAGGAGTTTCGCGGAGGGGGCGGAGAAATAGGAGTTAGTGACAGAGATGGCATCCATTTTGTCTAAAATGATGTTTAACAGGGAAACACATTAATGATAGGAATTTCCTTCAAAATGCAAACATAGTACTTTAGTCTTCACTGGACGTCAATATCATGTGTGTGGGTTCATAGCAGTTGGATTTTCTTTTCAGTCTGACAGCAAGGACCTGTAATTTTAGATGCAACCATTATATGGAAAATATTTTATAGAGCGTGAAAAACGCTTCTGCATTAAAGTAAAAAATAGTGGGGAAATTTATGTTTATTGTTTTCGGAAGATGTACAGAAAATACTGACCTTTTCAAATCAGTTGACAAATAGGAGAAAAAAGCCTGATGCCAGGAGGACCATTTTAGAGAAAAGAAAACAGTTCTGTTCACCAATGTCTGACCATTAAAAATGTATGCCTTTTTGTTGCACAGATAAAGCTTCCTTTAGCTGTTATTTTTCTCTAGCAGCAACAAAATACTCTTTTATGCCTTTTTAGAAGTAAGCATTATTCTTTTCATTTGATTATATTTATGAGGTGTTTATTCTTTATTCAAACTTACAAACACCACATTGCTCTCCGGTTTGCTGCAAAAGGCTGATTTGTATTTATGCAGTGCGCCTAGATGAAATGAAAAAGGAAAGCATAGCTGGAAGGTCTGTGGTGTGCCAAGTAATATGTCATGCCCTCTGGCAATGATAGTTGCATTGTATTTATAATCAGCACCTGAGCACTGCAGCCTGCTGAGAGGGCAGATCATGCCAGGGGGAAGCCCAGCTGTGGCAGTGACATGAGGGGAGATACTCTGCTCCCCATGGGCTCACAGACGAGAGCAGGTGCTTCCAAATTACTTCGCTCATCTGTTAAAATCTTTGCCCCTAATCATCAGCACTGTGCAGTAACAAAAGAATAGTCGATATCATTTGGCAGCGTCCACACCACTGTTTCTCATAAAGTTAGAGCAGATTCAAATTAGTGACTTGTCTTATAATAATGGCCTGTAAAACACACTCTAAATTAGGTTCCCAGCCAAAGTTCAGAAGGAAAAATGACTGAGATTCACAACAACGTTAGATCCTTAAAAGCAAATATAACGAAGAGACATATCAAAAATGCTCCATTGCCTGAACTTAGAATTTAATGAGAAAGGAAATGCCAAGGAGCTTAAGAAAAAAAATCAAGCAGCCATGATTTGAAAGTTTCCAATTTACTGAACAATGTTCAAGGTATGCAGCTGATTATGGGTTTGGTGGATGGGTTACTCTATCACAGTCATGATGGATGTCCTGTCTGTCATAATACAAATGCTGGGGCATAAACCAGGCCTCTGCAGCCCGGGGGAGCAGGTTGGCCCCAAACCTTTAGGAGGCCCCCATTCAGTCGAAAGCCTGCATGGATTTGCTAGATATTGAAGGTTCGGGCCTGCTATCACTTTCTGCATGGGGGCCCCAACATTTTGCCTTACACCACTGTACATTATTTGCTAATGCACTTGAAATATAGGGAACTGGATACCCATTACATTTGTGATTGAGTTCCTGTCTGTTGCTTTCGAGCATGGCATCTGATTTACAATGTGAAATTTACTCATTTGTGCATACATTCAACACATTCATACCTTTTTTGCCTATATTTCACACCTGTGGCTATTCTAAGGGTATGTCAGAAAAGGTGTGATAAAATGTAATTTAATTCAATTTAGTTTTTATTTTGGAGGCTTGTTTTCATACATTATTCTCTGCCACTTAAGCAACCACTTCAAAGTACCATTATGTTACCATCTGATATGAAATCATGGCTTGTCATTATATCTACTAAAAGAGCTTTTATATGACCTTCATACAGATAGTTTGAGAAACCTATTCATGCTGAGAAGACGCACACTCTCAGCTAAACAGATAGGTGTAAAACATGTCTTAGGTGTTGGACTGAGTGCCGTGTTGGGAAGCAGACTCACAAATATCTACATTATTTACCAATACGCTTCATTACTTCCATTCCTTTTTCCTCATCCCAGTACATTATAAGGAAATACACCATCCTCTCAGTTTAGCACCACCTTGCTCAAATTTTTTAACTTCATGTTTCAAGAACCTGATATTAGGTCTTGTCCTTTTCCCATAAAAGGCTTCCTATCCTTCACAACATTGTGTTGTTTTCTAGTTTACTTTTCCCTATATTTTACCACAGATATACTCCACAGTCAGGTTCAGGTACAAATTCATCCTGTGTGCCCTCTGTACCCCCATTTTTTGCTGACTGGTACTGATGGTGACTGAGCCTGACTGTCAATTGGCTCTGACTAAAAAGGTCCAGGGCCAGTGCTCTGGTGAAATACACACAAACATTAGGGTGCACTATGTGTTAGGATGCCACTATGATTGGCATGACCTACCCTATAAGTCCCTAATACATAATAGGGAAAGGGGATTAAAACTATCTTTAAGCCCTTAGTATAAAATGGATACAGTTTAGAGGCCAGCAGACCTTTCTGCACTTGCATGTGTGCACAGCTGAGAACCTGATGTGA
Organism: Lissotriton vulgaris; assembly: GCF_964263255.1. Taxonomy (NCBI): domain Eukaryota; kingdom Metazoa; phylum Chordata; class Amphibia; order Caudata; family Salamandridae; genus Lissotriton; species Lissotriton vulgaris. Next base: position 204,648,126 of record NC_141689.1, read on the forward strand.
TTTTAAAAGCAGCCCTGTGTTGCAGCCCTGCTTTTAAATGTAAATTGTGCCCACACACAACTTTATTGTTAGGTGCACAAAAAAAGGTTTTAGCTACAAGGTTTTGGCATATTACGTACCCTCAGGTTCCCCCATAGGTGTTCCCGGGGTGGGGGACCATGTACTTATAAAGAGGTCCCTAATAAAAGAGGATTTATATGCCTTGGCATAGATAAATTGTACATTTCCCTTGTCCTTTGCAGTAAGGTGCTTTCCAAAATCGACTTATGTGCTAAGAGCACTGTGTGAGAATCTACACTATGCTTAAAAATTCAGGACCTCTAAAGTCTCCTCTAGGGTTCATGTAGCTATACGCAGGGTCTTATTTGTATATGCCCTGATATTGGAGAAATTGCACATTTCATTTTCCCCATTGTAGATCCCCAGCCATATAGGATAACATTGCAATAGTTTCGAATGCATAACTCTTGCTAGGAAACAAAGCAAATAGCATTCAAGGACTTGGGAGAATGGTATTGATAAATCCAACAATATGCTATTGTTGAGTTTATCCTAAAGTATATATAAAATAAGTTATACGACTTTCTTGTCTGTGAGCCAAAATTCTGCCTTCCTTTGGCATCCCCTAATTGGTCAGAGTTCAGAGGATTACCCAGGCTGATTTGATGAACGGGTAAGTGGCTCACCAAGGAAGAGGCTATCTCTTGGAGACAGCTCTGCTACACAGGAATTCCAGAGCATGGGGGAGGGTTTTAAAGCATGGAACTTCAACAGTGGATAGGACAGGCAGGGAATGCCAGGCCAATCTATCCACCAGCTTCCCTGACAGCTTTTTGATACTGACCTGGTGACCCTTTTCTTCCCGGACCGGTGAACCTGCATTTTATCCCTGTTTCGTTCCTCTTTGTGTGATAAGGTGCTCCCGCTCCCGCTCACCCCTGCCGCTGCGCTTTCACATCAATAGCGCGGCCGCCGAGTGGGGGAGAGCTACTGGGCACACTGGACTACAAGCCCCATAGATCCTGGAGGTCGGAAGCTGAGCTCCGCATTAACGCGCCAGAAGACGCACAAATAGCCGCGCCAGTCCCCGCGTCGCGCGGGCAAAGGGCGGGCCGTCTGTGGCCGTCCGGGGATGGAGGTGGACAGGACGGGCCGACCCCCCTAACATCCACGTAATGACATCGGACCTTACATATTGACTATCCATAAAGGTACTGTGGTCTTGGGGTCGATTCACTGTGCTTAAATTGTTGGCCTCTAAACTGTTCCTGTTTATTTCCCTTGGGTCTAGAAAGGTGTGCTAAATTCAAAAATCCACCCAGAGTGTCTCGCCCAATGACAAGGCAACAGATGGCTGTAGCGCAACCACTCCTTAGCTTAACGGCCATCGATAAAATGTTACAAAAGACCATTGGGGTGGTTGTGTCAGCTATAGAGACCACGGAGAGGCGGCTGTCAATTACACCAGCCGTTCCCCTACAGCAACAGACTGAGGACTTTTCTATGGTTACTGCAAATCCCCTGATTCTACTTTCTTCTTGACATAATCATTTGTGGAACTACCTTGTGCACAGGCTGTTGTCAATGTTGATTCTAACCCTTTAGCTCCCACACGCCCTGCTATAAGTATGGCGGGAATAAAACATAATTCGGGTCCCACTAAAAGAGGAATTAGATATCAGAGGAAAAAATCTGTAAAGAGCACACAACCACGAGGGGCGGCACTGGTCTCAACTAGCCCTCTGCCCCCCCTCGTGGGAGATCCTCTCTGGGCTACCCACCTATTGCTTGACTTTCAGGCACAAATTGAAAAGATCATTGGCACCCACATTAGACCTATTGTCTCTAAGTTGGATAGACTAGTTACCGCACTAAACAATACAGGGCTAGGCAAGGCTAGGCCTGTCCTCCCACTGGGAAAAAGTAATAATGGAGTGGGTGCTAGTGAAGCTGAGAGTCCAATGTCTTCTAAGACATACATCCACTTACTGGGTCTGAAGGAAAACTTGCCGTTAGGCAATCTGCTGACAATGGAAGTCACTCAGCACAATTAAGGGATAGACAAGCTAGTAATAATAGCCCCACTGATAACCCACATTCAGTAGTAGGTCTAAGTTCCGGCAAGGCCCCATTCCTGCTTAATGGTGCAAAAACGGCTGATGGCAGGAATAGTGCAGTGTGTGGGGAAGGTGTTGGGGGGAAGGGTATTCCAGCTAGGCACCAGTCTGTTAGTAATAAATTCCCAAGAAGAGACCATCAGATGTAACTTCCCTCTATTGACCTGCCCCCAGAATCTTTGCCATATGTTGCGGTCCTTGCTGGCGTCCCCCCCTTAGTTCAGGGAAAAATTGAAAGCCAAAGTGATCTCAAGAATAAATGTATCCATTGGCTCAACTCCCATAGGCCCTCCCCTCCCAATGCTTCAGGTGAGATTGTGAGTGTAAGAAGAGTGGAATGGATTGGTTCTGGCCCTAAAAGCCTGGTGGGCGACTGCGTGGTTATCAATTTTAGGCAACTCCGTGCAGTACAGCACATTTACAACGGGTTGCCCGTCTGGTCAAACACTCAAATCTTTCCCTGTGATCTATCCTTTTTTTATCCCACTACCCAAACTAGATCTAAACAGAGTACAAGATTCCATCATTGTAGGCCCAAAAATAATCTGGAGAAACCACTTGGGGGAGGGCTCTATCCGCTTACTCCCCTTTTTCCCTTATTTCCCCAATGTAATCGGTTTAGCCCATTGGAACTGGTGGATTGACGCTCTGAGATGTTAAGTCTTCCATTTGTACATGGTAGTAATATGGGTATGATCTCAAATTCTATCCAGGGTGACGTTCACTCACTACTTACTGAAGTTGCAATTGGAGTACCCATATTGAAAGCAATAGATGGGACTACAACTGGGGATATCGTTCAATCTAGAGAAGTCTTAAGCAGCGATACAGAGGGAAATGTGCACAAGTCCAATTTTATTCCTGAGTCTAACGTGCTCTTGGAAGACACAACAGCAAAGAAAGAGTCAGTAGATGCACAAATAAATATCCTGTCACGGAATGTCGCCGGGATTAATAATAAGCTACCCATCCCTGAGTGGGGTGCCTTTATGGCATCGCACAATATCTGTTTAATGCAGGAAACCTGGGCACTGAAGTTAGTACAATGCCGGGTTTCGCCACTTTTGATATTTTGGCGACAACCGGAGGCAGAGGTAGGCCATCGGGTGGGCCCTCAATCTGGGTGGGTACCCATCTGGGCATTAGAGCTGTGCAAATTCCAACTAACTCGCCCGATGTCCAGTGTGTACTACTTACCCCCCAAAGTATGCCACAGGTAGCCCTAATAAATGTATACTCAAGGCCAGTTAAACGGGGGCTCGAGTCTGAGGCAATTGATGTATTGAAAAACTTCATCCAGCAAATTGACCCCTCCATCGTTTTAGTGCTGGGTGGAGACTTCAATTGCCAGTTTGAGCATCTGATGAGCCCAGATCTGGGTGATCTAGATGAAGTAGATCAGCTTTGGCACATTCCTGACCCGCAGATTTCCCAGGTCAAGGTATGGACCCCTCTTGTTTTGCAAATACATCTCTGAGAGCATGGAACGGGAGTGTGGAATCTGATAGACCAGGGAGAGAGAGGTTCAACAGACCGGGCCAAACTCCTGTCATTGACAACATACTTATTGAAGCTAGGCACTGGGATAGGGTGGTTGAATTCAGGGTGCACGCAAGGCATGATAGTGATCATAATGCCCTTGTCTTATCATTTAAAACTGGGAGTTTTGGTCTGATAAATTCACCGCCTCTTCAAACAAATGTTCCCCAACCCCTAATAATAACCAACTCTAGGCGAAGGGTAAAATGGCCCCACCTTCAGGACTCCCCAATAAAACTTGCTGAACTATACGGGATTGTAATCCCAATTATTTCTGATATGGGGAGCCCGGGCTCTAGGGGAAGGGCTGCCGATATTCATAACCAGATGGCCGTCAAGCTAAGGGATGTTTTTTGTCCTGTGGGCGGTGTAAACTTACCTCGGACCAAAGTACACCCATGGTATAATGCCTTCTGTCGAAAGGCAAAAACCGCCCTGCTGCTTGCACTTAAAACAAAGGACACAGGAGCTATTAGGGGAAAATGCCTATGCTACAAAAAGGCAATAAATGAAGCTAAAAAGGAATGGGGGATTAAGTTGTGGGAAGACCTTGGAAGTGCGCTAAGGGGTCGGGACCCTAAAAAATTCTGGACCATTGTTGCAACAGGCTTAAATGGGTTTAGCGCTGCGCCTGCCCCAAATATTGCCCCTATAGTGTGGGAGTTGCACTTTGGAGCACTCTATGGTTCCTCTACAGTCTGTCAAACTACCGAATTCCAGCAAAACCTAGGGATACTAGGGGTAGTGGATGGTGAAAATGGGGAAATAGTGTCAGCCTCTGCCCCCCACTCAGGGTGGGACCCATTGGTAGCAGGGAGGGACCTACACCTCTCACCCTGTGATATCATCACGGTGAATGAGGTTGAGGTGGCAATTGGAAAATTACTTCCCAACAAGACCCCCGGTCTCGATAAACTACCTGGAGACTTGTTCCGTACCCAGCCAAAAATCTGGGCTCCCTACCTAGTTGTTCTATTTAATGAGCTACTGTTGGGGGCAGAACTGCCAGCAACCTGGCTGGGGGCTGAGATTGTGCCGATCTTAAAAAAAGGCAGCCCACTTACCCCTTCAAACTATTGACCAATAAGTCCAATAGATACATCGCAGAAGTTAATGGGAAGGATCATTCTTGATAGGATCCTCGGGTGGATAGAGGAAAATGAAATCCTCACCCCATTCCAGGTCGGCTTCAGGGCTGGCACTTCCACCTTGGACCAAACATTTCGCCTGCAGGTCCTTTATTGGACAACAACATGTGTGGAGGGTGGCAGCCTCTACCTTGTTTTTGTGGACCTGCGGGCTGCATTTGATTTGGTTCCTCGAATCAAACTGTGGAAGGTTCTGTCAGATCTGGGACTCCCGCCTTATCTATTGGCTATATTAACCAGGCTCCATACAGACAACTCTACCCAGGTTAGGTGTGGGAGGTATGGTGATCTCACAGAGCGCTTTCCTGTTCAGAAAGGAGTGCGCCAAGGGTGCGTACTGGCCCCCACGCTATTCAGCCTTTACATCAATGGTCTTGTCGACCATTTGAATGGGGTGGTGGACAATGACGCCCCAAAACTGGTGACCGGGAGAGTGCCAGCTCTGATGTTTACAAACGACACTCTGTTGTTGTCAAAAACGTTGTCTGGCATTCAGAGAACGCCTGATGGATTTGTGGTGTTTTGCGCTTTGCGGGGATTGGAAATAAAACTGGGGAAAACCAAGTTCATGATTTTTCAATCCCCCAAAGCAGGCACGCCCAAATCTGGTCCTAAATGGGATCCCCCTGGAGAGGGTCAAGACCTTTGTATATTTAGGAATTACCCTTACGGAGAACCTTGACTGGAATATTCAAACTACAAAGTCGGCGCTTAAGCTATCTCAGGTCGCAGGGGGCATTAGCAAAGTGCTCAGGGGTCAGCCTTCAAACCGGTATCTCCGGCTCTAGAAATATACCGTCTCCAGGCTAGAACAGCGGCAGTTTATGGTGCCGAACTCTGGGGGCACAAACAGGCACCAAATCTTAGTAGGGTGGAACAAAGGTTTGTTAGGAATTTAGTTGGATTACCACCAAGCACACCACTGATTCCCCTTAGAAGTGACCTTGGGTTGGAGCCAATAGAGGAGATCATAAGCGCACGACCCATTGTATTCTGGAAGAGGTTGTGGTCAGCATTGGAATTGGTGTCTTATAGAGCAGAATTTGCAGAGGTGTGGACCTCCCTTAAAAACAAAAAGATCCCACGGCTTCTACATAATAGGACTGTTAGCACCCGGATAGGCTATCTGCAACTCTGGGAAACACCCGAGATGTCATGTCCTGGGATATCGAAAAAAGAACTCCAAACTCAGATCCGCATGGAGAACTTCCTTGCATTACAGAGGTCTGCAACTTTGGGTAGGCTATTGTCAGAGTTCCTCCTTGTTAAAGTAGAACCTAAATTTGAGGAATTCATGGACGTAATACAAGTTCAGCTTGCAAAAAAGCTCTATCTCCAGATAAGGCATGGTACCCCACCGATTAGGTCTTTTACATCCAAATGGTCAAAGTCAAGCAAAGAAGCCTGCCCGGCATGTGATTATAAAAACAAAAATTTGGTTCATGTAATGTTTTTCTGTCCTGCATATTCAGTAATTAGAAGATGTTGGTTGATACCAATATGCAGGAACCTTAAGCTTTGACATGTCACCCAGGCGTGCCGGATTTAGTTTTACGATACCCATCCCCCCATTGTGTTTGCCGTATCTCGATACCTATTCGGTATGTGGCAAAGAAGACAAAGTTTTGTAACTTCTTTGTAAAATTCAAGGCATCTTTTATTGTTACTCTTTGATAACTCAACTGTTTAATTCTTTTTTAACAACAAATGATCTGTTTACTATTTATTATTTTAATACTTGCTGTGAGAAGTTGGCCTGGTATATGAGGCTCACTAGCTCAAATGATCACCTTGTACCATGCCAAGCAACCCTTATGATGATTGATTGTAAGTCAACCTTATAGACCAGCTATCCTAGTAGCGTGGACAAAGTAGATTTAGGCTAAACTCTGTAAAGGCATGTGAAGCAAGCTGTTTTACCATACACAATCCCCTTGAATACCAAATGAAAGGACACCACACAGAAATATATTGAAAATATATATATATTTATTTACTACAAATATCCCCTATACTCTTTATGAGCACAGAAGCAAATGCATTAAAACAAAACACAGTTTAAATATACAAAAGTTGCACAATATGGATGAGCCCTAGAGGCCACCTAAACCATATACTAAAATAGTGGTATAAGTACTTTGAATAGAAAAGGAAATAGGCCTAGGGCCTGGGGAATCTCTGGAGCTGATCGGGACTAACAGTGAAGAAGTCGGGAAAGGCCCGCCGGACTCGGGTGCATCGCTTAAAGCACACGCATACACCATACACCAATGCAATGTCAATGGTGCATAAAAGTTACAAAGTTAGTGAAAAGGAAACCTTCCATATGACCTAGAACCTAGCAACTTGGAGCATAGACACTAGAGGTGTATTGCTACACAGGGGCACCGGAGTGCCAGGTTTACCTCACCCACAGGAAGCGGGTGCATATGTCTCAAAGTGTGTCGGGTTCCGTTGCGCTGGTCTATGGAGCCTGTAGATGAAGATGCTGCAGGCGGGTCGTCCTGGAGAGTTCCGGTGGATCCAAGGGTGGATCTGAAGAGTTGTAGACCTGAAAGCAGAGGGGACAATGTTCAAAGTCACTAACCAGTGACCACCGTGGAACCAGGATGGAACCAGGCGATGTTGGGTGCAAACAGGCGAAGAGGTGAAGATTGTCTCTGCAGCCACGTGGACACGAAGAGGTCGAGGACGTCCAGGCATTGGTCACGAGCTGTCCCACAAAGGCTCTAGCTGTTGGCGGTGTCGGCTTCTTGATCGGAGCAAACAGGCCTTGCCTAATGCAAGCCACGCAGGAATCAATGCAAGCTTCTCACTTGGACCAGCAAGATCAGAGCAGGTGCTCCTTTTCAATGGAGCGAGGACCAGTCTGGAGCAACCAGACCAGTGGTGTTGTTTGTAGGTTTCGTCGCCAAGATGGCCACTAGCCACATGGCAAGTGGCCGGGATGGCATGTCAAGTGGCAAAGTGCAAAAGGGCCCCACGCAGATCGTGGAGATGCTGGGGGGCTGATCTTCAGTGCAAATGCTGCTTGGTGGTGGGGCTTCTCAAACCCCAAAGCACAGCATCAAGGGTGCCTTGGGTGCTGCGCAGTCAGCTTCTCGGGGGTCTTCCAAGAGGTCCAGTTCCACGTCTCTCGGTGCCTCCACGGGTCTCTTCTTTTCAGAGACTGTGGATCGGGCTCTGAGATGTCTGGGAATCAGGGTCTTGTCGGGCTCTGGGCTTGGGCTCCGGCGGGAGGCGGCAGCAAAGCAGACGTCAAGTTGCTGGATGGTGCCTGTATTCACAGGGTGGTCACTCCTTGGCCACAAGGGAGATGCTCTTCAGTCTTCTGTGCAGCAGAATGTCGAAGTCCAGTTGTCTTCTTATTTTCAAGTCGAGTTCAGGATGATCTGAAGTCTTGGGACACAGCTCCTACTCTTCTTCCAAATCTGGGGGCCGGATAACCTGCTAGGTCCCTCCTCTGGGTGGGACCAGGAAGGGGGGCGGTTACACCCCCTATCCTTTGTCCAGCTCCGCGCCAGGACTGGGGCTGGAAAGCCCCAGCACTGGTTTGGACTGGCTTATACACGGGGACACCTGGTGTGCCCCAGGCATGTCTCATTCTATTCAGCCCTGTCCTACCCAATACACAAAATCCTGTCTGGGGTGGTGCTCGCACCTCCCAAGGCAGGAAACCCTTTGTCCAAGCCTCCCTCACTGGAAGGACTCCCAGCAGCAGGAGGTCAGACTTGTGTCTGTGGTGGCAGCATCCATTTTAACTGGGGTTCTGGTTATGTACATGTCGTGTCCCTCTAGAAGGGTGGAATGCTACCCCCGTCACCAGAATTGGCGAGGGGGTAGTATCCCAATTCGTATGACACCTTACTCGACATGATTTGATAAAGCCAAACCAAAGTTAGCAAATAACCGCGAGGATTATAATGCACTTAAGAGTATATGGTATGGCAATATCCTGGAACAGCTAAGGGAGTTGTTCCCGTCAGCTGCAGACGGGCTCAGCTCATGCCAGAGCGTCATCTCACATGAAACCAAGCACTCTGCCTCCAGGATTGCTGAGGCCTTCCATAGGAGTGGCTTATAGGTTAACATGTGTCCAGATAGGGTTAGATATAGGGATACTAGATCTAAGTAAGAGGTGATTACACCAACTTACCCCAGCTGAGTGATCAGCCAGTTGTGTCAAATATGGAGGCCAGGCCAGGGGTGGCATAATACATGCTGCAGCCCCTGGTAGGCCTTGGATACACCTATGCCCTGGGTACCTGGCGTACACTGTTACAGGGGCCTATAAGGTGAATCAGTTCCAATTGGGTATGCACCTAAGGTACATGGAGTCCATTTTAAGGAGAGAGCAATTAGCCTGGGGCCCTGAATAGCAGGATCCCAGGCCAACTAAGTCAAAAACCAGCTAAACACCAGGCTAAAAGTTTGGGGGTAACCATAGTCAGATATCCACCTTCCTACACTTGCTCCTTGTAGGAATTTTATTTGCACTTTTATGGTCTTTGACCGAAATAAAGTTATCAAATGAAATGGTTCCCTGGCCCAGCCAGATTGCAGGATTAAGGCAGGAATTTGCAGATGGTAAGGGAAGGAGAGCATTGAAAATTCACCATACGTGAGGTTGGTTTAATTAGTGCTTGCTCCTCTGCTGCAAGTTCAGCCACACTGAATTTTGGAAGAATAGGGCTTTCTGGGAGAATATGGCGCCTGACTTTGTAGAAGTGGGCATAATCTAGGTGTTGCTCTGCACCGCATTGGACAAGAGGACTTTCCTACTTGACCCCAGAGAATCCTGAATGAACATGTGACAGGTGCAGAGCCTCTCCGATCTGCTGCTTGAAACTAAGAGAAGAATGCTTGCCAAGCTGGAAACTTTATTTGCACCATCAGGCCCTGAGTTCTGACTGACTGTACCTGCTGCATTATCCGGATCTACAGCCCAGTGGCTGTACCTTGCTTCAAGAGGACTTAAGAGTAGACTTCCTCCAAGTTACAGGTTAACAGAGCTCATCTGGACCATGGCCACCAGGATTCCCCAGCCTCGAATACATCCAGTGGATTTGTAAGGGTTTTGTCCAAGAGGATTGTGGGAACTAAAGTCCCAAACTTTCAAGTACCATCCTGGAGATTCCAGACCCCTGGATTGTGTTTTACACATGTTGGACCCCCAAGAGGAACTTCAGAAAGAAGTTCCAGAAGTTTGGAGCAAGTTTGCAAAAAAGCTCCATAAAGTGACTGTTGGAAATGGCCATTTTTGCAGGGTTATCCCCAAACTTTTTGCTTCTTCCTCCTTTATTTTTCCTGACCTGTAGTTGTTGGAAATAGGACTCTGGGCACTTTACCACTGCTGATCAGTGCTAAAGTGCATATGCTCTCTGTATAAATTGTTATTGTAATTGGTTATCCATGTTTGGCATATTTGTATCACCAAGAAGTCCCTCGTAAAGTGCACTGAGTGTGCCAGGGCTGGTGATACAAATGCTACTAGTGGGCCTGCAGCACTGATTGTGCCTCCCACATGAATAGCCCTAAAATGGTGTCTCAGGCCTGCCACCGCAGTGCCTGTGTGCAGTCTGTGAACTGCCATGTCAACCTGGCCAGTGTGTTCACTGTCCAGGCCTAACCCTTCACTTTCTGTACACATTGGTCTCCCCTATAGAAGACCCAAGGTTCAACCTTGGGCAGAGTGCAGTGTATGTGAAAGGTAGAGTATGTACTAGTGTAGGTGACATGCTCTAGTAGTGTATTACAGCCTTTTTCGTTTTTAACTATTGTAAGGCTATCTTGCCCATAGGCTATCATGGGGAATGCTGGCTACAGTGGTTACCTGCATATCTTCCCATAGGAGCAAGATTGGACCTAAAAGTCTGGTATCCCTCAACTCAGAATTTAATAACACATCTTTTAGGTGGTTTTTAAATCCTGTGTTTGAGAACAACACTTAAATATCAGATTACTAACACATTCACATATAGTTGAAAGAATATTGCTGCAGATAGCTGTGCAAGGGAAATAATGAATTATAACAGGACTGCACACCGCTAAAAGAAAAGGGATTAATCAGTGCAACAATACAGTGGGGAATATAGCCTAGGAAATAAAGGAAATGATTAATATATATATATATATATATATATATATATATATATATATATATATATATATATATATATATATATATATATATATATATATATATATATATATATATATATATATATATATATATATATATATATATATATATATATATGGACACTAATATAACAGGACAGATATCACCTGATTATTATGAAGTGTTGTTCTAGCTGTCATCTGGGTCCCTCTCTCGTCCGTGCCTTGGCTCATCTCAGATTCTCCCCTGCACTCTTGGACACACATCTGCGCTGATCACTCTGCACTGGATTCCTCTCTCCCACGAACTGTCTTCACCTTCCAACTTCAGTCTAATGATATAGTTTCTGTTGCTCTGATAACCATCTGCTCCACTAGCTTCTTCACTCTGTCTGATTGTTCCAGCTCCAATGTCCAACTCACTATAGCTGCTCCCACAGAATAATCCACAATATAACTCCAGTCTCTTCCAAAAGGTATCACTCCAAACTCCTGCTGTTAACTGCCTGCTCCAACTGATCTCTCATGAGGTAACTTCATTCTATCTCCAAAGAATCTTACTCCAACTGCAAGCAACTTATTCTGACTGCATCTTCTCCAGACTGCATCTCATTCTGACCAGCTCCCTCTGATCACAACTCCTTCTGACAAGTAACTGCTTCTGACTGCAACTGCTTCTGACTGCTTTCTTCAGCTCCAAAAACCATCTGAACTCTACCATTCCAAGATTCATCTGACCTCTACCATTCCAAGATTCATCTGACTGCTCTGCCTCTCTGCACTTCGATAATATAGAGTGCTCTCTACTCATGGAAATTTCCAACAGAAAGCTGCCTCCCACCGAATTCCTGTGCCAGCTCCAAGGCTCTCCGCGCAACTGCGGTGACCATCTGCATGTTACGTCTGGACCCAAGAGACAAACACATTCTTTCGATAAGAACCAGTCTCCGCTGGCTTTTCTCTAGCACACAACAGGCTTAACTATAAACATGACCTTTACCCTGCAAGCTCCCCAGTCAGCAGAGGCAGAAAGCAAAATGGAGTCTCTCTGGTTCTGGGCCTTGTAGGCCCGAAAAGGATGAAATAGACACATAGCTCTATCAAAGTACATACACAAACCCTACCAATAGGTAATATAAAGTCAGAACTACAGGATCCACCCTCTAATATCGGTCTTCAGGCCTGAAAATGATGAAAGGACACATAATTATGTCAAAGCCAATAAGCAATAGATGAATTAGAGTCAGAAATAAGGGATCTATCATCATATAAAGCGGCTATCCTCTAGTTTATGCTTCTAGGTCTGAAAGGAGGCCTGAAAAGGACCAAAACAAGCTAAGAATAGGGATCTAGGATGGTAGCAAGCTAAAGTCACCATCACTCAGAAATAGAACCAAAAACACCTTAGATACAGCATTTTGAATGATGTTTTTTAGAACATTTTGTATCTCATAGTTGGGTTGCAGTCTAATGCCATGTACGTGATATCATCTTGTAAATGAAGAGTAGCTTGAAGTTTGTAATACTCTACATTCATTATAACCAAAGCTCCTCCTTTATCCGCCTTCTGACAAATGATAGATTTGTTATTCGCTATTGATTGTAAAATGGCGTATTTTTTTCGTGAAAGGTTTTTTGGTTTTAGTGTGTTTACGATAATTGATTTTAGCCAGATATTGTTTGACTAATTGTTCAAATAAGTCCAATGTCTTATGGCTCAAGGGTGCCATATAGGTACTCGTAGTCTTGAGTCCTTTAAGAGGATCTTCTTTTTGTTCCTGTTTTTCCAAAATTACATTCTCAAAAAAATGACGAAGTCTCAACTTTCTCATAAGTTTAAAGAAACTGATGTTTAAATACAAATGATTAGTTTGAGATGTAGGAACAAATGATGTACCTTTTTGCAATGTTTTTTGCAATGTTTTGATCTGTAATTTGGACAATTTCACATCAGAAATATTAATTACAAGATTATTTATGTTCGGTTCTTTTTCTTCTCTTTTTTCGATGTAACATTCCGTGTATGTGGGAGATCTCTCGCTCTCTCTGAGTTGTTTCTTTCGTCTTGACCTCCTTGGTCGTCCCCTGTGTTTGAACTTGACTCCAAAAAAGGCTGTGATCCTTGGTTTGAACTGGTTGTCGGTTTATCCGTAGGTGGTGCCCTTCTTGTTGATCCTGAAGTATCTGTATCCGTAGATGAAGTATCAGTTTGGGATGTATAATGGCGATTTTGTCTTTTTCTTGAGTAGGCTTCTGCCCAGCAATACACCTCATCTAATTTATAGTCGAGAGTATCTCAACGGTATTTGCGGAGTTTCCTCTCGTTGACTTCTTCCGTGTGTTTTGCCAATTGTAATTTGATATCTTCCAAGGTTTTGTTAAGTTCATCACTCAACATAGCTTTACCCAATTCCTCTTTCACTGTGCCAATCTCTTTTTCCAACTCTTGAAGAATTTGTGATAGTTCTTCTACTATCAGCAGTATTAAGTCGAGCAAACACTTATTAAGTATTGCATACCATTTGTCGCGGAATATTTTAGAATTTTTGCAAAGTGACGGTTTTAAAAAAATTCTAAGACCTTGAGGGATTCTTGATGCCTTGTGATATTTTATCATTGTACTAGTGTGCAGACGCTGATTAATGATTTTGCGTGATAAGTAGAGGAGCTGTTTAGTGTGTTGTTCCTTTGTTCTAGATGTGGTATACACAGATGACTTCTCATTGATAAGAGAATAGATTCTCGATGTTTCCTCATTCGCGTATGCAAATGCGAATGTTTCTGCTCGAGCTTCAGTCAGTTGAGTGATTTCTTCAAATTGCATATTTATAATATGAGCAGGAACCGCAACTTCAAGCATTCCAGAGGCTCTCGGCCACATTCCCCTCCTCAGCAGTCCTCGCAATCCAGTGTGGACCTTTTTTCCCAGACCGGGAATGGCTGAATAACTGTTACTGCTCTATTCCATTGTTCAGAATAACTGTTACTGCTCTATTCCATTGTTCAGGAGATGTCTAGTGGTTGTTGCTCGTTCGACTGCATATTACCATTCTAATGTTTTACTTTCCCAAATGCTGGTTGCCCAACTGGCGTGGTGTTGCCATGCCCCATGGTGAATAATTCCATGGTTTATTTTTGTGGGAACGGTACTTGGGTATTCCTCTTTCTAGTTAGGGAGAGGGTGGGTGGTGGGCGGGAGTTTTTTTTTTGCTGTTTTGTGTTCTCTTTTTTATTGCTTATTGCAGTTTGCAAGATGTATTGATATTATTAGGCAATACGACTAACCAATACTTTGAATCCGCTTCTAAGACATTACTAATATGGTTACGCTAGACAATGTGTCAGGTCCCTCTGAACTTTCACAGATGACGTGGAATGTGCGGAGCCTGAACGATAATAAGAAGCGGAGGCGAGTCCTGGCTTTTGTGGCACGTCATAGGGTGGACGTCCTATTTATGCAGGAAACCTATTTCGCTGTCACTGCTGCTGGTGGCCTGGCACCAGGGTGGGGCCCACATAGATACTTTTCCAGTTATAGTTAGTACTCCAGAGGGGTGGCCATCCCTGTACACAAGCGCGTCCAGTTCGCACACTTTGCCACAATCGGCGACCCTGAAGGTCGTTTTCCGATCGTCACTGGACAGATGATGGGACATAGGATATCCTTGGTCTGTGTCTACGGCCCAAATACTGACACTCCCTCTTTTTTCCAATCCCTTTCCACTCATATCCTTGTGATAGGCACCGGGCTGTTGATTCTTGGCAGGGACTTTAACCTACTTCTGGATCATGAAAGGGACAGCACAGCCTCCACTCCTGACTCCAAACACCACTCCCGCCTGGCCCTCCGTGATATATGCATACACTATTCCCTTGTGGACGTTGAGGCAAACTTACACACTAACAACACTGCCTTCACTCACTACTCTGGGTTCCACAACACATGGACCAGGCTAGATTACAGGCTAGTCTCCCCTATGATCGCTGGTTGGTTGGGAGCGATCCACACTCTCCCTCGCACTCTCTCCGATCATAGTCCGGTCACACTTCAACTGTTTGTCCCAAGGGAAGGGGGTTGCGTGAGACGTTGGCGTTTCCCAGGACGGGCACTACTTGACCCCGTCTATACGGAAGAGATACGACAAGCGATCGAAGATTACTTCGATTTGAACACTGGCTCTGTTGACACATGGGCAGTCCTGTGTGAGGGCTTTAAGTCATTTATTAGAGGGGTGTGCATTTCTAAGCACACAAGGATCCTCCGAGACCTGTGTTCCACCTTAGACAAGCTTGAGGAGGAAATTGCAGCCGCAGACCGCGAACTACTGATTGCCCCTTCAGAGGCCCTGTCCACCACTCGTTTAGCGCTGTACATGAAATTCCAAGACGCGGCGGATAGAGAACTTTCCTTTCTTAACAAACACTGCGCGGCACGGCGATACGGAGAGGGCGACCGCCCTGGTCGCCTACTGGCAAACACACTCCGGCCGCCTAGGGGCCCTACTTGTAATATTTCCATGACAGGTCCAGACGGCTCCCCAGTACAATCCACACCTGCGGCCTGTGAACTCTTCCTCTCGTATTACAAATCCCTGTACACCTCACGCCTGTCCGAGAGTCTGGCCAACCAAGAAAAGTATTTGTCAGAGGTGGCCCTTGTGTATCTGGAGCGATATATGCAGGATTTCCTGCTAGTGCCCATTACTACAGACAGCATCATAGAGGCCATCAACGCCTTGCGAGGCTCCTCGGCCCCCGGTTTGGACGGCTTCTCCGCCGACTTTCATAAAGACTATAAAGACATACTAGTGCCTCGCCTGGTCGAGGTATATGCGGAGACCTTGGAAGTGGGCACCCTCCCCTCAACCTTTCGTGAAGCGGTGATAATTCTGCTGCCCATACCGGGGAGAGACCCCATGCTTTGCAGTTCTTATAGGCCGCTGTCACTCCTGAACATAGACTTCAAAATTCTAGCCAAAGTGACAGCAATCAGACTGTCACTCCTGATGGAATTTATCATCTCTCCAGTGCAATCGGGTTTTGTTCCACATAGATCTACATCCCTTAACCTCTGCACTTTATTTACAGTCCTACACCGCATTGACCCCGCTACCCCAGCTGCTGGGATTTTATTAGATGCAGAGAAAGCCTTTGATTCCCTGGAGTGGCCCTTCTTTTTCTCAGTCATGCACCTCATGGGCATGCTGGAATGCTTTATTGCAACCATAGCCCTCTTGTATACCGGGCCCTCTGCAAAACTTCGACTCAACGGAATGCTATCAGATCGCTTCCCTCTTTCGCAGGGTACGAGGCAGGGTTGTCCACTCTCCCCCCTGCTGTTTATTTTAGCTTTCGATCCCCTGGCGCGACAGTTCCAGGAGAATCACCTCCAGCGCGGGTTACAGTTTCGTACAGGCCCTTTACTATTGTCCTTATACGCAGAGGACATGATACTTTACGTCAGGCAACCCCACTGCAATCTATCCCCACTAATACGGGAAATTATACGCTTCAGAGCGTTATCAGGCTTAAATATTAATTGGCATAAATCTGTCATCTTCCCCCTCACCACCAGCACCATTTTTCTGGTCTTTTGAATTTCCACTGGAATGGTGCACTGACTCTGTTAAATACTTAGGAATACATATCCATCTAGATACGGCATCCCTGATATGCCTCAATTATGGAGCGGCAGCCTCCTAGTTAGAAACACAGATCGATCGCTGGATCAGTTTACCTCTCTCCATGGTTGGGAGGGTTGCGATTATCAAAATGGTGGTGCTTCCGCGCTCTTTATATTTTTTCAATAACATACCGGTGCCCCTGACCAACTCCTTCTTTAACCAATTATGCTCACTTATACTCCGCTTGGTCTGGGGGGACCTCACACCCCGTGTCAGCTGGAAAGTCCTGACCCTGCCGCATGATAGGGGCGGGCTGGGTGTTCCAGACTTCCATCTGTATTATTTACTGGCTCAATGTTCCTATGCCTACGCATGGTTCCACTCGGATGCACAAATTCCATACTTGCGCCCAGAGGCAGACTTGGTTCTCCCTAGGCAGCTTCTTATGCTACTCCCCACCGGCTTCCCTCGGGACCCGCGTGACATACAGACAGTGTCCACCACATGCTGGGCATGTATTAAACTAATTAAACTTTTAGAATTCGATATGCTGTATTCTCCGCTACTACCCCTTCCAATGCCTCCCTTCTCCCCATTATAGAGGAAAGATTAGTAACTCACACCTTGCAGAACTTTTCCATCGGCACCCTTGGAGATTTTTTCCCCGAAGGCCACGTATTCTCGGTAACGGAGGACTCCAGTTTCTCTGACCGCTCTTTCATGGACGCATTTATCCTCACCTGGCTGCGCTCAGCACTAAGGGCACACTTCCCCTCATTTCCTCTGGCCCCCAATGAAGTCCCCCCTCTGACGTTGCTAATACATAGTCCATCCAGCGCACATCTAATTTCCAAGTTATATAAACTGTGCGCTGCCCTTAAACCTCTCGATGACTCCAAACTCAGAACCAATGGGAGACAGACCTGGGTTGCCCTATCTCAGATGAGCAATGGAGTAATGCTGTGCGGCCACGACAAATGTCTCCTTGAACAGTCGGCACAAATTGTTGCAGTTTAAATTCCGCCGGCGGATGTATTTTACCTCAGCGTGTGCGCATAGAATAGACGACTCCCGACCCCATAATTGCCCGAAGTGCTGCACCCCTTTTGCAGACTTTGCACACTTAACATGGACATGCCCTAAGATACATCAATACTGGTCAGACGTCCACTCTGCAATGGGGGATATACTCTCTATACCACTCCTACCCACCCCGGAGATTGGGCTGCTGGGATATGTTGCAAACTTCCCCCGAAACGTTAGAAAATTAGCAGCGCTTGGCTTCATGCTGGCTAAAAGGGAAATAGCATTGCTCTGGGGTAGCGGGAAGGCCCCAACTCTCCGATCATGGTTAAACAGCTTAGCAATGTGCAACACTAACTGCGAGGAGTTCAGTACTCTGCTCCCCCCCACTTCCAGACCTATTGACATATGGGAACCCTATCGCGTTTACATCTCCCGACAACGAGATGCCCGGGAGTCGCTGACACAATCCGACATCACCCCGGCTGGGATGGGCTGACCCCCTCAATCTTAGCATCTGTACAGCTTAGTCCCAGGATGGACATATTACATTAATGGTCATTTTTCCGTTTACTTCACTTTCATATACATCATTGGTTATTAACATGTTTACCGATCAATAGGATGCCTCCGATATAAAGCAGTACTATGCTGCCAGGGTTTTCCCCTCTTAGACTTTCCCTTGACGTTTGTAATTTCTGTTCATATTGCCTAGATATGTTTCGTTACGCTATGGTCACTGTCATTATTAGATATATCACTGCAATGCCTTTGTTTTATTATGCATTTGTTGAACTGATATCTTGAATTTATCATGTTTTGGCATTTATTTTATTTTGGTTTTGCTCTTAGTCCTATGTGAAACTTTAAATAAAGTTTAAAAAAAAACATTATCTGTCAAGTGTAAAAAAAATATGGATTTGTTAACAGATTTAACAATGGTTTTTATACTGATACATTTTGGGGTAAACAATGTGATTTATTAAATCACTTAATTGTATTTCTTTTTTACTAATTTCTTCGGAAACACCATTATGGCAGTTCAGTATTTCAATCTAATAAACATTCGCAAATTGCAAATCATCATGAACAGCCAATCGCATGTGCAAATCACCTTCAAGTGGAAGAAAGTGGTAACAAGAGGACGAGAATAAGCATGCATTGAAAGGCACCACAATCTGCGATGATGGTGAGGAGGCATGCACTGAGAGCCAACAAAGGATTTTTAGGCAGAGTAACCATGTTTGATCTGTAAGTCAGTCATTTTGGATTTCATAGGTGATCTGAAATCTATACTGCCAAACCATCCCTACACATTTTCAGGTTTGATGCTCTCTACATGTACCTGCACCAGGGTGTTAACAAAGAACTGTGGACAGAAGTTTTATCTGGCAACAAGACATATAGGAGATGTACTCTTACTTGGAGAGTGCAATCAAGTATTATATTAAGTTATATATAAGTTATATATTTGTATTATTGTGGTGTAGGAAATGTATATATTCTTTTGTATTTTACAAGCTGCAGCAACATAGGTTCTATTTAGTTCTCCAGAATTTTTTGGTTTTGATCATTCTCTTGTTGGACCTTTACTGTGGGAGAGGCTCACTATCTGAGTCTCACTTGCATTCATCTAAGGATAACTGGACTGAGTGTGATTACTCCCAGGGTCTACTTTTTAAGATATAACTGCAGCAGTGGAGCTAGGGTAATGGGCACAGTGCTAGTTGCACGTGAACATATGTGCACATGTGTGTGCACACTTGTGTGGGCTGCACTTGAGAGTCTAGCGTTGTAAGTAGCCAGCAGCTGCACCCAAGTACATGTCTGTGGAAGTGTTTATCTGCAAATTTGACCTGTCAAAATTACCACCTTTGTCAAGCCTAGACCTTCCCTTTAAATATTAATAAGCCACAACTAAGTAGGCATGTTTTCCCATAAAGGGAGGGTGCATGTCATTTAAAGGTAGGCCATATAAAAGTTCCTATTTTGAAAATATCCCTCCAGTGAAATATCTCTAAAACCTATTGCCACTGTAGAAAGGCTAACTGTTTTTTTATGGAAATATTGGACTACATTGTTGCATGTAATACACGCTAAATTTGGATTGGTAGTAGCTAGAGAAATAATTCAAGGACTCAGTTTCATAGTGTTCAAAATCCAATTGAAAGATGGAATACAATGTTGCCTAACTGTTAAACAACATGTACTTTTAAAAAGATACACTTTTCCTGCTTACAGCTAGTAAGCATTCAACTGTCACCTGCCAGCTAGGTAGATTTCCGGTGGTAAACTGGGCTTTACTTTCAGACAGTAGGAAAGGAGCCCTGGGTATAGGTAGGGAGTTTCTCTCCTTAACGGGAAGGCCTGGGGGCTGTGTCAAGTAACTTGATTAAATTGATAAATGTCTTACATGTCACTGACAGACATAGCTAACACTGGGTCTACCCCCTCTTCTGTCCCTCTAGCCAACTTAACTCCAAAATAGGTAGGAGAGGGAGCTGCTCCAGAACTAGTTTGGAGCGATCACAATGGAGCACTTGACTAGCATCATATGCATAACTTTGGGTAGGAACAGGAGCTCTGACCAGAGGTAAAATGCTTCTTCTATAATGGATTGTACCGGGATGCTGTACAGGAAGGTTGAGGCAGGGATGGAATGATGATGTAGCTTCCTATGATTGGCCAGGGATGTCTGACTTCTAGAACTTTCCACCCACAATTATAAGCACCTGAACAAGGGAGAGACAGTGAGCAAGATCTTGAACCTGTATGGCAAAAACAACACAATCATGACCAGCTAGTAGAAGAAGCCATCTGATGCCTCTCATGAGCAAAGGACATCACCACTAGTGGATCCCCAGGAATTGATAGGTCTCTACAGAGCCAGTGATGTTGTCCCCCCTTATTTTTCTGGGCTTCCACTTGGAGGAAGACTTGAACTTCTCTGCCGCAAGCACCCTGCAAGATGGGCAGTAGACCATAGGACTCCTGGAGAGCAAAGGAAGAGCTTGTGTAGGACGTCAGTGAAGTAATCTCTCAGCAAGGTGACCCATTTATAGGCCAAGTGACCTGCTGAAAAAACTCCTGGTGGCTGAAGAGTTCCTCCAGGATAAAAAATGTGCCCAAGGTTGAGAAAATTGGGCCAATAGCCCGACATGCTGCTTTGAAAATTTGAACTTGGTCCCCCAAATGAGGAAATTGAGCATGTGGCACACCGCTGTACTATATCGGTGGGGTCGGCCAGTGATGGGGGTCAGCACATCTTTGTTGATTTAATTGCCTTGGAGAGGAGGTGGGCATGGGACCTCCTCTCTGTGTTTACATGTGCCCCTATGACCCCTTATCTCCTCAGGGCCAGAAGGGG
The DNA here is from genome assembly GCF_964263255.1 of Lissotriton vulgaris. NCBI lineage: Eukaryota > Metazoa > Chordata > Amphibia > Caudata > Salamandridae > Lissotriton > Lissotriton vulgaris. The sequence continues at coordinate 204,669,064 of NC_141689.1, forward strand.
GCTTGGGAAACCGTTTCTAGACCCCCATGAGAAGCCGCAACTCATCCGCAAGGGCGTATGCAGGAGAATGTGTTTGCTGGCTCCTACTACTGCATTGGACAGTGTTGGTTAGAGTGGAAGCCAACCGCTCACTGCCCATGTCCATGACCTAGTTGAAGATTCTGTCTGTGAATTTTCTGTTCCAGAGGAAACATGTGATGATGAATCCAGTATTAGTGCTGATGAAGTACTTCTGTTAGAGGAGGGCAGTGATATGCAGGCAGTGAAGATAAAGTATGCTGTACTGCAGCTAGGGGCTGAGAGGCTTCCCATTGAAAGTACTGAGCCCTGGTCTGCCCCTAACACAGTGCAACCTGTTTTGCCACCTGCCTTTGGTGGTGTTTCAGGGTGTGGTGTCAATACAAGGAATACTTTGTTTAACAATTTCTTCCAACTGTTTATTGATGATGTGTTTTTGGGTGATATTGTTAATCAGACTAATTTGTATGCAAAACAGTTTTTGAGGAACAACAGTGCCACACTTAAGACCCACTCTTGAGCTAACCAGTGGAATCCCATAAGTCTCCATAAGGTTAAGCACTTATGCAGTTTAACTTTGTTGATGGGATTGCAAAGAAAGCCATCACTGTCTTTATATTGGTCTACTAGTCCCTTGATGGCAACTGCTATATTTTCAGGAACCATAAGTCGAGACCAGTAGTTGCTTCTGCATCAGTTGCTGCATTTTGTGGATTATCATACAGTGTTGCCATAGTACTATTCTGAGTGTGACCATCTCTTCAAGATTCGGCCGGTTCTTGACAATTTAGCAGATCATTTCTCAGAGATCAAGGGAAAGATATATCTGTGGATGAGTCATTGGTCCTGTTCAAAGGCCGATTAGGTTTCACTCAATACATTTCCAGCAAGAGAGCACATTATGGTATTAAGGTGTATATACTGTGTGAAAGTGCCACTGGATATGTGTATAATGTTGTAGGGATTCTTAAATTGATCCCCTTGGTGGCCTTTCCACTTTTGGAGTCATTAAAAAAATGTGTCTGGGAACTTGGGAGAGGACATTTCTGTAAAGATTATAATTTATATGTGGACAATTTTTACACAAGTGTCCATTCAAGGCGGACACTGTGGCATATGGCACAATCCACTCAAACCGTTAACGTTGCCCAAAAGAAGTTGTGGGTAAAACATGTCAAAGGGGATAGGGCAGTGGCTTGTGTAGTAATGATGTTCTTGCTTTTAACTGTTTAGATAGAAGAGGTGTCCACATGCTCACAACTATTCATGATGAAAGCACCTCCCCTGGGACTGTTTGAGGTCGGGTAGTAGAAGTGCGCAAACTGTGAGCCTTGTAGACTATAACAAGCACATGGGAGGTGTAATAAGAGTACAATTAAAAGTTGGAGCCTTCCATGCTGCTTGAAAGTCATACATGTACTGGCTGTTCATTTGTTTCATTTGGTGTCCTTCAATGCTGACATTGTTTTCGAAGATTGTGCTCCAGATTCCAAGATTAAGCTTGTACATTTTTAGAAGTCTGCAATATGCAGCCGTGTTGCAGTTATGCAGTCAAGTGTTCAAAGAGTCAGCGGGTTGGAGAATGTGACTAGATTGAAAGATCAGCACTTTCCAGAATACATTCCGTCAAACACCCAAACAGGCTTTCCATTTCGGAGGTGTAGAATCTGCGTCTGATGAGGAGTATGAAAGGAGAGTCATATGTACAGGCCGCAGTGTCCTTCTCATCCTGGCTTATGTGTGCATCGGACGGCTAGGGGCCGTCTGAACCGTGCATTCGTGGAATTTGCCCCCACCACGGGGGAATTCCGGCTGTGTCAAAAGGGTTAAATTGTACCATAGACAACTCAAGTATTGGGAGCAACCAAGAGAGTAAATGGGAACTGACTGTGGTCTGCATTGCAATATATATTTTGTTTCGATACCTGGTTGACAGTAGTTTGATGTGATTAGTTACACCTGTTGCTTATGCTGTCATAGTAAGTATGTCTTCTTCAATCAATAGGTTAGTTCTTTATATTTCAAAAGAATATGCTCTTTTTAGATGGATGTTTTATTTTTTCCCTGTCTGTGCTTTGTGTGTGCAATCTGCACATTGTGGATGTGTTTTAGAAATAAAAGCTTCATGGTGATGTCTGAATAGTGTTTGGCTGGTGGTGTATGAGACTGGTGTCTGGCTGGTCATGTGTGTGAGAGATGGCTTTTGGATGTGCGTGTCGTGACCAGCAGCAAGTCACAACACCCACACCATCACTAAAATGCGAGTCCACTCATTCAGCCTGCTCAAGGCGCTGTTCTTTCTGTGTCTGAACTTGCGGAATCTAGCTGGTGGTGTGTGTGGCTGGCAGCTGACATCTGGCTAGGAGTGTATGTGGCTGGTGTCAGGTATGTGGTGTGTGTGAAATGGCATTTGGCTGGAGGTGTAAGTGTGTGCCAAGAATCAGTTCACACATGCTCCCAAATGATGTGATTTCTGTGTCAGTCCTGTGGGCATACGGAAGTGATGGGCCTTTGACTGGCAATGTTTGTTGATTTGAGTGTTGTAATGTGCTTGACCCGCGGCTGGTGGTAGGAAAGGTTTCGTGTAAGTGATGGATGAATGTTTTGTGAATGGCCTGTAAAGTGCTTAGTGTCAGATGTACTAAGGTTCCAATTTGCATTTCTTAAATTGCGACTCCGTAGGAATCGCTATTTAAGAAATGCAAAAGGATATGTACAAAATTTGCAATTCCATAATAGCAATTCTTGCAGGTTAGGGATTGGTATTATGGAATCGCAAACAGGAATTAACATTGCATTCCGACCTATGGGCAAAATAGGAAATGGTGTGCATTTCCTAAATTGCAATTTCCTAAAAGTAAATTGCAATTTAGGAAATGCAAAGTCATGGATGCCTGTGTGCTTAATACCCCCCTTGGGTGCACCCCAAATTTCCTAGTGCACAAGTAAGTGCATATATGCCCTAGGGGCCAATATGAGCTACATGTAACAATAAAAAAATGCATTTTATTGCATTTTTTTAGTTTGCACTTGGTTACCAGTGACTTGAAGTCAATGGTAATTGCATTTCCTAAAATCCCAATTTGCATTTTAGAAATGCATTGTGCATGTGCTTTAAGAATCACAAATAGGTAATCCCTATATGCGATTCCTAAATCACGTTCACAATTTGCAATTTCTACCATGTAGAAATCGCAAATTGTGCCCGGGTTTGGCCCTTTGCACACCTGGAAAGGTCATTTAGCATTGCTTAACGGCCCAAAATAGTGATTCGGATCATTAAGAAATGCAAAATGAATTTGTGCATATGGGCCTTGGTGCCTTGTCATGGCTTTTACAGCTCACAAGATGTGAGTCATTTGTTCAGTCTTTTTAAATCAGAAGGTAGGGAGGAGGAATTTGTGTCTAGTCTGTTCCCCAGGTAATCTTATTTATCAAAAGTGGACTTAGACACTTGTAACTGCGTTACACACAGTCATGTAGATAACCCTCATAAACGCTATGTATTGAGGTGATGCGGTTCATGTTGATTCTCCGCCCCACATAGACGTTATGGCATTTATCATTGGGTCATCTCTTGTGCTGTATGCCTGCCTCAAGCCTGAGGTCAACTCTGGAGTAGCGCAATAGTGTCCAGAGAAAAGGTGAAGCCACATAGGAGGGTTAATGTTAAAAAACACACCTACATCCAAAATTCACTTTATTCTAGAGCGGATGTGATCTGTTGTTAAAAGTAACATATGGGTATACGGTTGGACCAAGTTACTGGGTCCTAGTATATCACTTAAAGACAAACTGTCAACATGTTTCTGCTCCCCTTGGCCCTGCCGGGTCTATGGAGCATTCGTCAGGACAAATACAAATTTAAAATTATACTCACACCCTTTTTGTGTGGTATGTCAGTGGTTCAAATTGATCTCACTGTAGTGTGCTACTGGAGGTTCTATTAGACCTAGATAGAAATTTGCAATTCTATACAAATATATACAGACTGTATTTCTATTATTATGTGGCTCGTACACCTTTGAGTGTATACAGCATTTAATCACACTTCATTCTTAGTTTCAATGCGAACACATTCTATCTTGTTCCTTCACTGAATGTTAGAAAAAATGGAAGACTATTTGGCGAATTACGTAGGGGAAATTCATCTAGTGAGATAGCGTGTGGATAACTTATGGGGTTACTTATCATGTGGCTTAGCCTTCACCTTAGCATGAACATTTAGTCAATGAATAGCGTCATGATTGGCTGATAAAGTGATATATAAGTTCTAGTTTTCTTTTTAAACCATCACATACATCATGAACATCATTACACATTACTATTTTATGCCCAGCAATATTGTCGTTGGTTAATCACACCCAGTTCAATGCATTGCGTGCCTTACTCGTAAAGCGATACCTCGGCGTCGTCTTTACCTCATTAATATGCAGTTCTGTGTCCACGGGGGAAAAAAGGACCTCTGAGTCCCAGGCTGTAAGTAGAAAAAGGGGGTGGGGGGCGGTTTAATACATTACCGTCCACGTGTTAAGGGCCCTCATTGTGCGAAACGTGGAAAGCGGGTTTAGTATCGATATCCGTTCCTTCTTACCCGCAGTGAATGGCGAATTCCATGTCTGGTGCTGGCGCTGCACCCGGACGCGGAAACTCGTCAGGATCGGGTATTTGTGTTGCCTGGATCATAGAAATAGATGACAGACATTCCTATGGACACGTTAACCCATAAAAATAGAAAAAGGGACTTGTGTAGTAGGACCTCTACATGTTCGAATTCTATTGAAATTATCAAAATGCTCGTAATCAACAGATATTCTGAATGTGGTTTTTACCCTGGACATAAAAATGGAAGGGCTTTTATGGAGGTATTTACAACCAATCAGTCAATTCTTATATGGTAAACTTAACGGCAATTATTCAAATGGGTGGACTTCGTAACAGGAGATATTACTTATCAAACCTTGTGAAGGATCGAAAAAGCCCAATGCATGACTAATGCGGTGATATTTATACAGGGGGCTATTGTCCTGGTATTAACAACAAGCCAGTGAGTTCTTAAACATTTGACGGCATAGATTCAGAGACTGGAGATACCAACCTGAAGAGGAAGTCCACTTTAAACCCTCCCAATATTGCTATACCCATTGAGATTCAAACTTTTGAGCAAGCGATCTTGAAAGGGATTGACGAAATGAGTATGGAGAACAACCACACTCATCAAAATCTAACTAAAAAAGAACGACAAGCCCTGGAAGAACTGCGTAACAATGACAAAATTGTCATAAAACCCGCAGATAAGGGTGGAGGAATCGTTATCCTTGGCAAGGAAGGTTATAAACAACAGTGCCTCACACTACTGTCCGATGAGAGATTCTATTCTAGAATAATCTCTGATCCAACAACAAGATTGAAGAACTCTATCGCTATGATGGTCTACGAAGCAGAGACAAACGCCTGGATATCAAAGAAGGAGGCTGAATATCTAATCACAAAGGAACCAAAAATTCCCTTCTTCTATTCTTTACCAAAAACGCATAGGAATAGATCCCCTCCACAAGGTTTGATAAGTAATATCTCCTGTTACGAAGTCTACCCATTTGAATAATTGCCGTTAAGTTTACCATATAAGAATTGACTGATTGGTTGTAAATACCATCATAAAAGCCCTTCCATTTTTATGTCCAGGGTAAAAACCACATTCAGAATATCTGTTGATTACGAGTATTTTGATAATTTCAATAGAATTTGAACATGTAGAGGTACTACTAGGCAAGTCCCTTTTTCTATTTTTATGGGTTAACATGTCCATAGGAATGTCTGTCATCTATTTCTATGATCCAGGCAACACAAATACCCGATCCTGACGAGTTTCCGCGTCCGGGGGCAGCGCCAGCACCAGACGCGGAATTCGCCATTCACTACGGGTAAGACGGAACGGATAGCGATACTAAACCCGCTTTCCACGTTTCGCACAATGAGGGCCCTTAACGCGTGGACGGTAATGTATTAAACCGCCCCCCTCCCCTTTTTCTACTTACAGCCTGGGACTCAGAGGTCCTTTTTTCCCCCGTGGACACACAACTGCATATTAATGAGGTAAAGACGACGCCGAGGTATCGCTTTACGAGTAAGGCACGCAATGCATTGAACTGGGTGTGATTAACCAACGACAATATTGCTGGGCATAAAACAGTAATGTGTAATGATGTTCATGATGTATGTGATGGTTTAAAAACAAAACTAGAACTTATATATCACTTTATCAGCCAATCATGACGCTATTCATTGACTAAATGTTCATACTAAGGTGAAGGCTAAGCCACATGATAAGTAACCCCATAAGTTATCCACACGCTATCTCACTAGATGAATTTCCCCTATGTAATTCGCCAAATAGTCTCCCATTTTTTCTAACATTCAGTGAAGGAACAAGATAGAATGTGTTCGCATTGAAACTAAGAATGAAGTGTGATTAAATGCTGTATACACTCAAAGGTGTACGAGCCACAGAATAATAGAAATACAGTCTGTATATATTTGTATATAATTGCAAATTTCTTTCTAGGTCTAATAGAACCTCCAGTAGAACACTACAGTGAGAGCAATTTGAACCACTGACATACCACACAAAAAGGGTGTGAGTATAATTTTAAATTTGTATTTGTCCTGACGAATGCTCCATAGACCCGGCTGGGCCAAGGGGAGCAGAAACATGTTGACAGTTTGTATTTAAGTGATATACTAGGACCCAGTAACTTGGTCCAACCGTATACCCATATGTTACTTTTAACACAGATCACATCCGCTCTAGAATAAAGTGAATTTTGGATGTAGGTGTGTTTTTTAACATTAACCCTCCTATGTGGCTTCGCCGTTTCTCTGGACACTACTGCGCAACTCCAGAGTTGACCTCAGGCTTGAGGCAGGCATACAGCACAAGAGATTACCCAATGATAAATGCCATAACGTCTATGTGGGGCGGAGAATCAACATAAACCGCATCACCTCAATACATAGCGTTTATGAGGGCTATCTACATGACTGTGTGTAACGCAGTTACAAGTGTCGAAGTCCACTTTTGATAAATATCATTTGTTCAGTCTTCTGAACTTTCAATTCTCTGATTAACAGTGGTTTTCATTTTTGTGAAATATTTTGTTAATAAAATGTACATTTTAAGCTTTCACGCTCCCTCATGCTAAATCCATCCAGTGTAGTCGATGGTGGTGCAGTGATGTTTGCCTTTTCTCTCTCTCTCTCTGCCAGGGTGTACATTGCTTATTGGGAAGATCTACCATCACCAGATATTTTCATAAATTACACACCAAGGGAGCTCCAGGGTGGAGTGTATGGCATGAACCCCACAAGGTTTTCTTAGACAAAAGACTTTGCAATCCTCCAACATTGGCTAAAAACACAGATTTTCTTCATATTTCTGTGACTTAAAGTATTTGAATCTGGGGGAGCTGAAAATATCCTGCCACCAAGCATTACCACATGTCTCCCAATACAAATGGTACTTCACCTGTGTGGTTGGGCCTAGGGCTTTCAAAAGTACTGGGTCCAAGATGCAATGGGGCAGCATTAACAAAAGGGGTACCTGCAGTTTTAGGGTCTGAGCTCAGCTGCCGCCAAGGAAAACCTTTCTGACCCAGGCATTTCTAATAAGTAGACACCCAGTGGAGTTCAGGGTGGTGTGCCTCTTGTGACTCCCACAATGTTTTCTTACCCATAATGCCCTGCCAACCTCCATATTTGCATAAAATCAAACTCTTCCCATGCTTTTCTGTAATGTATTCTTCTAGAATCAGAAGGAATCCACAAAATCCCTTCCACCCAGCAGTCCCCCACTTGAGCTGATCCAAAATGCTGCCCCACTTGTGTGGCTGGGCCTAGGGCCTCTGACAGGAACTAGGCCCTGTGACAGGAACGGGTCAAACTAAGGTCAATGGGAATAATCACAAAGGGACACTCCCTGACCTAAGAATGCTCTGTATATGTCACGGGCAGTAGGCCGAACCACACAAGTGAGGTATAATTTAATTTTGATACTTAGGGGAATGGTAGTTGGTAGGATATTTGTTGTTCCCCACACATTTCGGAACTTTCTGTCACAGAAATGTGGGGAAGATGTGTTCTTTCAGCCAAAACTTGGGGTTTACAATGGCTTTCGAGTTCGAAAACCTGGTGACAGCCAGCAAGTCACCCGAACCTGAACTCCCCCGGGTGTCTAGTTTTCTAGGTTTCCCTAGGTTCCAGCCTAGCCAGAGCCCAACATCCACAGCCAGTCCGATTGGCAAAAAAGGGTCAGTATTCAGTGGAAAAATGTGATGTGTCTAAGTTGCAATTTGGCACCTTTCCTGTCACAGCTACTAGGCAGCACCACACAAGTGTGGCACCATTGCTATTGGGTCCCTGCAGATTCCAGAACTTTCCTTCACTTTCCTTCACAGAAATATGAAGAAAATTTGCTTTTTGGTCAAAGTTTGAAGTTTCCAAGGGCTTCTAGGTAAGAAAATCTGCTGCGAGACATGCAACACACCCCACCCTAGATTTCCCTGGGTGTATAGTTTTCAACAATGTGCTGGTTTGTTAGGTTTCCTAGGTGCTGACTGATCTAGGGCCCAAAATCTACAGTTGACCACATCACAATAAAGGTCAGTTGTCAGTGGAAAAATGTGTCCAAATTGCATTTTAGGGCCTTTCTTATTGTGCGCACAAGGTCTATCCACACAAGCATTGTACCATTTTGTTGGACTTGGCCCTTTTGGCAGGTTCACCCTGAAACTTTTTGCATTTGCCTAGCCTGTTTCTGTAACCTGGTGTTGGTGATTTTAGGCCTCTGCGCACTTTTTCACTGTGGTCCAGAGTAAAGTGCGTGCTCTCTCTGTGTATGCGTGGTAAGAGTGGCCTGCCCTCCCATAGGAATGCATTGGGAATATGTGTGTCCATGATAGTTTCTGATGTGTGGGGAGTGCGAGGGCGAGTTTGGTATGTGCAAACTCGTGAGATTAAATGCTGCGCGATGATGTGCGCTGATTTATTGTGTCTAGTGTAGAAGTTGGCAGGTCTGTGTGCAGTGAATGTGAATTGGACTGTCTGGCTTGTGATTGACAATGCTGGCTCCACCCCCTGTGGTGCGTCTGATGCCCCTAGCCTGGCTAGTGAAAGGGAGAGAGGGGCTGAGCGAAACAAAGGGCTCAGGAGTTCCCCTGAACCAGTTGTTGCTGGTTCTCCCATTGACAGCACCCTTCAGACAAAAGAAAATGCTGTATAAATGTAGGGGCTGTGTCCCCATGAAGTGGTTCTGCTTTTGGGTGCTGATCCTGCAGGGCGTGCTGCTGCTGGGGCCCTTGCCAGGAGGCTGCCTTCCTGGGCCCAGCTATTCCCTGGGACCTGTTTGCTTGACTGCTTGTAGCCCTGGGACTGGGAGGCGGCCCCAGCCCCTTGTGAGTGCTGGATTTGTTTCTTTTTGGAATGCACCTGGCACTTTCTGTGCACTGGAGTGCTCTGCTCGAATTCCATGGGACACTGGATCTTCGCTGCCCCGGGGATGCCTGGTGCTGCTGGGGGGAATCCCCAGCGTAGGGATTCCCCTGTGAGCTTGGCCGAGAGTGGGTGCCCACACCACATACTGGTTCCCTTATTTTGTGGCATGTTTCGAGAGCAGGTGCCCACTCTGCAGCTTGTGGTATTTAATAGTGCGTGTGTGCCCACCCCTCGACTTTGCCGTGTTTATATTTCAAAGTAAAGCGGGGGCCCACCCCGCTTCTACATTTATTCTGAATCTCGAGGGAGCCTACCCCTCGTTTTACCCCAGAGAAAATTACTGCCGTGGCCCTCGTGCCCAAACCGGAAGCCAGGCCTGTGCCGTCTGACTGTGGGCGGGGCCTGGAGTGAGACATTTCTGCTTCCCCCTGCCCGGGGGAAGCTGTCCCACGCCGGGTTGGGCCTGGAGGGGAAGAAGGTGGCCGATGGTAGCGCGGGGCTCCCAGAGGTGAAGGGAAGCCCTGCGCCACAGAAGAGGTGCTGCTGAGTTGCCCGGGTGTAGAGGAGACGGCCGGGGAGAAGCCGCAGCGAGCCTCACAGGTTCAGCTCTAAGTCCTGGTCCCGAGATGGGGGACCAGGTGAATCAGCACACGGACGAGGCGGGACTCCCATGAGTAGGGAGAGCCCCGTGTGCCGCCGCCACAAGAGAGCCGGTAAGCTTTGATGGCTGTGGGGAGAGATGGCGTCAGAGCGCCCCCGTGTGCTCAGTGGGCTGCTCCAACGATGAGCATTATTGTTTCCTGGGCCTGAGGGCCCCCATGGGCCCGTGCCGCCAATGATGGGCATTATCCTCCAGCTGGGACCCTTTTTCAGGGTCAGCTGCAAAATCCTGGGCCTAATTGTTTCAGAGCCTGGGCTGCTCCAGTGCTTGGGAGCATGTTCATTTTTAGAGCATAGATAGCTCTAACCCTTCACATTAATTACTTTTAGAGCCTAGGTGGCTCCAACATGGGTTATATCTATTTGAAAGGCCCGTGCCCTTCCTCCGCAGCTCAGTAGGGGACACGTTTGTTTCTAGAGCCTGGCTCCAACCTGTGGCGCAGTTGGTTCCAGGGGCCAGTGAGAGCCCATGACGCATTTGGACTATCTACAGCTGCACAGCAGGTAGTGGGCAGCTGCATCATTTAGGCGCCATTCTTCAGAGAGTCCCTGAGAGGGATAGAAGTTGCACAGAGGTGCCAGGCCTTCCCCAGCTGCACAGTACTTAGTGCCAGTTGCAGCGTTTAGGCCCTGTTATGATTCTCAGCTGCCCAGCAAGTAGTGGGCAGCTGCAACGTTTAGGTATGCGCAGATGGTGCACCCCTGACTGGCGCTGCTTTGGCAGCGCGCCCTGACATTCTGGACACCCAGGGCTGGTAAATGTATAGGGCGCAAGGCCCTAGTGTCATTGATGTGCTCACGCAATGTGATACTAGGAAATGTATTGCATTTAGTATGTTTTGCGCACCCTGTATCTGATACCTCTAAAACTGTGGTTTATGATTATTAGGTTATTTTTTAATTCATGTGGTTATGCTAGTGATTTACGCCCCTAAATGTGAGTTATACTTAGGAGGTAGGGTCTAATGTGTTTAGACTAAGTGAGAGATTGCATAATGTGTTTATGCTGGTGAGGTTGGCGGAGGATATAATTTGCGCCTGATGTGACTGTGCATAATGTAAAGTTATGTTACAGGTTGAGGTGGAGTACAATGATTACCAGTGGCTACTGGTTGGTTTATGATCTATTTTTACTTGTACCAATTTCTGCTAAGTGTTGATCCCGACAGTGGCCCACGTGGCCCTGTCCTGTGTAAATAATCCCTAGTGAATATTGCCTTTTCCAGTTGGCACAGTGTATGTTATGTGTTTACTATCTGTTTACTATCCGTAATGCAGCCTCAGTAATGCAACATCCGTTTTGCACAGTTCTCTGAAAGATTGTTAGTGTGCTCTTGAATTTGTAGCGACATGATGATATTTTAATAATTTAAGGAATTAAAGAGCAGTGTATTCTCAGGGTGCAGACGGCAGTCCATTAACAAATTCACTTTATAAAAATGTGAGCTTCCCTTTACGATGCCTTCAATGGCAAAGGTTTAAATGATAAACCATTTGCATAATAAATGCACCAAGTGTGTTATGCAATGGGAGATTTAAAATGCAATTGTTCATGTGTGCATATCTTATGTCTGCAAATATATTTTAGAATGACAAGGCTATAAACCTAGGGAAGAGCAGTCTGATTTCTTCAGTGTAATAACCAATTAAAAATACATTGTTTAAAGGAAAAGATTAAACATAGCAGAAAAATGTCTGTTTTTTTCAAAGCAATGGGAGAGCAGAGTAGGGAGAAGGAGAGCCATGTGGGAGTTATGCAGTAACAATGTTCCTTTGATTAAATGTCAGAAGCAGAATTAGCAAGCAGCAATATGTTCAAGGTATATTTGATGAGCGTATGTAAAATGCAAAGGTGAAATCTTTAGAATATTTCTGAGACTGAATTTTGTGGCCTACAACTCTAGGGAGGGTTAGGGCTTAACTAAATGAAGAATTAATTTCTAATGTGTTCATAATTCCTTTCTAGGAAAATGTGCTCCTTATTCACAATGTGCGTAAATTACCACATGCAAATTACACAAATGCATGGTAATAATTTCTAATAATTTTCTCATTCACAATGCATTCTTACTTCATAATTTATCCTATAAATAATCGGTGTGCATAATTCTGACTGAATTTACTCTTTCTTCTAAAACTATATTCAGATTCCCTTTCTGAAACCTAACTATGCATACTCTAAGTCTACCTCACAGAAACTTTACACTCATACATTCTGTTTTCAGAGGATCCATAATTTATGGTAAATAGAAAAAAAATGGGAAATTACATCTAGGGGTAGGATTAGATCTACAAGTGAATACATATACACATCTATTCCTTTCTTCCTTCCTACCTTCCTTGCTTACTTTCTTACTTCCTCCCTCAGGCTTTTGAGGGGCTAAGTATGTAACAAATGATCAACCAAACCATATCATTGGGGCTCACAGGGTGCCTGTTACTACTTCCACAACTTTTGTTTTTTTACAAAGCAACATTCATGCAACTCTTACAGCTGTGCTTTCAGAATATGCAAGTCAAACATTATTTCTAGGAGCCCACTCCAAAGTGTCCCTAGCCATCATTGAGAATACTTAAAATAGCACATGAAATTTCGCTTTTTCAGTCCTTGTTAGTCTTGTACCTCCCAAAATGGCATCAACTTCTCATGTATGTACAAGTCCACCCAAATTGTGAATCTGAATTGTAGATTAATTGTATAAAATGGGATTGTTATTTTGTGTGGGGGGACTACCCACCTCAAGGAGCAATTATAACTCTTGTCAGCATGAACCATTAAACTCACTAAATTAACCTGAGCTCAATTCCCTTGTTGCTACAGCATAGACCAGCCAGGCTCAAGTTAGAGCAATGTATAAAGTATATATATATAGAACCAAATTGAGAAAAATCCAATAGGAGGAGCAGGAAATATGAATTTTGAAAGTTATGAGTAGCAATGCCCACAGTAGACTGGGGCCTAGTTGCACTTTGAGGCTAACATCAATGAAGCCCTGGATGGATACAACAAGTGGATTGGTTCTGCTAAAAAGTATGGAAATCAAACAGTTTGAAAAAGTTTCCAAAACTTTTGCTGGTGCATCAAAAACTAAAGAAGCACATGTCTAAAGCCCCAGGACCTCATGGTAAGGCACTTACAGACTATCAGGATGCCAAGCAGAGGACAACAGCAATTTTCAGTTGGAACTTAGGTAAACAAGCCTCTTTAAGCTTGTTGTGTCTCTGTAGCCACACATGAGGTCATCTAAACCTTTTAGTCCACTTCTCTGTCCTGCATACAAGGGGGATTAGATCCATTTCTTCAGGGGTCCTCTCAGGTTACATACAACAATTCCAGTCCTCTTCTCTAGGTTGAGATTTTTTTCTGATGGTGTGCCTTGTGGGATTACAAACCAAACACAATGATATGATGGACGGAACACTGAAACTTTTTGTAGTGTAGTTCCTATATTCCCAATATGCTCTGCGCATGTCGACTAAGTCTCTATCGAATATTCTAGACTTAATTTGTGAGTGCCAGCTACCTCAGAGGTCACTAGAAACTTTCTCGAATAAACAAGAAGGGATTAGTTTCTAACAACCGCAAAAACATGACAACTTTGTTTCCCCAAGATAAAACTGATCTTCAGAGTTGTGGAAACAATAGATAGATATTTCACTCAGTCAATCGTGCATGCTTCGTTTCACCAGCGGTGCAGAGAACATAGATAGACGGGCGTTTTCAATAAAAGGATTTATTGACCAGTCTTCTTTCTCAAGCATAAGAAATTTACTGCTACAATTGTAAAACTGGTTGCAAAATATAATGCATACAGTAGAAAGAGTAGATTAAAATATACTGTAAGAGCATTGTATGGTTCCTAACCCATAAATAAATACATACATATAAACAGAGGCTAAAAGTACTCAACTGATGCTTCTAAAATATGCCTACCCCGATGTACCTAACCTAAGCTTAGTACGAAGGAAGAAGTAAGTGAGGTGTAGAATAAATATAGTATTCTTTTGCCAAGAATCTGTCCAAGGTTTCTATTAGGGTCTAATCAGCTCCATACCTTGATCTGGAATGAAGAAGGTCAGGCTCAGGACTCGATTTCCCAACAACCCCCAAGGGTAGCTTGGAAACACAGGAGCTGGATTTCTCGGCAGGAGAAAAGACAGAGTCTTTCTCAGTGCGTCTGCTGGAGGGTTGGCTTCCTTCGGCCCTTGCAGGGCGAAGTAGTAGCAGGGCGCGTCAGGCAAGGAGATAGTCGAACTGCTCCAAACCACTGTGTGTTTGCTATGGCAAGTGTGGGCATATTTATACCTTGTAGGTACCGAGTTTGACGTAAAGGTGGACATAATAACATCATGAAATACTCTCAGTTCTTTGAAAACTCCATGAGTTCTTGGACAAGTCAGTTGTCAAGCAAGGGGAAGTCCCTGGCGGCTGAAGCCAAGTTTTCCAAGAAATCGTTGTAGATTTTTGGAACTAGTGGAAGTGTCTTAAATGTATTTGGACTACATGGACTTAGCCCAAAAAATGGTTATGACTTCTATGCCTATATAAGGATATGGTGTTTTATACCTATGTAAGGGCATGAATCGGGAAAATAACAATAAGGTCTAAAATGGTACACAACACCCGCTCCACATTATCATGTTCATTTAAGATCAAGCACTAAAACATATAATCTAGAGCATGTGTTTACAACCCCCAAAAATTCATATAAAATGCATTTGAAATGGTTGCACATGGAAAAATGAGCATTTGCATAGTACGCATTAAAAAGGAAATGATGTCATTGTAATATGGGAAATGCTAACCCAATCAATCATGAGATTACATTTATGAAATGGCTCTTAGTTACAGAAAAAAAAATGCGAGACCATCTCATAGCAAAGTATATAAACTTTGTTAGTTTGTAGATAAGGTCAAAATTGTTCCAAGGAAGTATTCAAAGAATTCTTGTTCTCTAAGAATAGTTCTACTTTAAGCAAATTGCTTTGTGCCAAAGTTCAGTTTTTGAAAGGTAGTAAAAAAATCAATATAAATCGTAGTGAAATATGGTTCCAAACTTAGAAGCCTTTGTTATGAAAAAGCGAAGGTCGAATTCAGAGTTCATAGAACTCTGTGTGCTAACTTCAAAAGTTATTCTCGGTGTCAGGAGAAAACATTAAAACATCTAGGCTGGCAAAGGAATCGTCTGCCACTGTAGATGAAAGTTGAACCACTTCATTAAGAAAATCAATTGTACACAGATGTGAAGCATCGCCGTCAGCGTCAGACGCGTTAGCAATGTTCATAGCAGATGGTACCTGTCTGCCTGTTGGTCCGCGTATCTCACCTTCAGCTGGATTTGCCGGTGAGATCTAAATGAATGCCATCATCAGGATTGGTAGCCATTGGGGACAACACAACACATGAGCCGTTTTGGGACCCAGTAATGCGTCAACATCTGTTGGCATTGCAGATGGTAGTGTTAGACAGATATCTAACACGCATTCCTCTCCACAAAGCAGGCATTGTAGAACAGGTAAGATGCAATCTTGCCAGATTGGTCTGAATGACAGGAACCATGTGGTATTCAGATCTCTCAAACGAGCCAAACCAAGGATCTGTGTTATGCGTTCACGATACTGCATCACCAGAAGAGCATTTTCCATGGTAATCTGGGTATCGTTGGTGACTGGACTTGCCATATCGGAGCAGAAGGAACAAAAATAGTATCCTTGTTACGAATCCCAAGATGAGAGGCAGGCCGCCGAACACAGAGTGCACGAAGTTTGGAAAAATGCCTAGGACTGCCTCAAATGGTGCTAACAGTCCAGAAAAAATCGGCTTAAATAGATGTACAATACCACTGGTATCAGACATGTTTAAGAAACGACCTAACATTTCCGCGAAATGTATTGGGCAGTTTGTTGATAATAATGCATGTATCTCTGCAGCAGTCCTTGCAACTTGCAGATCATAAGTCTCTCTGGACGAGGTCAGTGGCACAGTTTTTTGTAAAAGAATGGCTTTCATTCTGCTTAAAGTATCAATTCGTATAGAAGAGATGTTCAGTGAAGGTCAAAGCGGCGACTCCCCATCTGTCTTAGTTTTAGGAAACAATACTTGAATACAACAAGTGACCCTGGCTGACACACTAACGTGATAGGCTATTCCTGGCATCATTCCACAACAGCTGTGATCATTTAACATTATGTAGCTACCATTGGAAAGCTGCCTAAAAATTGGATCTATCACCGCTGTGGGCAAACCCTGCAGGTGGCAAGAAAGGTTATTTGAAGAACCCTCACAGGCTCAGTGTAAATTAATACCTTGACACAACAGTGTACAGCTTAGTGGGTTTTTATATACCTCCTTTCCCCCACACCAACATTTGTGTGTGTGTGGTAAATCCCAGGTTGACTTAATGTATTCTTTCCCCAACCTTTCATACAGGCCTGCTGGTATGTGTTTTAAGCAATACTGAAACTGGAAAATCGTGACTGGTATCGTGATGGTGCCATGTATTATCCATTCAACGGTTGGTTTTCTCAGAAACGGTCAATGGTAATCTCTCAAGTTTTTCTATGCTCAACACCTTATAGTCTGCTCCTACCTGTGCCAAAGAGATTTGTTTATCTGTAAGTTTAAATACAGTAAACAATGACGTAGTGTTGAATAGACGCCAAGGCACGTATCAAGAACATAGGTATTGTAACGTCCAGCCTAACAGCATTATAGAACGTAATTGAGACTGGCCATGTTGTAACATTAGCAAGTCCTGTTCCATTATGTCTATGGCAGAGGAAACAATGCTGTCCAAAGAATAAATTCTGGAAGACAGAGTTGTTAACTCATTGTCAACTACAGAGAGTGACTTTCTATGCTTCATTATACCGGCGTATATGAAACGTTTATGACATGGATTACGAGGTCCAAGTAAGAAGTATTGTAAGTCAACGCCATCTTTAAGCAAAGATAAGTGTTGTTTTTTTTCTGGAAGTGTGTATTTCTGCAGCCACTCAAGGCCTAGTTTTCCTACACTGTAAGTTGGTATTATCCATGGATGTTGTCTCTGGACATATCTTGGATCTGGCCTAGTTACTGTAAACCCTTGTGTCTTGTTCAGGAATCTAATTTGACAGATATTTGTGTCTGTGGGCCAGATTAACCATTTTTTCCAATCAGGATTAGTTCTGTTCTGTTGTAAAATATAGCTTACGTCTGCCTCCTCATCTGTAGTTCTATTACTATCCAGTGTGGGTTTAGGCATGGAAGGTTTGTTTAAATCTTTTATCTTAGCAAGGCCAAGACAAGATGTCTGTTGAACAGTGTCATTTAAAAACATAATTTGTTCTGGGATGATGCAGGCTCTGAATGATGCTTCTAGACCTTCTACCTCCCAGTCTTTCGTGCCCCAGACAGTTTGTGTCTCAATGTTGTCTTTCCAAAAATTAAACCCCAATGTGGACAACTGATCATAAAAGGCCACAGATTAGATCTGTTTAGTATTAGTCACCATACTTTTCATGCCTGTCTTATTGACATTTCTAAAGTAAAATGTTTCTGGATTTAAATATTGACCCTGAAAAGTATGGACATTTTCTATAGAATGTTTTAGAGCTACCCTTCGGTGGTTTTGGACAATGTTCCCATTGATTATAACTTAAGACATTTCTGGGGTTTGCAGATTTGTGTAAACAATGGTGACAAAAATGATTAACACAATACATTTGTTCATAATCTGATGAACCTTCTAAGTAATCATGATTTGTACATTTTGCTGACATTTCTAAGTCTGCCATCATGTTATTAACAGTTTCAAAGTCCCAATCATCAGAAAATGTACTATGTGAAACAAACTCACTCAAGGAAACCTTAAATTGGTGTGGACTTTTTAGCAGCTCGACAGGGCCATAAAGGTCATAATCAGTTCTATCCCATGCTATTCCACCAAGTAGAGGAACCGCTGTGATGTTTACTGATGACACATCTCGTTGTTCACGATGAGATGATTTGTGTGGTTTCAGGAGCAAGTTGATTTTCTTACTTGCTGTGTTCATTTTAATGTTTTTTTAATCTATCAGCTTTCCCAAACTTAAAATGAGAATGAGCCATCGTAGGGGATATAAAACGACTAATCCAATCCAAAATTCAATCCATGGCGAAACTAGATATGTATTTGAAGCTGGTGACGAAGTTCCATTAATTGTTCCTTGAAAGTTTTATTTGCTGGCGTTGTTTCAAGTTCACTGGGATCCTCAGAAAAGTAATCAAAGTTGACGAAATTGCCAGAGGCAGTTCTGTCAATTGTTGGTATTGCATCCGGAATAAAACGCTGGAGCTGCTTGTTCCCTTGACATATTCGTATAGTCAGATGCTACATCATTGTAGACGGGAGTGTCTTGACAAACTGTTATTTGGGTTTCAAGAGGCACAAGTTCCATGGCTTTGTTGCATAGTCCTTATTTTCTCACTGTAGATTCTTCAAAGGTGATGAAAGTTTGCACCTCTTGGATAGTAGCAAGATTTGGTCGGCTGCTACATCTTGGGAGTCCACTGGGCCTACTACTTATTATCGGCCACAACGTGTGGTTTTAGACCGGTTCTCCTTTCTTCCAGCAAGGGGCGGCAGTAACACTGTTCTTGATCCGTGGACTGCTAGTACAGGTACTAGTTTTCTGTAAGAAGGCCCAGATTCCTTCTTGTCCGCTATTTTTTCTGTGACCAGATCCCGAATCTTTGGAATCCAGACAGGTCTTGCTGGGACAGGTGGTTTTTCTTAAGTGGTCGTTAGCTTTTCGTTGGTGTTGCTTTGACTTCTTCTTGTTTCATTTAAGTCCTGTAAAACAGCCAAACGATCTTTGATATCAAAGGGTTTTTGTTCCACCACTGAAGGATGACAATCGAGGTCTTCAACCAATATTCTAGTACCAAAAAGGATTTCATATGGATGATTCCACCCAGAGAATTTCTTGGCAGGTTATTAATAGATGTTTGACCCACCCATCACCCGAACCTAATACCCTAGCTGTTATAGATTGCTTTATGTCAGGTTTTTTTCTCTCCACAACCAAATTTCCCTCAGGATGGAATGGACTCGAAAATAACAATGCAACACCCAAATTGACCATGGCCTCCTTGTAAGGTTTGGAGCTAAATGCAGGACCCTGGTCAGAATGTAGCGTGACGATTGCGTATGTGCCGATAAAGACTCGCAAATCTTTTATTACAGTTCGGGTGTCAGCCGAGCGCTGAGGCCACATCCAAATGTATCTTGAGCAGGAATACACTGCGACCATGATATATTTATAGTTGCCATCCCTCTCTAAGGGACCGCAGTGGTCCAAGTAAACGCACGCTAGTGGTTTATCTGAAATTAGAAGGGGCGTCTGCTCCGGGTGTTTCACTGTTGAAACTTTCATCTTCTGGCAGATTTCACACTCCAAAACATAGTTTCTGGTCTGTTTCCTCATTCCACCAGTATCGCTGTTTTAATAATGAAACTGTGGCAGAAACACCTGTGTGTGCAGAGGCAAGCCCTTCATGTGCTGCTAAAATTAGTCCTAATCTATGTTCCATGTTTGGGATTACTCTATCCCCCACTCCAGGGATTCGACCAAACGCAACATTATTCGCATCAGTTATATATGAGTACTTGAGTGGAAAGCCTTTTGGTAATGTTTTACTACTGTCTTTATTGAAGCAGTGACAGCTTGCATTATTTCACTGTCTATTTTTGTTGTTGAACGAGTGATTGCAGCTACGGAAGCCGTTTGCAAAGCTGCCTTCGCAGCTTCATCAGCCAATGAATTCCCTTCAATGTGAACGCCATCACTAAGGGTGGGCATAAAATCCGTTTCTCGGGCGAATTTGTGGATTTTCCACGATTTCGCAATCCGCGAATCTCGCGAAATCGCGGTAAAATCCGCGAATCAGCGGGGACGAATTTTCAGCCAAGCAAGGGTTACAGCAGCAGGTGCAAAAGTTGCACCTAATTTCTTTGTAACCTTTTACAAAAGGGTTACAAACAAATTAACTTCAACTTGGACACCTGCTGCTAATTGCTTCCTGGCGCCTCGTTGCCTACTTGCAACTATTCTCTGACCCTGCTCTGACCCTTGAAGCAGGGTCAGAGAATAGTTACAAGTAGGCAACGAGGCACCTGTCCAAGGAATTAAACCTCATCTGGAAGCACTTACAGATATAAAAAACAGGAAGAAGGGAGAGGATGGCAAATACACCCATTTTGAGTTGTCAGGAGGGGTTAAACTAAAAGAGACCTTTACAGCACAATTTTCATATGCATTTTGCTAAAAATAAAAAGCTGTATGTTCTGTAGGGGCAACTCAGGAATCTGGCCCTTCAGAGATCCAACCACTCTTTCTTTCTCTCGTTCTCTCTCTCCCTCTCTCTTTCCCTCTCTTTCTCTCTCTTTCTACCTATCTATCTATCTATCTATCTATCTATCTATCTATCTATCTATCTATCTATCTATCTATCTATCTATCTATCTATCTATCTATCTATCTATCTATCTATCTATCTCTCTCCCTCTCCCATAAACGACTGCATGGGTAACTTCGCTATGCAAGCGGCTCACGAAGACGCAAAAAGCCCTGCAAACACGCAAAAAACCCAGCGAACACGCAAAAAAACCTGCGAACACGCAAAAAAACTAAAATCCGCAAATTCGCACAAATTCGCGAATTTTGCGGATCGCGAATTTGCAAATCCGCAAATTCGCGGATTGCGAATTCGCAAAATTTGCCCATGCTTAGCCATCACGCTGATTTCTCAGTGTATGGATCACGTGAGTCTTTTGTAGTTCTTTCTGTAATAGAACTACTTGTTCCCAAAGCATTTTATGCTTGATTGTGCTACCTTTTGTGTCTTTAAATCCATTTTGAACCCAGTTCTACAGATATTCATTGTAAGACTGGACGCAGTACTACGAATCGCAATCTATGAGTTTGTGATTGGCATTTTCAAGCGCCATCTTGAAAGCCTGTAGTTCAGCTTGCGGTTTTTGTAACCATAGGTCGGAATTTACCATCGTGCCAGCGACCTTTAACAATCGTGCACGCTGCACTGTAAGCTTGTTTGCCCCCAATTGCAGGCTGTGCTGATCCGTCTGTATATATTATACAGCCGTAATGTTCTAGAGGCAGAATCTCAGTCGGCAGAGGACATTCTTGTTCGTATTAGAGAAACTCTTGTGTTTTCAAGTAGGGATCAAATATGTATTCAACGTCTGTTGCAGCAGGAGAATTAACCCATTGTATCCATCTTGAATGTAAAGCTTGCTTTTGTCACTGCCTCCAAGGCCAGTACACGCGTAACGACCATTACGCTTTTTCCCTGTGCCAGGGCTCTCTCTTTTTTCTACTGCAGTTTGATCCGCTGTCAGACTCTTTTCTGTTCAAGTTAATTTTTTATTTCAGCTTGTTTGTACAAGTGTGATTGTAAGCAATTGGTACCTTTTCACCTTCATTAAAGGTTAGGTATGTGAATCCGCATCTCCCTGGGATGATTCGGATTACAAGGTTGCGTACATTGTCGCATGTTTGTAATTGTTTTGTTGCTTACATGTCTGTTTGCACTGAACGCAAAATTTCTGTGTGTTTTTGAGTCCAATTAGTTTGTTTGAAATCAGGTTTGATTAATTCGTAGAGAGGTTTAACACTTTCTGCGTAGTTTAAAATGTAAGTTCTTCAGAAATTCAGGAAACCTAGAATTGACTGTACTATATTGGCAGTACTATAATGAGAATCTGAACACGATTATGCATGAGACAGCAAGGACAGAGAGGGGGCCACATTACAGTACCAATTGACCAAGAGGGACCTTATGTACAAGGGGAACTGTTGGGTGCATCAGGAGAATTCCTAGTGGATACTGGAGCAATGAATAGTTCAGTTGCTCATACCATGGTCCCAGGGGCGGCTCTGTCTGGCCACAATAATGTATCAGTAGGATTCCCTGGAATACCAGTGATAAGCCCCATTTCCAAGCCTCTGCCCTTAACTATAGGACCTATTTCTATACAGTTGCCTTTTTTGTTAACATCTAACTGTGGTGAGAACCTTTTGGGTTTAGATATCTTAATAAAATTACATGCTCGGATTTACTGTTCACCAGATGGTGTATATTTGACAATGCAGAAACCTTCTTTGCAGGACGCTCAATATTTTGCGAAAAATGAGCACTTACCCCCTGAATTCTCTCAAAAGGGGGTGGTAGAAACCAGCAGCCCACATTGTAAAATATTGTCTGGTGTGTTTACGGCATAATCCTGGAGGTAGAGAATCTGTTTTGAGTGGCAATTTTTCCCCGCCATCCTTACCCTTCGAAGTTTTACAGATAGATTTCATACAAATGGAACGTGTAAATACTTTAAAGTATGTATTGGTGGTGGTGTGTGCTTTCAGTAAATGGGTTGAGGCCTACCCCACCAAAGATGCTACTGCAATTACCACTGCCAAAATTCTGATCAAAATTTTTTTTCCTACATTCTGTTTGCCCCGAATTATCTGGTCCGACAACGGCCCCCGCTTTAATGCTACACTTGTACAATGTGTTTGTGATGGGCTGCAAATCAGAAAAAAATGTCATGCCGCTAGGCACCCACAATATGCTGGGCTGGTTGAAAAATATAACGGCATATTGAAGCTTAAAATGGCCAAAATCTGTGCAGACACTAGATTAAAGTGGCCTGATGCCCTCCCAATAGCTCTGCTATCTCTTAGAACTACTCCTCATTCAAGAACTGGCCTGTCCCCTTATGAGATCATATTTGGCCATCCTGCAAATGTGTGGGGAGTCCCTAGACCTAGATCCTTTAGAGATATCGATTATCCATTGATGACAGATTACCTTTATGCGTTGACTAAAGATCTGCGTTCTATTCATCAACAGGTATCGGACACATTGCAGCCACTACCGGAGGGTCCTGGACATCGGTTGGAACCTGGCCAGTGGATACTGGTGAAGAATTATCAGCGAACATCGAGTTTGGAGCCCAGATGGTCTGGTCCCTACCAGATCCTGTTGGTGACGAGGACGGCGGTGAAGGTGCATGGCCGCAAACACTGGATTCATGCGAGCCACGTCAAGCGCCTCCCGCTACCACTGCCCTCTGACCAACAGGACAAAGACGGAGTGCCGAGTCAGGAAGGAGAACTGATTCGGAGCTTTGTGCCCTTTTCAGATGCTCAAGAAAAAGGGCGATCGAGTGCAGTGTTGCCTGAAGGGGAAGGTGAAATAGCTCAATCAGAAGCAACTGCCAGTCCCGAGGCAGCACGAGAGGAGACCAGGTCTGTTACAGATGCCACTGAATTGTTTTCTGACCAGGAGCAACCTGGCCGTTGTCGATACGATCTTCGGCCCCGAAAACAGAGCGGTACCCCACTCACTAATGGAGGAAAATAGAACAAGACTTTGTGATAAAAAACATCGAGCAGAGTGATTGGGGTGCTGAGCGAGACACTGGACTGAACTCGCAGAGAGCTGGGAACATTGTGTAAAAAAGCTCTGTTCAGAAAGAAAGACTAAAATATGGGCCGCGATCGTGCTTTTGGAATCTGAAAGTTTGCTTTTTCCTTGGATGAGAGATAAGGGTCTGCCTGTGAGGCTCTAAAAACGGACACAGGGAGAAGATCCCTTGCTGGGAAGAAGAAACCCTCTGGTGGTTGGCATGCTTTGTGGATACAAAGATTAGTTGTGGACTTTTAGCAAGGGACCAAGATAGATTTGGACTTTTAGAGAATATGTTTCCCTTTGGTCGAATTATGATGGAGGATGAAAGACAACTGGCCCCTCGGCGTCGTGTTCATGATATGCAATTGTTTTCCGGATGGCACACCAGAGTGAAGGTGGCATTCGTTGTTTTAATTGCCCTAATTACTGTAATTATGATGTGTGTGTTTGTATACTTAGAATTTCAATATCCAGTCCGTAAATTGTCGAGAACTACTCCTGCCCCAGAGGAACATCATTTTAATTCTCTGCCCCCGCATAAGGCTAGGCATAGGGAGACTTATTCAAAAAACGTATTCATAGAGATGTTACACCAGACTCACAGTACCACAAACAAAACAAACTGTTGGGTTTGTGGTTTGTTGCTCTCAATTATGCATCAACATGAGTTATTTATATCTCTCCCTCTATCGTATCTAGCCAGTTGCGAGTCATGGTGGCAACTGCTATCATTGATGTATTCCCACTATGTTGGAAATCCTAAAATATATTCTGAAAGAGATTAGGAAGCTATTCTTAAATATATAGAGAGACACCAAGGATTTGACGCTGAAGGAGATGAAGGTCAGGGTTCTTTAGAATGATCCAAATGTTTGCATGAATGTATATACTGACTCTAAAAATTATACCTTGTTACAAGAAGAGATGCAGGACTTTGAGCTTTTTAATTCCACTTTGTATTTTCAGCATTTTAAAGAACGTAATGTTACGAATGATAGAGCCCTGCCAATCCCTATCATAAATTCCACTTCTTTGTTTTGTATTAGGGGGCGAGGTCACATTAAGGTAGGGAGTAGTACTTGTAATTATACTTACACTTTGCAAACCAACAGTACTCCCCAGATGATCACTCCCCCTAATGTATATTTCATTTGCGGGGAAAATGCCTATACTTGGCTCCCACGGGGATGGGCAGGACGGTGTTATCTGTCTTTTCTTTACCCTCCTGTTTATGTTGCCCCTTCGATTTACCATAGGACTCATCAGCTGATGAAAAGAGACCTAGATACTAATAGGACTATTAGAAGCTATAATACTGATAATACTGACCAGACAGATACCTCGCTACGACAGTTCGAAGACATTTTGTAAGGGCCTGGTTCCATTCTGGGGTCTGATTTTTAACAGTCGGAATATAAGGCGCTTGTCTAGAATTGTGGAAAATGTAGTCCAAACAACGACTGAAATCTTAGCCAACCTCACGGTAGAGCTTCAGCCTACGAGGCTTGTTTCTCTTCAAAATCGGATGGTGTTAGACGTCATCCTGGCAGATAGGGGTGGAGCTTGTCGTGTGATCGGCAGCTCTTGTTGTGTTTTCATACCTGATTCGACCCCTACTATACATCTCGCTATTAAAAAACGACATTGATTAGCTAGCGAACTACATGAAGAGAACGGTACTTGGTCCCTCAGTGGGTGGTTCTGGGGCCTCTTAGCTACTTGGGGCTGGAAGATATTCATGATCTTGGCAGGAGTTTTTGGAATAATTTTCACTTGCAGCTTATGCCTTCATTGTGGCCCGGCATGCTGTACCTTCTGTGCTACTAAAATAACGTCTTCATTGACCCTTGCCCGACAAAGGAAGGTAGAGAAGCAAATGATTCAAAAGGAAGTAGCAGACCTTATGCAGATCGATGAAGGGGTATTTGTAGAGTAGAGTAGATTAGTTATATTGGCCATAGTGGGCCAAAAGGGCCGTCTGTTGAGATATAAAATCATATATAATCATGATTGTCCCACTATGCGCCATATAACCGCATAAACGCATTCATAATCGTGAAGAAATAAATATTGAATGTTAACTTAATGGTAGGTTATGTAGGTCCGTTCAGACCTATTGGTATGTCAGGGCCACCTTGTCTCGCTTCCCTTCATTCATGTACTATTTCCCAGAAGTCACATGGTATAGCTCAGGATACGAACCCAGGCTACATGGCTCAGTCTGCTTCTCCTCTCTTTTGAATATGGCTCAGGGAAACCCAAGGTCACACCTGCTCTTCTTGTGGGATGCGCACACTCTATCAGGGCCCGTTTCTGTACTCCCCGGGTCTGAGATAGACAAGAAGGGCACCTCACTGACCTACCCTCGGAATAGCTTTTAGCTTAGCCACTGACAAATAGTAAGAACCTTAAATGGGTTTTCCTGTTGACTAACAGACAACTTGTGTACTTCCTTTTAGGGTGTTAACCTGAATATGTAAAACGTATATATGCTTTGTAACATGTGTGTTTCGTCAGTCTCCTCTGCGCACCTCCATGGGTCGTGTAGACCGAGGCTCCCCTTTCAGGGCTTGTATTTGATTCAATAAACAATTCGACCTTCTCCATTGCTGACTGCCTTACTATTCTGTGAATAACACGCAAAATAAAGAGCTTCCACTATTGCCCCGGGGTATCTGCTTTTTCTTGTGTGGAAGAAGGTTCTTGTCATAATTAGCGCGTTGGTCAGTGACGCCTTACAGAGAACCCCCGCCTCAACTTGGGCTCGGACTGCGCTGATACGAACTCTTGCAGTTTTTCTACGCCAATGTTAATTGGAAAGTTCAGAGCCCGCTGTGAAGTCTGGAGGAGTGAAGGCAGTTGTGCGGTCATGGTACCGTACGCAGGGCGGTGTGCACAGTCATGCAGCCCCTGTTATATGCATCGCCGGTTCTTTGCGGCTGAGGCGGAAGGGGGGACCAGAGGAGGAACTTTGTTTGCGTTCTGCGGAGCTGGAGCAATTCTATTCACCCTGCAACATACACCCCCGCAAATCCACCACGGGTGTTGATTTTCCCCCGAGCGATACCTTCGAGAATCCGGACACTGGGGATTCTGGGACCAGTAGTTTCCCAAGACTGAGGGAAACTTACACAGGTGTGCAAACATTAACCAGGGGGCGGAGCGGGCCTATATACTGCCAGGCCGAGAGGGGTGGGACTGACTAGCAGTGTGCTGCTGGAACTCGTGGGAAGCTTCGGGCGCTGATGAAGGCTAACATCCAAGCCAGAAATGCTGCATTCGCCACAACACGCAAAATAAAGAGCTTCCACTATTGCCCCGGGGTTCCTGCTTTTTCTTGTGTGGAAGAAGGTTCTTGTCATATATATATATCTATATATATATATATATCTATATATATATATATATATCTATATATATATCTATATATATATATATATATATATATATATATATATATATATATATATATATATATATATATATATATATATATATATATATATATATATATATAGATAGATATATATAGATATATAGATATATATAGATATATATATATATATATATATATTCTTGGACTATTAGTAAGTATAGTCCTGCCTGCAAAATTTGGATCCTTCAGTAAATTTACAGGACCCATTCTGCTTACTAGGTCAGACTTGTATCCCCAACTCAGAACAGCGTCTGCCCCAAAGGCTAAAATCCATTAGAGGCCACTGATAGCTGTCAATGTTATGAGCCAGGATGCTGGCCATATTCTGACAAATGGACGCTTCAGTACTGTGCGTTAGGTAGCCTCACTTCCAGACTTTGAGCTGGCAAGTATTTTCCTTGAGTAGGCCTCTTGTGCCTCTAAGGGTTCTCAGAGTGCGGGCTGCAACCTGAGACACTCTCATTCCACTCTTACTTCCACCATTGTAGGGGTTACTGGCTACACAGCTCAAGGTATGCACCTTGAGATTGAAATGGTGCCTGGCAGTCTAGGGCATCTAGGCTGGAAAAAGAGTCCCCCTCCAAAGTGACACTCTCTATTTGTGTTATGTAGGGGTTTGCCGGGCACAGGTATCCTGTCCTACATCTCTGAGTCAGCACCTCTAGATTAGAAGTGGTCTCACTAGCATCAGTTTTATGTTGATCTTCTTCCAGAGCATGTAACTCCTGACACTACTGTCCTCCCACTATGGTGGCTTCATCTTCTCACCCTTTTTTGTCTGGGCCTCTGTACCCTCTATTTAGAAATATTCCTCCAGAAATCTGTGTTGTTGGGGCTCCCAGCTCTCTTTTCACTGGTGGCCTTCCTGCCATAGATGTTGTTAATGGAATCTGGGGGACTGACAGTGGCCCTTCCCTGGACAAATAAACCTTTTATTTCTAAGGATGCCTTGGCAAAAGGGTGGACAGATTCTTGTCATTAAGCTTGTTATACCCCACATACCTATACTGTTCTTAGGAATCCAGACTTGTTGCCACTATGGTCTGGCTGGCACAGGTATCCTTCAGAGCAGTGGCAGGGATCTTTAACACTATGACTGCTTGGAAGTCCACCCGAACAAGGTACCTCCCAGCTAAGGAATACTAGAGCATGTGCTACACTCTCCTCCTTGGTATAACTTCCCCCTAACACTACACTAGTAACGCCTATGGAGTGCACACCTGTGGATGTCTTTCTGGTAATACAGAGTACCCATTCTTTTGCCCCTTTTGTAGACTGTCATAAAACGGGATCTGGTAATATGGCACCTTGGGCTTCTCATCAAAACTGGGAATCTTTCCCCTGAAAAATCTGTTGGGGCCCTTTGGAAAAGAAAATCTGTATTACTGTGGCCTTTTATTTGTGAAGGGAAACCTCGTCCACCCTAGTTAGGGTCATTGAAGTCATTTCCAGCTACCCTCCTAAGCACTGAGGTGCTGAGCCAGAGGTCAGGTTTTTTGAAAAACTCTCTAGGAACAGTGAGTTTGGAATGTATAACTCGCTAAAGCAATTACTCAAGATGTGCTCCTTCATAAACTATATATCTCATCATTATATTTTACTATACTACCCTTAACACCACCCAGTGCCTTATTTAACAGATCCACAAAATGCTTCCAAGACTGGTGTGACTGTTTCTGGCCATCCCTGGGTTAGATTGAAATTTGCTTATGAGGCCCTCCATGATGGGGGTGTTCATGATCTGGTGAGCATCATCTATGGCCGTTAGTGTATCTCCCAACAATGGGCTGATCCCCAGTCCTCCTCTTGGACTCGTTGCATTCATAATGTTACCTCAAACATCGTAAACCACTTAACAATTTCAATCAGTTCCACATTACGGAGGACCAGGGTTTATGGAATTTAGACTCTTTGCTTACATCTACTAGGCACATCTGAATCACTGCCACCATCCTCATGGAAATCCAATTCCTTTTGGCACCTGAGGCCAATCTTTCACTGGCACCTCTCATTAGCCATCAGCATCTTCTTTTCTAAGGCCAAGTCCAACTTTTTCTCCTCCAGTGCAAGGGTTTAAATTGTCTTTCTCATCCCTACAGCTAAGGCCAACGTTTTCTACTCAAGTGCAGGGTAGCCAGCTACATTTTATGGCCTTCTCCATCTGCCTGTCTTCTAGCTCTGATGGGGCCAACCAGCGAAAGGCCACACTGATTCTTGCACTGGATGATGAAGGTGATAATCAATCAATCAAGGGATTTGTAGAGCGCGCTACACACCCGTTAGGGTCTCAAGGCGCTGGGGGGGGGTCGCTACTGCTCGAAGAGCCAGGTCTTGAGTTGCTCCCTGAAGGCGAGATGGTCCTGTGTCAGTCGGAGGTTGGTGGGGAGGGAGTTCCATGTCTTGGCTGCCAGGTAGGAAAAGGATCTTCCTCCGGTGGTGGCTTTGCGAATACGTGGGACGGTGTCAAGGGCGAGGCTGGCAGAGCGGATCTGGCGGGTTGGCGTGTAGAATTCAAGGCGGTTGTTGAGGTACATGGGGCCCGCATCGTGGAGAGCCTTGTGTGCGCGGGTGAGGAGTCGGAATGTGATCCAGTGCAGATTCTTCAGATGGGCAGAGATGTGGCTGTGTCAGGGGATGTCCAGGATGAGTCTTGCCAAGGCGTTCTGAATGCGCTGTAGTCTTTTCTGGTGTTTGGCTGTGGTTCCGGCATAGAGGGTGTTCCCGTAGTCTAGGCGGCTGGTGACGAGGGCCTGGGTGACCGTTTTCCTGGTTGTGGTGGGGATCCAATGGAAGATTTTTTGGAGCATGCGCAGTGTGTTGGAACAGGACGATTAGACGGCGTTGACTTGCTTGGCCATCGTGAGGGAGGAGTCCAGGATAAAGCCCAGGTTGAGCGCGTGGTCTGTGGGTTTGGGGGCGGTGCCCAGGGCAGGTCTGTGGGTTTGGGGGCGGTGCCCAGGGCAGGTAGCCACCAGGAGTCGTCCCAGGCAGAGAAGCATGGTCTGAGGATGAGGACTTCCGTCTTGTCTGAGTTCAGCTTCAGACGGCTGAGCTTCATCCATTCCGCGACGTCCTTCATTCCTTCCTGGAGGCTGGCCTTGGCGGTGGCGGGGTCGTTGGTGAGGGAGAGGATCAGCTGTGTGTCGTTGGCGTAGGAGATGATGTTGAGGTTGTGTTTGCGTGCGATTGCCGCGAGGGGGCTCATGTAGACGTTAAAGAGGGTGGGGCTGAACGAGGAGCCTTGTGGGACACCGCAGATGACTTTGTTAGCCGTGGACCGGAACGGGGTGAGGCGGATTCTCTGAGTTCTACCGGCGAGGAACGAGGTGATCCATTCTAAGGCCGCGCCTTGGATCCCGGTGTCGTTGAGGCGTTGTATCAGGGTGCAGTGGCATACCGTGTCGAAGGCTGCTGATAGATCTAGGAGGATGAGTGCGGTGGTTTCCCTGTTGTCGAGCATAGACCTGATGTCGTCAGTGGCTGCGATGAGGGCGGTTTCAGTGGTGTGGTTTGCTCGGAAGCTGGACTGTGGCGGGTCGAGGGATCAGTTTGTCTCGAGGAAGGTGGAGAGTTGTTTGTTGACCATCTTCTCAATGACTTTGGCAGGAAACGGGAGGAGTGAGATGGGTCGAAAGTTCTTGAGGTCTGTGGTGTCCGCGGTGGGTTTTTTCAGGAGGGTACTGAGTTCGGCGTGCTTCCAGCTCTCTGGGAAGGTAGCTGATGCGAAGGAGCTGTTGATGACGTCGCGGAGTTGGGGTGCGATGATGGATTCAGCTTTATTAAAGATGTGGTGTGGGCATGTGTGGGTGGGCGAGCCAGAGTGGATGGTGCTCATAGTGCGGGCGGTGTCTTCGGTGCTGACCGGTTTCCTGGTGCAGAGGGTGGCGGTTGGGTTCGCTGGTTAGGTGGTTGGGTGGTCGGTCTGTGCGCCAAAGCTGTCGTGCATGTCAGGGATCGTGCGGTGAAAGAACAAGGCGAGGGAGTCGCAGAGGTCTTGCGAGGGTGTGATGTCGTTGTTGCAGGCGCTGGGGTTGGAGAGCTCTTTGATGATGCTGAAGAGTTCCTTTCTGTTGTGGGTGTTGTTGTCCAGGCGCTGTTCTCTTGGTGGTACGGATCAGTTGGTGGTGCTTCCGGGTGGCGTTCTTGAGGGCTGTCATGTTCTCTGGTGTAGGGTTCTGGCGCCAGGTTTTCTCCAGGGAGCGGCAGGTTTTCTTTGAGTTGATGAGGTTGTCCGTGAACAAGGAGGCTTTCTTGCTGTGGGGTCTGCTGGGTGGTTTCTACAGTGGTGCGAGTTTGTCAGCGCAGTTGGTGAGCCACTGTGCGAGGTTGCGGGCTGCTTCTTTGGGGTCCGTTGTGATGGTGGGAGGGTTCTGGCTGAGGGAGATGGAGAGCTGGTCGGCGGTGATCTTGCTCCAGCTTCTGCATGGGCCAGTTGTGGGTGGTGGTGGGTTGTGGTTTTCTTGAAGAAGTGGACGCAGCTGTGGTCTGCCCAGTGGAGTCCGGTGGAGTGGCTGAAGGAGATGCTTGCTGGTGGAGAAGACGGGGTCAAGCGTGTGGCCGGCGTAGTGGGTGGGGGTGTTCACCGGTTGCTTGAGTCTGAGGTTGGCGAGATTGTCCAGTAGGGTGGTGGTGTTGCTGTCATTGTTGTTCTCCAGGTGGAAGTTGAGGTCCCCTAGGAGGATGTAGTCTGGAGAGGCGAGGGCGTGTAG
This sequence comes from Lissotriton vulgaris, assembly GCF_964263255.1. NCBI lineage: Eukaryota > Metazoa > Chordata > Amphibia > Caudata > Salamandridae > Lissotriton > Lissotriton vulgaris. The sequence continues at coordinate 204,700,829 of NC_141689.1, forward strand.
GCTTATGAAGTCTGCGATGGTTTCGCTGAAATGGGTGCATGGTCCTGGGGGTCTGTAGATTAGGGTGCCCCTGATGGTGGTTCGTCCTGGGGTCGGTGTGTATCTGGAAGTGCAGGTGTTCGGCGGCTGTGAGGGTGTCTTCCGAGTTGGTCGAGATGCAGATGGTGTTTCTGTGGACGATGGCGATGCCTCCTCCGGTTTGGTTGGTGCGGTCCTTCCGTGTGATCTTGTAGCCGTCCGGGATGGCTATGGCGATGTCGGGGGCTGAAGAGGCATTCATCCAGGTTTCCGTGAGGTAGGCGACGTCCGGTGCAGTTGTGTCTAAGAGGTTCCAGAGTTCAACTGCGTGCCTGTGGACGGAGCGGGTGTTGAGCAGGATGCACTTGAGGTGATTCTTGCTGGTGTTAGGCTTGGCGGGCGCTAGTCCTGGACGGATGCAGGTGAATTTGCATTCTTGGCAGGTGAAGGGTCTGTGGGTGCGTTTCGGGGTGGCCAGGTGGCAGGCTGAGTCCCGGCCGGTGTTGAGTGCGTGGAGGGTGGCGGCGGCGTAGGTTCGTCGGGTGCGTTGGCATCATCGGGATCCAGGGTTTCTGGCGCTGGGCGCGGTCCAGGCACAGACGGGCATAGACGGGCTTGCCTTTGGCGCGCCTTCGGTGCACAATTGGCGCGCCCGCTGCCCGTGACCGCTGCACGTACGCGTGGACTCCACCATAAGTGGCGAAGTGGGAGGGAGGAGCAGCTGGGAGGCGGGAGCGGGGTGGCGAATGGGAAGGGGAAAGGGCAGCAGGAGCATAAGGGGGGGCGCAGGGGAGCAGCGGCAGGGAGTGGGGTCAGACCGGCGGGAAGAAATGGCATAGGAGCGAGCAGGGAGACCAGACAGCAGGGGCACAGTAAACAACACAAGCGGGCAGAGATAGGCAAAGGGGGGAACGGAAGCAGCAAAGAGCGGGGCCTCAGCCTCGAGGGCAGCGGCGAGCATGCGGAGGAAGAGCGAGCAGGAAAAGTAGACAACAGGGGCACAAAGCAACAATAAGGGGCAGAGATTGGCAAAGGGGGGAACGGAAGCAACAAGGAGCGGAGCCTCGGCCTCGAGGGCAGCAGCGAGCAGGCTGAGACAGCAGGGGGCACTGGGCGCACTCAGGGGGGAGCCGCGCAGCAGGTGGAGCGACCGTCACTGGCCAAGGACAGGTCAGGTCACCGCTCACCGTCACGCGGCCAGACCCCTAAATAGCCAGTGGGAGGGAGGAGCAGCTGGGAGGCAGAAGCGGGGTGGCGAATGGGAAGGGGAGAGGGCGTCAGGAGCAAAAGGGGGGGCCGCAGGGAGCAGCGGCAGGGAGAGGGGTCAGACCGGCGGGAAGAAACGGTGCAAGAGCTTCTCCTTCAAGAAAACCACAACCCACCACCACCCGATACTGCTCCTTGGGTGGAAAACTCTGCTGGCACTGGAGCCTCCCCAATGTCATCCTCATTTCCCTCTTCAACTTCATCCTCATTCTCTACTAAGGTTAATTTTAACTGGTGTATTTACTCCCATGCTCTAGGGGCAATGTGGTATCCCATCTTCTTGGACTGCATGTTCAGCTTCAGTCCTTGCTTGCACAGGTTCCTCAACCCTGCTTTATAAAGGTTATCCATGTCTGATCCACTTCCATGCTGCCAAAAATGTAAAGTGCAAAACTTGAGTGCAAGAGGGAATTTGTAAATAAATATAAACAACAAAAGCCAATAAAAATCCCAGAAGTATTTTTTTTCTATCAATTTGGAAGGGGACTTTTAATTTAACGACACAAGTCCTGGATCCCACCATTGAACATCAATGTAAGAAATTGTCACAGTCTGGGTTTCGGGCAGGTTATTCAATGGAAACTGCCCTTCTAAGGGACACCGAAACCATTAGGCAGGGGGCAGATGCGGTACACACCATGGCTCTAATAATGTTATATCTGAGTGCAGCCTTTGACACTGTAGCACATTACACCTTGCTGCAGTGTCTAAACAAAGGTGGTGTCTCGGGATCTGCTCTAAAATGGCTTAAGTCCTTTCTAACGGGACGTAGCTTTCAGGTCAGGCTGGGTGCGCACCACTCCAGAGATTTTGAATTGCAGCAGGAAGTGCCTCAGGGCTCTGCCCTGAGCCACACGCTGTTTAATTTATATATGGCCCCGCTCGCAAAGATAGTGCATGGCTTTGGAGTGGGTGTCGTCTCTTATGCGGACGACACCCAGCTGTTGATCTCCCTGTCACAGGCCCCGGAACTCGCTGCATCTAACTTCAGGGCTTGTATGCAGGAGCTTGCTTGCTCCATGGATGAACAAGAACTGCCTTAAACTGAATGGCAGCAAAACTGAGGTTATGGTGGTGGGGGCAGTAGCACGAGCTGGTCTGCGGAGTGGTGGCCCTCGAGTTTGGGTCCAACCCCAGTACTGTGTAACAAGGCAAAAAACCTGGGGGTGTGGGTTGACCCAGCCCTCTCCTATGAAGGACATATAAGAAGGGTAACTGGCAAGTGTTTTGGAGTGCCGAAGACCCTGCGCAAAACTTTAGATCTTCTTCCGTTAGAGGCACGTAAGACTATGGTTCATGTGCTTATAACATCACGCCTCGACATGCCAATATTCTCTATCTTGGTGCTACAGAAAGGAGTCTCGGTCGTCTGCAGGTGCTGCAAAATGCCGCTGCGCGGCTGGTTCTTAATCAGCCTAGGAGGGCGGCTTCAAAAAAAGTCCTCACCACATTGCACTGGTTACCCGTGAGGCAAAGGGTGATGTTCGAGACTCTATGCACTTGCCATCGCATCCTCAATAACGCTAGCCCATCCTATCTGAGTGACTTGGTCATCAGTTATGTGCCACAAAGGTCTTTGAGATCTATTGGCACCGGACTTGTGGTAATCCCCAAGATCAAGAAGGCTAGGATGGGGGGTCGCTCTTTTAGGTTCCGGGGCACTCAGTACTGGAATAAGCTTCCTCAAAAACTCAGGCTGGAAAGCTCTGAGATCAAGTTCAGAAAGATGCTGAAAACTCACCTATTCACCTGCAGCACATAATGGTTCTGTGAGGGGACACGCTGAGATGGCGTAACCATTGCACTTTATAAATGCCTTATTATTATTATTATTAAATTGGATTCATTTTTGGGGTAGATGACTGCCCACTGACAGGATAAAGCACAGCTCTTGACAGGGTGAACTCTGCAACTTACTAAATTAACCTGCCCTAAAGTTCCTGTTAGCTATGGTGCAGAACACAAGGCTTTAATTTAGGTACATGTGTAAAGTATTTGTGCAGTACCAAAAAAGTATTAAGAAAAAATCAAGGAACAAAAATCCCAAACCAAATAAAAAAAAAAGCACAATTTAATACAAACAAATGACAACCAAGGGATACAATTTGAAAACAGGCAATCGGAGATATGATTTTTTAAAATTTTAAGCAGAAATGGCATCAATGAGTGCAATACACCTATGACAAACAATGCTTGCAGTAAACAGGAACCTAGGTGCCATTTGAGGCCGGATGTGATGGAACCCTGGTCAGATATTACAATACAACAACTGGGTTGGTCTGGCTAAAACGTCTGGAAGTCAAAAGGTTTGTAAAACTTGCCAAACTTTCTTCTGGTGCCCCACACCCCACTGAAGTACACTTATAAGGCCACAGGAACAATTTGGGAAGGTACTTAGAGACTCTGGGGCTCATTTATGAGCCCTTGCGACTGTTTTGTGCCACTATTGCGTCACTTTTTGTGACCCTACAGCGGCATAAAACATGCGCCACGTTGCAACATATTTACAAGGTGAAGCATCTAGGCAGATGCTTCACCTTGTAAATCCCTGTGCTACATTATACCTCAGGTGTGGCATTCCATCGTAACATAGACCAGTAGAAGCCTCATGGCAGGCGTAAGGGTGACACAGGGCCTTTCACATCGGGCTTGCCCCATGTGAAAGGAACATTGCTGGAGTTGCATCAGGCATCCGCCATAACTCCAGCAATGAGCCACTTTTTGCATCAACAGATACGTCAGTAATACTGACGTATCTGTCATTCCTTGCGACATGATGCGTCATACTGTAAATATGACGCATCATTGGTGTCTCAAGGAGGGCTCACTGAGAAGTGTTGCATCGCTGCTTTCACATAGCGATGCACCACTTCTCATAAATGAGGCCCTCTAAGTGTAGGGTGCCATTACGTCATAGAGGAAGAGAGGAAGTACCGCAAAATTGCCGCACAGAGCATAGGGGTGCAAAGTTGGCCTTAGTTTAGGAAGCTTAAGATAGTCATCATGTTGTCTAAAAAAACTTCCCCTTTACTCATTACTTTAAGGTCAGGCACTTCTGAGTGAGCCTGGGTCAACTATTCCTAGATAAAAGGGTGAGAAACCTCTCAGTTTAAAAAAGAGTTGGCAGAAATCCAGATGTGCAGTGGCTCTGCTTTCTGGTTCCTGTGTCAGTAGTGAGTGCCACATGTACATGTACAATTGCAAGAGTGTTTTATAACCATCAATCTCATTCACCACATGTTGCACAGAACCTATGAAGGTTTTTCATATTGGTGCCTGGTTTAGCCAGTATGTCATGTGGTGATCAAAGACAACAATAGGGGCTGTATTTTCTGCCACTCAGTTCATTACAGTCCTAAATCCTTCGGTCGTTGTATATTTTTTATGGTGCCAAAGAGAGACCAAAACGTGTGTATTGGTGGGATGCGTATATTCCTATAAGGAATCTACGATTATAAATTCAACAACAAGTTGTGGAAAGCCACATAAAACACAGTCATATGTGTATGTATATTTGTTTGAGCAAAAGGGAGACAAAACAAGAAATATCCTTTACCCTGCAGTTAAAACAGCAACCTGCCTTTATAATGCACGCATTGTACAGGGTGCCTGGCACACAGTACATGGATGTCTAAAAACATTCATTTTTCAATCGCAGCTTGTGCTGCGGCCCTTTTCCGGGGCACAGCAGAAGCCGCAATTGACAAACAGATGTTTCAAACTGATACGGTGGTAGCATTCTAATCTGGCGGGTGGGACCGCCGACTACTTGTAGGCCAATCCCAATCCCATAACGATGGCAGTCCGACACTTGTCCGACTGCTATCGTAATGACCCCCTATGTTTTGCAAGATGCAAATATTCCTAAGCTCTTATGGGGAAAAAGAGATTACAAAGTTAAGGGAAGCTGAAAGCTTCCTCTGGTTTGTAAGCTATATTATTCAGGCCATTGGTATAACATTTTAATTGATACAACCACAGCCAGTCTTTTTAAGTCGCATTTTAGATCCTTGTAATTGCCAGTGGTCCATGCTCTAAAATGACCCATTCATTACTGTTTTCCTATTTTTATGTAATTTCTGCCCATTTTGTTAGCGCTATAATTGCACCTAATGGTCTGCGCCCAACCAGGACCAGGAGCCATGAACCCTGGTCCAACGCAGCCAAGTAAGTTATTGTACTCTGCTACACAACGTTTAGCACTTCGAAACACCCATAGCAGCAGTTGTCTGCACTCGGTTGAAATAGTGAAGTGTAAATACTGCCTAGAGGCCATTCCTTGGGCTTGTGAGCTGGGGTTTGCTTATACTGCTAAATCTAGCGAGCACCTCTTTCTAATTAAGGGCAGATCACTTCCGTGCAATAAGCTGGACCTTTACACACATTTAGAGGACTAGAAACCAGATGCTGTCTTCCTAAAGGTTCGATGCTGACTCAGGGCCCGTACTTGCTCAAGCACTATTTCCTGAATACAATATATGCAGGAAAGACTGATGGAGGAAGAGGGGCGGGGAATAGCTATGATCTTTAAAGCAGATATTTGATGCCTTACTGTACCTTGTCAGCTTCCCAGCTTTGAAAGTATGACCTTTGCCATCTACCCCACATTTACCTTCTCAAGAGCCCTTATATATCAGACACCTTGACCTTGCAGGGAGTTGTTAGATACCCTTCCTGAGGTAGTAACAAACCCGTCTAACTGGAAACCCAATTTTACATTATTGGGAGATTTTAATATTCATCTGGATGAACAGGTTAGGGCCCATGTAGCAGGCTCCTATAGGACCATTTAGTTACACAACGTATTCATATGGTTTCATGTCCTATGCACGATAAGGGCCACTTGCTTGACCCTATTTTTTATGATGCTTTATTTAAAGTTCTGGAACAATTCCTAGTAATCTGGTCTGACCACGTCATGATCCCGCTGGTCTTCATATGGAAAAAATTGATGGAATTCACAGAGTCATCTGGGGCGGCATGTAGCCGGCAGACAAATGCACAAACAGAAAACCCTAGATCAGTCCCACAGATTGGTACAGCTACACCACAATGGTCCACTGGAGACTGGTCCCAATTCACCACACATGAAAAGAAGGTTATGGTCACAAAACACCTTAAAGGCAGATGCCACATGAAGTAGGAACACCATAAAGTCAGAAGCCACATGAGTTAGGAACATATAGCCAATCAGGACATAGCACACACATTGATCATGCTCTCCTCTTGCCAGACATGTTTCTCACTGACCACATTGTGTCCACACAAGGTTGAGGCCTACATGTACTTTCCATTAGACAATTCATGTATGCCTCCAAAGGCAGCAGCTTATATTCCTTACCATACATGGACCGCAGTAATACTTTATTGTCTACAATTAACTGTATAAAAAAACTCTGGAGACAGGTTGTAAATTGAGACGTCCTAAGACCCTGTTCCTGTAACTGTTCTCCCGTCCGCTCTGTTTAATTAAACCAACTGTTCCTGTTGTGCCAAATGCTTCCTGTCTCTTGTTTTTCCAAGGTATTTCATGTTCAAGCTAAATTTTGGTGAGCCAGCCAGAAGCTGATGGTACTTTGAACCCGATTGCAGCCAAAGGAAGAAGTACCTGCCCGGATGGATTCATATTTGCACATCGAGTAAGGTAAGCAGACACGACAATTGAATGAAAGTTTACCTGAATCTATGGGGCAAAAGTCCATCCTTAGTCAGCCATCACAGAGGGTAAGAGACTAACTGCATCAGAACCTAGTCTAAAGCTTTTGTCGATTGATAAACTAGGAGAAAGAATTTGGCATATTACCTATTTTATGTGTCCTATCTGAGTAGTCGCAAGATGGCCTTGGAGGCGATCCAATGAAAGTCACCTTTTTTCAACAGTTAGCAAGCTAGTACAAGTGAATATTAATTGCATGGCCCTTTATGGCTCCCAGAAAGCTATTTATGTGATAAAACTATCCTGACTTGGAACCTGAATCTCATATTCCTTAGTCTAAAAGGGGTGTTGGTTCCTTAACACTGTTGGTGCCTGAAAGGAAAGAGAGGTGTTGATAACTTGGACCACTGGGCCTGAAACAGTTGGTATGCTTGGCCCCTGGGCATTATACAAGGTGTGTTTCGCAATTTAGAGAAAAGGTTTTGGACCGGGAAACTAGTTGTAACTTGTGTGTGGCCAAGAAGGTCCTGTGGTTCTTGAGTTATTCCTTTTTCCGTATTTATTTCCATTACCTTCATCCCAGAGCCAATATTGGCAGACTATCAGGCTCACCTAGTACCATGTACCGAGCAGAGCTTCCCTTCGTCACAGAATAGCATGTGCTAGGAGAGGGTTGAGAAATGTTTGACAAATATTTTTGTTGAGTTGGTGTAATGTACATATGAGATTATGGTGCTGCTAGTTTTCCAGAATTGATATCATGCAGACAGTGAAATAATGTTTTATGTTTTTTTACCTATGTTTTTATCCTTCATATGAGGGTGCTGTTATTCATTGGAAATTGCATTTTGCAAAAAGTAGACATTGTGCAGATACTGTTTTTATTGAATCGTTTTCACCTATGTCACAACCCTTCAGATGCATTGTCATCTGTGTTTATTGAAATGTTCAAATTAATTTATGTGATGCATCTGTAGACAACGCTGAGCACATTGTTAATGAAACTGTAAGGGTGTACCACGTACATTTGTCCCCAAAAATTCCTCAAAAAAGAGATGTCACATTATTTCCACAAAACTACCGAAATTATCATGGATTCCCCATTAAAACACATGAAAACCAGGTCGCAAAGAAAGGTATTACGTTTTGCCAAGAATGGCATTGACATACAATCACACAAATTTCCCAGGCATTAGGAGAGAGCTTTAGACACTAACACAGTACATACTAAAACATACTAGAACACACATGTAAAACTAAATACACAGTACAAAAGAGAGACAGGAGAGGTGCATTAATAGAGTTCTGGACCATTTTCAAAGAGACCCAGATCAATAACCCTACACTACCAATAGCAAGCAAAGAGTCAGCACCTCCCCCAACCATATTCAGGAATTGAGGCATTCAATAGGATGTTCCAATCCTCCAATAATAGGAGCCAGCGGGCCCTCCACCGAAAAATGGATAGTTAGGCCCAAGCATGAGATACCAAAAGGCCAGCAAGCCCAGGTAATTTCAGTGCAACCCATGTCTCTCAAATAAGTCCCTAAAAGCTCAAACCCTTTACTTTGTCTCACACATAGTACCTCAGCACCATCGAGAACACGTACTCCCACTGGTTCAAGTGAACATACATGAGTGACAGGGAGATTTGTGGTGATTATATATAATGACACTGTAAGTGGGGGTGAGGAGGGTAGTCCCAGTCTCCCAGCAAAGATGACAAGCGTGAGGCTACAAGATTTGCTCAGGTAGCCGAGGGAACAACTAGTGAGCAAATTTGAGGGCATAGCTCAGAGTGATGGAGGAAAACTAGGCAGGCAGGGAAGAAAGATGTGAGCTGAGACTTGAGAGAGAAAGAAAATGCACCCCGGAATCACCGCAAGAACAAAGGGTAGCACACTCCTCACATAAGGAAGCAGGGGAGGATACAGGGCACTGATCAGGGAAGAATCGGAGGCAGAATTAAAAGAGAGACTTTTGGCAGGGATCAGAGCCTCACAACTCACTGATACTCACTCAATGGTACTAACCCAACTATAAATAAGATAGTGCCTTTAAGTGCTCACAAGGGGAGCAGTGACAAGGATGCATGCTACTTCACATGAGCGCACAACAACAGTTAACCGCAAAGGAGATAGTAGGTAGAGAGGAAGGTGAGATATATGTGCCCATTCTGCCACCTACTAGCATGATGGCCTGAGGAAAAGGATCAATATTATAGACCTTGGCCGGAGGAAGGATCATTTGAGCCAGAGGATATGGCTATAGTGGAGGATTGCATCCTGCAAGGAGGAGGAGACCCCAAGTAGAAGTCCCCCTACATGCAGGAATGCCTTACAATATGGAATGCCATATCAGGGAGAAACCAATAGAGTCACCATAAATAAGAATGTGCCATGGGCTCTGGTGGATAAAGAGGGGTTAAAGATAACGTTACCATCATTGCCAGGTAAAGCAGGGATCAACCTAGAGATAGGTGACATTGAGAGCCCGTTAAGTAGCCTTTTTGTAGAACAGACCCTGAGGTGTTTTCCTGAGCCCATATTCCAGAAATCACGCTTACAGATACTGAGCATGATGGGGCTGCATTCAGTTCATAGAGGCACCGGATATGGGCTGCCCTGTGAGATATTTTCTTTGACCACCCAGGTATAGGGGAGTTAACGGCAAAGACTATGAAGCCAGAGGGCAGCATAAAAGATTGCTAGTATAGAATGAAGGAACAATGGGGACAAGAGACAGAACAACCATTTTTTGATGCCAGCTCACTGATCTCATTCTTTTACAATATACTCAAAAAGAAGATACTTGCTGAGATACAGAGCGGGTTGGACAGCGTGGTTGGATTCCAAAACTTGCGTTGAGATTTAAGCCCACATATTTCATTACCACAAAAAGAAGAGAAAAACAGGAGCAATTCCAGAGAGTCGCTGCTAAATTTGTCCAACACAAATTGAAAAGGACTGCTCGCGCAGCATTGTTACTATTGACAGATATCTGGCAGACAGATACCAGTTAAAGGCCTACCACAAGCAGAGATGGATTGGCCAGGGGCACCCACGATTAATGTCCATCCAAAAAACCATTACAACAAACAAATGATGAACGGAATGCTGACAATGCAAATATTCTCCCCAAGTCAAAAGATCTGAGTTAAATCCATGGTTCTTTTGCCCACTATGCCACCCCAGTTTGGACCCAGTCATATACCAATCAGTCTTGACCCTGTGCCCCATGGGAACAGTCTAAACCGAACTGCAAGGCCAGGTCCTCCCTGGACTGGAAACAAGCATCCTGGGACCGGTTTCTGGGTATGTCACCCTTCTTCAGCCAGGCTAGCTTGAATCCAGTGGCAAAGTGAGCAAGGGATCCACGTCTGGTCATACCCATCCCACTTAGGGCAAAACGCGTTACAACAAACAAATGATGGACGGAATGCTGACAATGCAAACATTCTCCCCCAGTCAAAAGATCTGAGTTAAATCCATAGTTCTTTTTCCCGCTATCAATTCCTTTTGCATCCAAAAAACCAAACACAGCTGAATCAGAATGCAACCTATACTCATCTTCTGGGGGGCCCAACATCCACCACACCCTTACAGCAGGGATCAGGCAGTTGGACGAACACATTTCAGCAACAACTGTAGACATGGAATTCAGCACATCCGGGGCTGCGGCCACCACCCTGGCATGGAGTGGTAACAGTATGGGAAGGTAGCCCCATCACGCAATCTCAGAACCAAAACTCACAAAGACTAGACAAGTGATAAGAACACAACCAACAAAACCCTAGCAGACAACCAATAGCCCCCTCCCTTCCGAAACGAGCTACACAGCAGGGATCCTAGGATTTTATTGTCCACTTTCTGCTGCTATATGTGTTTTGTCAAACGGGTATGCTCACTAGAGATCAACATCAGGTGGACCTCCAGGAGCTTCCTAACTTCATTTGACATCAGGCTTTATGTTGTTTTGGGAATGTGTGCATTCTTCCATCCATGTGTGATTTACTAGGGGCCAATCTCCCTGCACCATTGTGATGTTTGGTGCACCTATCTGTGGGATCGATCTGGGATTTCCGTTTTGCGCATTTGTCTTCTGACTACTTGCTATCCCACCTGGAACCTGTCAATCATTGACCTCAGGCCTGGGTTGATGTGGAGATCACAATGGGCGAACTCATCAATAAAGACGATATTTCATTTTGTACATTAAATTATTGTTATTCATACTTTTTAAATATTAAAACTAAGCCCCACTCTAATGCTGATTCCAAAGTGCAGGGCTCCTCCCAGAGAAAGTATTTGAAAGCAGACACCCAGATCCCTGTGGCCAAAGTCAATAGGGATGAGTTCCTATCATGAGGTCAAAAGATCCCCATTGTTGGGCATCCATACCGGGACCAATGTCTCCTGTGAGACATATATCCCCAACAGCACCTCCAAATAGCTAGACGTATCCGCCCAATTGAGGCCCCCTTTTAGTGCTAAAAAAATCTGCCCTCAGTGGCGGGAGCCAGAATTCCTGTATGGCAGGGATGGTAAATGCACTAAAAACTAAACAACACACGCACAATGAGTCCTTAAGCTGAGATTCATCTGCATGATGTTGAGTCCACGCCTCCTATTTGGGTGTTTGGCGGGGGGAGATTCACCAGAGTGACCCGACATCCCGGAATAGCTAAGGCAGTCCCTAGTTTTGTTGTTTCCATTGGCACCCAGCAGCAACTTCCTTGACCGGAAATCCCGAACTAAGGCACATACTTGATTAAGCAGCCTTCTCCAATGCTTTAAAAACAATTACACTATTAGAAAATTGGATTACCGTGTCATGCCCTTACAATGCAAGTCTGTAGTGAACTTAGTTGTCACCTATGGAGCGCAGGCCCAGGTGCACTTAGCGGAAGTAGGGTGTGGTCTGAGGGAGAGGGCAGAGCCTTGGAAGAGGGGTTCCAAATGCCCACTGAAGCTCCAGGTGAAGGCAGGACAATAGATGCGCTCACCCCCATATTAGGCATAGTGACTAAGTGTGGTCAAACCTTGCACACTCCATCCAAAGAGAGCAGTCAGCCTCGGCCTCGAAAGCCACAAAATGGAATAGGTTGGGGAAAAAAGGGGGCAATGGAGTAGTCTCTGATCCCCTCACATGCATGACAAAGGAGATAATAGGTGACGTGAAACATTAGCAAACGCCCAAAAAAAAAAAACAATCCAAAGTTAGCCCAAAAAAAGGGTTCCAGACAAAAGGTGGGGTCAATATACTTGGCGCCACAAGGGAGGGGCATATAGCATGAAACATGTCTGGTACTGACTGATACATACACATGTGAATATTGGGGCACATTACAACCACCAGTGGCACCAAATAGTGACATGCCCCCATCACATATTCCTGGACACATTTACGTGCACATGCATTTTGCATTCTGGGGACATTTCCACTAGGTGATAGGAAATGTATGGCTCTCCACAGATTCCAGAAGTTTACCTCACAGCAATGTGAAGAAAATGTGCGTTTTTAGTCAAACTTTATAGGTTTGCTAAGACGTCTTTGTAGGAAAAAATGGTAGTAGCCACTAGGGGTGGGCGGCCAGCTACGCTCCGTGCACGGAGTACGCGTAGTGCCGTCTCCTACGCATTTTGCATAGCGGGCGTAGCCAGGCGGCACTACGCGCGCTCCGCAGACAGTGCGTAGCCGGCCGACCCCTGCCTCCCTCCCGGCCTCCCTAAATACTTCAATAAAAGGATAGAAAGCTCTTAAAAACACTTACCTTGTCCGCCGCATCCCCGGGGCTCCCTCTCGCCGTCCCTGGATTCGCGCCGCCATTTCGAATACTAATGCGCATGCGCGGGAGGCCGCGCATGCGCATTTCTCACGAGAAATTAATGCCTGCTGAACTAGGGCCCATAACCCACAGCTACTCACATTGAAAAAAGGATAAGTTTTCAGTAGGTTTCCTAGGTGCCAGCAGAGGTAGGACCGAAAATCCACAGCTAGCAACATTACAATTACATTGTCCCAGTTGCATTATGAGAACTTTCCTGTCATGAGCACTAGCCTTACCCACATAAGTCTTGGAGATTTGAAGAAATGATGGGTGGTAGGAAATGTGTGGCTCTCTGCAGATTCAAGAAGTTTTCTTCTCAGAAATGTGAGAAATATTTGTGATTTTAGCCAAACTTCAATGTCTTCAAGGGCTTATGAGTCGGAAAACCTGATGAAAAACACACAGGTCTCCCCATCCTAGACTCCCCTGAGTGTCTATTTTTAAAAGATGTGCAGGCTCTCTCTGGGTTTCCTTAGTCACCATGTGAGCTAGGTCCCGAAATCCCAGGCTAGCCACATTGCAAAAAACAGAGTCAGTTTTCAGGTGAAAAATATGATGCGTCCATGTTGTGTTTTGGGGCATTTCCTGTGGCAGGCACTAGCCCTACCCACACAAGTGTGATTCCATTTTTATCAGGAGTCTTGGGGGTATGTTGGTGGTAGGAAATGTGTGTCTTCCCATAGTCTCTAGACGTATTCCTCACAGATATCTGAGGAGCATGTGTGTTTTTTAGTCAAAGTTTAAGGTTTGCAAAGGTTTCTGGGTAAAAAACATGGAGGGAGCCACAAAAGGCACCCGTATCTGGATTCCTCTATGTGTCTATCTTTCACAAATGTACAGGTATGCTAGGTTTCCCTAGGTGCCAACTTAGTTAGGGCCCAACATCTACCCACATTGCAAAAAAAGGGCCAGTTTTAGTGGAAAAAATGTGATGTGTCCATGTTATGTTTATCGCCCTTTCCTGTCACAGGAACTGGGCCTGCCCACACAAGTGATGTACTATTTGTATCAGGAGACATTTGGGAATACATAACAGTAGGACATTTGTTTTTACTAATTGTATTTCACTGCATTTGTGACTTCCAAATTCAAGGCAGTGTAAGAAAGAAGTATGGGTAACGACCAATTCAGAGGTGTGCAATTGACCACTGCTCATAAACTCTGGGGGCTAATTAATGAGAGCTCTTTGTCACTTTCGTCCCATGTAAAGTGGTACAAGAGTGATGCAGGGCTCACCCTAGATGGCTTTGACTGGCCTCATAAATCTTGAGTAAGGCAATGCAGCACATATTTTTACGTCACCTTACTCTGTGCCCAGGATACATTCCATGTACATTGCTTTGGGTTTTACCAGGCAACACCAATGGATTTTGATGCTTCCCCAGACTTTCTAAATCATGTAAACCTGGGGAAACGCCAAATCACTATACCTCCCAAGGTGAGCTCTAACAAGGAGAAATATCTCTATTTCTCCTCATTTGGCTCTCTTTCTATGTGCATTGCATTCTGCAGCGGAATATCCTACATGGAACGGAGGCACTAAGCTATCAAAATGGCATCAGCAAAAGGAAAAAGGACAGGTATACACCATGTTGCATAAATATTGTCCATTCCAGCCCTTTCACTTAGCCACAGAGAAGTGCAGCAAAGCTCCTTGTCATGCTGCTCCACACCACAATTCCTTAAATAAGGGCCCTTGTATCTAGTGTCTGTTTCAGAATTTCTTAGGTTTCTTGACACCCATTTTTTCACTTTTTACCATATAAATTGCTCTAGACCTGGTACACAATGAAGAACTACTGTAAGGAGCCGTTCAGTTCCTGGCTCTGGGTACCTTGCTTTCTTTGAGAACCTACAAACCTTACATATCCTTGCAACCAGAAGGGCCTAGCGGACGTAATGGTATATTGCTTCAGTAAATCAGTCAAGAAGTTACAGATGAAAACATTGTTACAATTTGCTGCTATTTCCCACTAGTATTTCAATGATCTTTGTGAACACCTTGAGGGTTCTACAAAAAGGCCTTTTTTCAAAAAGTTATAGCTTTCCCACATCATTCATGGGTTCTTTCCTAGTTTCTTTCCAAAACTGGCAGTATGTTGAAATCACAAGAATTAAGAAAAGGGGCTAACTGTTTGGTTCAGCTCTGTGTGTTCCTGAAAAACCAGAAAACGTTTGACTTTAGCACAGCAAACCACTAAAAGAAGCAAGTTTAAGGGAAAAAATCAGAAACCTTCTTGTGGAGCACTTTTTTCTATTTTTGCCCAAAAACTCAAACATTTGCTATATTTTGGAAATGTTCTCAGTCACCTTCTTGGAATGCAAAAATCGTGAGCGCCTTTGTAATCCCCAGAATGATGGAATAAAAGGCCCAGATTTGGCATGGATAGCTTATGTGGAAATTTAGTTATGGAGGCCTAAGCACGAGCTAAAAATAACCAAAATAAAGGGCTTAGCATTGTAGGTGAAAATCCTAGCAGAGAAAGGGTTGAAATGTTACATTGTCACTAACATTTTGACCGAACTGTAAAGTAACTTTTATTCCCCACTGAATACAAAGATAGATAGATGTAGAAAAACAGTATCCATATATGTTTCTTAAAATTTTAAGAGAACAACAATGTTATATTATAGTGATTTCCATAACACGATGTTTACCTCACGTCTTTTGGTGATAATGCAGAATCCTCAGATATGGAATTCCACCACCACCAATGTAAAGACATCGTTATATAAAACTTGCATCAATCAATTGAATTATCCATTTAGACAAAGAGGTATGACATTTCAATGGAGTATGTTAAGTTATATACAGGAGCTGTCAGCAGATACTGGATTAATGCTGAACCATTCCTCTTTTTCGCACTCAGACAAGTCAAAGTTCAAAATCTGTCAGGAAGATTTTACATGGATTGTCATGCCATGCTTCTTAAACACCGCTATTATTTCAACGGTTTCTCCAATTCCCTCAAGTGGTGTCAATACTTCATTTCCAATCGATCCTCATCCATCTACATCTCGCTTTTCCAGTTCCGCACATCCCAAATCACCTACTGGTTCTCCAATGTTCCTTCTTGAGCCCTACATACTGCAAAGCAAACCTATCTCCTCTTGCAGATATAATAAGATCTTTTGGCTTTGAGACCGTATCTTATGCTGATGAAACTCACTCATCATCGTCGCATCTAATGACATTTACAACACCCAAACAAGCTTTAATGCATATTAAAGGTAGCCGGTGGGATTCAAGACTATTGCTTATAATGTAATGATCACAATACTGAGGTGACCATTTTCAGCAAAAACATAACTCAGTGGTCTGAAGACTGGTGAACCAAAGGACACCCTGGTTCTTCTTCATTTTGCCACGCAGCTCTCACTAACGCTACTGCTGTAGCCAACGCTGCTTCACTCCCAGGTCTTGCGCCGCACTTTTGCTGTCACAATATCGCAGACCGCCACCGGACAGGACTACAGGTCCCAGGGGGCAGTGTGGTTCTGCGGGAGGAGTTTGCTGCGGGTTCGCTCCAAGTCGGGGGATAAATCATTGGAAGGGCTCCCGCGGCGGGAGACGCGCGCAGGCAGGCTCCGGAAGAGGCCGGTTGCGGGTCACCGGTTCACATCATCAAGCCGCTGAATGACTCCCCTGTTGAACGGCTGCTTACTTGCTACCCACGGGAAGAGGAGGTGAGGACAAGGCAATGGTGTAGAATTGGTGTCTTTCGTCTTAATAATAAACAATTGGAGGTGACCAAAAGGACAGTGCGGATATTTTAGGCCTGGGAAAAACGCAGAGGGCCTCGGGACAGATTTCATCCAGTTACTTTTAAGGCTCTGGACTGTCTTCCATCTATCAGGCCATTCAAAACAGTTATTTGGTAGGATGAGCAAGGAGAAGGTTAAGGATTCCATGGTGGGGGGAGTGTAAAGGGGACCCTTGATCCCTTTTTAGTGAGGGCAGAGTCTTTGTTAGTTCACGAGATCCAGTTGGCTGAGAAGAGACTCTCATGTTATGTTATGTTATGTTATGTTAACTTTGTCTTTTATAGCGCACGGCTACTCCATGGAGTGTCCCGGCGCTTTTAATACAACCATCACAGAGTAACACAACACATTGAAGCAAGGAGAGGCAGGAACAGAAACAGACTACTGGGCAAAAAGCCAGGTTTTTAAGGCCCTTCCTAAAAACAGCAGATTAGAGGTGCTGCAAAGTAACAGAGGGAGCGTGTTCCACATCTGTGATGCCAACAGCCCAAAGGATCGGCCCCCAATACGAGCCTTTTTTACTCGAGGGACCGCCGTCAGAAAGAGAAATTCAGACCTCAAAGATTGGGTCGGATGGTAAAAGACCAGCCTCTTCTGGAGATATTCTGCCCCCGAAGCATGGAGAGCCTTGTGGGCCAGGGTCAAGGCCTTAAACACAATCCGTTTACGGACAGGCAGCCAATAGAGCCACTGCAAGAGGCCCGAAACTCTGGCGCGCCTGTAAAGGCCAAAAATGGCCCGCGCAGCCGAGTTCTGGACCACCTGGAGCCGCTGCAAAAGATAGTCCGGTAGGCCCAGATACAGGACGTTAGAATAGTCCAATCTTGAGCCAATTAAGGCCTGCACTGTCAACTTCCTGTGATCCACTGATAGTAAAGGGAAGAACTTACGCAGCATCCTGAGCAGGCCAAAACAAGTTCCCGAGAGACCAAGAATCTGAGACCTTAACGCCAGGCCATTATCCATCTTAATTCCCATATTCTTAGTCAGCTGGGACGCATGTGCTGGGGGAAACATGTTAGCCGGCCACCATTCCTGCCAATCTGGATCGTGAGGGCAGCCGAAGAAGAGTACCTCAGATTTATCTGAGTTGCATTTGAGGCAGTTCAGCTGGAACCATTCGAAAACAGCCCCAAGGCATTCATGGATTGGACTCAATTGTTTCGCAAAAGCGGTCCTCAATGGGTAGTTTAGCTACAATTAATTCACCCAATGCTGGTAACCCAGCCCGTCAAGATAAACCAAAAAGTGGTCACACTGTAAATAGCTTGATTCCTGTGGCCTTATCACCACAGTGGGAGGGACCTCCAATCTAAACCCTCGAGCTATCACATGATGATTTGAGCCTGCCAGAGATTGATGAAGAAGAGAGGGAGAAGGGCTGTGACTCAAACACTGTATTAGCATGTGGGGCAGGTCAGACAGTGGGACTCTCTGTACCGGCCACTCGGTCTAAAATGGCTTTACTAGACAGAAGCATTACAAAAAGCAAAGTCACCCCTTCAGCTGGCCCTATGGCTGCAGTAAAGCGAACTCGGGGGATGGGGCGTCCCATTGTCAATAGTAAATCCAAGCAGAAGGGTGCTCTATAAGCGTCCAGGTCTAAAGAAACACAAGGTCCCGCAGATAGACAACAGTGTCTAAATTGCAGAGAGGTAGAAAAGGGTTGCGGGGGTATCTGGGATTGTGGTCTAGATTGGAAACAATGTTAACCACACACTTAGTGCCCATACACGTGAAAATTAAACTGATAGAAGGGAAAGTGACCCTGCTGATCGCCCGGAATAGCATCCAGACAAATGTGGTTACGGGGCACACAGTTAACAGCTTGAGGGCATTAGATTGTCCCATTCCTCCAAGGGTTGAAATGCCCTGAGAGGGAAAAGAGGGTGGGACGCATGTAGGTGAACAGCCGGAGGGAACAAAGGAGGGTGTAGACAAAGAGCAAATGGTGGGGTCCATTGATGTAAATGCCTCGAGATCAAGAGCCACTGTGGGAGACAGTAGGCTTAGGAGGGGGATAACCGTAGTACAATAATTGAGTCCTAACTTAGGCCCCATAAATAGAGAGGGCTTAGTGGATAGAGCACCCACACCACATGATATCGCGCCCTCTGCAGATGACTTTGTTAGGTGTATGGCGGGCTTTCCGGTTCTAGATCTACCCCCGGCATCCAGCCCATAAACAGTAGTCTTGACAGGGGTCCTGGCCCTCAGTAGAAATAGAGAAGAAACGTCACGAATGTTGATTAATAAGGCGGCCCACTGGCTGAATAGGAATGCAGCTTTCAACATCTCAAACCACAGGCACATATTAATGGCGGGAAGGGTGTCCTGTATTGGGCACAGTAGGAAGAGCTTCCCTGGAGACACTGTGATTTTAAATCTAAGGTTTCCAGGGCTGGTACATGATCTCTTCACCCAATGTAAGGGGTCCTTCCAGGTGGAGGGTGAATCGACTATAAGAATGCTCCCACGGGGGTTCTTTTATAGGGATATGTTGGGAGCAAATAATCATGACAACCAGAAGAGTGATCGAGTAGGATTTGATAGAGGGGGTCCCCCGGTCCCATTAATTAACCGGTGCACCCCTCCTATTAATGCCTCAGCCCTGGATGACAATCGATTGATACGATAGGAGTACATCAGTTAGGGATGACCATAGCTTGTAGTGCTTGTCTCTCGTGGCAGACATGGGAGGGACACCCAAGTCACTGAAGGGAATACCCAAGTAGCAATTGCACCCTCCAATTCCATTATCCGCTCCACACTGGACAGGCTAGATGTCCTTAGACAGGGTAACATCGAGATAATTTCATGGAATATAGCTGGACTCTCATCCAAAATATCTAATAATGAATGGCTAGCTTACATAAAGAAATTCCAGGTTATCTGCCTCCAGGAAACATGGGTGATGGATGGCAGTGCGTTCTCTCTTGAAGGACACAAAATATATTTTGTTCCAGCACATAAGAAAGCTGCTGGAAGAGCAAGGGGAGGCCTGATTACATATGTCGACCTGAGACTACAGGGGAGGTGGGACGATTTCGGATGAGACTCAGACTTTATGCAGGGGATCAGACTGTGTAATAAGGGATATAAGTTAATTTCTATTAGTTTTTATAATGCTATTTTAATGGGACAGCCCACAATAAGACTGCACGAGTAAGAGAGTAGGATGGCAGGCCTACAAGATCACGGGGCAGGGACATCCCAGTTGGTGTTACTTGGCGACTTTAACTGCCACTTGTGCCCAAATGTGAAATTCAGAAGGGCGGATTCATCTTCTTGCCCTCTAGAAGAGGGACCGTATTTAGAGCACACAAGGGAGGGAAAGGAGCTAAATAAGGTGTTTGGTACTCATGCCCTTACACACACCGTGGACCTGATCAAAGCAAGGGAGGATGGTCTGGTCCGTCGAACCTTTAAAGGTAGAGGCTGCGATTCTTTTATTGATTTTATTTTTGTTACCACCTTGTTCAAGCATTGGATTTTAGGTTTTGAGATACGTTTAAGTATTTTTAGTGATCACAACCCTTTGGTCATGTCGATTAGGGACCCAAATTTAAACAAGCATTTGGTCCGTATGGGGGAGAGTGGCATGATAAAAGTCACTGATCAAGGTAGGAGGCTTCGATGGTCTCAGGTGGAAGGTGATGCATTTTATAGAGCCCTGATTGCGGACAAGGATCAGTGTGTGTGGAAGTGCTTAAATCCAACAGTGGAAGGGGCAGAACTAGTCGAAGCCTTTGAGGGTGTCACCCAGCATATTGATAGTTTAATCAGGAGTAAATCCAATAAAAGGGAAAGTAGGACCATAGGTGGTTTGACCATCACTGCTCCTTTGCCCTGAAAGAGGAGTTGCAGTTAGCACTTAAAACTGTCCCTAAGGATAAGATAAGCGTGTCCACATGTAGGGCCCTCTACAAACAGGCTGTAAAGCGACGCAAAACCTCCTTGCCACAGCAGGCGTGGGAGAATCTGAGGGAAGCATCGAGTCTAAGAACACAACAGCTTTCTGGAAGGTTATCAATGACCCCTGCTTCCAAGATGCTAATAAACCAAGGGTAGCAAATCACATCCTGCCAGAATCTTGGTATGGGCACTTCAACACCCTATACAATCATGACATGACAGACGATCCTCCAGTAGTTGAGGGAGGGGGTGAGACAGTGGCCCATATATAATTTCCCTTGGGCGAGATAAAGGCGGGTATTGAGGGTCTGACAAGGAATAAGGCTCCAGGGCCCAATGGGGTGCCCCCTGACCTTCTCCCGAGCCAGGTAGAACTTTGGGCGCCCATACTGACCAGGGTGAATAATGCTGCAGTGGAAGTGGGCATGCCTGCCTCTTGGTCCACAGCCACAATTGTTCCCATCTTTAAAAAGGGAAATAAGGACAGCCCACTGTGTTATCATCTCATTTCTCTCATTGATGTGTCTGTGAAAGTCTTAGGCAGGGTGATTCTTAACCGATTATTGACCTGCGTGGGGAACACCATATATTCACCGATACACAGTATGGGTTCAAGGTCAGGATGATCAACTGCCGATCAATGCCTCAATTTATATCTACTGGTAGGCAAGTACACTATTGCTAGTCAAGAGACTGTGCACTTGGCCTTCATGGACTTGACAGCAGCTTTTGATCTGGTGAATCACAAGAAACTCATGGGTGCCCTTGGAGTGGACCCTGGTCTAGTAAATATCCTAAGAGCACTACATCGGAATACTGTTGCCAAAGTTAGAAATAATGAGGATAGGAGCACCACTTATCAATTTCCTTGCTCACGGGGAGTGAGACAAGGCTGTGTTCTGGCACCTTTTCTATTCACCTTGTATATAAATGGCCTGGAGCAGGCATTAGATGCTCTTGGGGTGGATTAGCCAAGGATAGGAACAAGAGGGATCCCCGTTCTGCTTTGTGTGGACAACGCAGTGCTTCTTGCTCGGACCACACGAGGGCTGCAATGCTTGATAGATGGCTTTGGTCGCTTTATGGAGAGTTTAGACCTTTCTGCTAACCTCTCAAAATCATAAATCATGGAGGTGGGGAAAACCCCGAAAAGGAATTACAAATATATGATTGGATCTCACTGCCTGGAAAAAGTACAGAAGTTCTCATATCTGGGGATACATTTGATACCGGCTTAGTTTTAAAGCCCTGATAGATGAGAAATGTTGTAGTTTCTCCGGTGCAATTATGCGCTTAGGTTGGGTCGCTCGTCACCAGAACAAACTTGATTTGCTGTGCCAAAACACTTTATGGCGGTGAGGTCTGGGGTTTTATTGACTCACATTATCTCCAAATAGAAGAGAATAAATACCTGTGGAGGCTGTTGCAAGTCCCGCAAAGTACTTCGTCCCATATTATCCATGAGGAAATGGGTGTCAGTTACATCAGAAACAGGTTGGAAATAAAACCCATTACATGTTGGATAAAAAGTTGGACAAACCCTGAGGCCGCTTTAACCAAGCAGATTATAATGGATTTTATTGCCCATGACGCGGGGCAGGAACATCCCATGGCTGAAGTATGTGAGGGAAACCCTGACAGCCAAGGGCTGTGCAGACTATTTTAGCCACCCCACAATATTGTTATGTCAGGATAAGGCTCATGTTGAGGTGGAATTCCAGAAGTATGTCGCCTCCCGTAGAGAAGATAGGGAGTTGATCAAACCCTCTGAGAGAGCATACCTTTTGACCAAAACCTGTCTGGGTATTGAGCCTTATTTGTCTTTTATCCACAATGCCCAAGACAGATTTTTAATGACTCGCTTCAGGCTAAATTTAGTACAAAATAGTTTAGAGGTGCCGGCAGATTACACAGCATCCACATAGTTGAAGGGCCCGTGCGGCTGCGACCATCGGTCTCCGCAGGATACCCTTCACTTTGTTCTACTGTGTCCCTACTACGTGCGCGCTAGGAAGCTATTTCTAAAAAGCATTTTTTAAACGGCTGGTTTTAAACAGTCTAAGGTGGCTCAACTGTTTTTGAAGCTGTCCACAGAGGTTTTAACACTGTGTGGCACTGTAAACTTTTTAAGATTGGCATTGAGACTTAGAAATACAAGAGTTACTATATATGATTGTAGCACTGGTATATTAAAGGCCCCAGCAATGAATTGGGCGGAGGACGGTATCTTCTTTTATATAAGGGATTATTTATTGGTGTATCCTTTTAGGAGGATGTTTTTACATGTGTTATCCCCTTATTAATTTGAGTCAATCTTTTTGAACCCAGGGCTATTTATTAACGACCTGCATAAGAATGATATAGGAGAAGGGGCTCTATCAGCGAATGGCTTGCATATGTATTTTTTGCTCGGTCTCTGATAATGTGATATTTGTCTTTTTTTAATTTGTACTTTTATGGTATTGTATTTATGCCGAATAAAGTATTATTGTTGTTGTTGGTGACTAGGTCCAACTTCTCTTCCAGTCACTTCAGTTATAAATCTGGGAAACATTATTGAGAACCAACTGATGATGGCCACCGCAGTCACAACATTCTCAGAAACCTGCTTCATTATCCTCAAACTTCTATTTAAAACCTTCTCTTGGCTGTCCAACCATATCTATAAATCTGTTACGCAAGTCTTGATCACCACTAAACAATGGTAACACCATCTATGTTGGTATTCCAGAATACCTGGTGAAAAGATTACAGATAATGCAAAACAGTGCAGTAAGACTATTCTAGATTCCCCGAGAATGCTCATCAGTCACTCAACACCTCTGGTATCTTCACTTGCTCCTACTGCACAAATGTGCATTCCCTAAACTCCTCTGCAATACCTACAAAGGCCCTAACTACATCAGTTTGATCTATTTAAGCAACAGAGTCTACTTTCTCAATCAATCTTTTTGTTCCCTTTAGCTCACACCTATTGCTTATTTCCCTCCAGAACTGGCTGATGTTCCTTCTCCTACTTGGTAGCTGAACACTGAAGACAAATTCCTCATACCCTTTGCACTATCATCCTGTTTCCAGTTTTCAAACACAAATCCTGGCTCTTTTAATAACTAGGAAGTTCTCTACATTTCCTATCAGTCCAGCAATCCGTTAGCTCTAGGATACCCTTATCTCAGTGACATGTGAGCTTTAAAGTCTACATAACATAACATAGCATGACATAATATGATGATGATTAATTGTCTGCTAATGCATTACAGTGCAATAAAAGACAAATATTGAATGTAGTGGAGGGAAGTCAACTCATATTTCTGTGATTTAGAAAATTCTGCCTTTAGCCTTCTCTATCTGTATGGTCATGTTTGTATTTCATCTGTAATAATATTAATACTAATATTAATATTGAAATAATAATATGAATAATAATAATAGTCCCAATCACAAAATATTTTTCCAATAATGAACCCCTCCCCTGCGCCGAACGTTCCGCCCCAGTGTAGGACGTTCTATTAAGCGGGCAGGGCCGGAACGTTCAGCGGACGTGCGCAGCATTACGGAGGTAGTGCACGCGACGTCCGCTGAACGTGCGTCGCACGGAAGGTTAAAGAAGTACTCTTGTTGTACTCTTGTGTCTACACTTACAAGCCTTTATGAACTGGCCCCAAAAGTATGAAATAAGAATATTCATATAATGTATTTTTACCAATAATACAAATTGAAACAATTGTGCCTTCTTTGCACTTTTGCTAACAGGATGTTGGACTTTTTTAAGGCATGGTAAATGGAATCCCGGACGACAAAGGCCAAGAAGAATTTACATAATTACCTCACTTATACTACTAAGGAGGTTATTTTGTCCTCTGCTATAAAAGAAGGTCTTTTTCATCGGGCTCCTACTCCTTTTCGATAAGATCAGATCTTTGTCTTACTACTTCACTAAGGCAGTTGGAGCTGGGGAAAGGGTCGAGGAATTGAATGAACTTGGCGCAAAAGCTCAGTTAACGTTTCTTGCTTCCCTCTGTGTAATGGGGAACAATCGTATGTACACACATCGATATGTGAAGGAAGCCAATTTGCTGATTGAGGAAATTAAAAGGAAATTAAAAAGAGGGGCTGCAAGTAGAGGGGTGTGGGTTTGGGGGGCGGCACCAGGCAGTGAGGAGAGTCCAGATATACAGAGTGTCTTCTTTTGCCGACTCGGAGTTGGGGGGTTCCCCAGGGACGATGGAATGGGCATGGAGGGCACTGAGGGTGAATGGGTGGTAGGTTAAGAGGGGGTCACAAGGTGGGAAGCAGTGGGGAAAAATAAAAAAAGTGTGTTTTCCCTCTATAATCTTAGTTTATTAGGTGTTTTGCATGGCCAGTCCATGGTTATTGTTGTATTTGGTAGGTTAGATGTAGGGAATAATTGAGTTACACATCCTAACCTGGAATGGCAAATGGCTCAGCTGTAAACGCATGCAGAAGTTGACAATTAAGTATCTGGAACAGAGTTGTGCCCATACCTGCTTGATTCAGGAGACCCACTTAGATACTCTAGAAGGTAACACAGTATTCTCCAAGTGTTGTTGGATATATAATTTTTTAGTCCCGGAACAGTCTGCACATTGCAGAGGAGCAGGCTGCGCTATTAATGCTTCCAAATCTGATTAATCCGGGAGGTGGCTGATAGTTACCCTGGACTGTGGGGGGTAGAATTAGTGTGTGTGGTTTTCTACGGACCTAACATTGATGATCCCTCTCATTTATCCAATCTTTAATGGAATCTAATAGAGGTTATGGCCCCTATTATAATGGGGGGAGATTTCAATATCTTGCTGGACTTTGTTAAGGACAGATCCAATAGTGGCCGTTATGATAACACCCCCACGTCCGGAGGACGCTATCAAATATTCTGTTAGAATTAGGCGGCAGGCCTGTTGGATGGGTACAAGGCAGGGTTTTACTTTTCATAGTAAAAACATGGCCATTTTTTAGATTGGATTATTTCTTTGTTGATAGGATCATGGCGGAAAGAATAACATCTATTCGCTTATTACTAGCCCATTTTTTCAGACCATGCAGCTATCATTTTTTCCTTGGTTCGGTATTCTATCCCTGTGAGACCCAGATGGACTCTAAGGAGAGACACTTTATTTGATCCTGAGGTAGGTGGAGTAATAAAATTAGTATGCAGGCTGTTCTTACAGGACAACCTTGGTTCTGCCTCCCTAGATATCGTATGTGACACGTTTAAGGCCTTCCTCAGAGGGGAACTACAAAGTCATTCTTCTGCTCAGAAAAGGGCTGAACGTTTAACTCTAAAAGATCTAGAGGATAGAGTGGGTCTATTAGAGGACAGTCTGCTTCAAGCTGGAATGCAGCTTCCCAATGTCCAGTGAGGTTGTGGAAGCAACTTGAGGACAAATGGATGAAATATAGGGTCTATCTCGATCAAAAATGTAGAGCCCAGTGGGATATAATGTCCTTGGAGAATTTTGAATATGGGGAAAAAGCTGGTGCACTACTATCCTGGAAGGCTCAGACAGACAGGTCCAGGAACTTTATTGAAAATGTGGTTGTGAACGATAGGGATGGCACTTCAGGGAAGCAGGAAGATATGCAGACCTATCTATTGTCACCTTTTTACAGCCTATATGGGGAAATACAACTCTCCTGATCTTGAGTATATTACGTGTCGGCTGAGGAAGTTGTAGCTTCCTAATTTAACAAATGCAAGCTGAAAGGCCCTTGATGACCCAATCACTAAGGAGTAGATTCGCTTCAACATAAGTAAGGGCAGGAAGGGTGAAGCCGCGGGTATCAATGCCCTTCCTAATGAAGTGTGTAGCCTCTTGATTGAAAAACTGGCACCATTCTTGGAAGCCCTGTTTAATTACATCCATGCAACACAAAAAGATGATGGAGGGAATGTTGAACATTGTCAAAACATTCACTCCAGTCACAGATCTGGGTTTAATCCATCTGTATTTTGCTCACCACACCACCCAAGTTCAGACATAGCCATATGCAAATAAGTCTTTACCCTGTGTCTCATGGGAACAGTCCAGACCAAGCTGCCAGGCCAAGTCTTCTCTGGACCAGAATCAAGCATCCTAGGACCGGTTTCAGGCTTTCAGCCCTCAGCAGCCAGGATAGCTTGACTCCAGTGTCGCAGTGAGCATGGGACCCATGTCTGGGCATACCCTTCCCACTTAGGGTGAAAATGCAACACAAAAAGATGATGGAAGGAATGTTGAACATTGTCAAAATATTCACACCCAGTCACAGATCTAGGTTTAATCCATCATTATTTTGCTCACCATGCCACCCCAGTTCAGACATAGCCATATGCAAATCAGTCTTGACCCTGTGTCTCATGGGAACAGTCCAAAGCGAACTGCCAGGCCTCGATAGCATCGCCTATCTTGGTTTGCCTCATTTCTCAATGGTCGCACATTTCAGGTCTTTTCTGCCAAGTCATCATCTAAGATCTGCGCATCAGCACACGGAGTCCCACAGGGGTCCATTTTAAGCCCCTTGCTGTTTTACATCTACGTTAGACCCCTGACTAAAATCGTGGAGGGGGCAGGATTATCCCTCTATTCGTATACTGATGATAAGCAGATTGTTTTTTCATTGTCCACCACCAAAGACGCTACAACATCTGCCCTCCAGTGCGGCCTATGGAAAGTGGATGCGCCTCAATTTCTTGAAGTAAATGTCTTCTCTGGTCCAGAAACAAGCATCCTAGGACAGGTTTCGGGCTTTCAGCCCTCATCAGCCATTATAGTTTCACTCCAGTGGTGTAGTGAGCACGGAATCCACGTCTGGGCGTACCCTTCCCACTTAGGGTGAAAATGGAACACAAAAAGATGATGGACAGAATGTTGAACATTGCCAAAACATTCACCCCCGGTCACAGATCACAGATCTGGGTTTATTCCATCATTATTTTGCTCAACACGCCTCCCCAGTTCAGCCATAGCCAAATGCAAATCAGTCCATGACCAGGGCAGTGAGATCCCTAAATCCTGGGAAGAGGCCCCCATAGTCCCTATTTTTAAACCTTCTATGGACCAGACTAGGGCGGACTCTTATCGGCCAATCTCTCTGCTCAATGTGGATAATAAGATCTTTATGAGCATTGTACCAGGGAGATTGGCTAAGCTCGCCCCCACACCTCATCCACCCTGATCAGAAGGGCTTTATCCCCAAGAGATATATACAGTAACAGACCCAGCAGTGAATTGGTCCAATAGATTTTGCCACAGAAAGATCAGCCCCTTTGGCTGTAGTAGCAGCAGATGCCGCTGAGGCATTTGACTGAGTATGCTAGGTCTACCTCTGGGAGGTTCTGAGCACAATGGGGTTTGGCCCTACATTTAATAACACAATTAAGGCAATCTACATGGGAGCTTTGGCCACGATGTTCCTTAATTGTATAATGTCCCCTACTTTTATTATCCTAAGGGGGACACAGCAGGGTTGCCCTTCATCCCCTCTTCTTTATGATATCTATATAGAGACTCTTGCTCAACAGCTGACACTGGATCCTTTAGTTGTTCCATTTAGCTCCTCACCTTATAGCGGTAAAGTTGCGCTTCACACAGATGGCTTACTAATCTATACGGCAGATCCCTTGACCTTTGTCCTGAGATTAGAACATTTACTCGTGGAATTTGTCTCTTTTTCTAGTTATTGAATCAACACCACAAAAACTGAGGTTATGTGTTGGAACATCACAGATTGGAGAAGAGAAGTAACCCCAAGTTCAGATATCTAGGAATTACAATAGTAAGTGATATAGAGAAAATCTCACATCTTAATTTGTCACGGGTCTCTAAAGAGATTGAAGGTATATTAAGTAGGTAGAAGAACTTTCAGTTGACAATCTATGGATGGGTTAATTTGATAAAAATGGTTATCCTTCCTAAACTAAGCTCTCTTTTGAATGCTATCCCTCCTGGGTTCCCCAAACAAGGTATTGATGAAATTCAGGGGAGGGTGTCAAGTTTTATTTGGGCTCAGAAAGGAACTGGGAAGCTCAGACGTAAATTGAATAAAGAGGGATTAGCTTTATCTGATTTTAATTGATATTGTGTTGCCTTTCAGTTAAAAAATATTCGAATGCTTCTGGTAAAAACAGATAACTCCACTTGGGAGAAACTTTTGGGGGACTGGTAAGACATCAGAGTGTAGAGGGTTTTCTGTATACATTTGATGCTCCTACGTTTTTTAACATGGTTCGGCTAAAGGTATTGAGAGCTGCCTTGGATCTTTGGTAAAGAGTCAGGAGGAGGTGGGGTATTGGATATTATTCAGATTTTTTCCCCAGTTTGGGATTCCCCCGGAACACCAGAATGTTTAAAGGATGGCCTTAGTTTTCCACTCAGAAGGGTGGGGGTTACAAATTGTTTGGATCTGCTATAATTGGAAGGAGTTCACCCCTGGGAAGTAGTAAATATAAAAGCCAGGAATTAGCTGTCCAGATTTAAGTTAATGCAATTATCATCCTGGTTTGCGGCTTCGAAAAAGGTGGGGGGGAGTGATTATGAATTTGAACTGTCTCTCCAAGACATCAGACTCAAGGACAAACAAGAGGCAAGGTGGTATGTGGGTTTCTTAGCGGCAGGTGAGAGAAAGTTGTTACCCCCCTATGCGGTATGGAAAGGAATTCTCCCAGAGTAGGACTTCGGGACAGTGTGGGATAGCTCGTTGAAGACTCTCTTCTCAACTGTAGAAGGTTCGGCTAATTGTATTGAGAGCTGCCTTGGATCTTTGGTAAAGAGTCAGGAGGAGGAGGGGTATTGGATATTATTCAGATTTTTTCCCCAGTTTGGGATTCCCCCGGAACACCAGAATGTTTAAAGGATGGCCTTAGTTTTCCACTCAGAAGGGTGGGGGTTACAAATTGGTTGGATCTGCTATCATTGGAAGGAGTTCACCCCTGGGAAGTAGTAAATACAAAAGCCAGGAATTAGCTGTCTAGATTTAAGTTTATCCAATTATCCTCCTGGTTTGCGGCATCGAAAAAGGTGGGGGGGAGTGATTATGAATTTGAACTGTCTCTCCAAGACATCAGACTCGAGGACAAACAAGAGGCAAGGTGGTATGTGGGTTTCTTAGCGGCAGGTGAGAGAAAGTTGTTACCCCCCTATGCGGTATGGAGTGGAATTCTCCCAGAGTAGGACTTCGGGACAGTGTGGGATAGCTCGTTGAAGACCCTCTTCTCAACTGTAGAGGAGAGGAGTAGGGTTAAAGGCTATGGCGGTCGACCTCGAATCAGGGGAACCGGGTTTGAGTCTCGGCAATGATGCTGAACATCCTTTGATTCTGGGCAAATCACTTCATCTCCCCGTGCCTAACAAAAATGTGTCCTTATGTAACGCAACTGTTGCTATGTAAAGCGATCTGATACCTGCTACCGGGTCAAGTTTGCGTTATATAAAACGACGTGAAAAAAAAAAAACGCAAAACCTGCTTACTTGAAGCTGAACCATTTTTTTTACAATTAATTGCCTTTATTGCACTCCTGCATACAACATCTAAGTTTGACCCTCCCCCAAGTCTATGAAGTGTGGTTGCATAGGAGCCAATCATGTCCACATCTTTTCTGATAGTCCGTGCCTGAGGAATTTTTGGGACGGTATAGGACTAGCACTAAAAGGGGTTTTCAATCAAGAGATTACATTAAATATGACTATTATCCTCCTGAGAGACTATGGAGCATTAACTTTGTTGTTGAGGGGGTGTTGGACTTGGCCCTTTTGCAGGGTCATCCCTAAACATTTTGCCTTCCTCCGCGCCCTATTTCTGACATGGTGTTGGTGGTTTTAGGCCTCTGGGAACTTTAGCACTGCTGTCCAGTGTGAAGCGCGTACGTTCTCTGTGTGCATTTGGTAAGGTTGGCCTGCCCTCCCATAGGAATTCTTTGGGGATTCGCTGATCAGTATGTCAGTGGTAATTCCTGATGGGAGGACCAGCGTGGCAAAGTTTAGTATATTTGAAATTGTAATAATAAATGCTGCACAATGGTGTGCGCAGATTTATTTTTACTTTTAGAAGTTGGCATTTTTGTGTGCTATGTGTCTACTTGCCTGTTGTAAATTGCATGTCTTGCTTGTGAGTGACAGGGGTTGGGGTGTGTGTGTGGATCCAGGAGGGGCAGGGTGCTGGTCTGCTGTTCCTGACTTGCTGGGGGCTAGCTGCTGCTGGGGCCCAGGAGGAACTGCCATGGGAGCTTACCTCCCTGCTCGAGTGCCCTGTGTGATGGACTCCCTGGGCTCAGCTGTAGCCCATGGACCTAATGACTTTGTTTGCCTCCAGCGCCTATTGAGCACGGCATTTTAATTCTACTGAAGATGAAGAGTGTGGGCTGTGCAGCGCTGAGCTGCAGCCCCTTTGAGAGGGAATCCCCCTCACAGGGATTCCCCAGTGATTCCTTGGGAGCGTATGCCCAGAGGAGCGTATACCCACCCGGATATTTGTGCTCGAGCGGGAGCACACCCCACTTTTTGTTTTATTGCGAGTGGGTGCCCACCCCGCTTATTTCATACTGTGGTTTATGCTAGTGGGGTTATTCTCTACTGTGGTTTATGCCCCTAATGTGATTTGTGATTAGGAGGTTATGGTCTAATATGTTTGGGCTTATGAGGTTGGCCCATAATGTATGTTACGCCTAATGTGATGCTGATTGCATACTATGATATATGTTGCAGGATAATGATGAGTACAGTGTTTGCCAGTAATTATTATTGGTTCTACAGTTACTACTTTCACTTTGTGAGCGTTCTGACAGTGGCCCCATTGGCCCCGTCATGTGTAAATATTGCCCAGTGCCAATTGGCACAGTGCATATTGTATGATTAGTATTCTAATGTGTTTTTGATAATACAAAGGCTATTTTTATATATAATCTTGTGTGGAGTTCCTTTTCTGGTGTTACTAGTATGTTGTTTCTGTGTGTGTGTTGCACAAACGCATTACACATTGCCTCTGGGATAGGCCTGACTGCTCGTGTCAAACTATAAGGGTGTGAGCGGGGTTATCTTCAGCGTGCAACTCCCTTGCCCTGACTAGAGTGGTGGTTTTGGACGGCTTTGGCGCAAGCCTCAGCCAAACAGAAGGCCCATTTCTAACAGGCGGCCTCATAGAATGTTACTCTTTTATTTAATCCTCATCGCTATGAGGGACATCTGTCTGAAATCGAGGGATCCTTTGTCCCCGACAGCAGAAGATTAGGTCAGGACTGCAGTCAGAATTTGTTGCCTTGATCAGAGAGTAACAAAGAGCCACAAATTAATTATATGGTCTCCCTTCCTGATTTGGTCTTAGTCCCTGGGTGTTGGCTAATTTGTCCCTATGATTACACCTACTCACTGACAAAGGTGAAGGTCCAGGTGGAATGGACCAGGGCGAGTGCAGTTACTGCTGGGCGGATAGTTAGTGGAAGTGGTTTTCTTTGCTTTGCAGATGCTTTTTGGTGATATGAGGGGGGGGGAAATCATGTAGCAGTATGAGTAAGACATAGGGTTATTGGTTGTGTAGGAGTTGTAGTACCACTCAAGCAATAACCACAATCCTTGTCTGGGTGAACCTAAAAAGTCACTAAATTAACTGTGCTTAACACTCTGGCAGCATAGCACAAAGCAGTCAGGCTTAGCTTAGAGGCAAAGTATAAAGTATTTATGCAGGACTGCAAATGGTAATAAAGTGCAAACTCAAATCTAGAAAACTCCCAATCGAATTTAGTACAATAGAGTAAATTTTAATAAATAAAATGATACCATAACAACACAAATCCAATCAGTAGAACGAGATATATGCAATTTTAAAGTTTTATGAAGGCATAATACCTAAGGCCAGAATGAGCCAACGGAGGGTATCTGCTCACACTAGACCAGGGCAAAGTCACAAATTCAGACCAACTGTGATGGAGCACATGCCAGGCACAGGACCAAGCTTGGCTAGCTGAGAATTGTACCTTATGTGATTGGTGTGAGGTCTGCATGGCGTTGCTTTGCGAGTTTTCATGTTGTCTGGCTTTGGTTACAAACGAAGCTTTGCAGGGCTTTGCATTGCTCTGCATAGGTTCTGATGAATCTTACAGCTGTGAGGCAAGGCTTTGTAGGACTTTGCATAGCGCAACATTGGTTCTGAAGAAGTTTTCAGCTAAGCAAGAAGGAGTGCTCTCTGTTGTCATCCAAAGGTCTAGTGCCCGGGGAAGCACCTTTTGGGGATCATGAAGTCACTCCAGCAGAGGCCAACAGGACTCAAGAAGGCCCAGTTGCATGTTGAGTCAGGTCCAGTACAATGGGTCAGCTGAGCAGTTGAAGATAAGTCTCTGGCGTTTGTTTGTGTTCCTGTGCCTCAGACAGGAGTCCAGCCAACTGACCCTTCGAGTCTCTCTGGTAGCCTTAGATGAAGAGGACATCTCTAGTCTATGTTCTCAAAGAGCAGGACAGGCTACAAGTTCCTTGGCAGTCCTCTGGGGTACAAATAAGCCTTCAGCATCAGGACAGTCCTCTGGGGAACAGGGCAGTGCTTTTTCTGTAATTCTAACAGGTCCAGGAGTGTATTGAAGAGTTACTTTGAAGGCCCAATATTTATATCTGGTGCCAGCCTTTGAGTGGGAGATTTCCTTATACTACCCCCACATCTGGTTCTGGTAAGTTCTTCCCCTTCCCTGTCAATACCCCAAGATTTCCAAGATGACAAAAGGCTAATGTCAGGTTCCTTTGTGTATATGCTTCAGGAAGTCCTTGAAATGTAAATCGGGCTTTGAACAGCTCCACCTCCAGCAATCCTGACAGGATAGTCCATCCTGCCTACACCCAGCCATCTTTGTCTCATTGTCTGAGAGGAATATGCACCAAATCTATTCACAGTTATGTAACCCAGGACTCTGACAGCAGGCACCAAATGGTTAGGGCTACAAAATGCCAGTTTTCCAAAAGTTAACCCACAATGGTGGCTGGGCCCAATGGGAGGGAGGGTAGGCAGGGCCAAACTAGAGAAATCCAAAAAATGTGCCTATGCCTCCAATTTACAGTAATGCAAACACTGAATGTATGAAGATAAACCATAAGTTTATTAGTTTATCCCGACAAAACTTTTTGTCATTGAATCAATACATAAGTTGCAACAATTTACTTTTTAAAGAGTAGACAAAGAGAAAACCATCAACTTCATTTCTAGCCGTATGGAAATCAGTCAGACAATGTGTATATATTTACAGTGAGAGAATTTAAAGCAAAAACATTGCACTAAATCGTACGTTCATGGACATTAATAAATCAAAAAAACTTTTCAACAAACAGATAAACACTTCACAGTTTGAGAATCATGAATGCAATAAAGTATTCACCCCTGCTCTTATACTTTAAAAAGTAAATTGTTGCAACTTATGTATTGATTCAATGACAAAAAGTTTTGTCGGGATAAACTAATAAACTTATGGTTTATCTTCATACATTCAGTGTTTGCATTACTGTAAATTGGAGTTTTCCAAAAGTGGCATTTTCAGAATTGTGACTTAAATCTGACTCTATCTTTAAAGAGCATTTTAAATTATAATGCATTTCAGTCCAAGCTTGAAATCCCTATCTGTTCCCAATCAAAGGTTAGGATTTATTTAATGTAATAGGGTAACTCAATGTTATCCTATGGGAAAAGTTGGCCTGAGGCATGTTTTAAAGTGCTACTTATTTGTGCGGTACACTGAGAGCTGCAGAGCCACTAGTAGTACTTAATTTATAAACCCTGGGTACATGTGGTGCCATATGCTGCATAGTTTTCATTAAATGCTAATGCCAATTAAGTATAAGACAATTGTATAATGTTTTAGAGAGGCAGCACAAGCACTGGTTAGCAGTGGTAAGTTGTGCAGAGTCCTAAAGCCAAAAGCAAAACAAAATTCAGAAAACAAAAGTGTGAAAGCAAAATATTTTGGGTTGACCCTGAAGAGAGGGCCAAGTCCAACCGTAATTTAAAAACTACTCCAGTAGTAGTACTAGCTGTACTCACAAATGCTGCAGTGAATTGGCCCCTCAATACAGAGTAGAATCTACTAGATGAATTTCCACCACCATACAGATATCATTTAAGAGTCCTAAAACTTAAGTGTGTACCCATCTAAGGAACTTCCTCTTGTTAGCTCTTGAGTGCAGTTAATAAAGCACAATATTAAGGCATTATGTGGTAGTATTGTGCATGAATCAAATGATTTACAAAGGCAAGCTTGCAATTCATAAATTGACGCATTTCGGATCAATATTGCGCTTACACGTGCAAATAACTCTGAGAATGGTGTGGCATTAAAGTATATCAGTCTACATTCATGACAATCTTCATATTTGCTTCTAAATCTAACCTCTTTAAATGAAAGTGAATTTATATAGGTAGAATAATGAAGGTGCTTTAATAGGTTTGTGTGCTACCCTCTCAGCACAAAAGGTCATTTTAGGGTTTCATTTAAACAGGACCTTTCTTTTCCAGTGTAAAAAACAACACTGAAACACCATGTACAATGAGTGTTGTGCAGGTTCTAGTAACTTGTTTTTCTTTCTTTGGATTTATTGGTACCCTATATTAATAGTTATGTGCTCTCTTTAAGCTCAAACAAAAAGTCAACAAAAAGCAGAGGTATATTTATGAGGACATGGCAGAGCGCCTTTTAGCCACCTTGGCCTAAAACCGCGTTCCTCCACTTCCAAAAAGAGAAACAGCCTTTACAATGAGGTTTTTACCATGCTGTGACTTTACTATGCATTTTTAAGAATGTATGTTTCACAACATTTATGTTTTGACAACGTGTATGTTTTTACAACAGATGCCTGTACCACGCATTTAAGATAAGTTGGGGGGGGTGGAGAAATCCATTGTGCGTGATAATGACATACACTCTACAAACATACATGTTGTAAATCCAATGCGGGGTAAAAAATGTGTGGTTAAGGCATACAAAGTATTTCCCTTCATTGTTCCATCGTACATTCTTCCAAAACACAGGGCTGCACAAGATTTACAAGGATAAGGTGCAGCCCTGCATTTCCCCCTGTGCTGGTGCTAATTTTAGCTATCTAGTGCCAACGCAGACACCTTGCACCATAATGCAAGGGAGCCTGCCTTGCATGGGAAGATTGTTTATGTGCAGGAAGGTTTGCCTTCCTGCAAATAAACAATCTGAAATGGCATTTTGAAACTTCTATGTGAGCTGCTTAATGCAGCACGCATATAAGCTGCAAAACGTCATTTATTTTATTGATTATGTGCAGGAAGTGTCACTTTCCTGCACATAAACAATCAGTGGCCTTTTCCTCGTAGCGCCTGTTTAAGACCAGGTTTTCCCCAGTCTTAAATCCATGGATGTTGCGGTGGAACGCCTACCACAACACCCATTGCCCACTCCTTTCACGTTAAGTATAGTATGAAAGGGGGCATTAGTCACACACATGGTGGCATTAGGTCACGTAAAGTGGCTTATCTCAGCCTTGTGAATAAGGCGAAGCCCCCATCGCCACCACAACATCAGAAAAAAAGACATTGTGTCGGCGGTAGGGGCTTGTTTATATGCCCCGCCGTGTGCTCTAGTCAGCACAAAACACAACAGGACATAAAACAGGGCTTACACTTAAATATAGCTTGTTTTTTTTTTACTATTACCATGGTTTAAATAAACGTGTCACCCTTTTAGCAAGTAAGACAGAAAGAGCACTTTGTCTGTAGAATTGTTACGCAGGAATAGTTCTGCAAAATGAATTAAGTCCATTAGGTACAGAAAATACTTTCAATACAACCCTTTGCCCGGAGCAGAAATTATTTTAATTTATCTCATTTTTCATATTGGAGGCAATGATTGTGTAAAACAAAATGCCATTGTGAGTAAGTGCTGAAATAGCACGGTTCTTTGACCAGAGTTAAAAGTTCAATTATTTCCTTTGCCTCTAGTCGAGTGTTGCCTGGCACTGCGGTGCAGTTGGCATGTTAAGTAAATGCTGCCAGACCCACTGGGTGTCATTTCCACTGACCGTGTGATCACTCAACTGGACGGTGCTGTCGCAATGCATACATTCCCTACTTTAATTAGTATAGCAATGTACATATGTGTATAGTTTGTCCATAGTCAGCTTAAGTAATTATTCACAAAGAAAATTTGGAATACATAAATTGTCAAATATGGTACTTTTTTGCGTAATCTGAAATGGCTTGTGACTTAGCCTCAAATATCTAAAATCCGAATATTCGTAAAAACTTCAGACAATTAGTACAAATAAAAAAGGGCTGTGCCCTCTATACTCTTCTACTTTGCAGGAAATGCACAACGGTGTGTAAGGAAAATACACCTTTCTGCACATAAACAATCTTTAAAGGCCATTTGCTGTTTCAATGTGTGCTGCAGAATGCAGCACACATAGAAAGAGCAAAATATGAGGAGAAATTGATGATTTCTCTTCGTATCATCATCCTAAAGCCAGATTTTACATGGCCTTAGTTTTTGGTGCTGCCCCAGCCTTGTAAATATGGGGCAGCATAAAAAAGTAATGGGTGTTGTGGGGGAACACCCACAGCTATACCCATTGCCCGCCCCATTGCCACAGGGGACTGCTGTGGCGAGGGGCATATTTACAAGGTAGCGTCTAGCCACATTAATTGGCTTAAAGCCACCCTGTAAATATGGGGTAGAGAGCAACGCGACCGGAGCATCAAAAAGAGTGAGGCTCCGGTGGTGTTAGGGTCTTGCAAATATGCCCCTCAGCGTGAAAATAGTTCTATAAAGCTGTGTATTGAATCATATGGTAGCAAGGGCACAATTCACAAATTTCTGACTTACGACTAACTTTTAAGGTTGTAAGTAGGACATTTTAAATCATATTAGAAATACTAAACTAGTGGTGTTAGAGAATTTAGAGTGAATAACATATCTTTGTGTGCATAACATATTCATACTTAAAAGGGATCTGGGAAGCATCTTTCAAATAGGGTGCACAAACATCCAAGTGCAAGTTAGAATTTTAAAAACATGGCACTCCAACATTTATATGCAAAATTAGGCACTAATTTATGAGATTTTGGCATTGGGCAGCGCTGCAAGGCACCTTGTATGGCAATTTAAAGGCTGCAGCCTTTCAGCACTTGCATGTAAGCACTGCTGAAACCTTAGGTCAGTTTAAAAGCAGCCTTGTGTTACAGGACAGCTTTTTAAATGCAAAATGCAAATTCTGTGTTTGGGGCACTTATATTGATACACTGCAATGTTGCATCATATTGGGTACCCCAGGGTCTCCCCTAGGAGTCCCAGGGGTGTGGTGTCAAGTACTTATACGGAGAGTCCTTATAAATAGGTTTTTATATGTCCTTGTGTTAGTGGAATTGCTCATTTCATTCCCCACTTTGTAGTAAACCGCTTTCCAAAATCGTATTTTGTGCTGGGAGCACTGTGAAGTGAGGCGCTGCAATATTTTGATATATTCAGAACCCCTAAAGTCTTTTCTAGGTGTTACAGGGGTAGGAGGTCCTGTAGGTATAAGCAGGGTCCTTATAAAACATATTCTATAGGCCCTGGTCTTGCAGAACTTACCTAGTTCCCCTTTCAATTGCAGATGCCCCGTCCACAGGTTTACAATGCAAGAAGTAATTAATTAATACCTGGATAGACGAAAGCCATAACACTAGGATTATAGGACTCAGTAGAATGGTAATGATACATCCAACAATATGGTATTGTTGAATGTATTCTAAAATGTACATGCAAGAAGTTATAAGGCTTTCTTTTCTGTATGCCCAAATTCAGCCCTCAAGAGTTCTGCCTTGATTGGTTAGAGATAAGTGGATCAGCCTGGCTGCTTTGAAGAAGTTATAAATGGCCCCTGGGGTTAGGAAGTCTTTCTGGGAGGAGAGGGGTGCTCCATATAGAAATGCCATAACCAAGGGGAGGTGTAGTAAATAATGCTCTTAAAGGTAAGGAGGAGACAAGATGGAGAAACCAGTTTCCTTTACAACTCTCCCATCTGCCCCACAGCCCGATGGGGGGATTAAGGAGGAATTCCCAGATGCACATAATTCTCAGATGGAAGGGGAGTAGACCTATGCAGATGAGGCCATCCTGTAGGCGGGTTTTGTTAGTTTTGCACCCTCTGCTGGAGAATCAGCCATGATGACATTTGGAGAAAGGGTGCTCTCTGAGAGAAAAAAATGCCTAA
This sequence comes from Lissotriton vulgaris, assembly GCF_964263255.1. Classification (NCBI taxonomy): domain Eukaryota; kingdom Metazoa; phylum Chordata; class Amphibia; order Caudata; family Salamandridae; genus Lissotriton; species Lissotriton vulgaris. The sequence goes on from NC_141689.1 coordinate 204,739,461, forward strand.
CTTTGGAGATGTGGGCATACCTTAGGATGTTGTCCTGCACCTCATTAGACAGGAGTGACCACCTGCTTGACCCAGAGAACTTGGAAGAAGTATCTGAGAGGTAATTTCAAGAAGAAGTTCAAGAAGTTTGGAGAAGCTTGGAGAAACTTTGAAAAAAGCTCCATAAGCAGACCAACTCGAGCTGGCAAGCCAAGCCGACGACCCTCAACTGTGAGCCTGCCTGGAGGTTCAGCTTCCAGAGTTTTACCGGGAGTAGGTGGAAACCCAAGCTGACGTACTGAAGCAGGTCTGTTGAAGAACAGCAAGGGACCCCTGAAGAAAAAGCTCTGTAAAAGTCCGAACATAAAAAAGATGACCAGAACCAACTGCAAGAGCCAAGTTGTCCACCTTCACCTTGAGCCGGCCTGTATACCTGGTTCATCCTGCTGGAAAGCTCTGGATGTCGGACGTCCATAGTTTGACCGGGAGCTCATCACAAGGTAAGCCATTGAATCCGGACTGGCAGAGAGCTTTGTAAGTACCCCTTAAGAAAAACTCCAGAAAAGTTTCTAAATCAGAAGGTAAAAACTTTGACCGAGACCTACAGCAAGGTGTAGCCATGCATGGCTCCATCGTAGTTGCTTTAAACTTTGACCCGATTCATATCTTTGGTTCCCTACATTGGATTTCTTTTCATTTTGGTGTCATTTGAAAGATTAAAACTATTTCTGTAGTTTTATAAATTGGTGTTGGATTTTATTGTGTGTAGTGTCTTAATTATTTACTGAATTAATGTTTTCAAATGCTTTACATACCTGTCTTTGAAGTTAAGCCTGCCTGCTTGCAGCCAAGCTAGTAAGGGTTATGACTGGAAATAATTTTCTTAGACCTATACTGAGCCCTATATTGTGGTAGTGGCCTTATTTCAATCGGCAAACATACATTTGCCCCTGCTAATAATTAACTTTCCAACAAATAACCATTACTCTATTGTTCTAAACAACTGTGGGATACTTATGTGATATATTTTCACTATGTTGAAGTGTTGCACAAATACTTTGCACATTGCCTCTGCGTTAAGCCTGACTGCTCTGTGCCAAGGTACCTGAAGGGTTGAGCATAAGTTAATTTAGGCTGTGCTTTGGACTTTGATAGAGCGGGTACAGCCCTCTAAATTGTATGGGTGCACTCTGTGCCCACTCTGATCAGCGATCACACTCGGCAACTCTGGGCATTAGCTTGCCTCATCTTCACTAACGGCCCCACCAGACTGCCGGTGATGCCTGGTCTCACCCTGGAGATACCCATTAAGGGACCATCTCTCAGGGAAGCCAGGAAGGGTTTCGCAGCGGTCGAAGCGCCTTGGGACCAATGTTCCCTCTAATTTTTTTCCTCTGGTGTGCGGCAGTGTAGGGTCTCTGTGCGCTGCAGCCATGGCAATGTGCGCCAGGAACCAGACTGTGCGTGTGTGCAGCGCCAAATATCCCTCCAAACATTTGCTTAAAAATCTGGTGATGGTGCATTTCCACACATACAGTGTCACGTTAAACTATACTGTGTTGTGTGGTTAGGTTTGCCGTAATTTTTAGCTGACAAAATAGCAAATACAAGTTAAAAGCACTTTAAAATTATTTTAAAGTTGTGTAAACTAATTACATCGGTGGTACTCATAGTACGGCCCGCAGGCTGCCAGAGGCCTAGCAGGCCTTCATTGGCGGCGCACACACCTTGCCTTGTCGTTTCTAGGCAAATTGGAGATGCATGGGCTGTAAGAAGGTGTGAAAAAAACAACAAAGCCTCATTAACAAGTAAATGGAAGCCCTCTGAAGTACTCAAGTACAGCTGTGTGCGCACCCAGGAAGCTGTCTCAACCAGGGCTGCCACAAACGAATGGGTAAGTGGGGGGAGGCTGGGGCTTCAGCCCTTTGAGCCCAATGGGCATTGCACGCCTGGATGTAAGCACATTCAAAATTTGGACAGATAGGGACAGAGACAGACAGTTAGAGACAGAGAGGTAGAGAGAGAGAGGAAGGTAGAGGGAGGGAGGGAACTGGAGGGAGGGAGGGAGAAGGGGGTAGAAGGTGGGAGAGGGAGGTAAGGGAGAGGGGGTAGATGGAGAGGGAGATAGAGGTAGAGGGAGGTAGAGAGAAAGGGAGAGGGAGGGGCAGAGGGGGAGAGGGCGGAACAGAGAGGGAGAGGGAGGAACAGAGGTAGATGGAGAGGGAGGGACAGCGACGTAGAGGGAGGTAGAGAGAGGGAGGTGCGGAGGGAGAGGGAGGTAGAGGGAGGTAGAGAGGGAGAGGGAGGGACAGAGAGGGAGAGGGAGGGACAGAGAGGTAGATGGAGAGGGAGGGACAGCGAGGTAGAGGGAGGTAGAGAGAGGGAGGTGCGGAGGGAGGTAGAGGGAGGTAGAGAGAGAGGGAAAGGGAGGGGCAGAGGGAGGGAGCGGGAGGGACAGAGAGGGAGACGGCGGAACAGAGAGGGAGCGACAGAGGTAGATGGAGAGGGAGGGACAGCGAGGTAGAGGGAGGTAGAGAGAGGGAGGTGCGGAGGGAGAGGGAGGTAGAGAGAGAGGGAGAGGGAGGGGCAGAGGGAGGGAGCGGGAGGGACAGAGAGGGAGAGGGCGGAACAGAGAGGGAGAGGGAGGGACAGAGGTAGATGGAGAGGGAGGGACAGCGAGGTAGGGGGAGGTAGAGAGAGGGAGGTGCGGAGGGAGAGGGAGGTAGAGGTAGGTAGAGAGGGAAAGGGAGGGACAGAGAGGGAGAGGGAGGGACAGAGAGGTAGATGGAGAGGGAGGGACATCAAGGTAGAGGGAGGGAAAGGGTGGGAGAGGGAGAGGGAGCTAGAGGAAGAGGGAGCTAGAGGGAGGGACAGAGAGGTAGGAGAAGGACGAAGGAGAGAGAGGTAGAGGAAGAGAAAGGGAGAGGGAGGGACAGAGAGGGAAAGGGAGGGACAGGGGTAGAGGGAGGTAGAGGGAGGGACAGAGCGGGAGAAATAGGTAGAGTCAGAGAGGGAGGTAGAGGAGGGAAAGGGAGAGGGAGCTAGAGGGAGAGGGAGGGACAGAGGTAGATGGAGGGTCAGAGAGGAAGAGGTAGGTTGAGGTAGGTAGAGACAGAGAGGGAGGTACAGGGAGAGGGAGGGAAAGGGAGAGCTAGGGAGAGGGAGCTAGAGGAAGAGGGAGGGACAGAGAGGTAGAGGGAGGGAAATGGAGAGTGAGGTAGAGGGAGAGACAGAGAGGTAGAGGGAGAAAGAGGGATAGAGCGGGAGAGGTAGGCAGAGACAGAGAGGGAGGTGGAGGGAAAGGGAGGGAAAGGGAGAAGGAGGTCGAGGGAGGGACAGAGCGTGAAAGGGAGGGAGATAGAGGGAGGGAGAAGGAGGTAGAGGGAGGGAGAGGTAGAGTATTTGCTACTTCTGTGGACATTGTGGACAATGTGCAGCCTTTAATTTTAAACTTTTGTGCATTCTAGGAGAAAATTTTAATGTTTTCAGATAGGTTTTTGTCCTACCCTAACAAGGGGGTAAATGTTGATTTAGGTATTTCACTGGTAGTAAGGTCAACATGTCATGTCTTAATTTCGGAGGTCGGTTGTGGGGTAGAACATTAGCATCAAACATCCCGAGCATTGTTCATAATAATATCAGTGTTGAGGCAATGCTATTGTTTTTAAGAGAACAATGAGACTGTTTTTATTAACCATATTTTGCTTAGTAGTATAGAGTATAGCCCTCATATGCTAGAGTCTGCATCAGGGCCATCGGATACTTTTTAGGTCAACACTATACTTCCTAGATTACATTTCACAGCACTATATACCACTTCATAACACACCATAACACTCAACTCCGCGCCGCTCCATAACAATGCACTCTACTCTATGTTAGAAGGCTTCACTCCACGCCACTTTGCACCAGTAATTTTTAGCCATACTGGATAGCAGCCACACTGCTGTAAAACATGGCTAAGACATATTGGCAAAGCTTTAGGCAAGATCTATTGGCTACGCCAGTGCTTGTTGTATATAGTTAAGCATACATTATAGGATCTCCTTCATATTTTGTCACTTTTGATGTCAATACCAGCTGGGTAACAGGAGTTTTAAATTCATCACTGCACAAATGGGCCATCTCAGTCTCCTTGCCCACTCCGTCTTGTTTATTGCTCTCTATCAAGGGTAGACCTTTATTAGAAGAAGAGTTGATTGATCTTTTTCCGCACAGTAACTACAAGTTAATGGCATTCAATGCTCTATTCTTTCAATCTCCATTCTTTTTCGTTAGTATACTGCTGATTTTCTTCGTGTTGTCTGGTACGTTGTTTTCAGATTCCTGGGTATGTTGTGGTGAATAAATAATTTCTGAATGGCCTTCAAGACGATGTGGTTCATTAAAAAAACGATGTCCATTAAACGTTTAATTAAAAGGTTTTGCTTTCAACTTAAGTTCAGTTCAAGATCTAAAGAAATCTGGCCTTGGTTTAGGTTTCATCCGCTTCCCAAGTCGAATTGAAAAGTGTCTCATCGCTTCACCTTTGCAGTGTTTCATTGTCATCTTGTGTCAACAGAAGCAGTATAGGTCCAGACGATTTTGACATTGCCAGTTTATAGTTTTTTCGAGAAAGTCAGAATTGTTTTTTGAACAGATACTAACCTATGGCTCCTCTTACTAATACTCATCAGAATGGGAAAATTGTTCCATTGCGTTAATTACTGGAATTGACATGTAAACCTTTCTTGTCACTACTGAAAACCAAAATCTTTGGACTGCAGTCTTCATATATTGTGCCACTTTTAACTATCTGCACTACAGTTTGGTTTAAACAGAGTGCAGTTGTAACACATAATATTGTCATGATCATGAGGGAGGCACTGATTCCTGACATCATGCAAGCCTAACTTAGGCAACATCATTTACACAGTAGGCAGACAGAAAATGAAACATCCTGAAAAGACAGACACTAAACATAACCCTGTTTTCTCGCAGCACATTGGAAAAAATCGTCTTCATGTCAGTTTTCAGTGTTTTTTAGATCCTCTGCACTTTGTTGCTCATGTTCTATTTTCTTCTTTCAAGGGTAGCTATAAACTCTTTCTGGGACTGACACAGGAAAATTATTTCTGTTTGTGATTTGGATAGTGCTTCTGAATAGTATGGTGGGAAATATAAACTGAAGCTAATGGGCACTAAGTAGGGAACCCTGGCCTTATGGGCAACCTTTTTATTAAATATACAGACTGCACCTATGAATGCTTTTTCCTCACCAACCCACCAGCTGGTGGAACGATGCATAGCATGGGAATCCTGAGTAGAATCACACTGCAAAGTATTCACAGCCTCAGCCACCAAGCACCCTTTTTGTTAGTCCAAGAATCTTTCCATCAACAGCATAAAGTTAATGTCAGCAATTTTATTTTCCATGTCATGCTTCATCTCATCTTCATCACTCAATGATGCTACAGTCCTGCTCTTCCCACCGACTAACCATGCCCCCAAATCCGTTTTGTTCATCTTTTTTTTCCCTGTTCATCAAATTACTCCAGTACACCATGTACTCGTTAATCATACCTTTTTATTTTATTACTGGCTTATATAATTTACTTCACTCCCTAGTCTGACAGTTACTCTAGGCTTACCCTGATCCAGACTTTATAATTTTTTGACTTAAAGCCAATTGCTGTTGACTGACAGTTGCCCTTAAACTGAACAGGAACAGGGTTATGATTAAAATATTAGTGCAGCAATATCTACTGGGGGGGGGGGGATACTCAAACTGCTCCTTCTGTGGACAATGTGCAGCCTTTAATTTTAAACTTGTGTGTGTTCTAGGAGCGAAGTTGAATGTTTTCAGATAGGAAACGATGACTTGTCTTGAGGCATTTTAAATACACGTTCTTCCAAAGCTATTGCAGCGTTTTTAAATAAAGGTGCTTGCACTTGCCTCTCCCCCTTCTTTCTTTCCTCTATGTTCGTCGCTCCTTTCTCTCTTTCTCCTTTCATTCCACTTGATCACCCATCACCGACCTCACCTCGCTTCTCGCAATCTTAATCTCTGTCACATATTCCTGAATGAAGAGGCTCAGAGGTCAGGGCACGGCAGAGGCCCGGCTGGGGCCGCTCGTGCACACTGCACTACTTAATTTAATGAGAGAGAGGCTGGGCTGTGTGTGTGTCAGGAAAAGGCAGGCTGAATGTGATTGGTTGCGGATTTTGATTATGCAGATTTTTAAAGCAGTGAGTTACCCAGGATCTACTGAGAATGCTTTATTTCAAAGAATGCGTCTGCCTGTACATCTTTAGATAGTTATTTTGTGGTGTTATACATCCCTATGTTTTTGTTAGAGTTTGCGATGTTGAAACATTTCTTACTGTATGTAAGAACGGTTTTTACTTTTCTGTCCGTGTGAGCTGCAGTCGTCTTAATTATCACCAAACTATCAGAGATTGTTTCCATAGTGCCAAAGTAAGGAAATGAGTTTCTATAGTTTGTGGCATTCACAAACTGCGAGGAAGAGTTTTTACTTCCGAGTGTGATCGAATGCCGCGTGTTTGACACTCTGCATTACATTACTATCAGTTACATATCCCTCAGCTGTGCACTGTAAGAACTGTCAGTCTCCGGTGGCGCGAACGGTGTTGCAGGGAGTGCGCGGTAAATACAGTTCACTGCGCGCTTAGGGTGAGCTCTCTGCGCGCGCGCTCACCCGCGCGGCTTATTGGGAACAGTGCTTGGGACCCTACGGGTAAGTAGTGCGCTATATAAATGCCAATACATTTACATTTACACTATACTCATGGTTTAAACGCACTCACAGGCATTTTTGTTGTTTGCAACGTTTCATGATTATTAAGATGCATTTATTCAAAGTTATATTAGCATTTAAGGGTAGTGTACACATTTAAGTCGGACTTTGTATGTATCAAAGAAACCTATAATTCATGTATGTGTGATATGCACGATGAAATATTATTTGCGCAGTGTAATTTTAGTTTAGTTTAAGTTGCCTGAATTATAGGCCAAACTACAGGATGTTTTGAGTTTTGTTTCTCCTTGATTGCTCACGAATTATAAATAAATGAATCCTTTTTGTGCTCGAAGACAGTGTGTTCTCACCCTACTGTAGGTGCAGGAATTCAACCTCGTTATTCTTAGATTTGAGGAGATACCTGGAATGTCTTTGAAGAAGGCTGGAAGGCAAAAAGGGAGGACGCCTTTCGTGTCTGACCTATCTGGGAAACAAGCCCCTGGAAGAAGATTAATTTAAATAAAGCTTCTGTGGAAACTTACTGAAAAATGTTGCAAATGGAAAATTGTACCTTGTGACGTATTGTGGGTTGAACATTGCCTTTTTGTATGATGCGCAGGGACAGATTCAAGAGACTTCTGCGTATTTCGGAGGAGAAGGAGCATCTTAGAACACACTCCATTGCTTTAAGCTATCAGACCCATTTGACCTGAGTACTTCTTAGGAAGTCAACACGTGCTGACACCTTTGGGATAGGATATCTGGGAAATAGTTAGGATTTTCAGGTAGAGCAAAGTAGGGAAAGATGCGTTTTTACTTTTTCCTCTAATGAAAAGAGAATTGGACTCAGCTTCTATTCTTTGTTGCATTTTGATTTTGGAGTTCATCATATTATCCCTTTTGTGCCGAGTGAATTTTATTCGTAGACTCCGCTCTCTATTGATTTTTATGTACCCATATACTCAGATATTGAGGTGTGTTTATATCCAATTATTTTTGGCCTTATAATAAATCCAAAGCTGAAATTCGGAGTCTGTGGTCCTTTAGAAGCATGACTAAATTGAAAGTATAACCTTGAATTGTTTTACTCTCCAAAACACTTTTAGCAGGCTATAAAAGACCACCTGATTTGAATTTAGTAGGGAAGGCACAAAGTAAAATTTAGCTTAATCAACTTCACCCAGGTTGCCCCTTTAGAAGAGCTTCCATCCCTCAAATAGTAACCCAATTTTGTACAATTATTAAATATTTAGCGTATTTTCCGGCGTATAAGACGACTTTTTAACCCATGAAAATCTTCTCAAAAGTCGGGGGTCATCTTATACGCCGGTAAATAAAAAATAATAGGAAGCCGCCCACACGCCGAAACATTGTCACTACACCAGCAGAAAAATTAATGCCATTTTCCATGAAGAAATGCCAGGACAGAGGCAATTTATGTCAGTCATGCCTGTGAATGATAGCGTTACAAATTCACCCCTGTAACCCCATACATCTCTCTACAGCTCTCACTTATCGCGATCACCACCATGTCATGGGCTGAGCAAAACAAACACCAGCGCAGCCTTCTGGTAATGTTAGCACAGAGGCGAGTCAATGGGTAAGTGTGCATTAAGAAGAGGCACCCCACATTGGCCAGAACTCGGGGTAGTCCTATACGGCAAGTATAGCCAAACCCTATATTTTAACAGGAAAAGTAGGGGGTAGTCTTATACGCCGGATAATACGGTACAAAGTAAATCTTGATTTGTGTTGCAAAGTAAGTAAAACCACAATGCTTTGTATCTGGTTTGCATTACTTTGGTAATTCGAACCCTGCACTAATTAATAGTAACTATAGGCCCTTGAAACTGGTAGATAAGGCTAAATTCATATGGCTGCTTTGTATTATGGCACAGTGACACCTCGCCACTAAATTAATGGGTGAGAATGTTTGTTTAACTCCTCCTACACTGAGTCAAGCACAGGGCTTTTCAGCTTAAATGAGTATTCTCTTCAGGCTACCGCATCCTGTAAGCTTGCTGCACTCTAATGATATTAAAGGATTCATATTTGGGCTTCAACAGCAGGCAGGGTGCTTGCAGTAGCTGAAATACCTAGCTGTTCTTAGCAGGTTCGGGCCAGGAGAGGGCAGTGGTAGAAAAATAATTGATCCATGTATTCAGAAATGTCTTCTTGATTCTAAGCTGATACTCCAAAAAACAATTGTGTATCTGACTTTGTATATTTGTCATTCCTAAGACTGATGAATAAAGTTGCAGTATTGTGAAAGGTGCATTAAACGTAGCCTATGTCTAAACTGACCACAGCTGCATTTTCCTTAGAGAGACATCGAAAATACAGAGAACCTGTTTTTGGACATTCATGCCCACACATTACATTTCACTGCAATTTTAAAATGCTACAGACATTCATTTCGTGATAGGTGACTTCTCGCCCCACTGTTCCCATCCCATGTAGAAAAGGACATCCAGAGAGGGCCATTAGCTTGCCTAGGTCTCTGAGAACAAGAGCATTAATACCTCTTCTTAGTAGCCCACGTAGCAGTCATTTTCATGTACATGTTCCCATTAAATTCTGCTTCATGCAAGCAATGGTTAGAGGCCTGGTGGTCATACTGAATAATAGCTTTAACCTTTGATTGTTATATCTCTGTCTTGGAGTCACAGTCCAGCTGAATTAACGTTAAATTAACTTCCATATGCTTAGAATGTGTTGTTTGATACCTTTACCCTAAAATCATGAAGCATTCATCTTAACCTACTCATTAGTTATTAGCCATATTTGTCTGTGTTATGTACTATGTCCACATAGCAGCAGTGCCAAACATTTTCTTTAATCTCATATTACATGCATCACCATGTACAACAGAAGCAACAATCTTTAATTGATAGGTTCACTTTACTAAAAACAACAGGCCTTATTTACAAGGAATTAGCGCAACACAGTGCCACAAGCCATTTGACTGTGCTGTGCTGGGTTAATTCCGAAGCAAAGGTATGCATCATATCTACAGATATAATGCATACCTCCCCTGCGCTGGCGCATAATATGCTGCTAAGCACCGATGCAGGTACCTTTGTACCACGGTGCAAGGGTGCCTGCATCACGGGGAGGATCATCTTTGTGCAGGAAATGCTCCTCCCTATGCCTCCCCTGGGGAGGAGGAGCACAGAGACCTATTCACAGGTCTCGTATAGATCGTATATCTGGGAATGTGTCAGGTTCCATGGGTGCTATGTGGAAACCCCCACAGCAGCTCCATTGGAACGGAACTTTCACGTAAAATGGTGCGTGTAAAGGTGTGGTATTTACAAGGACAGGAATAAGCCACACTTTTCATGTTCTTGTAAATATAGGGCAGCAAAATGTGCCACCAGTGCATCATAAAAAAGTGACTCACAAGCGGCGCAAGGGGCTTGTAAATAAGCCCCAACATTTCTATAACAGTATCAACACTCTTGACCTGTCTTTGTCGACATATTTTTATATGCCATACTATTTTTGGAAAAAGGGTGTGTCCATTTGACAAGAAGCACACAGGGAGACAGACCTTAGTAGAGTTCCAAAGAAATGTACAATAAATCAAACCGATTGAAGGTTAGCATGAATGAGGCAGATAAGATTTTTGCCACCCTCCCTAAGATTTTCAACATTTGTAGGCATTGACTTTACTCGTGTAGTTTGCTGAAGTGGAATTACACAAAATTACACCTAAATAAGCAATACTATGGGGAATAAGCGAGGAGCATACGCCAGCATTTGGCACTATTTTTGTAGCGCAAAATGCACCTTATTGTCCAAAGTCAACTAGAAGATACATTTTTCTATAAGATAATAGCGGTAATTGCAACAGAACAAAGAAGCCAGCACCTGCTGGTGTTTGCTAGATTTTTTGTATCTGTGCTCCTGTGGTAGGATGTGCGTGCTAAATTATCCTTAATTATGCTGGTCGAGTATGTATTTACATTGAAAAAACAAAGGCAAGAGGCATTTGGTAAAAAAGGAACAGTTGGTTTAATGAAACACTGTGGCTGGGACTTTAGCATAAGAAATAGGTCTGAGGACTGACTCAAAGTGCAATCGTTCTGAGCGTATATAAATACATTTCTTGGAGCATCATACAACCATGCATAGATCCACTTTAAGGAGAGGAAAGTGGGCCTAATCATGGAACCGTAAATTATTTTCACCTGATAGCGAATGCATGTAGCTCTTGACCATGAGTGTACACAATGCAGGCCAGTGGGTAACGTGTCCATATGTCCGGCATGGAGAGAGTGTGATCACTGTGTTTGCTGTGTGTGCTATGTACTGATTGACTAAGTGTTCCTAACTTCATGTGGTATCTACGTTTATGGTGTTTTGGGAACACATGCCCCTCCAGCCATGTATGCTTTATTTGGGCCAATCTCCCTGGACCATTGTGGTGTAGCTGCCTATCTATGGGTCAAATCTGTGTTTCTCCTGTTTGTGTGTTTGTTCTGCTGGTTACGTGTCACCCAACCTGTGATCTGTCAATCAGTTGCCTCAAGCCTAGGTCGCAGGGCCTGTCTGACCATGTAGCTCTGACTAGGGTTTGATGGAGAGGTCATATTGTGTGATTTCAACAACAGTGATTTAATTTCATTCTCATGCACAACTGTATTGTTGCATACATCGACATCAATATTAACAATTACGCAAATGGGCATAACTCTGTAATTTTTGGTAATTGTGCTTCAAAAGAGTAACACCAAATTAGTCTTGATTACTCTGGCATAATTTATTTTCCCCAGAACTAAAGATTTACCTCTTTTAATTTTGCCATTAACTAAAGCATGTTCTTTTTCAATAGAAACAGTTTTTTAAATGTATATTTGTTTAGTAATTTTTCAAGTTGCTGAACACATTTATACAAATACAGGCATACATTGCCCGCAGACAGCATGCAGTTCACAATATTGATATGACATTCACCACTCAGCCAAAAGACTCAGTCCCTCCCTGCATGTGTACTTGCTCTGAGACCTAATCCAACCCAGTTCTGTCTTTTGACAAATAATAAAACATATTGAAATTTTGTAACCAAGTTAGCAAATGCAGTTATGTTACATTCTTCAGCAGCCCGACCTGGGAAGGCAGAACCATTCTTGCAGATTCAAAGAAACAGAGAAGAAGAAACACCGACAGGGAGGAGAAAAGGGGAACAAAGACCAGACGAAGGTTCAAATCTCTCAGTCTCCAAACCACCTCATATCTACAGAGTCTCCTCGCCATTAAGGTATGTACATCATGACAGTGTTCTGTTAACTTTGTAGATGTTAGCAGGCCCAAAAGACAAGGGGGTCCTTCTTAGCTATTGGTAAATGAGTTAGAGTTTTGAAGCCATGCAAAGTCACACTGCCTCCTTGATGTACTCTGCGCAAGGGAGGTATTCTGCAGGAATTGCTATGGGTATTCTCATGCAACTCCCATGGGTTTTGATACATTCCAAGATTTACAAGGACTTGCACACCTGGCAATACATCAAAAATGAACACTTTCCCAGGGCAGGCATAACAAAGACAATTGTGCAGCACAAATAGAAGGGGGAAACCACCTCTATAGATTGTTTTTCTTCAGGAAGTTGTCCCTTTCTACACAAAAACAATCCTGCCTACAACACAGGCACCCTTGCACCATTGTGCAAGGTTGCCTGCGTTGGTGGTGGCAGCTGAAACAACACCAGCTCAGTGGGAAAGGACAGGAATGCATCATGTTGGATACAAATGGTACATTCCTGCCCTTTCACTTTGACATAGGGCAGCTCAGCAACGTGACTAAATGAGGCCCATAGTGTACGCATGATAATTTTTTCTCTCAAAAGCGACTCACTACCTGGCACACAATATGGTAAAATACTGCTTGTATCTCTGAACATTTAGGGCAATGATATGGTGCCTCTGAATACATATGCGCTAAATGTGAGAGTGCACCGGTGGTGTAGATCTATCCCTGCATATTTCAGGGTGCATTTGAAGCCCTTCCCCCAAAAAGATACATGGAACATGTGCATTTCTAAGCAAAGAGGGTTTAAAGTTGTCTAAAACCACCGCCTGGTTATTACTGGGGGCATATAGAAATAGCAATATTATCACCAGAAGTCTGTGATCTGTGTCTACATTGTTGTGTATTAAAGGAGACCCCCCAGGAGGAATCCTGACAAGGACCCCTCTGGCAAATCCAGAATATATATAGTCTCTGTGGCTCTTCCCTGCTTCTGAAGCTTAAGCAATTCATTCTATTTTGGGCAGGTCTCCTGTAAATAGACAAACTGTATGTATCACTGTTTGTGATATGCATAAACATGATACATGTTAATGTGCAAAGCCATATCCTAAACTTTCCAAGTGAGGATGCTGTAGTTGGGCGAGCTACTACCTATGTTGTGCCCATACCACAACAGCACTCAACTTCCCCTACAGCCACCCATGCAAACAATGGTTTGCCTGCATGAAAAACATGTAACAATTTCCTAACTCCCCATGCCATGATGAGATACCAAGGTATGCCCAACCAGTAACAACACACCATAAACAAACAACTGTGTATACATTCCTATTAAATATTGGGGGTTGTGGTGTTCCAAAAGATCCAAAGAAGTATCCACTCTTGTTTTGGGTCTCACCCATACACCCCCACATTAGTATGTACCCTCCCCCTGGCACCCTTATGTCACTATACACTTGCATCCCGCTGTGCGAAAGTGCCTCTTATGCATGGTAAGCCTCCACTTTATATCTGGTTTTGATGTGGTTTCAAATGTAGTGCACAGGGTACCTGCCAACCATATCCTCTGTGCCAATTCTCCTTCCTTAAAACACTTGGTACTTCTGCCTCCTGTAACTCCCTAGTAAATTGTACTCTGAGTACCTAGGGAATGATAGCTGAACAGGGACCCTTAAGAGCCCCCTCACTGGGCGCATACCACTGCCTATTCATCCTGCATAATATCAATCCAAGCGTGCCCCTAGAAAAAGTTTTCAGGTCTGGGAGAAAGAGGGAGGCAGTAGTAAATCAACACAAAGAACTCCCAATAGACCTATATTGCTTTTAGATTATTATGGTCCATGATAAAGGATAATATACAGGTTGACCTTTGGCAATAGATGAAATTGTTCAATATTTATGTAAGCAAATGTGGATAGAAATAGTTTTTAAAAAAAAGTGTTTTTTACTCTTCTTATGTTGATACGAATGACAGTGGTGTAACAAAACTTGAGGGGGCCCTCTGCAAAGTACATGCAGGGGACCCCACACACTCTGGACCCAGTCCGGAGCTCTCAGGTCAGCAACCTGCCAGAGGTGGCTCTTGGAGCTCCCCTGCCCGCACCGTGGGGGCTTTTGTCAAACCACTGTGGGTAACTCAACATCAGCTGTTCCTCTCTGAAAGGAGAGCTCTTTATCTGCTATTGACAAATAGTTGCACATAAATGTACAAATCTAGGCTTAGCTGCCTGTGTAGTGTGTGGCACATTCAGCTAGTTTTGTCTTTTTAGTCAGTGTAAGTGCAGAACTTACAACTGTATTGGGAACAGTGAGACTTCATATCCCAGAATTCAAAGTGGCGTCACCTATGATGGTATTGCAGAAGATATAGAAAGCCTAGCCACTATATCTGATTTACTATGAGTCAGCTACTTGCACTAGTGACCCTGTGCTGATAAAGGAAGGAGAGAAAAAGGATTGCAAAATAATAATTCATAATGGAACTTAGAACGTAGGTTTGACTGCTGGGCTGCACCCTCAAGAGTATGATCAGAGAAGGATGTCTCACTCCCTTCGAAAACTATACTGCATTCTAAGAGAAGAAACGTCAAGGTCACAAATCTCTACATTGAGTGAAAACGCATCCTCGAAATCATCTCACTATCAAAGTAAGTCATGTACATGGGCCTAAATTAGAGTATTTGCTTTCAATTTACCCAAGAAAATCTACATATGATAAAAATATAACCTTTTTGGCACCTGTAACCAATACATCACATATAGGGCTGGTTTCAGTGCTTTTGGCACCCGGCGTGATCATCTTTGTTGACGCCAATATCCTCCTTCTCCACTGAGTCACTCACTACGTCCCTCACACAGCAGGGACAGATAGGCTACTGGGTATTTTGATGGGCTGGCAGGGTTGTGTCCTTTTTTACTGCAATGGACACATTTTTACTTGCAGCGCTTATAAATAAGGTACAAGCACCTGGTTTTGAAGTGTGCTTATATCTTACTTTTAAACCATTTGTTTTTGCATTGTTTATGTAGAAGCGCTGCAAGTAGGAACATGGCCGGCATATCCTCAGCAACAAAACCAGCCCCCACCTTTAGTGAAACTGGACACTACCCTACCACCCCATCGAAACGCCTGGTGCTGGGTAGGCCAGTCTGGTCTTGCACAACAGTTCCCTTCAACTCTTTATAATAGCTTCATTATAACTTCATTATAATAGCGACATTGAATCATACAAGTGTGTAAATCAATGCATAGGGAATGTTGGATATGACAAAGAGGACTACAAGGTGAGGAGTCACATGTCATCCATACTGGTAGGCAGTATATTTTAAGAGTGCTGGACCTGGAGAAGGACAAACTACGGATTTAAAACCTAACTAAATGGTTAGGTATAGCTATATTAAATGTATTTCTTGCCACCTAAACAAACTCTAGTTAGCAACATTAGGATAATGAACAACATAACTTTTCTAACCTATAGGTTGCAGTATGCCTTCAGCTATTTGATGAGAGTACATAGCTCATTGTGCTATTTTAGGATTGTAGTTAGTTCAAAAACTGCAAATAACAAAAGTATGTCTCTGAAGGAAGCAGTAGCCCATTGAGCTTGCCACATAAAATGCATTTCTATGGTGCACATGCTTTGCAGCAGGCAAATGGAGTGGGATGGAGCCAGTGAGAGTTGCTAACCCTACTCTGTGACGTGGTGTAGTTATAGACAATCGGCCATGGGCACTTCAGGGTTTAAAACTGAAGCACCCAGGCTGGGGCTACCAATGAAACTTGCCCTTATTATGAGGGGGAGAGCATTGAGGTGCTTTGCAAGGCTGAAAATGTCATGCCCACAGGAGCTGTGACATCTTCAGTCAGGCAAAGTTCAGCTCAGACGGGCAGGCGCCTGCGCATTTAGCGAATGTGTAACTACTGGTGGCCATCTTTGTTAGCGCTCGAGTCTCTCACTGACGCGCTAGACAGGAAGCAGCTCGCATGAGATTTCACATACAGGAGAACGGCTTTAACAGCAGCTGCCTTGAATCAACCCATTAACTATCCAGTTAACGGGTAGTTAAATAGCTCGGCCACTTTACTCTCCGCCACCGACGGAGCAGCACGGAGGCCACTTTACAGGAGAGGACTGATCGCAGGTCATTTGAGTAATAGAACCTAGCCGGGGTCTATAATAAACGGCACCAACCCGATAGACCCCACAACCATGGAACGATTATATTCCTGTTGTATGACATGTTTCCGATACCTGATCTCAAGGGGTGCACTGCCAAATTTTTTACCAAACTACCTAATGATATAGCGGAAACTATAGATAAATATCAAAAACACTTTTTCGTTCTCTGATTCCCCCTGCAGTGTTTACCATTGAAGACACCCTCCCCTCCGAGGCGAACTCATGAGGCCCGTTTAAAAGAGAACAATGTATGTATTGTATATATTTCACTACGGGTTTGCAAAACATCTGCCAAACTCTACAAGCAAATGCAAATGATAGACAGTTCTTTTTAATTTCTAGCGATGTGTGTCTGATACGTGTGAGTGTGTGTGTGTCAATGCCTGTCTTCCAACGCCACAATTTCAATACAATGCAAGCATTTGTGTGTGTGCTTTTTCTTGTTTCTACGCAAGTGATATGCGTTCAACAGTGGAGCAACAACAAGGTAACTTCATTTGAAGCACTACCCTTTTAAGGAGAGAATTATTCTCTGAGAAAAATATATCTCTGAGAAAAATATATCACAAAATATAGCACAAAATATATATCACTGTTTACCTATATGCGAAACGGAAGTTCCACGTTATGGTGATGTGTTGAGGAGCAAAGCATACAAATGTTTTTTGTTTTGCTTTTGTATTTTAGATGACCAAGCTGCCAATGTTTGTAGGGCTGAATTAATAACCCCTTTAAACCAGATTAGCCTATTTTTGCAATCTGTTTTTAGGACAACAGGCATATTACAAATAATTAAATTTTTCTGAGTGTAGTAGGGATCACATATGGTCCTGATAAGTAAAGCAGGGGGGACTGCTTACAAAGCATGTCGACCAGGGAGGGCATATTAATCACACCCTACCTACCCCCTTTTTAACTTTTCCAGCTGGAGAAGCAAATAAAATATATTTTTTCTACTAGCCAGGAAATTTTGAAAGTCTTTCACTAGTCACCACACTCCCTACCACTCCCACTATCCACACCACACATAGCCAATTATAGAAAAACAGTGCTCCCACGTATTCGTCAGTCGAAGCATGCCCTGCCCCATAGAGGGATGGGAAGACCCCCATGATGAAGCATGACACTAAGGGACTCATAGTGTGTGAGGGGTATTTTAAAAACACATAGTGTTCCTCCTGGACATTCCCCGGAGTAACAGAACCCACCTCTGTCCACATAACGAGAGTAATTGTAATTAGTAGAAATACAAATAAAAAATATCTAAGGATAGAAGGTAGCCACAGCTTTAGTAATCAAGTGTTTCTGCGTGGTCTGTTGAATTTAGACATTCAAGTTGGCAAGAGTGTTGTTTTTTGGTGGTGGGCTTTCTGATGTTGTTGGGCCTGGCCATGTGGCTGGTGGCCATTTTGAAGCCTAGGCCTGCAAGCTTGTCTGGCCTTCTCTGCCAACAGGCCTGCTTTCATCCAGTAGGTTCAGAGCAGGTAGCCAGATCATTTTTAATCAAGTGTTTCTGTGTGGTCTGTTGAATTTAGACATCATTTAGGGCATGGATGGCATTGGATTGATTTGGGAATTGTGTTTTTTTGCAGTGGGCTTTCTGATGTTGTTGTGCCTGGCCTTGTGGCTGGTGGCCATTTTGAAGCCCAGTCCGGCAATCTTGTCTGGCTTTGTCTGCCAACAGGCCTGCTTTCATCCAATAGGCTCAGAGCAGGTAGCCACAGCTTTATTAATCAAGTGCTTCTGTGTGGTCTGTTGAATTTAGACATTGATTTAGGGCATGGATGGCACTGGATTGAGTTGGCAAGTGTGTTGTTTTTTTGTGGTCGGCTTTCTGATGTTGTTGGGCTTGGCCATGGATTGGTGGCCATTTTGAAGCCTAGGCCTGCAAGCTTGTCTGGCCTTGTCTGCCAACAGGCCTGCTTTTTTCATCCAGTAGGCTCAGATCAGGTAGCCACAGCTTTAGTAATTAAGTGTTTCTGTGTGGTCTGTTGAATTTAGACATTCAAGTTGGCAAGAGTGTTGTTTTTTGGTGGTGGGCGTTCTGATGTTGTTGGGCCTGGCCATGTGGCTGGTGGCCATTTTGAAGCCTAGGCCTGAAAGCTTGTCTGGCCTTGTCTGCCAACAGGCCTGCTTTCATCCAGTAGGCTCAGAGCAGGTAGCCACAGCTTTATTAATCACGTTTTTCTGTGTGGTCTGTTGAATTTAGACATCATTTAGGGCATGGATGGCATTGGATTGAGTTGGCAAGTGTGTTGTTTTTTGGTGGTGAGCTTTCTGATATTGTTGGGCCTGGCCATGTGGCTGGTGGCCATTTTGAAGCCTAGGTCTGCAAGCTTGTCTGGCCATGTCTGCCAACAGGCCTGCTTTCATCCAGTGGGCTCAGAGCAGGTAGCCACAGCTTTAATAATCAAGTTGTTCTGTGTGGTCTGTTGAATTTAGCCATCATTTAGAGCATGGATGGCATTGAATTGAGTTGGGAAGTGTGTTTTTTTGGGGTGGGCTTTCTGATGTTGGGCATCTTAAAGACATGCCTGTGTTGTGTGTGTCTGGTATGTGTTGGTATGCAATGCACCCTGCAGTTCTTTTTGGGGCCTGTGAATTTTCGTATTTGCATTTTGTTGCATTAAAAAGGCAGAGCAGTGTGCTTTAGCATGCATCCTTTGCCTGGCTTGTATAGGCCTTTTGTCGGCTCCTGGTGTTTTCCAGGCCTCCTGCTTGTTGCTTGGGATTTTTTGAGTGTCCATGTGGCTGGTGGACTTTCTTTGTGTTGGGAGTTATTAGTGTCCTGCTTTTGCCATATAGGCCTGCATGGTTTTCCTATTGGCTTACTGCTTCCATCCATCCACCCCCTTTGCCAGCAGCAGCTCCATGATCGATGTGATACTCTAATAATTTAATGGCAAATAGGGTCCACCCCACTTCCATTACATTTTTTATTTGGTGGTTCTTATTCTCTTTCCTATCCTTCCTGAGAGTGTAGTGTGTGTGTACACAGTAGTATAACATAGCCCTTGTTGACAAAGTCTCAGAAATGGCTAGACTATATCTTTTGTACAGTAGTAAGTAACTGAACCACAACAACAAATGCAACATTTCACTGATGTTCTTCTCCTGGCTTATTTGCTTTTAGGTGCACAAAAAGCCAGAGGAGGAGGTGTCATCATCATCACCCGTTGTACTGACAGCCAGACAGAATTCCTGCTGTGCATCAAGTCCACATGTGAACACAACTTGTTGTGCATTTGAGTCTTGCCTGACATGTGAATAATAAGGCCTCAAAGAAAGGCACCAGGTCCAGTACCAAGAAAGTTGCTGGTGAGAAGAAGGAACAGAAAAAGGAAGTGCTATTAACCACGACTGGTGTGCCGGCCAATGTTTTATTTGGGAGCAAAAAAGTTACGCCTGCAGCAGCGTTAACCGGGAACCAAGCTGGAAGCAGCACCTCCGCACCAGCGGTCTAACCTCACCAACCTAGGCTCAAGCTCTTGAGTGTCGCAGAGGTAGCTGAGGTTCTGTAATTCACGAGTCTGACTCCATTTTGTTCTGTGCCACCATTTTGTGTTGCCCTCACCTAGGCCTGTGAAGGTAGCCTGACGAACAAAGTGGCCTTGCCTTCTTAGTTCATGTATACATTAACTAAGGTTTCTTTTTGACTCTGAAATGAACTGTAAGAAACTGACCTCTTCACCTGAAACTGACCTCGCAAAGCCAATTTCCCTGATCGATCTTTGTCTGAGATTGCAATCAATGTTCAGGACATCGTTAACTTTTAGTTTCCTTGCACATGCCTTATCTTGTTCATGATCTGTTACTGTTTCTTTTTATGTTTCTTCATTACATGGGTTATGCTTTCAATTATAGGTTTGTCCAGCTTTTGGAGGTTAAATTTGGGACATTCTTAATCATTAACTTTTGGGTTGGGATACTGTACATGTAATCATGCCATGCCCTGCAGTGCCATCTAAATCAGATTAACCTTTGTGAACTATGTAATTATAATGTTTTGCCGATATCCTGCTGAAACCCCAAAGGCTACTCACCTGCTGACCCTCCAGATTTTCCATTTGTTTAGGAATGTAATTGGTACAACTCCCTTACGTGCCTGGGGCAGGATAAAGAGTATATAAGATGTGAAGTAAGACCATTCTATCAGACTGCCTCATTCAGTTGCTAAGGCTTCTGTGTGACGTAGTCTCACTCATTTGAGTTTAATACAGATGTTATTTTATATTCTAGCTTCTGTGTCAACTTCTGTGTATTAGTGAGACCCTGAGAAGTGGATTTTTGATATCTACATAGCCAGTCTACTAACGAGCAGCAATGTTGAAATGTCATCATCGCAAAGTAGTACACAATCAACACCGGCAACTCAGTAGATAAGTGTGCAGCAGCAACAACAACAACAGCAGCAGCCGCAACAATAACAGCAGCAGCAGCAGCCGCAACAACAACAACAGCAGTAGCAGCAGCCACAACAACAACAGCAGCAGCCGCAAGAACAGCCCACAATAGTACTTGTTGCTCCTGACGTGGGGCATTTCAGGAAATCGAGCTTCCTGCAGACGAAGTGGAGCAAACCATTGTTTCGGAAGATCTATTGTCTTCTAGACCACCAGCAAGGGAAAGGAGGCTTAGTCCATCATCTCCTTCTTCAAGCCCCGCTTCTGATGACCGTGCTGCCACTTGACAGCCACCAGCTCAGTCTGAGAGTGATGCACGCCACAAGACAATGCTTCTGAAAAGGAAGGTTCCCGAAAAACTTACAGTTATGGAGTTAGATGTAGAAGAGGGGGATGATGTTGATGAAGACAAACCAGTCATCACGCACATCACTCCCGCCCAAAAGGGGATGAGACCAACATTCGAACCCTATCTAGAAAGGCTTGCTACTGAGCGGGATGTAGCACGGATACCACCAACGCAGATTACACCACCACGACCTCCAGCTGCCATATTTTCCAAGCCCCGGCAGGGACCTACAACCAGCTCCATCATCTCATTAGGTAGTAGTAGTAAAAGTCACAGTTTAGCTGCACAGAGTCACATTCCAAGCACACCCTCCAGTTCATCTGGTATTGAAAGTGGCACAGCCAGCAGTGCCAGAATGTTCTCCTCCCCAATTTGGGACTTCTTTTCTGTTAGCACCAATGAGGAGAACGTAGCAATATGCTCAATTTGTCGCACAGGTGTTTGGTGCCGTAAGCTTGGTATAAACTATGGTACCGGAGGCCAAGCAAGTCATCTCAGAATACACCACACTATTATGTGGGAGAATCACCTACTTCAGTTAAAACAAAGTAGAAAAACTCAACCCATTTAAGTTTATCAGGAAGAATCAGGAGACGATATTATTGCGGTGAAAGGTGAAGGAGAGAGAGGCATTTCTAGCCCTGTCCACAGTAGTGTAGTGGTACCGCCCACATCCTCCTCAGTAACATCTGAGTGGCACCGCAGTAAGAGCATACTTATAGTCAGGCTAAGACACTAAGGCAACTGGGTACCGCAGTGAGAAAAACTGCGTCGTTGACCCTAGGTGGGTTAATGAAAACAACAGCACCACAAAGGAAAGTTATCCAGCCTACCATTGAGAGCATGCTTAGGTTGGAGAGGCAGTTCCAGCGCAACCACCCAACAGCACGGTTGTACAATGCAAAGCTCGCTAAAATGTTAGCACTGGACCTTCTCTTTTTTCATTTGTAGAAGGGGTGTGTTTCCTTGAATTTGTGTCAGCCATCTGCCTTAAATGGAAGGTTCCCAGCCGTTCCAATTTCGCAAGAATTGATGTTCCGGCACTACATCATGATGTGCTGGAATTGTTTGGACAAGCTTTGCAGCAGAGTGCTGTTCACAACATCCACCTGACAACAGACATGTGGACCAGTTGGCAAGCCACACAGTACATGTGCATCACTGCACACTGGGTCTCTTTTGTGGAGGTTAGAGATAAGCTATCTGAACAAGGTGCTGTTTACACAGCTGAAATTTTTAAAGCTACTCAGAAACATGCAACTGTAGCCATGTTCGCCATGGAGAAATCTCATACTGCTGTAAACATTTTGGAAGAGTTTTGCAGCAAGGTTTTTGAATGGCTGCGCTCAAGAGGGCTTAGTATAGGTTTTGTTGCCACAGATAAAGGCAGTAATGTACTTAAGGCCATAGATCTTGGTTCCTATTTCGGGGCTCCGTGTTTGGCACACTGCATTAACATTATAGTTCAAGACTTTCTAAAAAAAGAACCCATAGTCAGCAACTTACTGACCATCTGCCGCAGAATATGCACTCATTTCAGCCATTCTTTTAAAGCTCGGAAGCATCTGAGAATTATTCAACGTGAATATAGGATGCCAGTCAAAGCAATCATCCAGGAGGTGGCAACACGTTGGAACTCAACGTATTACATGCTTGATCGTCTATTTGAGCAGTACAGGCCACTCAATGAATATGTTATGCAAAGAGGGGATGCCACTGTGAAAGGCATAACCCTTCAGATGGAGCAATGGGGCCTAGTTAAATGCCTGCCTGAGATGCTTCGTCCTTTTGAGGTCTTCTGTCACGATCCGTGGTCTGCAACATTAAGGAAAGGCGCTGCCTGCGCGCTACAGAACCCGCATTGGACAGAACCCGCATTGGACAGGAACTACAGTTCCCGGCATGCGTGGGCAACGTGTTCCGTCATTACGTGACGCACGCTCACGCTTGCCCGGAAACAAATGCCGGCTCAGCGAGGCAGACGCTGCCGATTATTCTTCCCCCGAGGTCGCGTTTGGTGTTCTGAAGATGCGGTAAGACTGTTCCAATTTATTTCTGTTAGTCTCGGTGGCATCCTGTTCCGGATTTGGATGCATGTATTGGAACTTAAACTGCGCTATACTTGTTACCTTGTGGCTACATTTCGCCAGTTATGAACTCTTTACTAAGAGTCCTGGTATATCATTTTGACAGTATTGAGGCATTAGCCTGCTGGTTGAGTGGTTTCTCACTGTTGGCCGAGGTCGGCATCCTGCGGCCTCTTGCAGGGAGAGATAGACCCTTGAAGAGCGATCCATATCAAGTTCTTGAGTATCTGAAAGTCGTGTTGTGCTTGATGTGATACAAAGACTCTTGTAGTACCATCAAGTGTATTGAGCCATCCTCGTGTTGGGAATCTCACCTCGGAGTAGAGTGGGGTGTTTACTTGGCGCTCCACAACATTTGAAAACAGACAAAGTTAAGGAGCATTAATTCCGTCTGTTGTTATTATATGCTTTTTCCACACGACTTTTGTCTATCCTGTCTATATAGGAGAGAGGATCTGAGGGGTTACTGTCAGTGGTTTTGGTTACGCACAGAGTTGTTATATCCTAGGTACTTTTGAGTACAGAGACCTTATGATTGCATTACATTACATATGTGTCCTACTCAAAACCCATTCTTCTTGTTTTCCTATCCTAGTTAACCAAAGTCCTGGTTCCACCCTTAAGCTCTCCGTATAGTGAAATCAACCGTATTTTCCTTTAAAGGTAGGAGGAGAGGGTGCTAGGTAGTTTACAAGAGGGAAGGTGATTAGAGTGTGTTGTGGGTTCTATGATTGTTAAATGTGTCTTGAATATTCTCTGTTCTCATTTCAGATCTCCCTCCATGCTGTTCTCTTCCTTTCCTTCCCTCGCTTGATTATCCTGGTAGTCTGTGTGTTTCACTTCAGACTCCGGGGACGTCAAGAGGTGGAAACCATATAGCATTGGCGCAATCCTGAAGAAAACGGAAGACGAAGCCTGACATCTTTACACTTGAAGTCAGCAAGGAGGACTGTACAATGGGCCAAGCTATCCCATTATTGCAAATGCTAGAGCATCAGCTGAAGAAGGTGTCCTAATCATACAAAGGTGTAGAGGACAAAAAGGAAGCCTATGACTTGGTGGAGAGCTTAGCCTGTCACTTAGCTGAAAATACAAGGATTGAAAATAAAATGTTGTCACAAGAACACAATTCTGGATCCACGGGCAAAATTGGGACTAAAGACATTCTTTCCTTTTTCAGAGATTGATGTTGCCCGCTCCAAAACTTGGAAAGCTGGGACAGCCAGTAAGTCGGAAAATGAATGGCTGTTAATTAAAAGCCCGCACGATCAACCCACAAGAAGTACTGCAAAAGGGCGTGCAGCATCAGGTGCAACTTCGGAGGCTGAGGGCAGTGCGTTTGGATCACAACACTCACCATCACTATCGACAACAGCAACAATAACTGGATCATTAGGCCCAGTAGAATCGTTAGACGATTGGTATTTACAGTTAGGCATTAATAAGCGCAGTGCTGCTGCACAGAGAAAAAAGCCCAAAAGGTTAGCAGCAGCACCCCTCAACATTGAGCGGATGGTCCAGGCCTATCTGGACGACTCAACAGAGGTGTACAATGATCAAAACCCATTGCAGTATTGGTATAGGAAAATGGCTGAATGGCCACTGCTAAGCAGACTGGCGATAAGCTATCTGGCTTGCCCTGTCTCAAGTGTATCTTCCGAACGTGTTTCCAGTGCTGCTGGTTCCATTGTAACAGTGAGAAGGGCCAGTCTCTCACCCAAAAATGTGGAGAGATAACAATGATCATAATGAAACAGCACTTCATACCACCGAATTACACAATACATGAAGCAAGAGAAGAAGATGAGGACGGGGCGGGGGTGACAGAAGTAGTGTGTCACATCATGATTACCTACTACTGGCTGAACCCCCAGAGTTTGAGGATGAGCTATACTTCCCTGACAATTAGGCTTGCACATACTGTCTTCCTCTCTTTTTTTCCAATATTTTGTGTGTCTGCGTTCCAGTTACAAACTTTGAATCACAACAAATCCATTACCAGCGTCTTCTACTCTTCTTCTTTCAATATACAAGTATCAGGTGCCTGCATTTGACAGTACAGTCCTTCCGAATCCAGCTCCTCCGCTCCATCATACTGAGTCTCCTGCCTAAATCCATTGCCCTCATGATGATTGGATGATGGAAAATAGAAGAAAAAATTAAAACTTTCCTAGTCCCGCCAAAAGAAGTGGAACATGATGACTACTATAGCTATCCTCCCTTTAGAACAGAGAGAGACTGCCCATTAACTGAAAATGAGATGGAAAAGGTAATGATTGATGCCATGCATCGGACGCAGAGTCGCACACTGAGTGATTTTGTTGTTATTTGTTGTGCATGAAATTATGTCATTGTGCACTAATCATCTTTCTACAGTACACACTAAACGTAACTCAAGGTGAATTTTCCCCTTCTTGCAAATAAGAATTGTTTACTTCTACTGCAGCTTGATACATTGTTTTTGATTGAATACAGGAAGGGGACTCAATCTGCGCACTGAGTATGACAACAGCACCGTCCATGATGATGATGGTGAAAAAGACGTCCCGTTAACTAATGATGAGAAGGAACAGGTAATGAAAATTAAAGGCATGCATTGGACACCTGACTCTGAGCGATTGGTGTTTGCGTTTTTGTTGTTTGTTTGTTGTGCACAAAGTAAAGTCAAAGTGTACTAGTAGTCTTACTGTACACACTAAAGAGTGACTCAAGTCAATAATAGTTCTACTTTTGTTGTGTGATAAAAAAATGTTACTTCTACTTCAGGCCGACCTTCAGAGTCAGTCAGTACAAGTATCGGAGATGATTGATGGAATAATAACAAGTCAGGAGGACGTTGCATGAGTGGCATAAAAGCCTAAAGGTAAACACATCAACAATAACCACAGTAGACCCAAATGTCTGTATAGAAGTGGAGTCGAATATAGCGGTGAGATGACTGAGGTGCTTTTAATTAACTAACTTAAATTGTAAACTGCTATGTTTGGAATGGATATGTGGTTTGCCTTTGTCCAACTCTTAAAAAAAAGTACTCTAAACAGAGGTTGTGCTAAGCAACATACCGTCAGGCCTGTCACTGTGGACCTGCTCTGTCCTGTTTTTGTTGAAGGTCAATGCTGGTAACAGACTAGAGTAGAGAAGATGCATACATGCTACATCGGAAAGTGTTCTTGATGCACTACACCATAACTTGTGCATTTGTTTCAACTTTGTTTCTCAATATCCCCTTTGTGTTTGCATCTACAATTACAGGCCGGGACTTGCCCTATACTTGGGAAAACATTACAATGCACACTTACCTTACCAATAAATCTACATTTTTTTCCAGGTGGGCAGTGGCGACTGGCGACACCCAAGACTGATGAATGAGAGGACCAAGAGGAATGCCGAGATGCAAATCCAGTCCACATTTTTGACCAGGATAACCCAGTAACAGTATAAAATTTCTTTTGAATAATTTGATACATTTTTTGTCTATAATCTTTACAACAGTGTGTTGTTGTTGTTATTATCATTAGATTTGCTCTCTGTTTATGGTTCATCCCTACCAATATTTAAAAATTCTATTTGCTATGTGTAAAGGTACTAAGCCTGGAACAACAGAACAAGAAGTGTATGTAATCTGGGTCTCCTTATCAATTATCATCATGCATGCATTTCCTTTTTCTCCCTTAACATATTGATATGGATAAGGTAGTCTTCAAAGATTGTCATTTGTTTGTCCATGCGTACTGTTTTTCACTGTCAAACCTTTCCCTACAGCCCCTTCCCATCCATTTAACAAACCCTAACCCTCTTCCCCCCGGCTGTGTGACTTAATGAGGTGTGACTAAATTATATGTACATCAATAATGAATAACATCCGCCCACATCAAATATGAGCGGATGTGGCGAAAGCAACAGTACTTCAATTTCAAGGCAGAGCGATGATCTTCTTCTGCTTGCCCACCCATGAGTAGTATATTTTAGAGGTGATTTTTAACAAAGGAACATATGGCTCAGCATTAATTGCCGGCATTGATTGGATTTGTTGTCATGATCATCCTCATACACAGCATTAACTGTTATACTGTAGGCCTAGTCAAGTGACTCGACACAACTATAGTTTGAAACTTTGTATAGTAGGCCCATCCCCACCACCATTATATTTTGTTGTAAAATATTTTAGCATATTATTGTTGCTCGGTAAGTTCTGTACTGTGCTTCATCCTACTACTCCTCGAACAGTCTCTCAAAGGCGACTGACTGTCTCATTTTCTTTTTTTGCAAATGCTGCCAGTGGGTGGTGCCGAAAGCACCGCCCACCGCAATGCTAACAATACATGTTGTGCTTTTCCAAGCACAACGTGACAGGCCCCTTGCAGAGCCTGCCACGTTGTGCTTTGAAAGGCAGGGGGGTACCATAGCATAGGTACCCTCCATGGGGGCCGCAACAGGAACCCCAAGCACACTCCGGATGCCTTTCCGTGGCAGCAATGCCGCCACGGAAAGGCAATCACCGCCACCGTATTGAAACCTTTTCCGCCAGGTCGACATGTCGACTGTGTGGAAAATCGGTGGACAGTTTCTATCCGCTGCGGATCCCCCAGGCCATTGTAATAAGGCGGGAGTCTTTTCTACAGGGATGGCGGAAGGTTTGCCCCTGCGGGGTCAGCGGTGACTACCGCCGTCCTGGTTGGGGCAATCCGCCCGCCTCCTGATGGGGCCCTAAGTCTCAACAGTAAAGTATACATACAGAACACCCTTGCAGTGAGTGTAATATCAACAATAGTTAAGGATTATGAATCTAACTCATCACTGCCCACCACTGGTGCTGGTACTCCCCCTACTGCTCCATCGGTATTGTCGGCAACTGCCGCATCCTCTCCCTCCGTGTTGCCTTGGCTGGCCCCGGCAATGGTGGTTGTGGTTGGTAGTGCGCCTAAAAAACATTATACATTTTTAGGCATCATATACACATCCCCAAATTGGTCAGTAGCAAGATTGAAAAATGAGTTAATATATAACATACATCACTAGTACAAATCAGGTAGTATTAGAGTAGACACTAGTAGTTATATATGGTCCCTAGGGTCATTCTAGCCTTTGCTTAGTTAGCCTAAGCCATGCAACCATTTTACCTTTGTATCTTTTATTTTTGCACATCTGACGTTACCTTGCAGCTTGTTGTATAAGACACCTTTGAGCCCACATGACCTCACACTGCGACTGTCTAAGCGCTGCGTACAAGCGGTCAACAAAAACATTAACAAGCCACTTTTTTATGAAGTTCTGGTGTAATGTTAGTCCATATTGCTTATCCATAAATGCTACACTTTTTGGCACGGCCGAGAAATGCTTGCAATATACTAACATGCACCATTTCATTTTTCGCCTTACAGGCAGAATATTCCCTTCTACGAACCAAAGCTTTACAGAGCTTATGATGCAACAACTACCAGTACTAGTTTCTTCTAAGGTGAGGGGTCCCTTCACTTAGAGATCTTCATTTATAAATGTATATAAACTAAATTCCTACCTAGGGGATGGTGGTGCTTCCACCACTGTTCAGTTATCATGATTTAATTGCCAACTGTAAGTAAGTGTAACAATATTTCTTGTTTTAATGTTATTGATTTACCCATTGGTGCTGCATTATAATAGAACAACGTACAGAGCTTGTCAATAAACATTTTGAACTCACATAGACTTGGTGGTATTTGGTGTGGACCTACGCGAGTGAGCAAATTAAAAGAAGGGTGTGCAATGCATGTGAATTGCTTCCACGACTGAGAGGTTGGGTGTGTTATATTATTTTCTGGATTGTCTACTTGTTGAGTATCTTGTGGGGAGGGTTCGGAGAGCTAATAGTTTTGACAAGACACTACTTTAACTAGTCAGGCAGGGGATTGTGCTGGATTCTGAACTTCTGATTGAGCTGTGTGAGGAAGGTCCAACCTACCATCACCAACATCCTATTTTCTTGTGCAAAGGTCTGTATGTGCAAAATCTCTACAACAGTAGTAGTATGTCCTATCATATCTAAAATTGTAATAAATCTGGTTAGGCATTTTTTGGTGTCAAGTGTCAAAGCCTCAAGATTAACAAAGACTCAAGATCAATAACACTAGAAGTAGTGCAAGAGGACGACCCAAAGGACTGAACTCAATGGCTAGAGCCACTGGTGAATCTGAATTTTATTTATAACCTTTTAAATAACGAGTGGCCAACTGGGCAAGCTTAGCTACTACAGTACAGACAGACTAATAGTAGTATAAGTACAGAGAGTCATCCGAGCAGAGGCAGGGATAACAAGATTTTTGAAACAGTACAGATCGAAGGATAGTTGTTGGTAAAAAATAGCATTAGGAAACTGAAACAATAGTTCAGGAAAATATGGTGTAGTAAAAGTCCTGGAATAAGGATTATTATTAAAAACTAGAAGACTTACTAGGGCCAGCAGAGGAGCCCTCGTTGATGTCCTCCTGGTGTTGTTCTCCCGCCGACTGTGTCCCACTCTATGTCTGCCTGCCCCTGGGTGCTGAACAGGCAGGTAAGATATAAGAAAGAGACAAACATTGATGGATGGTGTCAAACAAATAAAATATTTTTAAAGAACGGTCAAAAAACACTTATGTAAACAATTGCAATAACTAAATTGACCGATCTCATCTGGTCAACAAGTAGTATTGGGGGATTCGCGGATCGACTACTTACTATTTATCAACACTAATCCAGTCTTCAATTCTGATTCCAGAGTACATATTACACACAGATCCTTGATCTGTATATTATCTCTAGGTTGATTTGAAGACTGGGTTGAAGATTAGACATAAAACTTGCCGGAGGTTATTTTATCCAACTAGGGTCTATTTTCTAGTTGTTACACATGTATCCATTTTATTTTGCTTCTATTTTCTTCATCTTTTCTTACCTTTTCATTTTCTCCTTGGCAACCTTTTAACTAAAGTCTTTCCTTTTAAGATTTCCCAATGTGTTGTTTTCTGTTGATTTTTTGTTTCCTTTAGTACTTTCTCAACATATTCGTCTCTCATGCATAAATCGGCATCCTTCTTTCTTAAATTTCCATGATCTGTTTCAATTTATTTTACTTACTGTTTCAAACTTCCAGTTCTTTTAGGTACGGATTACAAAACCTTTCTTATTACTTGCACAGTAACTTTTCATATCTTTTGCTTCTTATCTTTTACTTTTATAGCCATTTCCTTTTCTTATCTCATTGCTATCTCCCTGAATGTTATCTCCTTGAGAAATGGTGCAGCAAACCAATTCCCAAACACATCAGTTTTCGGGAAAAACACCCACACATCAGTCTCTAGGGAAAGCACCCATATGCTTAAAAGTCCATGACAATAGGATTTATCAGCCTGATTCATGAAAACCGAATTCTGCGAATTTTAAATTGCGATTAATACCGAATCGCAATTTAGAATTCGCAGAACGGCATTCATCAAATTCTGCGATAAAATAAATCGCAAGCGGCCGCAAAAGGCGATAGCGATTTTTCAAAATCGCAGAAAAATCGCAATTACCGTCCAAATCCGTGTAGGAATAGCGATCTCGCAATTTGCGAGATCGCAAAATGCGATCTCGCAGATAGCGAGATCGCAAAAACAGGAAGTCGCATTTCGAGCCCAGTGATGACATCACAACCAGGAAGCAGGCAGTTCCCACCCCCATTTAGAACAGTGAGGCAGAGATCGAAGCTGCATCACACAGAGCACCTCTCAGGACACCTCCAGACTTGGAAATCTTTCACATTTGAGACTGCAGCAATGGCAGAGGATGCAGCAGCAGGGCCCAGTGACACCGGGCGCAAGCGCAAGCTGAAGTTTTCAGAGTAGGAGCTGGAGCACCTAATAGATGGAGTGTGTGAAAACCACACCAAACTATTCGGCAAGGACTCCAGGAGGGTGTCAGAGGTGGAGAAACGCCGACTGTGGCTGGGGATCTGCGCCAGAGTCAACCCTTTGGGGGTGACACACAGGTCCATAGACGACCTAAAAAAGAGGTGGTACGACCGCCGAGGTCGTGCCAAGGAGAGGGTGGCAGAGAGGCTGGGCGAGAGCCAGGCAACTAGAGGTGGAGAACCAACAGTCCCTCCCAACACCCCCATGGAGGATCGTGTGGAGGACACTCTGCAGCGTGAGGCATGTATAGGGGTCATCCCTCTGGACTCATCCCGACCCACCCAAGACAGCCAAGGTAAGTGGCATGCGACTGCGACCCTGTCCCCTAACAATGGCCATGACCCTATAGCCTCCCATAATCAACCCCAGTCATGCAACCCATGCACAATAGGAAATGCCCAAATGCATTGTGGGACATGTAGTCTGCCCACAATGTACAAAAACTCCAATGCAGCCAGACATGTCCCAAAGTACGCAATGCCACAGCCAGTCAGGGAATGTCAGCCAGCATGCATGCAGCAACTGCACATGTGAAAGATACATGCAATTAATCTACGTCTACTTTCCATCACAGGTGGCGCAGACAACAACAGCAGCGACAGCGATAGGCTGCAGATAGACGAGGCAGCAGAGGATGCAGAGGAGGTTCTAACAGCCACAGAACCAGCTCCATCAGGCGCTGCTCCATTGCCTGCTGCTAGACCACCACCATCAGGGCCAGCTCCATCAGGCGCTGCTCCATTGCCTGCTGCTAGACCACCACCATCAGCGCCGCTCCATCAGGCGCTGCTCCATTGCCTGCTGCTAGACCACCACCAGCGGCACCCTCAACATCAGGTGCTGCTAGACCGGCGACACTGCGCACACCCACTGTGGCCAGCCAGCACAGCAGGCATGGCAGGGAACAGCAGCAGAGCACAGCACACAGCGGCAGGAGGGGGGTGGCTGTGCGTGTGCCAGGGCTCAGCATTAAGCGCCGCATGCTGCGCATCCATCAATTGCAGGCACGACGCCAAGGTGCATTCCAACTCCAGCTGCACAACATTGGCAGAAATGTAGCAAATGTGTCAGATAGAATAGAGCGGATGACAACTGCCATGGAGGCAAACACAGCGGCCATCATTTCGCAGCGCAACATCGCCCGCCGCCGCCACCGCCAGCTACTAACGCGCCTAACTGCCTACACCCGCTGCAACTATGTGATAGGTAATGCCACCTCCCAGCTGTCACGTCGGTCCCTGGCAATGCAGCAGCAGATGTTGCAATGCTGCGAGTATGTGGCGCGTGTACTGGAGCAGGTGACTAGTGCTGTACTGGCACTACATCCAACTGGCCCAACCAATGGTGGTGGGGACGACACTAGTGAGGGGACCTCCAGTGTCAGCGGCCTGTCTGACTCACAGGTCGGTGTGCTACGCCGCAGCAGCTGGCCCACTGCGGGTACACGTGCCGTCCCTGAGGATGAGCCTGAGAGGCGATTGGGTGCTGCGCATTACTATCCATTGGCCGGGACATGCTGATGACTTTGAGCAGTATAGTGCAATACTACTCACATGTAAATAATTTCAAAATGTCATTATTGTTGTGCCTTCAACAATAATATTTATTCAAGCATCGTACATTGGCTTTCTGTCATTATTTCCATTGGCATGCATTTGTGAATTGTTGGGTGAGGGGAGTGGGTGCAGTAGAAACTGTTCATTGTGATGTGGTCTGTGTCCTTCAGCTGGATTATCCCCGCGTGCATGTGCAGGTGGCCGGTCGTCCCCTTCCGACTCACTGCCAGGGATCTCTACAGGTATCCGGCGCTTGGTAGCAATGTTGTGTAGTATTGCACACACAGCCACAATGCGGCAGCACACATCAGGACTGTAGTACATAGCCCCACCAGTCTTGTGCAGTATGCGGAATCTGCTCTTCAGTAGCCCAATTGTCCTCTCAATGCAATTCCTTGTGCGTATATGTGCTACATTGTAACGCCATTGCTGTGGTGTCGCAGGGTTGAGGTATGGGGTGAGGAGGTATTCACGGAGGGTGTAGCCACTGTCACCTGAATGAGAGGAGCAGAGGGTCAGTGCCTGTGCAGCGCAGCTACTTCATCACAGTGTAACATTGTGGGCCAAGTGTACTTACCAAGTAGGTGTCCTTCACCAAAGTCTCCCCTGGCCAGTCATGTGTGGAGGCCGCAGTGCCGGAATATGAAGGAGTCATGTGTGCTCCCCGGGTACTCTGCCACTATGCCCATGATGTATGTCTTAGCATTGCACACCATCTGGATGTTGAGGGAGTGGTAGGACTTGTGGTTGCGGTACATGTACTCTGTTCAGCTGGTGGGCAGATGTGGATGTGGGTACAGTCAATGCATCCTATCACATGTGGGAATTGCGCAACATTGTAGAATTGATGCTTGGTCTCCTCCAAGTCCTGTTGGCTGGTGGGAAATTTGATGTGGGGGTGTAGCTGGGTCAGCATTACCTCTAGGAAACTCCTTAGGCAGCGGGACATGGTGGGCTGGGATATCCCCCCAGCAGCGGCAACTATCCCTTGAAGCTCCCGGATGCCAGGAGGTGCAGGCTACACAATACCTGGACATGTGTGGGCACGGCATTGGTCCGCCTTGTTGGGTGCTGCATCAGGGGGTTAAGGTCCTGAATTAGCTTGATGATCATTGGCCCATTGAGGCGGTACTTTGCGTATATTTGCTCTCTGGTTTGGCCCAGCAGGGTGACCCGCTGGCGGAATATCCTCTCCTGGATCCTACGTCTGATCTCCTCTCCTGGATCCTACGTCTGATCCATGCTGCTCGCTGTAGCCTTCGCCGCCTGACCACCATGTAGAGTCCTGGCATTGTGAGACTCCTAATGCTGCTGCTGTATCTCCTTAAGTGTGTTTGGTCGGGCCAGCACCTGTTACTGATTGGGAAACTGTTTTTCAAATCTTTTTTTGCTTTGCTTTGATGGTTGCCACCTGCTTTGGGTTGTCCTTAAATTGCGCCTCGCAAACAGCAATTTACGGGTTTTTTGCTAATTGCGATTTTTCTTCAATAGCGATTGCGATTGTATTGCGATTTCGCAATTTTATTCGCAGAATCCATGGTTTCTCGCAATTTCCGATTCACTATTGGGCTACTGCTGGGATTCTGCGAATAATTTAGCGATTTCGCTATTCTGTGTTTGCGAATTCTCTTTTTTCATCAAGAATACCGTTTTTGACAATTGCGCTCGCAATAGCTTTTTCGCAGCTATTGCGATCCCAATTTTGCTTCATGAATCTTGCTGTTAGTGTTCATTATGGTCGTGGACTCATATCTACGAAGCCCTGGCCTTTGTTATCAGCGCCCCCCATAGCTACATTTAACATCGATGGCTTTTTAATCAATTTCATATTAAGTGGTGATCTAAAAAGAACATGTTGGTCCAATTTTTTCTATTTTAATTTTCATCAATCATTTTCTCAATATCTCTTTAGTGGTCTTCACTCAAATTAAGACAGATATATTTACATACTTCGCCTTTGGTTCCTGATTTTATTGTTAGAACTGGAACTTTCTATGTCTGCATGGATTACCTGATAATTACATACTTTTAGTCCAAGGAACATGAGAAAATAGATTTGTCGAATTCAGCATCTATTCTCTTCCTCTTGCATTATAAATACATGTTCTAGTTGTATAACCCGAATAATCGGCTTCAATACACCAAGAGCATTTGTCAAATTGAGATTGTGTTCATCTAATGACATGCAATCGTGTTTTGTCTCTGAAGCGGGATAAAATACAGCGTTTCACTACCATGGAATAAATGAAATCTCCATGCAAACGCATAGCTGTCTGCAACGGTGACATTTCTATTCCAATCTAGAAAGTACACCACTTGCCATCTGCACTATGTCATTTGAACCCTGGCAGTGGAGCGCGTGCTGATCAGCTCATCAAGGGCCCGCAGTTCAATCAGGGAAAGCATGCAGAGCTCGCGCGTGTGCTAAGCGCGCGGACCGGCCAGTCGCAATGATTGTGGGGCAATCTGCCGTGCGTTCCGCGTGCCACGAACCCATTACAGCGCGCGGCTTCATCCTTAGGCGAGGCAACGCAGTCTGAATGTCTTTCAGGAGAATTAAAATAGCAACAACACATCGTGCCATATTGATACCCCCTAACTGCACAACATTCTTGCAGGAAGACCGTTTTTTTACAGGGGTTATGAAAAATGCTATTTCCGTAACAAATAAAAATATGCAGTAGAAACATGTCTTGGTAAGTGCATCAATCAAAATTTGTGGAACGAGATAAGTGCAGGGACCAAGAATTTTTCTCAGGAACACTGGCGAATTTAAGAGCTGCCCAGCCTTGACTCTACTCCCCCTTTCTTTCATCACCCTACTCTTTCTGTATCTTTATCTTACTCTTCCATATATTTTCTCTTCTTTTGTCACCGTTTCCTACATTTCTTGTGCTCCCTTTTTCTCTCTTAGCAGCTTTTGGTTAACTTGTTTCTGAAAATGCCTGATGTAAGTCCTGCTCCTTCCCTTCAAAAATGCCCCCCACCACCGGCACAAATCAAGTGCTAATGAGCATCTATCACTCGCTTGTAGGTCTGAAGGAAGCATGCTTATTGATCAATATAAGGGATGGGAGAAAGTGGTCGCCTTTCAATGGTAATATGAGATCATCCACATTTTGTTTGTCAATCAATCTTTAAGGTGATGGTAAAATGCATCTACTCACCCGCAAGGGTCTCAAGGCACGGGAGGTAGTGGGGGTCCGTTTAGTGCTGGTGTCATCCGAAGGGCCAGGTCTTGAGGTCCTTCATGTACTAAAACAGTTTTGGAGCTTGCCAGAGGTGAAGGGGTAGGTTGTTCTAGGCCTTGGCGGCGAGGTAGAAGAACTTTACTCCTGTTCTGGTCTTGTAGATGCATGGAACGGTGAACAGAGAGAGGCCAGCTGATCGGAGGTGTTTCCTGGGTGCCTGGAAGTCGAGGCGGTTGTTCAGGTATGTTGGTCTGGGGTTGTGGAAGCCTTGCATGCATGAGTGAGGAGTTTGAAGGGTAGTCTTCTTTTGATTGGTGGCCAGCGGAGAACGGGGCGGTGTTGGGTGCTGTGGCTGCAACTGTAAAATGTCTAGAATTAGTGTAGCCGTGAAGTTCTGGACGTTCTGGAGTTTGTGAAGTTGTTTCCAGCTTAGACATGGGTACTTTGCTTAGAATGTCACAGAAATCAAGCTACACATGACTGAAGAGCCCCAAACATAACGGAAAAGGTTTTGAGTTGCATGTGTTTCGGTTCAGAAAGAATCTGGGTTAGAAAGACATCCTTTTGCCCAGTTCACTCTGACTGTAGCCTGGGCTCTACTAACATGGCCTAAGGCCACTTCTATGTCTAAAAAGGTACATGTTATACAGCACACTTATAATTGGCAACAACAGGACTAGTAGATAATAGGACCAGGGGTGCAATCTATCTATTAGTCCATACAATGGAGCATGGAGACCTAGAGGCCTAGCAAATTTCCTGCATTTGCATGTGTGCTCTGATGTGTGCCTGTTGTCCTTTTGAAGGCAGTCCGGCCTTGCAGCCTGTCTTTAAAAGTGAATTCTCACAATTGGTATTGACAGACCCTATAAGTCCCTAATATGTAATATGGCTAGGGGTTTATTTCTCCTGATAAGTCCCTAGTATATAATAGGTAAAGGAAGTTTAGAGGCCCAGCAGATTTCCTGCACTTGCATGTGTGCACTGTTGAGTGCCTGCTTGTCTTTGCAGACTATCTTTAAATGTAAAATGTGTGCCAATTCGACTTTGGTAGAAAGAGCACTTTAAAGTGATAATCTACCTTGTTTGTCCATATTAGGCACCAGCTAGGTGTCCCAAGAGTTGAAGGGCCTTATAACTATAACCACGAACCTTATCAATGATGTTTTATGTGCCCTGTTGAGGGAAAACTGCCCATTTAATTTTTTTGTTTAAACATATTTTATTGATTGATCAGGTTAGAAATCGAGCCGAGGCCTGTGGTAAACTGGTGATACATCGGATAAGGCCAAAGTACTTGCTTTTGCAAACACATAGAAACACCTTCATAACCTGCCAGCTATACAGCTTAAACCGAAACATTACACAAAGCATTTAAAACTCCACAAGTCTAGATAAATTAGCACACGTTCGAGCCTCAACCCATTTGTACAGGTCCTGAGTTGTTTAGGGACAGGCAGCTCATAGGGAGACCTTTATATATTGGGTCTATGTCTGGCAGAGGTGGTTATTCTATTTCTCGATAACTCGCCCACCTAGATCATATTTTTCTGTGTTTGCGGGGGGAACCCTCTCACCTGGAATTCTGCAAGCTCTGCCCCCATGCACAAATCTAATGCCTTCTTCCAGCCACCAAGTGTTGGGGGTGATGTCGACTTCCACTGATGTGTGATGCCCCTCTTAGCCAGGGTGAGGGCCAGGAAAAGCAAATGCTGTTTGTAGATGTTTCCTCAATCCCATCTGTGCTGTGTAATAGGTAAAGTAGCAGGTCAAGCGGGAGGTCCCAACCCAGGCAGGACGTGATCCAACACCAGAATGGCTGCAGTGCACCGCAGCTCCAAACAGTATGTAGAAACAAACCCTCTTCTGTCTCACAAAGGAGGCACATTTGGGACGGGATATCCCCCATCCGCAACAATCGTACGTGGGTGTAATATATATGATGTATATATTTGAACTGAATAAGGCGATATCGCGAGGACACCGCTGCACTTCGGGGGCTGGCAAAAGCCTCCGACCAATCATCGTCAATCATATCGGGTATTTCTCTGAGCCATGTCGCCCTTGTCTTATGTATGGTGATTTGGGCATGCATAGTCAGCATCTGATATATCTGGCATATTTTGTGTGCCCCAATATCCCTTGTGAGCAGTCACCCTTCTAGCGGGGGGCATTCGAGCAGAGTCTCTAATGCATGAACTTAGGGCGAAGTGCATTTCTCAATTGTGGATATTTATGAAATTGTGACTTATGTAATTGAAACTCGGTTTGCATCTGGGTGAAGGATTTAATTATGGTACCCCTCATAACATCGCTCAGGGTGGTTTTCCAGTAAATCCCACTTCCGAAACCCTCCCAACACTGCTACCGGACGCAAGTAGGTACCCTTCCATAGCAGCATCAACCCGGTCAGGCACCCCTGCCAACCCATGTGCCGAACTGCAAGTCGCCAAATTTGAATCACTGCATGACCAGCAGGCGGCAAGAAATCTACACTGGTGTGACTATAAATGATTTGGAGGAGAGGTTTAGGTTCCATAGCTCTATGTTACAACTGGTAGGCTGGATCCAACGGTGAATTATGCCACCCGTCCCTAATGAGTCAAGTCAAGTCAAGTCAAAAACCACTTTATTCGATTTTGTTAAAAATCATAAAAGCATACTACAGTAATTAAAAACAATCCATTTACAGTCAAAAATATTTCATACAGTGCATTACAATTAAAAACAATAGAACAATCAGATTAAATGAACTCATCATGTGCAAATAAGCTATCATCATGTGCAAAAAAGCAATATGTACCACGTTCTTCACTGACCCCACTGCTGAGTTTGTAATTTCCTCTTCCTAATCCGCACAGCGGTAACGAGGTAATTTGCTCCACTAAACGTTACCAAGGGTGACTCAAGCATTTGTAAAAACAGAAGAGCAGGTTTTGCTTGCGTAAATGCTTTCTCTTTCAACAACGGTAACAAATACTTTTGCCTAGGTACATGATAAAAAGGGCAGAATAACATAAGGTGCATATTGTCTTGTGTAGTGAAATTATCGCATTTGCATACAGGCGCATCCTCAGGCTTAAACCACCCCTGTCTGTCACAGAGTACCAAATAAATCTGGTTGAATCTAAACTTAACCAGGAGCCACCTGTGGAACGGAATGTTAACTAAGACAAGATATGGTTGGATAGCTGCGCAAGTGATTGTCATGTAATGTGCTCTGACCATGGGTTTTGTTAACTGGACTTGTTCTCTCTCCAAAAACTTAAGTTTATAAAAGTTTTCCTTGACCCAAGCTAGATCTACTTTTCTTAGGTCAAGCGGGGAGGAGAAAATCTCCGGCCGTCCAAGTTCTACAGAGCACTTGTGTATGTACGCCTGCCAAGGAATGTCTTTGTATTTGTCAAGTTTTAGACAATCCATCAAAATTTTGTGGTTAAGGCCTAGATTTTCATTTATCCAGATTCTTATCCACAAAAGAATGGGTGCCATAGAGAGGATATCATTGATGTATCCTACTCCAAGCTCCTGATGGACAGAGAAGGTGGGTGTTGAAAAGGGGAGTCCTAATATTGAACAAAAGAACCTATTTACCTCTGTTTGGATGGATTCAGTTTTTACATATCCCCATATCCCAGCTCCGTACCTAGCTATAGCCAGTGATTTTGCCCTATACAAATCTAGCAATGCACCACTTGGTTTCCCCCCAAGTCTCGTTGAGAAGCTCAGAATAGCATTAACAGAGCTCCTTACTGCTTTGGTCTTTGCTGTTATCTGCGGGATCCAACTGCCCTTGATATCAAAAATTACACCGAGGTAAGTGAAAACCTTTACGTTAGTTATCGCTTCCCCTTTACAGTAAAAAGATCTAGTGTTATTTTTTGCTGCCCCAAAAACCATAACGTGAGATTTGGCGTTATTAACCACAAGGTCAAGGGAAGACATAAAATCACTGAATGCATCAAGAAGTCTCTGGAGGCCCAGATGTGTCCTAGCTATTAGAGCGGCGTCATCCGCGTACAGGAGCACTGGAATTTGAGAGTCTCCTGCACGTGGTGTGTCCACGGATGCAGCCAGCAGATTTTTTTCCAGAGAGTTTATGTATAAAGTGAACAGCATAGGGGCAAGGATGCAGCCTTGCCGCACACCCCTGCCAGATTTAAACCATGCTGTACAATGTCCCTCTTGATCCATTCTGATGGAAGCCTTTAAATCCTTGTGGAGTTCAGCCAAGAAGTGGACCAAAGGAGGATCCAATCCCATTTTTAATAACATGCCCCACAGCTTAGCTCTATTCACTAAATCGAACGCTGTGGACAGGTCCATATAAGCAACAAAGATTGCCCCCTTTTTTGCCTTCGTATATTTGGAAATAATCATGTGCAGGTTCAGGCATTGGTCCTCAGTCCCTCTACCTGACCGGAATCCATACTGGGCATTGGACAAAATATCATTCTCTAATGTCCACTTATTAATTTTTGCCAACAGTACTTTGCCCAGGATCTTCATAGAGGAATCCAGCAAGGATATGGGGCGGTAGCATTTAGGGTCACTTCTTACTCCTTTTTAAAAAATTGGCACAATGATTGAACATGCCCAGGTATTGGGAAATCCCCCTTTAAGTACATGGTTAAAAACATTTGTAAGTATAGTTGCCCACATCTCTGGATTTGATTTATAAAAGTCCAGAGGGACGCCGTCGGGACCCGGAGCTTTATTCTTAGCGGACCCAATTATCGCGACCTTGACTTCATTTTCAGTAAAAACTACCATGGATTGCATATCAAAATAGGGAGGTATGCAAAAAGTTTCATAGACTTGATTGCTACCATAGATAACTGAAAAATGATTAAGCCACTCTTGTTCTGGTATATTTGCCTCCAGATCTGTGTTGCATGTTTCGGCAAATATAGGGCTGTTTATTATGGACCAAAATTTTGAGCTGTTTCTCAAGGTGGTTGAGTCCATTAATGCGTCCCAGGCTTCTTCTTTTACTGCTTTTTTACATATCTTTACCGCCTCAGAATATTTTTTCCTTAGCTGCGCTACCACAGACTTGTTTCTGGGAGAATGTTTTAGCGCTGCTATCAATGCGGAGTGAGCTTTAGAACAAGAGTGATCGAACCAACCGGAGACTGGGGCAGGACCCCTTTTGGGACTAAGTGTAAGTTCTTCTTTCACCCTCGAGCAAATAGCCTCAAAGGCAGCAATAGTCTCTTTATCTCCCCTGGCAGGGTCCCTGCAGGTCTGAATTTCCGCCATCATCTCTTGTTCAACAAGATACGAAAAGTCTTCTGGACAAACTTTGCTCCATTTTAATCGCCTCCCCTGGTCTTTGCTCTTTACATGCCTCACAGAAGTGGCCAACATAACCCCCTTGAGTAGTCCAAGCGACCCATCCAGAGTTAGACACACCGGGTTGTGGTCACTGAATCCACTTTCGATAGCATTATAAAAATGCACATAGCGGAGTAGCCCTGGGGACACAAAGATCAATAATGGATTCACTGCCCCTTGCATTATATGTGACCACCCGGTCCTATGGGTCAGAAAAGCCAGGTTCATACAAATCGTTTGCTGATAACAAAAGTTCCATAGCTATGCCCTTCGGACTATGCTCAAAGTGGGGGGGAGTCGTGAGGTCAGGCCCATTAAAATCTTTAATCTGGCAATATAATTCGCACAAGTGAACATTAAAATCACCCATTAAAATAATTTGCACAAAAGTGGTTTGTTTTGAC
Organism: Lissotriton vulgaris; assembly: GCF_964263255.1. NCBI lineage: Eukaryota > Metazoa > Chordata > Amphibia > Caudata > Salamandridae > Lissotriton > Lissotriton vulgaris. Next base: position 204,780,848 of record NC_141689.1, read on the forward strand.
ATATAATCAGTTATGAATGAACCTAAACTCTCTAAAACAACATTTTGGGGACCGCCGTGCTGGGAGTTATAGCAATTAATAAAGACTATCTTGTTTTTATCTGGGAGGCGGATCTCTAAGAACTGAAAATAGTGTGAGGAACCTGGAATTTCCCTCACACTCCCAGCTATTTTAAGAGACACCAAAAACATCAGACCACCTATGTCTCTACCCACCGAGGTACACTGTGCTTTAACAAAGAATGAGGAGTAACCGTCCAGCCAGAAGGAGTTATCCCTTGCCCATGTCTCCTGGATAGCCACTATATCGTATTCTTTTAGCTTACCCAGCCAGATTGGGTCATTCTGTTTAGCGCGTAAGCCCGCAATATTCCAGGACAAAATCTTCGCTCTTCTAATGCCCCCCTCCGTTAACGCCTCCTCTTCATTAGATACAACATTACAGGAAATGGGGGTGTAAACAATATTGCAAGGAGTAGGGATGTTATTGGGGTCAACCTGACCATTCACTGGCAGTTTTATTTGCTTAGGCTCTAGTCAGTCCATATCTTCATGGTTAACGAGAGCAGCAAATCTATTTGTGAGTGGCAGGTTTTCTGCATGTGTGTGTATTGCAGAACTGGCTACACCACCACCCCCTGATTTCTTGGTTACCCATTCATTCCCTTGTGAAGGGAGATTTTGTTTGCCATAAAGCCTGTTGGTGTTATTTGGCTGTGGCCAAGCGTACCTACCGCCTGTTGGCCTGGGTGGAGGTGGGTAGAAAAAACCTAATGGCATGGCACGCACACCCTTGCCTAATGGGTCTAGAGGGGAAGCATCCCAAAAGAGGCGGCTTGTGACATCCCGGGATTTAAAATTAACTATAACACAGTCACCAGCCACACACTTTTTAGTTCTGCCAACCCAGTTGACCCTTCTGCACATCAAAATATTGGCAGCAATATCACTTTCACCCGTGCAGTTTGCATTGCACCATTTTTCCGTAACGTTCCGCAGGGTTGCCTGATGTTCTACCACCCCCGCATCTAGTTTGGGAACATTAACCAGTACAGCTACAAAAGGTGTTGCGTCGGGGGGAAGGTGCACTGGAGGTGTCCTGCCCAACAGCTCTCCAGGTGAAGCTAAAGGCTTTTCCAGTAGAACATGGTTAGGCACTGTTTGTGGCAGGGGCGTATATCTCCCATTAACAACTTTCCCTTTAGCGGGCGCAGATATTTCTGCCGGTGTATTAATTACTGGGATACTCGGAGGATCAATTTCTATTGGTACTGAGGCCGGTGCCTGGCTAAGCAAGAAATCATTTATACGTTCACATTTGTTCAGCAAATTTTTAACACAGTCCTTTAGCGTCTCAGTAATGTCCGTTGCAATCTGGATTAAGGCGGATTCTAGTCTATCAGAAAAAAGTTTTTCCAAAAGCAACGTAAGACCCTCCTCGGTAATATATGGAGCTCCTTGTCCCCCAGATTGACAAATAGCCGTGTGTTCCTTCCCTCCCATCGCCTCGATGTTAGGAGGAATGACAGGTCTGACAGTAATAGGAAGTTCAGGGGAGGGCAAAACTGTAGGAGTCTGTGCCAAGTTTGTCCGACATGGTTCAATTATGACCCTCGGCTCCAGTGGAACACAACTAATGGGCGAGGAAGTTATAGTTGTAGTACTAATGCTTCCAGATGTGTTTTCCAAGCCCAGGGCACGTTCAGACACAGCGATCTGAGTGGATAGCTCGTCCACTTTGGAAGTCAGATAAGTAATTATGCTGGTCGTGTATTTTGGGACCTTAGCCTTGGCTTCTCCGGTCAGTGAAGTAACAAGTTTACGCTTACCCATGATGGTAATGATGTGGCCCGTCCCGTCCCTGGTCGTCCTTGGACGGCCTTAGACAGCCCGCCCTTGTCCCGGGCTTCTCCCGGGCAGCTCCCGCGCGCGACTCGCGGGTGCGAGGGGCGCTCCGTTCTTTGAAGCGCCTCCGGGCGCTCTTGCGGCGTCACTCCCGCCCCCGGGGCACCTGGGAGTTGTGGTTTCTGTTGGCGCTAGCCGTTCCCCTCACGGCGGTGGTAGCGCGCTGGAGCGCTAGGGAGCTGAGCGCTGACAAGCTGTGCGCGTTGGCCGTTCACGTCACGGCTTGAGAAGATTCCCCCCGGAGCTCTGGGCGCTCCATTCTTTGAAGCGCCTCCGGGCGCTCTTGCGGCGTCACTCCCGCCGCCGGGGCACCTGGGAGTTGTGGTTTCTGTTGGCGCTAGCCGTTCCCCTCACGGCAGTGGTAGCGCGCTGGAGCGCTAGGGAGCTGAGCGCTGACAAGCTGTGCGCGTTGGCCGTTCACCTCACGGCTTGAGAAGATTCCCCCCGGAGCTCTGGGCGCTCCGTTCTTTGAAGCGCCTCCGGGCGCTCTTGCGGCGTCACTCCCGCCGCCGGGGCACCTGGGAGTTGTGGTTTTTGTTGGTGCTAGCCGTTCCCCTCATGGCGGTGGTAGCGCGCTGGAGCGCTAGGTAGCTGAGCGCTGACAAGCTGTGCGCGTTGGCCGTTCACCTCACGGCTTGAGAAGATTCCCCCCGGAGCTCTGGGCGCTCCGTTCTTTGAAGCGCCTCCGGGCGCTCTTGCGGCGTCACTCCCGCTGCCGGGGCACCTGGGAGTTGTGGTTTCTGTTGGCGCTAGCCGTTCCCCTCACGGCGGTGGTAGCGCGCTGGAGCGCTAGGGAGCTGAGCGCTGACAAGCTGTGCGCGTTGGCCATTCACCTCACGGCTTGAGAAGATTCCCCCGTCCCTAATGACTAATAAATTGGACGCTGCATAATATGCAAACACGTCTGCCGCCGCTATGCCACCACAGGACGTGGACTGTGTACAGGTGCTCAGTGCCACTCAAACCACCCCACCATCCCATAGGAATTTGTTTTGAATGTCATTGATTTTTGAGAAGCATTTGTGAGGTATGTCCTCAGGCGTGGGGAACTTTGGAGAATTTTTGAGAAAAAGCTCCATGAGGTGACCGACCCTTTGTGGAGAGTCAAGCCAACTACCTGGCCAAGATTTCAGGTTTGTCCCATTGAAAGCTCTAGAGCTACAGACGTCAAGGATTTGACAGGGGCCTAGTGGAATGTTAAGCCAGTTAGCACTCTCCGAAACCGGCCTGCTGTGGAGGGTCAAGCGATGGTAGAAGAAAAAAGCTCTAGAAAGGTTAACAAGCGTGAAGGTAAAATCTTGACCAGGGCATCCTGCTTAGTATATCTGACCAGGGCTCCATCTTTGGTCCACCTCAAACTTTGCCTTTGTCCCAGTCAAGTGTGACCTAACGTCCCGGAGTGGAGATTTCTTTTTTTAAGCACTTTTTATTTGTATTGTGTGTTTTGTCTTACTTCTTTGATGTATTGGTGTTTTTAAATTCTATACACTCCTGTCTCCTAAATTAGGCCTGACTGCTTGTTGACAGCTTCCAAGGGTTGAACAATGGGCTAATTTCCTGGGAACTTTACTGGGCCCTATATCGTGTAATTGGCATTATTGCTAGTGGTGCATACTTACTCCTACCAATAACCCACTTTCCAACAACTTGACTTGGCAGTTCGGGATCAACTGTTCCTATTGGAGAATGGGCAAGACTATTTTGATCATGGATCAGTCTAATATGAGATGCCATAATAGGTAAAAGAATGATGGGTTGGAATGCTAACCTTTGAAATCTAAATTACAAGAAAGAGAGACTAACGGGAGAAACACCCAGGGTTGACTATCACGGTCTATATTCAATTTTATAGCAGGAAGCATTAATTCAGCCAGAAATGTTATATTTGTTATATAGTTATTCATATGGATGTGTAAACTAAAATAAGGTGCACAGTGCTCATGTCTAAGTGAATGGTGCATGTGAGGCATGTGGTAAGGTGTAGCCGAGCAAGCAGAGCAAATACACAGGCTGAACAACCACGTGCTTAGAAGCACTCATCTTCTCTTATGAAGCTTCACCCTTGGTGTAAAATCACACTGGACCAATTTCTGGGTTAAACAGTTCCCCCGACTCCTTAACATTATTGTACCAGCTTTCTTTAAATTACAGAGGCTGGATACCAGACTGAACGATTCCTCATCATCAGTCCTCCACTTCACTGCAATCTAGTACCTCGTCCTATTGGACATTCCCACTTGTTTTTCCATTCAGATTACCCTATAAGTGCAGCAATTGTGCAATTCTGACCTTGGACTCCTGGCCTACGAGTCATTCTCTTAAAGTCACTCACCCAGGAGAGACCCTGGGGCAGATTCACAATGAAGTGCAGCAGCGGGTTACGCAAGCCGTTTGGCTACACCACGCTGCAGCACTTCCAATGCACAAGAATGCAACATATTTACAATAATATGTCACATTCCTGTGCTCTCCCCTGCGCTGGCGCACAAACTGCAGCCATGCGCCAGCGGAGGTACCCTGGTACCATGGTGCAAGGATGCCTGCGTCATGGGGAGATCACTACAGGCATTTCCCTCTTTCACTGCATGCTGTAGAATGCAGCACACATTGAAAGAGAAAAAAAAACTAGGAGAAATGAAAACTTTTCTTCTGGTGGCGTAGCATTCCTACGCATTTTCACCTTTATGATTCCTCATAAATCTAGAAATGCATCTTGTTCCATGGGAACACCCACAGCAACACCATGGAATGCCCCTTTCACCCAAAGTGCTGCGTGTAAAGGGGTGTTAGAACTGGGGGTCGCTAGTTGACTGAGGTAGGTCCCCTATGCCGAATAGGGACCTTTGCTTTCACATCAGGGAAAGGAAGGACACCTTCTCAGATAGCCCCTGCTCACCCCCTCGGTAGCTTGGCACGAGCAGCCAGGCTTATCTTCGAAGCAAGTGTGTAAAGTATTTGCAACTACGCTCTCAGTAACCCAATGATGACACCACAAATGGACTCCACACGAGTTTCGAAAAAAAAGTATATATTTATATGAAAAAGCTATACGATGAGACCACACAATATAAATCCAACATATTCGAATTTGTAATATTCCTCCTGGCTAGTTATTAGGCCAGCCAGCCCTTATAGGTTCTGGCGATATTAATGAACATTTCTAGATGATCCACTGCAGTCCTAATGCAATGCTATGCAGTTTGTAATGCAAGAATCAGGCACTTCGCAATGTAAAGATGATGCAGTTTGTTATGCAACATGAAGCAGTTCGCAATGCCAAAAGAATGCAATGCGTAAAGCAACACTCTGGCATTTTGTTATGCAAACTAATGCAATGCGTAATGCAACAATCAGGTAGTTCGTAATGCAGAAATAATGTAATGTGTAATTCACTCCAGTGCCATTCATGGAACTTGAGACAGTCTCTCCACCACTCGTACCGACTCACGGTCAGCTTCCGCCAACAGATGCCCCCAACACGGTTATGGTGTAAACCAAAGTGCAGCTCCGCAATCCGGCACCGGTACTGCCACTCCTTGGCAACTACAGACCGCGATACGAGCTGAAGCAGAGGCTCGTGCTGCAAGAATAGGAGAGGCAGAGAGCAAACTCTCTCCGAGCCCGCACCCCTCCCCTGACGGCAACACACGTTACCTGGGGGTGCGACCTCGCTCTCCTCTCCTCTTCCTCTGACTTGGGCCTCCGAGGTCCCGCTCTGGCAACGGTGGGCTCGGGCCGGCGGCATAGCTCCCCTGGGAATGCAGGTCTGGGCTGCTGGCGATAACAAAGATCTCAGGCTGCAAGAGGGCGCACACACAACGCATTGCTGAGACTCACTTGAACTTTGGGTGTGAACGATCACAGGGCAATCCTCATGAAGGTCTCAGGCTGCACGAAGCACACATACACAGCGTCGCTGAGACTCACTTGAGTTCCGGGTACTCACGATCACAAGGCAATCCTCACGAAGGTCTCAGGCTGCAAGAAGCGCAAGTACACAGTGTCAATGAGATTCCCTTGGACTCCGGGTGTACCCAATAAGAGGGCAATCCTCATGAAGGTCTTAGGCTTCACAATGCACATGCACAGAGGGTCTCTGAGACTCACCTGGACTCTGGGAGAGCAAGATAACAATGCAATTCTTACGATTGTCTCAGGCTGCAAATAGCACACACACACAGCTTCGCTGAGACACACCTGGAAACATTTATGTTTTTGAGTTTCCACAACAGGGAGACATTTCTCTTTGGGTCTTGGGGACAAGTTACTTCAGGACACAGCACACAGTAAAGTCCTTCCAAGCAGGGGGACACAGCACACAGCCTCTCCTTGGTTAAATCAGCAAACTGCAGGCCAGCCTCAGAACAGACAGCAAGAGTCGGTTCTTTCCTTCAGTCTCTTCAGCTGTTTCTTCATTGGCAGAGGTTCCTGTTGACCATGAAGTAGTTTCAATCCTTTTCAGTCTTGATCAATCCATTCTTTCCAACTTTCAGTGGTTTCAGTTCTCATAGTTATACCCCAAAATGACTGTGACATCTTTGTGTTCTGGGGCGTACTGACCCCTGGCAAAACCAGTTCTGAGTGTCTCCCTGCCAGTGACACCTTCTTCCTTTGATAGTGGGGGTCTGTATCCTTAATCACTCAGCAGAAGATGGAGCCATTGTTTGTGGCAGCAACCCAGGCCTCTTCACCTCCAGTGACTACTCCTCCCCCCTACACTCCAGATGCAGGTCAGCCTGTTGCTGTCTCACCTCCTCCCCTGGGTCAAAACATTCTGCAGATCCTATAATTTTCAGATCCAGACAGTCAATCCACAAACAGGTAGAGACACACAGAAATGTTAGAGCACAAAAACCCAGCTACTTCTAAAAGAGTGGTTTCTAAACACACAATGCAAAAACAACCATGACAAAAAGATGTTTTATTGAATTGTGAGTTCAGGCACACTAAACTTTACCTTTCCATCTTAAGCCTTTGGGAAGATAGGCTGGAAAACATTTTGTACAGCCTCCCCATTCTGTCCCATGGGCAAGATAGCCTTTCAACAGTGAAAAACAAAATGGAGAGTATTTCACTGTCAGGACATGGTACACACCTCAGTACATGTCCTACCTTTCACATACACTGTACCCTGCACAGGGGGTACCTTTTACCTACCACAGGGGTGTCTGATGTGCATAGAAAGGGAAGGGTAAGGCCTGGCAAGTGGGTGTACTTGTCAGGACAACATGGCAGTTTAACAAACTGCGTGCAGACGCTGCAGAGGCAGACCTGAGTTCTCTCTTTAAAGCTACTTGTGCGGGTGGCACAATTAGTGCTTCAGGCCCACTAGTAGCACTTGTATTACCAGCCCTGGCACACATATTGCACTTCACTAGGGACTTTACTTGTGAGGCAAACATACCAATCATGGACAACCAATTACCATTACATTTACCCAGGGAGCACTTGCACTTCGACACTGATCAGCAGTGGCAAAGTGCCCAAATATTCTAAGTTGGCCACACCATGTCAGAAAAAAGGTCTAGGGGGAAAGCAAAAGGTCTAGGGAACTTCAGCCAAAAAGGGTCAAGTCGAAAAAGGGGCCATATTTACAAGGGCAGGAAAAGCCATGCAGGGTTGCTTTTCCTGTCCTTGTATATATGGAGCACTAACATGCTCCACCAGTACATCACAAAAGGTGATGCACTGGTGGCACAGGGGGCTTGTACATCTGCTCCCTTGTGTCTCCCAAGGCTATGCTGCGACCCGCTGGCAGTGGGTTTGCATCTACTGTTGCTGTGCACGAAGGGCTCGTCATTTTTGCCACTTTGAATGCGAAAGCGGCATTTTAAACCAGTTATTTTAAAACATTTGTATTTTGCACTGACCTCTATTTTGCTGGTTCCTGCTCCCCGAGTCCCGATCCATCACGGCTGAGTGCCGCTTAAACCGGCGTGCTGACGGGGTAGCGGGCGCCATCTTGGATCGGGGCACAGAGGCTGCACAGGTCAACGTTGCAGTCCTCGCGCTCCTCCCCTATTTAAGACCTCCTTTTGCGCAGGCACAGTGGATGCTGCGACCCGGTGGCAGTGGGTTCGCGTCTGCTGTTGCTGTGCGTGAAGGCCACGTCATTTTTGCCACTTTGAATGCAAAAGCAGCATTTTAAACCTGTTATTTTAAAACATTTGTATTTTGCACTGACCTCCATTTCGCTGGTTCCTGCTCCCCGAGTCCCTATTCGGCACGGCTGAGTGCCGCTTGAACTGGCGGGCTGACGGGGTAGCGGGCGCCATCTTGGATCGGGGCACAGAGGCTGCACAGGTCGCGCTGCAGTCCTCGCGCTCCTTCCCTATTTAAGACCTCCCTTTGCGCGCGCACAGTGGATGATGCGACCCGGTGGCAGTGGGTTCGCGTCTGCTGTTGCTGTGCGCGAAGGCCTTGTAATTTTTGCCACTTTGAATGCGAAAGCGGCATTTTAAACCTGTTATTTTAAAACATTTGTATTTTGCACTGACCTCCATTTCGCTGGTTCCTGCTCCCCGAGTCCCTATTCGGCACGGCTGAGTGCCGCTTGAACCGGCGGGCTGACAGGGTAGCGGGCGCCATCTTGGATTGGGGCACAGAGGCTGCACAGGTCGCGCTGCAGTTCTCGCGCTCCTTCCCTATTTAAGACCTCCCTTTGCGCGCGCACAGTGGATGATGCGACCCGGTGGTAGTGGGTTCGCGTCTGCTGTTGCTGTGCGCGAAGGCCTCGTCATTTTTGCCACTTTGAATGCGAAAGCGGCATTTTAAACCTGTTATTTTAAAACATTTGTATTTTGCACTGACCTCCATTTCGCTGGTTCCTGCTCCCCGAGTCCCTATTCGGCACGGCTGAGTGCCGCTTGAACAGGCGGGCTGACGGGGTAGCGGGCACCATCTTGGATTGTTGCACAGAGGCTGCACAGGTCGCGCTGCAGTCCTCGCGCTCCTTCCCTAGTTAAGACCTCCCTTTGCATGCGCACAGTGGATGATGTGACCCGATGGCAGTGGGTTCGCGTCTGCTGTTGCTGTGCGCGAAGGCCTCGTAATTTTTGCCACTTTGAATGCAAAAGCGGCATTTTAAACCTGTTATTTTAAAACATTTGTATTTTGCACTGACCACTATTTCGCTGGTTCATGCTCCCCGAGTTCTGATCCGGCACGGCTAAGTGCCGCTTGAATCGGCAGGCTGACAGGGTAGCGGGCGCCATCTTGGATCGGGGCACAGAGGCTGCACAGGTCAGCGCTGCAGTTCTCGCGCTCCTCCTCTATTTAAGCACAGCGGACGCGCGCAGCGGGTGCACCAAAGGCAAGCCCGTCTGCGCCCGTCCGCGGCCGGCCGGGGCCAGGGGCCCCCCACTATGCCCATTTTTTAACATATTCTTCAGCCGATCCTTAAAGGGCCCGTGGCCACTGGCGGGCTCTACCATTGCTAATATTTCCAAACTCGGCCTTAGGCTGACTTCTCCCACTTTTTGCACTTTGGTACCTCCCTCCCCCCATCTCTGTCCACCAGAGCCGCCTAGCTCTCCTTGTGCGGCCCCCTCTATCTCTGCTTTTCTGCTGAACACTAGGTCTGCGGTCAAGCATTCCCATGAACTATTCGTCCTGCTTGACACACATAAACCAGATCTTCTGTTCCTTACAGAGACTTGGTTCTGCCTGGATTCCCTCCCTATCCTTTTGGGCACTCTACCCTCCTCCCATTATGCTCTCCGTGCTGACCGACCGGTGGGGAAAGCGGGTGGTGGCGTTGCCTTGATTGTCCGCTCTGAACTTCATTTTCAGATATTATCAGCCCCCCATTCCATCGGTCGACTTTTTAGTCATCCGTTCTGCTTGTTTCCTAACACCTCTTCCATGTCTGCTAATGTATCGCCCTCCACAACAAATTCCACACTTTCTTCCCGCTGTCCAAGACCTGCTGCCCACCCTGGCGGTCAATAATTCCTCTATACTTGTGCTTGGTGATTTTAATTTTTGGCCCTCCGACCCGGCTGAGGACCTTTTATCTAAAGAGTTCTCGGAATCTCTTTGTTCTTTCAATTTTTTGTCCCATGTCCACACCCCTACCCATACCCACGGTCGCACCTTGGACAAGGTTTGGTCACTAAACTGTCCTGTTTCCTCCCCTGTAGTTTCCCCCTGTGCCTGGTCTGATCATTTTTCTATCTCCTTTTCATTACACCCCAGTCTTGCCAAGAAACCTCCTCTTCCCGGAAATACCTGGGCGCACAACTGAAACCATGTGGACATGACATCTCTATATTCCTCCCTCTCGGCCACGAGTCCCAACCTTCAAGATCTTCCCTCCTCTTCCCAAGCGGACTCCTTAAACAAATGGCTCGCCAGAGGCTGCGATCAGGTGGCCCCCCTTAGATGAGTGACGGCCAGACGCGCCAATGACACCAATAGGTGGATCAACGCAGAACTCAAGGAGAAAAAACTGGCCCTACGGCAAGCTGAGCAGGCTTGGAGACGTGCCTATTGTCCTACCCTTTAGCTTCAATACACCATACTTCTCAACCAATATAAGAAGTCCATTCTTTTGGCTATTTCTCCTCAAAACTTTTGTCCGCTGGCCTTCTTGGATAGAGTCACCCTTAAACCCTCCCCTTCCCAGGCACTTTATGACTCGCTTAACAATTATTTCGTGGAAAAAATCACAGCTATTAAGTCCAACATCCCCCCTCCCTCCCTCTCTTTTTTGGATCCCCAGCCCCCGCCTGCACGATCGTACCTTGATCACATCCCCCTTTTGACTACAGAGACCTTCCTGTCCCTTCTCTCAACAGTAAAGTCTGGCTCCCCTGCTGACATCTGCCCTGCACATATTCTGAGACAAATCTATCTGGCTTGCCATTCACCTCCCCTTACTTTCCTCAATAATTCCCTTGCCCAAGGTATTGCCCCACAGTCTCACAAATCCGCGATAATAATTCCCATTTTAAAGAAGCCGGATGCAGATTCTTCTTCAATCGCAAATTATCGCCCCATTTCCCTTTTACCATTTCTAGGAAAATTATTGGAACGCCACATCACCAGAGCACTAAGCACTTTTGCCGAGGAGAATGGCTGCCTAGCCTCTCGCCAGGCTGGTTTCCACCCCTCGCACTCCACGGATTCCGTAGTCCTCTCGGTTATGGACACCCTCAGAGAGGGATGGACACCAACCATCCCCAGGCTTTGGTTCTCCTTGATTTATCCGCCACCTTCAACGCGGTTGATCATTCCATCCTTCTCTGCCGTGTCGGGGCGGTCGGCATCAGGGGATCCGCCTTGGTCTGGCTCTCATCCTTCCTCAGGGATCATAACCAGGCCGTCCGTTTGGCTGATTTTTCGGCCCCTTCTTGCAAGATTCAGTGCTAGGTTCAACAAGGATCTTCCTTGTCCCCTCTTTTGTTTAATCTGTGCATTTCCCCTCTTATATTGGCTCTACAGAAGATGGAGGTCACGATTTACAATTACGCTGATGACCTCCAGGTCATTTTTAATTTATCCTCTTCCCCAGAGTCCACCCAATCAATCAATCAATCAGTGACACTTATAAAGCGCGCTACATACCCGTAGGGTCTCAAGGCGCTGGGGGGGGGGGGGGAGCCGCTACTGCTCGAACAGCCAGGTCTTCAGCTTCTTCCTGAAGGAGAGGTGGTCTTGGGTCAGGCGCAGGTCGGTCGGGAGGGAGTTCCAGTTCTTGGCGGCCAGGTAGGAGAAGGACCTTCCTCCTGTAGTCGCTCTTCGGATGCGGGGGACGGCGGCGAGGGCGTGTTTGGCTGATCGGAGGTGGCGTTTGGGAGCGTAGAAGTTGACTCGGCTGTTGAGGTAGCTCGGGCCTTGGTCGTGTAGGGCTTTGTGTGCGTGGGTGAGGAGGCGGAAGGTGATTCTTTTGTTGACGGGGAGCCAGTGAAGGTCTCTCAGATGTGGCTGGTTCGTGGGATGTCGAGGATGAGTCTAGCTGAGGCGTTCTGGATCCGCTGGAGTCTCTTCTGGAGCTTGGCGGTGGTACCGGCGTAGAGGGCGTTGCCGTAGTCCAGTCGGCTGGTGACGAGGGCCTGGGTGACGGTCTTCCTGGTCTCGGTGGGGATCCACCAGAAGATCTTCCGTAGCATGCGTAGGATGTTGAAGCATGCCGAGGAGACGTTGTTGACTTGCCTGGTCATGGAGAGGGAGGAGTCCAGGATGAAGCCCAGGTTGCGTGCATGGTCTGTCGGTTTGGGTGCGGTGCCCAGGGCGGGAGGCCACCAGGAGTCGTCCCAGGCGGAGGGAGAGGAGCCCAGGATGAGGACCTCCGTCTTGTCCGAGTTCAGTTTCAGGCGGCTGGTCGTCATCCACTCGGCTACCTCTTTCATCCCTTCGTGCAGGTTGGCTCTGGCGGCGGCGGGGTCGTTGGTCAGGGAGAGGATCAGCTGGGTGTCGTCGGCGTAGGAGATTATGCTGAGGTTGTGTTTGCGTACGATGGCCGCGAGGGGGCTCATGTAGACGTTGAAGAGGGTGGGGCTCAGAGATGATCCTTGGGGGACGCCGCAGATGACTTCGGTGGCCTCTGACTTGTACGGTGGTAGGCGGACTCTCTGTGTTCTCCCGTCGAGGAAGGAGATGATCCATTCCAGCGCCTTGTCCTGGATTCCGACGTTGCTGAGGCACCGTACTAGGGTGCGGTGGCAGACCGTGTCGAATGCCGCGGAGAGGTCTAGGAGGATGAGGGCCGCTGTTTCTCCGTTGTCCATCAGGGCTCGGATGTCATCGGTGGCGGCGATGAGGGCGGTCTCGGTGCTGTGGTTGGCTCGGAAGCCGGACTGTGAGGGGTCGAGGGATCCGTTCGTCTCGAGGAAAGCGGCCATCTGCTTGTTGACGGTCTTCTCAATGACTTTGGCTGGAAACGGGAGGAGCGAGATGGGGCGGTAATTCTTGAGGTCGGTGGGGTCCGCTGTGGGTTTCTTGAGTAGAGCGCTGAGTTCGGCGTGCTTCCAGCTCTCCGGGAAGGTGGCGGTGTCGAAGGATGTGTTGATGATGTCTCGCAGGTGGGGTGCGATGACAGCGTCGGCCTTGTTGAAGACGTGGTGAGGGCAGGGGTCGGTCGGTGATCTGGAGTGGATGGAGTTCATCGTGCGGATGGTGTCTTCGGTGCTGATCGGGGTCCAGGCGTGGAGGGTGGTGGTGGGGGGTGGTTGTTCGGTCATGGTGTGCGTTGGTTGGTTGTTGAAGCACAACCACATTTTCAATCCGTCATGTTTTTCATCAGGGACTGGATGAACCACAACCATCTGAAGCTTAACCCTGACAAAACTGAGCTGGTTTTGACAGGTGGTTCCTCCAGTCCCTGGAACTCTCTGTTCTGGCCTTCTTCTTTGGGTACCCCTCCTAACCCCTCTTTTCTGTTAAGACCCTAGGGATAAAACTAAACGCTCACCTCACTTTGCTCTCCCAGATTAGTTCAGTTGTTTCTTCCTGTTTTCTCACTCTCCGCACCATCAATCAATCAATTGAGAAATTTGTACAGAGCGCTACTCACCCGGAGGGGTCTCAAGGCGCTTGGGGGGGGGTTCCGCTACTGCTCGAACAGCCAGGTCTTGAGTTGCTTCCTGAAAGAGAGGTGGTCGTGGGTAAGACAGAGGTGGATGGGGAGTGAATTCCAGGTCTTGGCTGCCAGGTAGGAGAAGGATCTTCCTCCCATGGTGGCTCTTCGGATGCGTGGAACGGTGGCGAGGGCGTGGTTGGTCGATCGTAGTTGGCGGGTGGGAGTGTAGAAGGTCAGGCGGTCGTTGAGGTACCTGGGGCCTAGGTCATGGAGGGCTTTGTGTGTGTGGGTGAGGAGGCGGAACGTGATTCTTTTGCTGACGGGGAGCCAGTGCAGGTCCTTCAGGTGTCCGGAGATGTGGCTGTGGCGTGGGATGTTCAGGATGAGTCGTGCGGAGGCGTTCTGGATGCGTTGGAGTCTTTTCTGCAGTTTGGCTGAGGTTGCGGTGTAGAGGGTGTTTCCGTAGTCTAGTTGGCTGGTGACAAGTGCCTGGGTGACCGTCTTCCTGGTTTCGGTGGGGATCCATCGAAAGATCTTTCGGAGCATGCGTAGGATGTTGAAGCATGAAGACGAGACAGCGTTGACTTGTCTGGTCATCGACAGGGAGGAGTCCAGGATGAAGTCCAGGTTGCGTGCGTGATCCGTTGGTTTGGGTGCGCCACCAGGAGTCATCCCAGACAGACGGTGATGATCCAAGGATGAGGACTTCCGTTTTGTCTGAGTTTAGTTTCAAGCGGCTGTTCTTCATCCATTCGGCTACTTCTTTCATCCCTTCGTGTAGGTTGGATCTGGCGGTGGCGGGGTCGTTGGTGAGGGAGAGGATCAGCTGGGTGTCGTCGGCGTAGGAGATGATGGTGAGGCTGTGTTGGCGTGCGATGGCTGCAAGGGGGCTCATGTACACGTTGAAGAGGGTGGGGCTGAGTGATGATCCTTGTGGCACGCCACAGATGACTTCGGAGGCCTCAGATCTGAACGGGGGGGGGGGGTGGACTCTCTGGGTTCTTCCGGCGAGGAACGAGATGATCCACTCCAGTGCCTTCCCTTGGATACCAGCGTTGCTGAGGGGTTGTACTAGGGTGCGGTGGCAAACAGTATCGAACGCTGCGGAGAGGTCCAGGAGGATGAGGGCCGCTGTTTCCCCGTTATCGAGCAGGGTTCAGATGTCTTCAGTGGCTGCGATGAGGGCGGTCTCGGTGCTGTGATTGGCTCAGAAGCCGGACTGTGAGTGGTCGAGGGATCCGTTCATCTCGAGGAAGGCGGCCAGCTGTCTGTTGACGGTCTTCTCGATGACTTTGGCAGGAAACGGGAGGGGCGAGATGGGGCGGTAGTTCTTGAGGTCGGTGGGGCCTGCTGATGGTTTCTTCAGGAGGGCGCTGAGTTCGGCGTTCTTCCAGCTCTCCGGGAAGGTGGCGGTGTTGAAGGAGCAGTTGATTATGTCCCGGAGTTGAGGTGCGATGACGGAGTCGGCTTTGTTGAAGATGTGGTGGGGGCATGGGTCAGTTGGTGAGCCGGAGTTGATGGTGTTCATCGTCCGGATGGTGTCTTCGGTGTTGACTTGGGTCCAGTCGCGGAGGGAGGTGGTGGGGGCGTCGATTCTGTGGTTGGGTGCGTGGACTGTTCGCCGAAGCTGTTGTGTATGTCTGCGATCTTGCTGTGGAAGAACGTGGCGAGTGAGTCACAGAGGTCCTGTGAGGGAGTGATGTCGTTGTTACCGGCGCTGGGGTTGGAGATCTCTTTGACAATTTTGAAGAGCTCCTTGCTGTTGTGTGCATTGTTCTCTAATCGTTCCTTGAAAGCTGTCTTCTTGGTGGTGTGGATCAGCTGGTGGTGTTTGCGGGTGGCGTGCTTGAGGGCAGTCATGTTGTCTGTGGTCGGGTTCTTTCGCCAGGCTTTCTCGAGGGTGCGGCAGGTATTCTTGGAGTTCTTGAGGTCGTCATTGAACCACAGGACTTTCTTGCTTCCGGGCCTAATGGGATGGGTTTTCAGGGGTGCGAGGTTGTCGGCGCAGTTGGTGATCCACTGTGCCAGGTTGTGGGCTGCTTGGTTGGGGTCCATTGATCTGGCGGGAGGGTTCTGGTTCAGTGATGCGGTGAGCTGGTCGGTCGTAATCTTGTTCCAGTTCCTGCGGGGAACTTGTTGCTGGAGGTGGTGAGTTGTGGTCTTTCTGAAGCTGAAGTGGACGCAGCTGTGGTCTGTTCAATGGAGTCCGGTGGAGTGGCTGAAGGAGATGTGCTTGCTGGAGGAGAAGATCGGGTCAAGCGTGTGTCCGGCGTAGTGGGTGGGGGAGTTCACCAATTGCTTGAGTGCGAGGTTAGCGAGGTTGTCCAGTAGGGTGTTAGTGTTGTTGTCATTCTTGCTCTCCAGGTGGAAGTTGAGGTCTCCTATGAGGATGTAGTCCGCGGAGGGAAGGGCGTGTGGGCTGATGAGGTCTGCGATGTCTTCGCTGAATTGAGTGCGGGGTCCTGGGGGTCTGTATATGAGGGTGCCTCTGAGTGTGGTCTTGGGGTCGGTGTGAATCTGGAAGTGAAGATGTTCGGCGGCTGTGAGGGTGTCGTCGTAGTTGGTCGTGATGCGGATGGTGTTCTTGTGGACGATGGCGATGCCTCCTCCTGTACGGTTGGCGCGGTCCCTCCGGGTGATCTTATATCCATCCGGGATGGCGATGTTGGGCGCTGAGGAGGCGTTCATCCAGGTTTCAGTGAGGAAGGCGACGTCTGGGGTTGTGGTGTTGAGCAGGTTCCATAGTTCCACGGCGTGTCTGTGGATGGAGCGGGTGTTGAGCAGGATGCACTTCAGGTGATTGCTGTTGGTGTTTGGCTTGGCGGGTGCGGGTGGGTTGCAGGTCCGGATGCAGGTGAACTTGCAGGATCGGCAGGTGATGGGTCCGTGGGTGCGTCCTGGGGTGGCTCGGTGGCAGCCGGGAGGCGTCCGGTGTTGAGTACACTGAGATTGGCGCCGTTGTACATCTGGCGGGTGGGGTGGCATTTGCGAGGGCCAGGGGGTCTGGCGCTGGGCGCGGTCCAGGCTCGGACAGGCACAGACGGGCTTACCTTTGGTGCACCCGCTGCGCGTGAACGCTGCGCGCACGCGCTGACTCTGCCGTAAATGGAGAGTGGAGAGGGAGGAGCGAGGGAGGAGCAGCTGGGAGGTGGGAGCGGGGTGGCGAATGGGAGAGGCTCAGAGAAACCAGCAGGAGTGGGGGCGGGGCTGCGGGGGTGCAGCGGCAGGGAGCGGGGTGGGCAGCGGGGCCAGAAGCTGGGGCTAGGGCAGATGGCGGCAACAGGGGGCAGAGCACCAAATGGCGCAGATCAACACACTACAATGGGGCAAAACGGCAACAAGATACAGTACAGTTATACAAATGGGGCAAGACGGCAACAGGGTGCAGAGCTAAACGATTCCAATGGGGCTAAACAATACAAAACGAGCAAAACGGCACAACAATACAATGCAGCAGTTCAAGAAGGGTCAAAACGGCAACAGGGGGCAGAGCAGAACGATACCAGTGGGGCTAGACAATACAAAACGAGCAAAAACGGCACTACAATACAATGCAGCAGTACAGAATGGCAAAACGGCAACAGGGGACAGAGCACAAAAGGCAGCAGAGCAACAGAAGTGCTATGGTGATACTACAGTCCACAGCGGGGGCAATCAGGGCAAGGGATCGGGCGGCGGTGGCAGCAGGGGACCGGGTGACTTCCTGGAGGGGGCCACGCGGCGGGTAGAGCGACCGGCACTGACGTGGTCAGGCTGGGTCCGAAGGTTCTCACGTTTTTTCTCTTTTTCTGCTCTTAAACTTATTCTTTCAGCTATGGTTATTTCCCGCCTAGACTACGGTAATGTCCTATACAACGGCGTCCCCGCTTACAACCTTCGACGACTTCAGCTGGTTCAAAACCAGGCTGCTCGACTGGCTTTCAACCTCTCCAAGTCCCATCACGTCACTCCCCTACTCAAAGCTCTGCACTGGCTGCCCATTCGGGAGCGCGCCCTGTTCAAGATGGGCTGCATTACCTTCCAAGCCAGGGCAGGGACAGCCCTTGGTTTTATTACCTCTGAAGTCAAGGCCTACTTCCCCAGCAGAGAGTTGCGCTCTTCTTCGCAATTTCTTCTGCTTGTCCCACGTCACTCCCCTGCTCAAAGCTCTGCACTGGCTGCCCATTCGGGAGCGAGCCCTGTTCAAGATGAGCTGTATTACCTTCCAAGCCAGGGCAGGGACAGCCCTTGGTTTTATTACCTCTGAAGTCAAGGCCTACTTCCCCAGCAGAGAGTTGCGCTCTTCTTCGCAATTTCTTCTGCTTGTCCCTCGCTTTAAGAAGAAGAAGTTGGGAGGTGCTAAATTTTCCACTCTGGCCCCCGCTTTCTGGAATACCCTTCCCCTCCCCCTTAGGTCTTCCTTCAATTACCTGGAATTCCGAAAAGCATTAACAACTTTTCTTTTTGCCCGTGCTTTTCCACACTAGCGGCTCACCCTTCCCTCTGTCCCACGGATCGCATCTTTAGCGCCAAGAGACTGCCTGGCAGTCGTGCACTTTATAATTATTTTAATTTCAATTTCAATTTCAATTTCTATATACTTCACATACTTACAGACTTCAATCTTTTTTTTCAATTTCAAAAAGCTTAATTCGACAGTGTGTCATAAAAACACGCACAGTACATATATCACAAGACAAAATAAATAGTACATAACCATACACAAGATAAAAAGTTATTAAATTCCAATAATTACTGTCGATTAAAAATCAAGTTAACATTCATATACAAGCCAATAAAAATTATTCATAATAAAAGAACAGCATTAATAGCATCGTTCATCATGATAGCAAGAAGCAGGTGGCAGTAAAGAACGAGTACGAATAATCCAGGCCACCTTAAAAATTTGGCTACAGCAACAACTATGCAAGGGGTACAGTCTGACTCTAATATCCCTAAGGCTTCTATATGCCTCCGGGTGCCAGGTTAAAGCAAGTGGGTTTCAGCCATTTACGTTGTGGGCCAACATACAGGGGGCATACAAAGAATATGTTGGCTGTTATCTCAACCATGTCTAAACACTTATGACATTTGTCATCAGGGGGATGAGCCCATTTGTAGGTAAAAGCTTTATGTGGAAATGATCCTACTCTAAACTGAAAAAACAGTTTATGATCTAGTGGATTCTCAATAATATCCCAATAAGCTTCACAAAAAGGCTGTGATTTATAGTTTAGATAGATAGCCAGTTAGGTTAGTTTTCATGCACGCTCTGTGGGATGAAGTCAGGGCCATTTCCCCATATATGACTTGAGGAAATAGAAATTTTCAGGTATCCAGCGTGTCCTCCACTCGCACCCTATCCATGCACCCATGTTCCATGTATGTCATGTAATCCCCTTCCCGTGCCTGCTATGTAGACGCATATGCATTTGTGTCCAACGTTAACATGTCAGTTATTCAGTCCTCCAAGAAAACCATGTTAATTTGGCTTCTAGGCCTATGGTGCCAACGTCTTTACATGGTACACATTTAAATAACGCTAAGCACGCGTTTTCCACGTTTTTCGGGCTCAGTCGAGCCAGGCCCTTAATTGAGGCTCCGAGTCTCTTCTGACTCTGAAGCTGCAGTTTAGGTGGGCATCCCTGACCTCTGTCTTACTTCCTGCCCAGCGAAGCGGTGCCCGGCTCGGCCTGGCCTGCCTGCCAAGACAGTGTTTTGCCTACAAGTTATCTGCTCAGCCTCCTCGAAGACACATTCCAGTCTAGTGAAATAGGTAAACATGTTTCCGGCTGCAGAGCAAAGGGCCCGGCCTTCCTGTCTCCTCGCAAGTGATTTACAGAACCCGTTACCATGGTAGGCCCATGGCCCCGCGCATTGCACCAAGACACGTATGCCCGCACTAGCATTCAGTATTGAACGGCCTCTGCCCGAGAGACCTTTTACTTCAGACAACACGTCCTCTAAATATGAGATACCAGATATGCTATAGGTGCAGGTCGTTCTGACACCCCAGACACCAAGACTCTTCTACTAGAGCTAAAGTCAAGTCCTTCAACTCTCCCCAGTTACACGTCTTTACCACGTCATGCCCAGTTGCGCACGCACACAAGGTGGAGGTTTCTGCTGACCCTGCAGACTTTCTCTATGCATCCACCCACCTATGACACTTTTGTGACGTTTCCAGTACACACCTCCGTGTACACCCCTGTACACACCTTCTTTTACGCCCATGTGTTCTTATCTCTTCTCTTTTCACTTGTTACGCCTACTGTATTCATTTCAACTGTACAGTTTTACTATATATAATGTGTGATGTTAATAAAATGTTGAATGTCCCTTCCTGAACCTTAGTGGTGATGGAACTCGATGTCCCGGTTCTCGAGAATCTTAATTAAAGCCCGTATGACTCAGATACCACGGACTCTGCCTCTCTTTTTTATTGAGCTATCCTTATTGTCATTTAATGTATAGAAAAATAGTCCCGGTAATTTTATTTACCACATAAATCTGGCGCCCGAATAGGGACCCCTCCCCTGCATCACGCGCCGGCGATGTACGCAGGCCCCTGACCCCTTCTACAGCCGTGACGGATTCCTGTGCACACCAGCGGGTTTTCGTGCTGTATCCCTCAGGCCCACGGAGGAGACGGAGACTGCAGTCCGGCATCCAGACGAGGCGGTGAGGAATGCGGAGAGTCCCGACCAGAGCCCCAAGCCGAGAGAGCAAGGTCCGAGGTATCCGGAGGCCCACCTGTTCCGAAGCGCATGCGTAGCAGTAGTAGCAGCCAGACGCCGTAGCAGTCCAGTCCAGTCCAGTATCAAGTTTCCGAGGCCTTCAGTTTTGCTTCCCGGTGAGTACCGTTGTTGGGAACGCATCTAGACGGGTTCAATAATTTGTGCCCGGTCAAGACGGGTCTGGGTACACAGACCCGGTCCAGACGTGTTCACTTAGGTGAATACGGTATGACGTGTCTCTTTATGGGACCGGTATTGTCTGTACTGTTTTAGCAGTGCATCTAGTGATCCAGTATTCTAGTATTGTTTCTCGAGATATTCAGAATTATGTTTTCTATGTTCCAGGTAATATCAGTCTGAAATGTTTTTAATGTGTTTAATGTTGTGGTATGAATGATTGTTTGCTATTCATTACTGTGTTTATTGTGTTCACGTTCAAGTGAGTTCAAAAATGCCACTGTTCTCGAAATTACGTCAGATAGGAACTAGGAAAGGGATACTCGAAGAAGCAGTTCCCGTCCCGCCTAGGGACACTCCAGGACATTTTATGTACCATAAGCATGGCTTAGATGCCATATTGTACCTAGACTTGTGGGTTGATTATACTAAGGATCTGGATGAGAAGCATAGATGGCCTGTCTCAGGGACATGGGATGCTGAATGCATCATGAGAGTAGAAGAAGCACTATGGAAAAAGAAAGCCAGACAATCCCAGAAAGATTCTATAGAATTGTGGCGTAAAGAAGCACATAGAAGAACAGAAAAAGATATCAGGAAAGCAGAGAAAAGTAGAGAAGAATCTGAAAAAGCTAGAGAAAGAGAGCTATTAGAAGAAGGTGAACGAGTTAGAGCAGAACAATTAGACAGACAAAGAAATGCCCTTATTACAGGCATGTATCCTGTTCTCGCCGAGGGCCTGCCCAAGGCGACCCCGGAAGTACCCCGTAACTTGCCGCCACCATTGGTCCCGACTAAACTACGTCATAAACAGACCGCAGCGGAAATTTTCCTTTCTTCATACTTAGATGACACTGTCCCAGAATATGCAAACAGAATTCCTGCTCCAAATGTTCATCCTCCCAACCCTGTTCACATTCCTGTGGATGACACGACACCCCCCACTGTCTCATCTGCCACTGTTCCGGTCACTGGTCCTAGCAATCCTTTTAATCCACCTGCAATTCAGGGTCCACCTGTATTACCTACACCTACTTTACCGCCTACACCGCCACCAGTGACAGCACAGCCAGTAATGGTTGACGATCACATTTCAGGGGGAGCAGTAGGAGGTCTCCCTATCACCCCGCCTCAAGTTAAACGAACCACACTCAGAGAAGCAGCATTACAACGCACACCGAAAGTAACTACATACGCAGCCCTTAAACAGTACCTTACTGATTGCAGATATGATCCAGTACCAGGCGAAGACCAGATGATATTATATTCCATACGTATACGACGTGTTACGAATTATTTGATTATTCTACCAGAAATGAAGGAACATCTAGACAACATATATCATTTTATTAGAACGGGAGAGAGACCAGAAAGTATTCACGAGGCCATGGCACACAGGAAGGTGGAGATTCAAAATATGATCTTACAGTTTTTGATAAATTGTTTGAATAGGGAACAAGACCAGCAAGGTAAAGACAAAGAAGAAATGAAACTTCTGATAAAATGGAGTGACAACATAGCTGACGGAAAACATAGTAAACAAGGTTGTATAGAATCCATGTACAGAAAGATTCGTAAAGAAATCCTAGACATACACGCAAGGGAAAAAGCAGCGAGAGAAGCCGAGAAAGCGGATGATGACGTCTCAGTAGACGAAGATATAGAAACTGCGGGTGCAGATAGAATAGCGTACGTAGGTAAGGCGAGACCTTTTGACAGACCTTTTGACAGACCCATACGCCTAGAATGTAAGAAACGTTTTCTTTCTCCCATACCAGAACAGTGTTCTCTTGAACATCTATTCCAAGCCACCGATAAAGTATTGAAAGAACGAATAGGTTACAGTGAACTTAGTACCATGCATGAACAAGAACTGGCCCGGTCAGCAGTCCAATGGGCTGGCAATACTAGTATATATAAAGACGACGCAGTAGCGCAAACGTTTTTGAGTCTTTCCCCAGACGAACAGCGATTAGCTGGTATGTACATGATTCAACACCTCATTACGTTGTATGAGAGTCAGCATTCTGATCCAGGTCCCCTATATAATGTATTGGAAGATTTACTCCTAAAGAGATGGAGAGGCCTAGGTACCGATTTAATTAATATTATTCTAGAACAACGACACAAGTACAGAACTTTCCTGACTCCACATTTCGTTCCTGTTCCACCCCCAGTAAGAAAACCATTTTACATAGACAGACAGAATCCTTTACGAGAAGTTCATCCCGTCCGGACCACAGGAGGTGAGCTAGAACGAGTATTCGTATACACCCCCTTGACTAAAATGGAATTATTGGAAATGAAAAAATTAGTGCCGTGTCATGATAAAGATCCAGCAGGGTTCCACCGTGAATTAAAAGACATGTTACTCATGGGAGATTATACGTATCCTGATATTCTTAAAATGTTAAAGGTATTGTTGCTAGCCGGCATTTACGAAAAACTTAAAGAAAAAGAATGGGAGGTGGGAGATAAAAAGATTATTTGGGCAGAATTAGAAACCGAAGAAGATGGGCGAGTCCAAGGTACAGGTCTTGGGGAAAAAGCTAAAGCACTACCAGGATTATTAGTACAGGTCTTGCCGAGGTTATTGACAGTTAAAAAGGAAGACTGGGATGCAATCTCAGCCTGTAAACAGAAACAAGACGAAGACACTAGTGATTTTTATTCCAGATTCGAGAAATGTTTCATTATTAATAGCAGCCTGAAAACAAGTAGTGAATCGTATCCACATCTTTTTGTGACCAAATTAGTCGAGAATTCCTTACCACAGGTTAAAAACAGAGTACTAAAAGTCGAGAGTACATGGCAAGCAAATACCCCTTCCCAAATGTTACAAATGTTACAGTACCACCAAAACCGAATTAGAGAGGAACACGAACATGAACAGAGACGTATGAAAGACACGAAAATGAAAGTACTAGTTGCCCAGTCCGTCCCAGCAGACGGTCAGAAGAGGGGTACGACACAGACTAGTCATCCTGCAGCTCCTGTCAAAGGGAATTGCAACTACTGTAAGCAGCCAGGTCACTATATAAACGAATGTACCATTCTAAAATACAATATTGCTACAGGCAGGACGAAAGAAAGACCGCGTCCACCTAGACCGGAACATGTTCCACAGAATATTTCACAGAACACGCAACCTCCTCAGAATACACAACAGACAGTAGCAGTACCCCAGCCCCAACCCATCGCTGCCACGCAACATGTCACGCAGCAAATGTACCAGTATGCACAGTCAGATTACCCCGATTATCAGCAGTACTCATGAAACAGCCTAGAGAGGGAGGTTGACTTGCCCCTTATCGAGGTACCTGTAGATCAAGAGGGTCCCTATGTACATAGTCAGGTATTAGGGAAAGACAGAAAATTTTTGATTGACACAGGGGCGAGCAGAACTACCATCAGTCATGACGAGGTTCCAGGGGCACCCCTCTCAGGCTCACAGAATGTTTCCCTGGGATTTTCAGGAAAGCCTATTGTTAACGAAGTGTCAAAGCCAGTTTCCCTAGAAGTTGGTCCATTGTCTCGTACTACAGACTTGTTACTTACGAAATCATGTCCTGAAAACTTGCTTGGTATTAAAACATTGAAAGCACTAGGAGCAGTGATTTGTTGTTCTCCGGAAGGAGTGAGATTGTTTTTACGTGATTTTAAAGGACATTATGTGTTAAGAGATTTTTATACACGATTACAGAATGTGCCACAGCAATTATGGGCACAGGGTCCGACTGATGTAGGTTGTATGCATATTACACCTTATCGTGTTACTCTCAAGCAAGGAGTTGTACTGCCACGAATCCGACAATACAAGTTACCACCTGAGGCTGTAGTGGCCTTATTGAAAATTATTGATGAGCTCATTGCTCAAGGAGTGGTTGTAGAAACTGACTCCAATGTATGTAATTCTCCAATTATCCCGATTCTTAAACGAACTGACCCGAATGCACCACCGGTCTACAGACTGGTGATCGACCTTCGAGAATTAAATAAATGCATCATACCCCAGTACCCAGTGGTCCCAGACATTTCTTCCCTATTGACTGCCATTGATTCCGAAGCAGCGTTCTTTACTGTAATCGATCTCAAGAACGCCTTCTTTAGTGTCCCCATTCATCCGGAAAGCCAGTACCTTTTCGGATTCTGTTTAAATGGCCGAAGTTTCAAATTTGCACGTGCACCTCAAGGGTTCACAGAAAGTCCTAGTATTTACAGCCAAGCACTGAAACGACAACTAGACTGTATTCACATGCCTACTGACACTGCCAGGCTCCAGTATGTTGATGATCTGTTGATCACAGCCCGAACAGAACGTGATTGCGAACGTGCATCACTGACAGTCTTGTATTTTCTGGCCGAAAAGGGGCACAAAGTGTCCCCTTCGAAGCTTCAATTCTGTGCCCAGCAAGTGGTATACCTTGGACACTTGCTGTCCAAGAGGGGTAGACAGTTAACACCAGATCGCATTCAGTTAATTGCACATCTTCCACAGCCCAAGACACAAAAGGAAGTACGGGCCTTCATTGGCCTCACTTCGTACGGCAGACAATGGATTCCTCAGTATGCATATCTAGCCAAACCACTCATACAGTTGACAACACAGGAGGCAGCGACTTCGACTGTCCTCCCTTGGACTCAGGAACATACACTTGCTTTTGATGAACTAAAGAAAGCTCTATGTCAAGCACCTGTTTTAGCGACACCATGTTACAGCAAACCTTTTACACTTTTTGTCACTGAACGCGATGGCACAGCATTATCTGTTCTCACACAAGACCAAGCAGGAAAACACAAGCCTTGTGCTTATTTTTCTAGTACATTGGATCCAGTAGCCCAGGCTCTGCCTGCGTGCCTAAAATCAGTTGCAGCAACAGCTCTAGCTATCAGACAAAGCGACTCAATAATGTTAGGACATCCCCTGACAGTACAAGTTCCACACTCTGTGGAGGTTCTCCTGAACCTAACCCAGACTCAGCACTTGACCATAGCACGACTGACAGGTTATGAACTGACACTGTTCCAACCACACATAGAAATCAGATGTTGCAACATACTCAACCCTGCTACACTGTTACCCTCAATCATAACAGATCCCGTACCACATGACTGTGTGGACGTCATTAATACCGTAACAAAACCCAGACAAGACTTGACCGACATTGCATTGCCTGATCCAGACCTGACACTTTATGTGGATGGTTCATGTATGAGAACAAGTACCGGAGAGTTAGTGGCCGCATATGCAGTGACTACTGAAACTGAAGTCATAGAAACACATCGTATTGACACACTGTCTGCTCAAGCAGCAGAGCTCATCGCTCTGACCCAAGCCTGCATACGAGCCAAGAACATGAAAGTAAACATATACACAGATTCACAGTACGCATTCGGAGTCGTTCACGACTTCGGCGTTCTCTGGCAAGAGAGAGGTTTTCTGACCTCCCACGGTGTCAAGATACAACACGGTCCCCTCATTGAGGCTCTGTTAGAGGCAATACACTTACCCGCAGCCATAGCCATCATGAAGTTTAAAGCACATACTAAAGTCACTGACACCATTTCCCAGGGTAACGACCTGGCAGATCGAACAGCCAAGCTCACAGCTCAGACTCATACAGACATACCGACTGACACGACAAAGATTGAAGTAACTCCACTGACACATTGTATGACGGTCAGGGATCCCACACAAGATGTACTCGACATACAGTCACACGCTACTCCAGACGAAATCAAGAAATGGACTGAACAAGGAGGGATCCAGACAGATCAGGGATGGATGACGAAGGGAAAAGCCACATGGTTTCTCCCCGACTCAATGGTTCAAGTTATCATTAATACAGCACATAGTCCAGCACACTTAGGAGAGAAAGCCATGTTAGACAGCATCCAGAATCTCTTGTTCAACAAGCATTTACGTGCAGCAGCAAACCAGAAAGTGCGTACCTGCATGATCTGTTGTCAGTTCAATCCAAGCAAAGGTATCCCCGTGGAACAAGGTGGATTTCATCCTCCCGACCATCCTTTTGAAGTCCTCCAGATGGATTATATCCAGATAGACAGATGCAGAGGATTCAAGTATGTCCTCGTAGTTGTATGTGCCCTTTCCAGATGGACAGAAGCTTACCCAGTCCCAGATTACACTGCCGTGACCACTGCCAAACAGTTGGTTCGTGAATTTTTCCCGCGATATGGTTTGCCCCGTGTCGTGTATTCAGATAATGGACATCCATTCTCGTCCGAACTCATGAAACAGGTATCACTCCTGTTAGGTTACCAGTGGAAATTCCACTGTGTCCGACACCCCGAAGCAGCTGGTCTCGTTGAGAGACATAATCAAACTCTGAAAACACGGTTAGGGAAGGTCTGTGCAGAAAAAGGTGTAGATTGGATGGTAGCCTTGCCGGTTGCCCTCTTTTACATGCGTATGGTAGCCCATTCCAGAACCGGACTGTCCCCGTATGAAGTAGTCTTCGGCCGTCCCCCAAATATGTGGGGTACGCCTATGCCTCGCAAAATAACTGATGTTGATAGTAACATGCTGACAGATTACCTGGCTTCCTTGATGTCTGCACTGCTATCTTGTCGTTCACAGGTCGCAGCTGCCTTCCCGGACAATACCCAGCTGAAACCGCATGAAATTGTTCCAGGAGACCTGGTATTGGTCCGCAACTTTGACCGCTCGAGCCCTCTGGAGCCCAGGTGGAAGGAACCGAAACTGGTGTTAATGACGACGCGGACCGCTGTGAAGATCGAAGGCAGAAAAGGGTGGCTCCATTCAAGCCACATTAAAAGATTTCATGGACTGTGTCCAAAGACATTTCCCAAGGACTGCCCCACTACAGACTCTAAACTCCCCCTGTTAGAGAAAACTCCACAACAGGAGTACAAATCTAAGTTGAGGTCTAGTAAGTCAGACAGCGTTTAATTGTTTAAGTCCCCCTCGGGTGAAGCGGTTAGACAGGTTTCTGACATGTATAAGATAGACCCAAATAGTCAGAGAGATAGGCGAATCGAAAAGAGAGAAAAATATTGCAAAAACCTGCACAGCAGATGCGTCATTACTTTGATTTTTATGTTTGTTCTGAGTCTTACGATCATATGCATAAGTTTAATGCTACATGTTTTCTTTCCTCTTGGTTATACTTCCTCCAATAACACTATAGAGCACACTTTCCGTGACCTGCCCCCTCATGAACTCTCTTATCGTCTAGCACTGCGCAACAACACTTTTATCCGTATGTTACACCATTCTCACCAGACCAGCAATGCCACAAATTGCTGGGTATGTGGCCGACTCCCTCCCTATCAGAAATACAAGAGAGCCCTGCCCCTCTTTCCTTATCTGTTTACACATAATGGTTCGTGCGAAGCATGGTTTACTTTAATGTCCTCCCTAGACAGTAAGTCCTCAGTTTCCCAAGGCAATTGGATATGGGGGGACCTTAATACAGTTATGAATAAAATCTGTTTCCGAGACAAGGAAGGTCTTCCCCAAAGTGTATGGATTAGGTAATTTTACACTTAACCTCATGATTCTGAACGTTCAATCCGAGACTAATTCGGACTTGCCGTTTATTACAGTTTTACCAGTGAAAGGTGAATTATGCGTCAGAAAGAATGGTTCAGTACATCTAGGACACAGTGATTGTAATACTGTGGTCGAATTCAGTGATAAAGGAAAGTCTACTTTCAAAGCTTCCCGCCATTCTTATTTTATATGTGGTCAGACAGCTTATGTACGTCTGCCATTAGATTGGGATGGAACGTGTTATATCACGTTCCTATTGCCACCTGTTTTCCTATCCCCACCTGATTATCATCGAAATTCACATCTTGTGCATGTAAGACATAGAAGGGAGATTAAGACCCCGATTGTCGACCAGACTGAAACAACATGGGAGCAATATACCGATTTCAATAAAGGATTCTTTTTCTTTGTAGGTCCTGTCCAAAACAGTAAACTGATACGCAAATTAACCAGAACTTTAGAAGCAGTAGTGAATGAGACTACTTCTGCTTTAGGTAACCTGACCGAAGAGCAGTCCACTATGAGACTTGTTGTTCTTCAAAACCGCCTTGTCCTTGACGTCATCCTGGCCGATAGGGGCGGGGCTTGTAGAGTGATCGGATCCAGTTGTTGTATTTTCATTCCTAATAACGCACCGTCTGTGTACAAAGCGATCACAAGGCTTCATGAGATAGCTCATCAGATACATCAGAATCCAGGCACCTGGACTTGGTCCGGTTGGCTCTCGAATGTGATATCCGCCTGGGGATGGAAAGTACTGTCGTTCCTAGGACTAGTATTCCTTATAGTATTCAGTTGTTGTCTCTGTCTGCAATGTGGGCCAGCGATTTGCGGCTTGTGCGCCACAGCTTGTATCCCCCGTCCAAGTCCAAGTTCCCGTTCCCGAATGAAGAAAGATGAGCAAATGATGTTATACGAACAGATAGATGGTCTCATGAAAATAGATATATCCTAAAGGGTGTAGTAGGGGCCAAGGAGGGAATGAGGAAATAGAAATTTTCAGGTATCCAGCATGTCCCCCACTCGCACCCTATCCATGCACCCATGTTCCATGTATGTCATGTAATCCCCTTCCCGTGCCTGCTATGTAGACGCATATGCATTTGTGTCCAACGTTAACATGTCAGTTATTCAGTCCTCCAAGAAAACCACGTTAATTTGGCTTCTAGGCCTATGGTGCCAACGTCTTTACATGGTACACTTTTAAATAAAGCTAAGCACACGTTTTCCACGTTTTTCTGGCTCAGTCGAGCCAGGCCCTTAATTGAGGCTCCGAGTCTCTTCTGACTCTGAAGCTGCAGTTTAGGTATGCATCCCTGACCTCTGTCTTACTTCCTGCCCAGCGAAGCGGTGCCCGGCTCGGCCTGGCCTGCCTGCCAAGACAGTGTTTTGCCTACAAGTTATCTGCTCAGCCTCCTCGAAGACACATTCCAGTCTAGTGAAATAGGTAAACATGTTTCCGGCTGCAGAGCAAAGGGCCCGGCCTTCCTGTCTCCTCGCAAGTGATTTACAGAACCCGTTACCATGGTAGGCCCATGGCCCCGCGCATTGCACCAAGACACGTATGCACGCACTAGCATTCAGTATTGAACAGCCTCTGCCCGAGAGACCTTTTACTTCAGACAACACGTCCTCTAAATATGAGATACCAGATATGCTATAGGTGCAGGTCGTTCTGACACCCCAGACACCAAGACTCTTCCACTAGAGCTAAAGTCAAGTCCTTCAGCTCTCCCCAGTTACA
The DNA here is from genome assembly GCF_964263255.1 of Lissotriton vulgaris. Lineage (NCBI taxonomy): Eukaryota > Metazoa > Chordata > Amphibia > Caudata > Salamandridae > Lissotriton > Lissotriton vulgaris. The sequence goes on from NC_141689.1 coordinate 204,810,447, forward strand.
CGTCTTTACCACGTCATGCCCAGTTGCGCACGCACACAAGGTGGAGGTTTCTGCTGACCCTGCAGACTTTCTCTATGCATCCACCCACCTATGACACTTTTGTGACGTTTCCAGTACACACCTCCGTGTACGCCCCTGTACACGCCTTCTTTTACACCCATGTGTTCTTATCTCTTCTCTTTTCACTTGTTACGCCTACTGTATTCATTTCAACTGTACAGTTTTACTATATATAATGTGCGATGTTAATAAAATGTTGAATGTCCCTGCCTGAACCTTAGTGGTGATGGAACTCGATGTCCCGGTTCTCGAGAATCTTAATTAAAGCCCGTATGACTCAGATACCACGGACTCTGCCTCTCTTTTTTATTGAGCTATCCTTATTGTCATTTAATGTATAGAAAAATAGTCCCGGTAATTTTATTTACCACAGACTTTCAATAGTTTTTTGAGGGGAAGGTTTATGTGTCCGGATCATCCCATAAAGGGGTTAGATCTAACATTATCAAAAGCTTCCTGAGCTCTTTGAGCCAGTGGATTTTGTGAAAACGATCTACCGAGATCACATCCTTCAAGGCCTGGGCATAATGTGTGAGTTCGGGGGTGGTCCATATTCACCTCCAGTACAAAAGTGGGCGTAACCTCGCTATATCTACAACATTTTTCCTGCCTACGTCAAGTAAAAGCGGAACGGTCGGGGTGCTTTGGGGAACACCGACTAAACTACGTAAAGTTTTATTCTCTGCTTTTGCTAGTAGACTCAGGTTGGTTAAACCCCATAACTCTGATCCATACAGGGTAGCACTTAACACTTTCATGTTGTATATCTCCAAAGCTGGTTTGATTGGCTTTGTGAGAGAGGATTTGAGTTTAGACAATAGGGCACCTGCAAGCTGGTGGAATTTTAAAGTGGCCATGTCCGTGTGACGTTTCCAATGCATGTTACTCTGGAGTAAGATACCTAGGTAGGTGAAAACCTCCACCTGCTCTAGGGGTGTGTTGTTCAGAAACATTATACCTTTAAAAGAATTGTGCTGGTTGAGGGACATGAACTTGGTTTTTGTTGTATTAATCTAAAGTCCACGCAGTTGGCAAAAGTCCCCGAAGGCGTTGATAGCCTTCTGTAGCCCGCTCAGAGTCTGTGAGATAATCAATGTGTCGTCCGCGAACAAGAGGACAGGAGCGTGAACCCCAGCTAATACAGGGGCATCGGTGGGGGAGCTACAAAGATGGTCAACTATTCCGTTAATGTATAACAAAAACAGGGTGGGGCCAAGACACCACCCTGCCGAACACCACGCTCGACAGGGAATGTGCCCCCCATCTAATTCTACAAAGTTGCTCTCATGTAGGCGGACAAGGATGGTCAGTAGCTCAGGGGCCATTCCCAACTCAGCAAGAACTTTCCAAACTTTACAGCGAGGAACCAAATTGAAAGCCGATTTCAAGTCGACAAAAACTGCGTAAAGTGACCCTTCAGACGAGACAACGTTCCTCCAATATAGTGTGATAAAATAGAAGACTTCGTCTATAGAGCTAGTGCAGGGGCGGAATCCCGCTTGAAAAGGGGATAAAATATTATGTTCCACTATCAAGTCTGGACTTTGTTTTGTATTAGTCGCCCAATGGGTTTTTGTGCTGAGTCAATAAGACTAATGGGCCTATAATTACTTGGGAGGGATTTGTCACCCTTCTTAAAAACAGGGATTATTTTGGCTCCCTTCCACGAAGATGGAATGGGAGCACCCCTGGCCACTGAGTTTGCTAAAAGTGCAAAGTACTGGCACCAGGACGATCTATCACCTAAAAAGACTTTGGCCCGGATACCGTCCATGCCTGGAGCTCTGCCGCCGGACACACAATCTAATGCTGTACTGACATCTTTAGTGGAGAAAATCTGGTTTTGTAAAAAAGACGGCAGGAGGCAGAGGGCACTCTTCCTCTACTAAGCTTCGAGCATATTGGGGCTTAAAGAATTCTACCCACTGGGACTGAGCGACGCTGTTTTGTGGAGGTTCTGCTAATCCTCCCCTGTCCCATTTTATAATGTTCCAAAATTGCTTGGAATCTTTAGCTTCACAAGCATATTTCAAGTCCCGCCACCTATCCTCATCCCATTGTCTTTTTGCCACCTTCTGGGCATGTCTATATATATCTCTAGCCTCTCTCACTCTGGTGGGATTCTTTGCCCTTAATTCCACACTCAGATTTTGGCGAGCAGATTTACATGACTCATTATACCACTTGGCGATTGACTGCGTTGTACCTCTATTTCCTGGGTTCCAAGCCCTCAAAAAGAAGGATTTAAGCCTAGCAAAGAGGAGGGAATTTGCCTCTAACATAATTAGGGTAAAATCCGGGCTACTAATTAGAGGATTGAGTCGGGCCAACTCACTCACAACCTCTGCTTTGAGCGCGACCAGATTTGCAGGGTTCTCAATAAGTTTATTCCATTTGACATGGCGCATGTTATTAGAAACAACGATATCTAGTGTGGTTAACCCTACTCTTTGAGGCTCATCTCTGACCCCCTTTTGGGCTTGGAATATCGAATAGAGAGGGTTATGGACTACATTACAATATTCCCTAATTAAAAGTGTAATCCTGCCCTGATGATGACTTGAAACAAGACAGGTTGAAATGCAGTGTACAAAATTCAGTGTTCCTATGACTTGTTTAGCTCCTAACATGCACCTGTCAAATAATTTCCTGTTACAAATGGGATTTCTGTTTGGCTAGGGTATGCACCTAAGCCAGGCAGAACCCTCCACTCTAGTCAGGGTAAGGGAGTTACACCCAAGATAACCCCTGCTCACCCTCTTGATAGCTTGGCAGAGAAGTCCGGTTTATCCCAGAGGCAATGTGTAAAGCATTTGTGCATCATACACACACAACTTTTGACACACTAGGCACACCACAAAGAGACTCCACACAAGGTTATATAAAAATATCCTTTGCATTATACATCAAACACGTATTAGACTACAACCACATAAGTCCCTTTGCTAACTAGGCAATTTTCATGAAAAATGCATATAAAACACATAGGTCACAAATCCCTTTTCCAACCAGCCAATTGTCTTACCAAATTTAGGGCAATAAGGTAAATCCCCATAAATTGCAGATGTTAGAACAGAACATCATAAAAACCCGGTCTTATGCATAATATGGAGTTTCTGGAAATAACAAAAATTGTGGTAAGGACCAGCACTGAGATTTGTAACCCTTTTGGTGCATCCGACATCACGGTGGGTGTGCAGAGGACTGCCGGGGGCAGTCTGGAACACGCCCACCCTTTATTTCACCCGCACCGTGACGAAATTCACGCTGTTGTAAACGGGTTAAAACAGCAATTTTCACTTGGGCCCTGAAATCGGGACCCCAATAAGGCACTCCACACTCTCTAAACTTGGTCAGCACGACGCTTGGCTTTGTAGCATAAATAAAAGTGCTCACCACGCGCTGGACTCGTACAAAATGGGAAGTAAATCCAAGCAGCTCCTTAGCCATTTTATGGTAGAATAAAGGAGAAGAACAGTGGGGCAACTGCAGGCCATCCAATTCCCACACAAATCAGGGGAAGCACTCCTTACACAGCTTCCCAGCTCTCCCATGAGTCAGGTAACTTTTAGATCCAGCACAGATCTTTCTTGAAATCTTCTATCTCCCTGAGATTTCCAACAGGATGCCAGGACACACAAGCCATTGGAGATTCTTCACACGCCAGATGCCATAATAGGGCAAAAAGAGTCCATCCTTTTCCTCCACCACAGACATAAGCAGCAACTGAAGGGCAATCCGCCTCACACAGAAAAGGCATCACTTCTCACACAATCTTTCTACTCTTCTCCTTGGCAAGGTCCTCTTATTTCTTGAAGCAATCTAAAGTCCTTGGGATTTAGGTCACATACCTATACCCCATTTTGCATTGTTCTCTTTGCGGCAAAGGTCTCTGACCCCAGTCCAAACCAGTCCTGTCCCCCCTGGTGCAGCTTGATCACAGAGGGCGGAGACAGGATTGTAAAAAGGAGACACTGCCTATACAGGTGCAAGCAAAACTCTAAAAAGCAGACCAGGTCTATTCAGCCAGCTAGGAGTCTCATAGCCAAGGCAGGGCACACATCAACCCTCCTTGTGACTTTCTAGAGTGAATGCACATCCCCGGCTCCTGTCACTCGCAAACCAGACGCTGAACACACATACAGTCAGAGGCACACGGAATGGTAAAGTAAGAAAATGCCCACTTTTACACGTGGCATTTTCAAACACAGAATATAAAAATCACCTTTATCAAAAGGTTCATTAATAAATCCTGGGTTCAGAGAGGCTAAACTATATTTCTCCGTCTTGTCCCTATGAAGTGTTTTACTTGTAAGATGTTACATAGCAACTCCTATGTTAGCATATGGGACAGGTGACCATTCAATAGTGAAAAACGAAATGTGCAATTTTTCACTGTCAGTCACACCAGTACATGTCCTACCTTTCATATACACTGCACCCTGCCCATGGGTGTACCTTGGGCATACCTAATGGGTGCCTTACACGTAAGAAAAGGGGGGGCAACTAATACAACATTGCTGTTTAAATAATGCTTTCTGCTATTAAATTTAATACAGACCATGATAGTCAACCCTTGGTGTTACTTCCTTTGTGTCTCTTTCTTGTAAATAAAATTTACGCTTAACTAATTGCCTTTGAAATGCTACCTGTTGAGACATTTTTTTTTATTATATTCATCCAGGTTTCAACTGTGTTTACAGGTTCTCTCCTGTTGTGTATTCCTAAAGATTTGTTGAAAGGATCCACCCATCACCTTTTGTGTTTTTGATGGTCGAACCCCTTGCAAACGACAGGAATTGGCCAAGAACTGGACTTAGCAATGTTACAATTTTGTGCCTGTTCACATACGTTTTAATTGTCCTAATCTGTTTGGGTTACTGTTGTTTTCAGTGTCGGAAACCGGAATGGTGTGAATGTTGCTGTTCCTACAAATTCCAGAGGTTTCCGTTGCAGAAATATAGAATTCTGTTCAAGGCATTCTGGGTAAGAAAACATGACAGGACCCAAACAAGCTACCCCACACAGGAGTCTCCCTGTTGTGTAGTTTTCAGAAAAATCTAAGGTATGTTAGGTTTTCCTAAGAACCACCTGACCCCAGGTCCAAATACCGCAGCTAGCTGGATGTACGTCAGTACAACACAATCATTTTGATCGCAGTACTTTACGAAGCAGCCATTACAACGCAAGACGTTACAACGACTTGCGTTGGAGGGCGCTGGATTGTGGACTAATTTAATTTTCTATTCCAACTCCAGCCCACGTAACAGTAGGGAAGGTGTTGGAATAGAAAATCAAACTATTCCTTAAGCAAGAGCACCCTCCAGCGCAAGTCGTAGTAACAACGTGCATTGTAATGGCTGCGTCATAAAGGTCGTGCGGTGTAAACACCGCGTTGTAAAGGATGTTTCTCCAGCTAGCTACATCCTAAAATTCCTCCTAATTCCATGTGTCTTTCTTGCACATTCCAGGGTCACTTCCTTGCAACTTCTCCCGTTCTTGCCCCGGTTAATGGGAAGGTACTGTTGTAAACAGAAGTGTATAAACAAAGGGTGATATTACATTTTATTTTTCCTGAATTAGCTTATATTTTTTAATTCCCGTTGTAAACCAGTGTTCAAAAAATGAACAGTTTTTTAAACTTTCCCTTAATTGCCAGGCGTTATGAGTAATTCATAATTGATTAGATCAGATAAGATTGGTTCAAATGATACCCTATCCTTGAACTCAAATCTTTGGGGACTATTTATAAATATGTGGTATGTATTCAACCAATTAAATCTCTATTCATTCTAAATGCAGGAAGCAGCAATCCAATACCCAAATTCATGGAGGAAATGTCCTACTTTGGGAGGGGTTGCCATCCATATATTGTTAGTAAATATTTCAATATGATAGTTCTGACTTGGTTGGCTAAACTCAGGCTGTGTTGTGCCATAAGGTGGTGAAGTAGTATGCTAATAACAGCCTGTTTCACAGTAGCACCACCGACATAATTTCAGCCCAGGTAAGTCAATAGCTCATTTAATGTATTCAGTCATTAGGCTGGGCTCAGGTGTTATGAATCCTGTGCCTCATTCACTATATTTTGACGCACGGCAGCACAGCATGCCTTCCTCCTGCGTTTCCGTGCATCAAAATAAAAGGGCAGGAATGCATGCCGGCTCACAAACAGCAGCCTTCCGACTGTGCAAACACCCTTGCAACATGTTACAAGGGTGCCTGCGATGCGGGGATGATTATTTTTGTGAAGAAAGTGACACCCTACTGCACAAAACAAGCATTGATGGCTTTTTCTTCTAGGAAAAAACGAGGAGAAAAAAAAGTATTTCTCCTCATTGCCCCACTTCCACTACTCCCCTGGGGAGTCATAGGATTCGGATGCATTCCGAGGTTTACAAAATGTTGTAAATCTGGTAACGTGTCAGGTTCCATGGACGCTGTATGGGAAAACCCACAGCAACACCCACGGAATGCCCCTTTCAAGCAGATTAATGCATGAAAGAGGCCTATATTTACAATATTTGATATTTATTGGCATTTGTAGAGCGCTAGCTTTCGCTCCGGAGGGAGCATCTTGGCGCTGAGCACACAGAAGGTCATCTAGGGGGGCATGGATCAAATAGCTGCGAGGACTGAGGAGTCAGACTGAGAATAAATCCAGGTTTTCAGAAATTTCCTAAATAGGCTTTCTGAGGGAGCGTGCCTAAGGTTGGGGGGGAGACGGTTCCATGCCTTAGCCGCCAGAAAAGAGAAGGTCTTTCCACCCTTGGATTTTAGTTTTATACGGGGTTCCAAAATGAAATTGGCGCCAGATGACCTCAAGCAGCGGGTAGGAGTGTAATGCTGGAAGCGCTTGGTCAGGTAGGATGGACTCAAGCCCCTGTTTGCTTTAAATACAGTGACGAGGAGCTTGAATAAGATTCTCTTATGGAGGGGCAGCCAATGTAGGGTGTTAAGGGCTGCAGAGGCTGAGGACCTACGGGGAAGTTTCAAGACAAGCCTGGCTGCTGCATGTTGTACACTCTGCAGCTTTTTCAGAGAGGACTTCTTGATGCCTGCTAGGAGGCCGTTACAATAATCCAGCCGGGAGAGGATAAGCGCCACCGCGACTGATTTCCTGGCTGTGATAGGCAGAAAATTAAAAAATTTCTTTAATTGCCTGATCAGACTGAAACAGCGCCCAGCGGTAATGCGCACATGTTCATCGAAGCTGAGGGAAGCGTCAAATTGAACGCCCAAGTTGCGGGCTGAAGCAACCGCGCTTGGTGGTGCTTCGGAGTTATGAGGCCACCAGTCTTTGGGGGAAAAGAATGTGCCTTTACCTAGGGGAATTATTTCTGTTTTGGCGCTGTTGCATTTTAAATGATGCAGGTTAAGCCAAGAAAAGACTTCTGACAGACAGTTTTGGAATCTGATGGCAGTATCCGGAAGTCTTTTATCGATAGTGACGACAAGCTGTGTGTCGTCAGCGTAGGATGTCACGAGAATCCCATGTGACTCAATCAACGTGAGAAGGGAAGCCATATATACATTGAAAAAGAGGGGGCTCAGGATGGAACCCTGAGGTACCCCTGAGATGATGGATCGTTCATCGGAAAGAAAGGGGCCCAAGGAGACCGTTTGAGAGCGATTGGACAGGAATGAGGTTATCCAGGCAAGTGCGGAGCCCGAGACACCAATCTCACGCATCCTATTGATTAGAACAGCATGTGAGATGGTGTTGAAAGCCGCGGTTAGGTCGAGCAGGATGAGGACGGCCTGCCTGCCCTCATCCTGCAAGAACTTGATGGTGTCTGACAACTCAATCAAAGCGGTCTCTGTGGAGTGGCCGGAGCGGAAGCCAGATTGCTGTGGGTGCAGGATGCAATGATTTTCCACAAAATTCTTTAATTCCTCATGAACTAGTTGCTCAGTGATTTTGCCTAGCGCAGGGAGGAGTGAGATTGGGCGCATATTAGACAAATCAGTAGGGGATTTATTTTGCTTTTTCATGAGGGGCTTGACTGTGGCCTTCTTCCACTCAGAAGGAACAATGCCGGAGTCGAGGGATTCGTTCACAATTGCATTGATTAGAGGGTTGACGGCCTCAACAAGATGGTGCAAGATGACTGGGGGGCAAGAATCCGTGGGTGCACCGGATTTGCAGGCTAGTATGGCTTTATGCGTTTGCAATAGAGAAACTGCTTTGAATTGGTTTAATGAGGGAATAGTTGTGTCAGGCTCTTGGGTAGGAATAGGTGCAGGGGGGAAGTCCTTGTGGATATTATTAATTTTCTCCTCAAAGAAATCAGCAATTTGATCACAGAGGGCTTGCGAGGGAGGGATTTCAAGTGCCAGTGCTTGGGATGGGTAAAAGATTTTACGATATTAAAGATCGTTTGTTGTTTCTGTTTAGCAGAGTCTATTGCTTGAGTGAAGAATGCCTTTTTTGCTTTTTTTATATTTGAGAGATATTGCTTTCTCTGGAGAATGTAGATGGATCTAGACGTTGGATCGTAGGTTTTTCTCCATTCTCTCTCCAAAAGCCTACACTTAAGGTGGCAGTCAGCGAGGGCCGGAGTATACCAGGGGGCATTAGGTTTCTTTTTTCCTCGAACAGGTTTTTGGATGACAGGTTTTGCATTGGCAGGGATTACTCTCTCAATCCACAGGTGGAAATTTGTGGAGTCTAGTGACACGTCACCCGTGATGGAAGGGGGGGGTACCACCGGTTGTGGGTTGAGTTTAATGTACTCAGCTACCTTTTTCCAATTAATAGGGAAGGGGGTGTGAGATAGTTTAATAGGAGGGTGGGGCGGGGTTTTGTTATTGATGGAGAAGGGAATGAGACAGTGGTCTGTCCAAATTTGTGGCATGGGGGTGGAAGCATCTAGGGAGGTCAAGTTTGTGCAAATGCCGTCCAAGGTGTGTCCGGCACAATGGGTAGGGAGGGAGACTAATTGGGAAAGACCAAAAATCTCAAGAGAGTGGCGGAAATTGAGAGTGTGGGGATCAGTATCGGATTCCAAATGAAGATTAAAGTCTCCAAAAAGGGTGAAGGTAGGGTAATGGGTAAGGAAAGCTGCCAAAGTATCATCAAGGGAGTCCAGGAAAGTAGTGGCATTTCCGGGGGGGGCGGTAGACGAGTGCTCCAGAAAAGGCGGAGGAGGAACTAGTTTGGATTACAAATCCCAGGGATTCACAGTCCTTGAAGGAAGCCAGATCAAATGTGTGGCACTTGAGTGCTTTTTTTACAATGATGGCCAATCCGCCTCCCCGACCAATGGGTCTGTCTCGCCTGAAGATGGTGTAATCAGGGGGGAGAGCGGTGGCAAGGTCGGGATTTGAAGCATCGTGCAACCAAGATTCGGTAATGAACAAGGCATCAAGATTGGCTGTTATGATAAGATCATGGATGTCTTGTCCATGTCGAGCTAAGGATCTGGCATTGATAAGGCCGCCATTAAAGGGGGTTGCCTTATGCCGAGGACGAGGGGGAGGGGGGTAATGGGGCTGGCGGGACTGGAAGATGACCAACCACACGGTCGACAGGTGTAAGGGCCACACAGGTGGTCAGAAAGGGAATGCACACAGCAGGAAGGACTAGGTAAGGAGGGGCGCATAGACAGCAGCTCAGAAGAGTCGTACCTGAGTACAGGGGAAGTGGAAGAAGCGTGTCCTGCGCCTGGCGCGGTCTTGGCGCGGACGGGCGCAGACGGGCTTGGCTTAGGCGCGGCTTCGGCGCGTATCCGGCGCGCCCGCTGCGCCAGCCCGCTGCGCCGTCTGGTTGCTATGCACATTATGTAGGAAGGTAGGAGGGTGGGAGTAGGGCGCGACTAGAGCGCTCTCCCCGACTGCCTCACTCAAGATGGCGCCCACCGCCGCCGAGTATCGGCTAAGGGGCGGTAGGGCGGATTTAAAAGAGGAAGAAAGGTGTTTAGGGTGTCAGAGTGCCTAGATATCGATTCCCCTTAATTTTGAAGCCCCCAGAGAAGAATTCCAAACAGTTATAAAAACGAGTTAAAAAGCGCTGAAAATGCGGTTTCACAATGCTGTTAAAAGTATAGATTCAGAATGCACGTTTTAGAACACAACAGTCGCTCGCAGCCCCAGTTCCCTCGCTAGGGAGAGCTTCTGAAGGGCGCAGGGCTCTGCAACAATTCGATTAAAATACACAAGGAGGGCGGGAGTAGGGCGCGACTAGAGCGCTCTCCCCGACTGCCTCACTCAAGATGGCGCCCACCGCCGCCGAGTATCGGCTAAGGAGCGGTAGGGCGGATTTAAAAGAGGAAGAAAGGTGTTTAGGGTGTCAGAGTGCCTAGATATCGATTCCCCTAAATTTTGAAGCCTCCAGAGAAGAATTCCAAACAGTTATAAAAACGAGTTAAAAAGCGCTGAAAATGTGGTTTCACAATGCTGTTAAAAGTATAGATTCAGAATGCACGTTTTAGAACACAACAGTCGCTCGCAGCCCCAGTTCCCTCGCTAGGGAGAGCTTCTGAAGGGCGCAGGGCTCTGCAACAATTCGATTAAAATACACAAGGAGGGCGGGAGTAGGGCGCGACTAGAGCGCTCTCCCCGACTGCCTCACTCAAGATGGCGCCCACCGCCGCCGAGTATCGGCTAAGGAGCGGTAGGGCGGATTTAAAAGAGGAAGAAAGGTGTTTAGGGTGTCAGAGTGCCTAGATATCGATTCCCCTTAATTTTGAAGCCCCCAGAGAAGAATTCCAAACAGTTATAAAAACGAGTTAAAAAGCGCTGAAAATGCGGTTTCACAATGCTGTTAAAAGTATAGATTCAGAATGCACGTTTTAGAACACAACAGTCGCTCGCAGCCCCAGTTCCCTCGCTAGGGAGAGCTTCTGAAGGGCGCAGGGCTCTGCAACAATTCGATTAAAATACACAAGGAGGGCGGGAGTAGGGCGCGACTAGAGCGCTCTCCCCGACTGCCTCACTCAAGATGGCGCCCACCGCCGCCGAGTATCGGCTAAGGAGCGGTAGGGCGGATTTAAAAGAGGAAGAAAGGTGTTTAGGGTGTCAGAGTGCCTAGATATCGATTCCCCTTAATTTTGAAGCCCCCAGAGAAGAATTCCAAACAGTTATAAAAACGAGTTAAAAAGCGCTGAAAATGCGGTTTCACAATGCTGTTAAAAGTATAGATTCAGAATGCACGTTTTAGAACACAACAGTCGCTCGCAGCCCCAGTTCCCTCGCTAGGGAGAGCTTCTGAAGGGCCATGAAAAGTCACGCAGAGACCTTGAAAATATATGCAAGGCCGTTAGGCCTCTGGTGCAAAAAAAAAAGTGACGGAATGGAGACAGAAAGGGCTTGTAAATGAGACCTCTGTATTTAGAGGATGGCAAACTAAGGGGGCTTCATCTGGTGCAACCAGGGGTGTAATAAAAGCTGCTTCGGCCCCTGTGACTCAGGGAAGACCCCAACCCTTCAGGCAGGCCCCCTCCAGCTCAAGGCCAATGCCTATCTGTTTTATATGAAAAACTCACGGTCCCCTCTTCACAGTTTTCTAAAGGGGTGATCACTTTGTGTTACACCGCTGAGTGCAACACATTCTGCCTGCTTTTCTCCTGCTTCTTTTGCTTTTGTCTTCCTTCCCTTCTGCTTGGTGCACGCCATGAGGTGGCCTCCAGGGCCAGCCACCCACTGCAACCACGTGTGTACTTTTGTTGAACAAAGCAGGGTTATTCTCAAAGAATTCTGTTCTAAATGAGACACTTCTGTCTGATTTATTATTAACTATGCCACATTGATAATTCCAATGATAATTTGTTTTCTGTACTCTGTGCAAATAGTTGCAGCTGTCTCTCCTCGGTGATTCCAGTACATTACCACTTGAGTCTGGAGTAAGCAATTTCATGCGGAAACCAATTTTCCAAAACATTATTTTTTGTTTTCTGAATGCTCTATATGAGCTTGACATTATTTTCATATGCACCAGTCGCAAACTAGGTATTACCTATCCTTCCAATAAACCACCAATTTATTGCAAATAATTTACATGCTATTGTTGAAGGACAATATATTGTCGATTATGTATTAAATTTCCTTTAGCTTATCTACATATCCAGCGATGAGCCTCTGGGGAGTTCCACATTAATTGATGACATTTTTCAAAATAACAACAGTACGATTAAATCTCAATTTGAGCCCAACCTACCAAGGAAACACCATTACAAGTATAAAAATACAGTTTCAGGAAGCCTGCATGCCTTGTGCAACACACACACTGTAAAAAAATACAGAAAGTCACCGCAAGATAAATATTCAGTGCAACTTGTGTCAAGGTTATTCGGTTAACAGAAGCCACTTTATTGTCAATCACTACCAGCGTTCAGAGTGATTCGAGACATTTTTATTGCGCTTTCTGTTTAGCATTGGACATTTGTAATTGCACATCAAAAAAAGAGCCCCGTTTTAGCTATAAATTGTGTTTGGAAAAATGAAAGCCGCATAATAATGAATGATTTGAGTTTCTCGTTTTCCATTTTTCTTCTGTGACCAGGGAAAGGCCGGCTCATTTTGAAGGCACATTAGTGGTCAATGACAAAGCAATAGAAAATATGGACATCGGGAAAGTTGTGTAGGGCAGAGAGGGTTTACAGCCACTTTAGCCGGCAGATGCAGAAAGGCAAAATGTCACAATATCTTACGATTCATTCTTGCTTTTAGATAAAATTGAATCATGCTAATTTGACATCTTAAAGCATTGAAAGCCGCTGCATCACGGACGTGTCCTTCCTCGTTTAATAGCACCCATTTCAGTAGAAAATTGCATGTTTTCCATCAGAGACATGTAATAAAAAGCGTCTTTGTAATAAGAAGGCATCAAATGCATGTGTTTTTGTGAATCTGGGTATTTTTAGAGTTTGGAATTCGTGAACGCGTTTACATCATTATTTAAATAGTTTATCGATAAGGAATCGAAGTGTACAGTTTAAAAATATAACTTAACATTAAAAAGCACTTCATAGTAATGATAAAGCCAAAGATAAGTTTAAATGCAGAGAGCTGAAACATAAAGGTAGTCATGCATCTTACCTAGTACAAAAGCGAAGCTAGGAAATGGGCCTGGTTATTTAAGTATATGAAGTGTTTTTAACCATACATGCAAGTGGACGAAAAGGATTAGAGTGATACACAAGTAAATGCCACTGATTAACATCCATGGGCCCAACTCACCATAAAAAACATTGCAAGTGGGAGCTTCGGTTTACCTTTCCCATGAATGTATTCTTTACTAGGATCACTATCATGCTGGAAACCAAAATCATGTTCATACCAGCCCTCTCTGCAAAAGGCTAAGACAAGACTGGGCAATTGAGGGCATGTTTGGGACAGCGCAGACCATCTACTAAACTACTCCCAAACTGAGAAAAATCCAAACTTTAAGACTTTTGGTATTCACAGAAGGCATTTAGGAGTCCTAAAGTTAGGATTTCTGTGAATACCAAAATAGTAGTACGTTTGGGATTTCGTCTTAAGTTAGTTCTGTGAATCGGGCCCTACAAATTTAACTTCCCAATTGAATTGGATGTCTAACAGCTTTTGGAGGATTGTCTCTGTAGGAAAATGACAACATAAAATGTATACACATCCTACTTTTAAATACCATGCACCCTATTTTGTGGGATATGATGTCAATGATAGGGGTGACTTATTATGTTATGTTATGTTATGTTATTTTTATTTGTACCGCGCACAGCTGCCCCAGCAAAGGGGCGTCCTGGCGCTTTGAGAAGGTAAACACAACACAGCATTAAAAGCGGGCAGAAAGGAGAAGAGACACAACAGATGAGCTAAACAAATAAAAAGGTCTTGATTGCCCGTCTAAACTGAAGGAGCTCATCGATGGCCCGGATTTGTGGAGGAAGAGAATTCCACCAGCTCGCTGCCAGGACTCGAAAGGAGCGGCCACCAATTCTGCTCAACTTAAAACGCGGGACCACTGCTAAGTTCTGGCCTAGCGATCTAAGAGTGTGAGAGGGGACATAGGGGATCAGCAGTTTCTCCAAGATTTGTGGGGAAGTACCCTTGAGGATTTTAAATGCAAGGCAGAGAACCTTGAATCTAATCCTCTGTTGCACAGGGAGCCAGTGGAGAGAGCGCAGGGCATTGGACACCGAGCACCGCTTAGGCAGACCTGACACCAGTCGGGCCGCAGCGTTTTGAACCCGCTGGAGCCGCAGAAATTCTGACTGGTTAACCGGGAGCTGGCATAGTCCAGCCTGGACAGCACTGATGCTTGGACCACCAGCTGTCTTGTGGGTGCATCAAAGAATTTGAAGATGGGTCGAAGTCCTCTGATGATGCTATAGCAAGAAGCCGCCACCTTCTTGGTATGACAGATGAAACTCAGAGAAGGATCAAGCCACACCTCCAGGTTTTTTATCTCTGCTGCTGGGAGGGGAGTCACACCCAACTCCGAAGGCCACCATTTGTCACCCCACAAAACCACCTGTTTACCAACCACCATAATCTCCGTCTTCTTGGTGTTTAACTGGAGACAGTTGGAATTCATCCAGTTAGCCACTTCCTGCAGACCATCACAGAACCTGGGAGCCTCCAGGTCTGAGTCCCCACTCAGTGTGACCGCCAGCTGCGTGTCATCCGCGTAAGAGACCATGGTCAAGCCCCAACGCTTGACGACCGCAGCCAACGGTCTCACATACAGATTGAAAAGGGTGGGACTCAGTGATGACCCTAGTGGGACTCCCTGGTCTAACGGGTAGGATGACGACTTACCGGGCGGGATCGCCACCTGGAATGACCTATCCGTAAGGAAGGATCGAAACCAGTGCAGGGCGGAGCCAGAAACGCCCACCTCCTCAAGACGCCGAATCAGAATCCCGTGCGAGACCGTGTCGAAGGCGGCACTGAGATCTAATAACAATAGTGACGCCGTCCGACCGGAATCTATTACTATTTGAAAGAAAGCTTTTTCCCCCACCAAAAGGATTTTTTGACAAGTTGACTGCAGGAATAAACTACTGCAGTCAGGTTTCAAAAGAAGGCCTGAAGCCATGTGTGTTTAGTTAGTCACACTAGAAGATGGCACAATAAGTGTTGCAGCCCAGCGGTGATTCTTACCTTTCCACTCTATGGGCATGTTTCTGCATATTTACTATGGCCGTAGAAGGAAGTGAAATATGCCAATTAGGAGTTAGATATTTTGACCATATTTTAGGGTTCAGAGCACCTGCACTGGTTGCTATGATTTGCAGTGACAGTAGCTGAGTGTGCAGAGACAAAGAAACAGCAGCATCAAAATGGTAAAAACACCCAAAAGCAATCCCTCCATTCACTTACTCTTCCATCCATCCATGCAATCAGTCACTCATTTACTGCTTCTAATCCATACAGTGTGTTAGACCTGGCATCTTTGGCGTGGTTTCCCCTGTCTTTTGGCCTCTGCCTCCTGTATTGTTGACGCTGTGCTGGATTTCGTTTTTGCTGGTTTAGATGCTTTGGGCACTTTGCCACTGCTGATCAGTGTCAGAGTGCAAGTGCTCCCTGTATACATTGTTACTGTAATTGGTTATTCATGATTGGCATATTTTTATCACCAAGAAGTCCCTAGTAAAGTGCACTGGGTGTGCCAGGGCTGGTGATCCAAATGCTACTAGGGGGCCTGCAGCACTGATTGTGCCACCCACATAGGTAGCCCTAAAATGGTGTCTCAGGCCTACCATTGCATTGCCTGTGTGCTGTCTGTGAACTGCCATGTCCTCCGGGTCACTGTCCCCACTGACCAGGACTTACCCTTCCCTTTCTGTGCACATTAGTCACCGCTATGGAAGGCCCAAGGTACCCCCTTGGGCAGGGGGGAAGTGTATGGGAAAGGTGGAGCATGTACCAGTGCAGGTGACATGCTCTGGTAGTGAATAACAGCCATTTTCGTTTTTCACTATTATAAGGCTACCTTGCCCATAGGGGGATGCTGGCTACAGTGGCTACTAGCATATCTTCCCATAGGAGCAAGGTAGCACATAAAAGTCTGGTATCCCTGAACTCAGAATTTAATAACACATCTTTTAGGAAAGGTGGTTTTTAAATCCTGGGTTTGAGAACAGCACTTGTCAGACCTTTCTGTGTGCCTTGGCCTGTTTGTGTATTGACTGTCTGGTTTGAGAGTGACAGGGGCTGGGGAGCCCCCAGGAGGCTGTCTGGGTCAGCCCTAGGCTGAATGACTGCATCTGCATCTTGAGTGGTGGGAGGGGATAGCACCTGGGCCTGAATAGGGCTGTGCCTGCCTTCCACAATGCTGGTTTCACCTCCTGCTGGGCGGCTGACGACCCTGCCCTTCTCCCTGAAAGGGAAGGAGAGGCCAGGAAAACAAAGTGCTCAAGGAACACCCAGGACTGGTTCAGACTGGGCTCAGAGCCTTCCTGCACAATCGGAACAACGACTTTTAGGGGTATTAGTATAGGACGCCTGACTACAGAAAATTAGATCATCCTGGAATCAGGAAGGAACCTCTGCCAAGGAGAAAGCTGAAATTGAAGAAGGAAGACTGTCCTCCTGTTGCTCTGCTGGACTGACCTGATATTGCTTTTCTACCAAGGAGAGGGGAAGGACTTTGGTCTGTGCTGTGTCCCCTTGCTTGAAGGACTCTGAAGAGCTGGCTCCTTGTTAATAAGTCACAGGAACAAAAGGACTTCAACCCACGCTTCCCTGAACTCTGCTGAGTGTTCTGTCCTTCCTAGAGTGCTTGGGCCAGTTGTGGTGCCTCTGGAATTTGTACCTGTGTTGGGAAGCTGGAAACCAAGATTTTAAAGATTTTTTTGCATCGCTCGCTTGCGGAGCGCATGCCCTTCAGTGCGAGGAAATTCCCGCCGCTACGAAGGCCGAGATCATTGCAGAACCTGTTGCCGCTGCCAGAGTTGTCGCATCCTTAGTTTGCTGGACGCACCAGTCTGGTGAGGGAAGATTACCATTGCTTCGAGCATCGTCGCAGAGCCTGTCATCACTGGGTGAGATAGTCGCATCGCTTGCTTGCGGACCACATCACGTCACTGCGAGAGTCGTCGCAGAGCTATCGCATCGAGGGGCTGCGAGAGGAGAAGATAGACACTGAGCCACGCATTGTCACCACACCGGAGATCGTCGCCGTCCCGAAGATCGTCGCATCGTACCTTTTGCGAGCCGCTTCCACTGAAACCTGTGCACCGGAATCCACGCAAGGTATCACATCCCTCCCCATACAGATCAGAGTCACTGCAACACGCCCTCTGCGTCCAGCAGGGTTGTCGCATCGCCTCCCCAGGGTCTCAGGAGTGACGCATCGCTTGATTTTCAATGCTGCAGCTTTCACTTGGAACTTTTGTCGCATCTAAAGGTACTGTTGGCTAAAACGTGACGCAACTGTGGATTATTTCAATGCAACCTTAAGAACACTTTTGAAATCATATTCTTGAACTGTGTATGCTGGATTTATGTTGTTTTGGTCTTGTGTAGTTTAGGTTAAATACCTTTATTTTTCTAAACTGCTGTGGAGTCAGATTATGGTGTTTTCACTGTGTTACTGTGAGTATTGGTACAAATGCTTTTCACATTGCCTTTGATAAGCCTGACTGCTCGTGCAGAGTTACCAAGGGGTTAAGCGGGGGTTATCTAAAGAATGTATCCTCCTTACCCTGCCTAGAAGCAAGGGTCCCTATTTGGACAGTGGTACCTACCTCTGCCAACTAGAGACCCCCAGACTCTTCTGCACTACTTGCTCCAATGTTGCCATTGCTTCCCATATTGTTTGCTTGCCCTGGTCATCTTCTGAAGCACCTTTAATTCATTTATTCACTCTCCCAATAAACTGGTTGTCCTTCAATGAATGTTCACCCATTATTCAGTTAATTAAATCACTGACCTATTCTTTGCCACTACCCTATGAATTGCAACTTTTCCCCCAATGCCCACTCCCAGAACTGGACCACTGTCTTCATACAATGCCCTCCATTCATCCATGTTTTCACTTGCCCATCCACCCATGGTCCATGCACTCATTTTCCTATCCAAGCAGGTGATATCTCACTCATTCATTCAGCCACTCATCTACCTATTCATTTAATTAAATCATTCTTAGTCATCACTGCACACATTCAAGCAACCACACAAGCAATCACTGAACAAGCACTTTCGTTTATAAAGCAGGACCTCTTTTTTATGCCAAAGCTTGTTTTCAATGTAGAAACGCAGTTTTGTGCACTTCAGAAAAACTTCTACTACACCAATTACTTATAATCAATGTGCTTACATAGGGCCAGATTTAATATGCCTTTGCCATTTTTTGATAGATGGATGAAACAATTGTGAATGTAGAACCGTCATTTAGGACTATACATAACCCTGCAAATGAGGGATTTAGAAAGTTTACACTGCACAGTAAAAAAGTAAAGGATTCACTGGGAAAAAAGAGGAAATTTCGAATAGCAATTTGCAAAGCATATTGTTTTGAATTGTATTAGCAGTGAATCTGTGCAATAAAAGGCTAGTAAACAGTGACAAGCTATCCCCATGTAAGACCTGTTGGTAAATAGGTTAAAATAATGTGAGTTTCAAAGTTGCTTAGAAAATGACGACAGGCCTGTCCCTATTTATATTTACTTAACACATTTGAAAATGTTCTTCAGTAGTACATGATTCATAAAAATATTGCCACCGATAAATACACGATATGTCCAATGGGCAAATCAGTGGAAAAGGTACAAATCACTTACCAGTTATTGTACAAAAGAAAACAAATGTTCATGAATGAAACCTGAAATCCATGCTTGAGAACGGGACACACCCTTGTTCCGGTTTTACATATAGCACTTGTTTTTTTCAGGCGTAGGCCTGATTTTCAGTTTCTGTCATAATATAGATCTAATTTTCCTTTTGTTTGACTTTCTATATATGTTCTAGGTCATTTTGGTTTGCCCTCTTTCAAAGACCCTTATCTTTGCTCTCCTCTGGATCAGAACTCCCAACCATAAAATGAGTTTGGTTATTCCTAAAATAAAAGACATTTATTGGATCACTTCAACATTTACGTTTAAATTACTGTCCAATTACCTTAGCTCAGTTGGCAGGAAACCTGTTAGCATTCCACTTTAACCAAGCAACTTTGTTGTTTTGGGGAAACAGCAGAAAATGTTAATGAGTCCCAAGACCTTTGCATGTCAGCTGACACTGACAATGTGCTGATTAGATTAAGGTATTTGACACTGATGATCTTTGATTTCTTAGACCTGAACTACTAGCTGTCAGGTTATAGATGATTTTCTTATTTCAGGTCCAAGAGATCACAAACAGGGGTAATGGATTCCTTTCCCTCTTCTGTTCAAACATTTTCAGGCCGGAGTTCCCCAAAGCTCCTCTCGGTCACCCTGCTTCTTTGGGTTATACTGTAGACCTCTGGCAGGACTGATTTGAACCTGTGGCTTCTGTTATAACATAACATAACATGTGTATTTGTAAAGCGCACGTTCACCCAGAGGTCTCTTGGCGCTGAATAACAGATGCTCATCGTTACCCAACTCAATTGTACTCAATTTATCGATCTCAGATGGATGAAAGGCTGAGTGGACCCGCCGGGATTTGAACCTGTGACCATGAGGTCGCACACAGGCCCCTGCAATGGATTCATTAGTGTGGCCACCTGATTTCAGCACTTGTCTATTACTGAGCCTCATGTCAAGTTTGTTTCTGCTGTTTCTATGATGAATCAAGTGCTTCCGTTCTCTCGACCTTATTGTTTGAGGAAGCTGTCATCCATGCTTCCCCTACTGTCAGAAGAGAGTCCACACAACATATAATGCTAGTCACAGACTCAGGCTTGGACTACAGTAATATAATCTACAGTTCTCTATTAAGCAGATGAGTAAAGCATCAAGGACTTTTACCATGCACTCAATTATTTTCTTAGATGTTCTTATGTATATTAATAGCTGGGTTACTCATTTTGATTCAGCATAAGGCCTTATGGTGTTAGCTCTTAAACTCTTCTATTAAAAACAGAAAATAACAGGCTGGGCAGACTGTTCAAGATGTTTTGCAGCTATTCCTGTCTGTCAGTTATGGTTGGATGATGCATTTTTCACTTCACAATTATTAGGGACAGTCGTCCTTTTAAAGAATGCTTCAATGACAGGGCATCTTAAATGCCTTTCAGTTCCACTTTGTACACTGTCATACTGTTATTCTTATACTCGTGCTTGTATCTCCATATTGTCTTTTAGATGCCATTCTTATTTATGATGTTGACCTGTCATTTTGGTGAATGAGTCAGCTCATATCTGATCTTCTGCCAAGCAGCTTTCACATGTCCAGAAACTTCAGACAGAACATTGACTAATTAATAATAATTGCAATTTTCTAGCAGCAACGTCTATTAGTTGTACTGCAATCAGTAAACTTTTCACCTTGTTTTAAACATGACTCCTTGGTATTTGATATTTGTGATTCACAGACATTTACTAATTTAGTGTATCACATTTTCCATGTAGCACTTATGCCAAAATGTTTTGGAAATTAAATAGGAGCCGAATCTTGGATCGCCTGCCGTGAGGGGAACGGCTCCATTTAATCCACTGCCTTGCACTTACCTGCTCTCCCTGGGGCCAGCTGCTTTGCCGCGCCGCACTGCACCGCTGTGAGGGGAACGGCCAGGTGGTCGCGGCCTACAACATCCAGAAGGCCTTGCATGGCGCAGAGAGGTCGTCACCACAGGGCACCGGAGGCCCTCGTAGTCAGCGGGCTTTCCGGCAGCACAGGACGCGCGCGGTCGTGCCCCAATGCTGCCCGGGCCAAGGGCTGGCCCGTCCACGCCCGTCACTGGCCAGAGAAGGCTGGGCTGGCCCATCCCTCTAACTTTCAAGTCCCGGGATTAATCTGGGATCAGCGAGTAAGGTACTGTGACTGTGCCCTTTGAGCGCTGCTAATTTGTAGGCATCTTAGGCATCTGTACTCCCTGAACTTCAAAACATATTGAAGCATGTCACCCAATTGCAGTTTGCACTCTAAATGGCTCTATGATGCTAACACATTGGGGGCCTCATTTATTTGGCCGTGCGTCACTTTTATGCCGCCGGTGCGTCACTTTTTGTGACGCACCTGCGTGCCCCATGTGAAAGGGCACATTGCTGGAGTTGCATCACTTTTGTGACACACTCCAGCAATGCGTCACTTTTGCGCCATACAGATACATCAGAAATACTGACGTATCTGTAACTCCTTGTGCCATGATGCGTCATACTGTAAATATGACGCATCATTGGTGTCGCAAGGAGGGCGCAGTGAAAAGTGACGCATCGCTGTTTTCACGCAGCGATGCGTCATTTTTCATAAATGAGGCCCTTGGACTTTGCACTTTGCACTTTTTTTGTATGCACACGCTTGATCCCTTTTACAGTTCCTATATTACTTTTAAATATTTAATAGTTCTTAATAGTTTTTAATCATAGTTCTTAATCTCCCATCAACAGGGCCTGCACATTTAAGCACTTTTTCATGTGCTCGTGCATAGCGACCCAGCTAGTGTACAGGTTGCGTGTTGTACCTATTTCAAGGTTGTCTGAGCCACAACCCTATAAGCCCTATAAGTATTGAAGGCCCTCTAGTGGTAGACCAAAATGAGGTAAAGGAAGCAGGCCGCGAGCCACACATCAAAAGTACCAAGCAAACACAGGAAGATTAATATGAAGCTGCTGAACTATTTAACAGGGGCTGTTGGTGATATTGAAAGACAGATCATCTCCGTTGAGGAAACAATAAACAATAAAACTATAATCCCATCTCCTCCCCAACAGCAAATAACGGATAGTAATGTGATATGCGATGTAAGCGATGTAGAGGCGGGAGGGAAAGAGATACTTGGTAACGCTACTCGGCACAATTTAATAAAGGGTGTGTTCAGGAAGTTCCAGACAATATCTTAGACGGGTCAGTAGAAAGCGACCAACCACCACCCCAGAAAAAACCCTGCTATCTGTCCAAACCATAGGTAGTTAACAACACTGCGAGTGACGCAGTCACAATCCATCCGATTCCCGCCCACACCCCTAGACCATTAAAGACCCATTCAAAAAGGACACATGAGAAAAAGCAGGGTGTTAGGAATAAAACACAAAAGGATATGGCCACCACAAGTGCTTTTAGGGAGAAATAAACTGGCGGTGAATCCCCAAGCAAATTAAAGGAGTTGTGTGTAGCCATAAAAGATCTAAAGGACTTTGTGTCACTATCTATTAACACCCTTGCGATGAGACTGGAAAAAATTGAAATTGGCCTAGAAAACATTTTAGGGGCTCATCAAAATACCACACAAAATAATGTAATAGGACATCTTTGACAGACAAGAAATCCATAGAAGTAAGTGAGTGGGGTGGGTGACCAGACTCTTGCCAAAATGCACCTACACTTCTAGGTAAAAGTATTACTGAAGACACAAAAGTAAATACATCTTAAGTCTTGGCTAGGGAACATGGTAAATGAAGAACTGAACAGAAGGTTGGGGAAAGTATTTGTAGGATGGCCAACATTGCTACTAGGGAGAGGCATAGTATACAAATACTTAACCTCCCCCAGCAGCAACACCATACACTATCATTTTAGCTAATGTTACCCAGCTTCCACCAGTAACAATGGAAAATGTGCCTGCGTTAAGAAATAAGACTATAAATTGGTGGGTTAACAGGACTGGCTTAACAAATGCTCTGTTCAGGGAATTTAAGATGGTGAGGAGGGTAGACTGGGTAGGGCAAAACAGTAAACTTTATGAAGGAGACTGCATAGTTCTCTCGCTCGGATCAGTGGCCTTAGTCAGGGAAATCCTATTGAGAATGTACAAACTAAACACACCTAACACCAGTATCCAAGTTCGCCCCTTGGGTTTCTTCTACCAACCACAAACTATAAATACCCCAGAAAATCATGGTACGCAAGGCTGGACACGAGAGGGCCCATGCTATAAACTAGCTGTGTCAAATAGATTTGGTCCCTTAACTACCCTAGATGAGAACGATTGACATTCAATAGATAGGGGTCAGCCCGTACATGAGTATATTCTTAATGCTGAAAACCAGGTAGTAATACCCCGCAGATCCCGGTCTTGGAAGCACGAGAGTTTGATGGGGAAATTATCCCAAGTAGTGTCTATGTCCCAGGGGGTGGCCATGCGAACCTAACCGACCACCAATGAGGACTATGTAGAATCCTTTTTTGGAATGTGGCCGGTTTAAAGAACAAGGTGAATGACCCAGCCTGGTTGACTTTTATTAATAACTTTGATGTCTTGTGTCTGCAGGAGACCAGGGCTATTGATAACACACATATTAATGGGCACAAGACATATCACACACCTGCAATCCAATCACCTAGTGGTAGACCAAAAGAGGGACTATGTGTTTACATGTCGAATCTGCTGGGTGCATATAAGAGTGAGTTGGTTAGTTCAGTAATCTATAACCAAACGGTCTTAATATATACGTATTGCAGTAACGCTTTGCTCCTGGTTAACTTTTATAATAATACCAAATTATGTCAGCTGGGAGCTATATTAGAGAAGCTCAGTGGAGATATTAGCACTTTAGAATTAAAGGCTGACCCTGAAATCATCCCTATCTGGGGTGGGAATTTTAATTCTAGTTTGTGTCCAGTGGCGGAATCAGGGATGTGTGGTTTAACCTTAGATAAGGATGATCCGCCGATTCACTTCTAACATATCATAAAAGGTGAGTTGTTTAATGAAATCATGTTTAAACATGATCTGGGATTCTCGAACTGCTTGTGTACGCCTACAGTGCTGTTTGGGCATACATTTATAGGGAGAGGTGCCAAATCAGCCTTTGACTTTATTATTATCCCAAACTGCTATGCTAGTCACGTGAAAGCCTATGACATTCATCAAAACGTCATGAGCGACCACTTGGGTATCAGTGTGAACATAGCCGTCCCAAGTCGTGTGTCAAGGAGAACCTGTAACAAAATAGCATGGGTTCAGAACATTAAACTGGGAAGAAAAAATGGTTATGCTATCCGCTGGGGAAGTCGGGACCCTATGGAGTTAAGCAAAGAGATAGTAGTAAAGGCACTCGACCCAATTCTAAAATGTCTAAACAATAGTCCCACACACGAGGATGTTTTAAGTGCTTTTAATAGTATTACTGAGATCGCTAGAAATACACTGTTTATGGAACGTAAAGGCACGCGCAATACTGAAAAGGGCTGGTTTGACAAAAATTGCACTAAAAGCTTCTCAAATTTAATAAATGCCTTACATAGAGAGGTGAGAGACATGAACGAGATTAGGGCCTGTAGAAAGCTGCATAATGCAGCAAGGAAAAATAGGAAAATCGAATTGAAAGATGATGCCTGGAAGGACCTCAATGAGGCTGCTGAGAGCAAAGATAGCTCAAAATTCTGGTCGGCAGTCAACGCCCCGTTCCTCACTAATAAAACAGATGTACCAGCAATTGAGATGGCCATAGTGGAACAGACCTGGATAGACTTCTTTTCTAAAGTATATTCAAAGCAGAAGACTATCGAGGAAGTATCCCAGGGGCTCGAAATAGGGAGTGCAGACCAGTCTTTTACACCAATCAAAGTTCACATCTCGCTCCATGATGTAAATGTTGCAGTTAAAGCAAATAAGAGCGGCAAGGCCGCAGGCCCCGATGGGATACCAATTGACCTCTACAAGTCAAACCTAGAGGTTTGGGGCCCAATTTTACTTAGGGTTTTACAAGCATGTTGCGAAAAAGGATTCATTAGCACATGGTCCGAATCAGCCATAGTCCCCATCTTTAAAAAGGGTGAGCGGGAGAACCCTGCTTGCTACCGCCCCATATCTTTATTGGACTCGCTGATGAAGGTAGCAGGCAGGATTGTTCTAGATCGATTGCAGGGATGGACTGAAGAAACTGGTATTTTAAGCGACGTCCAATATGGTTTTAGAGCTGGTTTAGGAACCAACAAGCAGGTTTTGAACATAAATACTGTAATTGGTAACTATACGCAGGCCAAAGCGTGGAAATTTTATCTGGCCTTTGTGGACCTCACAGCTGCTTTCGATTGAGTAGTTCGTGAAAAACTGTGGGTTGTCCATAATGAATTTAAAGTTGACCCTGTTTTAATCCAGTTTTTAAGACAGTTATGTTCTGGAGCTACTGCAAATGTTCGCTATGGTATGGAGGGCGAGTGTACTGCCTCATTTAAAATAGAAAGAGGCGTAAGGCAGTGTTGTGTCTTGGCACCACTCCTGTTCTCCCTATACACTAACGCTTTAGAACAGGAGTTGGTGTCACACACTAGGGATCCGCCACTAGTAAATACCCGCCCGATAGCATCTCTCCTCTATGCCGATGATGCAGTGCTCATGGGCCGCACCCAGGTTGGGTTACAAAGGGCTCTCTCTTTTTACACTACATTCATGGATAGGCTTGGCCTAAAACTGAATGCCAAGAAAAGTTTTGTGACGTCATGTGGGAGAGCGAAAAATAAGAATAGAAGTTTTCAGGCGGGTGGGAGCAAGGGGGAAACTATCACTTCTTTTAGCTATTTGGGCTTGCTTCTGGATAGAACCGGTTCTTGGGCTCCAGCAGTTAAGGCTAGGTCCTTACTTTTTTCCATTGCAGCTCGTTTACATTTTTCAAAAAAGCTAGGGAAAAGGTCACCAGAAATTGTATTAAAGATTTACTTGGCAAAGTGCGTAAGCATAGCAGTTTATGGGGCGGGTATGTGGGGATTTGTAGGCTGTAAATCAATTCAACGTATGGAAAATGTCTTTTTGAGGTTCATCCTAGACGTCCCAACTAGCACATCAGTTTTTAATTGTCACTCTGAGCTAGGAGTTGTATATATTTCCAATCTAATTAAGGCACAGCCGGCATTGCTATGGCACAGAATTTGGACCACAGAGAACACGGGCCTCAACAGCAAAATAATAAAGTACGCAATGAGACTAGACAATGTCAGTAAAATTTTATGGCTGAAATATGTTAAACATTTTATGCAGGATATTGGTCACCCCGAATATTTTGTAGTGTAGTTCCTATTTTCCCTATAGGCCCTGCACATTGGAATAACATAAACAGCAGTGTAGACGTAGGACTGAGGTCATCTAGGTCTCTACTGACTATGTTAGACTTAATTTAGGTTTGCGCCAGCTAGCTCAGAGGTCACTGGAAACTTTCTTGACTGAATAGGAAGTGATCAGCTTCCCTGGCTCAGACAAGAAGGGATTCAGCTTCCGACAACCGGATAAACATAACAACTTTGCTCCTCAGAATAAGAGTCAATCTCTAGAGTCGTGTGAAACAATAGACAGTTATTTCACTCAGTCAGTTGTGCAGATTTACTTTCACCAGGGTGCAGAGAATAAAGAGACGGGCGTTTTCAATAAAAGATATTATTTATTGAGCAGTCTTCCTTCTCATGCAAGAGAAATTAATTGCCACAATTGCAAGACTTGTTATAATTAAAAGTGCGTACAGTAAAAGGAGTATTACGAAATAATACTGTAAAAGCATTGATATGGTTTCTTAGCCATAAGATAGTTTAAGATGAATAAAATATATACAATATATACATTCATATATACATTGGTTAACAACCTCAACTGGTGCCTCTAACTACGCCTACCCTGGTGTACCTGACCTAAGCCTAATACGTGGGAGGGAGTAAGTAAGTAGCAGTTTAGGTTAAGTTGGTTTTGCCAAGAGTTTGATTCAAGAATTCTCTCTAAGGGTTTAGTCAGCACCGTACCTCTGGAATAGAATGTAGGAGGTCTGGTATCTCCTCTCAGGACCCGATATCCCAGTCACCCGCAAGGGTAGGCTGGAAACGCCGGAGCTGGATTTTCTCGGCAGGAGAAAAAGACAGCGTCTTTCCCAGCGCGTCAAAAGAGGAGGGGCAGCGTCCGTGGGCTTCTCGCATCTGCTGGGCTCTCTGCAAGGGGACAGCTGTTCTGCTCCAGTATTAACCACCACCGTGTGTTTGCTTAAGGCAACGTTGGTATATTTATACCTGAAAGGTGCCGAGTTTGACGTAGGTGTTGGACATAAGACGTCAATAAAGATGTCACTAAGAACTGTCCGTTCTTACAGTGCTCGCAGGAGTTCTATTACAAATCAAAACAAAGCAAGCGGGGCTTTCCCAGGTTGCTGGGGGTTTGGTGTGTTGAAAAAACTTGGTGTGCTATCTAGGAATCTAAGGAAGTGGCTTCTGCTGTGTCATGAACTGTCATGGACTGCAGAGGCGAGCTCCTGAAATATGGCTCTGATTATTATGCCATTATAGGGATATGTATTGATTATAACCGTATAGGGGCATAAGGTCACAATATTAATCGGGGTTCTAGATAAAACACATCACCCACTCCACAGTTTTATGTCCATCAATTACTAAAAACTTAAGCAATAAAGATGCATGTGTATTCCTACCCACCCAAAAATACATTTTTGCATTTGAAATGGTGCATACGAAATACATGAAAACTAATATGGACTGTACGTTTTTAAGCAGAGTAATCATTCAAAAAAATCTGTTGCATATATATTCAGTTGAACGATTTTGCGAAAAATTGCACATGAAATGGCTCTTAATACAGAAAAGAAGGGCGAGACTATTTCATCCCACATAAATGCAATAGCTGAAAATGTGCTAGAGGCTGAGGTAAAATTTTGTCTCTAGACCTACTAAAAATAGAAGCTCTGTTCTTTATGAATAGTACGTGTGCTAGAAAAAAAGGTAAATATTTTGGATTTTTGGAAAAAATAATTTCATGATAAGCGGGGCAAAAAATAGTTCCAAACGCTTTTCAGTAGCTTTTGTTTATCAAATCCGAAGGCCGAATTCAGAGTTCATGGGAACGCTGTGTGCCGGATTGTTTTTCCAAAAGTTATTGTTTCTGTTCAGGGGAGAACATCATTTCAGACAGACTTGCAAAAAATTGGTCTACATATTCAGGTGACAGTTCGACCAAGTTCGATAATGCTGTAACTTGGCAGTTGTGAGAATGATTGCTATCATCGATTTCAGGATCAGCAAAGCTCACAGAAGGTCGTACCTGGGTGATGTTGCTTTCATATCTTGCTTCACTGCCACCACCTAATCGTAGCGCAGGAGTCTCAACGAATGCCGTCATCAGGATTGGTAACAGCTGGGGACAACACGATGCATGAGCCGTTACTGGACTTTGCAAAGTATCGATATCCATTGGTACTGCTGATTGTAGTGCAAGACAGGTGTCTAACACGCATTCTTCTCCGCATAGCATACATCGAAGCACTGGTAAGATGCAGGACTGCCATATAGGTCTGAATGAAAGAAACCAGGTCATGTTCAGATCTCTCACCCGGGCCAGTCCAAGAACTTTAGTTATGCGGTCACGGTAGCGCATTGCTAGGATCGTTTCTTCCATCCTTGCCGGAGTCATGTCTGTGTTTTGGCTTGCCATATCGGAGCAGAAGGGTCAAAAATAAAATCCCTGCTACGAGTCCCAAAAGAAGTGGTAGGCCGCCAAAGACCGAATGGACAAAATTGGGAATAATGCCCAGAACTGCTTTGAATTGTGTTAACAGTTCCGAAAAAATCGTCTTAAATACATTTGAGATACCAATGGCATCCGACATATTTAGGATTTGGCTTAACATTTCTACGAAATGCACGGGGCAATTTGTTGATAAAAGTGTATGTATCTCCGCACTTGTCCTTGCAACTTGGAGATCATACGTCTCTTTTGATGACGTGATGGGCACTGTTGTCTGCAAAAGCACAGACTACATTCTGCTTAAAGTATCAATTCGTATAGAAGAGATGTTCAAAGGAGGCCAAATCGGAGTCTCTAAGTCTCCAGGGTCATTTGAATACAATGCTTGCATACAGCAAGTGACCATGGAACTCCAAGCCACAACAGCTGTGGTCCGTTATTAGAATGTAACTCCTGTTAGAAAGTAGTCTAAAGAAAGGCTCTATCCGTGTTGCAGGTGTGACGTGCTGATGGCATGAAAGGTTGTTTGAAGTCCCTTCACAGGCCCCATGTAAATTAATACCCAGGCACAAAAGTATACCGCTTAGTGAATGTTTGCAATTTTCACCACTAAGAAATACATTTTTGTCGTTGTCACTATAACATGTGTGTGTATAAGGTAATTTCCATGATGACTTAATGTACCCTTTACCCAACCTTTCATGCTAGCCTGCTGGTATATACTCAAGGCAGTTTTTAAACTGGAAAATTGTTATCGGAATTGTGATAATCCGTTGTATTATCCATTCAATGACAGGTCTTTCTGACATTGTCAATGGTAATCTCTCAAGTTTTTCAATGCTCAGAATTGTATAGTCTGCTCCTTTTTGTGCCAAACTGATTTGTTTATCAGTAAGGTTAAAGACAGAAAACAATGACGTTGTGTTGATTAAACCCCATGGCACATAGCCCGAACGCAGGTTTTGCAACGTCCAGCCTAGCTGTACAATAGAACGCAATTGAAACTGGCCATGTTGTAACATTAGCAAGTCCTGATCTATTATATCGATGGCAGATGATACAATACTGTCCAGTGAATATATTCTGGAAGACAGAGTCATTAACCCATTGTCGACAATAGAAAGTGATTTTTCCAAATTAATACAATCAATTTCTCGTATTTTTTCTGCTGTTTCAATTTGCATTACTTTCCATGCCTCGTTGTATGCAGCATATACACTCGCCGCTATGAAACGTTTTTGACGTTGTTTGCCTGGTCCCATAATGAAATCACGCAAGTCAGCACTGTCTTTAAGTAAAGATAAGTGTCGCTTAATTTCTGCCAGTGTGGATGTTTCCAGCCATTCAAGGCATAGTTTCCCTACACTGTATGCTGTTACTATCCCTGGATATTGTCTCTGGGAGTATCTAGGGTCCGGCTCGGGTCATTTTCAACCCCTGTATTTTGTTCAGGAATCTATCTTGACAGTTATTAGTGTCTATTGGCCAGATTAACCACTTTTTCCAATCAGGATGTGTTCTGTTTTGATATTAAATTTGGGATACGTCTATTTCAATATCTGTGGTTGCATTATCAGGTATTGGCTTTGGTATAGACGGTTTGTTAAGGTCCTTAATCTTAGCTAGGCCAAGACAGGTTGTTTGTTGAATTGTGTCATTCAGGAACATTATTTGTTCTGGGATTATGCAGGCTCGAAATAATGCTTCTAGGCCTTGTACCTGCCAATCTTTTGTACCCTAGATGGTTTTTGTTTCAATGTTGTTTTTCCAGAAGTCAAAACCAAATGTAATCATTTTTTAATAAAATGCTTCTGAATATATCAATTTAGTATTTGTCAGCATGTTTTTCGTCCCTGTTTTATCTAACAGTTTGTAATAAAAATGTTTCAGCATCACTTGTGTTAAACCCTGAGAAGTATACAAATTTCTCATAGAACGTTTTTGAACTGCTTTTGGGCGGTGTAGCACAATGTTCCCATTGGTTATATTTAAAAACATTTCTAGGTTGAGCAGATTTATGCAAATAGTGGTGACCGTCCTGACGCTTTCAGAAGCGGTCGCTCCCTTCGCCCCCAGCTCCTGCCTGGTATCGTTGACTGCGCTCCTGTGCTTTTAATAATCGCATTATTACTGCAGCCTCCTACAGAACATAGCGCTGTAGTGCGAGTGCCACTGTAGACTATTAAAAACATTTGTAGCGCTTTTGAGATAATCTTACACGGCGCTTTGACTCGCGCTCTCATAAACTGGTGCGATATTTGTGCTGCTTTGTTTATGGTGCATTGCCTGTTTTTGAGCAGATTATCGTCGCGCTAGCAAGACACACTGTCTCAGCCTTTGTTGATCATCTGTGTCCCAGCCTACCTCTAGTTTCATTTCTCGCTGCCATTTTAGTTGTTGTTGTGGTGCCTGAGAGCCCGTCCTCCACAGCCCGCCCCGCCTCCCAGCTGACCCTCCCTCCCACGGACTGCATAGCCCGCTCCCACACCCGTAAGCGCTGTGACCGTCCTGACGCTTTCAGAAGCGGTCGCTCCCTTCGCCCCCAGCTCCTGCCTGGTATCGTTGACTGCGCTCCTGTGCTTTTAATAATCGCATTATTACTGCTGCCTCCTACAGAACATAGCGCTGTAGTGCAAGTGCCACTGTAGACTATTAATAACATTTGTAGCGCTTTTGAGATAATCTTACACGGCGCTTTGACTCGCGCTCTCATAAACTGGTGCGATATTTGTGCTGCTTTGTTTATGGTGCATTGCCTGTTTTTGAGCAGATTATCGTCGCGCTAGCAAGACTCACTGTCTCAGCCTTTGTTGATCATCTGTGCCCCAGCCTACCTCTAGTTTCGTTTCTCGCTGCCATATTAGTTGTTGTTGTGGTGCCTGAGAGCCCGTCCTCCACAGCCCGCCCCGCCTCCCAGCTGACCATCCCTCGCCCCTCCTCCTCCACTATCCATATATGACAGATGCTTCTGCGTGCAGCGTCCACGCGCAGCGGTCACGCCGAAGGTGCGCCAAAGGTAAGCCCGTCTACGCCCGTCCGCGCCTGGACCGCGCCCAGCGCCAGACCCCCTGGCCCCTGAAAACCGCACTTCCCCGACATTACGTATAACGCCTCCACCCTCCTAGCCCTCAACCCCGGACGCACACCACAATGCTACGAAGTTGCCCCAGGACGTACCCGTGGTCCCTTCGCCTGCCAATCCTGCAAGTTTGCCTGCATCAAGACCCACACCAAATCCACTATCTCCAAACACAGCTCCGATTCTAACCACCTGAAGTGCATCCTGCTGAACACCCGCTCGATCCACAGACACGCAACTGAACTCTGGGATCTACTCTACACTGCTTCACCGGACGTCGCCTTCCTTACAGAGACCTGGATGAACGCATCATCAACACCCGACATCGCCATAGCCATCCCGGACACTTACAAGATCACCCGAAAAGACCGCACCAATCAAACAGGAGGAGGCATCGCCATCGTCCATAAGAACACCATCAAAATCACAACCAGCTACAACGATAACCTTGCAACCGCCAAACACCTCCACTTCCAAATCCACACCGACCCTTGGACCACACTTAGAGGCACCCTCATCAACAGGCCCCCAGGAACCCACACACAATTCAGCGAAGACATCACTGACTTCATCAGCCCACATGCCCTCAACTCCGAAAACTACATCCAACTGGGAGACCTCAACTTCCACCTGGAAAAGAAAAACGACAGCAACACCACCACCCTTCTGGACAACCTGGCCAATCTTGGACTCAAACTACTTGTTGACACCCCCACCCATGTAGCCGGACATACACTCGACCCAATCTTCACTTCCAGCAAATACATCACCTTCGATCGCACCACAGCTCTCCATTGCACGGACCACAGTTGCGTTCACTTCAGCTACAAAACTACCTCGACCCACAACCCCCCGCAACCTGTTGCTCGAAGAAACTGGAAGAAAATCACCACCGACCAACTCCTCACATCGCTCAACCAAAACCCTCCCACCCTCTCACCGGACCCAAACCAAGCCGCCGCCAAACTCAAACAATGGATCACTCACAGCGCTGATGAATTAGCACCCTTGAAAAACCATCACACCAAACAGGACAGCAAAAAGGCCCCCTGGTTCAACGATGACCTTAAGAAATCCAAGAAGCTATGCCGCACTCTCGAGAAAACATGGAGAAAAAACCCAACCACCGACAACATGACCACCTTCAAGGCAGCCACCCGCAAACACCACCAACTGATTCGATCCATCAAAAAATCAGCATTCAAGAATCGACTTGACAACAACGCCCATAACAGCAAGGAACTATTCAACATAGTCAAAGAATTCATCAACCCTACCGCACGACATCACTCCCTCCCAAGACCTCTGCGATTCGCTATCCTCCTTCTTCTACAACAAAATTTCCGATATACACAACAGCTTCGAGTACATCTCCAACGAACAATCCTCTCCACCCCCCTCCGAACCTAAACCGCCCTCCAACAACCTCAGCGCCTGGAACCCAATCACCATTGAAGACACCATCCGCCTGATGAACTCCATCCACTCAGGATCACCAACCGACCCATGTCCCCACCACATTTTCGACAAAGCAGACTCCATCATCGCACCCCATCTCCGTGAGGTCATCAACTGCTCCTTCAACTCTGCTACCTTCCCAAAAAGCTGGAAACACGCCGAAGTCAGCGCCCTCCTGAAAAAACCCACAGCAGACCCCTCTAAACTTAAAAACTACCGCCCCATATCCCTCCTCCCATTCCCTGCCAAAGTCATTGAGAAAGCCGTCAATAGCCAGCTCACCGCCTTCCTTGAATCCAACAACTCCCTTGATCCCTCACAGTCCGGCTTTCGAGCCAAACACAGCACCGAGACCGCCCTCATCGCAGCTACAGACAATATCCGTACACTTCTGGACAACGGAGAAACAGTAGCCCTCCTTCTGCTCGACTTCTCCGCCGCCTTCGACACAGTCTGTCACAGCACCCTCATTCATCGCCTCAGCAACGTCGGCATACAAGGAAAAGCCTTGGACTGGATCATCTCATTCCTAACTGGGAGAACTCAGAGAGTCCGACTTCCCCCATTCAAATCAGAGGCCACCGAAGTCATCTGCGGTGTACCACAAGGATCTTCATTCAGTCCCACCCTCTTCAATGTGTACATGAGTCCACTCGCATCCATCGCGCGTCAACACAACCTTAACATCATCTCCTACGCTGACGACACCCAGCTGATCCTTTCCCTCACCAAAGACCCTATCACCGCCAAAACTAATCTTCGCGAAGGCATGAAAGAAGTAGCCGAATGGATGAAAAACAGTCGCCTAAAACTTAACTCAGACAAAACGGAGGTGCTCATCCTAGGATCATCCCCCTCTGCCTGGGACGACTCATGGTGGCCTTCGGCTCTGGGCACAGCACCCATACCCACAGACCACGCTCGTAACCTTGGCTTCATCCTAGACTCCTCACTCTCGATGACCAGACAAGTCAACGGTGTCTCATCCTCCTGCTTCAACGTACTTCGTATGCTCAAAAAAATCTTCCATTGGATCCCCTCCGAGACAAGAAAAACCGTCACCCACGCACTGGTCACGAGTCGACTGGACTACGGAAACACCCTCTACGTCGGAATCACAGCCAAATTACAGAAAAAACTCCAACGTATCCAAAACGCATCAGCGAGACTCATTTTGGACATCCCCCGCCAAGATCACATTACCGGCCACCTGAAAGACCTTCACTGGCTCCCTGTCAACAAGAGAATAACGTTCCGTCTCCTCACCCACGCACACAAGGCCCTCTACCAACTAGGACCCGAATGCCTCAACACCCGAATGTCCTTCTACACTCCCTCCCGCCAACTAAGATCCACCAATCAAGCCCTCGCCGCAGTCCCGCGTATCCAAAGATCCACCATGGGAGGCAGATCCTTCTCCTACTTGGCGGCCAAGACCTGGAACTCACTCCCCTCTCACCTCTACCTTACACAGAACCACACCTCCTTCAGAAAAGAACTTAAAACCTGGCTATTCGATAAATAATGAACCCCCTCACCAAGCGCCTTGAGACCCTCTGGGTGAGTAGTGCGCTATATAAATTATTGAACTTGAACTTGAACTTGTCTGCGTAATGGGTAAAACAATACATCTGTTCATAATTCGATGAACCTTGCAAGTAATCATGATCTGTAAATTTTGCTGACAAAACTAAATCCGACATCATATAATTTATACTTTCAAAGTCCTAATCATCAGAGAATGTACTTGGTTTTATAAAGTCACTCAATGAAACTTTAAACTGATGTGGATATTTCAACAGCTCGATCAGGACATATATTTCATAATCCGTTTTGTCCCAAACTACCCCACCGGGTATTGGAATGGCAGTGACATTCACTAATGATAGTTCTCTTTTCTCGATGTGAGATGACTTGTGTGGCTTCAGAACTAAGTTGATGTTCTGACTTGCTGTGTCCATTGTACTGTAATGAATCTACCTAAAATTAGAATTAGGATTAGACAAAGAAGGAGTATAAGTATGCTAAGTACAATCCAAAATTCAATTAGTGTGGCATCCAGATATGCTTCTTTGAGTTGATGACAGAGTTCAATTGCTTTGTCTTTAAATGTTTTTGTTTTCGGCATTTCTTCTGGTTCACTTGGATCTTCAGAAATGTTATCGAAATTGATAAAATAGCCAGATGCAGTTCTGTCAATTGTTGGGATTGTTTTTTCAATTTGTCTTTCATCTGCCCATTCTGATGCTACATCGTTGTAGACCGGTGTTTCTTGACGAACTGATACAACTTGAATTTCAAGAGGTACAAGTTCCATTGCATTGTTACATAGTCCTTTATTGTTCACTGGAGGGTTATCGAATGTGATTAGTCTTTCAGTTTGAACCTCTTGGATTGTAGCAAATGTGGGTATTCTGTTATTTCTTGGTAGTCTAATGGGCCTACTATTTATTATAGGCCACATGATTGTGGTTTCACCAGGTCGATGGATACAACTCGGTTCTCCTTTTTACCAGCAAGGTGCGGTAGTACTACTGATCTCGTTGCGTTGATGGCTAAGACAGGTACTGCTTTCTGTAAGAAGGCCCAAATTCCTTCTTCACCGCGATCTTTTCTCTGACCAGATCCCCAATCTTTGGAATCCAGACAGGTCTTGCTGGGACAGGTGGTGTGTCTTCAGTGGTTGTTGGCTGTTGTTTTAACTTTATGTTGCTCAGGGCTTTTCTTGTTTCATTTAAGTCCTGTAAAACAGGCAAACGATCTTTGATGTCAAAGTCTTTATTCTTATCTCCTACCACTGAAGCCTGACTATCTATGTCCTGAACATACATTTTAGTTCCGAACAATAGTTCATACGGGCTGAAACCTTTTAGAGAATTTCTTGGCAAGTTATTAAGACTACGTTGGACACTTGTTAAATGTTGGACCCACCCATCACCCGAACCTAATACCTTTGCCGTTATAGATTGCTTTGTGTCTCGGTTTTTTCTTTCCACTACCACGTTTCCCTCTGGATGGAAGGGACAAGAGAACCGCAATCCAATGCCCAAGCTGGTCATGGCCTCCTTATAAGCTCGAGAGCTAAAAGCAGGACCCTGGTCAGAATGAAGCATGGCTATTGCATATGTGCCGATAAAGACTCACAAATCTTTTATAACAGTTCTGGCGTCAGCTGAGCGCTGGGGCCATATTTTTTAAGTGAATGTAGTCTTACATAATTAATAGGACGCTGGATTTCATGTGTAGATAGCCCTATGCTACCTACAGAAATGACCATGGCATTACTCCGGTTGGCTCATTACTGCGGTCTCTGTTGCAGTCTGGACAGCTCTTTACATATTTATAGTGGTGCAGGCTCATCCCCGGCCACCAATACTCTGTGTGTAATTCAGTCAGAGATTCCTTCATCTGTTTGTGCCTTGGACCTTCACCCATGTGTGCGTCTGCTATTATTAAGATTCTCCGATTCGTGTTTGGAATTACCCTATTACCCTATCCCCCACTCCAGGGATTCGAGCAAAAGG
Organism: Lissotriton vulgaris; assembly: GCF_964263255.1. Classification (NCBI taxonomy): domain Eukaryota; kingdom Metazoa; phylum Chordata; class Amphibia; order Caudata; family Salamandridae; genus Lissotriton; species Lissotriton vulgaris. The sequence goes on from NC_141689.1 coordinate 204,847,030, forward strand.
AACGGAGTTTGCATCAATTACGTATGTATAATTGAGTGGATAGTTCATGGGTAGTGCTACACAGCTGCCCTCTGAGGACGTTTTTACCACCAGCATAGTTTCCCCGTCTATGTATTTTTCTGAACGCTTTTTTGTGGCTACGGAAGCCGATTTAGTTGCTTCCGCGGTTTCTGTATTAGCCAATGAATTCCCTGCAACGTGAACGCCATCACGTTGATGACTCAGAGTGTGTATCACGTGAATCTTTTGTAGTTCCTTCTGTAAAAGAACTACCTGTTCCCAAAGCATTTTATGCTTAATTGTGCCACCTGTAGCATCTTTGAACCCGTTTTTAACCCAATTCTGCAAGTCATTATTGTAAGATCTGACGCAAAAATGCAAATCGCACACAATTAGTGTCGGGAATTCACGCTCGGCGTTTTCAAGAGCCATCTTTAAAGATCTGATTTCAGCTCGCTGAGCCGAACACTTTCTCAATGATTCAGTTTTTGTAATTTTCGGCCTGAATTTACCACAAAGCCAGCGACTTTTAACAATCGCACAGGCTGCCTTGAAGGATTTATCATCTACATTGTAGTGTTGTACAAATCTGTCTGTATAGATTATAGAAGAGTACTGTTGGAGAGGCAGAATTTCGATTGGCAGAGGATATTCTTTTTCATATTTTAAATCATTCAGTTTTTTCATGTGCGGGGCGAAATAGTATTTCAAGTCTTCTGCAGCAAGAGAATTTTCCCACTGTATCCATTTCGGATCTAGTGATATTGTAGGCAGGTTTACTGGGCTGAATAGTGCCTCGAAAGGCTGATTCTGCTGTGAGAACAGTGATTCTTTTGCCTTGTGCCAGTTCTTTTTCTTTCGCTATAGCAGTTTGCACTGCCTTTACAGTATTTTCTGTGAGACTGAATGTTTTTTCCGCTTGTGTGTACAAATGTGATTTGTAAGCTATTGGTACCGTTTCTCCCTCGTTAGAGGTCAGGTACGTGAATCCGCACCTTCCTGGGATGACTCGGATTACAAGGTTGCGTGTATTGTCACGTGTTTATAATCTTGTGTTAGCTAACATGTCTGTTTGCAGTGATCTGTGTGTTTTTGAGTCCAGTTGATTGGTTTAAAATCAGGTTTTATTAATTCGTAGAGAGGTTTAACCCTCTCTGCATAATTTAGAATGTAAGTTCTTCCAAAATTCAGGAAGCCTAGAATCTATTGTAAGTTCTTCAGCGTTTTTGGTGCTTGGAGTACAGCGCACTTCTCTAAGAAGTTGTCCGCTAGGCTTGTGCCTTCACTTGATAATTCGTATCCTAAAAATAGGACAGTTAGATGGGCAATTCATGACTTTTTAAAGTTGAATTTGTAACCCTCTGCTGTAAACCCAAGTATTATGGTGTTTACTCTCTTCAAGTGAGTATCCAAGTCGTCGTCTGTGAGATAGATGTCATCGACATAAGATAATGCCTCATCATCATACATTTGTAGTAACTCTGTTACTCTGGCTGAGAATAATCCTGGGCTGTTCTTGAATCCCTGTGGGAGTCGACAGAAATTTGCTGTGAACCCATTATTGAGAAAGCGGTCAAATACTTGCATTCGGGTGCAATGTTTTGACAAAAGAATCCATTAGAAATGTCTAATGTTGTTTTGTATTTTTTGCGAACTATGTTATTTATCAGTGCTGCACTGTGCGAGTTCTGTACCGCAAATGTTTTGCAACATGAGTTAAGATGTCTGTAGTCCAAGACTAGACGATACGAGTTGACTGGCTTGGAGACAGGAAACAAAGGATTGTTCATTTGAGAGGTGCATGTTTCAATCACCCCTTGGTATTCAAGTTGATCTAAAATCTCCCTGACCTGTTTTTTAGCTTCTTGCTTAATTGGATACTGCCTTTGTGCAGTAGGTTGACTTTTTAACTGGATTTTGTGAGGAGGAGAGTCCTCATCCCATCCTACATGATTCTTATATAATGCAGGTGCTTGAGCTACTGCCAATTTCCTTGCATATATGTATTTAGTATGAATTGGAATATGATTTGAGAAGGCAGGCATAATCATTTCTTCGCCATGAGGGCACTCCCTGACAAACTCTGGGGGCCAATCTTTCTCGGCTAACAGGATGTCATAGCCTTTTGAGAGGTTATCCCAAAATAGACCCCTTATTTTCCTCGTCTTATCTCCCTCTATACGTAGTGTTATTTCGTACATTTTATGAGGTTCGCTAACTCTGGTATCTGCAGTCTCCACTTGAATGTATTCATTCGTGTCCACTGTCTCCAGATGATTCATCAGGATCTTGCGAGCTATGCTGATTTCTGCTGCGCTGTCTAGCATTGTCTGTGCCCACTCTCCGTTTTTCTGCTGTGTCCTCAGTATTCTAGGCATGTTCGATTACTCTAATACTGGCTACCTTCTTTCTTGGAAATTGCAATTTTTTACTTTGAGCAGGTTCCTTGTCTTTGGACTTGGTGTGCTCTTCCCTTGGTTCTGATCGTCCTCTTCTTTCCGATTTCTGCGAAAAAGATAGAGAGGGACGTGTATCAACACTTTGATATCTATCAGGTTTCTTCAAGTTATCCCTATTTCTAAGGTTATATCTTTTCTCAGAGGGCTCCCTCTGTGGAGACTGGTGTTCTCGATTCGGAGTTCTTTCCCTCCGCCGAGGAGACCTTCCTCTTTTTTTTTTTTTTTTTTTAATATTTTTTTATTATACCATTGCACAATTCACACAATTCATTATATATTCTACATCCATACATTGTATTCATTTATCATATTACATCATACAAAAACAAGGAAAACAATTAGAATTTCCTTAAGACACCATATCAGCATCTACCCTGTTATTTCGATTGCCATTACTTGCCCTGGTCCAATCTCACAGATCCAGACCTTCTTTCCATCTTATAATAGGGTCCCATATCCTTAATCCCAGTTTCCTCCCTTTCTTACCTTTCCGGGCATATATATTTTTTTCCAAATTATAGGTTGATAAAAGGTTAGATAGCCAGACTTGCATTCCAGGGGGATTTTTATCTAACCAAGCCCTGGCTATGCAGAGCCTAAAGACTGCCATTGCGACAAAGATGAACTCCCTCTGTATAACACTAGTGTCTGTGACTATCCCAAGCAGTATTTCTGGGGGTTTTAGAGTAATCTGAATATTTAGAGTACCATCCAGAAACTTCTCTATATCCTTTATCGTTGTCTGTATTTGTGGGCATACAGCAAATAAATGTATTAAGTCTGCGTCAAGGGAGCTACATCTTGGGCATGTGATACCTGAGGTACCTCCCCATTTTGCTATTTTTGCAGGGGTAAAGTAAAGCGAATAAAGAGTTTTATACTGCTGTGATTGAAGCGGTGCTGAACACAGGAGAGTTCGCCCTAAGTCTAGTGACTCCTTAAACCAACAGAGCTCCCCTTCCAGCTTGTCTGCCCATTTTTTACTATACTTATCCATATCATCTGCTTTCCCTGCTAACAAATTTGCATAAAAGCACCGTATTGAACAATCCCCCCCCAGTCTTATTTTCTCGAGAATTTCTATTTTAGCAAAACCTATACTTCCACCCCGCTTATTCCCCAGAAAACTTCTTAGCTGAAAAAATTTGAAAAGGTCCCTTCTGTCTAACCCAAATTTTGTCATTAACTCTGTAAATTGAAACATCCCCTCCATATTCCTCACATCCCCAAGCTGTGCTATCCCCTTCTCCGCCCAGCCCGCCATTATACTGTCGCCAAAGATCTGCACTGGAAGGGAGACATTTTTATACAACCTCGTGTACCAATTGTATCGACCCAGACCCATTTTTTTCATCACTGCATTCCAAATCTTTATAGCAGCTTGGACCGTCTTAAATCTCGTTCTTTTGAAATAAGCGAAATCAATACATTTGAGGAAAGAGTTCTCTACCTCCGGTCCCAACACAATGGAGTATATCCTAGATGAATCATTCGTTGTTCTATCATCTATAGCCCCTCCTCCTAACAGTCCCCGCATATACTGGAGTGCAGATGCCCAATAATATAGTCTAAAATCAGGCACTCCCCATCCTCCTTTTTCCCTAGGCAAAGACATAAAGCGATATGCCCTACGGGTCTTACCATGGGCCCAAATAAATCTGTTCAGAGTTCTTTCCAAATCATTAAACCATTTCAACTCAAAAAATAATGGTATTGTCCTAAAAAAATACAGAAATTTCGGCAATATTAACATTTTAATAACATTAGTGCAACCTACTAATGATAGATGCAGATTATTCATTCGATCTAGATCAGACTTAACTTTTGTCAGGAGTGGCGCAATGTTATTCTGCACTAACAAGTCTAAATCAGCTGTAATTGCAACCCCGAGGTATACCGCAGAGTCCACCACTCTTTGATCATTAAACACCATATGTTGATTACAGACTATTTGAGTTTTGAGGGTGTTCAAACTGTACCCAGATAGCTTCCCAAATCTTTGTGCCTCAGCCTCAATTTCCGCTATAGCCATACTCGGATTCGGAGTCATAATGGCAATATCGTCAGCGTAGGCGAGTGTCTTAATTTCGCATCCATTCAGGCTTACTGGAGAGATCCTTACATTGCTTTCAATTTTCCTTATCAAGGGGTCTAGGTAAAGGGCAAATAATAATGGCGATGACGGACAGCCCTGTCTAGTCCCTCTCCCAATCCTAACTGCTGACGACTTTCCTCTGTTTACTCTAATCCTTGCTGTTGGATTTTTATATAGTGTCTGTATTGCAGTTACAAAGCTATCTCCAAACCCATTCCATTTTAATGTTTGCCAAAGGTATTCCCAGGAGACTCTATCAAACGCCTTTTCGGCATCTAAAAATAATGCAGCGATAGAGTCCCCCAGGGCATTTGCTGCATCAAACGTTGTAATAACTTGTCTGACATGTTGTGTCGTGCCTTTCCCGGGAATAAAGCCATGCTGAGTGTGACTTACCAATCCCTCAATTACTCCCGCCAGTCTTGATGCTACGATCTTAGAGTATATCTTCGTATCCGCATTCATCAATGTAATAGGCCTGTATGAGCCTGGGAGTGTCGAATTTTTCCCTTTTTTTAAAATAACAATGATGTCTGCTTCCCCCCATGATTCCGGTACTTTATCTCCTTTCTGTGCCTCCCTCATGACATTGAACATTTCCATTCCCACTGTTTGATAAAATACCTTGTAAAACTCCACCGGTATCTGATCCGGTCCGGCAGCTTTACCTGCTGGAAGCGTGCTCAATGCCATGATAAATTCCTCTAGGGTAAAAGGGGAGTCCAATCTATCTTTCTCCTCTTCCGTCACGCCTGGCGAAATACCATCCCTTAAGTAGCTTTGCATCTCCCCTACCGTTCCCGTACTGTCCCTAGTATATAATGTTTCATAAAACTGCCTGAAAACATCTCTCACACTGTTTACTTCAGTAACCTGAATTCCATTTTCATTCACAATCTCAGCAATGTCCGATGCTGCTAGTCTCTGTCTAGCACGTACTGCTAATAAATGGCCTACCTTCTCACTCAACTCATAGGCAGTTTCTCTCTTAGTCAAATAGTTCTCTGCCGCTTTTTTGGAAATACTTTCCGTCATCTCCACTCTAAGTGCCACAATTTTTAATAGATATTCTTCTATTGGTGCCTTATTTCTTAATGCCTTCGCCAACTCCTCCTCCACCCTCATTAAGTTTTGTATGACTTCACCAATTTTAAGTCTTGCCTTTTTCTGGGCTGAAAATACATAGCTCATTGTTTCTCCCCGTACTCCTGCCTTAAAAGCATCCCAAACTACTCCCACAGGCGCTGTATCTCTATTAATTTCCCAATAGGATCTGATCCATCCTGTCATGTAATGCCTATAGCCTTCGTCTTTCAACAGGGCTCTATCAAATGTCCACTGTCTTTCTTTCATTTGCCCCTGGCCCAGTTTAAGCGTTAAAATCAGCGGACTGTGGTCTGAAACAATTCGTGGTTGTTTATCTATCTGTGCCCCTGCTATCAAAGAAGTTGAAATCAAAAAATAATCCAGCCTAACAAGTACTTTATGTGGGGCTGAATAAAATGTGCTACCATCGATGCCTGGATTGATTTTAATCCAAGGGTCAGCTAAAGAATTATTTGCTACCATTTCTGAAAGTGCCCTGTGGGTTCTCCTTTTCCTCCCCTTATATATACCCCCTATTTGTCCAAATGAACTAGTAGGGTCGTGAATGTTGAGGTCTCCGCAGCATACAATTGGCTCAGGCCATAATGCCAGCTCTGTATCTAAAAATTGAAAAATGTCCGGATCATCCTCCGTCGAGCCATACACAGAGACTAGGGTGCATATTTCTCCTTTAAATTTTATTTCTAGAATTACCCACCTTCCCCACTTATCCTCTAATTTCCTAATCACTTCTACATCAGTGGGTCTTCCTAATACCGCTACTCCTCTGTGTTTCGTCTCTTGCAAAGTATTTGCAAGTACCGAAAACCCAAGATGATTCATTAAATAGCTCTTGGAAGCTTCAACATGCGTTTCTTGGAGGCAGACCAAGTCCAGCTTCAGTATCCTAAGCAATGCTGTCACTTTTAATCTTTTCCCCAAATCATTCAGCCCGCAGATATTAATAGTAGCTATCCTACAGGTCATCTACCTAAATCATTAGTTTTACCCAACTCAACATACCGTTCAAAGTCAAGCAATTTGTTCTCAGAATAAACTTGCGTCATTACTTTGATTAATGCATACAGATAACAATTCGTTCCTTGTGCTCTGAATTGTGTTTCCTTGTGCTGATTCTCACATTTTTCCACCCCTTTTTCTACATTTTTAGCCCCCCCTTCAACCCCCTCTACCCCTACTCCCACCCCCCCTCCCTTCTGGTTACCACCCCCCTCCCCCCCCTTACAGGCAAATAGGTCCATAGGACCTATGTGCAGCCGCAGTAGCCTGTGGATATCGCTCCTCCCCCTCCCCTATACCCAACACCCCGAATATTGTATACACCTCTATGCCTCTTCACTCTTTACTGACAGTATCCATTACATTTTAACCAGCCCTCCAAACAGCTGAATATCAAAGTCTAGCATTTCTAGGTTCATCATCTTTAACTATTCAGCCCCCTTTCTGTGACTTAATCTCCTCCAGGTATTGCTGGGCCTTTATCTCGGATAGAAATATGTTTATTCTACCCCTTGTAACCACTTTCAATCTCGCTGGAAATAAGAGAAAGGCCTCAGAGCCCAAAGACTGAAAGGGTTTGATAAGCTGCCTCAGTCTCCATCTCCTCTCCACCGTTGTGTGGCAGAAATCCGGCCTGGCGAAAAAAGTAACCCCATCAAAAGATCTCTTCTTATCCGGCCTAGCCTTGTCCATTATCTCCTCCCTGAGCAGGTAATTTCCGACGTAAATCAAGATGGCTCTGGGCAGAGCCTGCTGAGTTGCCTGACTCTTTCCCCCATGATTTTGCCTAATAGTAAAAGGAAACCTGTGTGCTCGTTGTATCTCTCTTTCCCACTCCCATTGTGATTCAGGAAAAGCACCTCTCAACAAATTAACCACAAAGCACATAATGTCGTCTCCCTCTTTTCCTTCCTCTACTCCCAAAATGCGTATGTTGTTCCGTCTCTGGCGATTCTCAAAGTCCTCCAGCTTCCATTGTATATCAGTTGATAACTTTTCCTGCTCCATTTTAAAGTCCTGCCACCCCGCAACATCATCCTCCAGTTTTCCAGTCCGAGTCTCCACCTCAGTCACTCTTTCGCTGAGACCTTCATATAGTTTGTTAACTTTTCTAAGGGTATTTTGAATTTTCTTTGTGGCTTGTCTAGCCCTACGGCTTTCCGACCTTGCTTCCCCTTGCATCTGCTTAAGAGTAGAACATATCATGTCAAAGGGGGCCATGTACTGCGCTGGTAAGGGGGTATTGCCTAGGGGTTGTGGGTTACTTCCTTCTGCATAAGTCTGGGATGTTGCCGAGTAATCCCAATCTAGCTTCTTTCCCCCCATTAATGGCGAATCCAACACTCCGCCATATCTTTTACCCTTTGACTTTCTCCTTCTCTGCGTGGTATCTTTTACAGATGAACTTGAATCAGAACTCGAATCTTCATCTGATTCTTCTGTAACCTCACCACTTGATTGGGTCGTATCAGCATCCTCATTCACTGAAAAGAAGCATTCTCCCTCCAGTGAAGCTCCCTCTCTTTTCTCCAGTTCAGTGTTTTTGTTACCTGCACCTAATTTTGTACTTTTTCCAGCTCCTGATAGAGAATTAGCCCCATTGTTACTCTGTTTCATTTCTTTGTCATTGTCATTGAATTCTGCTTCCAGCTGAGTTAATACTTCCAGCATGTCTGAATTTCCTACTGCGCTAGGCTTATGTGAGCCCTCCTCTATAGCTATTGTCACTGGAGTGGCATCATTACTAGCCCCTTTGGGCAATTTTTGCCCACTGACACGTAAAGTTGAAGGTTGAATTACCTCCAATTCTGCAGCTCCCGTTTCCTCTCCGCCTTCACTCCCACTGCCGATGCTTGCTGCTGCCGGGTCTCCAGGTTGCCTAGCGACCGCTGTGTTCGCGCTGGAAGCGCCGGTCTCTGTTGCTGACTCAGCCGCTGCGTCCTCGAGGGTGTCTCTGCTAGCGTCTCTGCTAGCGATGGTTTCCGTGTCTGTCTGTGAGCCTCTCCTCGAGGTAAACGCTTCCTCTAAGGTAGGCTGCCTCAGTGCCGCGTCTTTCCCTCTGCTCAAACCTTGTATTGTCAGTGATGTGTTATCTACATTTTGAAGCCGATCTCTCTTTGCCGCCGGCATTGTTATGTCGCGTTTCACTCGCGCCTCTACTGTCCCGGCTTTCTCCGCTTTCTTCCCCTTCTGTGTCACGGGGATTATCTTCCTTATGGCGCCAGGCCCTCGGTGATGCTGCGACCCTGGGGTTTGATCGCTGCCGGTCCCCTTCACGGACCCTTGGGAGTTTTTACCGCTCAGGTCCTGTGCTTTTGCTGTAGCATCTTGCTGCATCTTCGCTTTCTCCTTTTCCTTCTCTTTAAGCAGGCGTGTAGACATCTTTACTAGCTGATCACGGAGCACTATTCTCAGCACCCGTGCACTTTGAAAAAATCGACTGAATTGTTCTCTGAAGCCAGGATACTTAGGACGGAGTCTGTTCAGTCCTCTCTGTACCCAGTTATTCAGATCCATAGAGTGTGTAATTAGTCCTTATTCGCCAACCATCTGGGTATTTTCGGGGAGAGGGTGTCAGGAGCGACCTCTCACCACAACCTCACGGCGGCCATCTTGCCCCCCTCCACCAGGAGACCTTCCTCTTGATTGGAAAACTTTTTCCTTGGGAGTGGATTGTTTATTTCCATCCCAACTTCTCTTTGGAGTATTGTGATTATTTTTAATAAATATTTTTTCAGGATTTTCAAGTAGTTGGGGTTTTACTGGTTTCCCACCCAAACTATCTCTACCTAGTTCCTCATAGCATTTTTCTATGATTCTGGCAAGTTCAATTGGTTGATCTGTTATATCTGTTTCTTTCAATTTCTGGCGGATCACCACAGAAGCTGCTTCTCCTTTTATGTTGGCTAGTAATATAGCCGAGACCTGCCTGAAGTCTTTCAGTAATTTCATACCAAGAGTTGAAGCAGGTTCTAGACCGTATTCATTCTGAATTTGTTTCAGTACATCCGGTATTACCGCCATGGACAGAACACCATGTGTTTTTGTGTAGATGGAAGCAAAGACTGTACCCCAAGTGTCACAGTCCTCCACATGTGGTGCGACCCCCATTGGAAGGCATATAGTCAGAATTCTGTGTTTCTCAATAGGGGTAGTATTCAGGAATACTGCCTCTATTTGAGTAATTTCTATGCTAACCAGAAAGGAATTTGTTCCCGTTTTATGGGTGTTTTACCAAGACATGATTGTATGTTCTGTGGTGTAATTTTTTTTGTGTTCCCCTGATGAGGGGTTAGCTGTGGAATATTAACAGCTGTTGGACTGTTGCAGTCCGCAATACATATTGGACTAACTGTCTGTGTATTTTAATTAATAATTTTAGCTGTGCTAAAAGTTCTTCTTTTGACATTTTTTCAATGTCTGGGTGTGGTGTGTAGCTGGCTAGAACCGGCCACGTTGCTCCTGGTCTACCTAGTGGACCAAGCCTGGTAATGTGATCATTATGTTTTAGGGCGCCTTTAAACCAGAGCAGGTGCTCTTGGTATTTTAATGGAATTTCAATCTCCTCGAAAGGAGCGTACTCTTCCGGAGGTTCCTCTATTTTGTAATAGTGGAATTCGTGTGTTGTAGCGTTTGCCGCTGGAAAGTTTATCCATGAATAGAATACCTCTGTCTGCCGATATTCGTGTGCCTCTATCACGAAAATGACTGTACCACCTCGTGATGTCAGTCCGTTTTCTATACGTTTTAAAGTTATAGATTTTCTTATGTTTGTCGGGATGATAAGTGCACCCGGTTCATTCTGTAGGAGACTCATGTCATCCTCCCTTGGTTGGGCTGCTAATCTAGCTGCATCCCTTTCCTAATCACTATCTGGCATTTTACTGTCAGAGAGGTTTTTTGTTGCAGATCAGGTTTTCAAGGAAACAAAAGATTAGGTGCACAATATTTTGGAACACTGTATCCTTCAACGTTGACTAAACCAGGAACTTCTACATAGGAATCTCTTCCTACTAAGTTCCGGTGGATTTTAACCTTTCACCCACTCCAGACGTCTATTGGAGTATTTACGGGAGAAAGGGTCTGTGTGAAAAAGCACGACTGAGTTACTCTAAAGTCTTGCGTTAGTTTTATCGCCTAACCAAACGTTGGGCGCCATGTAGTGCAGTTCCTATTTTCCCTATAGGCCCTGCGCATTGGAATAACATAAACAGAAGTGTAGACGTAGGACTGAGGTCATCTAGGTCTCTACTGACTATGTTAGACTTAATTTAGGTTTGCGCCAGCTAGCTCAGAGGTCACTGAAAACTTTCTTGACTGAATAGGAAGTGATCAGCTTCCCTGGCTCTGACAAGAAGGGATAAAGCTTCCAACAACCGCATAAACATGACAACTTTGCTCCTCAGAATAAGAGTCAATCTCTAGAGTCGTGTGAAACAATAGACAGCTATATCACTCAGTCAGTTGTGCAGATTTACTTTCACCAGGGTGCAGAGAATAGAGAGACGGGCGTTTTCAATAAAAGATAATATTTATTGAGCAGTCTTCCTTCTCATGCAAGAGAAATTAATTGCCACAATTGCAAGACTTGTTATTATAAAAAGTGCGTACAGTAAAAGGAGTATTACAAAATAATACTGTAAAAGCATTGATATGGTTTCTTAGCCATAAGATAGTTTAAGATTAATAAAATATATACAATATATACATCCATATATACATTGGTTAACGACCTCAACTGGTGCTTCTAACTACGCCTACCCCGGTGTACCTGACCTAAGCCTAATACGTGGGAGGGAGCAAGTAAGTAGCAGTTTAGGTTAAGTTGGTTTTGCCAAGAGTTTGATTCAAGAATTCTCTCTAAGGGTTTAGTCAGCACCGTACCTCTGGAATAGAATGTAGGAGGTCTGGTATCTCCTCTCAAGACCCGATATCCCAGTCACACGCAAGGGTAGGCTGGAAACGCCGGAGCTGGATTTTCTCGGCAGGAGAAAAAGACAGCGTCTTTCTCAGCGCGTCAAAAGAGGAGGGGCAGCGTCCGTGGGCTTCTCGCATCTGCTGGGCTCTCTGCAAGGGGACAGCTGTTCTGCTCCAGTATTAACCACCACCGTGTGTTTGCTTAAGGCAACGTTGGTATATTTATACCTGAAAGGTGCCGAGTTTGACATAGGTGTTGGACATAAGACGTCAATAAAGATGTCACTAAGAACTGGCCGTTCTTACAGTGCTCGCAGGAGTTCTATTACAAATCAAAACAAAGCAAGCGGGGCTTTCCCAGGTTGCTGGGGGTTTGGTGTGTTGAAAGAACTCTGTGTGCTATCTAGGAATCTAAGGAAGTGGCTTCTGCTGTGTCATGAACTGTCATGGACTGCAGAGGCGAGCTCCTGAAATATGGCTCTGATTATTATGCCATTATAGGGATATGTATCGATTATAGCCGTATAGAGGCATAAGGTCACAATATTGATCGGGGTTCTAGATAAAACACATCAATTTTACCCCGCCCGACTGTATGAACCTTATTAAATGGAAGGAGTATAAAAAAGTTTGCATGACTCACCTAGAAGGAAATAGGTTTACTCTCGAGTTGAATAAACCTATGGTGGTCAAACATCAATTAATCAATGTTACGTGCAGCATTCAACCATATTTGCTATACGTTTTGGGTGGATATGACAGATACCTTTTGACTAGATTCAAGTTTGGGACTTTTCAAAATCTGACTACTTACCCTGCCATTAATGTCTGGTCAAGGGAACTCTGTAGATGCCCCTGTGACAATGATTCACTACAAAGTACAATACACGTGGTTCTCTTCTGCAAATTTTACACTAGTGAAAGGCTTAGATGGTTAAAACCACTATTAAAACAGGGACGATGGAGGCAATGCCATCCTGCCTTCATGTTCTTACAGATGTTGGATAACTGTTATTGTATTGGTTCCATGGTGGGTTTTTTAAACAGTGTATTGAGGAATAGTAAAGGTCTCAATAATTGAACTGTGAGAAATGTGTTGGGCTGGAATAAATTAGCATGTGATTGACTATCTAGGGAACTTTAGAATGTTTACATAAACATTATGAATTTATAGAAACTTACCCATGAAAGCTGTGTATTGATGAATTCTTAAATGTAACACACAACAATGTATTTTCTTTTCATATGCTTTTATGATTTTAATGTTCAAAATCAAAAAAGCTCATTTTGATTGATTGATTGATTGAAATAGGAGTGCTACTTAGGTATAAAAATGCAATGCCAATGAGTGTGTATACCTATAAATGTTAAAAGCTTGTGTATTTTAAATATACATGCCTGCTGGGCAGGGCATCTCACTGCTCCTCCCTGAGAAGATTCATGTTTCCAACTAGACTGTGAATATAGCTCCTCAATTTGAGTTTGGTGGAGGGGGAAATCGGTGTGGGGATATGATGTTGAACTATCCCCAGATGACAACCGAACAAACTAATGCTGACTGATGCATAACTGGGCCTGCTAAAATTAGTAACTGGCTAATATTTAGATTCTGATGAAGGATTTCAAGTAAATGAATTATTTTGCCCAGATGATGCTCTACAGCTCTATTTACTAGAGCGCAACCCTTGTACCTAATGCTTAGAAAGAAATTGACTGCTATATATCAAAATTATTTTACAAGTTTGCAGAATATAACATCTTTCTATAATAATAGGGAAACAGACTTAATTAATTGGCTGGAGTGCTGGATGTGTTGCCATGTTCTGCAACCCAGGAGTGCATGTACGCGTAACAAGATATTATGTCTTCAAAGTGAGCACATCCTATAGAATCTCTGACCATGTACATAAGCTCTAGCTTTTTGTTGTCCAGCAAGGAAATGGAAAATATAAACTCAGGTGTTGGTCCCTTACACAGGAATATGCCACTGGTGTGGAGGCCCCCAAACATTGTTGTCCAAGGTCTTTGAAGCACAAGCGTCCGAAATGTGACTAGGATTTCAAAAGGTCAAGCACACAATTTTTCAGAATCCATTTGCAGTATTCTCTGATTGGGTTTATAGCCACCCTCCCAGGGATATCTACAAGATGGGGACCTCCAGCCCCAAGGAATGGCTCCAGTAGTGTCCCGGGACATTGCAGTTTTCTGTGTGGTAAACTCTGGTCTGCTTCATGGAAGTAAGAGCAAGTCAGCAGCTCTCTCTGTTCAAAAGCAATGCAGGCTTCTACAGTAGGTGAGGAGCCGAAAGGGACAATGGGGATTTTGAAGCTCTACCCATGGTCCCCAACAACCTGGCTATGCCACTGGGGATGGGATCCGTGGGGCACTACCGGCCCTGAGAGGGAACCCACACTGCCCTCCCCGCCCCATTACAAAAAAGAGATGAAGGCCTAGCCCTGGGGGATGGGGTCCCTGGGGCTGAAATAGGCTGGGGCGGGACAACACTTTATGTTTAAAGAAAATCTTTAAAAGAGGATCAGGCTGTGTGGGATGGGGTTCCCGGGGCCCAAAATGGTCCAGGGAAGGGAGGCTCTCAAGTGCCAAGTGGGCTTCATCCCCCAACCAGTCATGTGCAGAGTGGTGGAGAAAGGAAGTGTTGCCACCTAAAATCTCTCAGCAAACCCACTGAGTGGGACTCTTGCTAGAGGCAATATGATGGGTAGTTGGCCCCCAACGACCCTCAATAGCCAAGGGGACTTCTTCCACCTACTAGCAGTGTGCCACGAGGCGTTTTTTCAGACTGGTGGAGAAAGGGGGCGTGGCCTTTTTTACAATGTCTCAGCAATCCAGCTGTGTGGTGCTTACTGGAGGTAACAGGAGGGATGGGTGGACCCCACGGCCAACTACCCCTCCTGTTACCTCCAGTAAGCCCCATACAGTGAGACATGCCCCTTTTCTCTTCTACACTGCAAACGCAGTCTTGGTGCACAACTAATTGGGGGATGAAGTCCACTTTACTCCTGATGTACCTTAGGGGCCAGGAAGCCCTTTTGATATCTCCTGTAAGTCGTACACAGCAGGATTCCTAAGAGCTGGTTCGAGACCTAGACCCCATTCTTTACCACTCTGCAAACATGATTACTAGTTAAAAATCTATGGATATTCACTGAAAAAAACAAAGGTTACAGGTAAGTTATAGTAAGGAATAAACATTTTTAAAAACTTAGAAATTCACTGAATAAAACAAAGATTACACAGATGTTATAGTTAGGGTGATATTTCATTCATACAAAACCAGAGAAATTGCAGATATACTTATCTGAACATGTGTGGGTGTATGGGTGATTGATTGGTTGCCTGTATGCTTGTATGAGTGTCCGTGTGGTTGAGGGAGAGGGTGTGTGACTGCCAGCTTGGATAAGTGAAAGCGTGAGTCACTCTATGTGAACCGTGTACCGACGGTGGGACATCGCGAGTATCACTGCGACACCGGAAATATTGGTAGAAGTGTAAAAAACGTATCAGTGAATCATTTATACACATTGTATTATATTGAGATTCTAATAACTGTCTTTATAGAGTTATTTAGATAGTGATGTATCTAGTGTAATGGTTAGAATTAATTATGTAGTTATAATTTTTTAATGTGGTGGTAGCTATTGATTTCCTGCTCTTGCTTTCCTCTTTCGCGCTGTATCCGGATCATGATTACTGATGTCATTGCGATCTCCGACCTCAATGTGAAAAAAGAAAATAGGTTTTCAAGATGCTTGTTTTAGAAATACACTTGAAAAACATTATTTTAAAGTGTACAATAATAAACGCATAGCGTGTAAAATACTGTAATATGTGTGCATATATGTGTTTTAGACTTTATGGGAAAGGCACAATCGTCGCAGTTAACAGGGTCATCATGACTCCTCAAATAACAGCTAAAATGCAAAATAGATCTTAAAGATAGAGTTTAAGAAAAC
Source organism: Lissotriton vulgaris (assembly GCF_964263255.1). NCBI lineage: Eukaryota > Metazoa > Chordata > Amphibia > Caudata > Salamandridae > Lissotriton > Lissotriton vulgaris. The sequence continues at coordinate 204,862,581 of NC_141689.1, forward strand.
TTAGTACAAAACATGATTTTCAACAGTTTTTTAAAGAAGCATGAATAAAGTAGGTGCAGAGCTAGAATATCGATGTATAAATATCGATATACAGAAATAACGAGGTAAAAATATCATGGTCAAGAATATCAATTGTCAGGTAAGTAATATCGATTGCAAAAATATCGAAGTATTAAATATTGTTTATAAAAATATAGTTGTTAAAAATATCGATTTATTAATAATGTTATGTACTCTATTATGTTGTATGAGAATTGTTTGTATTTTTTTATGTGTTAACATTTTTGTAGTTAATATATATATTTTTTTAAATAGAATTTTGCATTTTTAGTTCCATAGCGGGTTGTGGGTTTAGAGAGAAATAGGGTGTGAAGTAATTTAATTATATGTAATTTATTTAATAATTTATATTTATTATTAATGATATAATTGTGCTGTTATTAGAGTTGAATGTGTAAATTAATTGAATAATAATTGTTAATTAGTTGTTTATTACTTTAAATTAATTAATTATTCATTAATTATGGTAATTGTTTAATTACTTTTAGGTGTGTGTTGTGGTGTTTATAGGTGTAAATGGTGGGAAGGGTGGGAAGTTATTTATTTTTTATTGATGAATTATTAATTATGTGTTAATTAATTTGAATTAATTACTAAATAATTAATTATGGTAATTGTTTAATTAATTTTAGGTGTGTGTTGTGTATATTATAGTGTTAAACAATGTGTAATATTAAATGTTTATTATATTGTTTAATAATGATATATTTCAATGTCAATAATATTTTTTGTTAATAATTATCATAAAATGTAATAAAAATGTTGAGTTTTTTTTATTAGAGTGGTATCCAGCACTTTCCCTACTGTTGCACTCACTGGAGTGGGAATAGTAATTTTCACCCCTCTGCTATCCAACAGTTTCCCTGCTTTTGCACTCACTGGAGTGGGAATAGTAATGTTTACCCATCCACTATCTTCACATTCCCTACTGTTGCACACACTGGAGTGGGAATAGTACATTTTACCCCTCCGATATCCAACACTTTCCCTACTGTTGAACTTGATGGAGTGGGAATAGTTATTTTTACCCCTCCGCTATCCAACACTCTCCCTTCTTTTGCACTCACTTGAGTGGGAATCGTAGTTTTTACCCCTCCGCTAGGCAACACTTTCCCTACTGTTGCACTCACTTGAGTGGGAATAGTAATGTTTACCCATCCGCTATCCAACACTTTCCCTACTGTTGAACTTATTTGAGTGGGAATAGTAAATTTGACCCCTCCGCTATCCAACACTTTCCCTGCTTTTGCACTCACTGGATTGGAGTGAGAATAGTAATTTTTACTCGTACGCTATCCAACACTTTCCCTACTGTTGCACTCACTGGATTGGGAATAGTAATTTTTACCCCTCCGCTATCCAAAACTTTCCCTACTGTTGCACTCACTGGAGTGGGAATAGTAATTTTTACCCCACTGCTATCCATCATTTTCACTACTGTTGTAATTATTGTTTTGTGACATGTATGTTTTTTTATAGTTTAATGTGATAATTGATTGTTGAATTTTTTATTTTATTTTAAATAATTGATTTATGTATATATTTTATTTTTATACAATTTAACAAGTTTATAACTTAAATAAAGATAATAGTTAATAAAATGTATTTAAGTAAATATATGTATATGTACACATTTGTGCGCGTTTATATTTTTTAAATTAAGTTTATTTATTATATTTAGTTAAAATCTATATTAAATGTATTTCATTGGATGATATCAGCATGAAAGTGAATAATATTAGGTAGTGTGTTGGATGCCTTTGAAAGAAGACCTATTATTGTCTATTGTTAACAATAAGATAATACAGACATGGATGTGCTTTTGAAACATTGGAGTAAACCACACCTGCTGTATCTCCTGTGGAGGTAGTATGTTCCTTCTAAAATGTGTTGTGAACTTGTGACCTACTGGATCCACTGGGTTGCTAGGTAAACTGAGCTAATAGTATATTGGAGGGGAAGGGTGTTAATGAGATTAAACATTTTTTTTTACAGTTGGGAAGTTATGCCACAATTAAAGTAATGCAAAAACAATGTGATGAAGGGTGGATCACTGAAGTTTCCAGACATTCTCCCCCCAGATCTGAGTTGAATCTATCATCATTTCTTAGCTCACTCTGTCACTGCAGTTGAGACCCAGCCACAAGCAAATAAGTCTTAGCCCTGTTCCTCATGGGAGCATTCCAGCTTGAACTGCCAAGCCAGGTCTTCCATGGACTAGAAATAACATTCTGAAACAGGTATTGGGGTAACACCCCGTATCAGCCAGTTTAGCATGAATCCAGTGGCAAAGTGAGCATGGGACCCACGTCTGGGCATACCCTGCCAACATAGGGCGAACAAAGTAAAACAAGGAGATGATGGACATAGCGCAGAAACCTTTCAGACACTCACCCCCAGTCACAGATCTGGGTTGAAACAATCATTGTTCTTTAGCTCACTTCACCACCCCAGTTCAGACCCAGCCGTATGCAAAACAGTATTGACTACATTACTGGGGTGGCAAAGTGAGCTAAAGAAATTTGATGGTTCAACCCAGATCTGTGACTGGGGGTGATTGTCTGAAAAGTTTTAGAGATCCATCCATTATCTCCTTGTGCTTATAATTTAAGTAATGGCAAACTTTACTTTCCAAACTCAGGACTATGTATTAAACTATTGTTCAGTATTTACATTTTAAAAAATGGAAGTTAAATATCGGTTTGGACTCCCATTTTTTTGCGATTTTTCTGCGATGATCGTGAAAGCATCTCAAACATGAGGAGACAGGAAATTTGTTTGGAAACAGAAGACAATGGTTGACAGATGCTAACCTTTCACAAGTGAAGATGCAGTATTATAAAATGAAAGACATGTTTTCATTTGCTGCATTTGTCATGATCATGATCATAGAGTGGAAAGTGAAGAGGTTGAAATACTAAAGTTGCTTTCTTTGAGAGTGGTGTACCATTGTTGTGCTTAGTTTGTATAACTCTTATCAGTCTCAAAACTATCCAGGAAGAGATAAAACAATAATATAATCTATGTACTTCGCTGGTCTCTATATAACTTTTTAAATATTTGAAAAATTGTAAATTATAAATGAGGATGTAAATGGCAGTTTGAGTAAAAAGAGTATCACGTGATGTGAAACAAATATATTAGATTAACTGTATCTGGTATGTGCAGGTATGTGTTTAAGATGTTAGTACTGTTTAAATTACCATGAGCAATGCATTTAAAAATGACAATGGTTTAAATGTCTAAGCATTATGTGCAGAATAGAAGCAGCTATATTATTTGTATTCTGGGAATTTTGGTAGTTTTAGACACAAGAAATATTTCCCAAATGATGTAGGTATGCCACTAGGTAAAGGTTTTGTGCTTTGAAAAAGTTCGAATTGTTTTTTTCAGTTTTAGAAACCTACTAATGCATGTGCAAGCTGAGTAACAGAACAATGTATGCTCCTAGAGAGCCATGTATGCAATTATATCAAGTGTGATATCTAGACTTATTTAATCACCCAGGCTCTACACATGCACTCTTCCAAGCATGCAGGCACTAATTATGTACTCATTAAACTACGCAGGCAAAACCCATGCATTCACATAATCACTCAGATAGTAGCAATATAGTCATGCGAATACACAGGCACTAACTATCCAGATATAGGACCACCTATGTAGTTCATACTCAGGGAGTCATTCAGGCACTACTTAAATTTTGAGGGAATCCCCTAGGCACTGTCTATGCACTCATCCAATCATCCTGCAAGTCTTGTTGTACTCAACCAGAAACTCATGTATTTATAAGTTATAGTGAGGAATATGTACACGTTTAGAACCATCTGGTGAATTATATTTGTGACCTGTCACAAACTGTTTGCATGTTCTCAGATGAATGAGTGAGCTATATGCTATAATACAGATGAATGTGCAGATTTGCATATGCAGTGTTTCTCACAATGTAACTCTGACACAACTAAGTCGAAAAGTATTGAAATACAAAATGTACCAGTGACACAGTAGTAGAGAGGCACAAACATAGCTCTTATGTTGTGTTTTGGAATTTACAGTTTTGAGACACAGTGTATACTTTTACACTTTTGTTGATGTTTACTTTAAAATTACATAAGGGATAAAGTGGAATTTTAGCTTGTATAAGTGAGAGCTGAGATATAGAGCAACTGTGTTGTTGGAGAGGGTGCTCAAATATTGAAAGGTAACTAATATGTTAGGTTTTGTGTTTTGGTTTGGGTTTGGTATCATGAAGTGAATGCTTGTAGTTATGTAGGTTCATTTGTATATTAAAAACTGCAACATACCATAAATACTGTCTATGTATTATATTTACAGAACAATATCTGCCTAATTACAGACAGACTGCCTACAAAAGCTCAGAGGAAAACATAACAGAAGCAACTACAGTAAGTATGCAGACTGAGATTCAAAAGCGGCAAAATGAAGAAAAAGTGGTGAGCAAAAAAAGAGCTATTGGTAAGAGGACAAAGTCATTTCTTAAACATATATGGGGATATTTCCAAAGATGATTAAATAATGAAAATAAAATTCAAACTATGAGAAAGAATAACAATTGACACAATCTATATAGAAAGTATAGGAAAGAGTGCAACAAAGATGGACACATCTTAACCAGGAGACAGAAGCAGTTTAAGGAAATCAGAGCCAGGATGTTTCGTAGTAGAGTAGTTATAAACCTACTGAGAAATATGAAGAAGTATAGAAGAAGGAGACATGCACTGAAACAGAAAGAACAAGTTGGGAGAGTAGTTAATAAGGCTCTTGCTTTGAAGGTGAAGCTTTTTATTTTGATTATAAATAGAATGAAGACTCTTGACAAAAGGGTGTTGTGCACAAGGAGACAAAACTAGAAAAAAGAGTGATCAAAATTAACTTTTGTGCAGCTTTTTAGTGGAGAATGCATACATACTTCTAGTACAGTGTCTTTATTTAATAAAAATCTCCAGGATAATAGATTAGCTCATTCTATTGATTACAGAGGACAAAGTATGAAATGAAGAATGGCACTCCAATAGTGAAAGAGGTGATGGTACCTACAAATGTAGAACAAGTTATTGGAGAACAAATGCAAGGAAGGTGGAGTCAGGCGCCTGTTTAGAAATAGAATTGTAGTAGTGTTTATGGTATTGGACAGCAATCCATTTATATATTAAGAACATTTCTACATAACTTTCCAAGACAAAGTTTAAAACACTATGGGCTTCATTAGGATGGCGGCGGACTTTGTCCGCCCGCCATCCTTGCGGAAAACGGGACCATCCGCGATATGTGCGGGGGTCCCGCCGTGCACATTATGATGCGCCCACCACACTGGCAGGTGCATCATGCATTTTTAACATTGCGGCGGGCGGTGCTTTAAGCAGCACCCGCAGCAATGTTAAAATTGCATATTTTGCATTTGCAATTTGTACCAAAAAGAAGGGGTACCCCTAATAACGTTTCCTATATCAGGGTACATACAAAACATGTGCATAAACTTATAGGAAAAGATTTACCAAGTGGACCCATATTTAAATAGACCAAACAGTACTGACCCGACATGGACATGAAAACATGAATACATGTTTTATTAATACAAAAATATTTTTATTATTGTTTTCTTTTCCTTATCATATTTTATATATACATATACATATAAATCCAAAGATGTGACACAATGGCACCCTATACACAGATGTCTCTGTACAATCAATAGACTACATTTGACATTATACCTATTTAGACATTTTCTATTGGGCGTCTTGATTCATTTACTTCATAGATTGCCACATGTACAAAGGTGCAGTTACACACTTCAGAAAAATCCTTCTATTCTAAAAAGTAATACTAAAACACATATTATGCAATATATTTACATCAAACATTGTAAATCATCACCAAATTTCATGGCTAAAAAGAAATTATACTGTCTACTCGCGTTTCGGCTTAGCCTTCATCAGGTAGCCATGTATTTTTGATGTCTTTGATTGAGATATATACCGACATCTGTGTGTAGGGTGCCATTGTGTCACATCTTTGGATTTATATTTTTATGTGTATATAAAATATGATAAGGAAAAGAAAACAATAATGAAAATAGTTTTGTATTAATAAATCATGTAGGCAGACTAAAGCCTGGAATGTTTTTTGATAGTAAACAGATCCCGATTTGCAACCTGACCACAGAAACCGTGATGGGAAGCATCAGGGTATAAAATATGGCGCTTCAACAGTCTTGGTAGCGGTGTAAACTGGAGGAACGAACATCGTAGCACCAGCTGCGAGAAAGGCAATATGGCGGATGCTTGAGCTACCCGCCGGGGATATTGTAAACTACACCAGGTATGCAATGCATTTGCTCCCCCCGGTCGTCTCACAGCGGTAAACTGGGACATTATGCCTTCCCAAGATAGACTCTGGCGACCATGTTAGCGGCAAAATGAAGGGAAACACATCGTCACTGCTCACGAGCGCGGGCGTGTCGCAATGCACAAAATGGCGGCGCTCATGACCCAGACCTGCGTCTGAGACACAGCGAACATAGCGCGGAGGACATCTGCATCCGTATCCTGATATAACCCCGATCACGCGCAAACGATCCCTCTCCTGTGCCACGGAGCTCAAGTCTTGAGGCAGAATCGAGGGTATTTGGTGCCACACATGGAGGAAGCAGCTGGACTGTATGTCGGGGCTGCCAGCACATGATTTATGCAAGATGGCACAAAATGGCGGCGTAGAGCACTGTGGAGATCATCGGAGGGCATACGTGAAAGGGCATGGCTGTAATTAGCAATCACACGCTAATGCCTCCTCAAACACAACGTCGAGCACCAGTGGCGTTTTTATTACTATGCAGGCACTAACACCCTACAGTGAAAGAAGCAGTACACATGCGGGCATCAGAGCGCTTCTATTCAGGTCATGGTCCCCAGCATACCTTGTGGATATGTCCAGACGCAGCACCTAGAGGTTAGTGAGGTGTAGTTGACAGCGTATGAACAGCATCGGAGGTGCCACTATGCCGTATTGCAATCATCTACAGCGGAGGGTGTGGTGCTCTGTGCTAGACAAGTGGGGGGGAGATCAGAAGGGAGACTTCCACTGCAGACCACGACTCACCAAAAGCGGCAACCTCGACCGCACAAGATACCTATCTCGTATGGATCGGAGGCAGGATTGAAACACTCGACGACACTCGACCGGCACTCACAAGACGCCATATTGCCGCGCAGGCTTTGCGGATGCGGTGGCCCGGCCATGAGGTAAAGAGGAGACGTCATACTATAGTTCCCGCTTGGGATCTAGCCTTGCGATAGGCACTACGTGATAATAAATACTTGTTGTTTTGGAGAAGTGAAGAGGCTACAATTGAACTGTGCGTTATAACGTCCTATCTACCTACACACAAGGGGTAAGCCAGACAAACAGCAATCGAAGCTTACTTTTGAAGCACGGAGAATGCAGAAGGGTCAGACCGAGCCCGCGGATGGTGAGTCAGAGACAGAAACCATGGCAGAGAGCAGTATGGAAAGTATCCTCAAAGCAATTCAAACCAACCTACAAGATATAAATGGAAAACTTGACCAACTAACTGGACGGATGGACAACATGGCTGTGAAAATGGACAAACGAGGGGAGCGCTTGGAAACAGCTGAAACCCGCATTTCGGCAGTGGAAGATGAATCATATTCTACAGCAACCAAATGTACCGGCATTGAAAAAGTCCTTGAGGTAATCAAAGCAAAGTAGGAGGAATTGGAGGCCCGTTCCCGCCGAAATAATGTACGCATAGCGGGACTTCCTGAATCTACAAATACAGGTCGTATGGAATCATACATTGAGCAGCTTTGCAAGGACATTTTTGGCGAAGACGCGATGTCACCCATTTTCATAATCAAAAGGGCATATTGATCCCTGGCACCTACACCTCCACCGGGTGCGGCGCCGAGACCCATAGTAGCCTATGTCTTGAATTATAGGGATCGCGACAACATCCTTCGACTTGCGCGCGAAAAGGGAGAGATCCATTACCAAGGTAACAAGCTGGAATTCTTCCCGGATTATACAGTTGCAGTCCAGCAGGCACGACATGAATTCACCACAGTAAAGGCCAAGTTACGTGAATTGAAAATACCCTATGCAATGCTCTATCCTGCTCGTCTAAAGGTGACCTGGGAGGAAAAAACGGTCATTCTCGCCACCCCTAAGGCTGCATTGTATTTCACCAAAGAAATTGCGGGAATAGGCAAAAAAGCGAACAGAATAGAGTGACAGCAGGACTCTGATTGATGGTAAGGTATTGGAACACTGGCAGAATGTGTCGACTGTGACGACTCACTGAACATCCATATCGTTCATGGGTGAGAATGGTCGGTAACCGATAGCGGGGTACTCTGTAACTACATGACTCTCTTTGATCGTTTCTAATAAGTATGGATAATTACAATAGTAAGCACGTCAGTGTCACGACATGAGGCACAGGGATGTTGTGCGTATCTGTTGTAGCTCTATCATCCCCAAGGATCACAGTAATTGGACTATGTTGCTACAGGTGGACTATTGAGGCGGAGGTTACTGACCTGTTCCTCTGGCTGTCGATAGCAGACATAAGGATAAGAACTGTAAGATCTTTATGTATCAACAGGAGACGTAGGGCTCGAGTCAACACTCCTGTGCCCCCCAAGGTTCTATTGAAAACAACAAAGGAGTGCTTATGTGTAACTAAAAAACCCATATACCCAAAAACAAATAAGAAAATAATAACAGTGACAGTTTATTCCTGGACCCCAACCTTGGTCAGGTAGTTCTGTGTTTTTAGCATGTCTGCTCCTAATAGTCAGGAGGCGTCCACCCTGTGGACAGGGATGACTATATCCAACAAGGCTAGGCAAGCAGCCTTTTGTTTAGAAGGACCCTCACTCACCACTAGTTGGTGACATGCTTCATCATCGGGTCCCCGCTGGGGTGACCGAATGCCGCCCCAGCGTGCTACAATGCCTGAGTTACAGCGGAGCGGGTTTGGTGGTGAGTGTACTAGTGATTAAACTCAAAATGTGTGCAAAATAGGTGAGTGCAAAGTTAAAAAATACAGGGTTAGAGCCCGTATTAAAGGTTAAAAACGTGAAGGTCGGACAACCAATGGTACTATATTAGGTGACCTGTGTCCTTAAATACAACAACTGGTCAACATGTTTCTGCTGTCAAAAAAGCGGGATCGCGCAGCATTCATCAGGACCACACTAATTGGCACTCCGGGGGTATGCACGCGCTAAGGTACACCCTCCCGTGAGGCACTTATGTGAAAAATACAAAAATTTGTAAAAAAGAAGAAATTACTCACGGTTATTAGCCGTGGCGGCGCACTGTGGAGTACAGTCGCCTAAAGGTACCTGTAGAGGAAAGAAAACGGAACAGACTGACACTTAGAACATAAACAACAATAAGACATGTAATCCAACTTAGTCACATGTCATTGTGCCTACACCAAGGCTCACTCATGCCCCCGTGTCATAGACCCCTTAGTACGGTGACAAGGTCATGATCCGCCTTTACTAAGGAAATCAATAGTGCCTATGCCAAACTAATTTATCAAGCATGGGCAGGAAAAACATGCGTTCCCTAAGGTGCAGATAAAGTGATTGTGTCTGTATCATCAACTTAACACCAATTAGGCAGTTGGGCCAACCCTGCTAGTAACCAGCCGAATAATCACGCTGGAAAAAGCAAGGCAACCATTAAGTGAAATTAGAAAGACTCATGAAAAATAAGAATAAGGACCTCAGTGAGGAGGAACCACAGTGGCAGATTTGATAAATGTGGCTGAATTTGTAAATACGGCAAAGTGAGCTAATGGTTTCAATTGCATTTGGTAAAAGCGATGAAACCCACGTGACAAAAGAAATGAGTGTGGCAGGTATAATCAAACCGGTACGCATACTCATGCTGAGCATGGAATCAAAATATGTCCATACAGCATACTAACTCATTCCGGACCTAAAGGAGGCACTTACGAATTTTTAGAAACTCGTAGACTTCCTGGGTCAGGACAGCGTTGGGCAATGTTCACGCCGCGTCCTCTAGAATAAAAAACGTAGGTAGTCACTAAACTGCATTTTCGTGAAAGCGATGTCTCAGGAAATGGTAGCGGGACTCTTATGAACACAGGCCTGGCACTTACTTTAACGCCTGCGACTTCCCGCCAGGCACCTACATTCAGGGACCGCCGTCTGCCCGGAAGGTACATCGGTAATGGAGCCGGGCTGTTTACATCTTCACTCCAGCGTATCACGTGACCGGCGTACGGCGACGCCGATGACGTTGGGCCCACTGCTAGGGAAACAGTAGAAATTAAAGGGGCAGCGTTGTCATACACGCCTGAAGGGTTCGAGACCCCGTGTCCCCACCAGACAAATGCACATCGTATTAGGGTTTATCAAAAATGATGTGGGAATTGTAACACAACATTAATCAAAATGAAACAAAAGGGCAAATAAAGGCACACTGTTGCAATATATCCAGATACAGGCATAGCGTATTTGTTAAGCACACTAGTGTGTAACCAAATAAAACATGGTAAATCACTAATTAGGTAGAATCAATTCCATTAGTCAAACCAGGATATCACTTCTAGGAGCACCCTCCACAAACAGATGGAGTCAGAATATGTTTTCTAAAAGGCTACGAGTGCCCTTATTGTGTAAGAGTGAGTGTATCATGTGCAAATGATTTGCAAAAGGAGATAACCAATACCCAATGTACACTTAAACCAATGGTTATTGACGGGTGTGCATGAATAAAGAAACCTTTTCCAGAACTCAGAATATCATGCTCAGCAGGGCAAAGGATCAGAACACACCCACCATAGTATCATATAAAGCGGAGGGTTGCTTTTGGGAATACACAAAAATCTGTTGAGGGGTAGTGGGTGGTCACAAAAACCCCTTCTCATGATGAATCTGCAAACCAGCAAAGAACAAATTGTTAGCCCTTCAGTTTCGTCTCAATACTGTCCCCCACGGAATATCATCATTCAAGCCAGATTTATTGGTTGATAAACGATAAATCCATTGTTGTTCCTTTTCAAACAATTTGGCTTCTGATCCTGCTGGCACTTGTTCCAAAATAGTCCAGCGCATGTCATTGGGAGTATGTTGCTTCTCCAAAAAATGGGTAGTCATCTTAGTTGTTGTTTTTCTGCAACGAATATTGCTGCGATGCTCACCTATTCTTAAATTGATGCGTCTGGACGTCATGCCAATGTATTGTAAGCCACAAGAGCACGACATTAGATAAATGACATTGGCTGTATTACAATTCGTGTGACCACGTTGTTCCCAGACTTGGCCATTTGAAAGGTTCAGTGTTCTGGTGTGGGTAGTAAGATGACATATACTACAATTCCCACAGGGGAAGTGACCAGTGACTGCTGGCAAACCCCAGGCGTTGAGCACTGTTGACCCTGAATTCAAGGGAGTCAGGTCCCTGGGGCGAGTGTGGACCAAAGAGTCTTTCAGGCTGGTAGCTCTCTTATACGAGAATAGAGGTTTCTCCCACTTGTGTCTGTTGCTAGTCAATATCTTCCAATGTTTGGAGATGCTCCTACTGACCGCATTGGATAGTGGGTTGTATGTTGTCACGCAAGTAAGAGGGACTTCTGTGTTTTGGGTCCTTGGACTGGAATCAAGGAGCGTATCTCTCTGTGGGTTTCTTGCTCTCCTCTGACTGTTGTTAATTATCCTTTGCTGATACCCCCTGTTTTGCAATTTAGTTGTTAGTTCCTTTGATTGTTGTTTATAATCAGGTACATTACTGCAATTCCGGCGCAGCCTTAAAAACTGGCCGTAGGGAAGGTTTTCCCGCAGGGCCCTGGGATGATAACTTGTGAAGTATAACAAGTTGTTTTTAGCTGTGGGCTTTACAAAAGTTTTAGTCTCCAGGTGGTTATCTCGTCTCTTGTTGGTAACATCCAGGAATGTGATGGTATCCGAGGAATAATCATGCGTGAATTTCAAATGTTGGTCACAAGTGTTAAGCCATGTAAAAAAATTCTTCAATGGGTGCTCACCACCTTTCCATATCATCAACACATCATCAATATAGCGCTGCCAAAAGAGGATGTTGGCAGCAAAAGGGTTCGTGGGGCCAAGGATGTTTTTGACCTCAAAGTTGTAAACATACAAACCTGCCACCAAAGGGGCAAAAGTGCTGCCCATTGAAGTGCCTGTGGCCTGAAGATAGATGTTCCCTTCATATTCAAAATAATTTTTCTTCAGGGCCAAAGTGGCACATTCTACCACAAAGGAGCGTGATGTTTCAAAATCCCAAGATGTATTATCCAATGCCTCCTGTACAATTTTGATGGTATCATCCTGTGGAATACAGGTATAAAGGCTCTTGATGTCCATTGTGACAAGCAGACAGGGTTCGTTGGGCAGGGTGATGGTACTGAGCATAGCAAGAAGGCTCTTCGTATCCTTAAGATACGTACAGGTAGACTCAATGATTGGTCTCAGGAAAAAATCACAATATTTGGAAAGTGGTTCCAAAATGGAACCAATTCCTGAGACAATAGGGCGCCCTGGAGGAGGCAATACATTTTTATGAGTCTTGGGCAGTATGTAAAAGTAAGGTACTTTCCTGTCTGTTGTGGTTAAGAAGTCAGCCTCCTTTTTTGAAATGTATCCAGCTCTCTCTGCCGTGGAAACAAGATCACAAATTTCATCGTGTAGACTTGAGGTTGGGTCATCTGCAAGTGGGATATAATTAGTGGTGTTGCTTAATAAGCCGGTGCACTCTCTGTCATAGTCCACTTTGTTCTGAATGACCACTCCTCCCCCTTTGTCTGCACTCTTTATGATGATGTCCTTATTTTTCTTTAACCCCTTCGATGCTCATGACGAGCTCAGCTCGTCATGAGGCACGGTTGAGCTGTGCTGATGACGAGCTGAGCTCGCCATGAACAATGGGAATTAAACATGCACAGCACAGGAGGGGAAAACCTCTAGCAGCCAAGGTGTTAAGGACTGAATTGCTTGAAATTCCGCTGTTGTCAAGTTTTTAAAGGGTGTAGGTTCCTGGAACTGTTCAACCTCCAGAAAAACTGCCTGTTCGAATGAGAGGATCTCTGGTGGAACCATGTTAGGAGGGGGAGTAAAAGTCGATTTTAATCTGAAATCAGTGTCGCTTTTGATGACCTCACTAGGATCATTTTCCCTACTCTCAAATAAACTCTTCAGTCTTAGCTTTCTGAAGAATTTGTTCAGTTCACAATGTAATTTGAACCGATCCAGTTTGGGAGTTGGAATGAAGCCCAATCCTTTCTCCAGGACATCTTCCTCAGCCTTGTTAAGATTGTAGGACGAGAGATTTGTAATTAGCGTTTCGCGCTGCTTGGGCCCGGTCTCTGCTCCCCTGACCTGCTCCGGGTGTTGTCCCCGATGTTTCCGGTTGTTCCCAATGTACCTGCACATTGCCCTTCTGCCTGCCCCTGCCCCTTCTGCCTCTGTCTAAAAAAGGATGGGGGTAGGGTGGTTGGTTAAACTGGGGTTGAGGGATGAAAGGAGCATTCCAGCCCATCATGGGATGGAAAGGAGGTTGGAAAGCATTCTGTTGGTAAGGTACCATCCCAGGTTGTGGATAGGGTGGTTGCCACCCTTGGAATGGATATTGTGGTTGGTGTTGTAGTCCCCGTCCTCTGCCACGTCCTCTCCCTCTTTCTCTTTTGCCCACACTTTCAGTGCTAGAACCGCTAGTGTTGGAATCCACCGAAGTATCGGAATTATATCCTGATGTCGGTGTGGGTGTGTAGTCCGGGCAAGAGTAGGGGTAAACCTTGGAATAGGACCAGCGTTTCAGATCCTTTCGTAATTTTTGGGACTTCGACTGGGCTAAGTTTTCTTTGAACTCATTTTGTTCCTTATTCAGTTCTTCAAGCCTTTTCTTATATCCAGTAATAGTTGTTTTTATATGGGCTTCCGTAGTTTGAATATCAATAAGCAGAGCTTCAGATAGACGCAGTGCGGGGGCATGAGTGAGCCTTGGTGTAGCCACAATGACGTGTGACTAAGTTGGATTACATGTCTTATTGTTGTTTATGTTCTAAGTGTCAGTCTGTTCTGTTTTCTTTCCTCTACAGGTACCTTTAGGCGACTGTACTCCACAGTGCGCCGCCACGTTAATAACTGTGAGTAATTTCTTCTTTTTTACAAATTTTTGTATTTTTCACATAAGTGCCTCACGGGAGGGTGTACCTTAGCGCGTGCATACCCCCGGAGTGCCAATTAGTGTGGTCCTGACGAATGCTGCGCGATCCCGCTTTTTTGACAGCGGAAACATGTTGACCAGTTGTTGTATTTAAGGACACAGGTCACCTAATATAGTACCATTGGTTGTCCGACCTTCACGCTTTTAACCTTTAATACGGGTTGACCTGCATTAAATATTTTGTTTGGGCTCTAACCCTGTATTTTTTAACTTTGCACTCACCTATTTTGCACACATTTTGAGTTTAATCACTAGTACACTCACCACCAAACCCGCTCCGCTATAACTCAGGCGTTGTAGCATTCGGTCACCCCAGCGGGGACCCGATGATGAAGCATGTCACCAACTAGTGGTGAGTGAGGGTCCTTCTAAACAAAAGGCTGCTTGCCTAGCCTTGTTGGATATAGTCATCCCTGTCCACAGGGTGGACGCCTCCTGACTATTAGGAGCAGACATGCTAAAATCACAGAACTACCTGCCCAAGGTTGGGGTCCAGGAATAAACTGTCACTGTTATTATTTTCTTATTTGTTTTTGGGTATATGGGTTTTTTAGTTACATATAAGCACTCCTTTGTTGTTTTCAATAAGAACTGTATGACCCAACAACCTTTATTAGCAGACTATGGCAGCTAGGCGCACGGGGTTGGCAGAGTGGGGAGGGGTTTAAAAGCAAATTAATAGCTTAACAAAAGGTCATGACAAGCGCAGTTGGCAGTTACGGGGCCTTCAAACGTTTATTAGTGACGGAAATATGATTGCCAGCATAAATGGGATATTACCAAGCGTTACATGATCTAGTATTGGGCTTGCACATGTTGTTTGAATCTGGACTCATCTACTTTGTCAATCTTCAGTAATATTGGACGGGACGTGATGACAGAACGCTGTGGGTTATTGTTTTTCTCTGACCCCAGGATAGGATATGTACGCCACAGTATTGAGATTGTACACATGAATGCTTTGTTACAACGTAATATCTGTTTCAATAAATTAGGTCTGCCCCCACCCTTTAATTGGGGTGGTGTGGTGTACCCCCGGCGGACCACTACATGGGTGATCCCCAAACAGTTATGTTATCTAATGATGTTAGTTTGGGGACATGGCTTCGGCAGGATTGGGTTGCTGAAGTGGGTGGGGCTGGGTGGAGTTGAGGTTTTGTTTTTAAGAATGGGCCAGGGCATTTAAGATGCATTGCTGATGTTCATGTTGTAATCTGGTCGGCGCGCAAAGGGTTGATTGAGGGTATGGAAGTAGACGTTATTGACACAAGGTTGCAAAGATACGGTTATCATACAAATGATGCTACAGGGAAAGGGCGCTTTAGGTAAGAATAGGCTGCACCTCCTCACATGGAATGTGCGGGGATTCACGAATCCCAACAAAATACGGCAGATATTTGCATGTCTCGACAGATGGGGTATAGACAGAGCTTTACTACAAGAAACTCACATAGCACCGACTATGAACACGAAAATTGGGGCAAAATGGGCAGAATCCACACACGCTGCTAACTTCTCTTCCTATTCCAGAGGGGTGATGACATTAGTCAGGAAAGGTGTAAATTCTAACATACATAGAACAATACTGGATCCGAATGGACGATATGTTATCTTGACAGGGATGCTGAGGGGACAATGTGTGACACTGGCCAACGTATATGGTCCAAATGTAGACACTCCCGAGTTCTTCCAGGAGCTGTGGAATCATATGCATGATCTCACAGACATCAATATTATATGGGTTGGGGACTTTAATGTGGCGTTAAAAGATCATCAGGATCGGTCACTAGCATCTGTGGAACCACATAAGAAGGTCCGAGCTAAAGTTTTGGATATAATGGAGGAACTTCCACTTAAGGATCTCTGGAGAGCCAGAAATCCGGAATGCAACAGGGTCAACACACGTTAATATGGCACATGGTAGCTGGTCCCGGATAGATTATTGGTTGGGATCGGACAGCGTCTTATTATGGGCAGAGATTCTGAAAACACTACCAAGAACCCTTTTCCGATCTCAAACCGATACTCTTATCACTCCAAATACCACATTATACCCCCCTCCCTTTAGTTGGAGATTTAACGCCAAAGAACTCACAGACCCGATATATGCTGATACCATTGCCACAGCCATAAAAGATTATTTCTAGCTTAATGTGGGTACAGATGAAGACCCAGGTGTGCTATGGGAAGCATTTAAGGCAATACTGAGAGGGACATGCATGACTACCACAGTGGGTATTCTAAGAGATATTAGGGGAAAGATCACTAGATGTGAAGCCCGAATGAAAGAACTGTAAACGGACTATGAGCAAACACAGGACGCGGCATTATTGGGGATCTGAGGCAGATATACACAGAACACCAAACGCACACCAGAGACGAGCTTAAATATGTTTCCAAAAGACCGATCGCCAGACAATTTGGGGAAGGGGGCAGGCCAGGCAGAGTCCTTGCTACAAAGATCTGCGAAGGGAATGGCCCTCAAACTATTTTACAAATACGATACGAAGAAGGCACAATGAAGGTATCCTACGCAGTTTTGTACATAACTATGGTGAACTGTATAAATCCAGGTGGACGGCACCCCCAGAGGAAATTTTTTGCTACCTGAACGATATAGCCATTGCATAGGTTTCTGACAATCAGTGTGACTACCTGTCGTTACCAGTGATGGTGGAGGAAGTTACAGAAATTATTCAAAACGCTACCGAATGGGAAGGCACCAGGACCCTTATGGGTTTACCTGTGAATTCTATAAAACATACACTGATATCCTAGCCCCTCATTTAGTTGCGATGTATGGCAACGCCTTTGATCAGGCAGTACT
The DNA here is from genome assembly GCF_964263255.1 of Lissotriton vulgaris. Lineage (NCBI taxonomy): Eukaryota > Metazoa > Chordata > Amphibia > Caudata > Salamandridae > Lissotriton > Lissotriton vulgaris. Next base: position 204,879,730 of record NC_141689.1, read on the forward strand.
GCCTCCGTCAATGCGGGTGGCGGTGATAATCGCCCTCCTCAAGCAAAATAAGGATCCTGAAGTATGTAAGTCATACAGACCGCTGTCACTGATTAACGTGGACTCGAAGATATTAGCCAAACTCCTAGCGGTCCGGTTAAAACCACTCATGACAAACCTGGTCCTACCGGATCAAGCAGGCTTCATACCTTCAAGGGCCACATCTCACAACACCAGAACACTCTTCGCCCTTTCACACTATTTAACACCATGTACCAAGGCTGCGGCGAACATGCTGGATGCCCCCAAGGCTTTCGATTCTATAGAATGGCCGTATCTCCTCACGATCCTGGAAAGTATGGGGTTCCCCCCTATGTTCGTACAGTGGGTGAGATTGTTATATACGAACCCAGTGGCCAGAGTTCGAGTGAATGGATATATCTCGGACACCTTCCCTGTTGAGCGGGGCACAAGGCAGGGGTGCCCTCTATCACCCCTGTTATTCGCGCTTGCCCTGGAGCCGTTGGCCTGCATCATCAGACAAACACACAATCATTCCGCATTGCACTTCCCGGGGCACCCATTACACAAAATGTGGACGACACTCTGGTCTGCAGATAAACTCGAGTAAATCCTCAATTATCCCACTAACCGACACCACTAACCCACACGCTACCGAATTCCGTTTGGATTGGCACACTGACCCGATTAGATATTTAAGAGTGTGGTATATCAGGAACCCGGAAGAGGTTATAGGCACCAATTATGGGAGAGTGTTGGCCAGGCTAGAAGAAAAAGTCAATAGGTGGATACAACTTCCGCTCTCTCTAGCAGACCGGATTGCAATTGTGAAAATGAACATCCTGCCTAAATTGCTTTACCTGTTTAATAATATACCTATTCCACTTCCAAGCGATGTTTTTAAAAACATCACTACATTAGTCCTGAAACTCATATGGGCGGGCAAACAAGCCCATATAGAACTTAGGACATTGACGTTGCCCTACGAAAAAGGAGGTTATTGTGTTCCAGACTTCTTCTGATATTATCTGTGCGCACAGGCACAATATGCTGCATACTGGTTCCACAAGACACCTTACTTAACGCACACTGCAGTGGAAGAAGGGGATGCACTGCCAATACCGTTAACAGCCATATTTACACACAAAAGGCCGCCACTACATGCGGAGGACATTAACACCATTGGCACTACCACACATGCTTGGAGGAAATTAGGTCAACTAGCTCACAAGTTACCGCTTTACGCCCCGGCATTACCCCTGCACCATCACCCAGAGCTATCAGTTACTGGGGAGAAGGTAGGCATGAATATCCTGAAACAGGTTGGAATTGACACATTTGGAGATCTATACCACGACGGCCGGTTTTGCCAATTAGACGACCTCTCTTATATAAGTAACCAGACCATGTTATTCCGCTTCACATATTACAGACTGCAAAGAGCTATACAGGAATTATACCCAAACTACCCTATGGAACCAGCATGTTTAGATATGCTTCAAATATTATTGTCATCCTCGAATACCACACACTTAGTATCGCGACTATATGCAGCGGCACAAAACGAGATCCCTTACACCACTACTAAAGCAATGGTGAGGTGGAACGGGGTGCTCATAGACCCGTTAACCTTGAAAGAGTAGTACGACACTTGCGCTTTAATTAAACTGCTCACGCCGAATGGCAACCTACGAATATTGCACTTCAAATATATCCACCAAACATATCACACTCCTGTCAGCTTCAGAAGTATGGGTTATGAGATGACACACACTGCAGTAGATGCGGGATGCAGGAGGCTGATTTCATTCATCTGGCTTGCTATTGTGTGAAGATAAGTGAGTACTGGGTGAAAATTACTGCCTTGCTTACAGATATGGTGGGAGTAGAGATCGAATGCTCAATAAAAACGTGTCTATTGGGACTCTTGTCATCTGTGAGAGCCGAGAAACGTAAATTCTGTGTTATAGCACTCCTTCTAGCCAAACGTCAAATTTCTCAATGTTGGGGTGGTAGAATGTCGCCTATTGTTAAACAATGACTTAAACATGACTTGTTGCAGGGACAGATTACTAACGTACGAAGAGGAACTGCCAGCCAGATCGTGTCCAAAGGACTTCTGGAGGTACCTTACCGCTTTTCAGCAGGATAATGAAATGATTGCAGGGTTGTAAGTGACGATGTCTCTATACTTTATTCCATTGTGACCGTACTATATGTATTATGCTTTGATCGACCCTATATTAAGTTATCTGAATGTAACACACACACATGGATTATGAATGCAGAAATGTACTGGCCTTTGTTCTATGGATCGGTTGTAATATGTTCAATTTGATAAAAATCAATAAAAAGATTTACGGAAAAAAAAGGCTGTGCAATATGTGGCCATTCTTGAAAGCTCTGGAGCCATATCAGTTGTAGTAGTAGGAACCTTTGAAGGGAATTTCTGGCCAGGAATTGTTGCTGCTGCCACTGATGTAGATGGCCCTCTAGTTTCACTCTGCTAAATTGCCAGTTGGAGAAGTTTTCTATGATAGGTTTTTAGATAATATGATATGGACGTCGTTCCACATGAAAAAATTTTGTTTGTCACTCTAGAGGGGGTCTTGTCCCATATTGTGCATTGCAATAGTTTTGCAGCAGTTTTAGATTCTCTATTAGTTTGGGTGACAATGGGTAGTTTGACGGGTGTTTGGTAGTTATGTTCTATTTGCGAGTTCAGATGTTGAACATTATTTGATACTGTTGTTTTCACAAATGTGTTGCTAACATAAAGTTAAACCAATATGTTACTAAACAGCTAGACTCAAACTTTGTGCACAATATATCTATATTGTTTTACACTTTGTCATTTGTATTATTGACGACTGATGTCATTGCGACCTCCGGAGTTGCTAAGAAAATGCATTTTTGATATAGTTATTTCGATAAATAAATACAAGGGGGAAAATTAAATTAGTATCTTACTAAATAGATACACTGAAACTTCATGCAAAATATATCTATATATTTGTTTTACACTTTGTCAAAAACACCCTGTATTCCCAGTATGTCCTTGGCAACTGCACTCATAGAATCCCACAGGCACTACCCATGTAACCATACATTTACTCAGGCACTACTCATGCACTTGGGCAATCACCCAGACATTACATACTCACTCACAGACTGATACAGCCACTCACACACGCAGTCACCAACCTACACAGCCGCTCACACACCCACCCCCAAAGTTTATAGGTTACAGTCGGAAATAAAATTTAAAATACCTTTGAAATTCACCCAAAGATTGCAGGGACGTTATAGTTAGGAATTAGCATTTAATAAGTTAGGCTTAAGTTTCACTCATACAGAACCAGTGAAATTCAGCAGTTATAGTTAGTTGGGTAACTATAACTTGTGCCCCCCGCAATGCACTGCTTATGACCTCTCATATTATATCACTCATGACATAGTCAGTGACATCACTGATGAAAACACTAATGACATCACTCATGACCCCATCTAGTGACTGTGAGTGTTTCTTCCTGCAGGACGCCGAACTGAGACGGCACCATTCACACATGATGATTTCACAGTAGATATGGCAAATTCAGATGGCAAAACTACTCCTTTCGAGGCATCGATTTAAAATTATGCCAATTGCTTACGGAATATTGCTGGCACAAATCCCTTTTATGATTCCAATACCTACTTGGACTAATTACCTTAACGTCATTAATTGATCTAGTCTCTAAGGGGTCTTCAGTTCACATAAGAATTGTTCTGTCCTGAAGATGTACTAATAGATGTAACACATGACAAGACGGAAACATCAAACAGTCTAACCCATTTGTATGAACAAATTAATATTGTTATATAGGAATTTTTAATGAATCTTAAAGAAACATTTCAATTTGTAAATAGGATTTTGAAATGGTTTTCCCACATAAGCAACTTGTAGATATTTTATTTGAAAGATTGTCAATCAAATATAATAATATAATTTATGAGAGCCCAGACTAATGGCCTCAAGAAAATACATTTTCTAAAACAATTTATATAATCTAAAGTGAATAAATCTAAAATAAATCAGCAGTGGGTGTATTTGTTTGCAGAAATGTATAATTAAATAATTTAATTTGAAGGGCACAAAACAATATTCACTTACGTATATGTGAATATTGTTTTGTACCCTTCAAATTAAATTATTTGATTTTACATTTCTACAAAAAAAGAATACACCCATTGCTGATTTATTTTAGATGTATTCACTTTTGATTATATAAATTGATTTAGAAAATTCATATTCTTGAGGCCATTAGTCTGGGCACTCATAAATGATATTATTACATTTTGTTTCACTATTTGTAAATAAAATCCCTTGTAGGCACTTTTTACCTGATAAAACATTTTGTCACCCAAGATCCCAAGGGTATATTGGGTTTCTCAATCAATATATTATGTTTAGTAAGTTGCCATTTTCTTGTCCCTGCCATTTGTGCCTCTGTCAGTATCCTTGGTCACATGACTGTGAATGGCTCAGCTGTTGGGTTTTGTGTATTCCTCCCAGACAGTGAAACAATAGTGGACTAGCAGTGGAAGGATGGCCCATCCTGCCAGGATGGCTGGGGGCAAAGTTGTTTCATTCCCCACTTACACTTCAAAGAGTTCGCTTCCAGTACACATATATGAACCTGACACATCTCCTTTGTCATCCCCAGGCTTTTATGTGGAAGGGAAGAACTTTCCAGAACAAAATTTGGGGGTAGTATTGTGAAGCCCCCTACTTCAAAGGCTGGTATCATGTATAAATATTTAACTCTGAGAATGCCTCTTCAGTACATCTTGGTCCTGTGGAATTACAGAAGAATGACTGCCTTGTACTAGGGGACTTCCCTGCTTGCTGAGGACTGCCTTGCTTTCTAGAAGGAAGATTCCACCTGCTTCCTTCATCCCAAGCTAACCTGAGTGACTCCAAGTGCCAGTTGGTTGAACTTATGTCTGAGCTACAAGGATACAACAAGCTCAGGAGGCCTCCCTGCATCTGCCCAGTTGACCTGCTGCACAGGATCTGCCTGGAACTTCAACTGGAACTGCTTGGAGGAAGTTCCTGATCCCCAAGTTGTGACTCATAGTTCCTAGAGCTTTGTCTGACATCAGAATGTATTCCTCCAGCTTAAGTGTGGGTTTATTGGAACCGATGCAGCGCAATGCAACTAAATGCTATACCTCGCATTCCAGTCCCAGCAGCTCCTCATTGGACCCGACACAGAGTGATGCAAAACCTTGCATCAAGGACATAATGTACAATTGTACGTGGGACAAAACTGACCACTGTACCCGTAGAAAGCATTGGACTTTTGGAGGGTTCAGATGTACTATTCCCACTATAAATGTAACCACATTGAGAAAAGTTTTGGACTTTAGGAGGGTGTCAGATTTGTTATTCTCAATCTATACATAACCACATTGAGAAAAGTTATGAGCTTGAAGAGGTTCAGATGTACTATCCCACTACAAACTTAACCACATTGGTCAAAGTGTAGGGCATTTTGTGGTTCAGATTTACTATTCCCACTTTATATTTAACCACATTGAGGAAAGTGTTGGAGTTTGAGGGGTTCAGATCCACTATTTCTACTCCAAACTTCACTACATTAGGGAAAGTGATAAACTGCGGGGGATTTAGATTTACTGATCCCCACTCCTAGCTTATCTACATTGAGGACATTGTTTGCACTTTGTGGTAATGGTGGGTAAAGATATACTATTCTCAATCTAAATTTAGTAACATTGGGGAAAGTGTTGTGCTCTGGGAAATTCAGATTCACTAATCTCACAGCAAACGTAACCACTTTGAGGTTACTGTTGTACTCAGGGACATTTTTGAAAGTCACATTTTCTATTTCCACTGCAACCTTAACCACACTGGGGAATGTGTCAGTTCTTGGGAATTTAAGATTTACTAGTCCAATTCGAAACAAAACAACATTGGGGAAAACATTGACCTTTGAGGGGCTCACATTTACTATTCCAACTCCAAACCTAATCGTATACTGGAAAGTGTTAGACTTTGGGGGAGGGATCACTTTTCCCATTCCCACTCCAAGCTTGAAGACATTAGGGAAAAAAAGGTATTTTTAGATTTCAAAATTAACTACTAGCACAAAAGTCTAATAGACATTACATTACGTTAAAATTAATACATTACAGCAATCCATTTTAATCATTTCAAAAACAAAACCATTAAATATAAAACAGCTAATTGAGAATAACAATTTAAACAATGACATATATTTAGAGTAACTGTTAAATTAAAACTACAGATAATTTTAACAAAAATTAATCTTAAATCAAACATTAAAAACTTGAACAATTTTTTAAAAGATAAAATAAATATTATACATTTAATTTTTACACTTCAAAATAGTTCAAACTACAAAAAACATGTTTTTATTTTAAAATCTATACACTTATGTATTTATGTAATTTCAATTAGTTTATTTAAGAACAAAAAGTATCTTAAATTATTTATGAACCAAACAATTGTTATAAAATTATTATTAGACATGTGAAAAAATATATTAAAATATTAAACTTAATTTTGGGAAATATTTTAACACATTATATGTAAGATTTTAAATTTTAAATACATTTGAAAAAAATTACAAACATTTTAACAATTTAAAAAATAATAAAAGTTTGTAAAACATGTAAATGTACACACCATAGCAAACTTAAAGAATAAACATTCTAAATTACTCTCAGCCCTGCTCCCATATAAATACAACATCTTACTCCTAGAAATTTTATAGAAAAAATGCTAAGATTTTGAGAACGTATATACTTATATAAATATATTAAAACAAAAATGCAAAAAATGTGCTTATAATTATTTACATCACAACTACATTATGATATTTCTATTAAAATATCAAAAAATATTTTAAAAAACAATAATTTTATTTGAAATTTTCTGACCCACAATACTTTTTACATCACCATATTTAAGTCAGAATGTTTTTATCTAACGATGTCCTTTCCACAATATTATGACAAAACATCATCTCAGACACCAACTGTGTCTTCCCTGCAGGCTCTGATTATGTAAATGTAAATGTATGTAAATGTATAGGCATTTATATAGCGCACTACTTACCCGGAGGGTCCCAAGGCGCTTCGACCGCTGCGAAACCCTTCCTGGCTTCCCTGAGAGATGGTCCCTTAATGGGTATCTCCAGGGTGAGACCAGGCATCCCCGGCGGTCTGGTGGGGCCGTTAGTGAAGATGAGGCAAGCTAATGCCCAGAGTTGCCGAGTGTGATTGCTGATCAGAGTGGGCACCGAGGCGAGAGAATTATCGAGTCCGCTGACCCTGGTCCAGAAACCTGCCGCGCCGGGAATCGAACCCTGGTCCCGGGCCGTCCTCTGCTCTCGGGTCTGCCGCCTCTAACCAGTGAGCCACACTACTTTATCGAGCAACGCTATGAACAATTAAGGGCCTGATTACGATGTTGGTCGGAGTTGCCTCTGACTGATACCGTTTCAGGGAAGGAACCGCCCAACCATAGGTCGCCGGTTCTCACAACCCCATTAGGATGCAACCACACATATTGCAATTACAAACTTCCATTTTTCAATGGGAGCTTGTGCGGCAGGAGGAACCACCTGCAGCACAAGCTACCATTGAAAAATAGAAGTATGTAAACATCCCTGTACCGTGTTGCAGGAACCATGAGGTGCCCCCCTGGCCCAAATGTGGTGGGCCAGGGATGAAGAGAGCTTTGCTAGGGGCCCCCAAACTCTGACAGCCAATCCATGTTAGAAAGGCCGACATGAATTAACTGTTGGAAACCAATATCATAATCTCAATGGCGGAAACTCTGTCCTTAAGAGACTATGAGTGCTTTCCGACTGGCCAACGGGCTCTTCAAGCCCATCGGAACTGCAATGGTTTCCCTGGCCAGTTTAAACTCTGACCGCCTTCATCATAATAAAGTGGTCGGACTTTAAAACTACCAGGTTAGTCAGAAAGCAGGCCCTAAGTTGTTTAGAGACACATAATGGTAGGTAGATATATGTTCTTGAATGTATAAAGTGTGCCTGAGAAGCAGCTCAGCACTCTTGATATAAGAGGTAACTTATTAATGATTGTGTATGGTCACACTTTTCTCTTCCCTCCTCTCAAATCAGCTAGGCTTGAAAAGTGACTGATTCAAAGTCTCTTCATGGCTGCACTCTTAATTGTCTGTATTGAGAAGGTGCACTTTAATGGTCCCTGCATTGTATTCAATGTAATCCTTCTGATACTTTATGACAAGTTATTCTTTTTACCTTTCCATACTTCATTGTGTTATATGCCTTTATACATCTCTTTTGTGATCTCTCACCCACCCCATACTAGAGTTATTTCTCGTATTACCTTATATATTGTTCCACTACTTTATCCATCTTGTAGATTGGGCTCTTTGATAATCTGTAGTGTATTCTAATCGCCTTACTCATCCAACATGTATCCATTCATTATTCTATGTTTTGCTTTCACCCACATGTTCCTCCACTACCCACAATCCATCATTTTCCTTGGTCACGTTACTCATACTTTATGTGTCAAGTCATTCTCTCTTAACTGTCATGTTCGTCTGCCCCCTTGTTATCACCCCTATGCCTCAGCCCCTTCACCGATCTGTTCTGTACCTCATTCTCCTTAATCTCATCTCCCACTTACCTAATACCTTATTTGATTTCCCATTTTGGGTTTCTCCGTATCATCTGTTCTGTGCCTGATCCCCTCTCATATCTCGCCTCTCTTATACATTGTATGCTTGGTACCGAATTCTCAATTAGCATGTATTCCACTCTTTTAAGTCATCTAACATATTCTTGCTCTACTTAGTAATTTGGCGATTGCCTTCATTCCTCAGTATCCTTTGCATTTTGCATCACTACCCTCTTTCATCTCACTCGTGCCTAATTCTTTAGACTCATACATTTGTGCCTTGGCTTGCTTTTCATCTCCCTGAAGCACTGATCCATGTTTGCACTTCATTTTACTTCCTGAGCTGTCATTTGTCTCAGTTAACTCTCTCCTCAACTGGGTGACTCGTTCTCTCTCAGCCATCTCAGACTTCTCTATTATCTGTCAAACACCTCTTTACTTCCCTTTTTATGCTTGTTCCTTCCTCTCCTCTCTCATCCATTCTGAGTGATGTCACTGATCATGTCATGAGTGATGTGATATGTGAGGTCATTAGCAGTGCACTAGGGAAGATTACATTTTAGTTAGCTCCAGTAACTTCAACTACTGAATTTCACTGGTTTTTTATCAGTGAAATCTGAACCTCCCTACCCTTTAACCTTCTGTGTTTTCAGTGAATTTCTAATGTTTTTAAAAATCTATTTCCAACTATAACATCCCTGTAACCTTTGTTTTTTCAGTGAATTTCTGGGATTTTTTAAATTCTATTTCCTAATTATAACGTCCATGTAACCTTGGTGTTTCAATAGCCATGCAAGCACAGGTTTCCTGCAGCCCCCTTTTTTCAACAGAGGTTGGAG